>NC_064622.1:17017555-18283180 GCF_023898315.1 Schistocerca nitens
CGAGCTGCGGAGTTTAGGAAATTGCAAATATTTCTAGAAATTTACTGATCAGTGTGAAAATATGGACGAAGTGCAGTACGGTCTAAGGTCGCGACTTTGCGAGCTGCGGAGTTTAGGAAATTGCAAATATTTCTAGAATTACTGATCAGTGTGAAAATATGGACGAAGTGCAGTACGGGTCTAAGGTCGCGACTTGCGAGCTGCGGAGTTTAGGAAATTGCAAATATTTCTAGAATTTACTGATCAGTGTGAAAATAGTGGACGAAGTGCAGTACGGGTCTAAGGTCGCGACTTTGCGAGCTGCGGAGTTTAGGAAATTGCAAATATTTCTAGAATTTACTGATCAGTGTGAAAATATGGACGAAGTGCAGTACGGGTCTAAGGTCGCGACTTTGCGAGCTGCGGAGTTTAGGAAATTGCAAATATTTCTAGAATTTACTGATCAGTGTGAAAATGTGGACGAAGTGCAGTACGGGTCTAAGGTCGCGACTTGCGAGCTGCGGAGTTTAGGAAATTGCAAATATTTCTAGAATTTACTGATCAGTGTGAAAATATGGACGAAGTGCAGTACGGGTCTAAGGTCGCGACTTTGCGAGCTGCGGAGTTTAGGAAATTGCAAATATTTCTAGAATTTACTGATCAGTGTGAAAATATGGACGAAGTGCAGTACGGGTCTAAGGTCGCGACTTTGCGAGCTGCGGAGTTTAGGAAATTGCAAATATTTCTAGAATTTACTGATCAGTGTGAAAATATGGACGAAGTGCAGTACGGGTCTAAGGTCGCGACTTTGCGAGCTGCGGAGTTTAGGAAATTGCAAATATTTCTAGAATTTACTGATCAGTGTGAAAATATGGACGAAGTGCAGTACGGGTCTAAGGTCGCGACTTTGCGAGCTGCGGAGTTTAGGAAATTGCAAATATTTCTAGAATTTACTGATCAGTGTGAAAATATGGACGAAGTGCAGTACGGGTCTAAGGTCGCGACTTTGCGAGCTGCGGAGTTTAGGAAATTGCAAATATTTCTAGAATTTACTGATCAGTGTGAAAATGTGGACGAAGTGCAGTACGGGTCTAAGGTCGCGACTTTGCGAGCTGCGGAGTTTAGGAAATTGCAAATATTTCTAGAATTTACTGATCAGTGTGAAAATATGGACGAAGTGCAGTACGGGTCTAAGGTCGCGACTTTGCGAGCTGCGGAGTTTAGGAAATTGCAAATATTTCTAGAATTTACTGATCAGTGTGAAAATATGGACGAAGTGCAGTACGGGTCTAAGGTCGCGACTTTGCGAGCTGCGGAGTTTAGGAAATTGCAAATATTTCTAGAATTTACTGATCAGTGTGAAAATATGGACGAAGTGCAGTACGGGTCTAAGGTCGCGACTTTGCGAGCTGCGGAGTTAGGAAATTGCAAATATTTCTAGAATTTACTGATCAGTGTGAAAATATGGACGAAGTGCAGTACGGGTCTAAGGTCGCGACTTTGCGAGCTGCGGAGTTTAGGAAATTGCAAATATTTCTAGAATTTACTGATCAGTGTGAAAATATGGACGAAGTGCAGTACGGGTCTAAGGTCGCGACTTTGCGAGCTGCGGAGTTTAGGAAATTGCAAATATTTCTAGAATTTACTGATCAGTGTGAAAATATGGACGAAGTGCAGTACGGGTCTAAGGTCGCGACTTTGCGAGCTGCGGAGTTTAGGAAATTGCAAATATTTCTAGAATTTACTGATCAGTGTGAAAATAGTGGACGAAGTGCAGTACGGGTCTAAGGTCGCGACTTTGCGAGCTGCGGAGTTTAGGAAATTGCAAATATTTCTAGAATTTACTGATCAGTGTGAAAATATGGACGAAGTGCAGTACGGGTCTAAGGTCGCGACTTTGCGAGCTGCGGAGTTTAGGAAATTGCAAATATTTCTAGAATTTACTGATCAGTGTGAAAATGTGGACGAAGTGCAGTACGGGTCTAAGGTCGCGACTTTGCGAGCTGCGGAGTTTAGGAAATTGCAAATATTTCTAGAATTTACTGATCAGTGTGAAAATATGGACGAAGTGCAGTACGGGTCTAAGGTCGCGACCTTTGCGAGCTGCGGAGTTTAGGAAATTGCAAATATTTCTAGAATTTACTGATCAGTGTGAAAATATGGACGAAGTGCAGTACGGGTCTAAGGTCGCGACTTTGCGAGCTGCGGAGTTTAGGAAATTGCAAATATTTCTAGAATTTACTGATCAGTGTGAAAATATGGACGAAGTGCAGTACGGGTCTAAGGTCGCGACTTTGCGAGCTGCGGAGTTTAGGAAATTGCAAATATTTCTAGAATTTACTGATCAGTGTGAAAATATGACGAAGTGCAGTACGGGTCTAAGGTCGCGACTTTGCGAGCTGCGGAGTTTAGGAAATTGCAAATATTTCTAGAATTTACTGATCAGTGTGAAAATATGGACGAAGTGCAGTACGGGTCTAAGGTCGCGACTTTGCGAGCTGCGGAGTTTAGGAAATTGCAAATATTTCTAGAATTTACTGATCAGTGTGAAAATATGGACGAAGTGCAGTACGGGTCTAAGGTCGCGACTTGCGAGCTGCGGAGTTTAGGAAATTGCAAATATTTCTAGAATTTACTGATCAGTGTGAAAATATGGACGAAGTGCAGTACGGGTCTAAGGTCGCGACTTTGCGAGCTGCGGAGTTTAGGAAATTGCAAATATTTCTAGAATTTACTGATCAGTGTGAAAATATGGACGAAGTGCAGTACGGGTCTAAGGTCGCGACTTTGCGAGCTGCGGAGTTTAGGAAATTGCAAATATTTCTAGAATTTACTGATCAGTGTGAAAATATGGACGAAGTGCAGTACGGGTCTAAGGTCGCGACTTTGCGAGCTGCGGAGTTTAGGAAATTGCAAATATTTCTAGAATTTACTGATCAGTGTGAAAATATGGACGAAGTGCAGTACGGGTCTAAGGTCGCGACTTTGCGAGCTGCGGAGTTTAGGAAATTGCAAATATTTCTAGAATTTACTGATCAGTGTGAAAATATGGACGAAGTGCAGTACGGGTCTAAGGTCGCGACTTTGCGAGCTGCGGAGTTTAGGAAATTGCAAATATTTCTAGAATTTACTGATCAGTGTGAAAATATGGACGAAGTGCAGTACGGGTCTAAGGTCGCGACTTTGCGAGCTGCGGAGTTTAGGAAATTGCAAATATTTCTAGAATTTACTGATCAGTGTGAAAATATGGACGAAGTGCAGTACGGGTCTAAGGTCGCGACTTTGCGAGCTGCGGAGTTTAGGAAATTGCAAATATTTCTAGAATTTACTGATCAGTGTGAAAATATGGACGAAGTGCAGTACGGGTCTAAGGTCGCGACTTTGCGAGCTGCGGAGTTTAGGAAATTGCAAATATTTCTAGAATTTACTGATCAGTGTGAAAATATGGACGAAGTGCAGTACGGGTCTAAGGTCGCGACTTTGCGAGCTGCGGAGTTTAGGAAATTGCAAATATTTCTAGAATTTACTGATCAGTGTGAAAATATGGACGAAGTGCAGTACGGGTCTAAGGTCGCGACTTTGCGAGCTGCGGAGTTTAGGAAATTGCAAATATTTCTAGAATTTACTGATCAGTGTGAAAATATGGACGAAGTGCAGTACGGGTCTAAGGTCGCGACTTTGCGAGCTGCGGAGTTTAGGAAATTGCAAATATTTCTAGAATTTACTGATCAGTGTGAAAATATGGACGAAGTGCAGTACGGGTCTAAGGTCGCGACTTTGCGAGCTGCGGAGTTTAGGAAATTGCAAATATTTCTAGAATTTACTGATCAGTGTGAAAATATGGACGAAGTGCAGTACGGGTCTAAGGTCGCGACTTTGCGAGCTGCGGAGTTTAGGAAATTGCAAATATTTCTAGAATTTACTGATCAGTGTGAAAATATGGACGAAGTGCAGTACGGGTCTAAGGTCGCGACTTTGCGAGCTGCGGAGTTTAGGAAATTGCAAATATTTCTAGAATTTACTGATCAGTGTGAAAATATGGACGAAGTGCAGTACGGGTCTAAGGTCGCGACTTGCGAGCTGCGGAGTTTAGGAAATTGCAAATATTTCTAGAATTTACTGATCAGTGTGAAAATATGGACGAAGTGCAGTACGGGTCTAAGGTCGCGACCTTTGCGAGCTGCGGAGTTTAGGAAATTGCAAATATTTCTAGAATTTACTGATCAGTGTGAAAATGTGGACGAAGTGCAGTACGGGTCTAAGGTCGCGACCTTTGCGAGCTGCGGAGTTTAGGAAATTGCAAATATTTCTAGAATTTACTGATCAGTGTGAAAATATGGACGAAGTGCAGTACGGGTCTAAGGTCGCGACTTTGCGAGCTGCGGAGTTTAGGAAATTGCAAATATTTCTAGAATTTACTGATCAGTGTGAAAATATGGACGAAGTGCAGTACGGGTCTAAGGTCGCGACTTTGCGAGCTGCGGAGTTTAGGAAATTGCAAATATTTCTAGAATTTACTGATCAGTGTGAAAATATGGACGAAGTGCAGTACGGGTCTAAGGTCGCGACTTTGCGAGCTGCGGAGTTTAGGAAATTGCAAATATTTCTAGAATTTACTGATCAGTGTGAAAATATGGACGAAGTGCAGTACGGGTCTAAGGTCGCGACTTTGCGAGCTGCGGAGTTTAGGAAATTGCAAATATTTCTAGAATTTACTGATCAGTGTGAAAATATGGACGAAGTGCAGTACGGGTCTAAGGTCGCGACTTGCGAGCTGCGGAGTTTAGGAAATTGCAAATATTTCTAGAATTTACTGATCAGTGTGAAAATATGGACGAAGTGCAGTACGGGTCTAAGGTCGCGACTTTGCGAGCTGCGGAGTTTAGGAAATTGCAAATATTTCTAGAATTTACTGATCAGTGTGAAAATATGGACGAAGTGCAGTACGGGTCTAAGGTCGCGACCTTTGCGAGCTGCGGAGTTTAGGAAATTGCAAATATTTCTAGAATTTACTGATCAGTGTGAAAATATGGACGAAGTGCAGTACGGGTCTAAGGTCGCGACTTTGCGAGCTGCGGAGTTTAGGAAATTGCAAATATTTCTAGAATTTACTGATCAGTGTGAAAATATGGACGAAGTGCAGTACGGGTCTAAGGTCGCGACTTTGCGAGCTGCGGAGTTTAGGAAATTGCAAATATTTCTAGAATTTACTGATCAGTGTGAAAATATGGACGAAGTGCAGTACGGGTCTAAGGTCGCGACTTTGCGAGCTGCGGAGTTTAGGAAATTGCAAATATTTCTAGAATTTACTGATCAGTGTGAAAATATGGACGAAGTGCAGTACGGGTCTAAGGTCGCGACTTTGCGAGCTGCGGAGTTTAGGAAATTGCAAATATTTCTAGAATTTACTGATCAGTGTGAAAATATGGACGAAGTGCAGTACGGGTCTAAGGTCGCGACCTTTGCGAGCTGCGGAGTTTAGGAAATTGCAAATATTTCTAGAATTTACTGATCAGTGTGAAAATATGGACGAAGTGCAGTACGGGTCTAAGGTCGCGACTTTGCGAGCTGCGGAGTTTAGGAAATTGCAAATATTTCTAGAATTTACTGATCAGTGTGAAAATATGGACGAAGTGCAGTACGGGTCTAAGGTCGCGACTTTGCGAGCTGCGGAGTTTAGGAAATTGCAAATATTTCTAGAATTTACTGATCAGTGTGAAAATATGGACGAAGTGCAGTACGGGTCTAAGGTCGCGACTTTGCGAGCTGCGGAGTTTAGGAAATTGCAAATATTTCTAGAATTTACTGATCAGTGTGAAAATATGGACGAAGTGCAGTACGGGTCTAAGGTCGCGACCTTGCGAGCTGCGGAGTTTAGGAAATTGCAAATATTTCTAGAATTTACTGATCAGTGTGAAAATGTGGACGAAGTGCAGTACGGGTCTAAGGTCGCGACTTTGCGAGCTGCGGAGTTTAGGAAATTGCAAATATTTCTAGAATTTACTGATCAGTGTGAAAATATGGACGAAGTGCAGTACGGGTCTAAGGTCGCGACCTTGCGAGCTGCGGAGTTTAGGAAATTGCAAATATTTCTAGAATTTACTGATCAGTGTGAAAATATGGACGAAGTGCAGTACGGGTCTAAGGTCGCGACTTTGCGAGCTGCGGAGTTTAGGAAATTGCAAATATTTCTAGAATTTACTGATCAGTGTGAAAATATGGACGAAGTGCAGTACGGGTCTAAGGTCGCGACTTTGCGAGCTGCGGAGTTTAGGAAATTGCAAATATTTCTAGAATTTACTGATCAGTGTGAAAATGTGGACGAAGTGCAGTACGGGTCTAAGGTCGCGACTTTGCGAGCTGCGGAGTTTAGGAAATTGCAAATATTTCTAGAATTTACTGATCAGTGTGAAAATATGGACGAAGTGCAGTACGGGTCTAAGGTCGCGACTTTGCGAGCTGCGGAGTTTAGGAAATTGCAAATATTTCTAGAATTTACTGATCAGTGTGAAAATGTGGACGAAGTGCAGTACGGGTCTAAGGTCGCGACTTTGCGAGCTGCGGAGTTTAGGAAATTGCAAATATTTCTAGAATTTACTGATCAGTGTGAAAATATGGACGAAGTGCAGTACGGGTCTAAGGTCGCGACCTTGCGAGCTGCGGAGTTTAGGAAATTGCAAATATTTCTAGAATTTACTGATCAGTGTGAAAATATGGACGAAGTGCAGTACGGGTCTAAGGTCGCGACTTTGCGAGCTGCGGAGTTTACGAAATTGCAAATATTTCTAGAATTTACTGATCAGTGTGAAAATATGGACGAAGTGCAGTACGGGTCTAAGGTCGCGACTTTGCGAGCTGCGGAGTTTAGGAAATTGCAAATATTTCTAGAATTTACTGATCAGTGTGAAAATGTGACGAAGTGCAGTACGGGTCTAAGGTCGCGACTTTGCGAGCTGCGGAGTTTAGGAAATTGCAAATATTTCTAGAATTTACTGATCAGTGTGAAAATATGGACGAAGTGCAGTACGGGTCTAAGGTCGCGACCTTGCGAGCTGCGGAGTTTAGGAAATTGCAAATATTTCTAGAATTTACTGATCAGTGTGAAAATGTGGACGAAGTGCAGTACGGGTCTAAGGTCGCGACTTTGCGAGCTGCGGAGTTTAGGAAATTGCAAATATTTCTAGAATTTACTGATCAGTGTGAAAATATGGACGAAGTGCAGTACGGGTCTAAGGTCGCGACCTTGCGAGCTGCGGAGTTTAGGAAATTGCAAATATTTCTAGAATTTACTGATCAGTGTGAAAATGTGGACGAAGTGCAGTACGGGTCTAAGGTCGCGACTTTGCGAGCTGCGGAGTTTAGGAAATTGCAAATATTTCTAGAATTTACTGATCAGTGTGAAAATATGGACGAAGTGCAGTACGGGTCTAAGGTCGCGACCTTGCGAGCTGCGGAGTTTAGGAAATTGCAAATATTTCTAGAATTTACTGATCAGTGTGAAAATATGGACGAAGTGCAGTACGGGTCTAAGGTCGCGACTTTGCGAGCTGCGGAGTTTAGGAAATTGCAAATATTTCTAGAATTTACTGATCAGTGTGAAAATATGGACGAAGTGCAGTACGGGTCTAAGGTCGCGACTTTGCGAGCTGCGGAGTTTAGGAAATTGCAAATATTTCTAGAATTTACTGATCAGTGTGAAAATATGGACGAAGTGCAGTACGGGTCTAAGGTCGCGACTTTGCGAGCTGCGGAGTTTAGGAAATTGCAAATATTTCTAGAATTTACTGATCAGTGTGAAAATGTGGACGAAGTGCAGTACGGGTCTAAGGTCGCGACTTTGCGAGGTGCGGAGTTTAGGAAATTGCAAATATTTCTAGAATTTACTGATCAGTGTGAAAATATGGACGAAGTGCAGTACGGGTCTAAGGTCGCGACCTTGCGAGCTGCGGAGTTTAGGAAATTGCAAATATTTCTAGAATTTACTGATCAGTGTGAAAATATGGACGAAGTGCAGTACGGGTCTAAGGTCGCGACTTTGCGAGCTGCGGAGTTTAGGAAATTGCAAATATTTCTAGAATTTACTGATCAGTGTGAAAATATGGACGAAGTGCAGTACGGGTCTAAGGTCGCGACTTTGCGAGCTGCGGAGTTTAGGAAATTGCAAATATTTCTAGAATTTACTGATCAGTGTGAAAATGTGGACGAAGTGCAGTACGGGTCTAAGGTCGCGACTTTGCGAGCTGCGGAGTTTAGGAAATTGCAAATATTTCTAGAATTTACTGATCAGTGTGAAAATATGGACGAAGTGCAGTACGGGTCTAAGGTCGCGACCTTGCGAGCTGCGGAGTTTAGGAAATTGCAAATATTTCTAGAATTTACTGATCAGTGTGAAAATATGGACGAAGTGCAGTACGGGTCTAAGGTCGCGACTTTGCGAGCTGCGGAGTTTAGGAAATTGCAAATATTTCTAGAATTTACTGATCAGTGTGAAAATGTGGACGAAGTGCAGTACGGGTCTAAGGTCGCGACTTTGCGAGCTGCGGAGTTTAGGAAATTGCAAATATTTCTAGAATTTACTGATCAGTGTGAAAATATGGACGAAGTGCAGTACGGGTCTAAGGTCGCGACTTTGCGAGCTGCGGAGTTTAGGAAATTGCAAATATTTCTAGAATTTACTGATCAGTGTGAAAATGTGGACGAAGTGCAGTACGGGTCTAAGGTCGCGACTTTGCGAGCTGCGGAGTTTAGGAAATTGCAAATATTTCTAGAATTTACTGATCAGTGTGAAAATATGGACGAAGTGCAGTACGGGTCTAAGGTCGCGACCTTGCGAGCTGCGGAGTTTAGGAAATTGCAAATATTTCTAGAATTTACTGATCAGTGTGAAAATATGGACGAAGTGCAGTACGGGTCTAAGGTCGCGACTTTGCGAGCTGCGGAGTTTAGGAAATTGCAAATATTTCTAGAATTTACTGATCAGTGTGAAAATGTGGACGAAGTGCAGTACGGGTCTAAGGTCGCGACTTTGCGAGCTGCGGAGTTTAGGAAATTGCAAATATTTCTAGAATTTACTGATCAGTGTGAAAATATGGACGAAGTGCAGTACGGGTCTAAGGTCGCGACTTTGCGAGCTGCGGAGTTTAGGAAATTGCAAATATTTCTAGAATTTACTGATCAGTGTGAAAATATGGACGAAGTGCAGTACGGGTCTAAGGTCGCGACTTTGCGAGCTGCGGAGTTTAGGAAATTGCAAATATTTCTAGAATTTACTGATCAGTGTGAAAATGTGGACGAAGTGCAGTACGGGTCTAAGGTCGCGACTTTGCGAGCTGCGGAGTTTAGGAAATTGCAAATATTTCTAGAATTTACTGATCAGTGTGAAAATGTGGACGAAGTGCAGTACGGGTCTAAGGTCGCGACTTTGCGAGCTGCGGAGTTTAGGAAATTGCAAATATTTCTAGAATTTACTGATCAGTGTGAAAATATGGACGAAGTGCAGTACGGGTCTAAGGTCGCGACTTTGCGAGCTGCGGAGTTTAGGAAATTGCAAATATTTCTAGAATTTACTGATCAGTGTGAAAATGTGGACGAAGTGCAGTACGGGTCTAAGGTCGCGACTTTGCGAGCTGCGGAGTTTAGGAAATTGCAAATATTTCTAGAATTTACTGATCAGTGTGAAAATATGGACGAAGTGCAGTACGGGTCTAAGGTCGCGACCTTGCGAGCTGCGGAGTTTAGGAAATTGCAAATATTTCTAGAATTTACTGATCAGTGTGAAAATATGGACGAAGTGCAGTACGGGTCTAAGGTCGCGACCTTGCGAGCTGCGGAGTTTAGGAAATTGCAAATATTTCTAGAATTTACTGATCAGTGTGAAAATATGGACGAAGTGCAGTACGGGTCTAAGGTCGCGACTTTGCGAGCTGCGGAGTTTAGGAAATTGCAAATATTTCTAGAATTTACTGATCAGTGTGAAAATGTGGACGAAGTGCAGTACGGGTCTAAGGTCGCGACTTTGCGAGCTGCGGAGTTTAGGAAATTGCAAATATTTCTAGAATTTACTGATCAGTGTGAAAATGTGGACGAAGTGCAGTACGGGTCTAAGGTCGCGACTTTGCGAGCTGCGGAGTTTAGGAAATTGCAAATATTTCTAGAATTTACTGATCAGTGTGAAAATATGGACGAAGTGCAGTACGGGTCTAAGGTCGCGAACTTGCGAGCTGCGGAGTTTAGGAAATTGCAAATATTTCTAGAATTTACTGATCAGTGTGAAAATATGGACGAAGTGCAGTACGGGTCTAAGGTCGCGACCTTGCGAGCTGCGGAGTTTAGGAAATTGCAAATATTTCTAGAATTTACTGATCAGTGTGAAAATATGGACGAAGTGCAGTACGGGTCTAAGGTCGCGACTTTGCGAGCTGCGGAGTTTAGGAAATTGCAAATATTTCTAGAATTTACTGATCAGTGTGAAAATGTGGACGAAGTGCAGTACGGGTCTAAGGTCGCGACTTTGCGAGCTGCGGAGTTTAGGAAATTGCAAATATTTCTAGAATTTACTGATCAGTGTGAAAATATGGACGAAGTGCAGTACGGGTCTAAGGTCGCGACTTTGCGAGCTGCGGAGTTTAGGAAATTGCAAATATTTCTAGAATTTACTGATCAGTGTGAAAATATGGACGAAGTGCAGTACGGGTCTAAGGTCGCGACTTTGCGAGCTGCGGAGTTTAGGAAATTGCAAATATTTCTAGAATTTACTGATCAGTGTGAAAATGTGGACGAAGTGCAGTACGGGTCTAAGGTCGCGACTTTGCGAGCTGCGGAGTTTAGGAAATTGCAAATATTTCTAGAATTTACTGATCAGTGTGAAAATGTGGACGAAGTGCAGTACGGGTCTAAGGTCGCGACTTTGCGAGCTGCGGAGTTTAGGAAATTGCAAATATTTCTAGAATTTACTGATCAGTGTGAAAATATGGACGAAGTGCAGTACGGGTCTAAGGTCGCGACTTTGCGAGCTGCGGAGTTTAGGAAATTGCAAATATTTCTAGAATTTACTGATCAGTGTGAAAATGTGGACGAAGTGCAGTACGGGTCTAAGGTCGCGACTTTGCGAGCTGCGGAGTTTAGGAAATTGCAAATATTTCTAGAATTTACTGATCAGTGTGAAAATATGGACGAAGTGCAGTACGGGTCTAAGGTCGCGACCTTGCGAGCTGCGGAGTTTAGGAAATTGCAAATATTTCTAGAATTTACTGATCAGTGTGAAAATATGGACGAAGTGCAGTACGGGTCTAAGGTCGCGACTTTGCGAGCTGCGGAGTTTAGGAAATTGCAAATATTTCTAGAATTTACTGATCAGTGTGAAAATATGGACGAAGTGCAGTACGGGTCTAAGGTCGCGACTTTGCGAGCTGCGGAGTTTAGGAAATTGCAAATATTTCTAGAATTTACTGATCAGTGTGAAAATGTGGACGAAGTGCAGTACGGGTCTAAGGTCGCGACTTTGCGAGCTGCGGAGTTTAGGAAATTGCAAATATTTCTAGAATTTACTGATCAGTGTGAAAATGTGGACGAAGTGCAGTACGGGTCTAAGGTCGCGACTTTGCGAGCTGCGGAGTTTAGGAAATTGCAAATATTTCTAGAATTTACTGATCAGTGTGAAAATGTGGACGAAGTGCAGTACGGGTCTAAGGTCGCGACTTTGCGAGCTGCGGAGTTTGGGAAATTGCAAATATTTCTAGAATTTACTGATCAGTGTGAAAATATGGACGAAGTGCAGTACGGGTCTAAGGTCGCGACTTTGCGAGCTGCGGAGTTTAGGAAATTGCAAATATTTCTAGAATTTACTGATCAGTGTGAAAATATGAAGTAATTGTGTTTTGACCTGTAAAAAAGATTAATAACTTTGCGTGTGAGCGTACACTTTACTGCACTAAATCACTGCGCAGTTTTCAGTCGTATGTGCATAGTAAAAGACATCTGGCATTCCTACGCGCACCAGACCTCATTACTTCAGTGAGAGAGAGCCTTAGCCTGTTTTTCCATTGAAACCTCACAACCAAAGCAGTAGACCCAAGCTCTGTGCTGGAACGTCGACCTTAGTTAAAGACGCCATGTTGGTGCATATATCAGAAATTCTGCGCTCTGCAAGACACAACTAGGTCCCCCCACACGTGCTGCTGCTCCAGTGCAAATGGAGACACATCGGCAGTAGGCATTTCTGCAGCTTCAGTTTACTTCATGAAGCGTGACTAAAACCTCTCCACACCCTGCGTAGCTTCTTGCTGATACATTTATCGACAACGCTTGCTTTAGACAGTACAAAACTAAATGTTTCGAACGGTGCAAGCTCGTCGTTGTTTGGTGACTTCTTTGGCCCTTGGCTGCATTTTCCGTTTGCATTTATTTTTTCGTTGACAGTAAAGATTTAGGCTCCAGTGACAGAACTGGTTTGTTCAGGCGTGCCACATGAGATGGCGCCGCAGTATCTAGCGTGTTTGAAATATCGGGAATGATAAGTGTTACGTAAACACTAGACACACGAGACAGGACATTGCTGATAATGAATGTAATCTGCTTGCTATAAATGGGCAATGTGCTTTATATTGAGCGGCTTTATCTGGTGTCTGCGTTGTTTTTGAAGCGCTTTTCTGCGACGCAGCAGTAAGTCAGTCCCTGTTACGACAAGGTGAATGACGTTACTGTTTTTCAGAAAACGAAGTGGTCTTTATCGACGCACTTTTTATGCAATCAATCTTTGTCTGCTGATATGTCAGAAAGTGATATTTGTACAATCAATGCGCTCAGCTTTTTAGTAAAGGACAGGACTACATTACTGTTGATACGTTCTCAAGAATGTGCTAGAAATGTATACAACGTAGAGCAAGATCTGGTTATACCATAAGTTCGAAGCAGTAAGCCACACAATTATAAAATAAGTAAATATGCATTATGCATTTCGAGGCAGAGCGTTACATCGCCAAGCAATGTACAGGGTGATTATACACTATTGGCCAATTGCTACACCACGAAGATGACGTGCTACAGACGCGAAATTTAACCGACAGGAAGAAGAGGCTGTGATATGTAAATAATTAGCTTTTCAGAGCATTCACACACGGTTGGCGCCAGTGGAGACATCTACAACGTGCTGACATGAGGAAAGTTTACAACCGATTTCTCATACACAAACAGCAGTTGACCGGCGTTGCCTGGTGAAACGTTGTTGTGATGCCTCGTGTAAGCAGGAGAAATGCGTACCATCACGTTTCCGACTTTCCTAAAGGTCGGATTGCAGCCTATCGCGATTGCGGTTTATCGTATCGCGAAATTGCTGCTCGCGTTGGTCGAGTTCCAATGACTGTTAGCAGAATATGGAATCGGTGGGTTCAGGAGGGTAACACGGAACGCCGTGCTGGATCTCAACTCCCTCGTATCACTAGCAGTCGAGATGGCGGGCATCTTATCCGCATGGCTGTAACGGGTCGTGCAGCCACGTTTCGATCCCCGAGTCAACAGATGGGGCCGTTTGCAAGACAACAACCATCTGCACGAACAGTTCGACGACGTTTGCAGCAGCATGGACTATCAGCTCGGAGACCACGGCTGTGGTTATCCTTGACGCTGCATCACAGACAGGACTGCCTGCGATGGTGTACTCCACGACCAACCAGGGTGCACGAATGGCATAACATATTTTCGGATGAATCCAGGTTCTGTTTACAGGATCATGATGGTCGCATCCGTGTTTGGCGACATCGCGGTGGACGCACATTGGAAGCGTGTATTCGTCATCGCCATACTGGCGTATCACCCGGCGTGATGGTATGGGTTGCCATTGATTATACGTCTCGGTCACCTCTTGTTCGCATTGATGGCACTTTGAATAGTGGACGTTACATTTGAGATGTGTTACGACCAGTGGCTCTACCCTTCTTTCGATCCCTGCGAAACCCTACATTTTAGCAGGATAATGCACGACCGCATGTTGCAGGTCCTGTACGGGCCTTTCTGGATACAGAAAATGCTCGACTGCTGCCGTGGCCAGCACATTCTCCAGATCTCTCACCAACTGAAAACGTGTGGTCAATGGTGGCCGAGCACCTGGCTCGTCACAATACGCCAGTCACTACTCTTGATGAACTGTGATATCGTATTGAAGCTGCATGGGCAGCTGTACCTGTACACGCCATCCAAGCTCTGTCTGACTGAATGCCCAGGCGTATCAAGGCCGTTATTACGGCCAGAGGTGGTTGTTCTGGGTACTGATTTCTCAGGCTCTATGTACCCAAATTGCGTGAAAATCTAATCACATGTCAGTTCTAGTATAATATATTTGTCCAATGAATACCCGTTTATCATCTTCATTTCTTCTTGATGTAGCAGTTTTAATGGCCAGTAGTGTAATGAAAGTTAAACTTTCAAAACGCTGTAGAAATAACACCACTTGTCAGAATGACGTCAAACTGCAACAGAATGTTGTCGGAGAAGGGGGAAAACGTACGGCAGAAGAGAAAAATAGTGTGAAAACTGATCAATAGAGGGCACTGTATGTGCCACAATACGTAAATTAAAACACCTGTCATGCGCACTGCCCATTGTAGTTGGTACGAACACTCCGGGTACATGGCTTTTCCTCCTTTCGCGTCTGCGACGTTGCCATGACTGTCTCAATGCAGGATCGCGCTCTGCTTGTAAAGCTGTATTACAAAAATGATAACTGTCCACACGTCGCTCTCGAGAAGTTCCAGACACTGGAGAGTTTGAAAAAAAAGGCGTTGGTCCGATGACTGCCGTGGGTCTAGAGAAAATGATTCGGAAAGGGGTTCTTTTGGTGGGCAACCTGGTAGGGGGAGGAAACGAAGTGATTCGACGTCAGTGGAAGCAGTGGCCACTGCAGTGCAGGAGGAGACGAGTGCTCGTGTGCAAACGTGTAGTGCTCGGAGAATTGCCCGGACATTCGACATACCCGTGAGCATGGTGCGTCAAATCCTACGAAACATCCTTCTCTGTTATCCGTTCAAAATTACCCATGTGCACGAGTTGCTTCCTGTTGACCTGCCAGCGAGAGAGACCTTTGCTTTAGAATTTCTTGCTCGCATGGAAGTGGACAATGACTGGCCGTGGAAGATTTTGTGGACAGACGAAGCCCACTTTCATCTGACAAGATGTCAATACACATAAATGTCGAATATGGGCAACGGAAAATCCATACAGAAATCAACCAGTAGCACCTCATTCTGAAAAGGTCACTGTGTGGTGCGCGTTTACGGCATCGTTTATCATAGGGCCATATTTTTCGAAGAGACAGGTGCTTCCGGTCCTGTTACCTGTACCGTCACTGGTAAGTGCTACGAGTGTCTTTTGCGCAACCACGTAGTCATTCCAGCTCTCCAACAGCGTGGATGTGTGGATGGGATCATTTTTATGCAAGATGGCGCACCTCCGCACATTGCAAATCCAGTTAAACAGTTGCTGAAGCGCCATTTTGGAAAGGCTAGAATTATCAGCTGTCATTTCCCTACAGCCTGGCCGTCTCGATCACCCGATCTTAATCCGTGTGACTTCTGGCTTTGGGGCTCTCTGAAAGATGCTGTGTTCAGTTTTCCGATTGCAAACTTAGCGACACTGAAGGTACACATTGCGCAACACATCCTGAACGGGATCCCGGAAACACTTCGATCAGTTGTGGAACATGCTGTTTCTCGATTTCAACTTGTTGCACGAAACTGTGGACAGCAAACTGAATATGTTTTGCGCCAGTCACGTGGAAATTAATAATCAGATTTAATTTTGATTGATGATTATTTATGCGGTTTTTGGCCTCAGGACAGTTAAATATCGATGTGCGTTATGCTTCTTATGCGGTTTTTGGCCTCAGGACAATTAAAAACAGATTTTTCCCATCCGATGTGGCATGACCTTGCCGTGGTGGATGGGCTTACGTAACTAACAGTATCACACCTGCGTACACCCATGCACACTGAGCAGTACAGTTTGTTTAACGTCAGACGTACACCCTAGGCATTGTTGTGTGATTCATTTGTCATTTGTAGTCGACCACCGTTAAATTATGATGCTTATAACGCCATCTATTGCTACATTTTGTAAGTATTTAATTTTCTTCTGCCATACGTTTTCTCCCTTCTCCGATAATATTCCGTTGCAATTTGATGTCATTCTGACCAGTGGTATTATTTCTACAGCGGTTTGAAAGTTTAACTTTAATCATAATCACCCTGTATATATAAAATGAGTAATTAATGTTATTAAGAGAATAGATTTTATGCCCTTTACTAAAGACTCCCACAAAATTCGCCTGGGCGAGAATAGAATTACGATATCTTGAATGTTTCCAAAAAAAATGATAACAGCGCAGAAAATAAGCGCTGGATTTTAAAAATGGACGTCACTATTAATTAATAATTTTGTCACTGATGTTTCTCTTTGAAATTCAAATTTCAGGTTCTTTTAGTACGTCCAGATAATGTCTCTAGCTGTCAGTAACATGTTCATATTCTGGTCGATGTAAAATATAAAGTGGTTATCCTTTCACACATGTGTTCCCATACTTCTCTTACTGCGAAGATGTGTGTGTACATTAAAGCTCAGTTTAAAGGCCGCGCTGGCTTGTCCCATGAATTACTTCTGGCAACGTTACATGACATTCTTTACACACAAAAATAAATAAAGTTTTCTTAATCACTCGTAATATCACAACGCAGTACGTGTTCCTTATTTCCCTCTGTTCTGAGAAACAATCCTAACTTTTTTATTTGTAAACATCGTTGCATCTTGCATCTTATTGCGTGCCCTCCCACGACATGACATTCTCACGCATTTAAACCGGACGTTTTTCGCCGAGGTTCAACCTATCACACCCAGATGGCGTAGGAACCTCTATATCCTCTTTACGGTTCAATTTGATTCAGTACTGGAAGTTTCTTTTCGTACTCTTCTTGTAGCAATGCTGCACGTAAAACTTCAAGTAACATTGAATTAAAGTAGGTCTTTACTATACAGAAGCGAGTGGTGCGTTTTTACGTAAATAATGAGATCAACAAATGGGAGATTTCCATTAACACTTAACCCATATCTGTCGATAACCCTCGTTATAGTATTATTTGTATGAATAGTGTTGGTGTCGATTACAAAGTAGATTCAAGAAATGGAAACCACTCCTCAGGAGTGTTACGCCAATTGACGATTGTAATCTTCAGTTCCGTCCTTCAAGTGTTATCTAATCTCCGTATTGCTGATATGGGCTACTAAAAGATGCCTTACAGCTCGTCTTAAGAATCTCAAGCCGATAGTTTCAATTTTTTGTCGCAAAAATTTATCATCATTCTGCGATGGCTTTAATCTCGTGCCGCTTCTGATTTTGAGAGGGATAATACATCCAATAAGCGACGTGGGTATTAAGTGGATAGGTTCTGCCTTGTGTCGCTATGTTTTCCAGTGTTTTGTGCGTTGTTGCGTAGCAAAGACAGAAATGGGGAGAGAAAGTTTTGGCTAAATTCTACGCAAAGCCAACTAAACGCCTGACGGTCAATTGTAATAGACCATCACGCTTTGTGTTGTACTATATTAGCAGCTCCTTTGCGTCTCTGTCTCCTAGGATCCACTGCTTTCTTCTCCTCCGGGTTCTGAAATCTCCTCCCCCCTCGCCTCAACTTTCCTTCTATACACTTCTCTAACACTGCTTGTTATAAGCCCCTCCTCCTTTCTGTTTCGCCTATGCAGTTCTTACACTACTGGCCATTAAAATTGCTACATCAAGAAGAAATGCAGATGATAAACGGATATTCATTGGACAAATATATTATACTAGAACTGACGTGTGATTGCATTTTCACGCAATTTGGGTGCATAGATCTTGAGAAATCAGTACCCAGAACAACCATCTCTGGCCGTAATAACGGCCTTGATACGCCTGGGCATTCAGTCAGACAGAGCTTGGATGGCGTGTACAGGTACAGCTGCCCATGCAGCTTCAATACGATATCACAGTTCATCAAGAGTAGTGACTGGCGTGTTGTGACGAGCCAGGTGCTCGGCCACCATTGAACAGACGTTTTCAGTTGGTGAGAGATCTGGAGAATGTGCTGGCCAGGGCAGCAGTCGAACATTTTCTGTATCCAGAAAGACTCGTACAGGACCTGCAACATGCGCTGGTGCATTATCCTGCTAAAATGTAGGGTTTCGCAGGGGTCGAATGAAGGGTAGAGCCACGGATCGTAACACATCTGAAATGTAACGTCCACAGTTCAAAGTGCCGTCAATGCGAACAAGAGGTGACCGAGACGTGTAACCAGTGGCACCCCATACCATCACGTCGGGTGATACGCCAGTATGGCGATGACGAATACGCGCTTCCAATGTGCGTTCACCGCGATGTCGCCAAACACAGATGCGACCATCATGATGATGTAAACAGAACCTGGATTCATCCAAAAAAATGACGTTATGCCAATCGTGCACCCAGGTTCGTCGTTGAGTACACCATCGCAGGTGCTCCTGTCTGTGATGCAGCGTCATGGGTAACCGCAGCCATGGTCTCCGAGCTGATAGTCCATGCTGCTGCAAACGTCGTCGAACTGTTCGTGAAGATGGTTGTTGTCTTGCAAACGTCCCCATCTGTTGACTCAGGGATCGAGACGTGGCTGCACGATCCGTTACAGCCGTGCGGATAAAATGCCTGTCATCTCGACTGCTAGCGATACGAGGACGTTGGGATCCAGAAAGGCGTTCCGTATTACCCTCCTGAACCCACCGATTACGTATTCTGCTAACGGTCATTGCATCTCGACTAACGCGAGCAGCAATGTCGCGACAGGATAAACCGCAATCGCGATAGGCTACAATCCGACCTTTATCAAAGTCGGAAACGTGATGGTACGCATTTGTCCTGCTTACACGAGGCATCACAACAACGTTTCACCAGGCAACGCCGGTCAACTGCTTTTTGTGTATGAGAAATCGGTTGTAAACTGTCCTCGTGTCAGCACGCTGTAGGTGTCGCCACCGGCGCCTACCCTGTGTGAATGCTCTGAAAAGCTAATCATTTGCATATCACAGGATCTTCTTACTGTCGGTTAAATTTCGCGTCTGCAGCACGTCACCTTCGTGGTGTAGCAATTTTAATGGCCAGTAGTGTACTACACTCAGGAATCGCCTCTGCTCTTTAATTCCTCTCAGTACCTCCTCACTTTTCAGCCCATCCATCGTACTTATTCTTTCCATCCGCCGCCGCGTCTGTTATCTCAAAAGGCTCAACGCTTCCTCTAGCTTTATTCCTCAATTTACACGTTTCAGCCGCGCGGTCTGTGGCGTCTTGTCACGATTCGCGCGGCTCCGCCCGTCGGAGGTTCGAATCCTCCCTCGTGCATGCGTGTGTGCGTTGTCCTTAGCGTAAGTTACATCAGGTAGTGTGTAAGCTTAGGGACCGATAACCGCGGCAGTTAGGTCCCATAAGACCTTAGCACAAATTTCCAAATTCACGCGGTTCAGTACCATACAGAACACCCCATACAAAGAATTATATTATTGTTTCCTCAAATTTCTACCCACATTGCTACTGAAAACCTTCCTTCTCTTACAAAATGACTCTTCCGCCACTGCTATCCTGATTTTAATTTCTGTGCTTCTCTTCCAGTCGCTTTTCATTCAGATTCCTGAATATTTAAAGCTTTGCCCGTGTCCTAATATTTCTCGATTCGGGATTATGTTTACCTTTTCATTTCCTCCTAGATCCATCACTTATGTTTTCTTTGTAATGATTTTCATTCCACAGCTCTTTTCTTTAACTTCGGTAGTATCCACTGTACTCTGGAATAGGATATTTTCCTATGTTAAATATATCGTTCGGATTGTTGTTATTCTGATTGATTATAACATTCACGGGCAATATTCTCACAAAATTATGTTATTTTTATGTAATTAAAGCTTAAAACTAATTATATATATTAAGATCTGGTCACGTGATCGAAACGTTCTATTAGCTGATGCTCTGGTGACGTCACAGGCCAGCAGTAAGACGAAGCTCTTTTGTCTGTTACTGGAAGGACCATGTCACCCGGAAAGCTGAAACACCAAATTCTTCTTACTCCATCTGGTAGGCAGTGGTCGATCGTATTTTCTGAGCACGGTCTGAAAAGCGTAGGGGACAGAGAGCGGCCTCCTGTAACTCATTTTACTGGGTTTAGTCTGGGTGGTATTTCATCCACTCAATTCCACTGACGCTTTTTGGTTCCACTATAATGAGTGTATGGGTCATATATATCTACATTATAATCCGCAAGCCACCTAATGGTGAGTGGTGGAGGGTACTGTCGGTATCACTATCTGATTCCTCCAACCCTGTTCCACTCGCGAATAGTGCGTGGGAAGAATGATTGTCGGTAAGCCTCTGTATTGGCTCTAATTTCTCAAATTTTCTCCTCATAGTCAATACTCGAAATGTATGTGGGGGGACGTAATAATGTAGTCCGACTCCTCCTTAAAAGTGCTGTCCCGAAATTTTAATAGTAACTCTCTCCGTGATGCGCAACGCTTCTCTTGTAACGTCTGCCAGTGGAGTTTCTCAGTGGTTTTTCAGTCCACTCTCTTTTGTCATTGCAGTTATAAGCTTATAAAAAAAATGGTTCAAATGGCTCTGAGCACTATGGGACTTAACATCTATGGTCATCAGTCCCCTAGAACTTAGAACTACTTAAACCTAACTAACCTAAGGACAGCACACAACACCCAGCCATCACGAGGCAGAGAAAATCCCTGACCCCGCCGGGAATCGAACCCGGGAACCCGGGCGTGGGAAGCGAGAACGCTACCGCACGAGCACGAGATGCGGGCTATAAGCTTATCCCTAGCCACATTATCAAGTGTCTTTTCCAGGTCTATAAAATGCAGATACACTATTTGAACGAAAGTACCTGGACGCCTATTAGTGGACATTAGTATGGAGTTTGTTCCTGCTTGGTATTTATGATGGCCTGAGCTCTGCTGGGAACATTTTGTACGCAATGAGGTGTCTGGATATCCGTGGAGCAATGGCTGACCATTCTTCCTCAAGAGCCAGAACCAGAGGAGGTGGTGATGTTGGACGCTGGAGTGAAGTCGATGTTCTAACTCGCCCCTGTGGTGTTCCATTGGCTTCAAGTTGGGACTCTGGGAAGCCCAGCCCACTATAGGAATCTTATTGGCCACAACCGGTAGCCTCACGCGTGGTGCCTCATGACATGGTGCATTGTCATGCTGATAAGAAAAGAAAAATTGGAAATTTGTGGTAAGAACTTGTGGAACCATACTGGTGAGGTCATCGGTCTCTAAGCTTACGCACTACTTAATCTAACTTAAACTAACTTGCGCTTAGATCAACACACGCACCCATGCCCGAGGGAGGAATCGAACCTCCGACGGGGTGAGCCGCGCGAACCGTGACAGGACGGCCTGGACCACGCGGCTACACAGCGCGGCTGATAAGAACAGTCACCGTCTCCGAATTGTTCCTCTACTGTACACAGTACCCAATGCTGTCAAGTGTCTTCACATCGTTCCGCATTTAGCGTTTTCTTAAGTGCAATAAGAGGATCACGCCGTAACAACGAAAAACACTCTCCTTACCGCAGCACCAGCTCCTGCGTACTTCACTGTTGGCACCACACGTGACGGCACGTGGTGTTCTCCAGGTATCCACCAAAGTCAGCCTCTTCCACCGAATTACCGCAACGTACAGCATGAGTCACCGTTTCAAAGCACTTGTTTCCCGTCATCCACAGCGCTGTGTACACCACGCCTCGGCCATCGGACCCCGTCTTTTCTAACTCCTCATCGACAGCTACAATCATTGTCCCAATTGGGCTTCTGGTAGCACTTTGGGACTCACGACTGGCTCCTGCCGCGTATTCCATGCGATTTTTACAGCCAGTCTCCACAATGTTCGAATGTCCCTGTCCTTCAGCACATGAGGTCTGTCTGGTCTCGCTTCAGCTGTGGCTGTTCCTTCACATCTGATCATTACAATCACGTCACCAACAGCCAACTTGGGCAGCTTTAGAAGGGTTGAAATATCATTGGTGGATTCGTTACTCAGGCGGCATCCAGTCACTGAGTTCACCTGACTGACCCATTCTGCTGTTATTGTTTCTCGACTGAAGACCCAATTCTCTCCATATCGTTGTATAAGAGGTGGCGATTACTGAACTGCATGAAATAAAATCGCCATAACTTCTGAACGGTTTGCGTTAGGACGTTCAAATTGGACGGTTGGCAACAGGGCATGATGGGAATTAGTATGCGCATGATGGTTTGGTATAGCAACGAAGCCCACTTTCATTTCGATGGCTCCGTCAATAAACAAAATTGGCGCATTTGGGTGAATGAGAATCCGCACTTCGTGATCGACAAGTCTCTTCACCCTCAACGGCTGACTGTGTGGTGTGCAGTGTCCAGTTATGGAATAATTGGTGTGATATTCCTTAATGGCACAGTGACTACTGAACAGCACGTGAAGGTTTTGAAAGATGATTTCATCCCTATTATCCAAGGTGACCCTGATTTCGCCAAGATGTGGTTCGTGCAAGACGGAGTTCGTTCCCACCAAAGCAGGAGAGTCACGTCATGGAGGAGCACTTTGATGGACCGCATTCTGCCTCTGGGGTACCCAGAGGCCACTGGCATGGGCCACGATTGGCCGCAGTATTCTCCGCATCTGAACCCATGCGACTCCATTTTGTGGGGCTGTATTAAAGACAAGGTGTACAGCAAAACCCCCAAAACTGCTGCTGAGCTGAAAACAGACGTTCAGGAGGTCATTGACATCATCGATGTTCCGACACTTCAGCGCGTCGTGCAGAATTTCGCTATTCGTCTGCGCCACATCATCGCCAATGATGGCAGGCATATCGAATATGTCATAACGTAAATCTGAATATCT
This sequence comes from Schistocerca nitens, assembly GCF_023898315.1. Lineage (NCBI taxonomy): Eukaryota > Metazoa > Arthropoda > Insecta > Orthoptera > Acrididae > Schistocerca > Schistocerca nitens. The sequence goes on from NC_064622.1 coordinate 17,040,465, forward strand.
GTGGTGACGTTTGCACGTTGCATAAAGTATGCGAATGCCGTGATTTGTAACTGAATTACGTTTTTTTCCATATACCGGGTGATCAAAAAGTCAGTATAAATTTGAAAACTGAATAAATCACGGAATAATGTAGATAGAGAGGTACAAATTGACACACATGCTTGGAATGACATAGGGTTTTATTAGAACCAAAAAAATACAAACGTTCAAAAAATGTCCGAAAGATGGCGCTTCATCTGATCAGAATAGCAATAATTAGCATAGCAAAGTAAGACAAAGCAAAGATGATGTTCTTTACAGGAAACGCTCAATATGGCCACCATCAATCCTCAACAATAGCTGTAGTCGAGGAATAATGTTGTGAACAGCACTGTAAAGCACGTCCGGAGTTATGGTGAGGCATTGGCGTCGGATGTTGTCTTTCAGTATCCCTAGAGATGTCGGTCGATCACGATACGCTTGCGACTTCAGGTAACCTGGGAGGCCAAGCGTGACGAAAGTGGCGGCTGAGCACACGATCATCACCAAACGACGCGCGCAAGAGATCTTTCACGTGTCTAGCAATATGTGGTGTCTTTTTTTTGTTGTTGTAATAAAACCCCATGTCATTACAAGCATGTGTGTCAATTTTTACCTCTCTATCTACATTATTCCGTGGTTTATTAAGTTTTCAAATTTATTCTGACTTTTTGATCACCCGGCAGTTCGATAATTGTCACCCTGCACTTAAGGGTCCACGTCTCGTGACATCTAGTGGTTAATTATGCATTACACAGGGGTATTCGGAAACTTTTGACCACACGATGTATAGGTCTCTTCCCTTGTCAATAAACCTCTCTCCCTATCGCATCTCTTGTGCCTGCATCTCGTACAAAACATCAGCCAAATTCTCCTCAGTTAGCTTTTCCGGTCTAACATTAATAATTCTTTTAACGTTACTTTACCTGGATATGAAATGATGTTGGTTCTGCTGCGCATACTTCATGGCCTGGTTCCTTGTCTCTTCGGCAGCGGAATCACTGCCGTTATCATAAAGTCCTCTGCGAATTGACCGCTGTCGTATATTTAATTACATAACCACAATATTTGTCTTACCTCCTTCTTGGTTCAAACATTTTAGTGTTTCTCCTGGTATCGTATCTACAACTACGGCTTCGCTGTTTTTTTATCATCGCGGCTATTGCAGTCTTGACTTCTATTATGACTCGTGATCCTTTCTCATCACACATGGTACGAGAACGGCAGGCGTTAAAAACTACCGGGTTCGATTTAGGTCTGCCTCACTTAGCTGTCTCGCAACTTACTGACTTCTCCCATACGACCAATTAGACGGTCGCTATAACAGCAGAGAGCCGCTCCTTGTAATGATCTTTTAAACTGAATGTCACCGTATAACGTCGCGGGACTAAAACGTCACATACTGCAGTTGTGCCGGGATGGTTCAAAATGTTCAAATGTGTGCGAAATCTTATGGGACTTAACAACTAAGGTCATCAGTCCCTAAGCTTACACACTACTTAACCTAAATTATCCTAAGGACAAACACACACACCCATGCCCGAGGGAGGACTCGAACCTCCGTCGGGACCAGCCGCACAGTCCATGACTGCAGCGCCTGAGACCGCTCGGCTAATCCCGCGCGGCGGGGATGGTTCCCTTGAAAGGGCACGGCCGACTTCCTTCCCCGTCCTTCCCAAATTCGATGAGACCGATGACCTCACTGTTTGGTCTCTTCCCCCAAATAACCCAACCCTACTGTAGTTAGGTAATCTTGATAGACGTTATCACAGGTTTGTGGTGATAATATTTCTTAGAACTGTAATTTCGGACCGTAATATTTCGCAACTGTGAACGTTTTCTCACTGTCGGGCAGATGTTCCACTGATGCTATTATTTCTGTGTGTCTCTCTGTAGAACAACGGCAGGGGGTGGAGAGGTTTGTGTTGTGAGGATATAAAAAGCCGAAGTTCCAAAACTGCAGAAGCTTTGGAATTATTAGTGATACACAAGGTGTCCCATTCATCTTGACTACCTCAAATAAATATTGCCCAGAACCAAAATTTAAAAAAAAAATTGTCATACGTGTGACTTCCTTTGTCATAATTATGTTCCTTATGAACACATGAACAGCAGTATGTCTTTTTCTAAATTGCGCCCAATATTTTTTACTCAATAATACACTAACTCTTTTCAAAATCAGTTCAAAAACGTATCACAGCGTACCATTCACGTAAACATGACGTTATTAAAAACGTGATACGAAACTGGCTTTCGGCTGTGCTCTACTTGCACACAGTGCGGCAAACCAGGCTAACCTAACACCTTGACTTGCTGGAGCACTTACGTTATTTTTTTTTTTTGTGGTTGCTCGAAATAAATGCAGTTTCTAATCAAGTACTGATTTTAATGTGCGCAACACGTCGTTCGTATGTATGGTGTACACTGTGCTCACACACACTTTCAACTCAAGACGGTTGATTGAAGGACTGGTACTTGTTTGCCCATTGTCTCAATTTGCTTGCTGTCAACGAGAGGAGGTGGATGAGTTACGTTACGCTGGGTACCTGCAGAGTGCTTCTTAAAGAAGACTTAATACTGTTCATATTTTCGTACCGAACAAAGTGACAAGACAGGTAATCATGACCCTGGTAGCTAAACAATATTTGCTCCAGTCGTTTTAATTTATATATTCCTAAGCCAGTCTTTATTTTGCTTCTGGACAAAGAGTCCTTTGCGATGGTCAAGATAAATATGATACCCTCTGCAATATTACATTGTGTCTGACGTAATGGGAGTGTTTCAGGTGGCTACAAGCCACCAGATGCCTTCGCCACGCATGGCAGATCACCCCGCAGTGCACCGCATTCACGAACCATTACTTTGTGAAGTCACCTTTCTGGCGCCTGCAGCAATCGCAGGCTGTAGTTGGAATGGGGTCGCAGACGTAATCATTCCAGTTCGTAACGGTTGATACTGGCCGGCTGCATAACCCGTACTCCCTGGCCACACCTCACTGAACTTCCTCGACGTCGAACTTGCGATTGCTGCCAAAGTCTACCGCGAACTACATGAGGCTTACTCGCAAATATTTCACTATCGGGAATATAAATGGACCTTTATATACCGACAAAACCACAAGTTCCCTGGCTACACTTATCTTTTTAGACGCTCCTCGTTTTTCTACACTGAAGAGCCAAAGAATGGCCCGCCCAACATCGTGCAGGGCCCCCGCGAACACGCAGAAGTGTCGCAACACGACGTGACATGAACTCGATCAATGTATGAAGTAGGCTGGAGGGAACTGACACCATGAATCCTGCAGGGCTGTCCATAAATCCATAAGAGTACAAGGGGGTGGAGGTCTGTTCTGAACAGCTCGTTACAAGGCATCCCATATATGCTCAATAGTGTTCATGTCTGGGGAGTTCGGTGGCCAGCGGAAGTGTTTAAACTCAGAAGAGTGTTCCTCAAGCCACACTGTAGCAATTCTGGACGTGTGGAATGTCGCATTGTCCTGCTGGAATTGCACAAGTCCATCGGAATGGTCAATGGACATGAGTAGATGCAGGTGGTCAGACAGGATGCTTACGTACGTGTCACCTGTCAGAGTCGTCTCTACACATATCAGGCGTCCCATAACACTCCAACTGCACACCGGGACGTTGGAGCCTCCACCAGCTTGAAGAGTCCCCTGCTGACGTGCATGGTCCATGGATTTATGAGGTTGTCTCCATACCCGTACACGTCCATCCGCTCGATACAGTTCGAAACGAGACTCGTCCGACCAGGCAGCACGTTTCCATGCATAAAAAGTTCTCGGTTTACTTGCCGCGTCAAATTTGGATAAACTCCCGAGCTTTCGATGACTACCTCCGTCATCTTCGTCAGGGGTAAAGGCTTCCGGTTTTATAAGCAGTGGACGGCTTCTCATTGGCTAGATGACGTCACGGTAAAAAGGGCGCGTACGGAGATGGCGGCCTCTATGTCCATAGATTTTGTTTGCGCGATTTATCCAGCGTTGCTTGCAGCACCATCCATCGCAACAGGCGGCGAACTGCGAGGAATGTAAGTCTCGCTCTGCGCTCTTTCTTTATCAACTGCATGCTTCCATGCATTGCTGAGTGCATATCAGGAGTCTCTGTTCAAATTATTTTCACATAGTCTAATTTCAACTGCTTCCCTGATGAAATAGTCCCAATAGTTTGAAGCGTGAGCAAGTATTCTTGTTTCATCGAATTGAACCTTATGTTTATTTAATGAACTGTGCTCAGCCACCGCTGATTATTCTAGATACCTGTATTTCAGGTGACGCTGATGTTCCACCCAGCAACCGGCAACAGTTCTTATAGACTGGCCCACATAATCTTTGCCACAGTCGCAAGGAATGCTGTAAATTCCCGGTACTCTCAAGCCGAGATTATCTTTCACGGGTCGCAACTTTACCTTGGATGGCCGGAAGACTGGTCTGATTTCCTGCCGGCTCAGGACTCTGCCGATCTTGCTGGTCTTTGCACCGCAGAATGGTAGCCGCGCGATGTGTTGGTCCTCTTGATCTGTTCGAACAGCGTCCTTCCTAGGTTTCTTTGCCAGATTAGATCGGATATCTCGATCAGAATATCCATTTTTTCTGAATACCGTCGTCAGATTGTTAATCTCGGAGCCGAGATGATCCTTGTCTGAAATAGTCCTTGCTCTGTGTACCAAGGTATACAGCATAGCTCTCTTCTGAGCCGGGTGGTGAAAATTACGTGCGTTTAGATATAAAGCCGTATGCGTCGGTTTTCTGTACACAGAATATCCGAGACGTCCATCTGATTTTCGCTCCACCAGCACAGCTAAGAAGGGTAACTTCCCATCCTTCTCCACCTCCACTGTAAATCTTATGTTGTGGTGTATACCATTCAAATGATCAACAAACTGATGCAGTGCCTCATTGCCATGTGGTCAGATTAAAAATGTATCGTCAACATACCTGAAGAAGCAGGATGGACGTAAGAGAGCACTGTTCAACTCTTGTTCTTCGAAATCCTCCATGAAAAACTTAGCTATGGCTGGGGACAGTGCCGAACCCATGGCTGTTCCGTAAGTCATTTCATAATATTTTCCACCATACAAAAAATAGGTGGTCGTCAAAGTGTGTCGAAATAACTTCAGTATTCCAGGAGAGAAATGAGCAGCCAACTGTATGTTCCACCGGTACCTTTGTAAACAAAGAGACCACATCTAGGCTGATCATGATGTCATTCGGACCTATCCTCATCTGCTTTATGATGTCAACAAACATTTTTGAGTTATTAATATGATGGCTACAGTGGCCGACTATATGTGCTAATAATTTGGTTAAGTATTTTGCCAACCGATATGAAGGAGACCCAAAAGCACTAACAATAGGTCTCAACGGGACCCCATCCTTATGAACCTTGGGTAGACCGTATAACCTGGGTGGCCTTGGTGCTCTTGGTCGTAGATTCTTGACTAGTTCTTCTTGGAGGCCAGAGTTCTTCAGTAGCTCCCCTGTCTTCCGGCTAAGTGCCGCTGTGGGATCCCGTTTAAGAATCAGGTACAGGTATCTTCCGATAATAGGGCCACTTTCTTATCATAATTGGTAGCGTTGAGGATAACTGTGGCATTCCCTTTGTCGGCTGCTAGCACAACTAACACTTCATCCTTCCCAACGATTTCAATGCCAGTTTCTCCACTATGGTTACATTGGACTTAGGAGGCTTGGCTGTTGCTAAAATCCGACTAGAGGCAAGCCTTACCTCATCTGCGGCCTCTTCAGGAAGGTGCCGAACCGCTTCTTCTACTCCACTGATATTCTCGACTACCGGTAGTTTTTGTGGAGCTGGAGAAAAGTTCAGTCCCTTACTGAGAACCGAGATGGCGGCGTCATCAATTTCCTTGTCGGAGAAGTTGATAACAGTGCGATGTACGTCGCTGGACCCAGAAACTCCTTTTCCACGGTTAAGGCGCACAAATTTGTCAGCCTGTTTTGCTGTAGTCTTGCTTAAATTAGCTCGCTGATGTGCAGCCGAGGTCGTGTCTACCCATTCCCAGTCCCAAGGTGACAAAACTGCAGACAAAAACAGATGGCAACTATAGAAGCAGCGAGCGTTGGCATCCAGTTCATACCTCGTATGAGTCTTTCGCGGCAAGTAAACCGAGAACTTTTATTGCAAGGACTCCGTCGCGAAAGACTTCATAGTCAACACGTTTCCAGTCATCAACAGTCTAATGTCGGTGTTGACGTGCCCAGACGAATCGTAAAGCTTTGTGTCGTGCAGTCATCGAGCGTACACGAGTGGGCCTTCAGCTCCGAAAGCCCATATTGATGATGCTTTGCTAAAATCCGCAGCAATATGCGGAAGGGTTGCACCTCTGTCTTGTTGAACGACTCTCTTCAATCGTCGTTGGCCCCGTTCTTGCAGGATCTTTTTCCGGCCGCAGCGATATCGGAGATTTGATGTTTTACCAGATTCCCGATATTCATGGTACACCAGTGAAATGATCGTACGGGAAAATCCCGACTTCATCGCTACCTCGGAGATGCTGTGTCCCATCGCTCGTGCGCCGTCTAGAACACCACGTTCAAACTCACTTAAATCTTGATAACCTGCCATTGTAGCAGCAGTAACCGATCTAGCAACTGCGCCAGACACTTGTTGTCTTGTATAGGCATTGCCGACCACAGCACCGTATTCTGCGTGTTTACATACCTCTGTGTTTGAATACGCATGCGTGTACCAGTTTCTTTGGCGCTTCAGTGTAGAATCTAGAGTTAACAGCTTCACGTCATCTCTGGATGTTTTTGACATTTCTCGTCTTCATGTTGCTGAACGAGTAAATTTATGGAGAAACTTTGTGCAGTATTTAGTTACTTCTTACTTGTAAGGCAAAACCGTACGACAACATCGATATACAGTGCGACCAAAAAGTCCGTCAAGATTTGAAAATTCAGTACTTCACGGAATAATGTAGGTTGTTGTTGTTGTTGTGGTCTTCAGTCCTGAGACTGGTGTGATGCACCTCTCCATGCTACTCTATCCTGTGCAAGCTTCTTCATCTCCCAGTGCCTACTGCAACCTACATCCTTCTGAATCTGCTTACTGTATTCATCTCTTGGTCTCCTCTACGATTTTTACCCTCCACACTGCCCTCCAATGCTAAATTTGTGATCCCTTGATGCCTCAAGACATGTCCTACCAACCGATCCCTTCTTCTAGTCAAGTTGTGCCACAAACTTCTCCCCAATCCTATTCAATACCTCCTCATTGGTTACGTGATCTACCCACCAAATATTCAACATTCTTCTGTAGCACCACATTTCGAAAGCTTCTATTTTCTTGTGCAAACTAGTTATCGTCCATGTTTCACTTCCATACATGGCTACACTCCATACAAATACTTTAAGAAACGACTTACTGACACCAAAATTGTACTCAATGTTAACAAATTTCTCTTCCTCCGAAACTCTCTCCTTGCGATTGCCAGTCTACATTTTATATCCTCTCTACTTCGACCATCATCAGTTATTTTGCTCCCCAAATAGCAAAACTCATTTACTACTTTAAGCGCCTCATTTCCTAATCTAATTCCCTCAGCATCACCCGATTTAATTTGACTGCATTCCATTATCCTCGTTTTGATTTTGTTGATGCTCATCTTATATCCCCCTTTCAAGACACTGTCCATTCCGTTCAACTGCTCTTTCAGGTCCTTTGCTGTCTCTGACAGAATTACAATGTCATCGGCGAACCTCAAAGTTGTTGTTTCTTCTCCATGGAGTTTAATACCTACTCCGAATTTTTCTTTTGTTTCCTTTACTGCTTGCTCAATATAAAGATTGAATAACATCGGGGAGAGGCTACAACCCTGTCTCACTCCCTTCCCAACCACTCCCTCCCTTTCATGTGTCTCGACTCTTATAACTGCCATCTGGTTTCTGTACAAATTGTAAATAGCCTTTCGCTCCCTGTATTTTACCCCTGCCACCTTTAGAATTTGAAAGAGAGTATTCCAGTCAACATTGTCAAAAGCTTTCTCTAAGTCTACAAATGCTAGAAACGTACGTTTGCCTTTCCTTAAGGTCAGTATTGCCTCACGTGTTCCAACATTTCTATGGAATCCCAACTGATCTTCCCCAAGGTCGGCTTCCACCAGTTTTTCCATTCGTCTGTAAATAATTCGTGTTAGTATTTTGCAGCTGTGACTTATTAAACTGATAGTTCGGTAATTTTCACATCTGTCAACACCTGCTTTCTTTGGGATTGGAATTATTATATTCTTCTTGAAGTCTGAGGGTATTTCGCCTGTCTCATACATCTTGCTCACCAGATGGTAGTTTTGTCAGGACTGGCTCTCCCGAGGCCATCAGTAGTTCTAATGGAATGTTCTCTACTCCCGGGGCCTTGTTTCGACTCAGGTCTTTCAGTGCTCTGTCAAACTCTTCACGCAGTATCGTATCTCCCATTTCATCTTTATCTACATCCTCTTCCATTTCCATAATACTGTCCTCAAGTACATCGCCCTTGTATAAATCCTCTATATACTCCTTCCACCTTTCTGCCTTCCCTTCTTTGCTTAGAACTGGGTTGCCATCTGAGCTCTTGATATTCATACAAGTGGTTCTCTTCTCTCCAAAGGTCTCTTTAATTTTCCTGTAGGCAGTATCTATCTTACCCCTAGTGAGACAAGCCTCTACATCCTTACATTTGTCCTCTAGCCATCCCTGCTTAGCCATTTTGCAGTTCCTGTCGATCTCATTTTTGAGACGTTTGTATTCACTTTTGCCTGCTTCATTTACTGCATTTTTATATTTTCTCCTTTCATCAATTAAATTCAATATTTCTTCTGTTACCCAAGGATTTCTATTAGCCCTCGTCTTTTTACCTACTTGATCATCTGCTGCCTTCACTACTTCATCCCTCAGAGCTACCCATTCTTCTTCTACTGTATTTCTTTCCCCCATTCCTGTCAATTGTTCCCTTATGCTCTCCCTGAAACTCTCTACAACCGCTGGTTCTTTCAGTTTATCCAGGTCCCATCTCCTTAAATTCCCACCTTTTTGCAGTTTCTTCAGTTTCAATCTGCAGTTCATAACCAATAGATTGTGGTCAGAATCCACATCTGCCCCTGGAAATGTCTTACAATTTAAAACCTGGTTCCTAAATCTCTGTCTTACCATTATATAATCTATCTGATACCTTTTAGTATCTCCAGGATTCTTCCATGTATACAACCTTCTTTTATGATTCTTGAACCAAGTATTAGCTATGATTAAGTTATGCTCTGTGCAAAATTCTACCAGACGGCTTCCTCTTTCATTTCTTCCCCCCAATCCATATTCACCTACTGTTTCCTTCTCTCCCTTTCCCTACTGTCGAATTACAGTCACCCATGACTATTAAATTTTCGTCTCCCTTCACTACCTGAATAATTTCTTTTATCTCATCATACATTTCATCAATTTCTTCGTCATCTGCAGAGCTAGTTGGCATATAAACTTGTACTACTGTAGTAGCCATGGGCTTCGTATCTATCTTGGCCACTATAATACGTTCACTATGCTGTTTGTAGTAGCTTACACGCACTCCTATTTTTTTATTCATTATTAAACCTATTCCTGCATTACCCCTATTTGATTTTGTATTTATAACCCTGTATTCACCTGACCAGAAGTCTTGTTCCTCCTGCCACCGAACTTCACTAATTCCCACTATATCTAACCTTAACCTATCCATTTCCCTTTTTAAATTTTCTAACCTACCTGTCCGATTAAGGGATCTGACATTCCACGCTCCGATCCGTAGAATGCCAGTTTTCTTTCTCCTGATAACGATAATGTAGGTAGAGAAATAAAAATTGATACACCTGCTTGAAAGTACATGGGGTTTTATTGAAACCAAAAAATGTGCACAAAATGACCAACAGATGACGCTTCACGTGATTCAAAGAGAGTAGTTATCATAACAATTCATTTTTAGGATAGACGATGCTGTTTATAACAAATATTCATCATATCGGGCGTCATCCATCAACGATGCCAGTAGTCTAGGGACAATGGTGTGAACAGCACTGTACAGCATATCAGTAGGTATAGTGAGAAAGTGCCGCCGGATGTTGTTTGTCTTTTGGTATGCCTAATGCGGTCCGACGATCGTGGTACACGTGCGACTTAAGGTAGCCCCACAGCCAATAGTCAGACGTACTGAGGTGGTCTGGGAACCTGGGAGGCGAAGCTTGATGGAAATGGCGGCTCAGCACGCGAACCCCGCCAAACGATGTGAGCAAGAAATAATTCACGCGTGTAACAATGTGGGATGGAGCGCCATGCTGCATAAAAGTCATACCTCCCAGCACGTGTTTATCTGCCAGGCTAGGGATGATGCGATTCTGTAACACATCGGCGTACCTCGCACCAATCACCCTGAAAGTTTGAAAAGCAGTACCCCACATTTCCTCGAAGAAAAAGGGTCAAATCCCGATTGATGTGGTAACTACACGTCATACTGTGGCTTTCTCGTCATGCATCAAGGTTTCCACGACAGTTCTAGGATTTTCATTAGCCCAAATTCTGCAGCTGTGGGTGTTGACAGACCGTCGGAATGTGAAATGGGCTTCGATGGTCCACGACACGTTAGACAGCTATTTCTCGGGTGCCCGCACTGCAAATGCTCTCCGTGTCACAAAATAGATGGCTAACAGTTGTGGATGACGCTGGATTGTGTACGGATAGCATTGGAGAGTACGGCTTAGTGCTCGGTGAACAGTAGAGCGTGGAATGCAGGTGCGACTTGACGACGCGGAGATGAACCCGCGAAATTCTTCCTGAAGTGTCCGAGCAGCAGCAACACTTGCATCTGGTCACCCACTACAGGGCCGATCGTCCAAACACCCTGTGGTTTCGAGCTTCGTGACCATTTTCTTCACAGCAACACTTGTCACAAGACCTTTACCCGTTAGAATACTGTTGTTATGGCGATATAATTGTAAAGGTGCAGTAGCGGATTCTCCATCCTGAAGTGAATTTTCACTAACAGTGCCTTTTCTGGTAAAGTCAACACGCCGCTATTGCTGAGGCATATGACTCCCTCTTTCACTGCAAAAAAAAAAAAAAAAAAAAAAAAAAAAAAATGTTCAAATGTGTGTGAAATCTTATGGGACTTAACTGCTAAGGTCGTCATTCCCTAAGCTTACACACTACTTAACCTAAATTACGCTAAGGACAAACACACTCACCCACACCCGAGGGAGGACTCGAACCTCCGCCGGGATCAGCCGCACAGTCCATGACAGCAGCGCCCCTGACCGCTCGGCTACTCCCGTGCGGCCTTTCGTTGCAGCTCACGTCATACACGATTCTCATGCGGTGTTGTCGTCAGCGCCATATGTCGTCCTGTTTTTTTTTTTTTTCCTTGCGCTCGTTTTTCCTTTCAATATAATCCCATGTTATTTCAGGCACGTGTCTGAATTTTTTCCTCTTTACCTGCATTATTCCGTGAATTAGTGCTTTCCCAAATGTTAACGGTCTTTTCGGTGACCCTGTGCTACAAGAATGTAATCTATTCGTACACACATCGACAAAAGTCTGGCATCACCCAATATATCGTGCCGATGTGTTGTTATTCTCACTGTTCCTGTAACGATCGGAACGTCACCGTTGATACTGTTTGTAACAAGCACACAGTTACCACGATTAGAGCGCCGCACTCGAATGGACTGCAGCAGTTCAGCTGAAAGTAAACCGCCAGTAGCGAAGCGTTAGAGTCGTCTGTGGAACAATAGAGCGAGCGTACATCGTGCCGCGAAGGGACGAATGATCGACTTCGCATCATCACGTTACACACAGTTTGCATTAAATAAATGAAATGATTAAAATAAAAACAGTACTATATTGGTCGCTCAGAGTTGGTGCGGAGACAGAAGTTCTAAAAGTATTTTTTTTTTAAATTGCCATAACACTACCAAAATGAAAACTGAGAGCAATGTTACGCTCATGCATTTCAGTCGACAGCCTTTAGTTTAGAGAGTTTGTGTGGTTAACAGCATTTGCGAAGCGTACCGTCGATGACGAGGCGGGGGCGAAGAATGGGAGAGGAATCAAAGGAAGCCTCCGAGAAAGCGAACAAGAAACCCAAATCTGGGAGACCTTACCGGGATTTGAACCGAGGTACTCTCAGATGAGAGTCCAGCATCGTACTACTACGCTACCTCTCTCAGTACTGTGTTGTTGTCCCCATGTACAGTTTTAATTAATCAGTTTTAACTTAAATATTGTCTTGTGTGACAAACTAACTGAAGAAAAGTATTGTGGCCTCTCGCTTCGATTAATACAGCTCAAAAGTCTCAAAAAACGGTCCATGAGAAGTATATAAAATCGAACGCTGCAGCGAGGCTTGGCGGCATTAGTTGACGGGAGCCGTGCGCCGGAAAAGCTGTTGTCTCAGGTGAGAATAACAGATGGCTTCGAATGCTAATAAACGCTAGCAGTGTTAGGTATGGTCTCTGACATTGAAACCAAAAGCGAAAACATGAACCACGAGATGATAAATGGTATAATGGAGAGGGGTAATTCATGGCTATGAATAGAAAAAGAAAAATTAAATTACTTTTATTTTTTAGTCGAAAGTATATTAAACTGTACGTCAGAAGCGACCTTTAATATGTTAAAACTTAATTTAAAGAAAAAACAACCCTGTAGCCAGGAAACAATCGAACAGATATGAATCGAATGACGCTATAGATATTATAACGTCAAGAACCGTGAAGTCAGGGGGTTTGCTGTGTTCAACATAAGGTCCCATAAACCTCAAATTTTCCTATCTGCAGTCCACACTGCCTTTTGTCTGGTGAAAGGTGCCTCATCACAATTTGGTCAGGCTGGCTATCGCAGCACTCACTCACACCTACACCAACTACTCCCCCGTCCTCAAACACACACTTGTGTGGTGAGTACGAACTATGCAAAGAGCAGTGGCGGCTCGTGAGTATACATTCTGTGTGTTCACAAATATTTAGATTCAGATAAATCTGAGAACGTGAGATTAATAGCACCTGCTGTATAACATTTACGATTATCAACAAGTTTATACAACTACAGGCACTGCCAGTAATAATAAGAACAGTAATAATAACTACATGGCAAGCACCCGTATCATCTAACACAGCCACACATCGATCAAGACGTATCTAACATATGGCTAAGAAATGGCAATATATACAGTGAGACGGAAGGATTCATGATTGCAATACAGGATCAACAATAAACACCAGATATTACAGCAAGCATATTATTAAAGATCCCAATACCACAACAGATAAATGGAGACTTTGCAAACAACAAATAGAAACAGTAGATCACATCACAAGCGGATGTACAATACTAGCAAATACAGGACACCCCAGAAGACATGACAATGTAGCAAAGATAATACATCAACAACTTGCCATACAACATAAACTAATAAAAGAGCAACACAAAATGTACTGGAGAATGATGAATACAAATTATACTGGAACAGAGCCATTATAACAGATAAAACAACACCACATAACAAACCTGACATCATACTCACCAATGAAAAGAAGAAATTAACACAACTAATCGAAATATCCATACCCAATACAACAAATATACAGAACAGGAGAAAAAATTGAAAAATACATCCAACTGGCTGAGGAAGTCAAAGACATGTGGCATCAGGATAAAGTTGACATCATACCAATTATACTATCAACTACAGGAGTCATACCACACAATATCCACCAGTACATCAACGCAATACAGCTACAACCAAACATATATACAACTACAGAAATCTGTAATTATTGATACATGTTCAATTACCCGAAAGTTCCTAAATGCAATGTAACATATACCGTACAGTTAAAAGGAAGTCACGCCTGATCAAGGTCCGCGTCACTTTCCATTTTTAACCAGACATAACGTCTGAGACAGGAAAAGAATAATAATAATAAGACGCGTAACTTACCTGACAAAAGAAAGAATTGTTCTTGCCGATTTTTGTTGTCTTGTACAGAATTAAGTACAGTTTATGGCGATAACGAAATTATGTGTAAGATTTCGCAAGACTCTTTCGCATTTTTTGTATAAATGAGAGCTTTCGCGCTTTCCTACACACACGTACAAGATCCCTGACAGAAGTATTAGTTCACGAATGTACCTCCGGGCTGAAAATAAGATACTCTTGCGCTGCATTCACAGAACAACCTGTGCTAACTGTACACTTCCTTGATAAATGTTCGCCTGTAGTCACGCTTATTTGATTTCGTCACTCTCAATCAAAGGATCTGTTCTCAGAGGTCCCAGTTCCTTTCCGGCTAACTTTTCGTGGCAATTTATTTCTCTGTTTCCAGAATGAGATTTTCACTCTGCAGCGGATTTTGCGCTGATACGAAACTACCTGGCAGATTAAAGCTGTATGCCGAAGCGAGACTCGAATTCGGGATCTTTGCCTTTCGCGGGCAACTGCTCTATCGACTGAGCTACGCAAGCACGACGCGTCCTCATGGCTTTACTTTTTGTTAGCGTTTAAAATAGATTTAACATAGTTCATGTTTACACTGCACACGAAAGCCGATTCCCGCACAGTAGACAACTAACTCCAAACACAAACAGCCCATTGTGGAAATGATTAAACTCAGGTAGTAATGTCTACCAACAAGGACTAGAATACAAATGAGGCGCAGAAATCCATTATGGCCTAAAGCACACCGCCGTCGATCCCATATTTAAGTGAACATCAGAGAAACCAGTGATACAGCTTTTCGTGAATTTTCATATACAAAATGTGGGCCTACAGCACAGACAAACCTGACTCCTCATAAGATCAACATATTTCAGAAGCATGAGTAAATGCTACAATCTCACAATTGAGAGTGACATGCTTTAGGCCCTTATAATTCCCAGCGCCTCCAATGGATTACTGTACAACGAAATTCATAACTTAATGTACTATAACTCATTCAGAAACGCACAAATTTGGTTTATAGTCAGTACAACTTTAACGTATACTAACGTCCCATGTAATGTTACTACAGTATACAGGGTGTTACAAAAAGATACGGCCAAACTTTCAGGAAACATTCCTCACACACAAAGAAAGAAAATATGTTATGTGGACATGTGTCCGGAAATGCTTACTTTCCATGTTAGAGCTCATTTTATTACTTCTCTTCAAATCACATTAACCATGGAATGGAAACACACAGCAACAGAACGTACCAGCGTGACTTCAAACACTTTGTTACAGGAAATGTTCAAAATGTCCTCCGTTAGCGAGGATACATGCATCCACCCTCTGTCGCATGGAATCCCTGATTCGCTGATGCAGCCCTGGAAAATGGCGTATTGTATCACAGCCGTCCACAATACGAGCACGAAGAGTCTCTACATTTGGTACCGGGGTTGCGTATACAAGAGCTTTCAAATGCCCCCATAAATGAAAGCAAGAGGGTTGAGGTCAGGAGAGCGTGGAGGCCGTGGAATTGGTCCGCCTCTACCAATCCATCGGTCACTGAATCTGTTGTAGAGAAGCGTACGAACACTTCGACTGAAATGTGCAGGAGCTCCATCGTGCATGAACCACATGTTGTGTCGTACTTGTAAAGGCACATGTTCTAGCAGCACAGGTAGAGTATCCCGTATGAAATCATGATAACGTGCTGCATTGAGCGTAGGTGGAAGAACATGGGGCCCAATCAAGACATCACCAACAATGCCTGCCCAAACGTTCACAGAAAATCTGTGTTGATGGCGTGATTGCACAATTGCGTGCGGATTCTCGTCAGCCCACACGTGTTGATTGTGAAAATTTACAATTTAATCACGTTGGAATGAAGCCTCATCCGTAAAGAGAACATTTGCACTGAAATGAGGATTGACACATTGTTGCATGAAGCATTCGCAGAAGTGTACCCGTGGAAGCCAATCAGCTGCTGATAGTGCCTGCACACGCTGTACATGGTACGGAAACAACTGGTTCTCCCGTAGCACTCTCCATACAGTGACGTGGTCAACGTTACCTTGTAAAGCAGCAACTTCTCTGGCGCTGACATTAGGGTTATCGTCAACTGCACGAAGAATTGCCTCGTCCATTGCAGGTGTCCTCGTCGTTCTAGGTCTTCCCCAGTCGCGAGTCATAGGCTGCAATGTTCCGTGCTCCCTAAGACGCCGATCAATTGCTTCGAACGTCTTCCTGTCGGGACACCTTCGTACTGGAAATCTGTCTCGATACAAACGTACCGCGCCACGGCTATTGCCCCGTGCTAATCCATACATCAAATGGGCATCTGCCAACTCCGCATTTGTAAACATTGCACTGACTGCAAAACCACGTTCGTGATGAACACTAACCTGTTGGTACAATGTACTGATGTGCTTGATGCTAGTACTGTAGAGCAATGAGTCGCATGTCAACACAAGCACCGAAGTCGACATTACCTTCCTTCAATTAGGCCAACTGGCGGTGAATCGAGGAAGTACAGTACATACTGACGAAACTAAAATGAGCTCTAACATGGAAATTAAGCGTTTCCGGACACATGTCCACATAACATCTTTTCTTTATTTGTGTGTGAGGAATGCTTCCTGAAAGTTTGGCCGTACCTTTTTGTAATACCCTGTATAGTGAGTGAATTAGCATATCTGAGGAGTGTGCTATCATCCAGCAGGATTTATGCCGAGTGAATGTGCTAACACCTGGTGCAATTGACGTAAACTTGTAGTTGAGCGCCGAGGACTAGATGTTCACAGCGTGATCCTTGCAGGTTGTTTATCAAATCCGAATGTATTTGGCCCATAAGGCAATTACGTCGCACGAGTCGCGCATGCGCAAAAGCTCCTTAAACCGTGCGCAAGTGAAGGTGTGCTCATGACCCCGTTGCCAAGTTTCACGGAGTCTAGAGGAGCAGTGGCACGCGGTAGATTGTTAAGTGCCCTGTCTTTCAGACTGCCGCATCTATGTTACTTTTAACAGAATTCAAAGAAATATAACAAATAAATCCGCAACGTGTTGAAAGTTAAATTGTTCACATACTCTCGTGTTGATACACAGCAACAGCCACTGGGCGCCGCCCGGTTGGCCGAGCGGTTCTAGGCGCTACAGTCTGGAACCGTGCGACTGCTCCGTTCGCAGGTTCGAATCCTTCCTTGGGCATGGATGTGTGTGATGTCCTTAGGTTAGTTAGGTTTAAGTAGTTCTAAGTTCTAGGCGACTGATGACCTCAGATGTTAAGTCCCATAGTGCTCAGAGCCATTTGAACCAGCCACTGGTAAGGGAACTGCAGTGGCTCTGGATTGCACGCGGTACATTTATGCAGCTTTTCAACAGTAACACCAGTCTCAGTGTACCAATCCATTGTCGTGCTGTCCCAGATTACTGCTAGTGTCCACGACTTTTCACCAGTTTGAGGACTCACACAGTGGGAGTTACGAGCGCCGCGCACGCCTCGCTTTTCCAGATGCGAGCCATCCAGGTGGCGCTGCTGGCCTGCGCGCTCTCCGGCCTGGACGCTGCCAACTTCCTGGCCTTCTTCCCGATCCACAGCCGCAGCCATTGGGGCCTCGGACAGTCTTACCTGAAGGCGCTGCACGCCAGGGGCCACAGCATCACCGTCGTCACCTCCTACCAGAGCGACGGCCACACCGAGAACTGGAGCGAAGTGGTAGTTCCCGATGCGTTAGGCACTTTCCGCTCAGGTTAGTACAGTTGTCTGTTACAAGAATTATACATTCTATTAGTTCAGCGCCCATTGCTTCGCTCACGTTGACTGTGGGTATGTAGAGATATTTTTTGTTTTCCTTTAATCGAATTTCTATGTTGTTCACAAATTGCAACATCTTCCAAACATTGCACGCTAAATAATGCCATAGAGGCATCGCCTTTTCTCAAAGTGCTTCCAACCAAAATGGAATTCTAGTAATTAGAGTGGAAGGCATTTGTTAATCCTCCCTTTTCCCCCCAGGGGGTCCACAACTCTTTTGTGGATACGTGCGTAGCGAGCACGGGACCCCGAGCTAATGTGGCCCTCCTTCCTTTCCGGGCTGCATACCTTCCTTTTCCGCATCCTTCCCTATCCCCATCTTCGCCCCCCCCTCCCCTCACCTCTGGCTCTTTCCTTCCCTTTCTCCCCCTCTGGGAGTATGGTTTGTGCCTACGTCCGGAGACGGACGCTCGTAAATGTAACGCATTCTTCGTCTTCTCTGCTTGTCTGTCTTCATCCTTCCTTTGTCCTTCTCTTTTCCTTACCTCTTCTCTTTACCCTTTTCTCCGTTGCGGCGTTTGAGACCTCTCTTCTTTCCTTTTCCTTTCTTTGTTTTTCCCTTTCTCTTTCTTCCTCCCTGTGCGTGTCTGAAGGCCGACCCACGCATTTTTGTGCGTAGCCGGTGATGGGGTAACGCGTAATTCCCCGCCCCGGGTAGACAGGTAAGACACGTGCGTACCCCCTGGTAATGGCCAGGCCCAGGGAGGGGTGATTACCCGAGCTGATACCTTCCGAAAATGCCGATTGGTCCCTCCGTCCGTTTGTCGGGAGGTGTGACCTGAGGTGTGAACAATCACCTAAGGCGGGAGTGCCCTCAGAGAGGGCCCCCACAAGGGAGGAGCGCGCCATCGGAAACGCCGGTAATCATGGGGGATTCTTCCACAATGGTTTCCTCACCTTCCACTATGTCTGCTCACAAGCGTAAGTTCACTGAGTCTCAGCCACAGTCAGTTCTTCCACCGTTGCCACAGTTCCTTGTTGTTTCTCGGTCTGACGCAGGTCACGACTTCTCCACGGTCAACCCTTTCATTATTCAGAAAGGTGTCGACAAAATTGCAGGTCCTGTAAAGTCTTGTTCCAGATTACGGAATGGCACCTTGTTGTTAGAAACAGTCAGTGCCCTCCAGGCACAAAAATTGCTGCGTACTTCACTGCACCACACCTTCCCTGTCCGGGTTGAAGCGCACCGCACTTTAAATTCCTCGCATGGAGTCGTTTATACACGCTCCCTCGATGGATTGTCTGACGAAGAAATTCAGCACTACCTGTCTGACCAGGGTGTAACGGCTGTTCATAGAGTTATGAAAAGGGTTGACATGAACATCATTCCAGCCCGCACTGTCTTCTTGACATTTGACAAAGTTCAACTCCCATCGAAAATCAAAGCATGCTATGAGATAATTTCCGTTCGCCCTTACGTCCCAAACCCTACGTGTTGCTATCGGTGTCAGCGGTTCAATCACACCAGCCAGTCCTGTTCCAATCCGGCCAAATGTGTTACGTGTGGCAAGGATGCCCATGAGGGTGCTTGTCCACCTCCATCCCCTTGCTGCATCAACTGTATGGGTGACCACGATGCTTCCTCTCGAGATTGCCCCATTTTTAAAGACGAAAAGCTCATCCAGGAAATCAGAGTGAAGGAAAAGGTGTCGACGTTTGCTGCTCGAAAATTATTCGCCAGTAGACAGCCCACCGTGCCTCAGACAGGAAAATACAGCACTGTCCTTGCTTCTCCTCGGCCAACAAAGGAGGCGGCCACGCAGACTTGCGACCTCACCTTTAGTACCACGGTCGTCAGATCGGCCAGCGCCAAGATCGCCCGTTCAACCTCACCACTTTCGCCTGCCCACTCTATGGCTCACCCTTCATCGGGTTCTGCAAAATCTCGAGCCCAAAAGTCAGACACCAAGACTTCGAAAAAAGAGCATACTCGTGAAGATTTTTTACGTACCCCAACTTCACAACCATCGGTTCCTCCTCCATCTAAACATCATATTTCCAAGAAGGCTACAAAGAAACCCAGTTCCTCTCCTTCTCCGCCAAGGCGTGCCCCATCTACAGCACCACCTGGCGGAAATCGCCCTCGGCCGTCTTCTGTGTCGCCGAGGCGCACTGCTGGCGGCCGATCGCTGGTGGCAGGAGCTGCTCCTGAACAACCTATGGATCAGGATCTTCTGCCTTCGGCTGAATGCCATTCCATGCTGTCGGTCGCAAGCTCTGAGCAGTCGTTGAGTTGACAGCAACCTTGGTCACATTCCTCCATTTTCTGTTCACCCTATGTCCTTTATCCACTGGAATATCCGCGGCATTCGAGCCAATCGGGATGAATTGTCGATTCTCTTACGATCCTACTCGCCGGTCATCTTCTGTCTTCAGGAAACAAAGCTGCGTCCCCATAACCGCTTTGTTCTCCCCCATTTTCAGTCCGTCTGATTTGATCTCGCCTCTGTTGAAGGCACTCCAGCCCATGGAGGACTCATGATTCTTCTCCATGATACTCTCCATTATCACCCAATCCACTTAAACACTTCCTTCCAAGCTGTCGCTGTCCATCTTTCCCTTTCTGGATATACCTTTTCTCTTTGTACTGTATACATTCGCCGGCCGCGGTGGTCTAGCGGTTCTAGGCGCGCAGTACGGAACCGCGCGACTGCTACGGTCGCAGGTTCGAATCCTGCCTCGGGCATGGATGTGTGTGATGTCCTTAGGTTAGTTAGGTTTAAGTAGTTCTAAGTTCTAGGGGACTGATGACCACAGATGTTAAGTCCCATAGTGCTCAGAGCCATTTGAACCATTTTTGTATACATTCCATCGTCCACACCAATGGCACGAGCTGATCTCCTTCATCTTCTTTGTCAGCTTCCACCCCCCTATTTGCTGGTTGGGGACTTCAATGCCCACCACCCGCTTTGGGGATCTCCACATCCTTGTCCACGTGGCTCACTATTGCTAGACGTCTTCCACCAAGCGGATCTAGTTTGCCTCAACACTGGGGTCCCTACATTTTTGTCTGCCTCCACGACAAATTTCTCTCACTTGGACCTTTCGGTCGGTACTGTTCCGCTAGCTCGGCGCTTCGAATGGTTCGCCCTTGACGATACACACTCGAGTGACCACTTTCCATGTGTCCTTAGACTGCAGCCTCAACTGCCATGTATGCGCCCGCGACGCTGGAAGTTTGCCCAAGCCGATTGGACACTTTTTTCGTCTCCAGCGACATTCGATGACCGTCACTTTCGCAGCGTCGACTATGAGGTCACACATATTACCGACGTTATTCTTACAGCTGCGGAACGTTCAATACCACGCACCACCGAATTGCCCCGGCGCCCCCCAGTTCCTTGGTGGAACGAGGCATGCCGTGACGCAATACGTGAGCGGCGACGTGCTCTTCTCGTTTTCCGCCACCATCCTACTTTGGCCAACTGTATCCGTTATAAGCAGTTCCGTGCGCGATGCCGTCGCGTCATCCGCGATAGCAAGAAGGCAAGCTGGAAATTCTTTATTAGCTCATTTAACACCTTCACTCCCTCCTCGGAAGTTTGGAGTCGGCTTCGGCGGTTATCAGGCGCGCCTAGTTTCTCCCCGGTCTCTGGGCTCACTGTTGCGCATGATACATTAGTGGACCCCGTCGCAATTTCTAACTCATTGGGTCAACACTTTGCTGAGATTTCGAGCTCTTCAAATTACCCGCCAGCGTTTCTCCCGAAGAAACGTGCCGCGGAAGTGCGACCTCTTGCTTTCTCCTCTTTAAATCGCGAAAGCTACAATACTGTTTTCTCCATGCGGGTACTCCAACATGCACTCTCTTCTTCTCGCTCCTCCGCCCCAGGACCGGATGGTATCCACGTCCAAATGTTGCTACATTTACCAACCCATAGTCTGCGTTACCTCCTTCGCCTTTTTAGTCGAATTTGAACCGACAGTACTTTTCCCAGACGATGGCGGGAAGCTATCGTCGTTCCTGTTCCGAAACCTGGAAAGGACAAACATCTCCCCTCTAGCTATCGCCCCATTTATCTCACGAGTAGTGTATGTAAGGTTTTGGAGCGTATGGTGAATTGCCGTTTAGCTTGGTGGCTGGAGTCCCGCAGTCTTTTAACACCTGCCCAATGCGGATTCCGAAAGCATCGTTCTGCAGTTGACCATCTTGTTGCTCTCTCCACTTATATCATGAACAATTTTCTCCGGAAACGCCAAACAGTAGCAATATTTTTTGATCAGGAGAGAGCATACGATACCTGTTGGAGGACAGGCATCCTCCGCAAACTGTTCTCTTGGGGCTTTCGAGGTCGGCTGCCCCTTTTTCTTCGCGAATTTATGGCAGAGCGCACATTTAGAGTGCGGGTGAACACTACTCTCTCCCGTACTTTCTCCCAAGAAAACGGGGTACCCCAGGGCTCCGTGCTGAGTGTTGTACTGTTTGCCATTGCCATAAATCCAATTATGGATTGTCTCCTTCCTGATGTCTCGGGCTCCCTCTTTGTGGACGATTTTGCGATCTACTACAGCTCTCAACGGACCAGCCTTCTTGAACGACGTCTTCAAGGATGTCTCGATCGCCTCCACTCTTGGAGCATCGAAACCGGCTTCCGTTTTTCTCCCAGTAAGACCGTTTGTGTTAATTTTTGGCAACGTAAGGAGTTTCTTCCACCCTCCTTACATCTAGGACCTGTCAACCTTCCGTTTTCGGACGTCGCTAAATTCTTGGGTCTTACGTTTGACAGAAAACTCTGCTGGTCCTCCCACGTTTCCTATCTTTCGGCTCGCTGTCTGCGATCCCTCAACACCCTCCGTGTCCTGAATGGTACCTCCTGGGGAGCGGACCGAGTGGTCCTTCTCCGCCTCTATCGCGCCTTAGTGCGCTCGAAATTGGACTATGAAAGCATAGTTTACTCCTCTGCTCGGCCGTCTATTCTTCGTCGTCTCGACTCTATCCACCACCGTGGATTACGTTTAGTGTCTGGAGCTTTTTACACCCGCCCTGTGGAAAGCCTTTATGCTGAGACTGCTGAACCTCCGCTGTCCAATCGGCAAGCAGTCCTTCTGAGTCGTTATGCTAGCCATCTGTCTTCCATGCGTGCTAATCCGGCCCATGACATTTTTTTCGACGCCTCCTTTGATGTAGGGTATGCAGACCGCCGCTCCTCCCTACTACCCCCGGGAGTCCGCTTCCGTCAACTGCACCATTCTCTTTCCTTCCACTTTCCTAAAACCTTCTTGACAACTTGGGGTACAGCACCGCCATGGCTCCGTCCCCGGATCTGCCTGCTCCGTGACCTTTGTCAGTTTCCCAAGGATGGTACCCCTTCACTTGTTTATCGTGGGGCATTTTCTGCTCTATGTGCACAAATGAAGGAAGCCACATTTATTTACACTGATGGCTCGAAAACATCGTTAGGTGTAGGGAGTGCCTATATTGTTGGCGACACCCCAAATCAATTTCGGCTTCCCGACCAGTGTTCGGTTTATACTGCGGAGCTTTACGCTGTTCTCCACGCTGTCCACTACATCCGCCGCCATCAGCGGATACAGTACGTTATCTGCTCAGATTCTCTCAGCTCTCTCCTCAGTCTCCGAGCTCTTTACCCTGTCCACCCTCTGGTCCACCGGATTCAGGACTGTCTGCGCTTGCTCCACCTGGGGGGCGTCTCGGTGGCGTTCCTCTGGCTCCCGGGACACGTTGGTATATGTGGAAATGAGGCGGCCGATATAGCGGCCAAGGCTGCAGTCTCTCTTCCTCGGCCAGCTATTCAATCGATTCCCTTCGCCGATCTACGGAGCGTTTTCTGTCGTCGTGTTGTTCTTTTATGGCACGCACATTGGTCGACGCTTCCCCATAATAAATTGCGGGACGTGAAAGCTCTTCCCTGTGCTTGGACCTCTTCCTCCCGAACGCGTCGTCGGGAGGAGGTAATTTTAACTCGACTCCGGATAGGACACTGTCTTTTTAGCCATCGACATCTTTTAAGCGACGATCCTCCCCCACTCTGTCCCCACTGCTCTCAGCTTTGGACGGTAAGACACCTTTTAATTGAGTGCCCCTATTTTACTCCGTTACGCGCCCGTCTACAGCTGTCGCCTGATATATCGTCAATTTTAGCAGATGACACGCCCTCGGCCGATCGCGTTCTCGAGTTTATTAGTGCCAGTGAAATGACGTCAGTCATTTGAAGCTTTTTTTGGGGCAACCAACCCCTTTCTGTAGTGGATTTTTAAGCCTTCCTTCTGCTTTTAGTTTCTCCAATTTTTTGAGTTTCGTTCCCATTGCTGCTGGTTTCCATTTTCGATTTTTCACTGTTTCCTAAGTCACGGACCGGGCGCTAATGACCATAGCAGTTTTGCGCCCCAAAACCAAAACAAAAAAACAAAAAAAATCCTACCTTTTGAGTTTTTATTGTGATATGTTCATAGAAACTTTCAATACCTAAAACATATTTCTTTAGAAGGCAAATACAATTGACTTTAAAAATGTTGTAATATAACGTAATATTTTCACAAAAATTTTCATCAGTATTTCACCCCCTTAGGGGTTGAATGCCCAAAAACATTGAAACACGGTTTTTTTAATTTCTAACGACAAGTCAAATACCAATTTTCATAGACGTAGCTTCAATAATGTTTTAGTAGCTCTTTAATAATTATTTGTTTTCAAAGAAACTTTCACCAACTATTTAACTCAGATAGGGCTTAAATTTCCAAAAAATGCTGAAACACGTATTTCTTTTTTTTTCTGACTGAGAAACTAAATACCAATTTTCGTAGTTCTAGCTTCAAAATTGATTTAATAGCGACATATGAGGATCGTTCAATACGTAATGTCCCATGTTTTTTTCTCAGAACATATTTATTGTTAAGAGTCAGAATTTGCTGACAATATACATCAAAATGTCTTGCCCGTGTCCTATTTTTCTACATAGTCTCCATCACGTTCTATGGCCATACGCCGACGTCGTGGAAGAGCATGTATTCGCTGCTTGTAAAACTCTTGTCCTGTAGGCGTAGCCATGTTTTCACTGCGTGAATGACACTCTCGTCATCTTCAAACTGTGTTCCCCATAGAGAATCTTTAAGCAGCCCAAAGAGATGGTCGGCACGAAAAATAGCATCCGCACGATTCAGCACGCCTGGAGCAGTGGCTGTGACAGGACGTCCCGAGCGTGCCTGACCGTGGAACTGTGTTTTTGCATTTCCTACCCATCGCCCAACTGTACTCCTGTCAACTGCAGCATCGCCATACACTGCACACAAACGGTTATGGATGTTCACCACGGTTTGTTTTTCCGCATACAAGAACTCAATAACAGCCTGAGCCGGCCGCGGTGGCCGTGCGGTTCTAGGCGCTGCAGTCCGGAACCGCGGGACTGCTACGGTAGCAGGTTCGAATCCTGCCTCGGGCATGGGTGTGTGTGATGTCCTTAGGTTAGTTAGGTTTAAGTAGTTCTAAGTTCTAGGGGACTGATGACCACAGATGTTAAGTCCCATAGTGCTCAGAGCCATTTGAACCATTTTTTTTTAATAACAGCCCACTCCTTGTAACATGAGTCATATGCAGACGCCATTTTGACGCCTTACTACGGCTCTGCCATCTGCAACAACGCACAGAACAAACATCAAATGTGAAGCACGAACAAGGACGTTTGTTCATGTACATTAATGGCTTTTAAAAGAAATGTGGGGCATTACTCATTGAACGACCTTCGTATTTTCAAAAAACATCTCATACGTAATTTTACCCGCTTTGAGGCGGAATTTCGGAAAGTTCCGTCTCAAACGATGCCTTCAGTGTAACATCGCCGCCCTCTTCAACTTCCAAGTTTCTATCCTTAGCGGACTGGGCTGGGCGATGATGAATGAGTCAGCACATTTCGTTTCATACACATAGATGAATCCCGTCAACAAAAATCTCCAGGGTGGCCAAACAAATCAAAGACGTGCATTTTCTCCAATTCAACACAATAGAATGGCGTTAAACTGTAGAATATTACACTCTTATGCTGCTGATATGGATTGTAACTACGACGAAGTAGATTAGACTCAAAACTCCCCTTGAAGATACTTTCTGGTGAAGTAGAAGGAGTCACACAAGGGAAAACTCTCATAAAATACACTGTAAGAGTTTCGATTTAAGAATACCAGTAACAATACCAATGCCTTTAGAAAGACAATATCCTGCCACTCTGTTTCTTCCCCTAACGCCAACAAACCCACTGTCACTACAAACCAGACTCCAATCAACAATCCCTTTATCACCCAACAGACTATCTGATCTAAAATATCCAGACATCCATTACTGAGCTTTAATATAGGATGTGTCCACAGTTTGCCTTTATGACGGCTTCAGCTCTGCTGGGAACACTCACAGTGAGGTGTCTGAATCCCTGTGGAAGGATGGCAGCCCATTCTTCCTCAAGAACTGAAACCAGAGAAGATAGTGACGTTGGACACTGGGGTGAAACTGACGTTCTAACTGATCTGCAAGATGTTTCACTGCATTCAAATAGCGACTCTTGGCAGGCTCGTACATTTGAGGATCGTTATTGTCCACAAACTACTTCCTCACATATGCAGTTTTATGACAGGGTGCATTCTAATTCTGATACAGTCATTGCCTCTGAACTGCTCCTCTACAGTACGCAGTACACAGTACTGGTAAATGCGTTTGTATCCTTCCGCATTTAGAGTTTTGTTAAGTGCAGAAAGGGGATCACACCCTAACCACGAGAAATACCCCCATACCGTAACACCACCTCCTCCGTACTTCACTGTTGCAGCTACACGTGATGGCTGGTAACATTCTCCTCATATTCGCCAAAACCAAACCCTTCCATCAGATTGCCACAGGATGTACTGATATTCCTCACACCAAAATTATCAATTCTTTTTTTTATTCACTGTCCTCTGGCATCACTCATTTCGCCACCTCAAGTGTTGCTTAGCTTTGACTACAAAAATGTGTGGGTTATAGGGAGGTGCCTGATCACTGTACCTCATCCCTTTTAACTCCCTATGAACGGTCACTGTGCTAGATGGACTGATTGGAGCACTTTGGTATTCACAAACACGTGACTGATTGCTTCTTACGACTTCATGTGATTTTTCTTTTACAACCACTCCCGCTAACCCACGGTCTCCGTCCATCAGTACATAAGGACTGGCTGGTCATGGTTTGGGTGTGGTTGTTCCTTTGGGTTTCCAGTTCACAGTCGCATCACCAACAGTTCACTTGGGGACCTTTAGAAGGGTTGAAATGTGCCTGATGGATTTGTTACAATCCAATCTACTGTTTATGCTTCTCTGCTGGCAACACAGTACACCCCACCTCATTTTGTACTGGTGAGTTTGCCTTTAGTGACATCTAGCAGTCAATTTTGCATTACATAAAAGTCTCCAAATACTTTTGATCAGGTAGTGTACTAATCTGAATGGTCACTGACAAACTGTGGACATCTGCAAGTTCAATCATTGCTGAACATGTTGCGCATAATGCCACCAATGGTATCAATGATGTTGTGATGTATATCGTCTTCACTTAATAGGCGGTCAGGTTTGTCATTAACTAGTTTGCCGGTGGCCGTTCGTGCAGCTGCACAGAAGGTTAATTGTCGTACCGACCTGCTTCAGTATCAGTCTCATTCAGATTTTTCCTCCCCTCCTCCACCACAACTACATTACCAAACTGCACACGAGGGGAATGTTCCTCCAGTGCACCCTCCACTCTCACAAACTCCCTGCCCTAAACTTCCTCAAGTCTCCATACCCAGCTCTTTTCGCAGTTAGTTATACAAATTGATCCCCATATAATAGGGGCTATTGTCTGCCCCTTTCATGTTGTACATTCTGAGGTTATAGTCCATCTCTCACTGAGCCATAAATAGTATAGCTTAGCCTAGGTGACTATACCACTTTATTTAGGTATGTACAGCGGTGTAAACAACTTCTTTCTTGTTAACCCCTCTTTACATGATTCATTGTAGCTCAAGTACAATAGAATCTTTGCAGCCGTTTTTGAATGATGAATACTCCATTTATATTCTTGGCTGCAGCACATCTCCATTCCTCAGTCCTATATGTGAAGTGTGGGCACACTAATACAAAATAAACCATTCACATTTGCTCATAATTGAGAATGTATGGCATATTTCTTCATTGACTAAACAGATTTGTGTTACGTACGACCAGTTTGACGTTCCAAAGATAGGTGCCTATCTAACATTACACAAGGGATGGCAGTTGTGTAATGTGGGAGAGTATTTTCCATGTACGTGGTAAAGCCTCATGTGCGTCATGGGTCATGCCAAATGGCTAGCACTTCAGGTCTTTGTTGGCTTATCTCAGGTTTAATGGACCAGGTTTTTCCAAACTGTGGACTAGCCAGGGCTGCCAACCCTCTGTAACTGTAGGCTCTGGGCATGCTTGAGAGACACACCATTTTGCATGGTGTGTCACAGGTGACAGGACTCATGTCTCAACCACACACAGATAGTAAAAATGGTACCAGCTTCCACAAGAAAAGCTCCAGTGTGAAGGTGTGTTGCATACAAATGGCACGAGTGACTGTTGAGGGAAAACCATTTGACCTTTTAATCTATGTTCTGTTTCAGACACCAGTTATGTCATTTCTTTAAACATTTGTTCCACCATGCTATGCTTCCATGATAAAACACTGCCACACTTTAAAATAGATCATAATATTCCTCTCTACTCTCTCATGATCACCGAGCGAGGTGGCGCAGTGGTAGCACACTGGACTCGCATTCGGGAGGACGACGGTTCAATCCCGCGTCCGGCCACCCTGATTTAGGTTTTCCGTGATTTCCCTAAATCGCTCCATGCAAATGCTGGGTTGGTTCCTCTGAAAGGGCACGGCCGACTTCCTTCCCCATCCTTCACTAATCCGATGAGACCGATGACCTCGCTGTTTGGTCTCTTCCCCCAAAACAACCCCAACAACCCATCTCTCATGATCCACTTCCTCTCTCACACCTCAGTCTGCCATATTCACACCTTGGTCTGCCATATTAGAAAATGGAAAGAATCCCAACAGAAAATAAAAATAAAATAAATAGTATTTAGTTACAAGCAGTGTTCCTCACAAACTGATAAGACACAATATAACATCAAAAAATAAACAAATTGCATAACTGTACTTACTCTTGTCACATGCAAACAGTTGTCAACAATTTAGTCTTCAAAATACGTCAACTTGCTCTCAATATTTTAACACCTCTGAAAACATCCTTCATGGTTGTGGTCAACTCATATCTTCCTAAATTATTCTGCAAAAGACAGTAAAATCCGTTATTCTGTGAAAAAAAATGTATTCTGGTCTAGACAGTAGTTGTGACCAACCCTGAAAATCTCAGTGGTAGAATCTGCATGCGCCATCACACCTGATATGTGTTCCGCCTACTGACTGCTTTCTTGCCCAGGAAAATGAGTTAGCACTATTTACTTAACTTTTCTCTCAATGACCTTGTAGAAGTTGAAATGGCATAGTTAGTATCTCCAGGTTTGCAGTCACAGATTTGCAGGATTTGGAGTAATGGGTTTTGTGATATAAATTGCAAAAAATTAAGAAAAGGCAGTTGGTTTCAGTAATCTTCATGCTTTATTTGTTGCTTCTTGCTCCATTTGCTTGCACAACATTTTAACTTATGCAGAAATTATAAAACATGTCTCTCTCTCAACATAACCTGACAAGCAACCCCTTTCTCCTATTTTCTGTGCCAAACATGATGACCCTCAAAAGTCAACATAATTTTTACATATGGTCTTCTTTGTACAGGAAACTGATAATTGTTCAAATGTAGGTTAAATATTGAACAGATATTACCTCCACTTCCATGTAACAATCACATTTTGTATAAATACAATTTAGCATTCCTGTTTTCAACAGTTAAAAAATAATTGTTGTGATGGTTGTTGTGGATACTTGTATCGACAAAATTACAATTTAATGTTCTCTTGTTTCTGAACATTGCTTATCAAGTTTTAAATATTATTTCAGGGTCACAAAAATCCAAACAGTTTTTCTTAACTACATACATGGGAATTAACTTTGCATCACTCCTGTAATCCTACTAGCTCAGTCTCTGCTAATCCATTGTCCCCACACTCTCCACTGAACAGTTACCTCTTATTCTGTCCTTTCACCTGCTCTCAGTCCATCCCCCTATGCCATGTTTATTGTGTGCTGCATCCCACAGGCTCTGGTGCAGATGTGTCGCAAGCCGTCCCTCTCCCACACTCCTAGTACAGAGATGTGCTGCCTCCCTTCAAGCTGCTCCCTCCTCAACTTCACCTACCACTTCCCATAAATTTGTCCCTTTACCCAACCTGCCCAACACAACCCCCACCTCACTCCACATTCTTACATGCAACGCAGGCATTGTGTGGTCTGTCAGCGCAGTGTAAGTGGACAGGTGTGAATGTGTGTGTGTGCGTGTGTGTGTGTGTGTGTGTGTGTGTGTGTGTGTGTGTGTGAGTAACTCATCAAAGGATTTCTTCTGAAAGCTAGCAAAGTTTTCATTCCTCTCTCTCTCCCTCTTGCTTTTTGTGTTGGCAACTCAATGCTTCTGCTATTCCGTGAGTGTTCTCCTTTGTTTCTAAGATATTTAGTTATTTATATTCTGCCAAAAATTTTGTAGTATATTTACATGGTGTCTCAAATCTTGTTGGTCAAAATGAAACAGGTGATAGTGGGTCCACAACCAATTAGACTGAGTTATGGAGCCAATGGTCAGAAATGCATATTTACACTGAAGAGCCAAAGAAACCAGTACACCTGCCTAACATTATGTACGGCCCCAGGGAGCGCACAGAAGTAACCCAACACAATGTGGCATGGACTCGGCTAATATCTGAAGTAGTGCTGGAGGGAACTGACACCATGAATCCTGCAGGACTGTCCACAAATCTGCAAGAGTACAAGGGGGTGGAGATCTCTTCCGAACAGCATGTTGCGAGACATCCCAGATATGCTCAATAATGTTCATGGCCAGCAGAAGCGTTTAAACTCAGAAGAGTGCTCCTGGAGCCGCTCTGTAGCAGTTCTGGACGTGTGGAATGTAGCATTGTCTTGCTAGGATTGCCCAAGTCCGTCGAAATGCCCAATTGCCATGAATGGATGCGTATGATCAGACAGGATGCTTACATACATGTCACCTGTCAGAGTCATACCTAGACATATTGGAGGTTCCATATCACTCCAATTGCACATTCCCACACTATTACAGAGCCTTCACCAGCTTAAACAGCCCCCTTCTGACGTGCAGGGTCAGTGGATTACGAGGTTGTCTCCATGCACATACACGTTCGTGCACTCAATACAATTTGAAATGAGACTCGTCTGACCAGGTAACATGTTTCCAGTTATCAACAATCCAATGTCAGTGTTTACAGGCCCAGGTGAGGCATAAAGCTTTGTGTTGTGCAATCATCAAGGGTACATGCTTGGGCCTTCAGCTCCGGAAGCCCATATTCGTGATGTTTCGTTGAATGGTTCACATGCTGACACTTGTTCATGGCTCAGCACTGAAATCTGCAGCAATCTGCAGAAGGGTTGCACTTCTGTCATGTTGAACGATCCTATTTGGTCATCGTTGGTCCCATTCTTGCAGGATATTTTTCCATCTGCAGTAATGTAGGAGATTTGATGTTTTACTGGACTCCTGATATTCACGGGACACTCATGAAATGGTCGTGTGTGTGGGAGAATCCCCACTTCATCGCTACATCGGAGACCTGTCGCTCGTGCACTGGCTATAACACCCTGTTGAAACTCACTTAAATCTTGATAATGTGCGCTGTAGCAGTAGTAACTGATCTAACAACTGCAACAGATATTTGTTGTCTTTATAGCCATTGCTGACCACAGCGCCATATTCTGCCTGTTTACATATCTCTGTATTTGTATATGCATGCCTATACCAGTTTTTTGGCACTTCAGTGTATTGTGTTTTCAATGTACACAGTGTTGACTGCATAACAACAATGCAGCTCACACTAATTGTTCAAAGTGATAGGCAACAGTCTCAATGTATGCATGGCAAAAGTGTAGGATGTTCTGCTACACTCTCTCAAAGATTCCTGGTGTCTTTTGTACCAGGAGGCAGGCACCTTGGGCCCTAGCAACAGGTCTTCATCCATTTCTATAGCGATTTTATACCACCATGTCCATCTTTGATCACGGACCATGCACTGTACACACACCTCAGCTGTCTGATGGAACAGACAACTGACACTAACAACAGTGGTGTGCATGTGGCACACGTTAATGCACTGGTGGAATGCATGTAGTCATCACATGACATGTGTCCTATGAGCTCAGTTGTGTACAGTACATCTGCTTCGTGGTCAGGGATGTATGCCGTTTGTCACCATCCGCCTGTTACAATGTACAATAGATACCTGGGATCCTTAAGAGAATGCAGCAGAACGGCATGCACCACTGCAATACATCCATCAAGACTGACATTAATCACTTTGAACAATTACTATGAGCTATGTTCTGGTTATGCAGTGTATGCTGTGTATGTCCCTAACACAATAAATAAGCATTTCCGAACACTGATTCTCTTTCTCAACACGGTCGGTTGTGGACCCACTATAACCAGTTCAGTTTGAGACACTCTGTATATCTATTGTGTAGTCAGATATCAGGCAAAACATTTCCATGGATCTTAATTTCATTACAGAATCAATATTAGACGAAGTACAGGTTTTCTTCTGTGTTTGCTGACATCGCTGTTCAATTTCTTTTTTCAGGTACCGGTGCTGCTAAAATGAATGTGTTTCAGATGTCTATGTGGAACCCATTTTTGGGGCTGTACTTACTCTTAAACTTTGCCAGGGGTTCATGTGAAATTTTGCTCAAAGATGAAGGAATCCAGAAACTTTACAAATCAAATGAGAAATTTGATGCTGTTATCACCGAAGACTTTTACCAAGAATGTTTTCATGTATTTGCGCACAAGTTTAAGGCACCTCTGATCCAGGTTATTCCTTATGAAGGATCTCAGTGGGCTGGAGACAAGATGGGAAATCCATCAAATATTGCATACATCCCAGATCCTTTCTTTGCCTACTCTGACCACATGGATTTTTTACAGCGGCTATTGAATGCTGCATACGGAACATTGGGAAGGCTCCTTCAATATTGGTACATTCTACCGGCTCTTGATGCCATAGTTCAGAAGAACCTCAATGACTCAACAATTCCTAGCCTGGCTGCCTTGGAAAGACAAACATCACTGATGCTCTTTAATACACATGTGAGCATTAGTTATCCAAGACCTCTACTGCCAAACATGATAATGGTTGGTGGTATGCATATAAAGGCACCAAAGCAACTTCCAGAGGTAAGCTTCTTATTCTGTCTCTATCAGTTACTCCTAGATTTCTACAATGCTATTAACAAGTTAAAGTAGATAAATCTATGACATACCACCACCTGACCAAGAGTGGTATACTTCTTACACCTGTGTAGCATAATCCAGTCTGTCTTAACCCATTCCTGACAAGTTTTACAAAGTCAGTTATGATACTATGTGGTCCTACCAAAGCACTTCTCATTTATTTCAGGCTCACCATTTCTCCAGTAACTGGAAAAAACACGGGTGACTCCTGTATATAATAAAAGTAAAAGAACAGACCTACCGAATTACAGAACAACATCTTTAACATCAGTTTGTTACAGAATTATTGAACACATTATAAGTTCGAATATAATAATTTCCCTAAGAGAGAAAAGCTTCCATATAAAATCAGCATACTTTTAGAAAGCATTGCTCTAGCAAAAC
This sequence comes from Schistocerca nitens, assembly GCF_023898315.1. Taxonomy (NCBI): domain Eukaryota; kingdom Metazoa; phylum Arthropoda; class Insecta; order Orthoptera; family Acrididae; genus Schistocerca; species Schistocerca nitens. Next base: position 17,074,052 of record NC_064622.1, read on the forward strand.
TCAGTTTGCTCTTTTCTCACATGACATTCTACCATGGATGGAGAGCAACAGGCAGATTCCGCATCTCTAGATTTCTGAAAAGCATATGGCATGGGCCCCCACTGAAGACTGGTAGAGCACTTCCCAGGAAAGGCAAAGGTCCTGAGTTCAAGTCTCGGTCCGGCACACATTTTTAAACTGCCAGGAAGTTTCATATCAGCGCACTCTCCGCTGAAGAGTGAAAATCTCATTCTGGAAACATCCCCCAGGCTGTGGCTAAGCCATGTCTCCACAATATCCTTTCTTTCAGGAGTGCTAGTTCTGCAAGGTTCGCAGGAGAGCTTCTGTAAAGTTTGGAAGGTATGAGACGAGATACTGGCAGAAGTAAAGCTGTGAGAACGGGGCTTGAGTCATGCTTGGGTAGCTCAGATGGTAGAGCACTTGCCCGCCAAAGGCAAAGGTCCTGAGTTTGAGCGTCGGTCTGGCACACAGTTTTAATCTGCCAGGAAGTTTCATATCAGTGCACACTCCACTGCAGACTGAAAATCTCATTCTGGCAGTATGTAATTGAATGGGGACATGAGTTTTTAGTAGGGAAGGTGAATGCTTGACTTTGTTTTATTGAGAGGATTTTGGGAAAGCATTGCTCATCTACAAAGTAGGCCAAAAATGGAATACTAGAGCAACCCATTCATCTATATCTACATCTACATTTATACCACCAATGGAGAGTGGTGGAGGGCACTTTACGTGCCACTGTCATTACCTCCCTTTCCTGTTCCAGTCGCGTATGGTTCGCGGGAAGAACGACTGTCTGAAAGCCTCCGCGCGCGCTCTAATCTCTCTAATTTTACATTCGTGATCTCCTCGGGAGGTATAAGTAGGGGGAAGGAATATATTCGATACCTCGTCCAGAAACGCACCCTCTCGAAAGCTGCACAGCAAGCTACACGACGATGCAGAGCGCCTATCTTGCAGACTCTGCCAGTTGAGTTTGAAAACATCTCCGTAACGCTATCACGGTTACCAAATAACCCTGTGACGAAACGCGCCGCTCTTCTTTTCATCTTCTCTATCTCCTCCGTCAACCCGACCTGGTACGTATCCCACACTGATGAGCAATACTCAAGTATAGGTCGAACAAGTGTTTTGTAAGCCACCTACTTTGTTGATGGACTACATTTTCTGAGGACTCTCCCAATGAATCTCAACCTGGTACCCGCCTCACCAACAATTAATTTTATATGATCATTCCACTTCAAATCGTTTCGCACGCATACTCCCAGATATTTTACAGAAGTAACTGCTCCCAGTGTTTGTTCCGCTATCATATAATCATACAATAAAGGATCCTCCTTTCTATGTATTCGTAATACATTACATTTGTCTATGTTAAGGGTCAGTTGCCACTCCCTGCACCAAGTGCCTATCCGCTGCAGATCTTCCTGCATTTCGCTGCAATTTTCTAATGCTGCAACTTCTCTGTATACTACAGCACCATCCGCGAAAAGCTGCATGGAACTTCCGACACTATCTACTAGGTCATTTATATATATTGTGAAAAGCAATGGTCCCATAACACTCCCCTGTGGCACGCCAGAGGTTACTTTAACGTCTGTAGACGTCTCTCCATTGATAACAACATGCTGTGTTCTGTTTGCTAAAAACTCTTCAAACCAGCCACACAGCTGGTCTGATATTCCGTAGGCTCTTACTTTGTTTATCAGGCGACAGTGCGGAACTGTATCGAACGTCAAGGAAAATAGCATCTACCTGGGAGCCTGTATCTAATATTTTTTGGGTCTCATGAACAAATAAAGCGAGTTGGGTCTCGCACGATCGCTGTTTACGGAATCCATGTTGATTCCTACAGGGTAGATTCTGGGTTTCCAAAAACGACATGATACTCGAGCAAAAAACATGTTCTAAAATTTTACAACAGATCGACATCAGAGATATAGGTCTATAGTTTTGCGCATCCGCTCGACGACCCTTCTTGAAGACTGGGACTATCTGTGCTCTTTTCCAATCATTTGGAACCTTCCGTTCTTCTAGAGACTTGCGGTACACGGCTGTTAGAAGGGGGGCAAGCTCTTTCGCGTACTCTGTGTAGAATCGAATTGGTATCCCGTCAGGTCCAGTGGGCTTTCCTCTGTTGAGTGATTCCAGTTGCTTTTCTATCCCTTGGACACTTATTTCGATGTCAGCCATTTTTTCGTTTGTGCGAGGATCTAGAGAAGGAACTGCAGTGCGGTCTTCCTCTGTGAAACAGCTTTGGAAAAAGGTGTTTAGTATTTCAGCTTTACGTGTGTCATCCTCTGTTTCAGTGCCATCATCATCCTGGAGTGTCTGGATATGCTGTTTCGAGACACTTACTGATTTAACGTAAGACCAGAACTTCCTAGGATTTTCTGTCAAGTCGGTTCATAGAATTTTACTTTCGAACTCACTGAACGCTTCACGCATAGCCCTCCTTACGCTAACTTTGACATCGTTTAGCTTCTGTTTGTCTGAGAGGTTTTGGCTGCGTTTAAACTTGGAGTGAAGCTCTCTTTGCTTTCGCAGTAGTTTCCTAACTTTGTTGTTGTACCACGGTGGGTTTTTCCCGTCCCTCACAGTTTTACTCGGCACGTATCTGCCTAAAACGCATTTTACGATTGGCTTGCACTTTTTCCATAAACACTCAACATTGGCAGTGTCGGAACAGAAATTTTCGTTTTGATCTGTTAGGTAGTCTGAAATCTGCCTTCTGTTACTTTTGGTAAACAGATAAATCTTCCTCCCTTTTTTTATATTCCTATTTACTTCCATATTCAGGGATGCTGCAACGGCCTTATGATCACTGATTCCCCGTTTTGCGCTTACAGAGTCGAAAAGTTCGGGTCTGTTTGTTATCAGTAGGTCCAAGATGTTATTTCCACGAGTCGGTTCTCTGTTTAATTGCTCGAGGTAATTTTCGGATAGTGCACTCAGAATAATGTCACTCGATGCTCTGTCCCTACCACCCGTCCTAAACATATGAGTGCCCCAGTCTATATGCGGTAAATTGAAATCTCCACCTAAGACTATAACATGCTGAGAAAATTTATGTGAAATGTATTCCAGATTTTCTCTCAGTTGTTCTGCCACTAATGCTGCTGAGTCTGGAGGTCGGTAAAAGGAGCCAATTATTAACCTAGCTCGGTTGTTGAGTGTAACCTCCACCCATAATAATTCACAGGAACTATCCACTTATATTTCACTACAGGATAAACTACTACTAACAGCGACAAACACGCCACCACCGGTTACATGCAATCTATCCTTTCTAAACACCGTCTGTGCCTTTGTAAAAATTTCGGCAGAATTTATCTCTGGCTTCAGCCAGCATTCCATACCTATAACGATTTCAGCTTCGGTGCTTTCTATCAGCGCTTGAAGTTCCGGTACTTTACCAATGCAGCTTCGACAGTTTACAATTACAATAGTGATTGCTGTTTGGTCCCCGCATGTCCTGACTTTGCCCCGCACCCTTTGAGGCTGTTGCCCTTTCTGTACTTGCCCGAGGCCATCTAACCTAAAAAAACCGCCCAGTCCACGCCACACAACCCCTGCTACCCGTGTAGCCGCCTGCTGTGTGTAGTGGACTCCTGACCTATCCAGCGGAACCCGAAACCCCACCACCCTATGGCGCAAGTCGAGGAATCTACAGCCCACACGGTCGCAGAACCGTCTCAGCCTCTGATTCAGACCCTCCACTCGGCTCTGTACCAAAGGTCCGCAGTCAGTCCTGTCGACGATGCTGCAGATGGTGAGCTCTGCTTTCATCCCGCTAGCGAGACTGGCAGTCTTCACCAAATCAGATAGCCGCCGGAAGCCAGAGAGGATTTCCTCCGATCCATAGCGACACACATCATTGGTGCCAACATGAGCGACCATCTGCAGATGGGTGCACCCTGTACCCTTCATGGCATCTGGAAGGACCCTTTCCACACCTGTAATGACTCCCCCCCGGTATGCACACGGAGTGCACATTGGTTTTCTTCCCCCTTGCTGCCATATCCCTAAGGGGCCCCATTACGCGCCTGACGTTGGAGCTCCCAACTACCAGTAAGCCCACCCTCTGCGACCACCCAGATCTTGCAGACTGAGGGGCAACCTCTGGAACAGGAGAAGCAGCCATGTCAGGCCGAAGATTAGTATCAGCCGGAGACAGAGCCTGAAACCGGTTCATCAGACAAACTGGAGAGGTCTTCCGTTCAGCCCTCCGGAATGTCTTCTTGATTAATGCTTGAGTATTTGGGATCATCACCAAGTTGGATTAAAGGAACACATCAGAGCAAATCACAAGCATGCTGTTAGATTTGTTACTGGTAGGTTTGATAAGCACGGAAGTATTACAGAGATGCTATGTGAACTCTAATGAGAATCCCCGGAGGAAAGATGATGCTCTTTTCACAATGCACTATTGCAGAAATTTAGAGGTCTGACTTTTGAGGATGACTGCAGATCAGTTCTATTGCAGCCAACGTACTTTTTTCATAAGAACCACAAAGATAAGAAGAGATAAATTAGCACAGCAGTTCCCAACCTTGGGGTAATTATCCTGAGAGGTAAACGTAACTTTCTGAGAGGATAAAAGTAAATGATTCAATTCTGTTTCAGTCAAGGAAATAAATTATTTTCAAAAGATCATTACTACTATCACGATTTTGTAAGACTCTATTATTTGTGGTGTCAGTAGTTCGTATCAACCACGAAACTTAATATCTGTGAACTCTAAGTGCTCTGTCGAGCCTCCGTCTTAACTTTACTTTAGTCAGTTCATTGTTATACTTCATTCTGTATGGACACAGTGTCAAGTGTAAATATATACGAGCTACGACATATATGGGAATCAAGTTTTCTATATCCCGAATACCGATCCCGTTCCCATGGTGGTGACCTCGCAGTTCGCTCGTTTCGCATCTTCCACACCAGTGTTTATGCAACAGGCTATATGCACTACACAGTGACCATGCCAAGCAATGCCTTGTTCGAAGATGTGGAAGCACAACTCCGCTCACAGAGTTCCGTCATTTCTTCGCCAACGGCGTATTCTTCATTTACACAGAGTGATTCGCACTCTCGACCGACACCGTGTGCTAACCTCATTAGTTTTCAGTGGTCGACAACTACGCCGTTAGAGTGAACAATGGACTAAGACTCCGTGTCACCGGGTTATGCCCATCCGACAGTGAAATGTGAACTGGACAATATTTCGAATTGTGTCTCTTCAAATCGAGTGTTTCAAGAACAAAGTGATCTCCATTCAAATACACGTTTAGCCACCAACCGGCATGCTATATCAGTTACTGTCGGGCTGTGTGCAACACCGCCATTACTAAAAACTGTGCCAGATCTGTTCCGTGCACATAGTGTTCCAGTTGTATCCAATTTATGTACACAATTCAGTGTTTCGCATAACACGGACCCCTTACCTCGCCTCAGTGGCCCACCACATGCACTACAGGCGTGTTATGCACCAGACAGTTTCCACGCGGGTGGCATTCTCAACCCCCCTACTTGCTGGGGTCCCCATTTCCAGTCGCTCAACCACCTGCCGCTCCCATAGCACCGCCTATGTTTGCCGTGCCGGTCTCTCGCCCTGTTCTGGAAGCAGGTCATTTCCATACAACACTCGCTACTCACGGTCCAGTTTCCGGGCCCCCTTCATGTGCCATCCATGCACCCGTTTCCACGGTACCGTCCGTTCCTGCCGTGCCGTGTTTTCGTGACACACAGTCAACTATGGCAACTGGCACTACTACGGATTCGCTCGCCCGGTTTAAATCCGGACCTACTGCGCCAGCCTCTGACTTAAGCTCAGTTTAGCAACTGCCCCAGGAGACACCGAAGCTGGCCGTCGTCACCCCCTCCTGGTCGCCTGCCGAAGCTACCGCACCTATACGAGGACAACCCGGCATCGTGGTTCGCACTCGCCAACCATCTATTCGAGTTACATCATGTGTCTGACGACAACTCAAAGAGTTTCTCTGCCTCGTAACACACCTCCACGACCACTCGGATTTGATTTGTGACCTGCTCATTTTGCAGCCGTCTGCACCAAAATACGAGTTTGCAAAGAAGACTATAATGGAGCAACTTGCCTGCTGGCCACAAGAGTTACCAATCAAGATTCTCTACGAGGAGCAGCCGTGCGGGATTAGCCGAGTGGTCTCAGGCGCTGCAGTCATGGACTGTGCAGCTAGTCTCGGTGGAGGTTCGAGTCCTCCCTCGGGCATGGGTGTGTGTGTTTGTCCTTAGGATAATTTAGGTTAAGTAGTGTGTAAGCTTAGGGACTTATGACCTTAGCAGTTAAGTCCGATAAGATTTCACACGCATTTGAACATTTTTTTCTCTACGAGGAGCATCTGGGGGAGCGCACCCCCTCACAACTCTGGCGCCGCCTTTGGTTGCTCTTGAATGAGCATACCTTGCCTGGGCTGTGTGGTCTGCCAAACTACCTACCGATCTACAGATCCATCTGTTGCCACACTCTTTCGAGTCCATTAGATCCCGCCTACGCATCGCTGACCAGTTGTATTCGCTGCTGCAGCAACATCAGCCGGTTCATTCCACTCTGTTCGTCGGCACAGCCACCCCCGCACACCGACCTTCGGCCGGCAGAGGCAGGGCTCGCTCCGCCGTCACCTCGTCTGCTTCTCCTGGCAGGGTCGGCTCGCTCTCTCCACTGTCCGAGCACTCCAGGATCAGCCACGCACCTTGCGTCCCAGTCTATTTACAGGAACAAATCAACGAGGACAAGCTGTTCAAATGGTTCAAATGGCTCTGAGCACTATGGGACTTAACATCTATGGTCATCAGTCCCCTAGAACTCAGAACTACTTAAACCTAACTAACCTAAGGACATCACACAACACCCAGCCATCACGAGGCAGAGAAAATCCCTGACCCCGCCGGGAATCGAACCCGGGAACCCGTGCGTGGGAAGCGAGAACGCTACCGCACAACCACGAGATGCGGGTGAGGACAAGCTGTCCCCGCTGTCGCAGTCTCCAATTCCTCCTCACCCTTTCTGCTGGTACCACAAAGTGTTCGGCAACGACACCAAGAAGTGCAGGTTGCCATGCCAACAACCGAACACTGACTGCAGGAACTAAGAGACACATAGTCCTGCAGGGAACCTAACAGGCGTCCTCTTACATTACGCTCCGTTCACCCGTCCATCTGGCCGAGTGATCGTCTCTGTGTGACCGACATTGCGTCAGGTCTAGCTTTTCTGGTCGACACTGGTGCTGACGTGTCGATCATACCTACTTCAATGGCTCCACCCACTTCTTCACAGACGAAGTCACTTCTACGAGCTGTCAACACGACGACGTTACCTACCTCAGGCTCAGTAAAGGTTACGGTGACCCCATCTCCTTCTCTACGTTTTCTGTGGATGTTCTACATTGCCGACATCGATGAACCGATCCTCGTTACGGATTTTTTGTCTCATCTCCGAATGTCGTACAGCGTTCAGTGTTCCACCATCCTACGAACACTCACGTGCACTCGCACCTATGTCCAACACTCTGTTTCCACCACAACATACAATATCATATGCGAGTGCTCTGCCCTCGCAGGCAACATTGTGACCTCCATTACCGACCTACTGTCAGAATACGACTCAGCGACGCTACTTCGCCAGGACAACGAGAAGCTGAAACAACGCATCGCATCCACTTACAGCGAGCTCGTCACGGCTCGTACCTCGCTTCTGCAACTTCAGTCCACGGCGCTGCCACCTAAACAAGATTGCTCGGATGAGCCTAGCTCGAACTCTCACCAGGTTAGTCCACAAACTTTGCTTGCGTCTGACGTTCCAACCCCCTGTCGCACTCGCCTCATCCAGTGCCGTGTGTTTCGAACAGTGCTGCTAATGACAGTCGTGCACGCTTTGCGACCACGTCCACTTCTCGGACAGCTACCACGTGTGTTTATAAACATTCCCCCTCTCTCACTCACCGGGCACATGACCCAGCGGCCATTGTGGCCCCACGTGCGACACCAGCGCTGCTCTCGGCCACGCCTGTTGTCCAGTGCAAGGTTAACAGCAGACAGTCGCCGCCCGTTCCCCTACGCTCGGCGCTGCGCGCGTACTCACCCCCTTCACACAAGAGCACGACGTGCTTCCGTAAGAGACATGCTATCTTTCCCCACTCGCACTAACGGCTATGCCTCATCGCACCCTACCCATCTGAAGACTCGGCGCTAGGACATTAACCAATCTTTTTTGCAGTTCTCAGTTTCTTCCGTCACTGGTGGAACGACACAGAAGATAGTTACCACTGCCCGCCCTCCTATTAGCATAAGGTCCGACACCCCAACCCTATCAAGTTGCGTGCAGTCCGGCAGCACATTAATGAACTTTTGGTGGCAGGTGTTATTCAACCTTCAGACAGCAACTGGTCTTCACCAATCCACCTTGTCCCCAAACACGACGGATCTTTTCGAATGTGCGGCGATTACAGACACCTAAACGCTCCTACCGCCATGGACAATTACCGAGTGCCGAACATCAGTGACTTCACTCATGTATTCTGGCGCCACAATTTTCAGTGATACTGACTGTGAACGCGCCTACCACCAGATTTCTGTGGCGCCGGAAGACATTCCTAAGACGGCTATTATCACGCCACTCGGTTTATTCCAATGCCTCTTCATGCCGTTCGGCCTAAAGAACGCGGTACAAATGTGGGAAAGTTTCATTGACTCTATCTTGCGACAGTTCGAGTTTTGCTTTGTTTATCTGGAAGACATTCTCGCTTTCAGCGTCTCAGCGGAGGAACATGAAGTGAGACCTGAGTTTCTCCTGGCGTATGCAACTTTCAAATAACTTCCGGGAATTCAGCCAGATAACACTTTCAGCGACCGCCGATATTTCGGCGGGAGAACACCCCGCCATTTTCAAGGCAAACTGAAACGGACAGCCGGCGTACATGCAAATTTAAAACCTCGGTTCTCGGACAGAAGCAGGAAAGATAACACACACACACTAAAATTAGAGCACTTTTGATTTCAGTTAAGGATGATCTTAGACTGCGTAAGGCGGGTGTATATCGTATTCCTTGTAGCTGCAGCATGGCATATATTGGTCAAACTATCAGGACCGTGGAGGACTGATGTACTGAGCATAAACGGCACACACGATTACAGCAGCCAAGTAGATCTGCTATTGCCGAACACTGCTTGGATACTGGTCACCCCATGTTATATAATAACATTGAGATATTGGCATGTACGTCCAGCTATTGGGACAGTGTTATTAGGGAGGCAGTTGAGATTAAATTAGCGAGCAACCTCGTTAACAGTTATGGAGGTTTCTGTTTAAACTCTGTTTGGAATCCGGCTCTCTCCCTTGTCAAAAAACAGAGGGACAGAGTCAATGCTACCCCACCTGCGAATTCATAGTCTCACTATCGATAGCTCTGACTTTGGTCATCTTTGATGGCACTAGTGTTCAGTGTGTGTGTTATCTTTCCTGCTTCAGTCGGAGAACCGAGGTTTAAAACCTCCGTTGCAGTTAGCCTTGAAAATGGCGGGGTGTTCTCCCGCCGAAATATCGGCGGTCGCTGAGAGTGTTACCTGGCTGAATTCCCGGAAGGTATTTGAAAATGAAAATCATCTGTCTATGGTCCTCGAGACCTGGAACTCCAACAGTGTCGAGGTCAACAAAGACAAGTCTCAGTTGCGCCAGGTGCCAGTCTCCTTCGTAGGTTACACCGTCTCCGCTGACACAATACAGCCTCCCAAATCTCGTGTGCTGGCTATCACGTCTCTGCCGCCCCCGGCTACTCACAAAGAGCTACGCCGTTTCCTCGGCACCATCAATTACTATTCTCGCCATCTGCCTTCCGCTGCCACTGTTCAGGCACCCCTGACAGACCAAAGAAACTTCCGGTATCAAACCCGTCTCTTTGACTGCTCCGACGCTAGAGGCCTTCAAGGCTCTGAAGACTTCTTTAGCTCACGTTGTGACACTCTCCCACCCCAACCCCTCGGCCGAGTTATTCGTCACTACAGACGCCAGCAACAATTCGGTAAGAGCAGTGTTGCAACAACGCAAGGGCGACAGGGTTTCTCCCCTTCATTTCTTCTCCAAGAAACTATCTACGTCTCAGAGAAAATATTCTGCATTCGATACAGAGCTCCTTGCTGTTTACGAGGCAATCAAACATTTCTGCCCCGACGTCGAGGGACGATCGTTTCTCGTCCTTACCGATCACAAACCACTGGCAGAAGCGTTCTGCAACCCACCTGAGGACCCACCCCCTCGACGTTAACGCCATTTCGGCCTGGTTTCTCAGTTCACAACGGACGTCCGTTACATCAAGGGTGCAGATAACGTCACTGCGGGTTTCTTCTTGCGGATCAGTGGTGTTTCCCGCATTGTTGATCTTTCTGATATGGCCTCCCTCCAAGCTTCCGACGAAGATTCTCAGGCTCTCCTATGAGACCCAGAAACATCACTTGTTTTCATAAAAAGGCTAAATTTCCTGGCGTTTCCGACGAGGTGTGGTGTGATTCTTCGACCGGCACCCTACGCCCTTTGCTCTCATCCGGGCTGCGCTGACAGGTTTTCGACGCCCTGCATAACCCCAGCCCACCTGGGTGTTTGAGCCACCACACGTCTCGTGTCAGAACGTTTTGTTTGGAAGAATATCAAACGGGACTGTCAAACCTGGGCACGCAGCTGCGTCGCTTGCCAGCACAACAAGATCAGCTGTCATACCTCCCCGCCTCTGGGCAAGTTCGACATTCCCGCAGGACTATTCCGTCACATACATATTGATCTGATCGGGTCTCTTCCTCCTTCGGAGGGCCATAGATATATCTTATCCACTGTTGATCGTTTGTCTCGCTGGGTCAAGGCTGTCCCTCTTCCTAAAATTACTGCCTAGACGGTGGGTCGCTCGTTTCGGGTGCCCCAACCACTATCACAACCGATTGGGTTCTGCAGTTCAAATTCTCCCTTTTTACCATCCTCTGCAATATCTGCAGTATTAAAAAAAATACACACTACTGCCTATCACCCACAAAGCAATGAGTTGCTGGAGAGATGGCACCGCACCCTCGAGACGGCCCTTCGATGCCGCGATTGTCTCTGGTCGGAAGCTCTCCCATCAGTGTTACTTGGTCTACACTCGACCTATAAACCTGACCTACAGGGGACTATATCCGAATTTGTTTCTGGCGAGAATCCGGTCCTACTGGGGGAACTTATTCTTCACCAGGTTAGCGAGGATCTTCCCCCCCTCACCAGATTTCATTAGCTGGATGCACACGCATTTTCAACAAATACGTTTGCACCCACCCATCAGTCACTCACCACCTAAGACTTACGTTCCCACCGCACTCTCCGACTGCTCCCACATCGTGCTGTGTGATGATGCGGTTAGGAAGCCTCTTCAACCTCCTTATCTTGGCCCCTACAAGGTCCTGCGGTGGGGGAACACAACCTTTGATATAATGATTAAAAACTGCACACAGACAGTTTTTCTGCATTGCCTGAAACCGGCTTTCGTTGGCCCTGACGGTCTCACACCGCCGCAGTCGGACTCTGCAGACGGTTCATCCTCGATTGAGAATGAAGACGTGCTCCCGTCAACCTCACCGCACACCTCTTTCGCCAAAGACTGTTCACCCTTTTCGCTTGTTTCCTGACCTCACCCCCTGTTTCACCCCGTGCAGGTTTCGCGCCCTCACCTCCAACGTCGGAGACACACACACCTACTATCAGTTTGTCCTGCAGCGTGCTGCCGCACCAAGTGTATGACGTTTCTGTAGTGACGTTCGGTGAGCGAGTGCTCGTTCTTTTCACAGGTACCGAGGTCCTGCCATCAGATGGTCCCCTACACATCAACATTGCACACAACCTCACACTCCCGCGCAAGTGTGACCGAGCATCTCTACGTGCTTTCATTTCTATGGATGCCTCGGTCCACCTAAGGGCCACACACACCTCCACCATGCCGTCGACCGCCCCACCCCCTTACTCCCGGGCCGGCCATCATCTCATCCGGCCACGGTGGCTGAGTGACTGTGAACTGGACCTGCCTCTCGCAGCTCCGCCTGCACAACCCACCTCGTTCGAGATGGAAGTGCCTGTGGTGCGCTTGCCTATGCGCACGATTTCCACCGACGTCAACACCCATGCGCTCTCACCCTTCGACATCTGTAGTACTCCGTACTGCTGACGGGGGGGAGCGGTTGTGTGGCATCGATAGTTTATATCGACCATGAAACTTAATATCTGTGAACTCTAAGTGCTCTGTCGAGACTCCATCTTAACTTTACTTTAGTCAGTTCTTTGTTATACTTCATTCTATACGGACGCAGTGTAAAGTGTAAATATATATGAGCTACGAATATAATAGAGGGAAACATTCCACGTGGGAAAAACATATCTAAACACAAAGATGATGTGACTTACCAAACGAAAGCGCTGGCAGGTTGATAGACACACAAACATACACACATAATTCAAGCTTTCGCAACCAACGGTTGCTTCATCAGGAAAGAGAGAAGGAGAGGGAAAGAAGAAAGGACGTGGTTTTTAAGGGAGAGGGTAAGGAGTCATTCCAATCCCGGGAGCGGAAAGACTTACCTTAGGGGGAAAAAAGGACAGGTATACACTCGCACACACACACATATCCATCCGCACATACACAGTCACAAGCAGACATTTGTAAACGCAAAGAGTTTGGGCAGAGATGTCAGTCGAGGCAGAAGTACAGAGGCAAAGATGTTGTTGAAAGACAGGTGAGGTATGAGTGGCGGCAACTTGAAATTAGCGGAGGTTGAGGCCTGGCAGATAACGAGAAGAGAGGATATACTGAAGGGCAAGGTCCCATCTCCAGAGTTCTGACAGGTTGGTGTTAGTGGGAAGTATCCAGATAACCCGGACGGTGTAACGCTGTGCCAAGATGTGCTGGCCGTGCACCAAGGCATGTTTAGCCACAGGGTGATCCTCATTACCAACAAACACTGTCTGCCTGTGTCCATTCATGCAACAAACTGTCCATTCGCATGAATGTGGCTAAACATACCTTGGTGCACGGCCAGCACATCTTGGCAAAGTGTTACACCGTCCACGTTTTCTGGATACTTCCCACTAACACCAACCTATTATTATTATTCATATTACTATTAGTATTAATGGCTGTGGTGAGATACAAAGCATTAACAACCTGAAGTCTTCCAATTTCTGCCAGTTCAGATGTAAGGAGTGCACTAATCAAGTGATTTATGAATAGTAAGAAAAGTGCACACATTTTAACTTGGTTGATTTTAAATGGAGTTGCAGTGTGCAGTTTACTCTGTAAATGAATACTTAGAGCAGTAATCTTGCTGTTTGTGTTAAATTGAAAACATTGAGCAATATAATACATTAGGATACTATAGGCCTATGTTAACAATGTTAAATGATATTTTCTGACATCTGCAACACACTGTGCACCATCAGATCACATGGAATACATAAATAAAAGTAAGTGCCACAGTGGAGAGGAGTAATGCAGGGGAAGCATGTTTTGTAACAAGTGTTTACCCTCACTGTGGATGATAAGCTTTCTTATTTGAGAAGGAGTTGTGGGTAGCATTTATGATGCACTACGAATTCATTCCTCATTCATCGTGACAACTCCCCACCCACACAAATACATGCAAAATAAATATAATTCATCTTTCATAATTTAAAAATAAAAGTGTGCCAAGAAAAGTATTTCATTTTACAGTTTAGTCACATGCTAAAATTGTTGATAATTTGGAGAAATGGGTTGCAGCAGATGGCATGAGGGGAGGGGGGGGGGGGGGAACGGGGTGATGGGAGGAGGGGGGCAGAGGGCAGGGGTCCTAACAAATGGTTTAAGAAAGGTTGAGCACCATTGCATTAGCACAGGGCTTCACAACATACGTGCTCGCGGAGCAAGCTGTGAGCAGCAAGGCGCGAGCACAGAGCAGCGCGAGCGTGCTACCCCCACTACCGGACCAGAGCGGAGAGTGGGGAGAGTCACGTGGGGCACACAACAGCTGCCACCAGTCGATGTGAATCCTCGACCAGCTGCAGGGATATCACTCACGAATTATTACTGCGACAAATGAAACAAATAAAGGAGAATGTACACGTGCCACATAATTTCATTAGCTTAGTGTATGCCTCTACCATCTGTAGATACTGAAACTAAAGAATTCCACGACAATCCTATATTTTCAACACTTTCTTCAACACTACTTAAAATATCACCTCCGGTTGTAGTGTTCTTCATGGCTACTACATCGAGGAGCTCCTCCCTCACCTGAAGATCTCTATTAACACCTCTAATAAATATGGCAAGCTGCGTTGTTCCAGTGATATCAACACTTTCGTCCAGAGCTAGAGAATACGCCATAAAATCTTTACAGATATTTGCAAGCTGGCTCTGCACGTCGTCTGCCATGTCCTGTATGCGACGCATAATGGTCATGTTAGATAATGGCACAATCCGAAACTGTTCAACTTCAGATGGACACAAATGTTCCACTGTAACTACCAAACATTCCTTTATTAAATCGCCATCAGTTAAGGGGCACAGGGATTTTGCTAAAAGCAAAGCAATTTTGTAACCCACTCTGAGAGCTGCCTCAGTTGATTTTTCTTCGTCGTCCAGATCTTCTTCGGATAGCTTCCTTTTAAGTTTAATAACTTCCTGTGCACGACCTGGTCAATCACATTTTCCATGTCTGTAGTCTTTCGCGTGGTACGACATATAATGTCGCTGCAAATTAAATTTCGTAAAAGAATTCAGCGTTTTGTGACATACTAAACATTTTGCAACACCATCTTTTTCTGTAAACAGATACAATTCCCCCCAATGGGGGTTGAACTGCGAAAGCATGGTTGGGGTTACACAACGGCGAGTTCACATGATTCTTAACCAGCGAAGTGACTGTTAAGAGCTGATCGTAGTACTTTAAACGTTACACAGTCGGCGCGAATTCAATAGGCACGCTGCGGCCCTATTCAAACGTGCACGCGCATTTCCCCTCCCTCCCTACTCCACGACCTTGCAGCTGCTCGCGAGCACGTGCCTGAGCAGACGTGAGTACTCGCGCTCAAAACCGGCCGGTTGTTAAGCCCTGCATTAGCACCTGTATGGAGGCCTATAGACAGTTGTTTTTCCCGTGCTCTGTTTGCAAGTGGAACAAGAAAGAAAATTACTAGTAGTGGTATGTGGGTTCCTTTGCCATGCACTGTACGGTGGCTTGAGGAGCATGTATGTAGATATACATGTAGATGTACTCGTATTGTTATGAACTATTTATCAATCTATGAGCTGTCAGCAGAATGCTACACAGTTCCTGATCAGTTCCAAGTCCACACAGTTTATACCAATGCTGCACTACTTATAACAAACAAATTTCCAGTGCTGTAACATGTTCAAAAACAACAAAATATTATTGGAATAACTGCAGAAGTTAACAATAAAAGTCTTAAAGTTACATGCAATTGTAAATTATTTTGTCAACAGTTATGTTATATATAGTTAATTGTCTGAATAAGAGAAAATGCTACCAGTTAGGAATAATGTATTTGTACAAAATCTGTAAGCATGACACCTGTTTTTAAATTCCACTTTGTGTGATAATAGAGATACTGGAACAACTGACGGTATGTACTGAAATACACACTTAAGTAATTCTGAATCATCACTGTAAGCTCATGAATGAGTGAGAGACTGTTGCAGATTGTGAAATTCTTATGTTAATTAGAACTGGATGTGTTGTTCTTTGCAAGATGTAGCTCAATACTGGTTGAGCCTATCTTAGGCGCAATGAACAGCAAGTTTCCTTGATAAACCACCAGGTTCCTACTGCTCACAGACACTTTGCATCAACGCAGTGACTTTGCACATATTGGCCGTAAGCTGAAGCTGAAGATAAGTTTTAAACTTGTAAATATTTGTATTGTGGAATAAATGAAGTTCTGTCTTGGTCTAAAATTTGTCGGCTGGAGTAGGTATTGAAGATGAATTATGAACAACATTAGAAAATAGAAGATAAATGCTACATAGTCAGGGGTCGTTATGCTCACCACACACAAGACATACAAAGAGTATGTGGGCCTGAACTGATAAAATCAATGCTATGAGGAGAAAATACCTCAGTGGTTTCGGCAGCAGTGCATTGTGTGGACTCTCTTTGGTGTGACAGCCTGTTCTCTGACTTGCAACGTACTGTCACACTTTGTGTAACTTCTAATGCTTGGTAATAATTTGTCAGTTATACTGGACATATACATATTAATTCATTTGTTTACCCTCCACTGTAGCAGAGAACTAAAAGTGTGTATGTTCTCTTGAGGAAATAAAATTGACTGCACTAAGCAGAACACCCGAAGTAAGGAGCACAAATGACTGCAGAGTGCAATAAGTTCTAAAGTGAAGAACATCCCTGTTGCTATGCTTTGCTAATATTTGGCGATATGTATGCATGAATGGTGTCAAAGCAGTGGAAACTCTGAACTAGAGTGTTCAAATGACAAGGAATTTTGAGAAGAAACAGACAGGAGGGGTAGCATTAGAAGACAAGAACATAAGACAAATGATACACAGCTATGGGGCTTTATGGTTGCCATACACATGATGTACAAAGAGTGCATATCACCATGAGGGAGCAAATGTATGGGTTAGAATTCATATCTGAAAAGAAAATTTGACTTACGATTACAATGATATACACTCCTGGAAATTGAAATAAGAACACTGTGAATTCATTGTCCCAGGAAGGGGAAACTTTATTGACACATTCCTGGGGTCAGATACATCACATGATCACACTGACAGAACCACAGGCACATAGACACAGGCAACAGAGCATGCACAATGTCGGCACTAGTACAGTGTATATCCACCTTTCGCAGCAATGCAGGCTGCTATTCTCCCATGGAGACGATCGTAGAGATGCTGGATGTAGTCCTGTGGAACGGCTTGCCATGCCATTTCCACCTGGCGCCTCAGTTGGACCAGCGTTCGTGCTGGACGTGCAGACCCCGTGAGACGACGCTTCATCCAGTCCCAAACATGCTCAATGGGGGACAGATCCGGAGATCTTGCTGGCCAGGGTAGTTGACTTACACCTTCTAGAGCACGTTGGGTGGCACGGGATACATGCGGACGTGCATTGTCCTGTTGGAACAGCAAGTTCCCTTGCCGGTCTAGGAATGGTAGAACGATGGGTTCGATGACGGTTTGGATGTACCGGGAACTATTCAGTGTCCCCTCGACGATCACCAGTGGTGTACGGCCAGTGTAGGAGATCGCTCCCCACACCATGATGCCGGGTGTTGGCCCTGTGTGCCTCGGTCATATGCAGTCCTGATTGTGGCGCTCACCTGCACGGCGCCAAACACGCATACGACCATCATTGGCACCAAGGCAGAAGCGACTCTCATCGCTGAAGACGACACGTCTCCATTCGTCCCTCCATTCACGCCTGTCGCGACACCACTGGAGGCAGGCTGCACGATGTTGGGGCGTGAGCGGAAGACGGCCTAACGGTGTGCGGGACTGTAGCCCAGCTTCATGGAGACGGTTGCGAATGGTCCTCGCCGATACCCCAGGAGCAACAGTGTCCCTAATTTGCTGGGAAGTGGCGGTGCGGTCCCCTACGGCACTGCGTAGGATCCTACGGTCTTGGCGTACATCCGTGCGTCGCTGCGGTCCGGTCCCAGGTCGACGGGCACGTGCACCTTCCGCCGACCACTGGCGACAACATCGATGTACTGCGGAGACCTCACGCCCCACGTGTTGAGCAATTCGGCGGTACGTCCACCCGGCCTCCCGCATGCCCACTATACGCCCTCGCTCAAAGTCCGTCAACTGCACATACGGTTCACGTCCACGCTGTCGCGGCATGCTACCAGTGTTAAAGACTGCGATGGAGCTCCGTATGCCACGGCAAACTGGCTGACACTGACGGCGGCGGTGCACAAATGCTGCGCAGCTAGCGCCATTCGACGGCCAACACCGCGGTTCCTGGTGTGTCCGCTGTGCCGTGCGTGTGATCATTGCTTGTACAGCCCTCTCGCAGTGTCCGGAGCAAGTATGGTGGGTCTGACACACCGGTGTCAATGTGTTCTTTTTTCCATTTCCAGGAGTGTACATTTTCATATTAGTTAGCCATGTGAGTCACCTGTTTGGTAGATTTGTGCTCCTGTTGTATTTCTTAAACTGAATAGATATCTTGGTTTTGAGTATATTAACACATAAACATTTGAATGTGGGGTATTGACAATTTTGAAGGGCCCAATATAACTGTAAAAGAATTCTTTAATTTCACCACTGATAGATTTTGAAAAGTTGACCAAATTAAATAACCTACTTTGATCTGAGTCACCTTTAATTCCTTATTATCCCTCTGTCACCTGATTTTCCTTCGTTTCTCCAAGGGTTTACTAACAGTTTCTTCTTCCTTTTGTGAAATTAGACTTTGCAAACAGACGGGTCTATTAGACCATATCTCAAGTTAGCTGGTGTCTTGTCATACAGAATTTCATGAGGTGAAAACACTGTGAAAATGTTTTTCAATCTGCTACTACATATTATGCATCTTGAGCTGACTGCAGTGTAATTAAAAAGAGTTACACCAGATGCATTTTGTTTTTATTTATAAAGCATCGTCCATGGTTATCCTGTAATTGGAAACATACATTTCTACATTTTTGATTGTTTTGGGTTAAAAACAGTGTTTTTTTTTAAATTGGTCTGCAAGTTACTTACAGTGTTTCTTTCCATATTCTGCTCCTTCCTTCCTTGCTAGCAGCAGTTGGCATTGAAAGGCTTCATTTCACATTTGCACTTTCCATTCTGCAGTATTTGTTGCACTGTATTATTTAAACTTCACTTTCTTAAACTGTTTCTAAACTGTTTCTCATTCTGCATTGGCACAGTGTTTATGTCTGTTCATTTGTTTTCATTCACATTGTGAGTGCTGCCAAGTGTGACTTTTTTTTCTGGGGGGGGGGGGGGGGGGGCGGACGTGGGATAGGCCTGGACAGTGATTATAGAACAGAGTCTGGGAGGAGATGGTACTGCTAAATGGAGTGTGTGGTTATATGTGTACATTTAATATTGTGGCGCCGATGAAATTGACACCAACATCGACATGCATTCATCTTTGGACTCTAAGCATTATCTTTGGCTGTTCCGCCATGCGAGTTCAGTTCTTTGTGATCCTTGTATGTGTTAAGGTTAATAAATGAACTATTGCTAAATGGGTGTGATTATCCGTGCAACCAACCCACTAATCCTCCTCACTGGTGACCCATAGTTGTAACGTCTTCCGTTTTCGCCGTTTTACTGTGTCCGCGACCTCCGTGTCGGTTATTTTCGCGTGTATTACATCGACACAGCATTCAAACAATGACTTCGGCCCAGCGCCTAACGCCGGATTTTGTGATCGACATGCATTGTGTTGCGGGCAATGTACACCCGCCAGGACTGCAACACGATGCCTCTCACCCGATGATTCCGCCAATTTCTTCGCCGGACGTTTTCGAGCCTGCAACAATAAGTGGGGTTAGGAGTGCACATGACTTCGGCTATCAAACGCCTTTGTTCTCGCCACATGTCCCCTCCCTCATCAACTGTGCAATTACCTCTCACAGATGTCCGTGCAGTGCGGGACCAATGCCGATTTCTGCAAATGCTTTGTCGGACAACCTACTACCACCAGGACAACGTTTTGCCATGCCGCAATCCGTGCAGTGCCACGCGGATACCTGCCACGTGGCCAGAACTGCTTCGTCCACAGGTCTACCTCCTCAGTATCCGACCACGCCCGCGCCTGCCTCAGTTCAGCATCAGCACATGCCTTCCTATTTTGATACCTCGGCCTGCAGCAGGAACAATAACCTGTTATCTGTGCCTGACCTTCATGTCCGTCCCACTGCTACGCCTCAGTGTTTTGTGCCATGACATTCACCTTATCCGCACACCGTTTTCAGTGGACTGACTATGAACAGTGAACATTCACACATTCCGTCCCACGTTCGACATCATTTCCCACACTGTGCTTCTGGACAGCCCGCACCTCCGCAGCCTCCGTGCAAACACAGGTGGCCCCGGCTCTGATCATACGTCGAGCTTTCCGTGGACTAACACGCATTCTCAAATTTTGAACTTTTTCTCACCTGTCGCCCCCGATCCGGCTCCAGTCGAGCTTCCACCACCGTTCTCGGCACATCTCGGTGCCTCATCCACATCGGTCTTCCACGACACGTCAATCCGAACACACCCGCAACGTGTCGAGCTTCCGCAACCGCAATTGACACATTACGGTGTCTCACCCGCGTCTGCCTTCCACGTCGCGACAGATTGCGCTCAACCACAATGTGTCACTTTCACACTGCCACCCGAACAGCCGTCATTGCCACATCCCCTGGAGGCACACTCTCCTGGAATACTACACCAACAACAGCTCGATTCAGGCAGTGCCCCGACGAACTCAACTCGACCTGTTCTTCTGAACATTCTACAACACTCACCGATGCTGCTGCTGTTTAATCCCGACAGAGCAACAACCTGGTTCAAAATTGTGGACGAAGTGTTCAACCATTACAAACTCGACGAGTCAACCAGGTTTCTGTGCCTCATCACCCACCTGCACAACCAGGAGGACTCGATTGCTGACCTGATCGACGCCCTGGTCTCATCTACCCGGTACACTCTAGCCAAAAAGACACTTCTACGTCGGCTTGCACGCTCAACTGAGGCAGCAATACGGCAAGTGCTCCACGTCGAGCAACTAGGCAACCAACAACCTTCCCAGCTCTGGAGACAGCTACGTGCCCTGGTCGGTGCTGATCTATTCTCTGACACAGCTCTCCTCGCCATCTGGTCAGATCAACTATCTCCTCACCAGTGTGCGATTTGTGCTTTTACCAGTGGGGGGGGGGGGGGGGGGATGTCTTAGGGGGTTAGTATAATTACATATGTTAGTAGCTTGGACCGTGGCGTTACCCATGGTTAAACAGTTATTTATAAATAGATGTTAATGTCGAAACTCACTATTCACGCGTATGCACTATCAGAAAAGCCATCCCTTGTTATATCTTTAAAAGTACATTATAGGTAAAGCTTATTTACGAAATCATCTACATACAGGTATACGAGGGGAATTGAAAAAGTAAAGGCACATCTGTAAAAAGCTGCACTTATTCTGATGATAGAAAACTGAAACATGCGTTATTTTTCTACGTAACCTCCCTGGACTTCAATGCAGTTTTCCCGACGTTTTACGAGTTTTTTTTTTTAATTTCATCAGAAAATACGTTTTTCGGTTGCATCTGTAACCAATTTTGCACCGCAGCAATGACGCCTTCATCACTATCAAATCTTATTCCCTGTAGTGCTTCCGTTAAGGGTCCAAACATCTGAAAATCACTTGGAGCCAGGTCAGTACTGTATGGTGGATGTTCCAGCGCAACTCGTTTATTGCGTCGGCTGTCCGTTTTGGCAGAATGTGGGCGAGCGTTATCTTGCTGCAGGATGACACCTCTTCAGAGTTTTCCACGACGTTTGGATCTGATTGCAGGTTTCAGTTTCGTACGCAACACGTCACATCCACCATACAATACAGACCTGTCTCTAAAGCCTCGTTTACGCTGGGGCGACGTCTTGCAACATTGTGGCATGCTACGGAAATGTGGCGTGCGTCGTCTTGTAGCATGCTACAGCAGGCAACATCTTGCGGCGTATGTTGCATGCGGCAGGTTAATTTATACCAGAGCAACAGAATTTGTGCCACACGTGTGTCGGTCTTGCCGTATAAAGGATGACAAAGTATCGCAGCGGCGGCCTACTTGGTACTTGCACGCGCAGCTAACAACGGAAATGAAAACCAAAGGAAAAGAAAACGATGGTGGAAGAGAAGAGTATTTAAAGAAGGTCCACGAAATAGTATCGTAGGAACTAGAAGCAGACGATGGTGCGTTATTTAGTAATGTGTGCTTTCGTCCCAGGCGCCTTAGTCCGCGCCATACCGTTGCCAAAAATTGGCCTAACGGTGAATATTCGCACAGGTACCGGGCCGGTCACCACCCTGTGTCAGGGCCCGGGGTGGAACTTTCAGCCCCCAGCTCACCCAACTCTGCGGTACGACTGCTGCGGTATGACTGCCACACTACTTCCCTCGCAAGCTCGCAAGGAAACGGATGACGCACCTTAGACGAAAGCAACAATGACAACATGAGAATGATGATTTAGTTCTAAATGTTTTGAAATGCTTAACTACTACATAACACTTTTTCAAAATTAATAAGCAAACATAGTAATAGTATTAATAGTAAGACTGTATTAAAAACTTTCAGCGTTCGGCTTTACAAATTTAAATTATATGTAAAGTTTTACTCCAGTGCATGGGAAATAAACATCCCAGGTAGGGATTCATAAACTAAAGCCAGAGGAGGGGATGGTCTGATGCAGAGGGGGCGAAATCCCCCCCCCCCCCATCCCCCCCTGCAAATCGCACACTGCTCCTCACATCCGCTTTGCTGTGGCTCAGAGGTCTCCCGAACCTGTCGAGCAAAGAATGACAATTGCTGACAAGCTACACGAGGCATCACTGCTCTATTTCGCCAGCCACTGCCTACCTGATAAGTCTTAGGTTCAGGCTCGTCATCCTGGGGCCGGACTCGGCCGGGGCCATACTGTGCTGACCGTTCTGCTCGCTCCGGGAAGCAGTAAACAAGCTACTGGGACGTCACCGGCTCTGCCCACGGTCACGCCCCCACCTGCAACCAAACCTGCTGCGCCGCCACCGAACCTCGGCCACTGCCACTGGCAACGAACTTTCCACAGGAAATGCAACCGCACTACCTGTACTGTTACTTCCACACACGATGTGGTGAGGCGCCACGGAACTGCAGACCACCCTGCTACTTCCCAAATGCCAATCGCAGGTACGTCCGGGTGCTGCCTTCTGTGCACAACATGACAGGCGCCCCCCAGTGCTCCATTCTGTCCGGGAACTACCGGATAATTGCGCACGACTCTATATTAAAGACATTTCGTCGGGATACCTTTTCCTAGTGGACACAGGCGCCGATGTTTCGCTGCTGCCTACGTCCTTAGCGTCGTCGAACATCCACCCTCATCACACTTCACTGCAAGCCGTGAATTCAACTAAACTACAATGCTCGGGTTCAACTTCCCATGTCGTCTCACTCTCTGCAAACTGCAAACACGAGTGCACTTTTTTAGTGTGCGAAATTGACGAACCTATACTAGGCACTGACTTCTTTCAACACCACAAACTTTCGCCAGACCTAGTGCGAACCACTGTGTTTCATCATCTGTCCAAGACTCACTTCCCCTGTGCTCCGTCGAGCAAACCCCCCGTGACACATCGGTCCAGGCTCATCTCATCCGTACGTGCTCATCTCTGTCGACGATGTTACAAGAAACCACGCACAAATGCCTTGTCGAGCTTGAACGCATTGCTCGCCTATGCGAGGAAAACTTCGAGCTTTCCCTCCGGCTCCACAAAACACAGCTCCAGCTCTCCAATGCAGCAAAGGAATTACAGACACTACAGCAAGGACAAAGCAAGGTCAGTAAGTGCGCTGAATCTGCTTCGTGTGTTTACCTCCCGCTACCCCTCGCAACTGTACTATCAAGACTGCCATAACGTATACTGACAGTTCTGCAGGGCCACACCCTCCTAACACGGCAGCATTTGACACTCGGCTGGACACAAGTGCGCATGCGCGACGAGCGTCATGTGTTCCCGAACTGATGGCTCCTACCCAGCCCCTCGTGGACAGCACCTCAAACTATGCAAATTCGGCTCCTGCGCGCCGCCGTGCGACCGACACTGACAACACAAACAGTGCACTCGCATCAAGCTCTTCGCCCGCGACCGTGCTGCCACAGGCCGCGCCCTCGGACAATGGACTTACTAACGGCTCACTAGCTCTACCGAGCTCACCCGACCACGGTGCCACTGCTTTGGGCAGGCGGCCATCTTGTCATGTAGAGTCCTGGGACACTTTGCCGCCTTGGCTCCCATCAGATCCGCCGAGTGGCTCCGAACACCACTACCACGCCTCGCCTGCCCCGCCCGCCACACATTGTAAACAAACCGCCTCCCATGCCGACGGCTACATTTCTGTCGTCACCAATGGCACGGTTCACAAGCTTCACCTCATGACAGGTCCCCGATCTCCAGTAAACCACGTCAACTTTGTCCCAAGCGTCTCTCTGACCTTAAAAATCAGATTTCTGAACTACTAAGCTCCAGTGTCATTGAACCCTCTACCAGTAGCTGGTCTACGTCCATACATATGACACCCAAGAAAGACGGGTCCTGGCGCATGTGCAGAGACTACCGTCAACTAAACGCACGAACAATTATGGACACCTACCCCATACCCAACATTGCCAACTTTACCAGTTCCCTCGCAGGTGCGACCACGTTCTCTGTCATTGATTGCAAACAGGCCTACCGCCAGATCCCCATGGCACCTGTGGACATCGAGAAGACAGCAATCACCACCCCGATAGGGTTATCTCAGTTTCGATTCGTGCCCTTCGGTCTGAAAAACGCAACCCAGACCTCGCAACGCTTCATCAACGAAGTGCTATTCCACCTAAAATTCTGCTTTGCATATCTTGATGACATTCTTGTGTTCAGCTCCTCCGTCGAGGACAACATTCGACATGTGCAAACTGTTATGAACACTCTCGTGGCAGCAGGCATCGAGACTGACCAGGAAAAATTGCAGCCACATCAACCCGATGTCACTTTTCTTGGTTTTCGGGTCTCTGCCGACGGCATTTCACCGCCTCCTGAGAAAGTACAAACAATACTAAACCTACCCAGACCTTCGTCATTCAAAGATCTCCGGCGCTTTCTGGGGACGGTTAATTATTATCGCCGTCCTCTACCTCGGGCTGTGGATATTCAGACTCCACTGACGGACGCCTTGGCAGGCACCAAGACTTCTGGATCTCGGCCCGTTCCATGGACCCGTGCTATGACAGACTCTTTCACTGCCCTCAAAAATCTTCTTGCCGAGGCCTGCACCATCACGCATCCTCATCCCAATGCGCGGCTTTTCATCACCACAGACGTGAGTGATACTGCCATCGGCGCTGTCCTTAGCCAGACAATCGACGGCCAAACTTCGCCTCTGCAGTTCTTCTCGTGCAAGCTCACCAACGCACAACGGAAGTATTCCGCGTTTGACAGGGAGTTGCTCGCGGTCTACGTAGCGATCAAGCATTTTAAGACTGACGTTGAGGGACATCCTTTCTACGTTTTAACGGACCACAAACCCCTGGCTGCGGCCGTTACAAAGCCGCCAGCTGACCCGCCTCCTCGCCACTTCAGATACATGGACTTCATATCTCAGTTCACCACCAATGTCAGACACATAAAGGGTGCTGACAATATAGTTGCTGGTTTCCTTTCACGAGTCGACGCCGTCCATTCGCTGTTAGACCTCTCTGAACTGTCTAACCTCCAACCTGCCGACGAGGAAACACAAAACCTGATTTCAGACTCTACTTCTTCACTACACTTCGTCCGCACCAACTTCTCTGGCATTTCTGGTGAGATCTGGTGCGACGACAGTACGGCCACGATACGCCCCGTCATTCCAACCACACTCCGTCGAGCTGTCTTCAACGCATTGCATAATTTAGCCCACCCCGGTGTTCGTGCGTCCGTCTGCCTCATAGCAGAGCGCTTTGTGTGGAGAAATGTCAACAAGGACTGCCAGCAATGGGCACACTCTTGCGTCGCATGCTAGCTTCAACCCCCCCCCCCCCCCCCTCAGCGCCTTTTCGATCTGTCCTGGGGGTTTCCAGCATATTCATATTGACCTCTCTCACCCTCTAACAGCTTTCGTTATGTTCTCTCGTATATCGACCGAATAACTCGCTGGGTCAAGCCTGTCCCCCCTCCTCAATATTACGGCAGAAACTGTTGCTTGAGCTTTTGTCAACTCATGGGTATCGCGTTTCGGATGTCCAGGTATCATCACGACTGACCAGGGCAGACAATTTGAGTCAGCTCTGTTCAATGGGATTTGCGGCATCTGGCGCATCCATACCACAGCATATCACCCGCAAAGTAACGGGCTAGTCGAGCGCTGGCACCACACTTTCAAGGCGGCTCTTCAAGCCATGACTCTCTATGGATGGAGGCCCTTTCCCTTGTGCTACTCGGCATTCGTGCGATCTATAACGAAGACCTCAAAGGCACAATAGCCGAGTTCGTATACGGCCAGAACATTGTTCTCCCTGGCGAGCTTGTGGGCCCTTCCACTTCTCTCCCTCAGTCTGACTTACCTTCCTTCGTGGACTGCGTCAGACGCCCCTTTATCAACCTCCATATCCCTCCGCCTGCCAGCCATTCCCGCCCTAAGGTTCGTGTCACGAAATCTCTGGACAATTGCGAGTACGTCATGCTCAGAGATGACACTGCCCGTGCTCCCCTCCAACCTCCATATACCGGCCCGTACCGAGTTCTCCGGCCCTCAGCCAAAACTTATGACATCCAGATGAAAGATTCAGCTGCTACAGTCTCTCTCAACAGACTTAAGCCTGCTCGTGTCGAGCCTTCGTCTACCCCCCTTCAGGCCACGACCACGCCACTCACTGTCGGGGCTCATGACGCTCTGACAACTCCCTCCACGTCGGACTTACACACTCGATCGAGTGACTTCCAGCTCCAATCGTCGAGCTCTCCTCCGACCTCGCCCTCTACTCCGGATTCACACACTCAGTCGAGTGGCCTCCAGCTCCAATTGTTGAGTTCTCCTCTGACCTCGCCCTCTACTCCAGTCTCACACACTCCGTCGAGTGACCACATATTCCCCACGTTGAGCTTCCCTACGGTCACGCCCTCGCCGCCAGGCCCTTCGCCGGTCCCTTCGACCTCTCCACTGTCGCCTGCCTCGCCCTGTCGAAGTTTTCACGCCCCTCCATCTAGAACGTGCCCTCTCTCGAGGTGTTTGTGCCTGTCCCCCCGGATATAATCCACGACATCTCAATAATACTGCGTGATTATACACTGTTTGTCGTGTGTTTCTCTTCATCCAGTGCTCATGACACAACCTCTGCAATTCCCTGCCACTTGGTGAAATGTGTTTCCTTCCCGCATTGTCGTCGCTCCGTTCCACGCGCAAACCGCCGGCCTACCTGTCGCCGCATGGCCAGCATGCCCAGTACGAAGCCCGGCTAGCTTCAACAACTTCCAGGTTCGGTGACCGAACCTTCCTTCATGACACTACCCACACAGCTCCCCGACAACGTTGTTGAGCTGACCGTGGTCCGGCTCCTGCGGACTACCCCTGCCGACGCCATAGTCACCCCCCCCCACCCTGTCAAGAGTACTCCGTACTGCGGGGGGGGGGGGGGGCTATGTGGCGCAGATGAAATCGACACCAACATCGACATGAATTCATCTTTGGACTAGATGAAATCGACACCAACATCGACATGAATTCATCTTTGGACTCTAAGCATTATCTTTGGCTGTTCCGCCATGTGAGTTCTGTTCTTTGTGATCCTTGTATGGTGGGTGTGATTATTGGTGCAACCAACCCAGTAATCCTCCTCAATGTTATACTAAGTGATCAATCAGTTTAAAGAGAATGTGGTTTGCCAAGTTGGTCTAGTCATTTATGAGTTGTTTCTTTTCTGTTATGGTTTTTTGGATGTGGTAGTTTTCTTGTAATGTGAGGAGGTGTTTTTATTGTTGTTTATCATTATGATTTTCATGTCTGTGTGTCTGGATGTAATTTTATGTTGGTGTTGGTGTAAGTGTTCTGCAAAACTTGAATGATTTGTCCTATACTTCCATGCTCTTACGTGTTCTTTGTATCTGGTGTCAAATGTTGTCCTGGTTTGATCTGTGTGTCTTTCATCACATGTATTGCATTCCAGTTAGTATATTCCTGATTTCTGATACAGATCAGTTTTTCCTATTGTTTTTGGGAGGTATTTCTGAATTAAGTTGTTGGTTTGGTGTGTTATTTTTTGCCTTGTTTTTTGAAAATATTGGATATTCTGTATGTGTATTTGTGGTTTTATGTCTTTTATGCACTGAATCAATTGTGTGGTGTTTCTTATAGCCTTTTCCTCTAGTAATTCGTAGTTTTCTGTTAAGATTTTCAACATGTATCTTGCAAGTGGGTAAGTGGGATTGTTTCTGTAATTCACAATACCTCTGATATGGAGATCTTTCTTGTGTAGCTTTGGGTGGCATGAGAGGGAAGGTTCACTGGGATTTGTTTGTAGCAGTTTTCCTTTTTCATTGTTTTCTATTGTATGTTCATTGCCTTTCAGGGTGTTTGTGACGACACTCACCTGCTTTGTTTCTTCATTTGTTGTCCTCAGTGGCAACGTACTGGCTGAAAAAATGGGCTATGGAAAAACAACTACTATCTACTGTAAATGATGTATCCGACAGATAAACATTTGCATTTCACAGTCTTTTACTTTTACTGTTCACAACCCCCAATATTACACAGTTATATGGCCAGTCCACTATTGTTTTAACTTTCCATACCCTTCATTAATAGGTTGCAGGTGAACATCCACATATTGCTACAATAGTTTACTGTTTAACTTCCATGAGCAGTAAGAAACATAACCACATAGTCCACAGTTCTTTCGGAATAATCAGGTACTTATGGAGCAGACACTGTCATTGGATTAACACGCGGGCTATTGGCTTAACACTTATTTCACTGTTAAGTTGATGCACTGCTGTCATTCTAATCAACACAGGTTCCTCGTCTGAAACTCGGACATGGACTGACTATCTCGGGACCAAAAATGTGGCCATTATATATTCTCACAATAATAGGTACTGAAACTACACGTTGTTTGAAATGTTTGAAATTACAAGTAAAACTTAAGTCATTAAATTAACTGTATACATCGAAAAATTGGTTCTTTTTAACAGTTCCTTCTACTGCAAGAGTTAGACCAAATTATTTGTTTAAATCATGTAATTAAAAATGTCATTATGCAAACAATACTTTGGACAAATCTGTAATTACCATACTTCAGAATTAATTACGGGCTGGCTTAGCTAACATGTTTTCCAATAGAGCCAAATAAATACTTAAAAAATGCTAGTGTTTTGTCTTCCAAACAATTATAATTGTTATAAAATTTATATTTGTTAATAAGTCAACAATAGAATTTAAGTTATGAAACAATTACTGATTTCACCTTACAACAAAATATACTAAGGAATAGTTAAAAGAAATTAGGAAATCAATTATATACATAAAACTCAGCACAAAATTATATCTAATGTTATATTCTTTAAAACTGAGGGCCAACCTTTCTCTTTTATGAAAATACAGTTTATACTCACATACATTAATGTCAATTAGTTAAAACTGAAAAAAAGAATTTAAGGAGGCAGATGGCTAATGAAGAGAGGGAGTAAAAATTATCCCAGCTTGCTTCATCACATGTTTCTCAACTTCATTTGGAATAGTCACTGAAGATGCTACATAAATAAAAGTGAAATTCGTCTGGTGTAATTCTTCTGCAGCTGCTGCAGAAGATGGGTGGGCAAACACATTTTTCATTCTATTTATACATTCAATCCAGCTGAATGGCTTTTGCTGCAGTATGTTATACATAATCTGCTGATTTCCCTCATAAACCTGTCAGCAGGATTACTTGAAGAATTGTTATGCCAGAATTAATATGTGATTTACTTTATCCTCTGCTATACTGTTTTTCCAAGGTTTTTCGGGTGACATCAGTCTTACTATCAGAAAGGATATCTCAACATTTGGGAAATCTCTTGCAATTTTCGACATGATGTTTTTGCTTGATGTTTTCTTGAGAGGACATAATTTTATAAATTTTGAAGACAGATCTGCCATTACAAAAATATAGCAGAAACTCCTTTTACTGTTTCGTACTTGTCCATAAATATCCACAGCCATAAGAGCCGTTTGTTTCCTAGATATAATATTCTGTATGTACCCCTTAAATGTTTGGTTGCTTACTCCTACTCTTTGGGATCTATTTCATGTTAACTAGCTTTTTTCCTTGTCCACATGGCAATGTCATAGAAGTATAAACTGCCCAGATTTGAAATGAATTTTAGAGCCCCATAATGACTAAAACTTTCATGTACCACTCCAAATTTTATTAAGAGATCAATAAACTGCACTGGCCAACACAATATCCAGTTATCACTCTCAACACTAATTATTCTGAAAAGTACCCCCGTGTACACTTTGTGGTGCAGGTTAACCTCTTCTTCTCTTTTTTCCCTAAATATCTGTTTACCAGCCTCCTACTATGGTCACAATTATGGTTCTTTGCAAACATTCCTTATTTATTTTTCCTCCCTAATGACCTACAACTACTTAATTTTAAATTTTTAAGTTCTTTCTCACATTCCATTGCTATCTTCAAAATTCCTCCTTCCCCCTTCGCATATGCCTCAAGTGGTGTAATAATTGTTGTTTTAGTTGTGTCATCAGGGATCACAGGAATTTTTAATAATGCCTTCTGAATTGAAGAACACAAAACTGATGTACCGACTAATGCAAGGGTGAAATCCTGAATGTTGGGTGTTGGGTATCTGTTTAGGATCATATGAGAAGCCCAGCAATCCCCACATGACCTATAGGAACCATCTGTCTTCAGCACCAGATGAATGAGGGAAACCTATTCAGTGCCTGTAGACCACACTATCCCTGGGTGCAACAAACTGCCAATGGCTGCCTTAGTGGCACTTGACTTGTTTTGAGGTAGTTGGTGAGCCTTGTGAGAAACAGGAGGTCTCAGTATAGTATTGATTTTATGACCTGTGTTTTATTGACAGTTATGGTTGTCTTTTCACTGTGCCCATCTGCAACTCGCTGTCTCCTCTATATTGTGGGTGGCAATCTATCCTTTTCATAATATTGTTGTTATTCTATCCAGTACTTTTACTGTTTGATTTTTTATTCATTATAAAATCTGCAAAATTATTACAGTTAAACTTAGTGACACCCCACTTATCAGTAGGAGGTGGGAGTGCGCGCAAGGCTTTAGTGCGCTCTCGATCGATGTGAACCTCATTGCCTGAAACAAGGAAAGGAAATCTGTGGCTGCGCAAGGGTAACCTTCGAGAGTTTAACGGTTAAACCAGCCTGCTGAAGCTTATTAAATACTTAATGTAAGTGACTCAAATGCTCTTCAAACGATTTACTATATATCACAAGGTCATCCAAATAGTTACAAACAAAACACAATTTAAATTCACCCAGTATACTATCTAATAAACGAGTCAACACAGCAGCTGCAGTAGCCAGCCCAAATGGGACCCGGTTAAATTCGAATAGATTCCAATCGGTGCAAAACGCTGTATCATGTTTACACTCCTCGGTCAACGGAATCTGATAATAAGCTCGATTTAAGTCAAGAACAGTGAACCAAGATGCGCCTGAAAACTGAGTAAAGGAATTGTGTAGATCAGGCAATGGAACTGACTCCAACACCACCTTCTCATTCAAACGACGGTAATCGTCCAACGCCCTGAAATCGCTACCCTGATCCTTCGGCACCAAGAATATCGGAGAGGCATACGGAGAAGTCGAGGGACGAGTAACCCCTTGATTTAACATCTTCTGTACCTTTTCCCGCAACACTCTCATCTTAGGTGGTGAGAGACGATATGGGGACTGCCTAACCGGAATATTGTCAGTCAAACGAATACGATATTCTAATTTATTCGTTACTCCAAGTTTATCGCAAAATAAGTCAGGGAAAGCCTCCAGTAGCTGATGGACCTGTTGAACCTGACTCGGGGAAAGATAATCAAGATTGACATTCTCGATAGTAGTGACCGACAAGGAAGAAGGCATGGATGACACCGCCGCTCGACATTCACAAAATCCGAACTTCTGACTTGGCACAAATTTAAAAAAAAAAACTTACCCCCTGAATAATCCAGAAGAAGTTGAGTTTTAGAAATGAAGTGACAACCCAGCACCATATTTACCAGCAGGTTAGCAATGATAGCAAAGGTCATTGGCCAGGAAAACCGTCCTACCGAGACACTACCCTTAACCCACCCCTCCTGAGGCAACACCTGACCATTGGCCATACGACATCTCCGATGTAGCTACTGCAGAAAATTGCATTTAAGAGGTGGTGTGGCAATATATGTTAACAAATCACTTAGCGGTACATTCAATAGATTAGATCTAGATTTTCTGTGTGATGAACAGAACTTTGAAGCTGCTGGTATAGTAATAGACAGTTTTAAGTTAGTTGTAATTTCCCTGTACAGGTCACCTAAGGGTATAACCAATGTATTTTTAGAAAAACTGGACCTGCTGTTACATGTACTTACAGATAATAGATGGATACATTATGATATTGTGATAGGTGGAGATGTGAATGCTGAATTCGATGTCACAACACAAAAATGTACTGTCACTGAACTCCAAAACCTACTAAGACAGTGCAACTTACATTCAGTCAATAACAAACCTACAAGAGAACATGCATGTCTTGACAATATTTTTGTAAATTTTAAAACAACAGAAGAATCATGTTTTGTGACAGTATTTCCATATTCTGATCATGATTCAGTATCTTTAAATTATACAAGTAGGTTCTCTCTTGATAAGAGTTATGTAAATAAGTTTGTCCCAGAAGTTGTGGTCACTAGACCAGTCACAGATGAGAAAATTGACAGGTTTCGTACGTCCCTTTCTAACAGAGATTGGTTTGGCCTGTGTTATGATGAGACACATTATACTCTAAGCAATTATCTGCCAGCAAAGGTTCTATTTGATAGGTTTCTCAAAGCATTTTTGGAACACTTTAATGACTGCATACCAATAAAGAAATGCAAGGTAACTGACAGAGTCCTAAAAGCAAAAGTTCCAAGTAGACAAAATACATGGTACACAAAACAGCTGTCTACTATGAAAAATCAAGTTATGTTGTTGTACAATATTTATAAAAATCTGAAAATCAACCATGCTAAACTAGCCTATGTTAGATCTAGGAATGAGTACAAAAAAGCAATTGTGGAAGCCAAACAAGCACACAATCTCAGAAGTATTGAGAAATCCACCAGTAAGTACAAAGCAGCATGGACTCTAATAAATAGTGTCACCAAAGATAAAAGAAGTGACAAAATTAGTATCTCTCTCCAGGAATTTAATGACTTTTTTATTAAATCTGTTGAGGAAGTAGGAAGTGCTATAATTAAACCTGAAATCAGCTCATCACAGTTACTGTCAAAAAATATTGCTAGGTCATCAACAAACACAAGTACCTTCAATTTTTCTGAGGTCTCACCTGGTTTTGTGTTAAGAATAGTGAAGCAGTTAAAATCATCAGACAGTGTAGACATATATGACCTGTCTTGTAACATGCTTAAGAAAGTAATAGACTGTATAGTGTACCCCCTAACATATTGTATAAACAAGTGTATACTGGAGGGTTCTTTCCCTGATGAGCTTAAACTGTCTGGGGTAGTTCCAGTACATAAAAAAGGAGATAAAAATTCTGTCTCAAGTTACAGGCCAATATCCACAGTCCCAGTTTTCTCAAAAGTTCTAGAATGCATAATTTACCAACAATTATCTGTTTACTTTGATAACATAGGATTAATAAGTGGATCACAGTATGGCTGTAGGAAAAAGCTGTCAACCATTGATGCCATAGACAATGTTGTTAAATACATCCATCAAGTATTTGAAGATAAATGCTTTGCCCAAGTGACTTTTTGTGACCTAAACAAAGCCTTTGACTGTGTAGAACATACACTACTACTCGAAAAAATGGACTTTTACGGTGTTAAAGGTAACAGCCTTAAGCTATTAAGATCATATTTACAAAACCGTAATCAAGCCGTCTGTGTTGGGAAAGAAATGTCCAGTATAGAACAAGTTGAGGTAGGTGTTCCGCAGGGATCCGTGCTGGGCCCTTTCCTTTTCCTAATAATGATAAATGACCTGCCGTCATTTATCAAATCCAGAACAGTACTCTATGCTGATGATACAACATTTCTGAACAGCAGTAATGATCTTAATAGCCTTAAAACATGTGTTACAGAGACAATTGAGCAAGCTTCACTCTGGTTTAAAGCAAATGGGTTCTTGCTTAATGAAAGCAAAACCCAGCAGATGGTATTTAGTTTAAAAGACAAGTTTCCATCAGATGATCCTAGTTGAGTTAAATTTTTGGGGGTATATTTGGACGATAAACTTTCTTGGGATCCACATATTAAGTATATTAGCGGTAAATTGTCTAGGGTAATCTATTTGTTAAGGCGATTAATGCACTGTGTACCTAAAAATTATGTTAGAGCATCTTACTACTCATTTTTCCAAAGCATCATATCCTATGGCATTATTTTATGGGGAAACTCCACTTGTGTGCATGATATACTATTGCTGCAAAAGAAAGCTATTAGGATAATTACAGGCTCACCATACAAGGCTCATTGTAAACCTTTGTTTACTCAACAAAAAATCATGACAGTAATAAACCTATATATTTATTATGTTTTAATCTACACAAAAAAGAACTTACGTAAAGTAAAACGCAGGGCAAATATACATTGTTACAGCACTAGGACAAACAGCTCTATCTATACGCCCTACCACAGACTGTCAAAATCAGTTAACAGTTATGAACTTATGGGCCACAAATTATTTAACAAACTTCCACAAGGTATACAAAATTTACCAGAGCAACAATACAAACAAACACTTTATGACTGGTTAGTTGTAAACCCATTCTACAATGTAAAGGATTTCATGACCTGTGATATTAAACTGTAAAGTTCTTAACAATTCTGTCCTTCTATAGCATGTACTGTACTGTATTGTATTATACGTATGACTTTGTCTATTGCTGTAATGGCTTAAAGACAGTAAAATTATTATTATTTTTATTTCTTTACTTTCTCAGACTTTTTAGAAGTCTGGTTAAGAATGGAGTGACGCGGACCTTTATCAAGCGTCACTTCCTTTTTGCTGTACGGTACATGTTATATTGCATTTAGGAACTTTCGGGTAATTGAACATGTATCAATAATTACGGATTTCTGTAATTGTATATATATGTTTGGATGTAGCTGTATTGCATTGATGTATTGGTGGATATTGTGTGGTATGACTCCTGTAGTTGATAGTATAATTGGTATGATGTCAACTTTATCCTGATGCCACATGTCTTTGACTTCCTCAGCCAGTTGGATGTATTTTTCAATTTTTTCTCCTGTTTTCTTTTGTATATTTGTTGTATTGGGTATGGATATTTCGATTAATTGTGTTAATTTCTTCTTTTTATTGGTGAGTATGATGTCAGGTTTGTTATGTGGCGTTGTTTTATCTGTTATAATGGTTCTGTTCCAGTATAATTTGTATTCATCATTCTCCAGTACATTTTGTGGTGCATACTTGTATGTAGGAACGTGTTGTTTTATAAGTTTATGTTGTAAGGCAAGCTGTTGATGTATTATTTTTGCGACATTGTCATGTCTTCTGGGGTATTCTGTATTTGCTAGTATTGTACATCCGCTTGTGATGTGATCTACTGTTTCTATTTGTTGTTTACAAAGTCTGCATTTATCTGTTGTGGTATTGGGATCTTTAATAATATGCTTGCTGTAATACCTGGTGTTTATTGTTTGATCCTGTATTGCAATCATGAATCCTTCTGTCTCACTGTATATATTGCCTTTTCTTAGCCATGTGTTGGATGCGTCTTGATCGATGTGTGGCTGTGTTAGATGATACGGGTGCTTGCCATGTAGTGTTTTCTTTTTCCAATTTACTTTCTTCGTATTTGTTGATGTTATGTGATCTAAAGGGTTGTAGAAGTGGTTATGAAGTTGCAGTGGTGTAGCCGATGTATTTATATGAGTGATTGCCTTGTGTATTTTGCTAGTTTCTGCTCGTTCTAGAAAGAATTTTCTTAAATTGTCTACCTGTCCATAGTGTAGGTTTTTTATGTCGATAAATCCCCTTCCTCCTTCCTTTCTGCTTAATGTGAATCTTTCTGTTGCTGAATGTATGTGATGTATTCTATATTTATGGCATTGTGATCGTGTAAGTGTATTGAGTGCTTCTAGGTCTGTGTTACTCCATTTCACTACTCCAAATGAGTAGGTCAATATTGGTATGGCATAAGTATTTATAGCTTTTGTCTTGTTTCTTGCTGCCAATTCTGTTTTCAGTATTTGTGTTAGTCTTTGTCTATATTTTTCTTTTAGTTCTTCTTTAATATTTGTATTATCTATTCCTATTTTTTGTCTGTATCCTAGATATTTATAGACATCTGTTTTTTCCATCGCTTCTATGCAGTCGCTGTGGTTAACCAATATGTAATCTTCTTGTTTAGTGTGTTTTCCCTTGACTATGCTATTTTTCTTACATTTGTCTGTTCCAAACGCCATACTTATATCATTGCTGAATACTTCTGTTATCTTTAGTAATTGGTTGAGTTGTTGATTTGTTGCTGCCAGTAGTTTTAGATCATCCATGTATAGCAAATGTGTGATTTTGTGTGGGTATGTTCCAGTAATATTGTATCCATAATTTGTATTATTTAGCATGTTTGATAGTGGGTTCAGAGCAAGGCAGAACCAGAAAGGACTTAATGAGTCTCCTTGGTATATTCCACGCTTAATCTGTATTGGCTGTGATGTGATATTATCTGAATTTGTTTGGATATTAAGTGTGGTTTTCCAGTTTTTCATTACTATGTTTAGGAACTGTATCAATTTAGGATCTACTTTGTATATTTCCAATATTTGTAGTAACCATGAGTGGGGTACACTATCAAAAGCTTTTTGGTAATCAATGTATGCGTAGTGTAGAGACCTTTGTTTAGTTTTAGCTTGATATGTCACCTCTGCATCTATTATCAGTTGCTCTTTACATCCTCGTGCTCCTTTGCAGCAGCCTTTTTGTTCTTCATTTATAATTTTGTTCTGTGTTGTATGTGTCATTAATTTCTGTGTAATGACTGAAGTTAATATTTTGTAGATTGTTGGTAGGCATGTTATGGGGCGATATTTAGCTGGGTTTGCTGTGTCTGCTTGATCTTTAGGTTTCAGATAAGTTATTCCATGTGTAAGTGTATCAGGGAATATGTATGGGTCTGCAATGTAACTGTTAAATAATTTAGTTAGATGTGAATGTGTTGAGGTGAACTTCTTTAGCCAGAAATTTGCTATTTTATCATTTCCAGGGGCTTTCCAATTGTGCATAGAATTAATTGCTCGGGTGACTTCATGTTGCAAAATTATCACTTCAGGCATTTGTGGTATCATCTTGTATGTATCTGTTTCTGCTTGTATCCTTCGTGCATGCCTATTATGTTGTACCGGGTTTGACCATATGCTGCTCCAGAAGTGTTCCATGTCTCTTATGTTTGGTGGATTGTCTATTTTTATGTGTGTGTTATCTATTGTTTGGTAAAATTTCTTTTGGTTTGTGTTGAATGTTTGGTTTTGTTTCCTTCTATTTTCACTTTTTTTGTATCTTCTAAGTCGTTTCGCCAAAGCTTGTAATTTTTGCTTCTTTTCATCTAATTGCTCTGTCGCTTCTTGTTGTGAGATTTTACCTAACCTTTTTCGTTTTTTGTCTGATATTTCATTTCTTATAAATTGTGTTAACTGTCCGATGTCTTTTCTCAGTTTTTCTATTCTGATCTGTAGCCTGTGTTGCCATGCTGGTTTTGTGGGTTTCTTCTGTGTGTTGGTTGGTTCTGATCTCTGCCTAGTGTGTATATTTAGTGTAGTGAGTGCTCCTACATAAACCAGTAGTTGTAACTCTTCCATAGTTGTGTATTCATTTATTTTGTTGTGTATGATTGTGTTGATAGTTTTTATTGTTGTTTCGACTTGTGGGCTATTTGGTGGTCTATGCAAGAATGGTCTAATGTCTGTATTTGTGTCTTTGTATTCTATATATGTCAACTGAAATTTTTCTTCTATATCTAACATGTGTGTCACTTCGTGTTCTATTTGTGCTTGTGCTGGTGGCTGTCTTAAAATTTCATTTTCCTCTGATTGTTTAATTGATGCGTGTTGTTCTTTGTTTGTTTGCTCTTGGATGTTTGAGTCCATTACTGTATTTTCTTCTTCTTCTTCTTCTAATTGCACATTATTTTGTTCCAGTATTTGTTGTACTTCTTGTTTGATGTTTTCTAATTCTGACTGGGGTATCCTGTTATTTTTTATTATTACACGAATCTGATCAGCTAGACGTTGTTCTGTTAAAAATTTTAATTCTGGGTATCTGGTAATAAATGTTGTGTGTACTTGTGATCTGTATCCAGTTGTGTTGGTTCCTAGGTTTGTTGCTTGGTAATAACAGAACATGAGGTGTCGATTAACTTCATCTGACCATCTCATCCTCTGTCTTTGTTTTCCTTCTAGGGTGGTTGCAGGAAGCATATCCTGCAAAACACCTCTATTTGGATTTAAATCATTTTCCAGTTGGCTAGCAGTGTCATTACCATTGTGGGCGGGCATAGGGTTCAAGCGCCGTCCCCGACCATGACGGCGCTTGTCCGAGGCTTCTTTAGTTCTGTCCTGAACCAAGTAATCACACTAAAAGGGGGGTTAGCCCTATTAGTGGTTTGTTCTTTTCGTCGCCTTTTACGACTGGCAGAACATACCGGAGGCCTATTCTTTTCCCGGGCCTCCACGGGGTTTATTATTATTATTTCTTTACTTTCTCAGACGTTAAGTCTGGTTGAGAATGGAAAGTGACGCGGACCTTGATCAAGCGTCACTTCCTATTAACTGTACGGTATGTGTTATATTGCATTTAGGAACTTTCGGGTAATTGAACATGTATCAATAATTACGGATTTCTGTAGTTGTATATATATGTTTGGATGTAGCTGTATTGCATTGATGTACTGGTGGATATTGTGTGGTATGACTCCTGTAGTTGATAGTATAATTGGTATGATGTCAAATTTATCCTGATGCCACATGTCTTTGACTTCCTCAGCCAGTTGGATGTATTTTTCAATTTTTTCTCCTGTTTTCTTTTGTATATTTGTTGTATTGGGTATGGATATTTCGATTAGTTGTGTTAATTTCTTCTTTTTATTGGTGAGTATGATGTCAGGTTTGTTATGTGGCGTTGTTTTATCTGTTATAATGGTTCTGTTCCAGTATAATTTGTATTCATCATTCTCCAGTACATTTTGTGGTGCATACTTGTATGTAGGAACTTGTTGTTTTAAAAGTTTATGTTGTAAGGCAAGCTGTTGATGTATTATTTTTGCGACATTGTCATGTCTTCTGGGGTATTCTGTATTTGCTAGTATTGTACATCCGCTTGTGATGTGATCTACTGTTTCTATTTGTTGTTTACAAAGTCTGCATTTATCTGTTGTGGTATTGGGATCTTTAATAATATGCTTGCTGTAATACCTGGTGTTTATTGTTTGATACTGTATTGTAATCATGAATCCTTCTGTCTCACTGTATATATTGCCTTTTCTTAGCCATGTGTTGGATGCGTCTTGATCGATGTGTGGCTGTGTTAGATGATACGGGTGCTTGCCATGAAGTGTTTTCTTTTTCCAATTTACTTTCTTCGTATCTGTTGATGTTATGTGGTCTAAAGGGTTGTAGAGGTGGTTATGAAATTGTAGTGGTGTAGCCAATGTATTTATATGAGTGATTGCTTTGTGTATTTTGCTAGTTTCTGCTCGTTCTATAAAGAATTTTCTTAAATTGTCCACCTGTCCATAATGTAGGTTTTTTATATCGATAAATCCCCTTTCTCCTTCCTTTCTGCTTAATGTGAATCTTTCAGTTGCTGAATGTATGTGATGTATTCTATATTTGTGGCATTGTGATCGTGTAAGTGTATTGAGTGCTTCTCGGTCTGTGTTACTCCATTTCACTACTCCAAATGAGTAGGTCAATATTGGTATGGCATATGTATTTATAGCTTTTGTCTTGTTTCTTGCTGTCAATTCTGTTTTCAGTAGTTTTGTTAGTCTTTGTCTATATTTTTCTTTTAGTTCTTCTTTAATATTTTTATTATCTATTCCTATTTTTTGTCTGTATCCTAGATATTTATAGACATCTGTTTTTTCCATCGCTTCTATGCAGTCGCTGTGGTTAACCAATATGTAATCTTCTTGTTTAGTGTGTTTTCCCTTGACTATGCTATTTTTCTTACATTTGTCTGTTCCAAACGCCATACTTATATCATTGCTGAATACTTCTGTTATCTTTAGTAATTGGTTGAGTTGTTGATTTGTTGCTGCCAGTAGTTTTAGATCATCCATGTATAGCAAATGTGTGATTTTGTGTGGGTATGTTCCAGTAATATTGTATCCATAATTTGTATTATTTAGCATGTTTGATAGTGGGTTCAGAGCAAGGCAGAACCAGAAAGGACTTAATGAGTCTCCTTGGTATATTCCACGCTTAATCTGTATTGGCTGTGATGTGATATTATTTGAATTTGTTTGGATAT
This sequence comes from Schistocerca nitens, assembly GCF_023898315.1. Taxonomy (NCBI): domain Eukaryota; kingdom Metazoa; phylum Arthropoda; class Insecta; order Orthoptera; family Acrididae; genus Schistocerca; species Schistocerca nitens. The sequence goes on from NC_064622.1 coordinate 17,114,553, forward strand.
TAAGTGTGGTTTTCCAATTTTTCATTACTATGTTTAGGAACTGTATCAATTTAGGATCTATTTTGTATATTTCCAATATCTGTAGTAACCATGAGTGGGGTACACTATCAAAAGCTTTTTGGTAATCAATGTATGCGTAGTGTAGCGACCTTTGTTTAGTTTTAGCTTGATATGTCACCTCTGCATCTATTATCAGTTGCTCTTTACATCCTCGTGCTCCTTTGCAACAGCCTTTTTGTTCTTCATTTATAATTTTGTTCTGTGTTGTATGTGTCATTAATTTCTGTTTGATGATTGAAGTTAATATTTTGTATATTGTTGGTAGGCATGTTATGGGGCGATATTTAGCTGGGTTTGATGTGTCTGCTTGATCTTTAGGTTTCAGATAAGTTATTCCATGTGTAAGTGTATCAGGGAATGTGTATGGGTCTGCAATGTAACTGTTAAATAATTTAGTTAGATGTGAATGTGTTGAGGTGAACTTCTTTAACCAGAAATTTGCTATTTTATCATTTCCAGGGGCTTTCCAATTGTGAGTAGAATTAATTGCTTGGGTGACTTCATGTTGCAAAATTATCACTTCAGGCATTTGTGGTATCATCTTGTATGTGTCTGTTTCTGTTTGTATCCACCGTGCATGCCTGTTATGTTGTACCGGGTTTGACCATATGTTGCTCCAGAAGTGTTCCATGTCTGTTATGTTTGGTGGATTGTTTATTTTAATGTGTGTGTTATCTATTGTCTGGTAAAATTTCTTTTGGTTTGTGTTGAATGTTTGGTTTTGTTTCCTTCTATTTTCACTTTTTTTGTATCTTCTGAGTCGTTTGGCTAATGCTTGTAATTTCTGCTTCTTTTCGTCTAATTGCTCTGTCGCTTCTTGTTGTGAGATTTTACCTAACCTTTTTCGTTTTTTTTCCGAGATTTCATTTCTTATAAATTGTGTTAGCTGTCCGATGTCTTTTCTCAGTTTTTCTATTCTGATCTGTAGCCTGTGTTGCCATGCTGGTTTTGTGGGTTTCTTCTGTGTGTTGGTTGGTTCTGATCTCTGTCTAGTGTGTATATTTAGTGCAGTGAGTGCTCCTATATAAACCAGTAGTTGTAACTCTTCCATAGTTGTGTTTTCATTTATTTTGTTGTGTATGATTGTGTTGATAGTTTTTATTGTTGTTTCGACTTGTGGGTTATTTGGTGGTCTATGCAAGAATGGTCTTATGTCTGTATTTGTGTCTTTGTATTCTATATATGTTAGCTGAAATTTTTCTTCTATATCTAGCATCTGTGTCACTTTGTGTTCTATTTGTGCTTGTTCTGGTGGCTGTCTTAAGATTTCGTTTTCCTCTGATTGTTTAATTGGTGCGTGTTGTTCGTTTTTTGTTTGCTCTGGGATGTTTGAGTCCATTACTGTATTTTCTTCTTCTTCTGATTGCACATTATTTTGTTCCAGTATTTGTTGTACTTCTTGTTTGATGTTTTCTAATTCTGACTAGGGTATCCTGTTATTTTTGATTATTACACGGATCTGATCAGCTAGTCGTTGTTCTGTTAAAAATTTTAATTCTGGGTATCTGGTAATAAATTTTGTGTATACTTGTGATCTGTATCCAGTTGTGTTGGTTCCTAGGTTTGTTGCTTGGTAATAACAGAACATGAGGTGTCGATTAACTTCATCTGACCATCTCATCCTCTGTCTTTGTTTTCCTTCTAGGGTGGTTGCAGGAAGCATATCCTGCAAAACACCTCTATTTGGATTTAAATCATTTTCCAGTTGGCTAGCGGTGTCGTTACCATTGTGGGCGGGCATAGGGTTCAAGCGTCGTCCCCGACCATGACGGCGCTTGTCCGAGGCTTCTTTAGTTCTGTCCTGAACCAACTAATCACACTAAAAGGGGGGTTAGCCCTATTAGTGGTTTGTTCTTTTCGTCGCCTTTTACGACTGGCAGAACATACCGGAGGCCTATTCTTTTCCCGGGCCTCCACGGGATTATTATTATTATTATTATTTTCAGGTTTGAACCTGGTAAGACTGCCAAATTCCAGAACCCAAGCCTCATTAAGCAAGGAATGAGTGCTACCCGTATCCAATAATGCACAGAGGGTTTCCTGATTCAAACTCAGACAGACATAAAGTCGACATAACCGGGAATCAGCAACTACAGCACGCCCCTCACTAAACAATAAGTTACTCCTGGAAACGTGCCACCTGCCCTTATGTCACTTAGTACCTCTTGCCCCACTTAAAACCGGACAACTCCTAACCAAATGTGTACTAGCCCCACGAGAAAACATTTCCTGTGTATGCCCTGATAATTACTACTTGGCCGATCACTCTCCACTCCAAAATTTTCCTTCACTTGTCTCAACACACTAACATTCCTAGGGTCCTCGCTTAACTTTAGCGCAGATGCAGAAGTAATAACAACAGAGAGTTCTTCCCAGGTCTTCGGGGGTGACTTGAAAATAAAATTTATTTTGTCAGCAGCCGCCATCCCTACCAAAACTACTGCAATTAATTGTTCTTCTGACAAATAACTGAGCAAGGCCTGTGAAGCTACTCTTACCCTTTCCACATACATCGAGAAATCTTCACTAGCGGCCTGCACCTTCCAAATATACTGACATTCTAGATGTTTCCTAAAGCCCTGTGTGAGTCTCTCAGCGATTATTAGTTGTCTAAGTTGTCATAACGAAAACCCCTCTGAAAGAGCTCTAGAAATTAATTCGTTACACTTCCCCTTTGCTAACTGGTACAGCAGAGCTAACGGGGTGGAATGTTATATTCCAAAAGCAAAGGAATGCTGCTCAAAATAAACCAGTAACCACAGAATTTCCTGTATCTTTGCCAATGATTCTATACTTAATTCTCCTACATCCTTTAACAGAAGTGTGATCGGGTTAGGTAGCTTTGCGAAAAACTCCAAGTTAGGTTCAATTCCGCAATTTGGGTTACTTAGTTTGCTTCCTGTTCGTGCCAGATCGACTTGGACCTGCCCACTAGATTCTTCGGAGCTAGACTCTAACCCAGTTAACATAATCTGCAATGTAGCCACCTTTCACTGCAACTCAACCACTTCCTTCCAATCAGCCTTGTTTACAGCAAGTTGTTCTAAATCATACAGCAAGTTGTTCTAAATCAGAGACCCGGTTAAACACGTGCACCAAATGCACGCGTAGTCTAGCTAATTGCTTGCGACTCGGTTGATCGACACAAAACCAGTCTAAATTTTGTTGGAACTCACTGACCTCTCCTGCCGCCACTGCCATGGCTGTCAGAAAGGAACCAATAACTTCCGGTGAAATTTGGACCGGATTGAGCAAGGCATCTTTTAAATTCGCAAGCAACTCAGGAACAGTGCCTTGTTTGTTTATATTATGAACACGCAACTCATATAAGATTTGATTTTTGCGCAACAGGCTGAATCCTGGACATTCTCTGGCTGCCACGACAACCTAAAACATGCAGCTAAACTGTCACTTGGCCAAGCGAAATATTACTAAATTATAAAATAATTAGAACTATAATTCCATCAGTTACTCAAAGAGTAGCAGCAAGAACGCTAACCACGCTCTGCTACCAGTAATGAACCGTAAATTTACTTTCAAAACATTTTCTTAAGACTTTACTTTATTTACTAGAAATTCTTCAAGAACATTAACACATTTAATCACACTATGTGAGTGTGGAAGTAGTTTCCGGGGACTAACTGATGAAACCAAAATGGAATTGCTTTCAACAAATGGGAATTTTATTTCTAAAAGCTTTTTTTTGAAACAGATCTAAAATTATAAGCAGAAAGCTCTCTCTAAATATCAAGTTACAATTTATTCAGAGGCAGAAGGAAACAAATTCTTGAGTGTATGAGCTTTCGGGCAGAGAACCTTGCTGCTCCCTTTTGACACAGCCGTAGTCACAACCACTCACAACAACCTCCGAAAGACTACACAGGTGCAAATCTGCAACACACCAGATTACCTTAAAGTAGAAGTTTTTAACAATTCACACAAGCACACAAACTATGTACCCCATAGGAGGGATGGAAATGGTATAAAACACTAAAATTAAAAGGTTAACTTGCCACTGAAGGTGCAACTTGATTTTAACTACTAAGAAAAGTCTTATGGTGGAAGGGTGGCAACTTTATATACTAAAATGACCATTTAAATAAAAGCCCATGAAATGCAATCTTACATAAAATTATACAAGGTTGGCCAAACATGCTCTACAGTACACATCTACCACCTCTCAAGATGATAGGCAAGATAAAAACATATTTAAGGAATTAGGCCGTTACATTTGGAGCAATAAATTCGTTAACACACCAAATCCGACAGACATGGCAGAGGCGACTATTAACATATGGCAGATTGATAGGGAGATTACCAAACAACCCGAACTGCAGGTTGCTCTAACCCGCCCCTACTCCACAAGGGAAAAACGGACGACCCAATTCATAAATAACCACCTTCCCATGGGTCAGCAAATGGAGAAGAATGGTGGGAGGACTCCAAAACAAAGCGGTTGGTGACCTCACCAAGAAAACAAGTAGAATTTAATAAGTAAATTAAACAACATATCACCAGTCACTTAACTTCTAATAAACTGCGATTTCTGGCGAAGACCTGGCGCAGCACCCCCAAAACGCTCTCCTGAACCATCTGCTGCCAGCCGCTTCATCATACGCAGGAAGGCATGACGATCTGTTGTCCCACGGCGTCGCAGCTCGCACCAGCTAGACCGATGTCGGGGGTTGACTCCTGTTGCTCTTGTGACGGCCGCAAAGCCACTACCCCTCGAAATACAGCGCAGCCCACTGGACTCACGTGGCAACCTCACATGCACCGACACTCAAGGTGGACAAGTCATCTTGTGTCTCAGTGCGTGACCGACCAACCGATCGATCCAACCGCAAATGACCGTTGCCTGAGCAACTCGAGCAGACTGGCAGCCTAACACACAGACTCATATGCAGGAACTAAGCCCCTGACCAGGTGACCTCTCCTTGAGTTCTCTCACTGCGCCACAAATTCGGACGAGAGACAGACTAGCAAACTGGGGACGAGAGACTGACCCCAGACTGACTCCAGGCTCATCCAGACTGACCAACTGGCGAGCTCATAGCGCCCCTTAAGTGCAAGTGAACAGTTAACCTTTCCCCTTTCCCACCAGAGAGAGACACCAAAGCTGTGATTGCCACAACGGTGCCACTGCCAGAAATGGAGGGCGACTGCTTCACACAACGCGCTGTGGCGCGCTCTTCAAAACAGCAATTTTTTTACCACGGCTCAAGTGTATTCATCTCTTGGTCTCCCTCTACGGTTTTTATCCTCCATGCTGCCCTCCAATACTAAATTGGTAAACCATTATGCCTCAGAATATGCCCTACCAACAGATCCTTTCTTCTAGTCAAGTTGTGCCACAAATTTCTCTTCTCTCCATTTCTATTCAATACCTCCTCATTAGTTATGTGATCGACCCACCTAATCTTCAGCATTCTTCTGTAGCACCACATTACAAAAGATTCTATTCTCTTCTTGTCTAAACTATTTATCGTCCACGTTTCTCTTCCATACATGGCTACACTCCATACAGATACTTTCAGAAACGACTTCCTGACACCTAAATCTATACTCGGTGTTAACAAATTTCTCTTCTTCTGAAACGATTTCCTTGCCATTGCCAGTCTACATTTTATATCCTCTCTATTTCGACCATCATTAGTTATTTTGCTCCCCAAATAGCAAAATTCATTTACTACTTTTAGCATCTCATTTCCTAAACTAATTTCTGCAGCATCACCCCATTTAATTTGACTGCATTCCATTATCCTCGTTTTGCTTTTGTTGACGTTCATCTTATATCCTCCTTTCAAGACACTGTCCATTCTGTTCAGCTGCTCTTCGAGGTCCTTTGCTGTCTATGACAGAATTACAATGTCATTGGCAAACCTCAAAGTTTTTGTTTCTTCTCCATGGATTTTAATTCCCACTCTGAATTTTTCTTTTGTTTTCTTCACTGCTTGCTCAATATACAGATTGAATAACATCGGGGATAGGCTACAAACCTGTCTCACTCCCTTCCCACCTACTGCTTTTCTTTCATGCTCCTCGACTCTTATAACTGCCATCTGGTTTCTGTACAAATTGTAAATAGCCTTTTGCTCCCTTCGTTATACCCCTGCCACCTTCAGAATTTGAAAGAGAGTATTCTAGTCAACATTGTCAAAAGCTTTCTCTAAGTCTACAAATGCTAGAAATGTAGGTTTACCTTTCCTTAATCTATTTTTTAAGATAAGTCGTAGGGTCAGTATTGCCTCAAGTGTTCCAACATTTCTACGGAATCCAAATAGATCTTCCTCAAGGTTGGCTTCTACCAGTTTTCCATTTGTCTGTAAAGAATTTGTGTTAGTATTTTGCAGCTGTGGCTTATTAAACTGATACTTCGGTAATTTTCACATCTGTCAACACTTGCTTTCTTTGGGATTGGGATTGTTATATTCTTCTTGAAGTCTGAGGGTATTTCGCCTGTCTCGTACATCTTGCTCACTAAATGGTAGAGTTTTGTTAGGCCTGGCTCTCCAAAGACTGTCAGTAGTTCTAATGGAATGTTGTCTACTCCCGGGGCCTTGTTTCGACTTAGGTCTTTCAGTGCTCTGTCAAACTCTTCATGCAGTATCACATCTCCTATTTCATCTGCATCTATATTCTCTTCCATTTCTATAATATTGTCCTCAAGAACATCGCCCTTGTATAGACCCTCTATATACTCCTTCCATCTTTCTGCTTTCCCTTCTTTCCTTAGAACTGGGATCCGTCTGAGCTCTTGATATTCATGCAAGTGGTTCTCTTTTCTCCAAAGGTCTCTTTATTTTCCTGTAGGCAGTATCTACCTTACCCCTAGTGAGGTATGCCTCTATATCCTTACATTTGTCCTCTAGCCATCCCTGCTTAGTCATTTTGCACTTCCTGTCGATCTCATTTTTGAGATGTTTGTATTCCTTTTTGCCTGCTTCATGTACTGCATTTTTATATTTTCTCCTTTCATCAATTAAATTCAGTATTTCTTCTGTCACCCAAGGATTTCTACTAGACCTCGTCTTTTTCTTCCTACTTGATCCTCTGCTGCCTTCACCCTTCATTACTTCGTCCCTCAAAGCTACCCATTCTTCTTCTACTGTATTTCTTTCCCCCATTCTTGTCAATTGTTCCCTTATGCTCTCCCTGAAACTCTGTACAACCTCTGATTTAGCCAGTTTATCCAGGTCCCATCTCCTTAAATTCCCACCTTTTTGCAGTTTCTTCAGTTTTAATCTACAGTTCATAACCAATAGATAGTGGTCAGAGTCCACATCTGCCCCTGGAAATGTCTTACAATTTAAAACCTGGTTCCTGAATCTCTGTCTTACCATTACATAATCTATCTGAGACCTTGCAGTATCTCCAGGATTCTTCCATGTATACAACATTCTTTTATGGTCTTGAACCAAGTGTTAGCTATGATTTAGTTATGCTCTGTGCAAAACTCTACCAGGTGGCTTCCTGTTTCATTCCTTTCTCCCATTCCATCCATATTCACCTACTATGTTTCCTTCTCTTCCTTTTCCTACTATCGAGTTGCAGTCACCAATGAGTATTAAATTTTCATCCCCCTTCACTATCTGAATAATTCTTTTATCTCATCATACATTTCATCAATCTCTTCATCATATGCAGAGCTAGTTGGCATATAAACTTGTACTACTGTGGTAGGCGTGGGCTTCGTATCTATCTTGGTGTTCACTATGCTGTTTGTAGTAGCTTACCCACATTCCATTTTCTTATTCATTATTAAGCCTACTCCTGCATTACCCCTATTTGATTTTGTGTTTATAACCCTGTATTCACCTGACCAGAAGTCTTGTTCCTCCTGACACTGAACTTCACGAATTTCCACTTTATCTAACTTTAACCTATCCATTCCCCTTTTTAAATTTTCTAACCTACCTGCTCGATTAAGGGATCTAACATTCCACGCTCCGATCCGTAGAACGCCAGTGCTGATAACAACATCCTCCTGAGTAGTTGCCGCTCGGAGATCCAAATGGGGGACTATTTTACCTCTGGAATATTTTACCCAAGAGGATGCCATTATCATTTAACCGTACAGTATAACTGCATGTGTTTGGGAAAAATTATGGCTGTAGTTTCCCCTTGCTTTCACCCGTTCGCAGTACCAGCACAGCAAGGCCTTTTTGGTTAGTGTTACAAGGCCAGATCAGTCAATCATCCAGACTGTTGCCCCTGCAACTACTGAAAAGGCTGCTGCCCCTCATCAGGAACCACACGTTTGTCTGGTCTCTCAACAGATACCCCTCCATTGTGGTTGCGCCTACGGTACAGCTATCTGTATCGCTGAAGCACGCAAGCCTCCCCACCAACAGCAAGGTGCATGGTTCATGGAGGGGGGATAATTAAAATATGCTTTTGAATATGAATAAGTTCAGGCTGTTTTTTTTAAGAGTGACATGCCGTTTTTACAATAAAATTAATATATTTTTCAAATCTAATAAATTTTGTCCCTTATTACAATAATGGATTTGAATAATAAAAAACTGACAGTAAATACATGACATAATTATGTTTGTGACATAGGTATGTATCAAGTACTGGACTAAATGAGTCCTTGTCTGGTACACTATTCACTGTATTAATGTTTCCTCTTTCTCCAAACATTCATGCCTCTAGCAGAGAATCAATGAAACTGGTTGTTTTATCATAGAATGATGGCCAATGCACATGTCTTATTGTGGCTATTACATATAGAAAATATCAAACATATTTTGTAGTTTATATAATTAAAAAGATTCATCTTTTATTTTTGTGGCATAGTAATTATCGAGGAAACAAAATCTAGTATTATGCAAGAACATGTTTCTAATTTTGATAAATGTAATTTAAGGATTTGCAGAAGTACCTTGATGGAGCAAAAGAAGGGGTGATATATTTCAGTATGGGGTCAAATCTAAAAAGTGCTGACATGCCAGAAGAGAGAAGAGCAGCTTTTCTAGCAGCATTCTCAAAACTGAGGCAGAAAGTTCTCTGGAAGTGGGAGGATGATAGTCTACCCAACAAGCCACCAAATGTGATGATTAGTAAATGGTTGCCACAGGCAGATATTCTTGGTGAGTGAATCACTGAAGAAACTGTAATGATCACAGTGTATATAATTTTTAATTTTTGTTTCTATAGGAAATATGATAACCAAAATCAAACAGCAATCAAATATAAATATAGAAAATGGCACAGAAAAGCTAGCTTACAGAACCACAGAGGAAATAACCTGCCTAGGGGTTAAACTGTGAAGTTACCTACACTCTGGTTCAAGGGAGAGACAGCAGAACAGAGCAAATGGGAACATCTCTCTTCTGACTGTTGTCGTTTTGTGCTCACCAATAATTATTTGAGCATTAATAAGGAGACATGTAAAATTCACTATTGTTTTATCTTAGTATCTTCTCCGTCACATAGTATTCTAGTTCAATTCTGAAGTTAATCTTTGAGTAACCTTTGCTTACCAAACACTTTTTTCTTTCATCATGGAAGAGAATACAAACCAGCATTTTCTTAACATTCACTATGATTTACTTTTCTTGTAGTTACAATTAGGTACATACATATAATGACATGTTTAGTGGATTATAAATAGCTATTTAAGCTAGAAATAAAACTTCCATGGTTTTCATCCAGTACAATGTAGACTGGAAGTTAAACGTCACCAGACTTAATGAATAATTTTCACATTTAATAGAAAAAAGTGCCATTCAATGCAGTGAACAATTAGCCATAAAACCTGCAGTTTATTTTAGTTGTGAGATCTATGTGCCAATGTTTTTGCAGCAGATAACATCTTCCTTTTAATATGACCTAATTGCAATTGTCATTACTTTAAACTTCACTTAAAAAATGAAATGTTTCTCTTTTCTCTGCATTGCATCAGGATCACATTGACAAATTTAATAAACTTTTGTGATCTGGTGATTGATTCATTGGTGCATCACCTACTGTTTGACAAATTTTTATCACCTCAATGTTGCTACAAAAACATACATTATTTAAGTCTGAAATAAATATTAGTAGAATATGACACAAGGATGTTTATGAACATTATTAAGATAGTTATTGTATTGGGAAGGATATAACCATTGCTCCAATTCATCTGCATAATTATCATCCATTATTGTATTTACTTCAAGACCAGTTTTGCACAGAAAATTCAAAATTAGCAACCAATATTAAATTCTCAACAAAAAGCTAGATAACCTTGTGTATTGGTTAAAACACAGTATATAATCTGCATAAAATAGTTTAGTAAAAAATCTATACAATGGTCTGGGTTTGAGTGAGATGCCACGCCTTTATAACTGATACAGATAGTGGAGGTTTGCCTAGAGAGATTAATAAAGCTGAGTATGAACTGATTTTATTAATTAAAATAACCGGCTTTCTTTACAATGGCTAACTTTTCACATTTGACAAACACAATAAAGAGAATACTACTACTGTAAAGAAGACAAAGATAAACAGCTGCACTGACATAGATAAACTCTATACACTAGTGGTTAGAAAGTGAGCATAAACAGAACAAAAACTGCAAATGCAATTATGGAAAACCTTTCCAACACTCCCACTGTTTAAGTGATTGCATTTACCAATTAACAACATTGAGCTTTTAGTGCAAATTTTTCTTTGGTTAATGCTTTGGTCAACAAATCAGCAATTTATTCTTTGGTACACCCCTAAACAACTTCTGTCTCTTTACACTGCACTTTTTTATGTAACAAATGATAGCATATATCTATATGTTTGGTGCTTTTGTGATATTCAGGATTTTTTGACAACTTGATTCCACTCTGGTTGTCGATTTGTAATGCAATTGGTTCTTTACACTTGATTCCCAGACCACCTAGTAATTTCCTCAGTCAGATTGCATACTTATGAGAAGTAGCAGCAGCTAAATATTCATATTCAGTAGGTTACAGGACCACCAGCCAAAAGAAAACAAATCCTGTTGTTGACTTTCACAATGTAAGATCACCTGCGTAGTCAGCATCAGATACACCAACCAGTTGCATTTTGCTCCTGCTGTTTGAGTATTCTATACCATAATCTTGTGTTTCAGTTAAGTACCTGTAAATTTTTTTCACTACTTGCCAATGTGCATTAATAAGGCTGTGCAAAAATCTGCTCACACTGTTCACTGCAAATGAAATATCTGGTCGAGAGATAACTGACAAAAACATAAGAGATCCAACTGCTTCACAATATGGTATTTTTTCACCACTGAACTCTTCATCATTAGGTAACAGACTCACATGTGGATCAGCAGAAACACTTTTGCTTCAGATATTCCAAATTTCTCAGTTATTCTTCTCGTATACTGGTGTTGACATATTAACATTTTCTTTCACACATGATCTCACTCAATTTCCACTCCAACAAACCAATGACCTACACCAACAGTGATTTGAAAGACTTCTTTTAGTGATGTAACAACTTTATGAATTCCTTCAATTGACTTTGATGCAATAAGACCATCACCTACAAATAATGCTAACAAGATAACATCACCACTGAATAAACATGGATCAGCATCAGTTGCTTGAAAACTATAATGTGAAAGGAAGTCTATAAATTTCTTGTTCCAAAATCGAGGAGCTTGCTTAAGTTCATACAGTGATTTTTCAAGTTTACAAACTACAGGTGTCTCCATTTTAACCACCACTCCCTCAGGTACTTCTTCAAGGCTTCCATACAGAAATGCTGTGCGAACATCAGACAATACCACCTCTAGATCATTATACACTCCTGGAAATGGAAAAAAGAACACATTGACACCGGTGTGTCAGACCCACCATACTTGCTCCGGACACTGCGAGAGGGCTGTACAAGCAATGATCACACGCACGGCGCTAGCTGCGCAGCATTTGTGCACCGCCGCCGTCAGTGTCAGCCAGTTTGCCGTGACATACGGAGCTCCATCGTAGTCTTTAACACTGGTAGCATGCCGCGACAGCGTGGACGTGAACCGTATGTGCAGTTGACGGACTTTGAGCGAGGGCGTATAGTGGGCATGCGGGAGGCCGGGTGGACATACCGCCGAATTGCTCAACACGTGGGGCGTGAGGTCTCCACAGTACATCGATGTTGTCGCCAGTGGTCGGCGGAAGGTGCACGTGCCCGTCGACCTGGGACCGGACCGCAGCGACGCACGGATGCACGCCAACACCGTAGGATCCTACGCAGTGCCGTAGGGGACCGCACCGCCACTTCCCAGCAAATTAGGGACACTGTTGCTCCTGGGGTATCGGCGAAGACCATTCGCAACCGTCTCCATGAAGCTGGGCTACGGTCCCGCACACCGTTAGGCCGTCTTCCGCTCACGCCCCAACATCGTGCAGCCCGCCTCCAGTGGTGTCGCGACAGGCGTGAATGGAGGGACGAATGGAGACGTGTCGTCTTCAGCGATGAGAGTCGCTTCTGCCTTGGTGCCAATGATGGTCGTATGCGTGTTTGGCACCGTGCAGGTGAGCACCACAATCAGGACTGCATACGACCGAGGCACACAGGGCCAACACCCGGCATCATGGTGTGGGGAGCGATCTCCTACACTGGCCGTACACCACTGGTGATCGTCGAGGGGACACTGAATAGTGCACGGTACATCCAAACCGTCATCGAACCCATCGTTCTACCATTCCTAGACCGGCAAGGGAACTTGCTGTTCCAACAGGACAATGCACGTCCGCATGTATCCTGTGCCACCCAGCGTGCTCTAGAAGGTGTAAGTCAACTACCCTGGCCAGCAAGATCTCCGGATCTGTCCCCCATTGAGCATGTTTGGGACTGGATGAAGCGTCGTCTCACGCGGTCTGCACGTCCAGCACGAACGCTGGTCCAACTGAGGCGCCAGGTGGAAATGGCATGGCAAGCCGTTCCACAGGACTACATCCAGCATCTCTACGATCGTCCCCATGGGAGAATAGCAGCCTGCATTGCTGCGAAAGGTGGATATACACTGTACTAGTGCCGACATTGTGCATGCTCTGTTGCCTGTGTCTATGTGCCTGTGGTTCTGTCAGTGTGATCATGTGATGTATCTGACCCCAGGAATGTGTCAATCAAGTTTCCCCTTCCTGGGACAATGAATTCACGGTGTTCTTATTTCAATTTCCAGGAGTGTATGTGTCAATTACCAAGAAAACTCTGAGTGAATCATATAGTATCACTGGTGAAAAAGTCTCACTGTAGTTAATACCATAGTCCTGTTTGAAACCTCTTGCACACAGCCATGCTTTGTACCAAATAACCTTACCATCTGTATCAAATAAAACCTAGAACAACCATTCTGAGTCAATAACTCTCGGACTATTAGTTCTAGGAACTATCTTCCAGGTTTTATTGTCTTCATGAACTTCCAGTTCTTCTTCAATTTTTCCAGTGTTTTGAGTCAGGATCAGAAGTTGCTTCTATGAAGCAGTAAGGATTATTATACTGAGTAAAAATCAGCTTCATATCTTGCTGGCTTGTACATTATAGAACGATCTCATAGCTGCGTCGACCGCACTTTGGTAGGTTGCTCTTCAGTTTCCAGTTTAGCCTTATTTCCATCTCTTCCTGTACTTTGTGCTGGTTCACCAGTAACTGGCTTGTGCCAGTCCATAATATCTTGTTCTTCATCAGTCTTGAAGTTTAAGTATGTGTCATCAACTTCTTGTTGTGCAGACGCTGAGCTGTTGCTAACCTTATTGAATGTGACATCCATCGATGCAAACACTCTGTGACTCACGGGATCGTAGAGTTGGTAATTTGTTGAATCTACTTGATAACCGACAAGCACAACTTTTCTGGATTTGGCATCAAACGTGGTGCAAAATTTTTTTGGTACGTGAGCAAAGGCATCAGACCCAAACACTCGAAGATGTTCAACATATGGTTTTCATGCACTCCACAACACATACAGAGTTTGCCCCAAAATGCATTTTGTTGTAACTCCATTTAATATGTCTACAGCGGTATTAACAGCCTCTGCCCATAAAAACTTGAGAAGATTTTTGGCTTCCAACATCGCATGTGCACTTTCAACAATTGTGCAATTGTCCCAATCAGAACAACCGTTCTGTTCCGGCGTATGTGGAGCAGTTGTTTCTAACTGAATTCCATAGTTCCTCACAAACTGTCTCATACCATAATTAATGCATTGAGTGCCACTGTCCACACATAATGTTTTGACATTCTGACCAAACTACTTCAACACAAGATTATCTAATTCGTGAAACTAATCAATGATATCATATTTGTGTCTTAGGAAATAAACAACTCTCTATCCAGTCGCATCATCTTTGAATAGGACAAAAAACTTTAAACCACTAATTGATTCAACTAACACTGGCGCACACACGTTATAATGGTACAGCCTCCCCCAGGACCCATATGAAATGTCTGATACCACCTCTCTCTCTCTCTCTCTCTCTCTCTCTCCCTCTCTCTCTTTTTTTTTTGATGCGACCGGATTGTTATTAAACAATTCAGTGCTTCCTAAGGCCTTGTATGTGTGTATATATATGTGTGTATATATGTGTGTGTGTGTATATATATATATATATATATATATATATATATATATATATATATATAAATTAATAGAGGGAAACATTCCACGTAGTAAAACTATGTCTAAAAACAAAGATGATGTGACTTACCAAATGAAAGTGCTGGCAGGTCGACAGACACACAAACAAACACAAACATACACACAAAATTCAAGCTTTCGCAACAAACTGTTGCCTCATCAGGAAAGAGGGAAGGAGAAGGAAAGACGAAAGGATGTGGGTTTTAAGGGAGAGGGTAAGGAGTCATTCCAATCCCGGGAGCGGAAAGACTTACCTTAGGGGGAAAAAAGGACGGGTATACACTCGCGCACACACACACATATCCATCCACACATATACAGACACAAGCAGACATATTTAAAGACAAAGAGTTTGGGCAGAGATGTCAGTCGAGGCAGAAGTGCAGAGGCAAAGATGTTGTTGAATGACAGGTGAGGTATGAGTGGCGGCAACTTGAAATTAGCGGAGATTGAGGCCTGGTGGATAACGGGAAGAGAGGATATATTGAAGAGCAAGTTCCCATCTCCGGAGTTCGGATAGGTTGGTGTTAGTGGGAAGTATCCAGATAACCCGGACGGTGTAACACTGTGCCAAGATGTGCTGGCCGTGCACCAAGGCATGTTTAGCCACAGGGTGATCCTCATTACCAACAAACACTGTCTGCCTGTGTCCATTCATGCGAATGGACAGTTTGTTGCTGGTCATTCCCACATAGAATGCGTCACAGTGTAGGCAGGTCAGTTGGTAGATCACGTGGGTGCTTTCACATGTGGCTCTGCCTTTGATCGTGTACACCTTCCGGGTTACAGGACTGGAGTAGGTGGTGGTGGGAGGGTGCATGGGACAGGTTTTACACCGGGGGCGGTTACAAGGGTAGGAGCCAGAGGGTAGGGAAGGTGGTTTGGGGATTTCATAGGGATGAACTAAGAGGTTACGAAGGTTAGGTGGACAGCGGAAAGACACTCTAGGTGGAGTGGGGAGGATTTCATGAAGGACGGATCTCATTTCAGGGCAGGATTTGAGGAAGTCGTATCCCTGCTGGAGAGCCACATTCAGAATCTGATCCAGTCCCGGAAAGTATCCTGCCACAAGTGGGGCACTTTTGTGGTTCTTCTGTGGGAGGTTCTGGGTTTGAGAGGATGAGGAAGTGGCTCTGGTTATTTGCTTCTGTACCAGGTCGGGAGGGTAGTTGCGGGATGCGAAAGCTGTTGTCAGGTTGTTGGTGTAATGCTTCAGGGATTCTGGACTGGAGCAGATTCGTTTGCCACGAAGACCTCGGCTGTAGGGAAGGGACTGTTTGATGTGGAATGGGTGGCAGCTGTCGTAATGGAGGTACTGTTGCTTGTTGGTGGGTTTGATGTGGACGGACGTGTGAAGCTGGCCATTGGACAGGTGGAGGTCAACATCAAGGAAAGTGGCATGGGATTTGGAGTAGGACCAGGTGAATCTGATGGAACCAAAGGAGTTGAGGTTGGAGAGGAAATTCTGGAGTTCTTCTTCACTGTGAGTCCAGATCATGAAGATGTCATCAATAAATCTGTACCAAACTTTGGGTTGGCAGGCCTGGGTAACCAAGAAGGCTTCCTCTAAGCGACCCATGAATAGGTTGGCGTACGAAGGGGCCATCCTGGTACCAATGGCTGTTCCCTTTAATTGTTGGTATGTCTGGTCTTCAAAAGTGAAGAAGTTGTGGGTCAGGATGAAGCTGGCTAAGGTAATGAGGAAAGAGGTTTTGGGTAGGGTGGCAGGTGATCGGCGTGAAAGGAAGTGCTCCATCGCAGCGAGGCCCTGGACGTGCGGGATATTTGTGTATAAGGAAGTGGCATCAATGGTTACAAGGATGGTTTCTGGGGGTAACGGATTGGGTAAGGATTCCAGGCATTCGAGAAAGTGGTTGGTGTCTTTGATGAAGGATGGGAGACTGCATGTAATGGGTTGAAGGTGTTGATCTACGTAGGCAGAGATACGTTCTGTGGGGGCTTGGTAACCAGCTACAATGGGGCGGCCGGGATGATTGGGTTTGTGAATTTTGGGAAGAAGGTAGAAGGTAGGGGTGCGGGGTGTCGGTGGGGTCAGGAGGTTGATGGAGTCAAGTGAAAGGTTTTGTAGGGGGCCTAAGGTTCTGAGGATTCCTTGAAGCTCCACCTGGATATCAGGAATGGGATTACCTTGGCAAACTTTGTATGTGGTGTTGTCTGAAAGCTGACGCAGTCCCTCAGCCACATACTCCCGATGATCAAGTACCACGGTCGTGGAACCCTTGTCCACTGGAAGAATGACGATGGACTGGTCAGCCTTCAGATCACGGATAGCCTGGGCTTCAGCAGTGGTGATGTTGGGAGTAGGATTAAGGTTTTTTAAGAAGGATTGAGAGGCAAGGCTGGAAGTCAGAAATTCCTGGAAGGTTTGGAGAGGGTGATTTTGAGGAAGAGGAGGTGGGTCCCGCTGTGACGGAGGATGGAACTGTTCCAGGCAGGGTTCAATTTGGATAGTGTCTTGGGGAATTTGATCGTTAGGGGTAGGATTAGGATCATTTTTCTTCGTGGCAAAGTGATACTTCCAGCAGAGAGTACGAGTGTAGGACAGTAAATCTTTGACGAGGGCTGTTTGGTTGAATCTGGGAGAGGGGCTGAAGGTGAGGCCTTTAGATAGGACAGAGGTTTCGGATTGGGAGAGAGGTTTGGAGGAAAGGTTAACTACTGAATTAGGGTGTTGTGGTACCAAATTGTGTTGATTGGAATTTTGAGGTTTTGGAGGGAGTGGAGCTGGAAGTGGGAGATTGAGTAGATGGGAGAGACTGGGTTTGTGTGCAATGAGAGGTGGTTGAGGTTTGCTGGAAAGGTTGTGAAGGGTGAGTGAGTTGCCTTTCCGGAGGTGGGAAACCAGGAGATTGGATAGTTTTTTGAGGTGAAGGGTGGCATGCTGTTCTAATTTGCGGTTGGCCTGTAGGAAGATGCTCTGAATAGCCGGTGTGGATGTGGGAGAGGAAAGATTGAGGACTTTTATTAAGGATAGGAGTTGACGGGTGTGTTCATTGGCTGAGTTGATGTGTAGGTGAAGGATTAGGTGGGTGAGGGCAATGGATTGTTCAGTTTGGAACTGGTATAGGGACTGATGGAAAGAAGGTTTGCAGCCAGAGATGGGAACTTTAAGTGTGAGGCCTTTGGGGGTTATGCCAAATGTCAGACAAGCCTGAGAAAATAAAATATGCGAGTGTAATCTGGCTAGGGTGAAGGCATGTTTGCGGAGGGAATGTAAATAAAACTTAATGGGGTCGTTGTGGGGGTGTTGTGAGGGTGACATGGTATTAGAAGGTGGAGAGTGTAACATGAGGTTCAAATGAAAATGAAAGATAAAAATATATGGGGAGAGATAAAGGTGAACTAGAAAGCAACTGGAGATCTGGTATGAAAAAAGGCGAAAAAGTGTTGGTTAAGTTGATCCTGTGGTGAACTTGGGTTGGTAGACAGCGATGTGCATAAAGGTTAGGTGGTTGTGTTGCCGCTTTAACACGTTAAAGGACGGAGAAATTCGGGAAAATTTCGAAAAAACGTGTAAATGTATTAAAAGGAGTGGTGTTGTGGTGAAAGATTACGAAAATGGAGCTAACAATTGTCTGACGAAGAAATAATGACGTTAAAACCTGTGGGGAGCGCCTAAAAATGATCAGTGATGTGCGAAAAACGGAAGTGGAAATAAAGTGAAAGTTATTAGAACTAGTCGAAATGGTTGTTTAATACGTGAAAGCAGCTGTTATTGAACTACAAACGGTGGATTTTATAGCAGCGGTAGTGTTGAAAGCGGAAAATAAAATTTTTTTTGGTTATGGTTTGGAAGTGGGTTACGTATTGTTGAGTATATATAGGCAGGATAAAATTGTATAGTAGGTTACGGTAAAAAGGGAAAGGTGAATACAAAGTGAGACTACTGTTAAAAACAGAAAGAGAAAATAAAGAGAAAATAAGACGACAGGAAAGATTTCGAAATGCAACAGCGACAATAACAAACGTAATTGTTGGGTTCAAATTAATGATATGGTTTAATAGAGGGAAACACTCCACGAAGGAAAAATATGTCTAAAAACAAAGATGATGTGACTTACCAAATGAAAGTGCTGGCAGGTCGACAGACACACAAACAAACACAAACATACACACAAAATTCAAGCTTTCGCAACAAACTGTTGCCTCATCAGGAAAGAGGGAAGGAGAAGGAAAGACGAAAGGATGTGGGTTTTAAGGGAGAGGGTAAGGAGTCATTCCAATCCCGGGAGCGGAAAGACTTACCTTAGGGGGAAAAAAGGACGGGTATACACTCGCGCACACACACACATATCCATCCACACATATACAGACACAAGCAGACATATTTAAAGACAAAGAGTTTGGGCAGAGATGTCAGTCGAGGCAGAAGTGCAGAGGCAAAGATGTTGTTGAATGACAGGTGAGGTATGAGTGGCGGCAACTTGAAATTAGCGGAGATTGAGGCCTGGTGGATAACGGGAAGAGAGGATATATTGAAGAGCAAGTTCCCATCTCCGGAGTTCGGATAGGTTGGTGTTAGTGGGAAGTATCCAGATAACCCGGACGGTGTAACACTGTGCCAAGATGTGCTGGCCGTGCACCAAGGCATGTTTAGCCACAGGGTGATCCTCATTACCAACAAACACTGTCTGCCTGTGTCCATTCATGCGAATGGACAGTTTGTTGCTGGTCATTCCCATATAGAATGCATCACAGTGTAGGCAGGTCAGTTGGTAGATCACGTGGGTGCTTTCACATGTGGCTCGGCCTTTGATCGTGTACACCTTCCAGGTTACAGGACTGGAGTAGGTGCTACTCCCAACATCACCACTGCTGAAGCCCAGGCTATCTGAAGACTAGGCTGTAGGGAAGGGACCGTTTGATGTGGAATGGGTGGCAGCTGTCATAATGGAGGTACTGTTGCTTGTTGGTGGGTTTGATGTGGATGGACGTGTGAAGCTGGCCATTGGACAGGTGGAGGTCACAGTTTGTTGCGAAAGCTTGAATTTTGTGTGTATGTTTGTGTTTGTTTGTGTGTCTGTCGACCTGCCAGCACTTTCATTTGGTAAGTCACATCATCTTTGTTTATATATATATATATATATATATATATATATATATATATATATATATATATATATATATATATATATATATATATATAATAGAGGGAAACATTCCACGTGGGAAAAATATATCTAAAAACAAAGATGATGTGACTTACCGAACGAAAGTGCTGGCAGGTCGATAGTCACACAAACAAACACAATCATACACACGAAATTCAAGCTTTCGCAACAAACGAATTTCGTGTGTATGTTTGTGTTTGTTTGTGTGTCTATCGACCTGCCAGCACTTTTATAAAATCATTCTGTTCTATTTGATAAAAAACTTGATACGGATTGCGAAGGCATGTGGAATGTTCTGGAAGGACATGGATTGTTGTAATTATCGGTGGATTGTTGTCATCGATTAAGACAACGCACGTCCTTCCAGAACATTCCACATGTCTTCGCAATTTATATCAAGTTTTTTTATGAAGTAGGACTGAATGATACATATAAAGACACACATACAAGGCCTTAGGAAGCACTGAATTGTCTGACAACTATCCGGATGCATATTAAAAAAAGGTGGTATCAGACATTTCATATGAGTCTTATGGGAGGCTGTACCATTATAATCTGATCTTGATTTTTGTTCCTCTGAACTTTTGGTTTTATCAGGATATCTTGCCTTTTCCTTTTGTCTGTTGATGGACATCTCTGCAAATGCACCAGTTTCTTCATCACTCATATTCAACTGGGACTTGTCTTTGGTGAGACATTCTGTCAAAGTTTCCACATTTTGTTGACTAGCTGGCACACTGTCCCAAGCTGTTTTAAATGCGCTATATTTTCATGGTAATGACGAAATGACTTTCGTCATTACAGCTACATCTGAAACCTTTTCTCCAACATTTCTGAGTTGTAATGCTAGATTTTCAACTTTAACTACTGAACAACTACAGAATCATTTGCATTCATCTGATATTCATGAAAACGTTGAGTTATTGTTAGTTGGCTGGCTTCTGGCTGTTGCTCATGTAGTGATCTCAACTTGTTCCACATTTTGTAGGCTGTCTCACAAACCAACAGACTTTGCATTTGTGTACTGTCTACTGATGTGGAAATCAAAAACATACCTTTTGCATTTTTTTGTCCATGCTTTCAAGGTGGCATCATCATCTTCATTAGGTTGACATTGAGTCCCAATTACAACATCAAGAGTTCCGTAAGCCTTTAAGATTGCAGTTATCTGTAATTTCCATGACATAATTTTCTGCATCCAGCTTTGAGGTGTATTTTGAAGACACTTCTTCAGCCATTGCAGATTTCTTCTCTCTTCTTTTCACCTGAACATGTCACAGTTGGGATACTGAAAGTTTATATGAAATAACAACTTTCCTCACATAAACTGAGCGATGCCTGAGCACGGGTAGAGGAGGTTGCCAAGAAAGATTAATAAAGCTGATTATGAACTTATTTTATTAATTAAAATGACTGGTTTTCTTGACAATGGCTGACTTTTCACATGCAACAAATACAGTACAATGAATACTACTACTGCAAAGAAGACAAAGATAAAAAGCTGCACTCACATAAATAAATGCTACACACTAGTAGTAAGAAAGAGGGCATAAACAGAACATGAACTGCAAACACATGTAAATGTAATTATGCAAAACCTTTCCAACAATAATCTCCCACAGTCTATCCCTTTCTCTTTTCTCTTTCCCATGGAGACAGCCATTAGTTTCAAAAGCTAGAGTAGTGTGTATGCTTGTATATGAGTCTATTGCCAGTACTGTATAGTTGTCCAGAATATAAGTAATGGACAGCAGTTCTGTCTCATAACTTTTTTAGTTTTGTCATGAGTACTTTTCTTTTGGTATAATTAAAAATATTTCATTTTATTGGGATGTTTCTTCACATTGAGATTACTTCTGTTACTTCTCATTCTGTTACAGCTCACCAGAATGTAAAACTGTTTATCACACATGGAGGACTGCATAGTACTTTGGAGGCATTACATCATGGAGTTCCTTTAATTGCTATTCCAATTTTTGGAGACCAGTCACTTAATGCAAATCGTGCAAGAAATGCAGGATATGCTGTACAACTTGATTTTGCAAATGTTACCACAGACTCACTGCAATGGGCACTATCAGAAATTTTAGAAAACCCAAGGTATGATTACTGAATCAAACTGGAAAGCAACATTTTTTCTAATTACTTCTGCCATTAAGATATGCTTTAATATTTAAACATACCAATTTTCAGCTTGATTTTTGAATTAATTTAGAAGTCCTAATGTGATTATTGATTACTTTTATTATAACTAATTTTATTGCTGTATGTTAATCACCCACCAGCAATAAAAGAACACTTTAAGTCAGTCCCAGAGCACATACAGTTAGGAATATATTTACAACAAAACAGTAATACATTTATTACTGATACATGTCACTTGAGAACAGAAGTCAGAAGCATTTAATGTCTTACTCAGTTAACAGTAGTAACTACTTGATCTTGTGACAGAATGTACCTGTAATTCATAGCCTCTCCTTTGTACCAACTATTGTTGATCACCTTGAAGCTGAAAGTTCACATAGGTGTGGACTACTGTTTGTTCAATAATATATGTGACATCACATTTTAGTCGATATTAAAACGCATCTTTTATTCCATGCAAAGTATACTTGATAACAAGTATACCTGATAACTACAGTGACCAGTTATTACACTAGAAACAATCATCAGCATAATTTTACAGGCCCAAAGCCACAATGACAATGGATAAGTAGCACAATCTAAACAATTCAGGATGGGATTTTCTCTCTGCAGCAGAGTGTGCGCTGATATGAAACTTCCCGGCAGATTAAAACTGTGTGCCGGACCGAGACTCGAACTCGGGACCTTTGCCTTTTGCGGGCAAGTGCTCTACCAACTGAGCTACCCAAGCACGACTCACGCCCCGTCCTCACAGCAGGAGAGCTTCTGTAAAGTTTGGAAGGTAGGAGATGAGGTACTGGCAGTAGTAAAGCTGTGAGGACGGGGCGTGAGTCATGCTTGGGTAGCTCAGTTGGTAGAGCACTTACCTGCAAAAGGCAAAGGTCCCAAGCTCGAGTCTCGGTCTGGCACACAGTTTTAATCTGCCAGCAAGTTTCATAAACAGTTCAGATTTGTACAAAGTCAATACAGTTCAAATTTAGCACAGTCCTCCATGGCAGATTGTTATGGAAGAAGATCACACTGTAGTAGTTAAGGGGACATTGAATGTGAAATTTGTTGAAACTTGACACTTTCTGTTTTCTACTCCATAATGTACTTTGGACTTTCCTGAACATTTTGGTATATAATACATTAAAATCAGACAATTGTGAGACCTTCAAATAATATTTTGAATGTTGATGTGTGACTGTCAAATTTCACGGCTACGCATATACTGCCACAGTTGAGCAGTCATATCTTGGGAACTACACAGTCTAGAAAGCTGTGAATTGCTTTGTTTTGTGTAGGACATGACAAGAAAAGAATGGGAACACGTCTGCATAACCTAAAAACGAAGCTGGGTAACACAAAACTGATGGCAAGACAATAAAATCTGCTGGGAGACTAACAGACAAAGTAATTGTTGGATTACAGAAATATTATGGGAAGGCCATTAGAGATAACTGTGACAATTTAGAGAAGATGAAAAGAGCTGTGTGGAGAACTTTCTTTCATCAAATATTAACCGATGAAAAGCCATGTCATGCTTTGTGTCCACTTCCACCAAACACTTGGTGTAAATATAGGCAAGCTGAATTTTCTGGCACCCTGCATGAATTTACACATAAACATTCTCTTCCTTTGGCAGTAACGAGGACAATCAAACCTATTTACAGAGATTTGGCAAATCCTGAGCTACTGAAGAAGTGTTTATGTGGGAAGACCCAGAATGTGAATGAGTCCTTCAGTAATGTTGTGTGGTGCTGTGTGCCTAAAAATGTATTTGTTGGCCTTATGACTGTAAAGAGCCACAGACTGACTACTCTGGGTGATGTCCAACTACTTATAGATGGTATTAGGAACAAACTGTTATTTTGAAAAGTACTTAATTCTTTGGAAGCTAGGTTGGTATTTAAACAATGGAAATTCCAGGTGGAATATCAACAATTATGAAAAGGATAGACTGCTATGACATGTGAGTTGCAGACAGGCACAACAAAAGGCTGTTACACACTGAGCTTTTGACCAAAGCCTCCTTCAGAAAAGAAAGGAAAATACACACACACATGCATTGACACAAGCAGGCAAACCTCACACAAACATGACCACCAGCTCTGGCCGCTCTGGCCAGAATTTTACATGGGTGAACATATTTGGTTCATTAGTGAGACGTCTCTCTTGATATCTCCCAGGATTAGATTAGATTTAGTTTTCGTTATATAGACCCAAAAAATGAGATGATCCTTGTGGGTGTGGAACATGTCAGAATGTATAACATAAAACATAAAACACTTGAATATAATACATAATACCCTGTTCATTTGTCAGGAGATTGTCGAAACAGGTGAATACAAT
Source organism: Schistocerca nitens (assembly GCF_023898315.1). Taxonomy (NCBI): domain Eukaryota; kingdom Metazoa; phylum Arthropoda; class Insecta; order Orthoptera; family Acrididae; genus Schistocerca; species Schistocerca nitens. Next base: position 17,138,826 of record NC_064622.1, read on the forward strand.
GCAGTACACTGGAACAGCTAGTAGTTATAGAACTAACATGCTGTCAGAATGAAACACTGTTATGCACTATTAATAAATTTATCAAACACAGAAATACCTAACCTTCACTGTTGTGACCAAGTGCTGTCAAAACTGAAATCTAACAGGCATTTTTACTTAAGCCGGCTTAACAGTCTCTGTTAAGATATTCATCTATGGAGTAGAAGGAGTTGCCTATCAAAATGTCCTTCAAACTCTGTTTAAACTGTGCTTTATCTGAAATCAAGTTTTTAATGATTGCTGGCAATTTATTGAAAATATGTGTTCCTGAATATTGGACCCCTTTATGGACCAAGGTAAGTGATTTTAGGTCTTTATGTATATTGTTCTTATTCCTAGTATAGATAGTATGTATTGAGCTATTAGTTGGAAAGAGAGATGTATTACTTGCAACAAATTTCATTAACAAATGTACATATTGAGTGGTTAGAATACAAAGTTCCTTGAACAAGTTTCTACATGATGTTCTTGAATTTACACCACAAATGATTCTTATCACGTGCTTTTGCACCCTAAAAACTTTTGCTCGGTTTGATGAGTTGCCCCAGAATATGATCCTATATGATGTAATAGAATGAAAGTAAGCAAAGTATGCAAGTTTCTTTTAATATTTATATCTCCTACATCTGACATCATTCTCACGGCAAATACAGACTTGTTTAGGCGCTTAAGCAATTCTGTGGTATGCCCTTCCCAACTGAATTTATTATCGAGTTGTAATCCCAGAAATGTAATACTATCACCCTCTTTGATCTGCATGTCTTCATATGTTATACACATGCTGGAAGGAAATCTCTTACAGGTTCTCAGCTGCATATGGTGGGTCTTCTCAAAGTTTAATGACAGTGAATTAGCTTTAAACCACTTATTAATGTCAGTGAAAATTTGATTAGCAGCTATTTCTAAACCTGTACTTGACTTGCTACTTATTGTAATGTTCTGCAAACAAAATAATGATGTCATTCATGTACACAAGAAAAAGCAATGGACCCAAGATGGAACTCTGAGGAACACCATATTTAATTAATTCCCAGTCAGATGAAGATTGACTGCTTACTGCACAGATATTTCACAACACCCTTTGTTTCCTGTTAGACAGATAAGACTCAAACCATTTCGCAGCATTGCTAGTGACACCATAATATTCTAATTTACTTAAGAGAATGCTGTGGTTCACACAGTCAAAGGCTTTTGACAGGTCACAGAAAATTCCAGTAGCCTCTAATTTATTATCTAATGAATTAAGTACATTCTCACTGTAGTGTAAATAGCTTTCTCTACATCAGAACCCTTAAGAAATCCAAACTGTGACTTGGGCAATACATTATTTGCAGTCAAATGCTTATGGAGACACTTGAACACAACGTTTTCAAATATTTTTGAGAAAGCCAGCAAAAGTGAAATTTGGTCTATAGTGTGATGGTATTTCTTTATCCCTCTTCTTGTAAAGAGGCTTAACTTTGGCATATTTTAGCCAGTCTGGAAATGTTCCACTGATAAGAGATTGATTACACAAATAAGTTAAGATACAACTAAACTTGCATGAGCACTCTTTGATTAACTTTGTTGATATGTTATCATACCCACTGAAATTCTTAGATTTTAAGGATTTTATGATGGATGCTACTTCTTTCAGAGATGTGAGTGTCCTTCCCATTTTACTGAAGTTATTTTTAAAGGCTGGTCTCAGATACTCCATTGCACTGTTCACCATATGTGATAACCCCAAGCTGTCAGTAACAGAAATGCAACACTACATGCACTTCTTGCCAGGGTCTCATTTATTTTTAGAGCTATCTGTTCCTCTTCCTTTTTGGCCCCACTTGTTTCTGTCTTTGCTATTTCTCATACAGTTTTTATTTTGTTTCCAGATGTAATTATCTTATTCTCTTAATAAGGCTGCTTCAATTTCTGGATTACTTGCTTCAATATTTTGCAGTATTCTTTGTAATGCAATACAATGCTAACATCAGAGCTGTTCCTAGATAGTAGGTACAGTCTCCTTTTCATCCAACATGATATCTCTATTCCTTGTGTAATCCATGGTTTATTTTTTGACTTCTGTGTGATTTACCTTTAGGGGAAAACAGTTTTCAAAAGTGGAGGTAACTTTATTAATGAATACTTTGTATTTTCCATTTGAGTCAGAAGTACTGTAAGCATCTATCCAATTCATGTCTTTGAGCAATTTCCCGAAATTCTCAATTTTTGACTTATTTATTACCTTCATGTACTCAGATTTATCCTGACAAGTTTCAACATTTAACACAAGGTGTTGCATGTTGTGATCAGATAGCCCATTTACTATTGGTTTTGCGATACGACTTTTTTCCCTAGATTTGTTTACAAAGATATTATCAATAGCAGTCTCAGAGCATTTACATACCCAAGTAGCAAAGTTCACAGTAGGAACTAAATTGAATGATAGTGTTACTGACTGCAATAATTGTTCACTGACAGAGCTTTTCAATAAATCCACATCAAAATCACCAGCAACCACTCTTTCCTTTTTTTTTTTTTTTTTTTTTTTTTTTTTTTTTTTTTTTTTTTTTTGCCATGAGATGGGACAGCAGAGCTTGCAGATTTTTTTATGAAGAGGTTAAAATTTCCTCGAAGAAGATCTGTATATACCTACTGTTAAAAGGGACTTATGAAATACCACTTCCATTGCACAAACTTCTAAGCTGCTCTGAGCAAAATTTATTAATATCAATATTCTTGAAATCAAAATAGTTTCTGATAAGTATTGCAACTCCTCCTTTCTCCATATTTTCTCTACAGAAGCAAGAAGCTAACTTGAATCCTGTAATATTTAACGTATCTATACCAGTGGTCACATGATGTTCAGGGAGGCAGATTATATCAACTGGTTTCCTCAACTCTAGTTCTTCAACACAAATAAAGGAACTCATTAAGCTTACCCCTTAGTCCTCAGATATTCTGATGCAATAACCACAACTGATTTTGTGCCTTAGCTGAATTACAACTGGATGAACCTAATTTTCCTGCCAATTTTTGAGTATTTCTAGTTTCAATCAGAGGCTGTCTGCATGAATTGTGTACATGAAAATTTGCTTTCTTTCTGCCTTTTTATCAATGTGAATGTCATTTTCAGCCTTTGTATTTACCAATACTTTCTCCAGAATGTTCATTCAGTTGAGAGAACATGATATGTGCCAGTGGTCATTTATTTTATGAATTTTAATATGCACTTTTAGACTAATTTGTGATGTATTAAGTACTTTATTTTGACACTATACTTCTGCTTACAGGTACACGGAGAAGGCAAAATTTTTGTCAAAACTTTTCAGAGACAGACCAAGGCCTCCAATGGAAGAGGCTATATACTGGACAGAGTATGTCATTAGGCACAAAGGTGCTCCCCACATGAGGTCTGCAGCTCTGGATCTGACATGGTACCAATATCTGCTACTAGATGTCATTGCTGTGGTGTTGTTGGCTGTGGTTGCAGTGATTTTTGTAGCTGTGTTCCTAATTAGGACAGTATTACGACTTGTACGTGGCAAAAGTACAAAAGCGAAAAGTGGAGGGAAAAAGAAAGGTGTGAAAAGGGACTGAACTAACATTACATTTATTTCTGTGCAGCATAGAATAACATGTAAATAGAAAATATTAAAGACAGCCTACCTCTAATTTAATGTGATTGTTTATGTTTGAATCCTTAAAACTGCAAACCCATCTTTGACATCAATAGTTAAACTGTTAAATATCTACTGTGTTGAAAGGGAAGTGTGAGATTACTGAAACATACTTTCTGTTTCATTTTTTTAGTTTGATAGATAAAAAGTCTACTCACCAAGCAGCAGCGAAACACACACACATAAAAGATTGTTGTGATTGGCAAGCTTGCGTGTTCTGCTGCTTCTTGGTGAGTAGATTTAAATAATTTTATCAATAATTGATTGTTTCTGTTTCATTTGCAAAATCCAACTATTATTCAAACAGACACACTAAAAGTGATATAAAAGTTAAAGAAAACCACAATAGGTACTGGTAAGAGTTGAAATATAGTTTATGTGGATACTAAATTATTGATTTTGAGTTTGTGTTGATACGTTGAGTTGCAGTCAGGCACAACAAAAAGACTGTTATACATTGGGCTTTTGGCCAAAGCCTTCTTCAGAAAGGAAACACACACACATTCACAAAGGAAGGCATGCCTCTTGTTCACGGGACTACTATCTCTGGCCACGACTGCCGGAATGCATTCTAGCTCATTAGCCAGGGATAGCAATCTTGTGGATGTGAGGTGGCTTTGCTTGTGTGGATGTGCATGTGTTTTCTTTTCTGAAGAAGTCTTTGGCCAAAAGCTCAATATGTATAACAGTCTTTCTGTTGCAACTATCTACAACCCAGTATGTCATATTTATGCTAAGTAGCAATCTATCCTTTCCATGATAATGTTAATATTCCAACCTGGACTTTCCATAGTTTGATTTCATGTTGACAATAACATTAAATAAGTGAAAACATAAATGAGTACACTGTCTCTAATTAAACTAGAACAAGAGTATGGCATGTGTTTAGTATGGACTAAATGATTGGTCAAGATTCATGGCTCCCTTGTTAGATTCTTTTTGTCTTAGTTCCATTCTCAGCAGTATTCCACAATACAGTCCTAAAACAGACATTTATGGATAATGTGCTCAGATCACTTCTACTTAGAAGAAGGCCAGCAGAATTATTGTTCTATAATACATATTCAAATATAGTGTGCTGCCAAGAGCAAAATAAACTGTCCTCAATAATCAACATGCACCTTAAAAAAATGACCAAGACTTATTCTTTGCATATGATATGGAATCAAGAATATTTTATGTGTCATAAATTGTTGCAGTCAGTTAGACTTTGTTGTTGGCAGATAAAAATTCACTACATGTTAAATGCTGTACATAATAATATAAAACATAACAATATCAAAATTTTGTTAGCAAGTGGCATCATTGTACATATTGGTGGTCTGTAAATAGACTGTTATTACCATTTCTTTGTCATTAACCAGCCATGACTGGACAGACAGCATCAATTTCGGAATAATATTACCATATTAAAATTAATAAAATAATTGCAGTTTAAACTATGATTCTAAAATCAGTACTATAAGACATATATCTAAGAACTAGATTACAACATACATTACAATAATAAGACAGTCATTTAATAAAGTAGCAGAGTTGCTGATGTTTTCATTGGCACTGAGCTGCAGCTCAAGTAGACAGTGTTATGTCACCAGAAAAGTATTTCTCTATACTGTACAAAGATTACTTTTTTAGTATACACAGAATTTTAGTCCTAAATTGTTTGACTGGTAATGACTGAATATCCTTGGGTAGAGCATAAAATAATTTTTGGGCCACCATTAGCATGTTGTTCTGCATCTTAGTTAATCAATGTCTTGGTTTGTCTGTCCTGTTTTTATAGCGAGTACTGTATTGTTGAACTTCATTTCTCTTTCTGTACATATTATGATCTGGCTTTGTGTGAAAAAGGCAGTTGAGAATATGTTGGCTGAAAACAGTCAGAACTCCTAATCTGGAAAAAAATTGGCTTGCAACGGTCAGTATTTTTGCCTGACGTAATGATCCCCATTGCTTTCTTTTGTAACAAAAGCACATTCTAGCATCCTGCAGAATGGTCCCACTGTAGCAGCCCGTAGCTGATGTGACTGTGGAACATTGCTAAGGATACTGTTAATAGGTACTCATGTGGTACAACATTTTTTAGTTTCCTCAAGAGGTATAGGATACTTGAGAGTTTGGAACATTCGTGTTTAGTGTGCTGTTGTCAGGGGCTAAGCAAAGGAAAAGTGCTGGAACGGTTTGTCAATTTGAAATCTGAAATTATTTTATTCTTACAGCAAAGTGGCAAAAATTATCCTGAACTTGATGATGATTAATGCTGGATACTTACAGCTTTTTTGACTGCTGTGTCACCCAGTGCTCCAGTATCACTTAGGCTGCATATATTCCTCTGTGTTTTGTCTTCATTAATTTTCGTCTTGTTCAAGATGAACTAGACCTGGACCTCACTTAACAGGACTTCTGCTTGTTGAACAGCTTAAGGTACATTTTCCCCTTTTGAAAGAAAGTTGTGTCATCCCACAAACTGCAAGGTGTGCCCATTGGAGCCTACGCCATTAATGAAAATTAAGAATAACAGGAGCCATATTACAGATTCATGGGGCACATCATGCTTTAACTTCATTACACTTGATTCTGCTCCTTGCATGGGTACAATCTGTCATTTGTTATTTAGGTACAATTCGAGAGTTTGTGGAACAGTTCCCCCAACACCATATGAGTTAAGCTTGCTGAGCAGGCTCTTCTGTGGGATACAATCAAATGCCTTACTGAGGTCATAGAGTACCAGTGTAATAGACTCCTTGTCTTCAAAACCCTGACGTACATTTGTAACTAAGTACTGCTGTTGTATTTGACCTGCCCTTCCAAAAACTGTGCTGTGTATCATAAAAGAGATTATTTCCTACAAAATAACTTAATAGCTGATCTTTCATTATAGACTCTGTCGCTTTATCTAGCCCTGGTATTATCGATAAAGGCCTGTAGCTTGACACTTCATGCGGGTTACCTTTTTTGTAAACTGGTACTGTGTGTGCTACTTTCAGGAAGTCTGGAAATCCCCCAGCATGGAGGTATTTATTTATTACTACTGACAGAGGTTGAGCAATTTCACAGACTGCAGTTTTTAATATAGTAAAGGACATGCTGCGAATATCAGGGCTTCCAGAGTGTTTGTAGTCTTTTACTATTTTTATTACATCTTTTTGATACACTCTCTTCCACATTACCATGCTGCATTTATTTCCAAATTTCACAGCAACTGCAGGATCTGTTTTGAAGTCATGAATTTCATCTGCTGTGTTTTCTACTGTGTTTACAAAATATTCACTACATTCACCTGGACTGCAAGAATTAGAGCAAGAGGTGGGCTTTTGCCTACATTCATTAATCAGATCCCATGCTGCCTTGCAAGGATTGTGAGCTTCCTCATCAAATCTAGTATTATTTTCCTTCTTTGCTTTCTCTACTTCTTTTCTGTAAATCCTTTTGGCATGTAGATAATTGCAGTATAGTCTATTCTTGATGCCAATATCTTCAGTGACTTTGTTTTTACCATTTAGTGCTTTTACAATGCATTTTGGTTTGGCTAAACTAGAGGTACACCAGTTCTTTACTTTGACAGTTTTCTGTGTGTATTTTGATTTAGCAGTTGGAAATCTCTTGGGTTTCAGTGGAAAATTTTCATCAAATTTGGCTCTAAGAGTCTGGAACATGGAACTGAATGTATCACTTGGGTCCAATTCTTCACACATTTGATACCAGTCTGTAGAAGACACTGCAGTTTTGAAATCATCTAATTTTTTCTTTGTAATAACACTACTTCTGAAGACATAATTTGAATGCCAGCTGGGAATTTGGTGAATGCTTACTGAGTTTGTCTATAGGTTCATGATTAGTGAATTGTGATCTGCAAGCATAGGGTCAACAATACGTGCTTTTTAGTCCCAAAAATTTACGTTCGTAACAACTGTGTCACGACAGACGTGGAAGGTAACTGTACAAATTTGTTGTAAGAGGTTTTAGTACCATCGACCAAACTGAGAATGATAGTCCATTATAAATTCTGAGTTGGTTCACTTTGTGATGATTCCCTATTTGCAATACCCTCAGGCTTAGTACACCCAAATTAGCCTTAACTAGTGTTATGATGGTGAACTGGAGTGGGTGGGAAAGGGGAAGAGATGGTAGGGTAAGGGTTGGGGCAGAGAATAGAGACGTCTGGCAGGGTGTGCAGGGACTAGACGGAGCCACGATAAGATAGAAGAGAGAGAGAAGATGCAACGGAGAGCAGCGCGCTTCGTTACAGGATCATTTAGTAATCGCGAAAGCGTTACGGAGATGATAGATGAACTCCAGTGGAAGACTCTGCAGGAGAGACGCTCAGTAGCTCGGTACGGGCTTTTGTTAAAGTTTCGAGAACATACCTTCACCGAAGAGTCAAGCAGTATATTGCTCCCTCCTACGTATATCTCGTGAAGAGACCATGAGTATAAAATCAGAGACATTAGAGCCCACACAGAAGCATACCGACAATCCTTCTTTCCACGAACAATACGAGACTGGAATAGAAGGGAGAACCGATAGAGGTACTCAAGGTACCCTCTGCCACACACCATCAGGTGGCTTGTGGAGTATGGATGTAGATGTAGATGTAGATGTAGATGTAGATGTAGATGTAGACTGCCACCAGGTGCGGCGTCGAGTGGCTGTGGGACAGGGAGGTTGGGGGAGGGGAACAGGGTGCATAAAGGGAGAGGAGTAGGGTAGGGGGAAGACAGCCAGGTGCATTGGTGGAGGCAGCAGACAACGACGGTGAGTGGACACGAATATGGAGAAGGTGATAGTACAGAGGGGCTAGAAAGTGTTGGGTGGAGGGTGTGGAGATAGTCGGTTACTGTAGGCTGAGGTTAGGATAATTTCAGGAGTGGAGAATGTGTTGTAAGGATAGCTCCCATCTGTACAGTTCAGCAACGCTGGTGGTGGAGAGAAGGATCTAGGTGACCAGTGTTGTGAAGCAGCCATTGAAATCAAGCATGTTGTGTTCAAATACCACCCAGCTGTCCACCAGGATGAACAGCTACTGCCAAACTGTGGCCAAGAGCAAAGTAGACCAACCTGTAGTACAACATGCAGCTGAGCACAACATGCTTGATTTCAGTGGCTGCTTCACAACCCAGCTCATCTGGATCCTCCCCTTCAACACCAGCTGTTCTGAACTGCACAGATGGGAGTTATCCTTATAACACATTCTCCACTCTTGAAATTATCCCAGTCTCAACATACAGCAACCTACTGCTCCCCCACATTCCACCCAGCAGTTTCCGCTTCCTCTGTCCTATCTCCTCCTCCCTGTTTTTGTTCGTTTATCTTTTAACATGTGCCGTCCTCTGCCAACACACCAGCCTGTCTTTCCACATCCCTGCTCCTCTCTCTTCTTTTCTGCTTCTGCTCCCCATGCCCCTCCCCCCCCCTTCCCTCTCCACAACCTCTCTGCCCCACAGCCTCTTAACCATGCTCCTGATGGCAGTCTTGCAAGTGTCCATCTAGTCTCTGCACACTCTGCAAGACAGTACTCTTGTCCTGCCCCCAGCCACACTCTGCTGTCCCTTTCCCTTCCCTGTCCGCTCCAGATTGCTGTTCCATTCCTTGTGACAGTTGCATTCTGGTCCAAGCTGCCAGAGAAGGTGGTCATGTGTGCATGAGGTATGCTTGCTTTACTTGTATGAAAATGTGTGTGTGTGTGTGTGTGTGTGTGTGTGTGTGTGCATTTTTTTTTTCTTTTCTGAAGCAGGCTTTGGCTGACAGCTAAATGTGTACCAGTCTTTTCGTTGGTCCTAATTGCAAATCAGTGTGCCATCTCTATGATGAGTAACAATCTATCCTTTTGCTGATTTTGGTTATATTCCAGCCTGGAGCTTCCACTGTTAGAGACATACTAAAGGAGGTGGTAACTTAGTCTTAATGCTGCCATAATTAGTAACTGTTTAGGGTCATAGTTGGCTTTACTAGAATGACAGAGGTACCACGCAATAAACTCAGTTCTGGTGTGGGTGACAGAGGGCTAGGACAAAATAAAATCAAACTTAGTGTAATTAACAGTAGTCAGTTTTTAAATCTATGTTTTATTATCCTATAATGAAATCGATATTGTGAGACCGGAAGTCCACATGATAACTGCATTCTGGTCCAAGCTGCCAGGGAGGGCAGTCATGTGTGTTTCCTCTTCTGAAGAAGCATCTGGCTGAAAGCTAAATGTGTAAGAGTCTCTTTGTTGTACCTGCCTTCAATTCAGCACGCCATCTTTATGGCGAATAACAATCTACCCTTTTCTTTATATTGTTTGTTAGACCTCTGTTAACCACAATTTCTCCAGGAATGAATGACACAAATATATATATACCTCTAATGCTTCACACTGGAGGATTAAATGTGGTGCAGTTTCATAAATTCTGTACTGCACTGTCTCCACTCAGGGGCTTCTGTCTCTATACAAATTACACTTGCCATGGCCAGTCATTAGCCCTAATGAGAGTTTAACCTGTCTCTTATTCAAGCCCAGAATTACAGAACTTCTCTAAAAATATGATTTCAGCATCATTAACATGTTCTTGTTTCTGTTTTTTAGTCCAATGTTCTACATGCTACCTTCTGATCGAGCTACATAGTTTAGATTTTATCATCGCCTTAGTGATAGCTAAGATAGATCCTGGTTCAACGAATGGGGCCATCGCCTCTGCTCTGATCAGCCTATCAGCTTGTTCTCCTCTGAATGGGAAGATATGTTGTTCACACTGACCTACACAGGGAGGAACGATCACCATGATAAAATAAGGGCAATCAGAGCTCATACGGAAAGATATAGGTGTTCGTTCTTTCTGTGTGCTATACGAGATTGGAATAATAGAGAATTGTGATGGTGGTTCGATGAACCCTCTGCTAGGCACTTAAATGTGATTTGCAGAGTATCTGTGTAGATGTTGATATAGATGCCCGCCAGGAGAGGGCACCCTTACAAGTGCGCACATCTTGCTTGAAATCAACAGATCAGGTAATAAAATAAAATCAATCAGAAATATTGTAAACAGAGAGACAGGGAAAGAAGCCATAGAAGGTGCATTACCTCTGTTAAAAAGAGTGGGAACATTGTAAAAAGTAGTTCATGTGTAGTAGATATTTTTAATTACTAACATTTGAATATAACTGAGAAAAGTAGTGCAAACAGTTCAGAAGAGGAAGCAAAATAGTACACTTAAAAAACAGTATTGAGGACATTTTATTAAATAAAAATTAATCTCAAATCCCCATCTGTGTGCTCTCCTTCCTGAAGTAAAGAAGATTATCAAGACTCCAAAAAGTAAAAGTTCATAAGGGCCAACACAGTAAAAAGCTGTGGCCCTATAATACGTTAATTTCTTAGTCACTTATGTAAGACATCCTTAACTCATGGTGTTTTCCCAAGCACATTAAAAAATGTCATTGTTAGACCACTCTATAAGAATGGTGATGCCACAGATGTCAATAACTATTACCCAGTGTCACACCTTACATCATTTTCTAACATTTTTGAGAAGATAATGCACTCCAGGGTTGTCACCCACTTGTGAAATAATGAAATACACAGCCAGTTGAGTTTTGGGTTCCAAACAGGTCACTTTACTGAGTCAGCCAGTAACAAATTTCCTGAGCTCATAATAAAGTTTTTAAATGATAAATATCTCTAGTTGGTACCTTCTGTGACGTACAAAAGCTATTTTATTGTGTCAGCCACAATATTTAATTAGAGAAATTAATATTGTACAGAAAGATCTGGTGGAATGTATATAATTTACAAGTAAAGGAGACACCTTACCATATAGTACAGGTACTAAGTCGCCAACACATACATAAAAGGGACTGAAAAACTTTACTAGCTTTCTTTTTCAAGCTGGAGTATGCACATGCAGATGTCCAGTCTCTCTCTCTCTCACACACACACACACACACACACACACGCCCACACACACACACACACACACACACACACACACACACACACACACATGCTTTTCAGCTACACTGTGTCAGTTGAATACACAATGTGGGGACTATAGTTTCACAGGTAGACTTGGATGTGTGATAGTGTCAGGTGGAGTAGGTGAGGGAGAAAAGAAGTGGGGAGAGGGAGGGAGGGTGGGGAAGGGTGGCTGACAGCTCAGAGGGAGGCAGCAGGCATAAGTGATAGTAATGTGGGGGGAGAGGCACCAGGTGCACTGGACAGGATTATGACACTTGGGCGCTGGAGTGGGCGAAAAATTTTTTTCAGTATACATAGTCCAGTACATGCTTGTTTATGCTCTTATTTAAGAAACAGAATGCAGAAAGTCACCCTAGGCTTTCGACTAATACACGGAGAGACATCCTCTGCATGGGGAGAAATTACTTTGGATTCCCAAAAGATTTGATCGTTATACGAGAGTCTTATTTGCATTTGTGAATATCGCCAAATGTTGGCTGCAGTATGCATCAGTAACAATGAAAATTTGAGCCAGGCCAGACTCGAACCAGGATCTTGTGCCTGATGCAAGTGGTCGCCTTGACCACCTTGGCCACCCAAGAAAGTTAGTATTTCATGCCTAATAACTGGGCTTTGACTTTAATCATACGCCTCTTCCTGTATGGAACTCACAGTAACTGTGTGAGTATAGGATGTAGGCAAAAGTGGTGACATATGGAAGTTTGGGTCAGTCTGGGGAATGTTGTCAGATGGCAGAGGTAGTCAAGGCAACCACTCACCTCAAGCAGAAGATCTGGGTTCGAGTCCTGGGGTGGCACAAATTTTCATTGTCACCAGTGCATAGTGTAGCCAACATTTAGCCATATTCACAAATGCAAAAATGATTCTGGTATTTCATGTAGCATTTGCTCACTGTACTGCAAGTACATTAGAGTAACAGAGGCACTGCATTTTAGTATAGTGTTTGATCATCGGCCCACTACTGTTCTTGATTTATGTTAACGATCGATCATTTCATCTGAATGGGGAGGCAGAATTAGCCCTGTTTGCAGATGACACAAGCATTGTTGTGAATGTGAATAAACAACCATCAACAGCAAAAATAGTAAATGATGTTTTTGTCAATGCCTTTGCACAAAAAGGCATCGAAAAAATGCAGCTCGTCCAGTTTTGTACAGTCAAAAATATCCCACACCTGTATTAATTTAGTATGTCAACATGAAATGGTAAACACGGTAGGAAATTATAAGTTCTTAGCTGTGCATGTTGATGAAAAATTGTAGTGGAAATACCTTATAATAGACCTGCTAAAACATTTAGGTTTGGCTACTTTTCCCACAAAAATGCTTGCTTCTTTGGGGATATAGAAGCACATTTTCATTCAGTAAGCTAACATATTTTTATTCTTTGATGCTGACACTCAATTAAGCTGCAGCTTTCATCCATAGCTTTCCTTGAATATCACGTTCCATTAATGCGGTTATGTGTAAGCTACACTCATCAATTTCTCACGATCCTACTTGCATGATGCTTCAGATTGTAGTGGACTGTGTACTAGCAACAAGCAACTGCAAGTGACAAATCACCTTCCATCCAAACCGGCGATCGACTGTATTTAAGGTGCATAATTTTGCATTTCATTAACAGTAAAAGGTAAATCCCCACCAGCTACACAGCTCATTAAGGCATCAGCCCCTGTTGGTGATACTTCAGAAAGGCAGCAAGTTACATATTTAGCTTCCTGTGTGCGATTTTATAGTTAATTCTTACGATAGTGGTAGGAGGGTGTATAGGATGTGAGCATTCTCTGTGTGGGAGAGAAGGGGAGCTGGCTGCAGTTTGTGAACAGCTGAAGACGCTTTTGGCCACTGTCAGCCATCTTCAGGCTACTGTTTTGGGGTGTATCGACGGCTGAGAATAATGTGCGTCACATGGGACACCTCGAGTGTCACCCGTTTTGCGCATAGGCTCTGCTGCAGGGACACCTCACAGACTATGCAATGCTGTGGATCCACCATCACAGCACGGTGTGTGGTGGATGGCGACAAATTTGCATGGCTCGAGGTGGATAGTCAGTGTGGAAGCTGGCTGTCTGGGCTCACTCATTCGCCCTGTCAATGGACATGGGGCCGTTCCTTCAGCAGGGTCCGAGCAGGCACACGGTATCAGTGGTTCGCTAGTTGTCGGGAGCTCCACTGCTAAGTGCATTACTTACCATTAGAGAAATATCTTTCAGGGCCGGCAAGAAATCCAGTGTGCACTCGGTTTGTCTGGCAGAAGGCCTCATCTGAGGTGTGAAGGAGGTCCTGCCTGCTTTTATTGAACACGTAGGGTGCAGTCCGTCTGCAAGTTGTGACTCACATGGGCACCAGTTACGTCTGTTGCTCGGGTTGTGAGTTCATACAAGTGGCTGACAGAAGTGGTGAAGACTGTTGGCCTCGCGTGCAGAATGCAAACGGAGTTCACAATCTGCACGACTGTTGCCAGAACTGGTTGGGGTCATTCGGTTTGGAACCAAGTGGAAGGTCTCAACCAAAGGCTCTGTGGATTCTGTCACTGTCTTGGCTGCAGATTTATGGACATGTGTTAAAGGGTGGTGAATTACATGACGCCCCTTGATAGGTCAATGGGAAACTACACAAAGGAAGCAGCTACTCGGGCGGCAGAGTAATTGTGGAGTGTATATGGGGTGTTTTTAGGCTAGGCAGTAGTTTGAGATAATCTGACTGACGCTCGTCAGTTCAATATGCAGAGAATGGGATCAGACTGCTTACAAAGTAAAGGCACTTCGACTGTCAAAACTGTAACAGTAAAGTGTTGAAGTGTTCGTAAAGAACTTCCTGAATTTACTGTCCTCCAGAGAAATTGTTGTGCTGAAATTATTCTTGGAACCGAGAGCTGTCTGAATCCTGAAGTAGAAAGCTCTGGAACACTTAACGAGGTGTGGAACGTACATCGAAAAGACAGATGAGACACCAATGGAAGGGAATGTTCATTGCAGTCGACAAAAATAGTGCCTCTCGAGGTCGAAATTGACTCTGACAGTAAAGTTATCTGGATGCGTGTAACATGTGTAGGAGAAGTCAAGTTAATTGTCGAATATTTTTACCCGTCGCCCGATTTTTTTTTTTTTTATTCATTCCAATTGATCCATAGTGAGGAGGTCCTCCAGGATGTGGAACATGTCAGAAAAACAACAATACATGACAAATATTTACAACTAAAGCAATTAAGCTAATGTACCATTTCACGGGTCCCAAGTGGAATGATTGTCATTTTTTAATGAACACTATATGAAAGAGTCATTTTACATATACTAATGCACTGAATTTAAAATAAAAAAGTTTTTTATTTATTTATAAGGTAATAAACATGTAATACAACTACTGTAAAACTTATTTACAATGAACACATTACTGCACTGAAATGGTGCAGAAGGTAGATTGTACTTACACACACACACACACACACACACACACATACACACACACACACACACAGACATTTACAATGAACACATTACTGCACTGAAATTGTGCAAGAAGGAGTTGGCCACCAATAAATCCTTTAGGCTTCTCTTAAACTGAATTTCATTGCTTGTTAAGCTTTTTATGGCTGCTGGCAAAGTTATTGAAAATGTATGTTCCTGGATAATGCACACCTTTTTGTACAAGACTAAATGACTTTAAATCCTTGTGAAGATGATTCTTATTTCTAGTACTGATTCCATGAATTGAGCTGTTGGTTTGAAAAAGTGATATATTTTTAATGACAAATTTCAGTAAGGAATAAATATATTGGGAAGCATCAGTTAGTATACCTAGTTCCCTAAACTGGCTTCTGCAGGATGTTCTTGAGTTCACACCATATATAACTCTTACTGCACGTTTTTGTGCCCAGAATAGCTTGGCTTGATGAATTACCCCAAAAAATAATCCCATATGACATTATGGAATGAAAGTAAGCATAGTATGCCAGCTTTTTCATTTTTATATCCCCTATGTCTGACAAAATTCGCATTGCAAACAGAGATTTGTTAAGACGCTTCAGCAGTTCTGTGGTGTGCTCCTCCCAGTTGAATTTATTATCAAGCTGTAATCCCAAGAATTTAACACTGTCCACTTCTTCTATCTTCTTGTCGTCGATTGTTAGACATATAACCGTGGGACACCCCTTACAAGTTCTGAACTGTATGTAGTGTGTTTTTTCAAAGTTTAGTGACAAGGAATTGGCTAGGAACCAGTGATTAATGTCCACAAATATTTTATTAGCTGTTCTTTCTAAGACTTGATTTGCTATTTATTGCAATGTTTGTATCATCGGCAAACAAAACGAACTTGGCATCTGGTAATGTTACTGATGAAAGGTCATTGATATACACAAGAAAAAGTAAGGGGCACAAAATGGAACCTTGTGGGACCCTACATATAATTAGATCCTGTTGTGGCAGTTTTGGAATCTTTGGAAGAAAGTCTACGCTCAGTAGCTCGGAAATACCCAGATCATGCAGACGACTTTAACTCACCGTGTGCAGACTGGGACATACTCGTAATTGGACAGCATTTGACACGACAACTCTCAGGAGGACTTCCACCAATTCTGTCAATCAACGCCAAACCGAGTAACTGCTTGCGTAAGGGCCGGAGGTGGACAAACGCGTTATTGACTTGCTGAGTTTGTCGAGCTCATCCTCTGGAATGAATAATAATTTTTCTGAAATTTTAATCATGTGGTTGTCTGTACATGTACATCGCATCTACCAATTTCTGTACATAACTTGTCAATTTCTTTTTCAGTTTAGGGTGTAACTAAGCGAAAAGTGAATGTCGATATATTTAGTCGATTGCGGTATGCTCAGGGCCGTTTCTACCTTTAGGCAAGACTAGGTGGCCGCCTAGGGCGGCAACATTTTAGGGTCGACAAAGGGCAGAAAATTAATTTCAAATCAAACAACGAAAAAATTGAGCAAACGAGGAGAAAAAAATGAAAAACAGGAAAACTTAAATCACCGAATACTTTAACGAAAGTAAACACGTTCCCTCTACCTTCCTAAAAACGAAAGCAGCCGCTATGGATACAGAGTACAAAATGGAAACAAACATGAACTTGATTCATCGAATGTGTGAACTTTATCATGACTATCCAGTAAAAGTAGGATGAATCTCAATCATACTTGTCATGAAATAGGTATAACATAAGAATAAAGTACTGCGATTCGGAGTATTACTTCTGATATATTTTAAATGTTACTCATTTATTTTATTTATTTTGAGTTCTGTAGATCCATTTGAGAATATATCTCTGGATATAGAACGAGTCAAATTTTGACAAATATGAGGCAAAACATAAAAACAGGGCTACATTTTGGTTTTGTACTGAAATTTCATTCTGATTCTGCAAAGCAAAAAATCTGAAGCCAAAAATTTATTGTACAGGAGAAGGAATATTCGAAGTTCAGTAACTTTGCATGCGGAAACTTTTTTCTTTTTTTTTATGATCGGTATGCCTCCCATCAATACAACATAGCTGGCCGGAGTGGCCGAGTGGTTCTAGGCGCTACAGCCTGGAACTGCGCGACCGCTACGGTTGCAGGTTCGAATCCTGCCTCGGGCATGGATGTGTGTGCTGTCCTTAGGTTAGTTAGGTTTAATTAGTTCTAAGGTCTAGGGGACTGATGACCTCAGAAGTTAAGTTCCATAGTGCTCAGAGCCATTTGAACCAATACAACATAACCACATCTTTACTTGTCCATTCTATTGCAATTAAATGAAATTAGTAATCGATTGAAAATTTTGTTGCACTGGTATATTCAGTTGAATTCTGTTCTGAAATATTCAGCAGATTCTCCTACTTCAATTACGTCGGAAATTTGATGACCAAAAATAAGTTTTAAAGGAATCGGGGACAAAGCATGAGAATTGAGAACTGTGCCAAGAAAATGAAGTTGGGTCACCTTAGTTTAATGATTGAATCTGGAAGTGTAATAGGAGATTTTCGTTGTTGTGCAATTGGATGTTGGTCGTGGTGGCAAAAGGAGGGGGTATCAAGGAGACTGATGGCAGCAAAAAAAGAGGATATCATTTTCAGTTATCGTCTATGGCGGCAAAACACCTAGCAACGGCCCTGGATTTGTTTGAGGTCCTAGCTGCCTCGCCCAGTATTGTTCAGATATTTCCTGTCTCTCAACCAGCGTGAACAGACAGAGAAGCTCCTTCCACTGTGACTGCGTGGTTGAGCGTCTTCTCTCTGTCCCCACCTTCCCGTCCCCCTCTGGCATCCATGTCGCGCGTAGCGAGACGAGACTCGCTTTGAGATATTCGCAGCGTTTGTGAGGCCATCTGGCGCGAGAAACCCGCAGCTGCTTCCCCCCACCCAGTCCCAGCGGAAGACATTCGGGACAAGGTCACCAGCTGATTCAGTTGTGGGCAGGAAGCTGCTGTCGATGCTTTGAGAGGAGCAGCGACGCACATAGCGTGTTTCTGCAGAAAAGGTTTGTGGCGTCAAGCACGAGAGCTGCCCTGTTTGTTTGTTGCGCGACCTCCGTGTTCTCACACTATTGTGCTACGGTGGCATAGAATCTGACAGTTTGACCACAATAAGAGTTCACATCACCATCCGGGAATCCAGATTAGCGTGTTTCCTGATCGTCTCCTCAAAAGACATACGCCGGGATGATTTGTTTATATCTAAAGCGTGCGATTTCCCGCTTCGTCCCTCTTACGTTACGAGTTTTCCAACAGTCTCTAGCGACCCACTAGCCGAGGGAACATATTCTAAATCTTAGTAGTTCCGTCATATGAGACTTTACAGGATTCTAAACAGCGCCAGTTTCCGTCGAATACTTATTTTTAGGTACTTGACGACAGACAAAAATCTGCTAAGGGTATCTGGAGGTGTCCAGTGTCATGACAATATACAAGAGTTAGTGGGAAAATGATTTTACCAATTCCAACAGCTTTGAAAATCTAACTTTGCAACACAGATTAGAAGAAGTTGAAGGACTATTACCATTCTCTAAAAGAAAGACAGCTGTCACGAAAATAATCAACGCTTATGAGCGCGAAGTGATAACAGTTTAGAGATGCAAAAATAAAATGTGCGCCTTAGAGCTGGTCATGTCAAACCTTTTGTAAACGGAGTGACGCAATGTGCAAAAAACACAGAGTGCGTCCGATGTAAAACACCGAATTAGGTCTGGCGAGACCATTATTGTACTGTTCGTTATTGACATTGGACGACTTGTTTACTCGTGGAGAGAGGAACACCGATAGAAGCGTAACAATCCACACTGTTTCCTGCTAATTACGGAGCATTGTTCTGCTTTTGATGTGGTGAATTTCAGTATGTCCTCTAAGGAAATTAAGATTCAAACTGTTGTGGATGTCTCAGATGACTGTATACCATATTAGAGATATTGACCGTCTGCTTTATCCTGTTCGGGAACACATCTGTGTCATAGTTGTTGAGAATATACGAGACCAGTCCACATTTGGAATCGCATTTTTGCCAAACATTACTTGTGGAAGTACATTGTCAGATAATTATTTCTTTAGGTTCGTCTCATCACAACCGAATAAAACGCATTTATCGCATTTATCGGCTTTAATATTTACGAGGCATCTGTATATACTATTTTGATTTACATTTTCGACACTGTATACTGAGATTATGAACAATTCTGGCACTTTCTATAATATTAAGCAAGTAACCTGGCGTGACACGTTATGTAACAGCTTCCAGGAGCAAGAACAATTTTATCCTCAATCTTTCGTATAATTATTCACCGAATTTTAAAAAATTAAATTCGTTTCCTCATGGAGAGTTATAATCTTATGTGAAAGGTTCAACACAGTACTACAACTATTACCCTTAGAAACTATGTTTGTGTCTTGAAGCAGTTAAACGTACCCTAGATAACATACATGCAGTATTTGAAAATGAGAACACTTTTTAAACTTGCAAAAAACTTTACGCACAATTTTAAACGTTTCCTAAACTTTTTCTGCCTTGCACGCTTAACGTCAAATTTTTAACACATTAACTCTTTTGTAAAGTAATCAGACGTTCGAAACTGTATTACAGATGGTAAGTCGATTCTTTAAAAAAATCAGGGACTTACTGATTTATTTATAATAAAGGACCTTATAAAATGAATCGCATTCTGTTCTTCATGGATAACCGTATCATCTGCAAAAGCATAGCGTCCTCTTTCCAAAAAAAAAAAACTTCAGTCCAGTCACAAATTTCGCTTGATCGCCTGAATGATCGAACTTTTAATAGTAAGAGTAGGTATGGTACTGAGACAAATGGTTTTATGAAATCGAGAAATACTTCATCTATCTGACTGTATTTATCCATGGGTTTCAGGATGTTGCATAAGAAAAAAACGAATCGGGTTTCACATGATAGATGTTTTCGGACTGCATGCTGTCTGGTCATTCTGCTCTAGATACCTCATTACGTTTGTGGTCTGGATATGTTCTAACATTCTACAGCAAATGAGCATCGGGATAGTGTACGGTAGTTTTGTGAATGACTCCTGCTACCCTTCTTGTTCTTGTAGACGGATATGACCTGTGCTTTCTTTCAACTAATGGGCATGATTTCCTTGTTCGAATGATCCATGGTAGATTATGGGTACTAGAGGGCTAACTAGCCACAAACTCAGTATAGAATCTGATAGGGCTTCCATAGGACCCTGGAGCTATTTTAAGTTTTAGCGATTTCAGCTGTTTCTCCACAACAATCACTCATTTTTGAAGTGGTGCGCGAATCAAACTGAAACAAAACCGTTGGATGTTCATTTTGTGAAGGACCATTTTAAAAGGGTCTTAAGCGTCTCTGCTTTCGCTTTAATATCCTCAACTTCAGTCCCTGCTTCGTCCATGAGTATCCGGATAATGAAGAAACGTAAAGACTGTACTTGGCGTGTGACTTCCTGATTCCCTTCTCTCCCTTTCCATTTAAGTCGGTTAAGACATCTCCACACGCTACCTCTTTCCTCGTATACAATCACAGACGCACGGAAATAAAAGGGCACGCACAAAAATGTACGGGAAGAGCGCGATACACACAGCGATTATCTTGTCTATACGTTGCCTCATTGCGAAAGCAGTCCGTCTCTGCTAGGGAGCTTGTGCTGCGTTTATTGTGAGAAATACTTAAGGAAGGTTCTTAGTCATTACGTGAAGATTAACTAACTTTGAATGTGTCATTCGTATTTTATTTTGTAAAAAAACTTTTTGTCATGAAATATTAAATGTAGATTAACATCCTCAGACTCTTCACTCGACAAGTTTGGTAATTTCATAGACGCCAGAACACACAATAACGGAGGCTATGTTTCTCAATTTCGTATTTTTTGCATCACACTGTCCTTCATTTGTGTTTCTAGTAGTTTATGCAAGAGCTGCACATACCTCATTATTTCTTTTGTTCAAATATTAGGCTCGTTAATTGTTGTGCTTTTAAGTCACCATAGCACGAATATTCATCGAAAGTTTTCGTATGTTCTTTTGATAAATTTCTTGCTTATTTTTTCTCTGTTTTCCTATTCGAAACTTATTGTGTCTTACACTGAAGCGCCAAAGAAACTGGTGTAGGCATGCGCTTTCAAACACAGAGATATGTAAACAGGCAGAATATGGCGCGTAGGTCGACAACGGCAATATGAGAAAAGAAGTCTCTGGCGCAGTTGTTAGATTGGTTACTGCTGCTACAATGGCATGTTATGAAGATTTAACTGAATTAGATCGTGGTGTTATAATCGGCACATGAGCGATGGGACACAGCATTCCCTAAGTAGCGATGAAGTGCGGATATTCCTGTACGACCATATCATGAGTGTACCGTGAATATCAGGAATCTGGTAAAACATCAAATCTCCGATATCGCTGCGGGCGGAAAAAGATCCTTCAAGAACAGGCCCAATGGCGACTGAAGAGAATCGTTCAACGTGACAGAAGTGCAACCCTTCCACAAATTGCTGCAGCTTTCAGTGGTGGGCCATCAACAAGAGTCAGCGTACGAACCATTCAATGAAACATCGCCAGTAAGGGCTTTGGGACCCGAAGGCCCACTCGTGTACCCTTGGTGACTGCACGACACAAAGCTTTATGCCTCGCCTGGGCCCGTCAAGACCGACATTGGACTGTTGCTGACTGGAAACATGTTACCTGGTCCGACGAGTTTCAAATTGTATCGAGTCGATAGACGTGTAGATGTATGCAGACAACCTCATTAATCCATGGACCCTGCATTTTAGCAGGGGTCTGTTCACGCTGGTGGAGGCACTGTAATGGTGGGGGAGAGTGCAGTTGGAATGATGTGGGCCCCCTGATACGTATAGAAACGTCTCTGACAGGTGACACGTACGTAAGCATTCTGTCTGATCACCTGCACCCATTCTTGTCCATTGCGCATTCCGACGGACTTTGGAAATTCCAGCAGGACAAAGCAACACCCCAACACGTCCATAATTGCTGCAGGAACACTCTTCTGAGTTTAAACACATCCACTGGCCACCAACGTCTCCAGACATGAACGTTATTGAGCATATCTGGGGTGCCTTGCAACGTGCTGTTCAGAAGAGATCTTCACCACGTTGTACTCTCATGGATTTCCAAAAAGTATGTTCAAATGTGTGTGAAATCTTATGGGACTTAACTGCTAAGGTCATCAGTCCCTAAGCTTACAGACTACTTAAACTAAATTATCCTAAGGACAAACACACACACCCATGCCCGAGGGAGGACTCGAACCTCCGCCGGGACCAGCCGCACAGTCCATGACTGTAGCGCCCCAGATGGATTTACAGACAGCCCTGCCTGATTCATGGTGTCAGTTCCCTCCAGCACTACTTCAGACATTAATCGAGTGCATGCCATGTGGTGGTGTGGAAAAAATGCATGCTCGCAGGGCCCTACACGGTATTAGGGAGGTGTACCAGTTTCTTTGGTTCTTCGGTGTATTCTTTAAAGTAACATGATAGTAGACTTTTTATCTGATACTTGAAGCTCAGGGCATCCCATCTCAAATTTTTATTCAAGTAACCTTTAGAAACGGCACCCCACGCAACTTTTCTTTGTGCGTAATCATCTACTGTATAAATTTAAGCGTGCTTCCTTTGGAGTTAACATACATTACTGCACATAAATCTCTTCACAGCTTATCTTCAACAGCCTATACAACCAGACACACATTCGCCCCAACTGCCAGTAGCTTGCTAAAAAGCCTCAAAATTCGCACCGAAGACGGCAAGCAATGCGCCTTACGCACGACCTCCGTTTACAGGAAATTAAGCGTGCAAAAATGTGCACCCTGTGGACGCATCTGTAGTGTACCTAGTTGGTGATGATGACGCTGCCCTTTCAGCTGGAGTCCACGAAGTTTTCACGTGGAGGGAATGTTGCCAGCTACATTACCCAAGCAGGTACATCAGTTCAGCAGCAACAAACACCACTATTATGACCAGGTGAAACTGCGATTGTCCGGACGTAACTGTGGTTTCTTTGGTTGCTCTGGAAGAGTGTCGATCGAAACTACAACATACGAAATATTAATTCACTTTATTATAAGAATGCATGAAATGATTTAGTTAATTTGATACAGGGCTTTGCCACAGGAGTGATTGATAATTTACTACTGTCATTGACTATTGAAGCATCACTTGATGCGTAGAATTAAAAAAGTGTTCTCTTGAGGTACAATATTTAACATTTACAAAAGTACGTTTCCACCTGAGACTCGAATAACTCCTTAGTCCTACTCGATGGTGCTGCCTGCTTCATCTGAGGCCACGAACTGGCGCAGAACTCTATATTGACCACCTCGCGAGGGCGCTGCTGTGCTGAGAGAGAGGGCGTTCTGGACGGCAGTGAAACATCGCTAATATATTGTGGTATCGATGGTGGCTGTCGACTTGGGTGTGGCGCTGCAATCTTTGGACGATGCCGCAACCACATTGCCCTGTGATTAGGCCGGTATTACACTATCGTATTTCTTTGACGCAGAAATCATATCATATTTGTTTGACAAGGAAATATGATCAAATATTCATCAAATTTCTTTGACAAAGATCTTTGACTTGGCGTGAGAAAGGGGTATTACACCGTCGTCATATTTTCGTTAAATTTCAATATGGCGAACAATAACCAGTTATGCACTGCAGTTGCTTATACCACAATTGCATTGTGTGTACATTTGGAAGAAAAGCAGCGGAAGAAAAGGAAACATGCTTGGGTGAAGCTATGGTTATTACGTCGAGATGACAAAAGCATTCAGTAAAATTTGTTACGGGAGCTGCAAATTGAGGATGTGAAGTCTTACATAAATTACTTATGAATGGATGAGAGTGCGTTTCAGTAATTGCTCAGTAAAGTGGCTTCTCACATTACAAAACAGAATACTCACTTGAGAAACGCTATATGTGCAGAAGACAGGCAAACTGTGGCACCGCGATTTCCTGATACAGCAGAGAGCACTCTACTTTACAACGCAGCACTCGAATAACACGGTGCACATTAACCAATGCAGTTCCAGAAATATGTGAAGCGGCTTATGAAGCCCTGAAGGGGGAACAACTGAAGGTAAAGAAATATTTAGTACACTATATGAGCAATAAGAGCTATTTTTATTTTTGAATAATTTAATTAATAGAATTAATGTTTGTACAACCACAAAATTAATAAAAAGTACGAAACAGATGAAGCGCTTTTTAACTTGTGGCATCCAGAGTTCAAAAATAAATTAGAATGGAAAGCTAAGAATTTTTTTATTTTAGAGTGTGGCCACTTCCTCTATTGGAGCTTGCTGAAAAGCTGCCTGCTGCCTGCATGATCGTGTGATACCCATAAGCTGGTATTACACTATCATATTTCTTTGTCAAAGTTGACATGTCAAATAAATTTGATGGTGTAATAGCGCACTTTGTCACATCTCGCCCGTCGTCAAATAAATATAATCAACTATAGGCCCTAGCCGTAGGTTTGATTATAAAAGTCGTTCGTCTTCTGTTCACTGCAATGTGAAATGTAACCGCTTGGAGCGCTGGCGTCGCTACAGCTTGTCAGTTAATGAGCATTTCACTCTCATTTAAGTATATGTCCGAAAGGGTCAGCCTTCAGGAATTGTGAAACGAACCCTGTCGTCCAGGACAGTATGCCACAAAGAGCGCATATTCGCCACGAGATGGGGAAATCCACAGGCGTCTATTGTGCTGAATCAGGCCCAAGCGCTTAGTGTGCGAGTGAGACAGACGAGAACCTATGTCATAGGGAAACCCCACAGAAACTGTCTGTGGACAGGGAGACGTAGCAGTATTAAATATGGCGGATCTAAGATCGGCCATAAAGAGAAATGTTTATGGAAACTATTTAATTCTGTTGTAATTCAGGGAATCAAACCACAGTAATTTTTATCTGCCTTCCCCCATAAATGTTCATGGTGATCCCAACAATGCTTGAATATTGATCGTATCTATAATTCTTTAGGATTTACTGTTAAAGTGAAATTAACAAGTTTTGTAACAAAGACCTGAATGCTAAAATCTGACCGCTTTGGTCGATATTAAAGATGGACATTTCGTATTGAAGCGCACCATTAAAATGAAAAATGTTGTAAATATCAACTCTGTAACTTTATTTGTTTAAGAGGTAAAGTAAATTTAAATGATCAGTATTTTCAGTTAGGCATCAGATCTTCCTTTCCTCCACACAAAACACATTGAACAATGGCAGCATGACACCTTATTGAATCATTAGGTAACAGAATATTTGTTGTAAAGTTTAGTGCATAATAGTTACTTTTTGTTCTTTATTTATTTATCAGAAAGCGCATTGGTGCAAGGCTACTGTCCATGACATTCAAAGTTAAGAAGGAAAATTGTATTGGTTTTATGTAAAAGAATTTAACGTTTATTATGTAATGGATATTATTGTTACTTTATTTAGATCGTGAAAGTGGTCGAGCTTTGATTATTTAAATATGTTAAAATGTAAAAATAATGTAGAATAAGCTGTAGCCAATGAGATGGACGGCTTCAGGAAAGAGAACTGCCCTAGTCAGTTGAGCGAGGAGGTTCGGCGTGCGGGAAACGAGGCTGGAGGCGGGCAGAGGGACAGTGCTGGTGGAGACGCGAAAGCGGACGGTCGGTCTTTCGGTAGCTAGGAAGTGAAACTACTTAGAAAATTTCGCGGCAGTCTCTGAGCGGTGAGCGGCCGCGCGCCTGGTGTGAACTTTTCGTGTAGTTAACGAGGTGGAGTACTGGGCTTGTAATTCGCGATGAGACTGTGAATGATCGAACTGTGTCAAATGGATATGCGCTCGAGTCAGTAGTAACTCTAAATACGACCACTAGCGCTATTAGTCTGATTTCTGAATAAACATTATTCTAACCAAATCGCAAATGTGTGGCCTACATCATGTATGGGTCGTTAATTTACCTCCCGATATTATTATTACTGACAAACTGCCTATTGGCTTCTGTCTCGGGTTCTTCGGCCGACGTTCATCTAATGATTTTTCTGACGTTTCGCCAGCACGAGTGGCTGGCATTGTCAAAGCTTCACCCTCCATTGCCGGTGGTGAACTGGAGCCGAGCTCGCGGCCGCAGACTATATGTACCTGGCGCGCCAACGTCCGAGGGCTTCTCCGCGGTCATTTCCGGTGCGGTTCTCCTCTTGCTACCTGCGACGGTCGTTCGCTGCAGTACGGGAAGCCAGGATCCGTTTACCTTAAGGCTTTCCTCTTTCTTGTTGAAACTGTTCGCGTGTTTTTGTATTTCTACAGCTTCTCTAAACAAGCGCGTGTGATAGTGCTTCTCTACAGCCAGAACTTCAGTGTCGGCGAATTTTATTACGTGGTCGGTCTCATTCAGTGGGGAAGACCGACACATACATTAAGGACTCAGGACATTTAATTGAGAAGCTGAAGGAACTGAAACTTGCACCAAACGACATACTGGTCAGCTTTGATGTTGTTTCGTTATTTACGAAAGTGCCACTCAGTGACGCTCTGGAGCACATCGGTTCCATGTTCCCGCAAGACATCAAAAAGCTCTTCCATGCATGTCTCACCACGAGCTATTTCACGTGGAATGGTGATTTCTACGAACAGCTGGAAGGCGTCGCCATGGGTAGTCCTCTCAGTCCAGTGTTGGCCAACTTCTTCATGGAACAATTCGAAGCACAGGCACTGGACTCGGCGACTTGCAAACCTAAGGTGTGGTACAGGTACGTCGATGATACTTTCGTGGTGTGGAGCCATGGTGAAGAACAGCTCGGTGACTTCCTAAGGCACTTGAACAGCCTCCATGCCAACATAACATTTACCATGGAAGTAGAAAAAGACAAGAAACTGCCATTTCTAGATGTGCTGATCACAAGGGACGGCGAAAACCTGGGACACAGCGTGTATCGAAAACCGACACACACGGACCGATACCTGCACAAACTGTCAAACCACCACCCGAGCCAGAAAAGAGGCATGATTAGTACGCTCGTAACGAGAGCAGGACGAATATGTGAGCCGCAACACCTCAAACGAGAAATGCAACACCTGGAAACTGTTCTGAGGAGCAATGGGTACTCCACAAATTACATTAGAAGTGTAACAGAGCCAAACACTCGGCGAAGTAAGGAACCAGAAGAAGAAATGTCGGGTACGGCCTTTCTGCCATACATTCCCAGAGTGACGGAGAGAATCGGCCGTATATTGCGCAAACATGGTGTAAAGACGATTTTCAAACCGACAAGGAAGATCAAAGAGTGTCTTAGATCGCCAAAGGAGAAAAGAGACCCACTTGCAATGTCGGGAATGTACCGTATACCATGTAAATGCGGATAAGTTTATTTCGGAATGACTGGACGATCCATCAACACCAGGATCAAAGAGCATAAGCGACATTGCAGGTTGGGGCAGGTGGAGAAATCGGCCGTGGCAGAGCACGCACTGAATGAGACCGACCACGTAATAAAATTCGCCGACACGGAAGTTCTGGCTGTAGAGAAGCACTATCACACGCGCTTGTTTAGAGAAACTGTAGAAATACAAAAACACGCGAACAGTTTCAACAAGAAAGAGGAAAGCCTTCAAGGTAAACGGATCCTGGCTTCCCGTACTGCAGCGAACGACCGTCGCAGGTAGCAAGAAGAGAACCGCACCGGAAATGACCGCGGAGAAGCCCTCGGACGTTGGCGCGCCAGGTACATATAGTCTGCGGCCGCGAGCTCGGCTCCAGTTCACCACCGGCAATGGAGGGTGAAGCTTTGACAATGCCAGCCACTCGTGCTGGCGAAACGTCAGAAAAATCATTAGATGAACGTCGGCCGAAGAACCCGAGACAGAAGCCAATAGGCAGTTTGTCAACAAGTGGCCACGAAAGCCTTAACAATTTTGTATTATTATTATTGTTGTTATGTGTTATATTAACGTTGTAAGTTTCATACAATGTCGCAAACTTGCTATCAGCCAGGCAATTTAACCAAAGGTTCACAAGTGTCTGATTTAGAGCGTGTAATGCTACACGTGCGGTTCAACCCCTAGACGAGTTTGATCCAAGACATTTCGACGAAGGGGAACCGCATGTGAACCAGAACACCTTTGAGATGTTAGCTCGCAAACTATTTGACGTCTGTATCATGTGTTTGTAAACATGACCTCAGAGTTGTGGTGTTCCTTCGAAGCTTTTTTTTTTTTTTTTAATAAATTTGCTTCGACTAGAGTGGGGGTTGAGCAAGGCGCACAGTGCATGCTATTAAGTGTGTGTTAACGGGCAGGTGGAATATGCCTCAAGCCACTTCATGTCCACAATCACAGCTATAGCCACCCACCTCTACATCTGGAAACATCCAGGCAGCTTTTCAGCAAGCCGGAACAGAGAATGTGGTCACACTCTAAAATAAAAAATTCTTTCTTAATGGTTCAAATGGCTCTGAGCACTATGGGACTTAACATCTGTGGTCATCAGTCCACTAGAACTTAGAACTACTTAAACCTAAGTAACCTAAGGACATCACACACATCCATGCCTGAGGCAGGATTCGAACCTGCGACCGTAGCAGTCGCGCGGTTCCGGACTGAGCGCCTAGAACCGCTCGGCCACTCCGGCCTGCTGTCAAAGAATGTTGTTGTTGTTGTTGTCTTCAGTCCTGAGACTGGTTTGATGCAGCTGTCCATGCTACTCTATCCTGTGCAAGCTTCTTCATTCCCAGTAGTTAGTGCAACCTACATCCTTCTGAATCTGCTTAGTGTATTTGTTGTTGTTGGCAGGAGAGCCAACACCGTGTTACTAGAGGAAGCCGAAAGGCACGCGTTTTAGCTCACGCAGGCTGGCGTGAGGTCTGAAACAGGACAAGGAAATTAGAATTTAGAAAAACGGACGTAGCTGGTGGAATACTTTAATCCATTAATGGTGAACGTCACTCTTGGCGGTACGTAATTACAGCATCAATAGTAACTGGTACTGGCGCCTTGCTAGGTCGTAGCAAATGACGTAGCTGAAGGCTTTGCTAACTATCGTCTCGGTAAATGAGAGCGTAATTTGTCAGTGAACCATCGCTAGCAAAGTCGGTTGTACAACTGGGGCGAGTGCTTGGAAGTCTGTCTCTAGACCTGCCGTGTGGCGGCGCTCGGTCTGCAATCACTGATAGTGGTGACACGCGGGTCCGACGTTTACTAACGGATCGCGGCCGATTTAAATGCTACCACCTAGCAAGTGTGGTGTCTGGCGGCGACACCGCAGTATTCATCTCTTGGTCTCCCTCTACGATTTTTACCCTCCACGCTGCCCTCCAATGCTAAATTTGTGATCCCTCGATGCCTCAGAACATGTCCCACCCACTGATCCCTTCTTCTCATCAAGTTGTGCCACAAACTCCTCTTCTCCCCTATTCTATTCAATACCTCCTCTTTAGTTATGTGATCTACCCATCTAATCTTCAGCATTCTTCTGTAGCACCACATTTCGAAAGCTTCTATTCTCTTCTTGTCCAAACTATTTATCGTCCATGTTTCACTTCCATACATGGCTACACTCCATACAAATACTTTCAGAAACGACTTCCTGACACTTAAATCTATATTCGATGTTAACAAATTTCTCTTCTTCAGAAACGCTTTCCTTGCCATTGCCAGTCTACGTTTTATATCCTCTCTACTTTTCGACCATCATCAGTTATTTAGCTTTCCAAATAGCAAAACTCCTTTACTACTTTAAGTGTCTCATTTCCCAATCTAATTCCCTCAGCATCACCCGACGTAATTCGACTACATTCCATTATCCTCGTTTTGCTTTTGTTGATGTTAATCTTATATCCTCCTGTCAACACACTGTCCATTCCGTTCAACTGCTCTTCCAAGTCCTTTGCTGTCTCTGTCAGAATTACAATGTCATCGGCGAACCTCAACATTTTTATTTCTTCTCCATGGACTTTAATACCTACTCCGAATTTTTCTTTTGTTTCTTTTACTGCTTGCTCAATATACAGATTGCATAACATCGCGGACGGGCTACAAGCCTGTCTCACTCCCTTCCCAACCGCTGCTTCCCTTTCATGCCGCTCGACTCTTATAACTGCTATCTGCTTTCTGTACAAATTGTAAATAGCCTTTCGCTCCCTGTATTTTACCCCTGCCACCTTTAGAATTTGAAAGAGAGTATTCCAGTCAACATTGTCAAAAGCTTCTGTCAAAGAAAGTTGACGAATATTTGGTCATATTTCTTTAGCCTAATACCGGCCTTAACAGTGAATATTTTTCTGATGCATCAACTACTACTTGAATCAACAGTAAAACTCTACTTCAGAGGGGAAGGAAGCGAGATTATGGTTTAACGGTTAGCCGACGGCAGGGTCATTGGAGATGGAACACACACTGGAGTGGTAGGGAAATATATGCAGAGGGCGAATGGTGGCGGTTTGGGGAGTGGGCGACTCTGTTTTCGGCGCTTCAGGCTTCCCGGCAGTCTCGCACTCTCTGTAAACCACGTGAAGCTCGCCGCCCGCCCATTCCGGCAGTGACGTCATTCGCGGCACGTGGTCAGCACGCAGATCCGTCGCCCAGTCTCAGCTCTGCTGGCCTAGCAGCCGCTGCTACTCCTTCAAATAGCTCCTCATTTGGCCCTACAAGGCTGAGTGCTCCCCCTTCCACCAAGGAAAAATCCTTTGCAGCAACGGGAATCGAACTCGGGGCCTCCGCGCGGCAGTTTGAAATACTCACAACTCAGTTATTTTTATTTGTATTTTGTTTTCTTGTGGGCCTCCATATCCCTCATGTAGCCCACCGTACTGTCTCACCAGAAACGCATTCGTTGGCGTTGGCACATGCCTAAAAAATCGTCTTCTCAATCAGTTTCGTTCATACATTCTGCAAAACTGAAATTTTTCTTGAAAACAAAAATTTCCAAGATCGCTTAAATACTGTTTACTGGATAACCGGTTTCAATACAGTAAAGGTGCCATCATCGGATGTGAATGTAGATCAACATTTGTAAACCATTTGGATATAACGGTGCATGAGGCAGACTAGCTGATATAAAACCCAACTGTCATAAAAATAAAAAATGTCGAGCAGCGGTCACGTACCAAATAGTTTTAATTTTTTGGATGTGAGGTCCGCCAGTTATGCAAACACGGCCAATACAAGGAGATGCAAATCAAAAAGATGGACAAATAGTTTTATCGTGTGACTTCGGTTTTACGTATATGATGGAAGAGATTGACCATGAGAGCAGTTGTTTTTTATTTTTGTGACAATGATTTTATAACAGCTGGTCTGCCTCATATATCGTTATATCCAAATGGTTTATAAATGTTAAGATACATTCAGATCCGATGATGGCACCTTTAGTGTGTTGAAACTGGTTATCCAGTTAACAGTATTTAAGCGATCTGGTGTTCGCGATTGGCTTGAAGAAGATTCTGGATAATACGAGCGAATGATTTGGCCACCCATATCGCCCAAGATGAATCACATTCAGCATTTGTGGAACATATCGAGAGGTCAGTTTGCACACAAAATCCAGAACCGAAAACAGTTTCGCACATATGGACGGCTATAGAAGCACCATGGCTCAATATTTCTGCAGGGCGCTTCCAACGACTTGTTTAGTCCATGCCACTACGCCGGGCAAAAGGAGCTCAGACTCGATATTACGAGTTGCCTCATGACTTTCGTCAACTTATTGTAAAACAAAGCATCTGGACGAAATCCTATCCGATCTTAGACTGTGCCGTTAGCGAACACTAGAACAACTATACGGCGTAAGTTTCGTCGGTCTATGCAGCAGTCCTCTGCATAGGGGCTAAACTGCTGGTGTTCCCGGCATATACTGTTGTCATGTGACAACTGACGTCAGTTTCCTGAACGTTATTGGTCTGTTGGAAGTCAAAAGGGATGACTATCACGTCTTACTACCATAACAGATGATTAGGAGGCACCAGCGGATCGGGAACTTCTTGGCTACTGGACAGCCACCCTTCCGCAGGCCAATGAGATACAAGAATGTGACGACGGATGTCACCTGATAACCGAATTAACACGGTGATTACAAGAAAGACTATCGCCTGAGTCCACCAGGTTAGACTCCCTTGAAGAGGACTGCAGCAAGGCGTTCGAAACATTGCCTGTAGCACTTTTCTCTTCACGGACAAGCAAGCTGTTCACTTCCGTCTGAAGTACTCGTATATTTCGTCCTGTGGCGTGACCATGGAGGGTTCCGACATTGACACATGCCGACATTAAAAGGCAAAGGGTTCCTCTAATACCCCATAGGTCGGCAAAACCCTCGGTGGTAACCGCCCACATATATGGAGAATTTTAAAAAAGTGCCTTTACAGAGGACACCCGTGAAATAATCCGAGGCTCCTGTAGCTAGGCAGCCACCTGACACATTTCTGAGGCCAGTTGCCTGCCTGCAGGCGTCTAGCAGTATTTGGCCAGTTTCCCTGTAAAGGTATATTTTTAAAATTCTAAATAAATGTGGACAAGTGCCACCGAGGGTAGTGCCGAACTGTGGCAAGGGGGGGGGGGGTATGGTCTTAGAAGAAACATTGCCGTTTTATTCATGCATATGTCAATGTCAAACTCCTCTGTGGTCACGCCACAGTAGGTCATGAAACAGGAGCATTGAAAAAGCGTAACGATCCTTTGTTGTTTCACATCACGTTCAAATTTCGTCAAATGGATTTCAATGGTTCTTTGTGATTCCACCCTATGCATCAGAGCAAAAACTGCGCTCGCACTGCCCTCCTAAAGAATCAGACCATGTCCAGTGGAGCTGCAGCCCCATGATATGCATCGAGAAGGGTTGAATCGCTGACGAGGTGTCAATAATGCCAAAGGTTGTGAAGAACGTCGTCCTTTGGCTCATAAGCCTGCGAACTGCCATTTTAGACCGCGATATATGTGGGAATCAACGTCCCAGGGAAAGGGGTAGTTTCATTCACGCGATTTATGCCACCCTTTGAGGCCTTGTCTTTTGGGTTCTGAGTGGCGGCGTGTCTGAAAAGTTTTCCTCGGCCACTCATAACAAAACCATACGGTTTCAACGCTGTTTGTTGGGGTTCTGAGCGCCATCGCAGAGACGTTAAACGAAGGTGTGAAATGTGGATAAGAGGGGGTATGACGACGTTCCCATCGTGTGACGCATCCACAGCGGCGTTGGGCAGAATATTGGTGAAATTTGGCGCCAATACGACGTCATTAACCCACCTTACAGCTCACATGAACTTCTGAGCTCTCGCGATCTTTTCGTACGTGTCGAAACCCGACTGTTTATGCGTCGTCGAGCCCGGGAGTGAATTCAGAGGGCTTCACGCTTTTGCATCGTTACAGAGGAAGAGTTCAGGCACCTTTGAGCTAGATTTTAATCTTATGCGTCGGTATGGGAGACAATTGCAGGGTTTAGAAAAAGTGGTCCCGTAATTCTGCAGTGTATTTTACATCAACAGCTTAGGTGACCTTTCTTGCATGTTAAGAGAAACGTAGCGATTCAACAAGAATTTATCAGTTTCCTCTTTCTGCGTGCTGTATGTTTTGAGGTTCCTGAAATACATCTATGTAATGTCCCATACTCGGCGTAGAGTGTTCATATTCTAGTCTGTACATGAAATAAAATAATTAATGATGGACACATGTGTTTCCAAGACTTTTTTTTGTAAAGGAACACGTCTTTACGAAACCTGAGCTACGAAGTCCTTCAGATTTGTGCTATGCGGCTTTTTTTTTTTTTTTTTTTTTTTTCTTCTTCAATACCAGAATTATTCAACTTCTTTGTATAACTCGTAATAGTAGCAAGTTGTCTGTGCCCCGCATTTTTAGCCGGCCGCGGTGGCCGTGCGGTTCTGGCGCTGCAGTCCGGAACCGCGAGGCTGCTACGGTTGCAGGTTCGAATCCTGCCTGGGGCATGGGTGTGTGTGATGTCCTTAGGTTAGTTAGGTTTAAGTGGTTCTAAGTTCTAGGGGACTTATGACCTAAGATGTTGAGTCCCATAGTGCTCAGAGACATTTGAACCATTTTGAACCCGCATTTTTATTTGTTCCGAAGGCAACCTGGTCTCGAAAACATCTACGAGGGCTATTCGGAAAGTAGGGTCCGATCGGTCACGAAATGGAAACCACTATGAAATTCAAAATTTTTTTGTGTGAAACTGTTGGGTAGACCTTCCATCTTCTTCTCTACATAGTCGCCGCTCAGACTTAGACATTTGTCGTAGTGTTGTACCAACTTTCTGATGCCCTCGTCATAGAAGGCAGTCGCAAAATCTCTACGCTCTGGTGTACAGCTCGTTGTCTGTGCCAAAATGTTATCTTCATAGCCAGCGGTTGGTGTGAGCAGAAACGAAACTCAACGGGAGCCAATCACGAGCTCTATTGTTGGTAATGAAACACTTCCCATCGAAAACGTTGCAGGAGCGTCTTCATCGCTCCTCCAGAGTGCGGGCGAGAATTGTCGTGAAGAAGGAAATGCATGACAGTCGTGTTATGTGGGCTGAATAACTTCAGGCGAAATCTCTCACCAGACCCTCACACTTGGCGGGAGACACATTTATCTAGGCATGTTTACGTGCCCACTGTGCGCTCAAAACTGAAAAGAGCCCGTGACGCAATCGACGGGCATACTAAGAAACACTGTCCAACACATCTGTGCAAAACTTCATCCGATTTTTCACTGTAGTTTCAATTCCGCGATCGATCAGGCCTTACTTTTCGAATGGTCCTCGTACATAGATTCTCCGCTAGCCACGATAAGATGCGTGGCGGAGGGTATCCTGTCTCACTATTAGTCATTTCCTTTTCACTCCTAAAAAGAGCGAGACAAAAACGACTGTCTACATGCCTCCACATGAGCCCTAATTTCTCCGATCTTATCTTCGCTGTCCTTACGTGAAAGGTGTGTTGCCGGCAATAGAATCGTTCTGCAGCTAGCTTCAGATACCGGCTCTCTCAATTTTTTCACTAGTGTTATTCGAAATGATTGTCAGTGTGTGAGGACATCGGACGTTGGGCACTACTGGATTCCGTCTAGCGTTGGCCGCCGGTTATGAGAAAGTGAAAGCAGTAGCAGGCTGGTCATCTTCGTCTTGAAACAGGAGCCAGTGCACCAGACCTATCACACTCAATGTCAACGTATCACTTCGCGCGAGTCAGCCGAGCAAAAGGGCGCACAGTTACGTAACCGTGTCAGCCGTCATCACGACCGGGCGCTGGAAACATTTCTTCAGACTGCGCTCTCAGAACACAAACGTCTCATCATTTTGCACAGTTTCTGAGTGTTGGACAGGTGTTTCGGATGTAATCTGCCCCTAAATCTACGCAGTACTTTGCAAACCATTGTGAAGCGCATAGCAGAGGGTATTTCCCACTGCAGGATGTCTTAGGGTTTCTCTCCATTCTATTAGCAAAGGGAAGAATGACTTCTTAAACAACTTTGTGCGCGGTGTTAGTAGTAGTCTAGTCTTGTCTTCGCCGTCCTCATGAGAGCTATAGCAGATTGTTGTGGTACATTCCCAGATTCCTCACTAAATACTAGTTCTTAAGTCTTTGTAAGTCGAACAGAGTTCTTTCGATCGTCCCTTTCTTTATTATTATTCTTTTTTTTTTTTTCTTTTTTTTTTTTTTAAATACAGAAATGGGACGAAGGAAAACGATGAGTAACTAATGAAGTGACAGACTACTTTCCACTTGTTAGTGGTATTATTTACCGCTAATTTATAGTCTTGAAGGAATGTGTACAAAAATAAGATTTCGGGAAACGCGTTAAATGAAGCACAATACAAGATGCTGAAACAAGAAAGTGGGAAAATGCGACTGACATAAAATGCACACGCACACACACACACGTGAAAAGGGTGTTCATTTTAACTGAAGACATTGAAATATCTCGAAAACTACACATCGGATCATAAAAAGCTATAATTCCGTTTGTCTCGAACGTCCAATGACACCACATTCGAACCACCACCTCACCTCAGCCGCGGTTGGCAGGAAGCAACTTTGAAATCTTCAGTGTGGACCCCCGTCTTTTTTTTTTTTTCACTACTGGCCATTAAAATTGCTACACCAAGAAGAAAAACAGATGATAAACAGATATTCATTGGACAAATATATTATACTAGAACTGACATGTGATTACATTTTCACGCAATTTGGGTGTATAGATCCTGAGAAATCAGTACCCAGAACAACCACCTCTGGTCACCTCTTGATACGCCTGGGTACTGAGTCAAACAGAGCTTGGATGGCGTGTACAGGTACAGCTGCCCGTGCAGCTTCAACACGATACCACAGTTCATCAAGACTAGTGACTGGCGTATTGTGACGAACCAGTTGCTCGGCCACCATTAATCAGACGTTTACAATTGGTGAGAGATCTGGAGAATGTGCCGGCCACGGCAGCAGTCGAACATATTCTGTATCCAGAAATGCCCGTACAGGACCTGCAATATGCGGTCGTGCATTATCCTGCTCAAATGTAGGGTATCGCAGGGATCTAATGAGGGGTAGGGCCACGGGTCGTAACACATTTGAAATGTAACGTCCACTGTCCAAAGTGCCGTCAATGCGAACAAGAGGTGACCGAGACGTGTAAATAATGGCACCCCATACCATCACTCCGGGTGACACGCCAGTATGGCGATGACGAACACGTGCTTCCAATGTGCGTTCACCGCGATGTCGCCAAACACGGGTACGACCATCATGATGCTGTGAACAGAACGTGGATTCATCCGAAAAAATGACGTTTTGCCATTCGTGCACCCAGGTTCGTCGTTGAGTACACCATCGCAGGCGCTCCTGTCTGTGATGCAGCGTCAAGGGTAACCGAAGCCACGGTCTCCGAGGTGATAGTCCATGCTGCTGCAAACGTCGTCGAACTGTTCGTGCAGATGGTTGTTGTCTTGCAAACGTCCCCATCTGTTGACTCAGGGATCGAGACGTGGCTGCACGATCCGTTACTGCCATGCGGAAAAGATGCCTGTCATCTCGACTGTTAGTGATATGAGGCCGTTGGGATCTAGCACGGCATTCCGTATTACCCTCCTGAACCCATCGATTCCATATTCTGCTAACATTCATTGGATCTCGACCAACGCGAGCAGCAATGTCGCGATACGATAAACCGCAGTCGCGATAGGCTACATTTTTTTAAAACAATCTTATGGGACTTAACTGCTAAGGTCATCAGTCCCTAAGCTTACACACTACTTAACCTAAGTTATCCTAAGGACAAACACACACACCCATGCCCGAGGGAGGACTCGAACCTCCGCCGGGACCAGCCGTACTGTCCATGACTGCAGCGCCTCAGACCGCTCGGCTAATCCTTCGTGGCGCGATAGGCTACAATCCGACCTTTATCAACGTCGGAAACGTGATGGTATGCATTTCTCCTCCTTACACGAGGCATCGCAACAACGTTTCATCAGGTAACGCCGGTCAAGTACTGTTTGTGTATGAGAAATCGGTTGGAAACTTCCCTCATGTCGGCACGTTGTAGGTGTCGCCACCGGCGCCAACCTTATGTGAATGCTCTGAAAAGCTAATCATTTGCATATCACAGCATCTTCTTCCTGTCGGTTAAATTTCGCGTCTGTAGCACGTCATCTTCATGGTATAGCAATTTTAAAGGCCAGTAGTGTACAAGATTGTGAACGCCTTTATGTATGACGGCAGCGTTGAGACCGGCAAAAGGAAAGAAAGCAAACGTCTCACCGGAGAAGCTAACGAAATAGCTATACTAGCGGCAGTACACCACAACACACGGATAAGAACTCGGCAATTACACCACGATTCCGGTATGTCCGTAGTCTGCAGCTCGTGGTCGTGCGGTATCGTTCTCGCTTCCCACGCCCGGGTTCCCGGGCTCGATTCCTGGCGGGGTCAGGAATTTTCTCTGCCTCGTGATGACTGGGTGTTGTGTGCTGTCCTTAGGTTAGTTAGGTTTAAGTGGTTTTAAGTTCTAGGGGACTGATGACCATAGATGTTAAGTCCCATAGTGCTCAGAGCCATTTTTTTCGGTATGTCCGTATAGCATTGTCACAATACAGCATCGTCGTAAGCATCATCCATACCACGTGTCGCTGCATCAAGAATTTCATGGCGCCCATTTCCATAACAGGATAGTGTTCTGTGAATGGCACGCCAACAAATGCAAACGACCCCCACGTTCTTTGTCGAGGTGCTATTTTCCGATGAGTCTACAATCACTAACCATGGTAGCGTTAACCGGCATGACGTGTATTACTGCAGTGCAGATGACCCCCACTCGTAACGGCAAGTTGACGATCAACGTCCTTGGTCGGTTAACGTATGGTGTGGCGTCACGAGGAACAAAGTCGTTGGTCCGTATTTCATCGGAGGCACGTTGAATGGAAGCAAATGTCGAACGTTTTTGGAACAGGGACAGCGGTACTACTGCAGAATGTTGCCCTAGGCGTTTGACTACGTATGTGGTTTCAACATGACGGTTGCCAGCGCATTACGACGCAGTTGAAGCACGGGGGGTATTAGGCCCTGTTTACACTGGTCGGTGGATAGGCAGAGGTGGTGCTATTAATTTTCTTGCTAGGTCGCCGGATTTGACATCGCGAGATTTCTTTCTGTGGGAATATTTAGAAAACAAGGTGTACCAGCAGGTGCGAACAGGCCGTGAAGAAATGGTCGACTGCCTGTGCTGACATTCCCGCAGATATGCTTCCGTCCTGCGTACAGTCATTTGAAATGCGGATCGCTAAGTGTACTGAAATTGGCGGTACTACTTTTGAATACTTACTCTGACTGGAAAAGTATTCGCCTCCAGCCACGGCCACAGTGGCGGTCGAGTAGTCCGTTGTTGGATATGTCGGAGGGTTCAAATGGCTCTGAGCACTATGGGACTTAACTTCTGAGGTCATCAGTCCCCTAGAACTTAGAACTACTTAAACCTAACTAACCGAAGGACATCACACACATCCATGCCCGAGGCAGGATTCGAACCAGCGACCGTAGCGGTCGCGCAGTTCTAGACTGTAACGCCTAGAACCGCTCGGCCACTCCGGCCGGCTATGTCGGAGGAATACAGTGTTGTGAATGGGGTTTCCAATTAGAAGCTATAAAATACTGGCCTATACTACTCTCGCAGCATGGAGGTGGGGTCCAACGAGCCACCGGTCATTCAAGGTATCCGTTTCTCCTCCTCCAATTACAACGTCATCGGCGGCGAAACGAAGGAAATATGGGGTGTTCAAAAAATCTCTCCGCAGTGCCGTGTGATTGTAGCCGTGCGTGCCGTATGCCGCAGTGAATATACCGAAATGAAACTCACTGCAGTATCGTTGTGCGTTTATTGTTTCGTTGAAAAATATGGACCTCACAATCGGACGTCTAGAAATTGCAACCCAAACTCCTACAGAATGATGCGGTTCCTTTTAAATACACAATGGAGTTGATGTACCCGGATAAATGAAACCACGCCTCATCAGTGAAAAACGTTTCATCAAGAATATCCCTTCCATTTTGTTGAACGAAATTTTTGAACCATTGACAATAATGCAGTTTCTTGCCATGATCAGTAGTTTTCAGTTCTTGCACGACTGTCACTTTGTGGGCCGTTCCGACACAAACATCGATTTACTGGGCTTATCGCGATGTGGCAGTGTTGTCTCCGTGAAAACTGAATTAAATGTTTGACTAACTGAAAGTGTGTATTTACCGCCAGCTTTGAACACTTGTTCGACTAAAAACACATGTTCTTGAATAGTTAGCATTTTAACACTGACTAAAACGAAACAAACGAACAAAGGAACTAAACAAACTTTCACGTCAACACGTAACGGACCACACCAACGATACTACTGATGCTGCCAGAGATAAACGAAACAGTGGAATGTTGGGAGAGTCCACTTGATGGGAAGTAACCCAGGCAGGCGAACAATCATACGGCACGCGCGGCTAACAATCATACGGCACTGCGGAGACATGTTTTGAACACCCCGTACTGGCGACAAAATGTATGTAGATTTTGCTGTAAAATCGTAATCTGCAATAAAAAAACTGGGGTTCCCATTGAAGATTTAAAAGTTTCCCCCGCTACCCACGCACGGGGTGGGGTGGGGGACAATTTTGGGGTCGTTGAGTGTCCCGCTCCGAGCCAAAGAAACTGGAATTATATCTTTTTTTGAACCGATGTGTAGTTTTCGAGATACTGTAATGTCTTTAGTTGAAATTAACACCCTGTACATACTGTAAGACAAAAAACGACGCACCACGAATGAGTTATGCGAATTGGTCACGAATTGATATTTGGACCAGTATTAACGGAAAATCCAGAACTGTAAACTTTGGTGGCCGATGGACGAACGTGTGACGCTGCAGTGCAGTTTCACTGCGGAGCTGGCAAGAATAGTAAACAGGGGACATGTAGATACCAAGCACAAGTTTATTACGGTATATTGATAATTTTTACTTATGGACCGTCTGACAGCAACTGAATAAAACACAATTTTAGTGCCATACGCGTTTCGCCTTTATTTTCTGCAAGGCATCATCAGTGGCGTGGAATATGTACATATGATAGCTATTTTATTTACATTTTTGTCGCTGTGCCTATAGGTTATAAACAGTTCTGGTGGTTGCTATTTCCTATTAAATAGTAATGTTTTGAACTGCACTTACAGGTTGCGTGGACAATTTCTTACATATTACGCTCCTGTTACATTTTTGGTGTTGTTCTTCTTCTTATGAACGCCAATTTGCGGTTTTTTCCACATTCCACAGCACTATGCACTGAACGCTTGTTTTAATGCAATGTTTTGGTTTCTGTTGCCGACTGTCAAATGTTTTTGCCAAAGATCGAAACTTATGAGTGTAATTATTGAAGTATCTGTGGTCTGTTCGTGTATGCAGTTGTGTGTGCGTTTGTGTATGTGTTTGTGTGTGTGTGTGTGTGTGTGTGTGTGTTTTATTCAGTTGCTGTCAGACGGTCCATAAGTAAAAATTATCAATATACCGTAATATTACACGCAACTGAGGAAGACAGGACTACAAAAGTTGAAGATACCAAGCACAAGTATTTGTGAATTTCATTCCGTGTATTCAGCTGAACAGTAACATTGCCTCGCAATTCACGCAGACATCAGCTTTTGAGAGGGGGCTGGAAGAAGCCGGTTGGAGTAATCGGCGAATCGCTCCGCATTTGAAAAGGAGCGATGCAACCACTCGACGATGTTGGCAGGTTTGGGTGTACCGTTGCCGAACACAGCGTGAAGAAGGAAGCGGTCGACCTGGAGAAATGACAGAACACGAGGACCGAGCAATCGTCAGAGAGGCACTCAGAGCCCTACCATCGATCCGAGCGGAATTGTCTTCAGTGATGAGTGCCACTTCAGACTGAACCTCAATGACTAGCGAAGACGTGTGTGGAGATGTCCCGGACAGTGGCGGTATACCAATCTGACTGTCGCCCAGAATACGGCCTGACAACCAAGAGTGGTGGTCTCGAGTGCCATTTATTTTCATAGCAGGATCCCTTTGGTTGTCATCCGCATCATCCTTACAGCACAGCGGTACGTCGATGGTATTCTACACCCTGTTTTGTCGCCCTTCATGGCAAGCCATCCTGGGCTTACATTTCAGCAAGATAATGCCCGCCCGGACATGGAGAGAGTTTCTACTGCCTGTCTTCGTGCTTGCCAAACCCTACATTGGGCAGCAAGGTTGCTGGATCTCTCACAAATGGAAAACGTTTGAAGCATTATGGGAAGACCCCCCAACCATTTCAGGTTTCTGACAAGTTAACTCGCCATTTGGGCAGCATTTGGCACGATATCGCCCAAGAGAACATCCAACAACTCTATGAATCGATGCCAAACCAAATAACTGCCTGTATTACGGCAAGAGGTGGACCAGCGCGTTACTGACTTGCTCAATTTGTGAAGCTTTTTCTCGTGATAAATCATCCGATTTTTCTGAAATCGTAATCGTTTGTAACGTATGTCGTGACAGATGTGTTGTCTTCAAGGGCGTCCATCCTCGGGGGTAAGGGGCGGCCGCGGCAATCCCTTCGCTCTCAGAAAAAGGAAAAAGTATTGTGTAATCAGGTGTTCTTCTTTTAAGTAAATGAATTAAAAGCCGATATTACGCAGATTTTTAACAGGATCGGAACTAAAAAACTTTTTTATGGATTCTTCATATGTGAGGCCATTGTGTTCGTAGTTGGTTTACAATTCTCGAGGGTATTTTTGCTCTGTCGTTGCAACTACAAAAATGCGTGATTTTTTTCCCACTAGATGCGTTTCGCTTTATTGCGGTAGTGCATAATCAGTGGTCTGTAATTACGTTATTTGCTTTTAGATCGAAAAACAGTTCGTTAAGAATATGTTGATTTGTACTTATCACTGTAAGTGCAAATCAACATATTCTTAACGAACTGCTTTTCTACCTTAAAGCAGATCAAAATGTGATGATGATGATGAGGTCCTATACTCCGAGTAGTGTAGGGAACGATGCGGGAGACCCGCACCGCCGACTAGGCAAGGTCTTAGCGGAGGAGGTTTGCCATTGCCTTCCTCCGACCGTAAATAAGTTAATTACAGACCATTGATGATGTTTTACCTCAATAAAGCGAAATGCATCTGGCGAAAAAAGTCACTCGTTTTTGTAGTTGCGATGAAAGGGCAAAAATTAGGGGAAAACCGCTAAAGCCAGTATGACTGCAACACAGTGGTACCCAAACTTCCTTCGACCATTATCCCTGAGTGCAATGAGACCTTAGCTAATACCCCCTCCCCCACCGCCACTTCTCCTGCCATCTGTTGCCCCCCGCCGCCACATTATCACCATCTTTAGCACTTAACTAAACTGTAGAATGAAAGACTTTCTTGGAACAATTTTACTTTTAAAATGATGAAAGGTCAATGATATTTATTTTGACTGTGTTTGTGGTGGTGGTGGTGGTGGGGGGGGGAGTTGGGGGAGGGGAAGGGGGGCGGGGTAGGGGGCGTTCGTAGAATGAATGGCGTATGAATTCGTAGTGCGTCGCAAATGCTACCCACAATTCGTTCTCAGATAAGAAAGCTAACCATCCACAGTGAGGGTACACACTTGTTACAAAACATACTTCCCCTACATTACTCCTCTCCATTGCGGGACTAG
Source organism: Schistocerca nitens (assembly GCF_023898315.1). NCBI lineage: Eukaryota > Metazoa > Arthropoda > Insecta > Orthoptera > Acrididae > Schistocerca > Schistocerca nitens. Next base: position 17,182,088 of record NC_064622.1, read on the forward strand.
CTTCACCTGTACACTGCAAACCCATTTAAAATCAACCTCGTTAAAATGTGTGCACTATACTTACTGTTCGTAAATCCATTGAGTGCTGCACTCCTTAATTCTCAACTGGCATAAACTGGAAGACTTCAGGCTGTTAATGCTTTGTGTCTGACCACAGCCACTAACAGTAATAATAATAGTTCTGTGTGCAGCACTATAGTAGCCAATATGTAGTTACTTCAATGTCGTGCTGTCAATTAATTCAATTATCTCTTTCGAAGCGAGTAATGATGCAATTTCTGGACTACTGCAGGTGCTATCTACAACTTGGACAAGACATTTTCTTGAGGTATTTACCGCTTGTTACGTGTAATTCTCACTTTTATCATCAGCGACGTTTGGCACAAAGCACAAGATACGTGTGTAGTGGGGGTACTACGAAGTGCGACAATAAAGTAATGAGACCATGCGAAAAAAAATGTTGTTTACCGTTTTAGTCAAGTTTAGTATTGTCTCCTTCAAAGTAGTTCCCTTCTGATTGCACACACTTTTTCCAGCGCTTCTGACATTGATGGTAACATTTCTGGAACTCATCTTCTGTAATATCCTCCAAGACCCCGTGACAGCTTTTTGGACATCTTGTGTTGTTTGAAAATGGTGTCCCTTGACCGCCGTTTTGACTCTTGGAAATAGAAAAAAGTCGCACGGAGTGATATCTGGTGAATAACGTGGCTCTGGTAGTACTGAAATTTGTTTTGAGGTTAAAAATTGCTGTACTGACAGAGCAGATTGTGATGGCGCATTATCGTGATGCAGAATCCAGTTATCAGCAAAGTTGGCATGGACACGAAGGAACTATTTTACGAAGTCTTCCTAAAATTTCTTTGTAGTAATATTCGTTAACTGTTTGTCCAGGAGTTCACGCACCCTGGCCAAGTTGACATCCGTCCGTGAGGTTGATAGTCGTCCACTGCAGTCTTCATCTTCAATATTCGCTCTGCCTTCACTAAACATTTTATGCGAATGAAAAACTTGAGTTCTTTACATAACCTCATCTCCAAAATCCTTCTGAAGCTTACCATAAGTTGTCGTCGCATTTTCACCCAATTTAACGCAAAAAGAATTGGCATACCGTTGCGCAATATTATGCAGTTCCATTTCCGTGACGAGAGATACAAACGTGTTAACTTACTACAGCACAACTCATGACTGAGCAGTTGCATCGATGTGCTGCTTGAGCAAGAAGCAGCTTATAGACTAAGGTCAAAGATATTGTGCCTACACAAGCTTGCAGGGTTGCCACATCTTGCAAACAAAATCAGTCTCATTACTTTATTGTCACACCTCGTATGTGAGGAACCTGTAACCTCCACCACGTTAATGCTACTAAATGAGGAAACGTAACTGTTGATGACTTGTGTAATCGGTATCAGAGTTTTACAAAGTTGTGGTAATAGTAATGATCTCTTGAAAATAATCGTTAACAATAATGAGCGTATGGCCTTGTTGGCCGGGAGACCCCTCGCTCCACAAACGCTACTACGGCGACTTACAAGTGAATGAGGATGAAATGATGATGAAAGACACACACCCAGTCATCTCGAGGCAGAGAAAATCCCTGACCCCGCTGGGGATTGAACCCGGGACCCAGTGCGCGGGAAGCGAGAACGCCACCACAAGACCATGAGCCGCAGACAAAATAATCGTTTGTTTTTACTTCTTATAAAATTTCATTTTACCCCTCGGGTGGTAATTACCCCAAGGTTCAGAATCGCTGCTGTAACAGCTGTTAACGAGCCCCAACGAAAACAAATAACTCACTAATTCAACGATGAGATTCAACACCAGCAAACAGCAGTATCATGCAGAAAATCGCTGTTCACTGAAGAAGCCCGCCGGCCTCCCAACCCCCTCCCCTACTCCACACACACACACACACACACACACACACACACACACACACACACACACACACACGATCGCGCGTTTACTTCTGCTTGCCAAATGACATGGGGCCCAGAGATTATCGTGCGTGCTGCACCACTACCAGCAGACGCTCAAAGAATCGGTAAAGCTCGCCTAGACTGGCGATCGTCAGTACACACTGTCAATGTGACAGAAAGGAATGACAGAAACAGAATACTTCGATACCGCTATCATTCTGAGTCAACCGCAAATTGCGGTACCCATGACGCGAGTAGCACTCACTCACTGTATGTACCACTTCACTTTATTTATTCATAAGTGTATTAGTGTTCCAATTCTGACTTACCATATATTTCTTACCAAAATAGTTTTCTAACTCATAGTCTGTGTCTTCATACAATTAATTAATTAGAAAATAGCTTCACAATTGCTAACATGCAAACATAGCTGTTGCCAAACAACAAAATGCTTTTACAATTAAAACTGCATTTCCAGTAAATTATACCTTGTAAAAGCGCGTCCAGTTAACAGCAGTCTTTCATTCCATGCTGTAAATCATTTGCAGTATGAAAATTAGTTTGGAACATATTGATTGAAATACGAGGGCTATCCACAAAGTACATTACGTTTTGGAATTAAAAATAAATAAAGTATTGGAAATTTTTTTTATTATATACAGATGAAAGCCACACTTAAATACTACTTTTCTACATAGTTGCCATTTAAGTTAAGGCACTTATCGTAGCTATGGACGAGCTTGGAAATTCCTTCGTCATAAAATTTGGCCGCCTGCGCCTTCAACCACATGGTTACCTCTTCTTGAAGCTGTGCGTCGTCATCAAAACGCTGCATAGCCAACCACTTCTTCATTGCTGGTAATAAGTGGAAGTCGCTCGGTGCCAGGTCAGGACTGTACGGCGGATGAAGACAAAACTCCCACTTAAAAGATTCGAGAAATTCACGAGTGGCATTTGCCGTGTGGGCCCGGGCGTTGTCGTGAATCAGCAAGAACTTCGAGCCCAACTTTCCCCTGCACTTCTTTCATATTGCTCTTCTGAGGTTGTGCAGAGTTTGGCAATACCTCTGAGAGTTTATTGTAGTGCCTTTTTCCAGGAAATCCACAAAAATCACACCTTTTCTGTCCCAAAAGACAGTCGCCATCACCTTCCTTGCCGACATTGTCTGCATGCATTTCTTGGGTTTTTGGGGGGAATTTGTGTGCCCCCACTGCATTGACTGCAATTTTGTCTCGCAGTTCACATGCTTAACCCATGTTTAGTCACCAGTAACGATGCGATCGAGTAATGAGTTGGCATCTTTCTCGTAAGCGTCCAAAAACGTTAACGCTGCAGCCATTCGCTGATTTTTGTGAATCTCTGTCAAGATTTTTGGTATCCATCTTGCACAAAACTTGTGGTAACGAAGCTTTTCGGTAAGGATTTCGTGCAACAAACTTCGTGAAATTTGTGGAAAACTCATAGAGAGTTCCGTTATTGTGAAATTACGGTTTTCACGGACCGCGGCATCGACTTTTTCGACAAGTTCGGCAGTCACTATGCTGGATCTTCCACTTCGCTCTTCGTCGTGAACGTTAGTTCGGCCATTTTTAAGTTTTATGACCCATTGACGCACTCCACCTTCAGTGATTATGTTGTCCCCATACACTTCACAAAGCTGTCGATAGATTTCTATCGGTGTACAGTTTTTTGCAGTCAAAAACCTTATTACAGCACGCACTTCACTTTTCGCGGCATTTTCAATTAACGCTGACATTTCAAACTGTCACAGTAACTCAACAGAGTACAACACGAACCTCTCACTAGCATGGCAGGATGCCGACTGAGCGGCGGAATGCCATGACACCAAGATGGCCGCGCTAGCCCCGCCCCTAACGGACACAAACGAAAACGTAATGTACTTTGTGGATAGCCCTCGTAACTTTAATTTTGCATCTCACTTATGAACAATACAGAAGAGTTTGGCACGTCATTCTGCGGTTTAGTTTGGAACGAATGTCAATGAATTCATGTATTAGGTTGGTACCTAAGTTCGTAGCGTTTTTGTTTCCCATGTTGGTATCCGGTTGCTATGGGCTTATTTATCGATTGTCATTTTTTTTATTTATAGTTCACTGTTGCTGTTGAAGGCGGAGGGGAGAGACAGGAAAGGAACTATTGATGTCAGCTGCATAGGGGCTTCATGCGACATCAGCTGTGACGAGTGGAAATGTGTGCCTAGTACGCACCTGGCTTGACAACTGCTCCGCTGATTCCGCAAAAAGTCCCGATGCAGCTGACATCTTTCCTTTCTGCGCCCTCCACTTTCTATTTACATAATATGTATCACAGCTGCAGATCCCGCGTCATGTCTGATCTTCGAAAGAACATACACTAGGTATTCATATGAACGTATACATAACTGACTCAGTAAAATGGCCCATTTGAAATCCGAAATGTGACTTGCTAAGTAACCCGTTACTACAGAGTTGAGTAACAACTCCTGGAATATATTGCCTTCTTAATAATGTTAGAAAATTAAATCTATGAAATATAATTAATGGCTCAAAGTCATCCACAAGTCGGTCGTCGTCAGCTGAAGCCTCTCGGATTAATCTGTCTCCGGAGAGTCCAGTTAAAAACGGATCCCTGGCGTCCCACATTTAAATCGGCGCCAGACTGACTCACAGTAAACTTTTAACAGCTCTCCGGAGCCACTGTGACACGTGTCTGTCAAACATTTGTTTTTGTCCTGTGCGATCGTTTACGCGTTTGGAAACATTATCTCTGTGATATTGTAGGTATGGACACCGCTGACCTCGAATAATTGCGTAGTTTCCAACATGCTATCGTCCATGCGTCACGCACTTGTTATCAACCTACTTTCAATGTCATCTAAATGACGACGTGCTGTCTTCTTCACTAGGCACCAGTCTGTGTAGTGACTGCTCATATTCCATATCAATATACGCCGCACCTAGCAGCAATATTCGGCCGTCACAAACTGCACATCCTGAAATGGGGCGGCTCAGTTCATTACAAATCATTGACAGTGGCGTAGTTACGATTTTGGCTGGTATTACGTAAAAATTTCATTGGGACTGACTACACGTAATAAAACGTGATTTGATACGTAACTCGTAGGCAATTTTCGAATCAGCACATTACAACTGGTACCATTTCATTCTGATTCCGCTATTTACCAGAAATCTTTAATATTACCACTTGGCTGTACTATTTCAAATGTGCACTATTCTTTGTTCGTTGTTTGCCGGCCGGAGAGGCTGATCGGTTCTAGGCGCTACAGTCTGGAACCACGCGACCGCTACGGTCGCAGGTTCGAATCCTGCCTCGGGCAGGATGTGTGTGATGTCCTTAGGTTAGTTAGCTTTAAGTAGTTCTAAGTTCTAGGGAACTGATGACCACAGCAGTTCAGATCCATAGTGCTTAGAGCCATTTGAACCTTTTTTTTTTTTTTTTTTCGTTCGTTGTTTATATCTTAACTGAATTAGGAAAATTACTTTACCGTATACTCTGCAAAGAAATCCTAATGTGGTTACCTCCCGTGTTAGCGATCGAAGATGAAAAGCCTAGAGTCCTCTGTTTGGTAGTATCGAGTAGCATCTGCCTTGAATTTAAGAGTGAAGAAGATGCAGAGATTAATTAATTATTTTACCACACGATTATAATTTCACCATGAAGACATCATTCTGGTGTGGATATGTTTCTGTGAGTTAGAAACATTCTGAGCATGATTACTGATGCCAGGTGATAGATATAAGGACGTGGACTATGACAGAGGTTTCAACTGGTCCAACCTTCGTGATGCCGATTGCTGTATTTGCAGCCGCGCTACGAAACTGATTAAGTCAAACCAACCGAGTGTAGTCTTACGGACCATTTCATTCTTAATAGCACACTGCTCAAACCATTCTTGTGGAGAAACACTTGGAGAAACAGTATGGGTGGGTGACTGAGAAGCGCAGTACTGACCTTCGTGTCAATAGATGGAGACAGTGCCACAGGCGTATCCATGGGCGACAGACAGGGTTCAGGTTCGGCACACTGTGGTGATACATAGGGTGATGGAATGGGACGGAGGTGGTCAATGTAGCTGGCTGAGGTGCCACTGCACCACTTGCAGTTCCTTCGTGACGTAATGAATGCTGTGTCAGATAGCGTCATCGTCGTGCTGCAAGTGCAAGTTCATCATGCGCATGTCGAAGAAGGGTTGTTGTATTTGCTAAATATGATCAGCAGTTTGGAGGCAATCCTGAAAGAACCAATGGCCACCAGGTATTTCCATTAGTGGTAGCCGCTGCTGCATAAAATGGACTGTGCCGTTGTGCCATGCTGGCGAGTTATCATGGCCAACGACACCTGTGGCAAAGCTACCTCTAGTTGTATGAGTTAACGCGACACCAGATGGATCAGGAACCGAAGGGAAGTGGTGGAGGAAATCTGCTACCAGTGCTGGTTCTCCCACACCCGGGACTATAAATGTCCGTGTGAAAACGTCATGAAAACCAGGGTCCAGTGTGAGCATCTGAGATCCATAGACTCAGATTATCGAGTCGTTAGCTGCAAAAGTTGGATGGGTGAGCAATTTGGGATTATGTAGAGAGCAGCGAAGTACTAGCCTCTGAGCTGGAATCGACCATGTACTGTTGGCCATCGATGCAGGCAACTAGAAAGAGTCTGTTGGCTTGAAGAGAGCGAGCCGTCATCACTATTGTGAGTGTTTAGGCGACTTAGATATCCAGCACAGTTCAGTGCACCTACTGCAAACAGTGCCTCGAGTTTGTGTCACACAGTGGATGACAGTTGCAGAAACACTTCTGTGCTGGCGAAGGTGTGGTGTGATTGGCGAGTGAGGGACAGGTTTGACGAAATCCGATCAACTCGTGGTAGGTGGGAGGTCAGTTATGTTCTCACTGTGGTTGCAAGTCACGTTCGACGCCATTGTTGTCTGAATCGCTTGTACATTGTCGATATTGAATGGTGGAAAATATTCTATCTGCAAGTCTGAGACAAGTGTCCAATGGCTTTTTCTCTTGGCAGACAGTGGCTAGTTGGACTTGTGAAGGAAGTTTGACAACCCATATTGTCTTCAGTATGTAGTCGGACATGATGTGGAGATCAATTTGAGTGTGTAGCCGATGCTGTAGTCGTGATGGAGACATTTCCCAAACCCCATGGTCTGGTGCATGTTCTACATCTACATCTACATTCATACTCCGCAAGCCACCCAACGGTGTGTGGCGGAGGGCACTTTACGTGCCACTGTCATTACCTCCCTTTCCTGTTCCAGTCGCGTATGGTTCGCGGGAAGAACGACTGTCGGAAAGCCTCCGTGCGCGCTCTAATCTCTCTAATTTTACATTCGTGATCTCCTCGGGAGGTATAAGTAGGGGGAAGCAATATACTCGATACCTCATCCAGAAACGCACCCTCTCGAAACCTGGCGAGCAAGCTACACCGCGATGCAGAGCGCCTCTCTTGCAGAGTCTGCCACTTGAGTTTATTAAACATCTCCGTAACGCTATCACGGTTACCAAATAACCCTGTGACGAAACGTGCCGCTCTTCTTTGGATCTTCTCTATCTCCTCCGTCAACCCGATCTGGTACGGATCCCACACTGATGAGCAATACTCAAGTATAGGTCGAACGAGTGTTTTGTAAGCACCTCCTTTGTTGATGGACTACATTTTCTAAGCACTCTCCCAATGAATCTCAACCTGGTACCCGCCTTACCAACAATTAATTTTATATGATCATTCCACTTCAAATCGTTCCGCACGCATACTCCCAGATATTTTACAGAAGTAACTGCTACCAGTGTTTGTTCCGCTATCATATAATCATACAATAAAGGATCCTTCTTTCTATGAATTCGCAATACATTACATTTGTCTATGTTAAGGGACAGTTGCCACTCCCTGCACCAAGTGCCTATCCGCTGCAGATCTTCCTGCATTTCGCTACAATTTTCTAATGCTGCAACTTCTCTGTATACTACAGCATCATCCGCGAAAAGCCGCATGGAACTTCCGACACTATCTACTAGGTCATTTATATATATGTCTCCATGATCTGAACACAGGGCCAAGATTCCCTATCCTCGTTCCTACACAACCTCAACACCATCTCTCACGTCCACTTTACCTGGTCTTCCTCAACCCAGCATGCCACCTTCCTGGACGTTAACCTCCTCCTCCCTGGTGGCTCCATTCACACCTCTGTCCACATTAAACCCACCAACTACCAACAGTATCAGCATTTTGATAGCTGTCATCCCTTCCATACCAAAAATTCCTCCTATGCAGCCTTGCTACGCAGGCACAGCGTATCTGCAGTGACAAGAACTCCCTTTTCCTAGTCTGCAAACAGATTTTCCATGCCATTTCCCCACATAACTCTAATCCTTCCACTTCCCACAAGACCCAGCCACAAAAGAGTGCCCCCTTTCGGACCCAATAACATTCCAGACTGAAAAATCTGAACCGTCTCCTCCATCAGGGCTTTGATTTTCTATCGTCATGCCCTGTAATGAGGGATATCCTACCAAAGATCCTTCCCTCTGCTCCTAGAGTATTGTTCCATCACCTACCCAATCTCCACTCCTAACCACAACCCCTTGCCACAGATATCATATACCTGTGGAAGACCCAGGGGGCAAGACCAGTCCAATCCACCAACGCAGCACTTCCAATTCCAGTCCTGTCCGGGCTTGTCTTACGCCACACAAGGCCAGGCCACCTGTGAAAGTAGCCATGTTGTATACCAGCTCTGCTGCAACCATTGCACAGCTTTTTATATTGGCATGACCAGCAACCAGATGTCCACCAAGATGAATGACCACTGTCAAATTGTGGCCAAGAGCAAAGTAGACCACCCAGTGGCAAAACATGCAACTGAACACAAGATGCATGATTTCAGTGGCTGCTTCACAGCTCAGACCATCTGGATCCTCCTCTCCATCACCAGCTTTCCTGAACTGTGCAGATGGTAGTTATCCTTATAACACATTCTCCACTTCCAAAATTATCCTGGCCTCAAGCGACAGTAAGCAACTGTCCCCTCACCCTCCACCCATCAGTTTCCACTCCCTCTGTCGTATCATCTCCTCCCTGTTCATGTCACCTCCTCCTCATTGCATACCCCCCTCTGCCAATGCACCCATCGATTCCTTCCCCTTCCCTGTTCCTCTCCTTTTCTGTTCCCTGCTTCTCCCCCTACACCCCGCCTTGCGACACTACCCCTGGTAGTCTTCCGAGGCTGTGATCTAGTCCCTGCACGCCCTGCCAGATAGCGCTCTTCTCTCCCCCTCCCATATGCTGATATCCCTCCCCCTTCCCCACCCCTCTCCAAATTGCTGTTCACGCGACAGTCCACATTCCAGTCAGAGCTGCTTGTGGTAGCAGTCATGTGTGGGTAGCGTGTACTTGCTTGTGTGAATGTGTGTGGGTTTCCTTTGCTGAAGAAGGCTTTGGCCAAAAGTGACAATGTGCAACAGTCTTTTTGATGTGCCTGTCTGCTACACAACAGGTCATCTTTATTGTGAGTAGAATTGTCCTTTTCCTGATATTGTATACATTTCCTTTATATCTCCTTTGTAGATCACATGGCATAACTACTCCTCTAGGGAGCAGCAAAGTAATGCTACTTTCATGGTCTCATATTTGGTGTCCAAAGGAGGAGGGGGGGGGGGCGAGGATAATATCACCTATCATATCCACATGTTCCCTCAAGTGAGTGAGAGGTGTGATGAATTTCTTGCTGCCGGCTGGGGTGGCTAAGCGGTTCTAGGTGCTACAGTCTGGAACCGCGCAACCGCTACGGTTGCAGGTTCGAATCCTGCCTTGGGCATGGATGTGCGTGATGTCCTTAGGTTAGTTTGGTTTAAGTAGGTCTAAGTTCTAGGGGACCGATGACCACTGCAGTTGAGTCCCATTGTGCTCAGAGCCATTTCAACCATTTTTTTGAATTTCTTGTTGTCACTGATGATGTCACTCTAAATTATGCTGTCAAATGGTGAACCGCAAGTTTGGTTCATCCAGCCAAGAAGATGGTAGCTTATGAGATGTCCTCTGTCCAATTGGTTTCAAGGGTGCCATCCATAGTAGGAAAACAAAAGTGCAATTCATTCGAGTCCCCATGTGGTATGACTTGACATCCAGTAGGCAGGATGGAAGACAATGCAGACAGCTGCATGAGGCCTGGAGTGAATGAATTTGAGTGTGGTGTGAATGAGACTTGATCAAAAGTGAACAAACACAAATCCAACCGATTGAATTGAAGCGGCTTGAAAGTAGCCCGGTTTGTAATCAAAGCCGGGTCCATTGTGAAATCACAGAGTAGGTTGTCTGATACACTCCATTGTTCAGACTGTTGTTCACTGTTGGAGCACTGTCATGAAGAGCGTCACTATTGCTTTTGATAACTTGAGGTGCATGGAGGGTGTAGTCCATAGCATCTGGTATTGCGGTCTGAGAACTGTTGTCTGACTGTGTGAATTGCGCAGCATTATGGTGGCATGATAGCAACACTGTAGTTGTGAAGAGTAAATGTCCAAATTCGGCACAAACACAGTTGCCACAGACACAAGCATAGTGCTACACTAGATGGATAATATGTGGGATGTTTAATAATATGACATGAGTCTGATATGGCACACTTTTTATTTTTACTGGAACCGCACAAATGAGATACAACCGCTCATTCTGATGCTGTTAAGCGAATGATCGATCAAAGATCGCACACGTGGTCTCAGTGGATCACAAGTAATGTTCTTTTTTGACACAGAATTCCAGCAGCCTGATTTAGGTTCATTCTTTTAGTATTTAATGTCGTGTACACCCGCAAGTATTTTGGGTGTTGGTAAATTGGTATCCACTGTAGTGGATACTATGTGACAGAGTTAACATGCCAGAAGATGAATCCTTAGAAGTTCAAAATCGATCACAGATAGAAAAAATAGCATAAACACAGCCGCTTCAAGATAAAATAGTAAGAGGAAAAAGCTTTTATTCCCCACAATAAGATATTTGGTAGCTGACGTCCCCAGTTATCCCACCACTGTGCAAGCATATGGATTAGTGATATGTAATCACAAAAGCAAAAAGTGCTGTCGACCAGAGTAGGTGGGTGAGGTTCTGCTGGCCAAGAGGAAATGCTAATCCGCTAATCCTAAGGAGTTGAGGACCCGGGCTTCTAGTGGGTCCAGGATGGCAGGTGGAAGGAGAAACACATGATACGTCAGTGCTGAACAAGACCTACAAAAATGATCGGTGTGGACAAGGGCAAATTTTTGTGTTGAAATTTCAGACACCTGAGGAGTCGGTGTTCCTAGGCCAGACTTCATTGTCATGAGCCAACCTTATAGTGGTCGCAAGTGTGTTCAGGAGATTATAGCAAATCTCAGGAGTTTGCTCGCTGAGGTATTCTGACCACTCGGGCAAACTGACGAGGATCTTTTGCTCTTTGGGGTCAAACTGTCATAGCATCAAATTATTTATGTTGTCTAGCAGTGTGTTTTGTTTCACCGGTACAATGTTTTTGCATATTCCAACATCTGTGAGTGAACAATGAGAGCAAATAACTGGGCAAATATCTTACTCATACTACCATGAGAAATGTATATTGATTGGAGGAATGTTTCTCTGTTGTTGACTGTTATTTTTGTCTTATCCTTTCTTTGATAAAAGATAATTTTTTGTGACTTGAGTAAGATCTAAACCAAGCAATATAATTGAACAAAACATTATTTCTGTTAGGCCATCAAAATTGTCATTGTGTATGACAAACAATTATGTAATGTTGCATTGTTGCTCCATTCTTTAAGTAGTTCAGATGGATAGAATTAATCAAATGCCTTCACCGAGCAGCTTGTAAACTACAACATCCACAGAGCCTTCTGCACGTATTACTTGATGCTGTATTTGCAGTGGGCTCTCAGTCCTGGTCATTCTACTTCATTTAGTCAACAGCACAAACCTTAGTCCTTGGCCACACTTCACTGAAAATTTGATCAAAAACTATTGATGAATCCCCTGTGCAAAAGATACACTACTCGCCATTAAAACTGCTACACTAAGAAGAAATGCAGATGATAAACGGGTATTCATTGGACAAATATATTATACTAGAACTGACATGTGATTACATTTTGGGTGCATAGATCCTGAGAAATCAGTACCCAGAACAACCACCTCTGGCTGTAATAACGGCCTTCATACTTCTGGGCATTGAGTCAAACAGAGCTTGGATGGCGTGTACAGTTACAACTGCCCATGCAGCTTCAACACGGTACCACAGTTCATCAAGAGTAGTGACTGGCGTATTGTGATGAGCCACTCGCTCGGCCACCATTGACCAGATGTTTTCAATTGGTGAGAGGTCTGGAGCATGTGCTGGCCAGGGCAGCAGTTGAACATTTTCTGTATCCAGAAAGGCCCGTACAGGACCTGTGACATGCGGTCGTGCATTATCGTGCTGAAATGTAGGGTTTCGCAGGGATCGAATGAAGGATAGAGCCACGGGTCGTAAGACATCTGAAATGTAGCGTCCACTGTTCAAAGTGCCGTCAATGTGAACAACAGGTGATTGAGACGTGTAACCCGTGGCAGCCCATACCATCACACGGGTGATACGCCAGTATGACGAATACACACTTCCAACGTGCGTTCACCGCGATGTCGCCAAACACAGATGTGACCATCATGATGCTGTAAACAGAACCTGGATTCATCCGAAAAAATGATGTTTGGCATTCGTGCACCCAGATTCGTCGTTGAGTACACCATCGCAGGTGCTGCTGTCTGTGATGCAACGTCAAGGGTAACCGCAGCCACGGTCTCCGAGCTGATAGTCCATGCTGCTGCAAATGTCATTGAACTGTTCATAGTCCATGCTGCTGCAAACGTCATTGAACTGTTCGTGCAGAAGGTTGTTGTCTTGCAAACGTCCCCATCTGTTGACTCAGGTATCGAGATGTGGCTGCATGATCCCTTACAGCCATGCAGATAAGATGCCTGTCATCTCGACTGTTAGTGATATGAGGCCGTTGGGATCTAGCACGGCATTCCGTATTACCCTCCTGAACCCACCGATTCCATATTCTGCTAAAAGTCATTGGATCTCGACCAACGCGAGCAGCAATGTCGTGATACGATAAACTGCAATCGCGATAGGCTACAATCCGACCTTTATCAAAGTCGGAAACGTGATGGTACACATTTCTCCTCCTTACAGGAGGCATCACAACAATGTTTCATGAGGCAACGCCGGTCAACTGCTATTTGTGTATGAGAAATCGGTTGGAAATTTTCCTCATGTCAGCACGTTTTAGGTGTTGCCACCGGCGCCAACCTTGTGTGAATGCTCTGAAAAGCTAATCATTTGCACATCACAGCATCTTCTTCCTGTTGGTTAAATTTCGCATCTGTAGCACATCATCTTCGTGGTGTAGCAATTTTAATGGCTAGTAGTGCAGATGAAAATTTAAACCATGTGGTCAGTTCAGCTTCAGTGTGAACTAAGCTGACTGGAGAAAAATTTAGCCACCCCATTGCAAGCTCACTGATGAATTGTAGATGTTTACGTTTCAAGTGAACGTTATGTATTAACATCGGTAAATCTAAGGATGTGACAGAGAGGTGAAAAGGGCAATCATGTTTGACCATGCCCATGGCCACATGGTGTGTAAAGTTGCTGGATTTGTTCATGTTTTGTTTGCCTACAAGCAGTGGTGTAATACATGTGGCTGTAAAACACAAAGTCAAAATTGTGGCCGGCAGATTGGTCCTGATTGAGAGTAAACAGGGACATGTTTCACAGCTTGTGTATGAAAATCATTTCCAAACTTGACAGGACTTGCTGCACACAGGCAATGAACGTCCATCCGCACCAGTTAAGTGGGGGAACATTGCCATGGGAACTGCATGCAGTGAACATTTGGAGTTGGCTCTCCTCACAACAGGGCATTGCTCACACAGGCATCCAAAGAAGGCAACAGTGGAGTTCATCAGGCTGGAAGAATATGTGACTGGTTTTCTTAACACTCCCCCACACTATTGCAACTTGATTGACTTGCAAAATTGCCTGCCTTGAACACCATAGAAAATCTACGGGACATGGTGGAACAGGGGCTAAAACACTGGCATCAGGATCCCTACAGTTTGGTGAAACTTGTTATCTTACCACCCTCCTCCACCCCCCCCCCCCCACCCACCCACACACACACACACACATCACCAATCACCAGTAAATTTTCAGTCTCTTCGTTAGTTTCAAAAGCTTCGAGAGGCATAAAATATACATTTTTTTTTTTTACTTGTCTTCATTTTCTTGTTGTTGGCTGCAGGATTTCTAGGGGTAGATTCTTGAGGCTGCAATTTTGACTTTGTGGTTTCCAGTTGACACAATAACTGAGGAAGTACTTTCTGTTTCTATGACATTTTTTAAATTTTATCCCATTCTTCTACATCACACTGACTTCACATCTCCATTTTCATAAAACCAAAAACTACATTATTACTGCCAAAATTAAAAACATGTCCATTTCCGTAAGAGGCATGCTCACTACTGCTAACTCATTCTGCAGTAGTAACATATTCCAAAGAGTTTACAAACTTTCTTGACAAATGAAGAATCGTCACCAAGCTGTATCTTTATTTTTAAAATGAATCCAGAAATAAATTTGATAATTAGCATTAGATTGTGTAATTGATAACAGGAATTTTAAGTATGCTAGATATTTCGTAATTTCAAATGTTTCTAAAAGAAGAAGAATTTTACCTATACAAACAGAGCTAGTAAATATCAGTTGTAACAAATTAATTTCTTATTATACATTTTAGCCTGAAATACAACACATCATATACAAAATCATATGAAATTCCTTCATTGAAACAGCCGAGATAATGCTCACTTATATGGGATTCGAAAATATCACTGGTATCAGCTATTTCTATAATGAAAGGTAATGTCATAGGAGGTTGTCCCATTACAGACTGCACATTAAATCCTCAGTGAGTGACTTAACCTGAATCTGATGTACCTGCACAACCTTGTAGACTCACTTCCTAACAGGATTTCCCCTTCATGGTATGTTGGTACAGCAACAAGTATGCTGAATATGGTGAAAACAATGGTCTTCGTTGCAGTATTGATTTTTTTGCTTTATTTATTCATGATGTACATTTAACCTAAAACAAGGCAACTTCATATTGATCAGTATAGTGTTCGTAAGTGTGTTTTGGGTGCCACAATTAGGGCATCAGCAAAAATAAACTACCCTCGTCATATATAATAATATAAATTGAAGCAAGTATGTGCCTATGTCATATATTAAAAGCATAACAGCTGATAACCTTGCAGGTCTGTGTTGCATAGACAAGCAGATAAAAGGCAGGATCAGGCCTGTAAGTAGTCTTGTCACATGGCAAATATGCTGGAGGCCCCATTCTTGATTCTCCAGTCTGATATACTTGTGTAGAGTATCAGTCTATGCTACACAGACCTCCTAGTTTATTGGATGTTACACTTTTAATATACAACGTGAGCACATTGTTTCTCTTATTTCACTGTATATGACTGTCATTTTTTGCTGTAGCCCTAGTCATGGAATCCAAAACCCATTTTCCAACATTACACTGGTCAATCTGAGGATTCTTTATATTAGGCAAAACATGCATCATGAATAAACAAAGCAATAAAGTCAATTCTGCAGTAAATTCTCTAGAGGTGGCTAATATTTTTGTCTAGTGATCATACTTTCAATGCACCTGTGGCTGTCCACTGCAGTTTATGTGGTGAATGATATTCAGCACAGTTCACTGAAGTTGTCAGTCCCAACACTCACGTAAATGCCAACTGCTGTCCTATTCTCAAACATGCAGTTGTGAGCCAAGTAAAACTATTGTAAGCAGTTTGCAACATCACTGGCATGTGTGTGGTAGATGTATTCATCATTACTGTGGAGATGTCACACAGCATTGTTCTGTTAGAAATTTCATCACACTGCACCATCATTACCAGCTCCCTGAGTCTCCCTCAGACTGGTCTAATATGCCAGCAATGAAATATTCCTCTTGATGTCTCCTGCTACCTTGTAACATGAAGTTGCTGTGGCCAGCGATTGAAGGTAAAACCTGTAACATCAGCTCTTAAGAACTTTTCCCAGATTCATTAGGTAGGATCAGTTACAAAGTAACAACAAACATCAGTCTTCTTATGTATTTCCAAATCATACACAATGATGTACAGTACCCACTGATGTGGATCTAGACTGTGGATGATATGCATCCCATGCCATATCTCATCATAAGAGATCCTCAAAACTCGTTCCTCTTGAAGTTCTGCAATATAGTTAATATTACATCTTTATTAATAATCTGTTGCGAAAACTGTACTATATGATGTTGGACAAGGCTCTTTGCTCTATTATAAGCACTATGTCACGATGAATAATAATACTGTAAACTGATATGGTAACAAAAAATGATGAGCTGATAAGATGACCGTACAGACATTTGAAACATCCAAGATGTTTTAAATAATTGTAAGCTCCATTCTCTTCATAATTATCTACTATGAAATATTTTTTTATGGACCTTTCCTGTACATTGCTTCTAAATAATATGAAAAATAGTGATAAAACAGCTGTGGAATGTATTGTATCTATAGCATACAATCATACAGACTGAATGTCTTAATGTTACCAGATTCAATTATCTTACACCTAAGGAAATGTTTGATCAACTTTTACATCATACATCTTCAGATCTTCAATAATATTTCATTTTTAAAATTATAAAATTGACAATAACTGATAAAAGATATTCAACTGAACTATAACAACACTTTCATAGTAGTACCTTTTATTGAAAGTCCTGGCAGATTAAAACTGTGTGCCCAACTGAGACTCGAACTCGGGACCTTTGCCTTTCGCAGGCAAGTGCTCTACCATCTGAGCTACCAAAGCACGACTCACGCCCGGTCCTCACAGCTTTACTTTTGCCAGTATCTCGTCTCCTACCTTGCAAACTTTACAGAAGCTCTCCTGCGAACCATGCAGAACTAGCACTCCTGAAAGAAAGGATACTGCGGAGACATGGCTTAACCACAGCCAGGGGGATTCTGAAGTACCATTTATTGTTGCAGTGTTGTCAAATAGTTTAGAGTCCAGTCCTTTTTTCCCTGTTTGTAGTGGTCTATTTTATTTTAGTCTTGTATGTGGATGATAAACATGTGTATCCTGTTTGCTTCTTGCTTAATAACGATGAAGATCCTGATTTATTGGGACATATAAAGTTGTTGATACTTCTCTAGATTTCCAAAGCGTGATTGTATATGTAATACAGTATTATACACAAATCAAAAAATGTTTTGCATCGCCTCGGTCTGAGAGTTCTGGAATCTGTGCAGAAAACTGAAATAGAGATCAACATAAACATCATTTCCGCCCTTTTTATTGCTCATGAAAACCACACATTGCATGTTGTACCACCATACAGTGAGACCTTCAGAGGTAGTGGTCCAAATTGCTGTACACACCAGTACCCCTAATACCCAGTAGCACATCCTCTTGTATTGATGTATGCCTGTATTCATTGTGGCATACTATCCACAAGTTCAACAAGGCACTGTTAGTACAGATTGTCCCACACCTCAACAGCGATTTAGCGTAGGTCCCTCAGAGTGGTTGGTAGATCACATTGTCCATAAACACCCCTTTTCAATCCCTCCCAGGCATTTTTACAGGGTTCTTGTCTGCATAATGTGCTGGCCACTCTAGTCGAGCGATGTCATTATCCTGAAGGAAGTCATTCACAAGGTGTTCATGAAGACGAATGCCTCACCAATATGCTGCCGATATGGTTACACTATCTGTCGGACGATGGCATTCATGTATCAGACAGTCGTTATGGGACCACCAAACAAGAAATCTTAGAAATCAACGAGATAAAAATGTAATTAAAAGGCAAATAAAATAATAATAATAATAATAATAATAAAAACATGTCACGGCTAAGTGGAAAGCCTCAAGGCAAAGCAGATAGAACAAACATATGCAAGGTGCAATACCAATGGCTGAAGGTCACAATTAAGTTTCAAAATTTTAAAAAATATTACCATAATCATTTAAAGGCAGAAGGCTGCAATGTTTAAGCTTGAAAGATAGGTTGAAGAATTAATTTTGGAAAGTTTTTAAGAAAAAGAAAAAACCATAAGCCTTAAATTTTAAGCAGCAGAAAACAGATAAATAAACACCGGTGGCACTCAGAAGGCCTGCAGGGAGGTCGGTCTGCCCTCGTTCACTTAGGCGAGACAGCTGGTGAGCCCAAATATACTTGATCTGTCGGAACCCAACCAGGGGACAGCCATGGACTGACCGACACAATGACTTGCTTCCCGTCAATCAGTACATGAGAACTCAAACAGAAAAGGTTACAAACATGGTAATCCACAATGGAATATGTATTAGCTGTCAAAATTACACACCATGTTGGACAGCGACAACAGGTGAAGAAAGTACGCTGCCTGAAATGATGTTAGTGGCCAGTCGAGTGATGTCATTATCCTGAAGGAAGTCATTCACAAGATGTTCATGATGGGGGCGTGAATTGTCATCCATGAAGACGAATGCCTCACCAATATGCTGCCGATATGGTTACACTATCTGTCGGAGGATGACATTCATGTATCATACAGATGTTACGGGACCACCAGCAGCCTACATTGGCCCCACGTAATGCCACCCCGAAACAGGAGCGAACCCCCACCTTGCTGACTCGCTGGACAGTGTGTCTCAGGCCTTCAGCCTGACCGGGTTGCCTCCAAACACGTCTGTGATGATTGTCTGGTTGAAGGTATATGCGACACTCATTGATGAAGAAACATGATGCCAATCCTGAGCATTCCATTCAGCATGTTGTTGGGCCCATCTGTACCAAGCTTCATGGTGTCATGGTTGCAAAGATGGACCTCGCCATGGACGTCGGGAGTGAAATTGCGCATCATGCAGCCTAACATAACATGATGTCCTGTGGCTGCACGAAAAGCATTATTTAACATGCTGGCATTGCTGTCAGGGTTCCTCCGAGCCATAATCCATAGGTAGTGGTCATCCTCTGCAGTATGAGCCTAGGGTGGCCTGAGCAACTCACCCTTAACATAGACAAATGTATCGCGAATACATAGAAAGAAGGATCCTTTATTGTATGACTATATGATAGCGGAACAAACTCTGGTAGCAGCTACTTCTGTAAAATATCTGGGAGTATGCGTGCGGAATGATTTGAAGTGGAATGATCATATAAAATTAATTGTTGGTTAGGTGGGTACCAGGTTGAGATTCATTGGGAGAATCCTTAGAAAATTTAGTCCATCAACAAAGGAGGTGGCTTACAAAACACTTGTTCGACCTATACTTGAGTATTGCTTATTAGTGTGGGATCCGTACCAGATCAGGTTGACGGAGGAGATAGAGAAGATCCAAAGAAGAGCGGCGCGTTTCATCACAGGGTTATTTGGTAAGCGTGATAGTGTTACACAGATGTTTATAAACTCAAGTGGCAGACTCTGCAAGGGAGGCGCTCTGCATCGTGGTGTAGCTTGCTCGCCAGGTTTCGAGAGAGTGCGTTTCTGGATGAGGTATCGAATATATTGCTTCCCCTTACTTATACCTCCTGAGGAGATCACGAATATAAAATGAGAGAGATTCGAGCGCGCATGGAGGCTTTCAGAAAGTCGTTCTTCCCGCGAACCACACGCGACTGGAACAGAAAAGGGAGGTAATGACAGTGGCACGTAAAGTACCCTCCGCCACATACCGTTGGGTGGCTTGCGGAGTATAAATGTAGATGTAGATGTAGATGTAGCAAGGCATGTCATCGATAGTTCCTGTCTCTCTGTATCTCCTATATGTCTGAACAACATCGCTTTGGTTTAGTCAGAGATGCCTGGACACTTCCCTTGTTGAGAGCCCTTCCTGGCACAAAGTAACAATGTGGACATGATCAAACCATGGTACTGACCATCTAAGACATGGTTGAACTACAGACAACACAAGCCATGTACCTCCTTCCTGGTGGAATGACTGGAACTGATCAGCTGTCGGACCCCCTCCGTCTAATATGCGCTGCTCATGCATGGTTGTTTACATGTTTGGGCGGGTTTAGTGATGTATCTGAACAGTCAAAGGGACTGTGTTTGCGATACAATATCCACAGTCAGCCTCTATCTTCAGGAGTTCTGGGAACCGGAGTGATGCAAAACAGTTTTTGATGTGTGTATAACACAAGTTTTGTTGGCAGGCAGGTTTCCCCAGAAGATTACATCATCTGCAATCTGCAGTAATAATTATGCTGGCTGAAAGTTTAAATTTTTTATTATCTCTTTTAATGTTTAACCAGAGCAAATTCTGGTAGTGCAATGTATGATTTGATTTAATTTATTTCATCTCAGAACATATAATATTCAGGTCATGTGATCTGCTGTACTGGAGACATATCAGTACATAATTTTAGGGATTTAGTTTACAGACTTAAAAATAATAAGAAGTATAGTTATCAAACAATTTTCTAGCAGTACAATACTTTTACAGTTTTGTACTTTTTTTCAGAGATGTTAGTTGCCTTGTTTAAATTAGCACCTCACCATTCATAAACTCCTCCACTGAATAATAAAATTTTCCCACTAAGAGTTCATGTAATTTTTTCTTTAGATGACCAATTTCCATGCTCAGAATATCACATCCCTTTAATTTATTGTATATTTTCATGCTCATGTATTGAGGAGTCATAAAATATAGCTTTAATCGGTGAAGAGAGCATAAAATTTTGTTTTTGCCTAGTCAGCTTATTGCTCTTACATTTCATATATTGTGCTATCTTAAAGCATCCTGAATCCATGCTCCAAGAAATTTGGTAGAAGTTATATTCTCAAGAGATTTGGTGAATGGTTCCATGTAAAGAGTTAATGACTGCTTATTTTGTACTGTGTACAAATGTGTTGTAACTGTGTTTTGTGTGTTTATTGGTAGTATATATCCTGAAAATTAGTCTGTTATGCATATGATGCTCTTCTTTGGTGCTCTGTCTTATTAATACATTTCTTTCATCATCTGAAATTTTGATGTATTTGTGGCATGGTCTAGATGGTTACAGATCATTCGCAAATAAGAGATAAAGAAAAAAAAAAGATTGGTCCCAGACTGGAGCCTTGTGCTGCCTCTTATTTGATATGCTGCTTTTCTGAGTAGTAGAAGTTTATGCTATGTTCTTTAGGGAATGGAAGCTAAGCTCTGTTCTGTAGGTACAATTTTACCTTCCCAAATCTTGTCCCCTTATACCTACACAGAACAGTTTCATGAGCAATGTCTTGTCAATTAGGAAGTTGAGTAATGCCTTTTGAAAGGTCTAGAAATATTGTTGTGGTGTGCTCTTTGTTGCATGTTGCATTTAGGGTTCCACTGAAGAAGAAAAATGACAGTTGCAGCAAATCTTGAATTACAAAATCAGTGTTGCCTTTTCTAGAAATAAGTAGCTTTATCTTTAAAATTGAGACACAAATAATACATTTGGATTAGCACGCACTTGTTTTTACAGTTTTTATTGTTACCACATTAACTACCTTACAGTAAATTACACTAATTACAATTTAATCTAATTCAGCCACCATTGAAAGTTAACCAGAAGGGGTCAAGGTGTTACTGCATTTACTGTCCACATCCATTCTCGTATTCAGTGGATTTCTGCTCACTTTTTCTGTTGTATGAATCATACCCCATGTAAATAATGGATACTATTGCACAATTTGTTCTCCAGATGCAAGCCATTCACATCGCGCTGCTGTTCTGCTTGCTGGGCGGCCTGGATGGAGCTCACTTCCTGGCATTCTTCCCTCTGCACGGGCGGAGCCACTGGATCCTGGCACAGAGCTACCTGCAAGAACTGGTCGCCAGGGGGCACAAGGTCACCTTCGTTACGCCCTTTAAGAGTGAAGGCCACACAGAAAACTGGCGTGAAATAATCATTCCTGACACGAGGAATACATTTGGTACAGGTTAGTGAGGCATTGTACTGCATGAATTATAGTCTGTGATTCCCGTAAAAAACTTCCCGAGAAGCATAACAAAGAGTGTAATAAACTTATCAAACATAATATTACAGTGCATGTATGAATTGCACTTTACCTAAATCTCAGTGTTAGATACACAAATTGTGTTAAGTCTAAAAGTATTCAAAATGAGATAGCATACAGACATTCAGAGTTAAACAAGGGTTACATGCAGGTAACTGCCTTCCCAATCATTGTTCTGGACACTTGAGGGAAGTTCATGAATTCAGACGCCAGGTAGGTTGTAGTGAGTTATGTTCTATTACTAGGGACTTATCCCGCACTCCAGGTGTGGTGCCAAGAAGACCAGTAGGGAATAGTGTGTTATGCAATCTCTGTGCGGACGTAATGATGATGATGATGATGATGATGTTTGGTTTTGTGGGATGCTCAACTGCACAGTCATCAGTGCCCAAACAAAGTCCCAATTTTCACACAGTCCAGTTTCATTCACAGTCCAGTCTAGCCACAGTCAAGAATGATGATGATGATGATGAAATGATGAGAACAACACAAACACCCAGTCCCTGGGCAGGAAAATCCCCAATCTCGCCGGCAATCGAGCCCAGGACCCTGTGATTCAGAGGCAGCAACACTAACCACTAGACCATGAGCTGCGTATGGTTTGGACTTGACACACTATAACTTGTGATAAAAGAATGAAGTAGTATGAATAGTGTATCAGTGAGATTAAACAATGTACAACAGAACATCAACTGCTGTGGCTCTGCACTTTAACACAACAGTCAGATAACATAAAAATATCCACATGCCTAGGCGATGTTCCAATGCATCTCCTAGAGGACCGCATTAGCATTATAAGTGAGTCATTCACATCCATTTGCTTCTCTGATTACAAGAAGCATGTGAAAGTTCTTCCCATCCCCAAGAAAAGGTTGTACAGAAAGTACAGAGAATTACTGAGTAGTTTTGATGCTACTTCTTTTTCAAAAATATTCTGAAAAACAATTATGGACCATTGAAATAAATATCAACTTCTGTGCAAAGAACAGCTTGGTTTCAGGTCTGAGAAGGGAACAGAAACTGCTGCAGTAAAATTTAAAAAAACAGTTTTGGAAATTGTCCATAATGAATGTAACACTGGGGATAAGACAGTAGATGACTTGAAGAAATTCATCTTCCTTAGAAGGAAACTAACACTTGAAAGACAAAAAAGCAGAATATAATAAGCATACCAGCACATGCAACATGAGCAAGCATTTCTAAAAGAAGTCTAGCAGGACTATCACACATTGGCCTTAACGTGAGGAAGAAATTTGTGAGGACGCACATCTGGAGTGTAGCATTCTGTAAAAGTAAATCGTGGACTGTGGAAAAACTGGAAAAGAAGAGGATTGTGGTGTTTGAGATGTGGTGCTAGAGAAGAATAGCGGACTGATAAAATAAAGAATGAGGAGGCCCTCTGCAGAATCAGTGAAGAAAGGGACATATGGGAAACATTGAGTAAAAGAATGGACAGGGTGATAGGACATGTGTTGAGGCATCATGTAATAACTTCCATGGTACTGAAGGGAGCCCTAGAGGGTAAAATGGGAAGGCAGATGCACATACATGTCCAGTAATTAACTGAGGAACTGGGTGTGTGTTGAGTTTAAGAAGTTGGCACAGGAGAGGATAACATTAAACTATTCAGCAGACTGCAGTCTGATGATCCAAAACCTCCAGATTCCACGAGATAGCAAGAGAGCCATATTTCATATCTCCCTCCCTCTTCAGAGGCACCTATAGCTCTAGCAGAGTATGGGTAAGTTGGGTGGAATTAATGTGTCAGAAAGAAATGGTGAAACTATAACCATATGCTAGAGGGGACAAAAGCAGGGAGGGGGTTGTGGAGATGGTAGTGCCCCTCCTTAAAATTAAACATGAGAGATTAGTACATCAAATGAATAGTTTTCTTGATAATGTAGGTGGATAAACAGTAATAATCCATACTTTGATAGTATCACTGTTTCTTCAATGCCTTTGGATTCCACTGAAAAAATTCTCTCAATGGAGTCTCCTTGTCAAGCAGTTAACTTTTAAAAATTTCACTTGAGGTGTTCTTGTAACCAGTTTTTTTTCTCTGAATACTTAAAGAACTCTTCCAATTCATCTGTTTCAAGTAACAGCTCTTACATATGCATAGGAGACGGTTCTTACGTGATAATTTTCCATGGCTGCTTTGCACTTGTTGCGAGCAGGTTTTTTATACCTTTCATATGGCATTTTTTTTAGATGATGACATTTAGCTTCATAGAACTCTTTAAAATTCAGGTGTCCTTACAAATTGTATGAGCCTGTTTAGTCCCATACTCTCACACTTTTATGTATCCTCTGTAATAACAATATTTTCCCCTAATGCTATCATGTTCAATATTGTACCAGTCCAGAAACTTTCCTCTGGGCTTACAGACAAAATAAGTATATTTTGAAGAGACAAACAAGAGTATCACTCAGCAATGCATTTCATTAATAATCTGTCAAACACAGTTTAAAAAATAGTTAGATTGAATTTCATAGGGAAAAAGTCACTCTATGTGACTTAATACACCAAAGAACAAATTTACAGACTCCTCTTCCTGACCTCTCACAATCACTACATGTTCCTCAGTGGAAGCATCAAGCATTCCAGTGGTCTGGTGGTTGGTGTTGTTGGTATTACTGACGTAGGTATTATAGGTTCAGTTCCCGGTCACCAACTCAGATTTTTTGTGGTTGAAAGATCGGCACAGCCTCATGAGTCCAAATGAGAAACCATTTGAATAAGTAAGTACAGTGAAACTGACATACAAGTTGCTGCAAAGCCATCAGTTCAAAAGGTTTACATTGGAGTGGGAGCCACATGAAATTTATTCGTTTATCGGAAGTATTGTTAGCAAGCCTGTTTGGTAGGGGATGTGACCGGTGATAGTTCATGGCCAGAAAAGTATTCCTATACAAGAGTTGCAATATAAATATTTCTAGAAATACTGTAGTTACCAAGAATATTAAAAAGTTGTCATTGGGCTAGCTTACCAGAGTTTGACATTTATATATTGAAGTAATAACAGATAGGAATGTTTGTTTCTGACTTTTATCCTTTCTTCACCATAATTTCAAAGTTTTTGAACAATGTTTCTATACCTCCATTTGGAGTCCTGCAAATAGTTATTGTCTGATGACTGGTTTGATGTAGCTCTCCATGTTGCTCTGTCCTGTGGAAGCCTCCTCATCTCGAAATAACTACTGCCACCTACATCGATTTGAACCTGCTTACTATATTCATCCCTTGGTCTCCCTCTACGATTTTTACCCCTCATACTTATTTCCATCACCAAGTTGGTGATTCTGTGATGTCTGAGGATGTTTCCTCTCACCTGATCCCTTCTTTTAGTGAAGCTATGTTACTATTCTTTTCCACAATTCAGTTCAGTACCATCTCATTAGTTAACTGATCTACCCGTCTAATCTCCAGCATTCTTCTGTGGCACCACATTTCAAAATCTTCTATTCTCTTATCTGAATGGTTTATCATTCATGTTTCATTTCTGTATGAGGCTACACTGCAGACAAATTCCCTCAGAAAAGACTTCCTAACACTTAAATTTATTTTAGAACAACAAAGATAATCATTTATTAATAACCTAATGTAAACGGGTAGACAAAAAATATACTCACCAAGCGGAGACAGAGGAACACACACGAAAAGGGATTTAACATTTACTAACTTTCGGAGTCAGTGGCGCCTTCTTCTGGCAGAAGAGTCAAAGGGGAAGCAAGAAGGGAGAAGGAAAAAGACTGGATAGGTTTAGGGAAAGGGGAACAGTTCAGAAAAGTTACCCAGAACCCCAGGTCAGGGAAGAATTACCATATGGGATGAGAAGAAAAGACTAACTGTTGGGGACTGCACCAGACAAAATTTGAAAACCTGAGAGCTTAAAGGTGGAAGGCAGGATAATGTACAAGACAGAGATTACTCTAAAACATTGTGCATGAGTTAATAAGAGTGAAAGGCTAAGTGCATTGTATGTAACAGAGGTCGGAGGGAGGACCATGAAAAATAGATGTCTGAAAATGAAAGATGTAGTAAACTAAAATGGAGTGAAAAAAGGAGTAGTTACTGTGAAGAAATGCTGAGACAGAAGCAATTAACATAAATTAAGGCCAGGTGGGTGGCGAGAACCAAGGACATGTTGTACTGCTAGTTCCCACCTCCAGAGTTCTGAAAAACTGGTGTCTGGGGGAAGGATCCAGATGGCACATGTCATAAAACAATCACCGAGATTGTGAGTGTCATGCTGTACAGCATGCTCTGCAACAGGATATTGTGTGTTGCCTGTATACCCCCTCTGCTTATGCCCAATCGTCCTGACTTATAACTGGGTAGTAGTCATGCTGGTGTAAAAGGCAGAACAGTGTTTACATAACAGCTGGTATATGACATGTGTCATTTCATGGGTTTCTCTCTCTCTCTTATAGTATATGTTTTGCCACTTACAGGACTGGAATAGGTGGTGGTATGAGAGTGCATAGGGCAGTAGGGACAGTCACAGGGATAGGAGCCATAGGGTAAGGAGATGGGTACAGAACGAGCATATGGTCTGACAAGCATATTACGGAGCTTTATTTTAGATATTAACACAGTTCTTTTTTTTCAGGCACATTTTTTCATGCTACAGCCACTCTCCATTTTATACCCTCCCTACTTCAGCAGTCATCAATTATTTTGCTCCCAATAAATCAAAATTCATCTTTTACTTTTAATGACTCATTTCCTTATCTAATTCCTGCAATATCACCTGATCTCTATTCAAGACACTATCCATTCCATTTAGCTGCTCTTCCAAGTTCTTTGCTGCCTCTGACAAAATTACAATGTCATCAACAAACCTCAATATTTTTGTTTCTTTTCCCTGAACTTTAACTTCCTCTCCATATTCCTCCTTGGTTTTCCGTATTGTTAGAGATAAACTACAAATCTGTCTCACTCCTTTGCCACCTACTCCTTCTATTTCATGTCCTACTCTTCATATTTGCAGTCTGATTTCTGTGTAAGTGTAACTTTTTGCACCCTGTATTGGATCCTAGCTACCCTCAGAATAGCAAAGACTGTATTCCAGTCAACATTGTCAAAAGCTTCCTCTAAATTTGCAAAAGCCATAAATGTAAGTTTGACTTTTATTAACCTATCTTTTGAAATATGGCATTGGATCAATATAGCCTTGTGTTCTCTAGAGCCCAAACAGATCTTCCCCAAGGTCAGGCTTCTATGAGTTTTTCCATAATAATAATTGTGTTAATCTTCTGCAAGCATGACTTATTAAATTGATGGTCTGGCAATAAATCTATCAGCTCCTGCCTTATTTGGAAATGATATTACTGCATTGCTCTTGGAATCTAAAGGTATTTCATCTTTTGAATATATTTTGTACATCAGGTGAAATAGTTTCATTATATCTGGCTCTCTCAAGGATCTCAATAATTTTGAGGGAATATCACCTACTCCAAGATCCTAGTTTCCACATTGGTCTTTCAATGCTCTGCCAAATTCTTTTCACAGTATCCTAACTCCCAACCCATCTTCATCTACTTCCTCCTTCCTTTTTATAATATTGCCTTCAACTTCATTTCCCTTGAATAGTCCTTCTTTATATTAGTTCCACCTTTCAGCTTTACCTCCTATGTTTTGTGCTGGAGTGCCATCTCAGCTCTTGATATTCATACAGCTGCTTCTCTTTTCTCCAATTGTCTCTCTAATTTTTCTACACACAGCATCTATCTCTTCACTAATTATGCATGCTTCCACAGCCTTGCATTTCTCCTTTAGTCTTTCCTGCTTTGCCACTTTGCCCTTTCTGTCTATCTCACTTGCAAACATATATATACTCTTTTGCCTCCTTCATTTGCTGCATGTTTATATTTTCTCTTTTCATCTGTTAAATTCTGTATCACATCCACTATCCAGGGACTTCTAGTAGGTTTTGTCTTTTTGCCTATTTGATCCTCTGCTGCCTTCACTATTTCATCTCCATCCATTTCTGTTGTCTTCTTATGTCCATTTCAGTCAATTGATACCTGATGCTCCCTTTGAAATTCTCTGCAGACCCTATTCCATTCAAATCATCCAAGTCCCATCCCCTTAACTTCCTACTTGTTTACAATGTTTTCAGTTTTAATCTTCAGGCCATAACCAATAAATCTGGGTCAGAAGGCACATCTTCCCATAGAAATGGTTTCCAAATTTCTGTCATACCATTATGTAATCTATTTGGATCTTTCCTGTGGCTCTAGGTCTCTTCCACATATACAACCTTCTTTCAAGTATTAGCAATGAGTATATTATGTTTGTCTGCAGCTCGTAGTCTTACGGTAGTTTTCTCGCTTCCCGCGCACAGGGTCCCGGGTTCGATTGCTGCTGGGGTCAGGGATTTTTCCTGCCTTGAGATGACTGGGTGTTGTTATGTCGTCTTCATCATCATCATTCATCCCCATTATGGTAGGAGGAAGGCAATGGCAAACCACCTCCACTAGGACCATGGAGTGCTCTATCTTTGGATTTAGTGAGATCTGGAAAACTTCCAGACTTTGGGTGTTTTCACATGCTGTGATATATTTTCTTGTGATCATCAGAGACAGCAAAGGACTTGGAAGAGCAGTTGAATGGAATGGACAGTGTCTTGAAAGGAGGGTATAAGATGAACATCAACAAAAGCAAAATGAGGATAATGGAATGTAGTCGAATTAAGTCAGGTGAGGCTGAGGGAATTAGATTAGGAAATGAGACACTTAAAGTAGTAAAGGAGTTTTGCTATTTGGGGAGCAAAATAACTGATGATGGTTGAAGTAGAGAGGATATAAAATGTAGACTGGCAATGGCAACGAAAGCGTTTCTGAAGAAGAGAAATTTCTTAACATCGAGTATTGATTTAAGTGTTAGGAAGTCGTTTCTGAAAGTATTTGTATGGAGTGTAGCCATGTATGGAAGTGAAACGTGGACGATAAATTATTTGGACAAGAAGAGAATAGAAGCTTTAGAAATGTGGTGCTACAGAAGAATGCTGAAGATTAGATGGGTAGATCACATAACTAATGAGGAGGTATTGAATAGAATTGGGGAGAAGAGGAGTTTGTGGCACAACTTGACAAGAAGACGGGACCGGTTGGTAGGACATGTTCTGAGGCATCAAGGGATCACCAATTTAGTATTGGAGGGCAGCATGGAGGGTAAAAATCGTAGAGGGAGACCAAGAGATGAATACACTAAGCAGATTCAGAAGGATGTAGGCTGCAGTAGGTACTGGGAGATGAAGAACCTTGCACAGGATAGAGTAGCATGGAGAGCTGCATCAAACCAGTCTCAGGACTGAAGACACCAACAACAACAACATACGCCAATAAAGAATGTTTGATAGTAAACATTTGTTATTTCTGTCCAGAGATTCTTCAGCATTGAAAGAAATCCCACAAGTCCATTTTGGCCATGATATTGCATTTGGTACACTGTTCAGAAAAGCTTACCTGTGTTCCTGTTTCCTTATTCATTATTAGATCAACACCTGCATTATGCTTATTTGATTTTGCATTTATAACCCCTGACCAGGAGTTCTGCTCTTCCTGCCACCACATTTCATTAATTCCCAATGTATCTACCTTCAGGCTATCCATTGCCCTCTTTAAATTCTCTTGCCTATGCACCAAATTAAAGAATCTAATATTGCAGGCTCTGACCAGTAAGAAGCCAGTTTTGTTTTCCCTGATGCTTAAAGGTTAAAATGAGTACGGAGCAAAAAAATGCTGCGCCCTTATGGTGACATCCCTAGGCCTGTGCCTAGTGGGTCTATATGTAAATCTGCCACTGCCTGGCACTTCTAAACAGTGGGCAATTGCAATCACAAGTGGTTCCTGAACATGCTGCACAACATAACACCTATGAAGTCATCAGGCAAATGCTGGGATGGTTCTTTTGAAAGGACACAGCCAACTTCCTTCCCCATCCTTCCCTAATCTGACGGGACTGATGACCTCGCTGTGTGGTCCCTTCCCCCCCCCCTCCCCCCCCCCCCCAATTTACCAACCAGTCAAACCATGATGTCACTGCTATTGTGATGTGCATGATGTTTAGTAACTAGCAGATAAAGTTTGTATTTAACCAAGCACATGGTAGCAATTCAAGCAGTAATTGTTATTATTATTATTATTATTATTATTACTACTGATGATAATGACAACAGTGGTGGTGCACCCATACAACCTGCCACCACGGTGTTTTTATGTGGCATCAGTGGTGGCTGGGCAAAGCAAACGCGCCACCATTACCTCCACCAGCAAATATGAACATATCATACCATTGCCAATGGGGAACTCGTACACTTGCATCTTTTCTGCAGTACACAAATATTCTCAAGTGCTCTGTGACATTGTGCATTTAGTTGTCAGTGATAGGGCTCTGTACATTGACACTTAATAGTTGTGTTGATGTTTCTCTAACCTTATCATTATTTGGCATTTAGTTATTGGGTGACGTAATTTGTTTGTATGTAGTGATGCTCAGTAAAAAGTGTAGATACAGTAGTTATGGAGACAAGGTAGTTCATTCTGTGAGTGTCTTTCACAAGTGAAATGGCTGCAGTGTTGGTTCTATTGCTACCACAGCAGCAGCAACAGCTTGAGCAACAACAGCAGCAGTTAGACTTGTTCTGCAGTTATTTATAAATTTGCTGGGAGAAATGGTCCCCCAGTCACTGTCACCTACAGCCCCCCTCCCTCCCAAGCTTTTCCACCATTCTGAGAAGCAGAGGAAGATCAGGTCACATACATGCGATGCCTGCAGCAGCAGTTTACAGCACGAACAATGTAGAGGATCCATCATTGCATCATTGCAAAAAGCTTTTTTCTTGTTGTGGATTGCACCTGAAACATTTCATTTGAATCAAAAACTTACCTCATTGAAAGACCCATCAGCAGTCAGCATTATCACTTTCTGAAATGTGACTTGCTTAGTGCTTAAGCAAACTCACATGGAGATTTCCCACTTGGAGTTCCACCAGCAGCGGAAGAAACCAGGTCAATCTCATGAAGCATGGGTAGGCAACCTCCATGAGCTAAATAGAAAGTGTAAATTTGTGCATGCTCACTGTCGACACTCCTATGCCAGTTCTCTGATTCATGACATCATCGTTCATTCTGGTCCGGACAGAGAGACCCGTTGGGAGGTGTTGCATTTAGAAGATCCAACAGTTGAGGAGGCACTGGCTGTTGCCGGGGCTTTTGAAGTGTCAGAAACTTCGCCTGAAATTTTTTAGGATGTCATGGATGTTGTGTCAGTGTGATTGTTGGCACGGTACCAGAGGGATTCCCTGATAGCCTCGATTTGTTCCTCTAATTCATTTGGGTCACAATCAGATACTGTTGTTTTCTGCCACATTTTCTGTCATGTCCTCTCTGTTTCCATGTACAATCAAAGCACCACTGCCTGCGCAAGCATACCATTTTTGCCACTCGCCACAGCAAGGCCATGTGACCACAGTCTGTCACAATTAACCATGTAGCCAGGCCTCAGATGCAGGTGTGAAGTTCTCAGAAGTCCATAGTGTAAGGTTTACATTGTACTGTTGATTCAGCAACAACTGTACCATTTCCAAATCAACACCAGGTCCTCATTGTCCATCATGAAGCTGGAAACGTATCATCATCTGAGTCAGTCTGCTCTCTCCTCCACAAATTGTTGTTTGGTCAGTTATGGAAAGCACCCCGTTCCTGTTCAAGGAGAGTTCATGATCAACATTGTGTATCATTCCGTCAAGAGGGTTATCATGCTTTTGGCAGCAGACAGTGCGACATTGGAGAACAGTTTTGGTTTTAATGCCTTCATGGTCTTTAGGTTTGAAATTCAAGACATGGTACATCTTGTTTCACACTCTATTCCATTCCAGGAAATGGACAACCCGGTTTTTGCCAGTCTGGGCACAGCAAAGAATTATGAGATGCACATTACCTTCAAATCAATGGCCATACCTAAATTTTGTCTTGCTTGGTCTCTGCCCTTCACCCTGAGATCAGCAGTCAAGATGGAACTTAATAGTTTGCAGGGCCTGGACCCATTGAACCAGCCACCCCTAGCCAATGGGCTGTACCAATGGTTGTTATTCACAAACCTGCAATGGTGCTTCATTTGTGTGGAGGTTTCAAATCCACCATTAATGGTCAGTCGGTAGTGGGTTCTTACCCAATTCTATGGGCCGACAAAATCCTCATGAAACCAGCAGGTGGTGAATGTTTTTACAAAATTCATTTGGCAGAGGCATATTAGAGCTTCATCTGGTTCTGCTTCTCAATAGATTATGGTTATCAACACCCCATTTGGGTTATACAGTTACATGTGTTTGCTTTTTGGTGCCATGAATGCCCCCATTATTTTTCATTGATTCTTAGAACAGTTAATATGTGATGCCTCATGTTGTATTATCATTATCTTCACAGAGGCCTCACAACAGGAACATCTGGACAATCTTTGGACCCTTTTCACTTGACTGCAAGAGGCAGGCCTTAAGTACAACCAGCAGAAAAAGTTATATCAGGCAGAAGTGGAATGTGTGGACATTCTTTGTTCAAAGGATGGCATCTGTCTTATGGAGCAGCATCTAGCAGATATTGCCAACCTTCCTGAGCCATGAAAGCTGAAAGAAATACAACCATTATTGGGAAAAGTCAGTTACTAATCATAATTTATCCCCAATGCAGCAAATGTCATTCATTCCTTAAACAACTTGTGGAAGAAAGGTGTTCCTTTTGTTTGTTCTGGGATGGTGCCAAGGTGCCAAGCTGTTGCTAATGTCTTCCCTGTATCTTGGTACCTTACACTGGGTAAA
Source organism: Schistocerca nitens (assembly GCF_023898315.1). Classification (NCBI taxonomy): domain Eukaryota; kingdom Metazoa; phylum Arthropoda; class Insecta; order Orthoptera; family Acrididae; genus Schistocerca; species Schistocerca nitens. Next base: position 17,214,961 of record NC_064622.1, read on the forward strand.
CAGCTGGATCTTACCACAGATGTGTGCCAGTACACATTTGTGGTGGTTTTGTCTCACATGGAAGCTGATGGTTGTGAGAACCTCTGATATATGCCTGAAAGACACTGACAGCTGCTCAATGCAATTACTTGCAAATAGAAAAGACAAAACATCGGCAACTGTCTGTGCAGTCTGTAAGTTCCACATTTTCCTATTTGGAAACAAAATGAATCTCATCAATGACCAAAAATGCTAGTGGTTCTTTAGGCCCCATTCTCAGCTTCCTGAGAAGATCACACAAAGACTTCAGCAGTGGGATTTATTATTGAGTGTGTATCTATATGAGCTTCATTATCATCCCATTGATTGCCATGCCAATGCAGACATGCTTAGCTATAGGTCCTGACACAAAATTCAGCAAAATAGAAGCTATGTGTTTCCAAATTGATGATTATGTCCAGCAGGTGTTGGATAGGCTCCTGGTCACAGAAAAGTGCACAGAGAACACCACTCAGCGAGACCCAGTGCCCCGTCTGGTGTCCCATTTTGTGTCAATATGTTGGGCTCAATGGCTGCCTGCTAAGGAGTCAGACTCACTCTCCATTTCTTTACTTCATAATTGGCTGCTGGTGGTTGCTGGAACACTTCTCCTCAGTATGGATTTGGACAAAGTCTGCAGTGTCATCTTGCCAGTCCTGCAATCCTGAATTTTTGTACTTCTGCACTATGGGCACTGGGACATAACCCACATGAAAATCCTAGCAAGGTGTTTTGTCTACTGACCCAGCATTGATTCAGCAACTGAGAAGCTTGTCTGCTGGTGCAAACAGTGTGCTGATCATCAGGCAGCCCCCAAAAACTTTTGCTCCGTGGCTCACTTCCTGTCATTCATGGGACCCCATCCAATCAATTTCGCTGGTCCTTTCTGTAATTTCATGTGGTTAGCTGTGGTGAATGGCCTGCAAAATTACCCATACATCATGCACACCACTTCAGCAGAAGCTACTTTGCAGGCTACAACTCAGATTTTTGCGACCGAAGGATTGGCACAAGTGATCATCTGCGATAATGGCACACAATTTACTTTGGCATTGGTTTGTGATTTCTGCATCCGGAATGGTATTACTCACCTCACATCCACATCATTTCACCCCCAACTGAATGGCTAGGTGGAACATATGGTGTGTACATTTAAGACACAGTTGGCAAAGTGCTTGGCAGACTCCTCTGTTCCTAAGCTCCTACAGGGTCATCCCACTGAACAGCCACAGCCCAGTGGAGGTTCTCTATGGCCAGAAATTATTGCTACATCTGCTCTCTCCTGTGCCAAAGCCTGTGGTTTGGCCGCACCCTTCATGATATGTTGTGGGCAATCTAGTCTGTGCAAGCAGCTTAGGTCGGTGGCTGGGAAAGGTGCCAGCTATGGTTCAGGGGATGCATGGCCAGTGAACGTTCACTGTGATCGCCTGTGAGGCATCACTCCCCCACCATCAGAATCAACTGTGCCCTCGCTGGGGCAACAGCCTGCTGAAGCCACAGGGAACACAGTTGGAGATCTCTCCTGCAACTGCCTCCCCCTCCCAGGGACAAGATGCCACAGAGGCACTTTCCCTCAATGTGCTGATGGGCAATGACAATGTCGAGGTGAAGCCACTGCCCACCCCAGACCCTCAAGTGGTGTCTGACAGTGGCTGCCCGAACACCACCTGTTTATCGGAGCACTGCGTGGACGAAGCCCTATCATTGCTGCATCCAACTTCTGCAGACACATGGTCCACAGAGCCCCCATGTGAAGGGGGCTGTCACTGCAGCCAGTACACCCTTGTCTGGGGCATTTCCACCTGCACATCTCGCTGGGCCAGGGACAGCTGACAGCCAATCCCTGCGAGGGCGACGCCTCTTCGGATGCTGATGAGCTGATGGATGCCAATGCTGTCACCATGTAGCTGCCAATGCACTGCTGCCATCACCACTTTTGTCATCACTGCGTGACCTGGGCAGATTGGATGGCTTCTTCACCAGTGCTGAATTTCTGCCATCAGCAGTCCTGCTGATGTTTTCCTCCTTTTTTGTGCACTGGTGCTTGTCATACTGGCTCTGTGGAAGAGGGGAGGGATGTGGCGGTGCACCGTGAAATCCTCCAGTACAGCATTTCTATCCAGTGCCAGTGGTGGCTGGATGAAGCAAGCATGCCACTGTCACCTGCAACCACCACCCCAGCCAGGATACTAGAACACGTTGAGCCACTGCCAGTGGGCCTTGTGCCCTCTCATCTTCTCCACCATATGCAAATGTTCTCAAGTCAGACCAACTCCACACCTGTGTGCATTCAGTTGTCAGTGACAGGACTCTGTATTTCAAATGGTTCAAATGGCTCTAAGCATTATGGGACCTAACATCTGAGGTCACCAGTCCCCTTAAACCTAACTAACCTAAGGACATCACACACATCCATGCCCAAGGCAGGATTCGAACCTGCAACTGTAGCAGCAGCACGGTTCCGGACTGAAGTGCCTAGAAGCACTCGGCCGCAGCGCTTGGCTTCTGTACTTCAATAGTTAATAGTTGTGTTAATGTTTTATAACCTTGTCATTATTTGGTGTGCAGTTATCAGCTGACATAATTTTTGTGTATGTATTTTTTGTCAATAATGAGTGTAGATATAGCAGTAATAATGGTATATTTCATGTTTTTGTAGAAAAGCAAATTTTTCTGTGAGTTTTAGCCCCATCATGCATGCGAAATCGGTCATTGGCTACAAAACTATAAATAGTAGATGTCGTATGACTAATTTATGCCTATTAAGTAGACTTCACAAACAAAATATTATTATGTATCCAAAGCTCATTACAGTATTCAGTCAAAATAGTGCATACTTTTGCTTGTCTAAGTGGTGACATTTATTTTTAATTTGTCTTTTTCAGGTTCAGTGAATATGTTTCAGTTATCTGTGGTCAATCCATTCATGGGACTGTTCTTCCTTTCAAATTATGGAATACGTTCCTGTAATTTAATCCTTGGAGAAGAGGAAATCCAAAAACTATACAAATCCAATGAGAAATTTGATGCTGTTATCACTGAAGATTTTTATCAAGAATGCTACCACGTATTTGCATTTAAGTTCAATGTGCCTCTGATCCAGATTGTTCCATATGAAGGACATCAGTGGGTTGGTGACAGGGTGGGCAATCCATCAGAAATTGCTTACTTTCCAGATCCTCTCTTCGCTTACTCTGACCACATGGATTTCTTTCAGCGGCTTAACAATGCTGTGTTTGGAACAGTGGGAAGGCTTTTTCGACAATGGTACATACTGCCAGGCATGGATGCTGCAGTTCAGAAGCGTCTCAATGATTCAGCAATTCCTAGTTTGACCACCTTGGAAAAGCAAACATCATTGATGCTCATTAATTCCCATATGAGCATTGGATATGTAAGACCACTAGTACCAAATATTATAATGGTTGGTGGCATGCATGTAAAGCCACCAAAGCAACTTCCAGAGGTGAGCTTTTTATTCTGACAGCATCAATTACTTTTTCACTTCTGCAGTATTATAAATGTAGGGATGTAGACATTGAAATTGATACATTTGTTCATGAGAACCTGGTCTTTCTGTTATAAGAGAACTACCTTTTCTTTGTGTGTACTGGGTGACAATAGCACAAGCATTTGCACAGATTTGAAGTGTTGGTGAGCAGCCTGCCTCCACAAATATGGCATGAGCATGTCTGACTATAGGTATAGGTTTAAGTCCCTGTCCTGATAGAGATTGTCCGTGGTTTTCCTTGATCCAAGGTTTGGAAAGGGTGCGCTGAGACTTATTACACTGATGATAAAAAGTAGCAGCTCCAACGTGAAAAAGCTTATAATGGCTGGGAGACTGGTCTGTTGATCACATGTCCCTCAGTGCCCTATCCACTGACACGATTGATAGAAGATGATCTTCATGGCCTGAGTGCAAAACTATTGTTAGTTCTAGACAAACATAAGACAATTTAATACTGACTTTAATTGATGAATGTTATTAAGTCATGTATCAAATGATTATTTGGTTTGCTGCCATATCCATTATAAGAGGTAATTACAGAAGATTTACAGATTTTGGAAATAGATGAATTTGCTAGTGTACTACATTAATTCCAGGTTCAAAATTACTAGCTGGTCATATGTGTAAAAAAAATGAGAATGAAATCAACCCAATGATAAGCTAATGGATAAACTTAATTAATCCTACTTCATTTATAGGAATATCTTTCACTGCTTAGTGACCAAATAAACTAGGCAAAAAACGATTGAGAGAGCAAGGGAAGGAGAAGGAGGAGTAACCATGGGTGGGGGGAATCTATCTACTAACTACCAACATTTTCAATTCTTGCATTATTCTATCAAGGTTCTTTTGGGCTTGCTGCCGAAATGTGAGTTGCATTACATGTGTAGTCGGAAGTACATCCCAATATAGCAGAAGCAATAATAATATAATTTACTTAGTTGAAATATTATACTGCAGGTCCTTGTGTTTTGTAACTATTACATAAGACACTTTTCTTTTCATACACATGGTTTATTTGACAATATACAGTGAACCAAAACTCTGACAAAGATCTCATACAACATCTAAACCACAGAGACACTGTGTTGTGTAACCACAACCATGAAACATTTTGTAGATTTATGACAATTAATACATTTCATGTTCTTGTTATAACATCAGTTATTATTCATTTTACTGTTCAGAAACAATTTTACAAAAGTTTTCAAATTATTTAACTGTTTCACCTAATATTTATAACATTACACTTTTTTATGAAATTTTCTATCTTATGACATCAAAATGTGGTTTTTTACTCTTTGCTCTCTCTGTGATTGAGATGCAAAACTGTCACTTTCAAAAGGCTTCAACACTAGCCGCACATATTTTCATTAATTTTTCACTACCTCAGTCACGTGCTATCTGGTTTTCCTCAGTCAGTTTTTCTCTTTTGTACAGAAACTGAAAATGTAAGGTTCTACAAACAACAATGCTCCCATTCTTTTGTGCTCTTTCCCCCTTTATCAATTTCCACAGTTACATTAGTATACTTTCAGAATGAAGTTAACCATGCTATTTGCATCAGAAGATGTTATTTTGTGCAACACAATAACACATAATAATAATAAACTTCCAAAATGATAAACCATTAATCAGAAACACACAGGTATTGAGTATTTCACTAATCTGAAGCATTGTTTTCTTTTGTTGTTTCTAGCTTAGACATGTGGGAGTTCCTGATCACAGTGCTCATAGAGAAATGTGAGAGAGCAGACAAACTGAATTCACATGCACTTTATTGCTTAACACAGAGACACAAAAAGAAGCATGTGCATGATACAATAGCAAACAGCAGACTGTGTATATAATAATAATAATAATAATAATAATAATAATAATTTTATTGTCATTCGGCCATTACAGCAATAGACAACGTCATATACATACTAAAATACAATTAATAGTTTGAAAGAAACAACAGGTTTCTTGTTAACATTATAGTATTATATTACAGTTGATAAATTCTCTTATGTCATAGAATGGGTGGAGGACTAGCCAGTCATGAATTGTTTGTTTGAATAATTGTTCAGGTAATTCTTGAACAGATTGAGGAAGATTATTAAATAATTTGTACCCCATGATTTCGTAGCTGTTGAGTGACTTTGACAACCTGTGGTAAGGAATATAGAGGCACCTATTCCTTCTTGTATTGTGGCTGTGTACATTTTCTCTGGTTTTTGTTTCTGGTAATTTCTTCTTCGTATAAATTAGAACATAGTATATGTACAAGTTTATAACAGTCATGATTTTCTGTTCACAGAACAATGGTTTACAGTGTGCCTTATATGCAGAACCAGTAATTATCCTAATAGCTTTTTTTTTGCAGTATTAATATGTCATGTACACAGCTAGAGTTCCCCCATAAAATAATTCCATATGCTATTATACTCTGAAAGAATGAAAAATAGGATGTTCTAACATATTTTTCAGGAACACAATCCATAAGTTGCCTTAACAGGTAAATAACTCTTGACATCCTCGTATTATTGGTGATGAGGTCAGAACAGAGACCCACCTTCCCTGACCTCTCCCCAACTTCTCACAGTGGGAAAGCAGAGTACTGGGGGATGAGGTTACCAGAGGTCACATCTGCCATGTTATCATCGCACAGTGCACATGACTGACTGTGCCATGGCTGGTTTCTATACAGTGCATGACTGGGATATTTCTCAGCGAGAGAGAAGAAAAATTATGTGGCATTTTATCCACATCCTATCTCAATACAGGTGATATTGGCTGAGGCAGGATGGAGATCAGTGAAGGTGGCCATAGTGGGATTGTGGGCCTGCATTGAGGTTGTCAAGTTGTTGGGGCAATGCTGGGTTATTTTTCAGGCCCTGTGTGCATGCACAGAGGCAAGTATTGCCTCCTAGGATTCATTATTGGGGGGAGGGGGGGACCTCATCAGCCAATAATCTTGATGTAATCATGGCCAGTTCAATGTCACTGGGCAGGTTGTAGCAGTCTGGAAATAAAATTTTCATACTGCAGCAGAGTGTGCTCTGGTATGAAAGTTCCTGGCAGATTAAAACTGTGTGCTGGATCAAAACTTGAACTCAGGGCCTTTGCCTTTGCCTCTGCCAACCGAGCTACCCAAACATGACTCACGACCCATCCTCACAGCTTTACTTCCTACAATACCTCATCTCCTACCTTCCAAACTTCACAGAAGTTCTCCTGTGAAACTTGCAGAAATAGTTGTAGACTGAAAATTTCATTCTAGAAACACCCCCCAGGCTGTGACAAAGCTGTGTCTCCACAATACCTTTTCTTCTAGGAGTGCTAGTTCTGCAAGTTTTGTAGGAGAACATCTGTGAAATTTGGAAGGTGGGAGACGAGGTACTGGCAGAAGTAAAGCTGTGAGGTCATGCTTGGCTAGCTCAGTTGGAAGAGCACTTGTCTATGAAAGGCAAAGGTCCCGAGTTCACGTCTCGATCTCGCACACAGTTTTAATCTGCCAGGAAGTTTCAATAAAGCTGTTGTTAACCTGTCACTGATGATTCTGTCCATTGACCATGCAGGCTGGTGTAATATGATTTTATGCATAGTTTCATGCTACATGTCTGTGTGTGGAAATGTCAAACACGAATCCTGAGGGGCAGCTGGGTCACACATAGAGAACACATGTGCGCTGCAACAAAAACTCATTGTACTGACCTGTGTCTGAGAACGATCGGGCACTGCATTCTCTCTTGGCTGTACACATGTGTGTGTCTGCTGCTGATGTCTTTATGGTTGCTGTCACATTTGTCTGGGTCATGCAGGGACATGCCAACAGACTAGTGTCTTGTGAAGGCAGCTGTGTATCAAGTGGCAAACTACGGGTACAGATTCATCACTACTCAAAAGATTATGAATTCCTCACATCAATTCTGGTGAGAGATGAAAGTAACAGAGGAGATCCACACCTTAGATTTCAAACATCAGTGGTCAAAAACTGCCAAGGAAATTTTTTATGTAGGTCTGGGATTGGTGCTTACTTCTGAGCCACTGTCGATCAGAAAGTATTCTGGCATGTAGAGTCTACCACTATATTTAGAGCTGGCCAAAACTAGTGCGTGGCATCATCATGTGCTGTGATATGGATTGTGTCTCACGTTTCAGTGCTTGCACAGCCTGGAAAAGTTGCGTACCCGGTCACAAAAATGAGTGTGAAGCCAATTCAACCAAGTTCACGAAGACACATCAGTATGTGGAATTTTATTGTTTCCCATGGGTATGGTTGGTGCTGCAGGCCAAATGTCAGCAGCTTCACATTAGGAGCTAGTGATGCCACTCTTGTGAGTGCACGCAACTGCTCTGATCACATTGACTGCGGGTGGTAGCGGATCAACGTGTCATGTTAGCAATGTAGTGGCACTGGTCATTGTTGTTTGGTATGTTAATGTATTGTTGCTACAAGATCATGAAAAGTCTGTCAGCCTGTTCCATCATTTTGTTTTCATGGGAGATCATTACCATCTGTATATTTGGTGTCATTCTGATGAGCCACAGCGTCCAAAGCATAATGTTCGTCATGAGGGATGAGGTGATAGATTCACAGAGACGTCTCCAAAGCTGAGATGGTGCTCTGCTGCCAAGCATATCCTCCTAAATCATCATTTGCAGCTGTTGCTATCATGTTCTTGTGAGCCAGTGGAGCGATCCCTCTTTGGCAGTGATGAATTAGCCATTAGCTGGTGGTGCTGGTATGAAGTTGCTAATGTGCCTTCTGAGGAGAGAATGTATTACAATGATACCATAAATAAAACTAGAGAAAACTTTGCAAATCGTGACAAAACTTCTTTGCATTACAATTATGATATGGCACAATAAGTACACATACCAAGCATTCCTTTGCAGCTGGGCCCTATGTAATTTTTAGTGCCATTTAAGGTCAGTATTTGGGTGTTATGTGCAAAACCACAAATAAACAAATGAACTATCTTATTCCTGAAAGTGCCAGCACAACTAAAAGTTCTAATTCTATCACTAGACATTTTCATCCTCATTTAGAAAATAACAGTTTGCGAGAAAAAACAAGAGGATTTGCTAAAAGAAAAACAAGAAAATTGTCATTCATGCCAGTAGGCTACACAAAATTTACTTGTGATTGGACCTGTGAGCTTTTCTTTAAAAAATGCTCAGAGTAACTTATGTCTTCTCTTTGTCAGACTTAGCTGATTGCATTGAAAGATCAACACCAACAACTAATGTTAATTCCACTGTGATGGTTGGAACCGAAAAAGGTGAAGTTCTTGTCCCTTATAACTCAGTACAACCATTTTGAGTTCAATGAGGAGAAACCATGACAAAGGAACATCAAGAATACCACTTCATAAACATCAGACCATACTGTAAAGACTAATTCAAAGACTTTTATGTCCTCAAGTTGAACTTAAACCTGTTGCTGAAACAAACAGTAATGCAGCTGCTGATCCCAATCCAGATGATTCACAAGCAGTTCCTGCACTCTCAAAGAAGCATCAAAATTGCTCAGTTTAATTGTGTCAGACTGAGTAGTTGCAAAACTCATTGTATACTACTTAAAAGAGGGAATTTAAAGCTGCGTTTTGGCATTTAATTAATTTCTGAGATGTAAAATATAAATGTTCTGTGTTACTTTGAACTTTTGAATGCACTTTCCTCAAAATGTCAATTTTCATTTAATAAGCTTTAAATGTCTATAACTTAAAGGAAAAAAATAGTCATGGTGGTTGCACCAAATTATTCAGGGTTTAATGCCTAATTTGAAAATATTAATGACTCAGAATTGACAGTTTCCAACTAGAGGTCCCTTTTTTACTTTTTACCTCACATTTCCCTTCTCTCACCGGCCGTGGTGGCCAAGCGGTTCTAGGCTCTTCAGTCCGGAACCGTGCTGCTGCTACGGTTGCGGGTTCGAATCCTGCCTCGGACATGGATGTGTGTTATGTCTGTAGGTTAGGCAGGTTTAAGTAGTTCCAACTCTAGGGGACTGATGATCTCAGATGTTAAGTCCTATAGTGCTTAGAGCCATTTGAACCATTTCCCTTCTCTCGAAGCATTTGTGTACCTGATAGACAATCAACAACATAAATGAATGGTTTATCTCAGAACTGCTAGGCAGTGATATTACTTATTGTGGTTATTACACTGAGATAATTCTAAGCATAATTTTTGGTTTATACACCATATTAAAAATTTATTTTGTATGTATTGGTAATAATAGATTAAGCAAAATGGAACATTATAAAAGTAAAACTTTCTCATATTAATAAAATTAATTTTAGGACTTGAAGAAGTACCTTGATGAAGCAAAAGAAGGAGTGGTATACTTCAGTATGGGGTCAAATCTAAAAAGCACTGATATGCCAGAAGAGAAAAGAGCAGCTTTCTTAGGAGCATTCTCCAAAATAAGACAAAGGGTGCTATGGAAATGGGAGGATGATAACCTTCCCAATATTTCACCAAATGTGATGATTAGTAAATGGCTGCCACAGTCAGATATTCTTGGTGAGTGAATTACTGTAACATATTTGTTTGTAATAGTGTGAACAGAGTTTTTTAATTTTTTTGTATCTGTGTGAAATATGGTCATCAAAATCAACAAACAATAAAATATTTTAGAGGGAAGAGTCACTGAAAGGTTAGGTTTCACAGCCAGAGAGCATATAAACCTAAAACCGGGTTAATTTGGAAAGTTAACCAGCACTCTAACTTACAGAATACACAGCAGGGCATAATGAATATGAACCTCTTTCACTTTATCCAGTAAATGGCTTTATCTTAATCAGATTAATGCTTATTAATGATTAGTTCACCTTTACAGAGAAGACTAGCAAAATTAGTAGTATCAAAGAATAGAAAGGCCAGGGTGGAAGAACAACTATATGGAAAGGATAGGTTGCTACTCACCGCACAGAGGAGGTACTGAGTTACAGGCAATCACAAAGAAAAAGAGTGCTAGAAATATTTTAGCTTCCAGAAAAAGTCCTTCTTCATAAACAGATGTGTTAAATGTTGCAGATTTCAAGTTACCTTCTTAGTTCCATAGAGAAAATACGGAGAAAGGAGGAGTTGACACATTTGTCAGAAACTGTTTTGCTTTCAAGAATATTAATATTAATAAATTTTGCTCATAGCAGCAGTTAGAAGCTTGTGCAACAGAAGCAGTATTTCATGATAAGTCCTTTATAATAGTACGTATATACAGATCACCTTCAGGAAATTTTAACTTCTTCATAAAAAATCCAGAAGCTCTGTTGTCACATTTCACAGGGAAATAGTGGTTGCTGGTGATTTGAATGTGGATTTATTGAAAAGCTCTGTCAGTGTACATTATTGCAGTCAGTAACACTATCATTCAATTTAGTTCCTACCATGGACTTTCCAACTAGGATATGTAAATGTTCTGAGACTGCTGTTGATAATATCTTTGTAAACAAATCTAGGGAGAAAAGTCGTATCACAAAACCAATAGTAAATGGGCTATCTGATCACAACATGCAGCATCTTATGTTAAATGTCAAAACTTGTCAGGATAAATCTGAGTACAGGAAGGTAATAAATAAGTCAAAAATTGAGAATTTCAGGAAATTGCTCAAAGACATGAATTGGATAGACACTTACAATAATTCTGACTCAAATGGAACATACAAAGCATTCATTAATAAAGTTACCTCCACTTTTGAAAACTGTTTTCCCCTAAAGGTAAATCACACAGAAGTCAAAAAATAAACCATGGATTACACAAGGAATAAAGATATCATGTTGGATGAAAAGGAGACTGTACCTACTATCTAGGAACAGCTCTGATGTTAGCATTGTATTGCATTACAAAGAATACTGCAAAATATTGAAGCAAGTAATCCAGAAATTGAAGCAGCCTTATTAAAAAAATAAGATAATTACATCGGGCAACAAAATAAAAACTGTATGGGATATAACAAAGACAGAAACAGGTGGGGCCAAAACAGAAGAGGAACAGATAGCTCTAAAAATAAATGAGACTCTGGTAAGAAGTGCATGTAGTGTTGCAAACCTCTTAAACAAGTACTTCATTTCTGTTACTGACAGCTTGAGGTTGTCAGTTTTGGTGAATGGTGCAATGACGTATCAGAGAACAGTCTTTAAAAATAACTTCAGTAAAATGGAAATGACACTCACATCTTCCAAAGAAGTAGCATCCATCATAAAATCCTTAAAATCTAAGTATTCTGGTGTGTGTGATAACATATTACTGAAGTTAATCAATGACTGCGCATGCAGGTTGAGTTCTATCTTACTTGTGTAATCAATCTCTTATCAGTGGAACATTTCCAGACTGGCTAAAATATGCTGAAGTTAAGCCTCTTTACAAGAAGGGGGATAAAAGGATACCATCAAACCATCGACCAATTTCACTTTTGCCAGCTTTCTCAAAAATATTTGAAAAGGTTGTGTTCAAGCATCTCTTTAAGCATCTGACTGCAAATAATATATTTTCAAATTCACAGTTTGACTTTCTTAAGGGTTCTGATATAGAGAAAGCTATTTACACATACAGTGAGAGTGTACTTAATTCATTACATAATAAATTAGAGGTTGCCAGCATTTTCTGTGACCTGTCAGAAGCCTTTGGCTGTGTGAACCACACCATTCTCTTAAGTAAATTAGAATATTACAGTGTCACCGGCAATGCTGTGAAATCGTTTGAGTCTTATGTAATGAACAGGAAACAAAAGGTGTCATTGCAAAATATCTGTGCAGTAAGCAGTCAGTCTTCATCTGACTGGGAATTAATTACATGTGGTGTTTCTCAAGGTACCATCTTGGGTCTATTGGTTTTTCTTGTGTACATTAATGCCCTCTTGTCTGATACATTGCCAGGTGCTGAGTTTGTTTTGTTTGCAGATGATACAAACATTGTAATAAGTAGCAAGTCAAGTGCAGATTTAGAAATAGCTGCTAATAAAATTTTCACTGACATTAAAAAATCATTTAAAGCTAATTCACTCTCATTAAGCTTTGAAAAGACCCACTATATGCAACTCAGAACCTGTAAGATATTTCCTTCAGCATGTGTATAACATATGAAGACACACAGATTGAAGAGGTTGACAGTGTTAAATTTCTGGGATTACAACTCGATAATAAATTCAGTTGGGAAGAGCATACAATAGAATTGCTTAAGCACCTAAACAAATCTGCATTTGCAGTGAGAAAGGTGTCAGATGTAGGAGATATAAATATAAAAAAAACTTGCAGACTTTGTTTACTTTCATTCTGTTATTCCATACGGGATTGTATTCTGGGGTAACTCATCAACATTTATGGGGTTGCTTCATCCATATGGAAAATATGGTAACCCTCTGGGTTTCCACTCATCACACACCAGCGTGACTGCCAGTGCTACCACAGCATTCTGCAAGATGCTGACGCATGCTGTTGCTATTCAACTCGGCTGTTTCATTACCTCACTGTGTGGGGCCGACAGCCAGGTCATGGCTCGATCAAACATCAGAGGGCAGAGCAGCACCACATCCTGGCCTGCATGCACTGACAGTGATCTGCAGCACCACAGTTCACTGACAAATACACTAACAACACCCTGGAGTGGAGAACTCTCTCTCTCTCATCCACTACTGTACACTCATTTTAGTGACTCGGATTATGCTCTCGGGAATTACTTCCGAGTTATACTTATTGTCTACTCTGTCATCACTGTAGTCTGGACCTCTTGTCTGATTTGGATTTGTCTTCTCATTAAAGCTGTTAGAACACTGTGTGTGTAGTTACTACACAAAACATTACTTATAGTGACTTCTCGGCAGTGTGACACTAAAACCAAATATTTCTTCCTTCTTTCCTTCATTGTGATCAAGTATTAATCTCCCTCTGAATTTGTATCTCCCTTACATCCCTCCATTAGCTGATTATCTATTCCTTGTTGCTTATGATGCATCTCATCAATCTATCGTTTATTTTATACCAACAAAAATAATCAGTTATTGCTAATACCATGAAAACGGATAGATAAAATATCTATTCACCAAGTGGCGGCAGTGGAACACAAACACAAAAGGATTTAACTTTTACAAGCTTTCGCAGTCAGTGGCTTCTTCTGACAGAAGAGTTGAAGGGGAAGGACAAGGGGTGAAGGAAAAGGACTGGAGAGGTTTAGGGAAATGGGTACAGTTCAGAAAAGTCACCCAGAACTCTGGGTTAGGAAAGACTTACCAGACGGGATGAGAAAGAAAGTCTTTCAAGTAAGTCTCCCCTGACCCAGGGTTCTGGGTGACTTTTCTGAACTGTATCCCTCTCCCTAAACCTCTCCAGTCCTTTTCCTTGGCCCCTCTTCCTTCCCCTTCTACTCTTCTGCCAGAAGAAGGAACCACTGACTCTGAAAGCTGGTAAAAGTTAAATTCTTTTGTGTGTGTTCCCCTGCCACTGCTTGGTGAGTAGATTTTTTATCTACCCTTTGTTTTAGTTACATTGTACCATAAATTTCTTTTCTCCCCAATCCAGTTCAATACATTTCCATAAGTTTTCCAGTCTACCTATAGACTCTTTCTAATTTCTCTGTAGTACCACTACTATATAGAAGTTCCACAATGAACCACAGAATATTTCTTTGTAGATATTTTTCTTTTATAGCCAAAAGGTAAACATTTTTTCATTGGTAGGCCTCTGTACAAAGCATTCTGTTATCAACATAATTATGAATGCTATCTTTTTTAGTTAAAGATCTAAAATCATATTCTCACATGATTAATGCAGCATTTACCAATAAAATTATCTATAAATAAGAAAGTAAAGCTATAAAAAATTCACAAACAATGTTTCAGTTGTATATGAATTATGTTATAACAACAAAAATAATCAGTTATTGATAATATAATGTAAATGGAGAGTAAAAAATCTACTCACCAAGTGGCAATACAGGAACACACACACACAAAAGGGTTTAACTTTTACAAGCTTTTGGGACAAGTGGCTCCTTCTTCTGGCAGAAGAGTTCAAAGGGAAGGAAGAGGGGTGAAGGAAAAGGACTAGAAAGGTTCAGGGAAAGGGAAGCAATTCAGAAAAGTCACCCAGAACCGCGGGTCAGGAAAGACTTATTGGACAGGATGAGAGGGAAAGAGTGATTGTTGGGGACTGCACCGGATGAGATTTGAAAAGTTGAGAGCTTAAAGGAGGAAGACAGAGTAATATGCAAGACAGAGATACTTACTAAAACATCATGCATGAGTTAATAAGAGTGAAAAGCTAAGTGCCTATATGTAACAGAGGTGAGAGGCGGTACGTGAAAAATAGACAAGTCAGAAAATGAAAGATATAGAAAATTAAAATGGAGTGAAGAAGGGAGTAGTTCCTGTGAATAAATGTTGAGACAGAAGGACTTAACGTAAATTAAGGCCAGGTGGGTGGTGAGAACCAAGGACATGTTGTAGTGCTAGTTCCGCCTGAGAAACGGGTGTCTGGGGAAAGTATTTAGATGGCACTTGTGGTGAAACACGTACCGAGGTTATGACTGTCACATTGTACAGCATGCTCTGCAACAGGATATTGTGAGTTGCCTGTATACAACCTCTGCCTATGCCCATTATCCTGACTGATAACTGGATGGTAGTCATGCTGATGTAAAAACCGAATGGTGTTTACGTAACAGCTGGTGTAGGACATGTGTCATTTCACATGTGGCTCTCCCTTTGATAATATATGTTTTGTCAGTTACAGGGCTGGAATATGTGGTGGTAGGAGGTTGCATGGGGCAAGTTTTGCAGCAGATACAGTCACATCCATAACACTTTGTTTGCTACTTCAAATCTGATTAATTGGTGTATTATATTATTTACATATCTGTAACTTTTTAATGCTGATTAGCATAATTAAAATGGAACAAATGTGTTTGTAGTAACACTGTTCACGTTTACGTCGCACTTCACTTAGCGTAGACCGGGACTGTGTCCTAGGCATGCCCGATGTTGACTGAATGGGCACGGCCCGTGCTGCTGGAGTTGTTGTTGTTCTTGTTCTTGTTGTTACGCCGGCAGAGGTCGCGTCCGAATTCTCACGTGCCCTCTGGTGGACGGCACTCTACTTGCAGCAACTACCGCCCGTGACGCGCCGTGCCAATGTGCGCCTCCCGCGAACTTTCTGGTGGCTACTACAGTGTTTTAAAGTGTAATTTTTGGGTTGTTTGTGTAGATGTAATGCAGGTCCTGCATTCAACTATGTGAATATCCTCCCAAAACCAGTCTAGAATTTGCCAGTAGAACTGACTCTTCTCAGGCTAGTACTGAACTGAGACAGTTCTCATCTTCCAGTTCAACACACTGCTGTGCTGACATAGCAGTGGATTGCAGGCATCTTAACTCCTTGTCTACATGTTTCATTCCATAGAGTTTACGGAGGTGTCAACTGCTGAAGAGGACAATATTCAGAATATTTTCCTCTCTTCGGCCAGAAAATGAAATTTTCTTGTTCTGAGGAATAATTTGGGTCCACAGATGGAGCACAGTATAAGATGGTTGTGTTCTGCTGAGTCTATTATAAATGTTCTGCTGCTCACCAGTCCCTTTAGAATTAGAGCTCACAGAAGTAGACTTTAGTCCATTTAGCCTTAGAAGCATCATACTTGATCCTATTTACAGGCATGGATCAAGTAATCATTTGATATTTTGCTTAATTAATGTTAATTGTGTGGATATTGGAGAACAGGAAAGGTCATACCACAAGCGTAGCACCAGGAAGAACCAAAATTTGGCTCCATTATTGAAATATATTGTGAGCCACTAATTTAGATGTACTTTTGGCAGAACATGTTTTGCATTGAAATAGAAGGGAAAAAATCACACTCATATTGGTCTGCAGGTTAACTGGTTTGTACAAACTTTGATTTAAAGATAAAAGAAAATCAGATTACAAAATTAATATCTTCTGATATCTAGAAAGGTACTATGGGCGCGAACTGAGCATGAGAGAGAATCACAGTCAATGAGCAGTGACACTGGAACATTATGGCCTGTTATCCTACCTGCAGGTGATAATAGCTCAGCATACAGTTGCAGACTGCAGCCTGCTGGGTAGTTTTCCAGTCACAAAAATAACGGACAATGGAAATTGCTGACAAACTATGTCTACCAGGATGCTGGGCTGGCCTTTTTCTGCAGCTTGGTGAGGCCTGTATGAGGAAGTGATGGAGAAAAGACTGGGGATACTTTTTTTACTATCTGTAAAGGTCCTCATCTGTCTTGACTGGAGGATAGTTCAAAAACTGCTGCAATGCAAAGAAATAACATAATGTCCAAAGAACAGTGTGATAACCAAATAATACTAACTTGTGAAACAAGCTACAGAAATTTCTCTCCCACTTGTCAGTCCTATATCTGCACTCCACTAGAAACATGGAGATTCATTTCTAGACATTCATGAGAAAAATGCAATCAATAAAAATTCTGTAGGCTAATCTATATTTCAAGGAAGGCAGATCCCCCCTTTTTCTCCCTTTTGAGGATCGTCTTTCTTCTTGTAAGTGTTTATCCTCCTGAAGCTGTTAAATGCAAATACATTGTCTCATGAAATTTGGCTTAAACTTAACTGGTATGTGTCATAAAACTCTGTGTATGGTCATGATCATCATTCAGTTATTTCATGAATTTAGATATATTTAGCAGTTGTTCCATCTCAGCTACACCATTAGCACCATTTATTGTTTTTGCTTCAGGGATAGTTTTGCACTGGACAGGGTTAGAAATAAACAGCAAAACAATAAATACATCGTCTGGAATATGTATACATTGAGATCAGTATAAATAATGCAAATAAATATGGCTCTGAGCACTATGGGACTCAACTGCTGAGGTCATTAGTCCCCTAGAACTTAGAACTAGTTAAACCTAACTAACCTAAGGACATCACAAACATCCATGCCCGAGGCAGGATTCGAACCTGCAACCATAGCGGTCTTGCGGTTCCAGACTGCAGCGCCTTTAACCGCACGGCCACTTCGGCCGGCGCAAATAAATAAGAAAGTAAATAAAAAATAAGCTGTTCAAGAAAACTGGGTCCACTGATTGAACTTATGATCTGTATGAAAACACTTTAATTGAAAATATTTCATTCTGTGGTATTTCTTTAGACCTATATTACTTTAATTATTGCTTTTATATTACAGCTCACAAGAATGTAAAACTGTTTATTACACATGGCGGGCTTCTTAGCTCCTTGGAGGCACTGCATTATGGTGTTCCTTTAATTGCAATTCCAATTTTTGGGGACCAGATGCTCAACGCAGACCGTGCAACAAAAACAGGTTATGCAGTCAAGCTCGATTTTGCAAATGTTACAACAGAATCAGTGCAATGGGCACTATCAGAAATTTTAGAAAACCCAAGGTACAGTAATCAAATAATTTATACAGGAATGTTTATTAAAATTTCATGTGCTATTAAAACATAGACTTTTCTCTATGGTTTAAAAGCAGTAATTTTAAATGGCTCAATGCTTGGTATTTTTGAATACATTGACCTTTTATCTTAAGCCATTACACACACTTGAATGGGAATAGTATTCTAACATTTATATGGATGTAAGATATTTGAGACACGCCCCAATTTCAAGGTCCTTTTTGGCTGATAAATTTCTTCCCTAAAATTCCCTTTAGCGTTTTGTTAGGATATTTGCTAATTTTACTTTGACAATAAATTCTCTAATGGTTTCATCTATTGTCTCTTTATCTATTGGATAAAATGCTTTCTAGAAGTCAACAAGCAGTAAATAGTAAAGGTTTGTTGGTTAATATTGTGCAACAAATAACTGATATTATGTTAATATTCTTCTGTGTGCAGTGTATTCCTTTTGGAAACCTCACTGATGTTCTCCCAAGTTGTTTCCTTAAAGTTTATTTAACTCTGTTCAGAAGAATTTCTGGTAAGATGCAATACGACACTGGCAGTGGTGTTGCCATGTAATTGGTAACATTTTGTTTGCCTTCCTTTTCCTGCAGTAGGTGAATAATGCTGGTTTCCACTCTTTTGGAATCTTTTCTGTTTTCCAAATATTTTCAAAAAGCAACTGTTGTCTGAAATGCTTCTGCTGCCATTCTCTACTTCTAAATATGTTCAAAGTTTGATTTCTAATTGCATATTATGGCAAATAACTGTAATGGTTATATTGCAATGTTTTAAAAGATATTTGAGAACAGGATGGCTGATATGTTTATGGGAATCAGGTTGCTTAGCTGCCGTAATAACCTGAACACCACTTGTATGAAACTCGTATTTATTCTAACTGCACAATTACACATATACACACTTAAACAAGCCTCGCGAGCATCACCAGTCGAAACGTAAACACCACTGCACAAAGGCATGCACCGAGACCCGCGTCCTAAGAGCATGTCAGTGCACAGAGATACCACTCTGCTGTATTCCGGTGGTCGATGACCGCCTTCCAGTGCGGAGCACTGTGAGAGAAGGTGATGTAGGTTGGCGTGGTGATCGGTCTGCTGTGATGAAGTCGCGGTGCCACGCCAGTGGGCGTAGCGGGTGGCCGAAACGGGAAACTGGGATCAAGCGGCCCGGCGATGTGGGGGCGTGGTGTGCCGTGAGTGCACGCGAATGCAGAGGTGGCTGTCCTCATCGGTCAAAGCGGTGATAGCCACCTCCTCCGCATCTGTCGGTACCACAAACGTGCGTAGGAGTGTAACCTGGGTGGCTGAATCATCCAATGCGCGGGGGGACGGGGGGGGGGGGGGGGGGGGGACGTGCAGGATGAGCAGTGTCCCATCTCGTAGCTGGAGGGACAGGTCCGTGGCCGGAAAAGGTGACACGTCGACATGGAAAACAGCGACGCTGGCGTCGTCAGTCTGCGTCGGTCGGTCGACAGAAACACTAAGGTGAGGGGAGGAAGGGGTGAAACCTTACCACGCGACCTTTTCTGCAGCCTCTGAGCTGGGGGAGAACACGAACCACTGGGGTCACACACATCGTCACACGCGTCATGGGTACCAGAGGGGAGTTCGGCGTGTTTGAGATATTAGAGATGGAAGGCAGCACGAAAGTGTGGTTGGGGTGGAAGTTGTATTCTGAAGTTGCCTTGTCGTTGAGGCACCAAGCTGGTTTAAGGTGCGAGACAGACACTGTTTGTATTCTACCGTTGCTCAGAATGTCAAAGGTCTGCGGCGAGCGGCTTATCACTTTGTGTGGGCCCGAGTAGCGGGGGTGTAGTGCAAGTCATACCGTATCATCGTGCAGCATCACGTAATCGCAAACGTGTAGGTCTTTGTGCATGAAGACACGAGGGACCGTGTGTGCTTGTGGGGGCGGGGGGCGTACGTTCGCGGCAAAGTGTCGGACGCGTTCTATAAGCGTCGGAAGTTCTGACTGTGGGGGAGGATCGGAATCCTCGACGAATTGTGCTGGGAGGACGAGGGGTTCCCCGTACAACAATTCCGCTAGGGAGGCTTGCAAATCGTCTTTGTAAACCCAACGGACACCTAGTAGTACCCAGGGGAGGGCTTCGGACCAAGATCTGTTGTGGCACATCAGCACTGCTTTTAATGTGCGGTGCCAGCGCTCGACAGACCCATTGGTTTGCGGGTTTTAGGCGGTTGTATGTAATTTGTTTGCACCGCATAGATCGCATAATTTGCCAAAGAGCACAGCTTCAAATTGTCATCGTCGGTCCGTCGTGACCGAAGATGGGCAACCGAAGCACGCGATCCAGGAGGCAATGAAGGCCCGTGCGAGAGAGTCGGCGGTAATGTCTGTTATTGGAATCTCCTCCACCCACCGACTAACACGGTCGATGATAGATAAAATGTATCGGAAACCCTCGGAAGGAGGGAGCGGTCCGACCAGGTCAAGATGGACGTGACGGAACCTGCCTTTCGGTACCTCAAACGAGCCCAGCGGTGGGTATGCGTGACGGCCGACCTTAGCACATCGGCAAGGTATGCGTGCCTGTGTGTAGTTTTCGCAGTCTGCTCTAACCTCAGTCCATACGAATCGCTCTCTTATGAGGCATGCGGTAGCCCAAATACTGGGATGTACTAGGTCGTGGATAGCGGCAAATAACTTACGGCCCAAGGCGGCCGGTACTAAAGTGCGCGTCATTTATATTGGCGGCCGAGTTTAGGTTCGTTCTGCACATCTGATGTCACAAAACACAGTCAGCCAATGAACAGAGAACGACGTTGCCAGATCTTGACTGCAGTGCAGAGCATGGACGAGTGTCTCCAGTTTTAGAAACGTTCAGTCATAAATAAAGTAATAGAACAAAAGCAATGTCTTGATAGCAGACTTTCTTTTATAGAAAGTTTGGAAAAAGCATTCTTTATACCAATTGCTTCATATTCTATTAATTACTTAAACCAAACAAGCAACAAGACTCCTAACTCAGGCGATAGCAAGGAAAGGTGTTTGTATCAATCTCACGAACCACTTTTTCGCAATAAAGAACAGCGGTAATTGTTTATTTCCTATTGTACTTTGACGAGGCTTGAGTAATTCATAGTCATACCAACAGTGTTTGTCAGTATTTTGCGTGACGTGTTAGAGTCCTCATGGTGTATTATAACACGACGAGCAATGTTAGTGTAACGGTTAAGGTGTTGGTCTACAGAACGAAAGGTAATGGGTTCAAACCTTGTGCAGTGCATAATATTTTCTTTATTTAAAAACAATATCTAACTGTCTTACTTCACGGATTTTATTCGTTTGAATGCAGTTCTTTGAAATTTCTAGTGCTTTGTCTCTTCATTAACTCTTTCGCTGCTGCAGACACGAGCTCCCCGCATTCCGCGCTGTGCGCGATTTTGTCATCACTGCACTGCTCGCCTGTGCACACACATAGTGTTCCCACTGCTTTGACACACTTATCATTCGATTTCACAAAAACTATTTGGCCGAAAAATTTGATTTTTACACATCTTCTTGACCGATACCTTCTCCCCATAAATGACAATTTTGTTTCGATGTTCAACGCAGTTATTGTGCAGTATTAGATGTAGTAAACCATTGCACGAAATTTTGCAGAGCTTGCAGAGGTAAAAGTCCATAGTGTATACTTTCCGTATGGTTGATTTTAGTTGCCGCAATGTTGAGAATGAAATGTGGACAACATACCTAAATTTCATATAAAATTTACTGTATAACAATATCTCATTTAATTTAAGTACCACATAGGTGTCGTATGTAATATTGAGAAATATTCCGTCTTTCGAGACTGTAATAAAAGTTTTTGTGCAATCGAATGATAAGAGTGTCAAAGCAGTCGGAACACCATGTGTCTGCACAGGCGAGCAGTGCAGTGACAAAATCGCGCACAGCGCGGAATGCAGGGAGCACGTCTTTGTAGCAGCGAAAGGGTTAATGTGGCCTTGGTGGTTTTACTTCATGAACTGCGCGCTCCCCCCTAAACGTAAGCTTGCGAACTATGCTACACCATGGCGCTGCTTTTCTTGACGCGTGCATCGTGTGCAACTGGCAACGCAGCAATCTCCCACGTCTGGACGGGCATGCGCGAGCCGCCAAGATAAAAGAATTGAACTATAGGGGGTGAGCAGTACCTCTGGAGACGTCACAGAGAACTGGTAAGGCCAAACCTGGAATTCGGGGGGGGGGGGGGGGGGGGGCTCAATTGAGAGCGAGGTGGACTCGCTATTCAGTAACTGTTGAATGTCGCCATCCGCTTGTTGCCGAGCAGCTAGGTGGTCGATGTCCCAAGAAAACGAGATCGTACCAACCCGTGACACGTAGTCAGCAACGACGTTGTCCGCACCCTCTATATAACTATAACGGACGTCTGTTGTGAATTGACATATTAGGTCCACGTGCGCGAAACGGTGTGGGGGGGGGGGGGGAGGAAGGTCGGTTGTGGGATTATGCACAGCGTCCGCCAACGGTTTGTGGTCTGTTATATGGTCACTGACCTGCCCTCAATGTCCTCTCAGAAATGCCGAACTGCCTCGTAAATAGCAAAGAGTTCTCGGTCGAAAGTGGACCACTTACGCAGGGAGGCTGACAACTTCCGCGAGAAGAAATGTAGTGGTTGTGCGGAGCCTGCCACCTGGTGCAGGAGCACAGTGCCGAGAGCAGCGTCGCTTGCATCAGCCGTGACTGATACTGGGGCGTCAGATACCGGGCGTGCAAACGTGACACCGTTCGCTAGTGCTGTTTTTAGTGCGTCGAATGCTCGTCGCATGTCGTCGTCCCACGGGACCTTGCGGAGCCCTGAAGTATTCTTTCCGATGAGTGCGTCGGTCAACGGAGCCTGTAGGGATGCGGCGTGTGGGATGTGCCGCCGGAAAAAATTTATCATCCCTAAAAAACGACGTAGGTCACGGTAGGTCTCGGGCAGGGGGAGGTCGCGTATAAAGGTGACTCTGACGTGTGGTGGGTCCCTTCTGGGGAAAGAGTATAGCCCAAAAACTTTACACTAGCGGACCGCAACTGAGATTTATTGTTGTTGATTTGGACTCCATTCTCGGCAAGAATACTAAGAACTGTTGATAGGTGCTTTTCGTGTTCCTCGAGGGCAGTTGATGAAATGAGGATGTCGTCCAAATGCGTGTAAAAGTATGGGAGTGAGAAAAGGATGGAGTCGATAAACCGCTGCCAAGCCTGTGCGGCGTTTTTGAGGCCGTACGGCATGTAACGGTATTCGTACAGTCCAAAAGGGGTGATAATTGCTGTTTTGGGGATGTCATACTGGTACATGGGGATCTGATGGTACGCTTTTCGGCAATCAAGTACACTGAAAACGCGTGCACCATGCAGTTGTTGGGCGAAATCTTGTATATTTGGTATAGGGCAGTTGTCTAAAATTGTTCTGGCGTTCGACTGTCGGTAGTCGCCACACAAATGAAATGAACCGTCCTTCTTGGGCACTAGATACATAGGCGAGGACCAATTGCTGTTGGATGGACGGACAGTACCTGAATCTAACAGCTCCTGTACAGCGGTTTTTGCATGCTGCAATTTGGTGGCATTAAGGCATCAAGCCTTGTTGCGTACTGCGAGGAGGGTTGGGCGGCCTTCCGTGGTGTTCAAACGGTGACAGGTACCATCAGTAATCACGCCTATCACCTGCGGGACACCCTGGGGAACCACACTGGGAGTAGGTGGAGTAACACGCACTACATTAGACGTAAGAATGTCACAGACCTGCGGGAAAATGCATCGTTGCGGAGGTATCTGCGCCTCGGTGGAGTTCTCGTGGGTGTATCCCCACGGTGCAGAAGCGTCCCCTGCTGCCTCCCGTGCGTGTGACAGTTCGGCTGACGCGGCGGTGATGAGCTGTTGCAGGCACGCGTTTTCGGTGCGAAGGTCGGTGATCTCGAGGCGCTGGGTTGTCAGGCGCGACTGGGCGGCGGAGAGCTCTGTCGTGAGATGGGCACGTTTGGCCGTCACGGTGGGCAAGATATCACAGTGTGCGGCAGGGGGCAGGGGGAAGGTGGCAAAAATCCCTGGTATCCTGTTGCCGGAAGCATGATGCAGGAGGGCTGCTGCCTCGAGGTCTGACAAGAACCCAAAGTTGCACGGGAAATCCATACCGATAACGGGGCAGTCGACATCCGCGACGCAAAATGTCCAGGTTCAGCGTAAATCAGGCGAGAGATTTAGTTGGAGTTCGGCTGAACCGTAGACGCGAATTGCGGAATTGTTGGCTGCTCGCAATGGCACAGCGGGCGTCAGTGTCGAAGATGGGGCGCTCGACTTAGGAATGACACTAGCATCGGCGCCCATGTCCACAGGGAAGTAGGGTGTGCTCGTCCCGTCGTGGATGTACAGTCTGCCGGCATGGTGAGCAGTGGGGGTGGTCAGTTGATAATGTTTATGGCGCACTAAACTGCCGATGCGAGCCGTGGCGCCTATTCTGACTCGCGCTTCCCATTTGGGTAGTTGCAGGGTGTGCGACAAGAACGCGCAGCGTCGTCGAACGTGATGTGATACCAGCATAGTGGGTATGCTGGGTGTTGTGCCTGAGCCGGCGAGCCGGCAACTTCAGGTGGCGTGTTCTGTTGTGCCTGCGTGGAGGTGGGCGGGGCAACCGGTCGAGGAACCATAGCAAGTACGGCCGTCTGGCCACCAGGGGGCTCCATCGGCTGTTGCTGCGAGCTCCGAGCCCGGCCTCTGCCGGCCGGCCGGTGAAACGTAGTAGACGTGACGGCAGTCTCGCCAACATTCGGAGTATCGGAAAAACAGGAGGACGCGACCTGGCGATGTTTGATGATGGAATAGGCCTGGTCCACCAGTTGTAGTTTTTCCTCCAGAGCGGCGTTTTGGTAAGCCAACAGGTGTAGTTGGAGGTCTGGCGGTAATTTCACAAGCCACAAGCCACAACGCACAAAGTGCAAGGTTGGGGAGTTGCCCCTTGCCCACATGGGCCCTTAAATGGTGCCAAAGTTGTGAAGCCGTACAGTCCCTTATTGGCACATCGTGATTTATGTAGTGGATGGCTTCTGCTGGAGGGCGTGATAAACACTCGATGATGCGAGCTCTTGCGATGGCATATTTGTGCTGGTTTGGTGGCGAGAGCAATAGGTCACTGACCAGGTCCGGTTCCTCGTGGAGGTGGGTAATTAAACAAATGAAACGTGCGTCATCTCCCCACACTCCGTGAATGTCCATAATATTGTCCACTAACACAAACCATGATATAGCGTTGTCCTTCTGTAGTTGTGGCAGCTTCGGAAACTTCCCTACAGGTTGCTGCTGTGGCATTGTGGGAAGATGGTGATTGGGGGGCGGGGGGGTGGGGGGTGGGGGGTGGGGGCAGCTGAGGCCCGGAAACTCGTATAGGGTCGAGTGTCTGTACTGTAGTGCAGTTAGGCCTCTGACCACACGACATACATGGCGCGGGAGCAAACGCGGTAGGCGCGGGCATCGCGGCAGCTGCAAATGCGGTCGCATGCTGTTGGTATGTCGGGAATGTAGCGGTATGCGCTTCGGGTGAAAGTACCTGGTCGTGTGTCGGGCTGGTATGTAACATATTCAAACGGGGTGTTGCTGAGCACTGTGCTGAGGGAAGTTCTTGTTTCACCTGCGGTACGAAGTCCGGAAACTGGCACGCGTTTGGATGCACTGCAACATGTGTGGGCCACGGTGCGTGGACTGTACTAGTGGGGTTATGTTGTGCACACAGGTTTAACACTGTAGTCGTACATTACCGGCAATTCGTCCATGAATGAAATTGTAGGCAAACTCATGGCGAGCTCCGGGTCACAAATCACGTGGTGGTTCATTGGTGCGTAACGGTGGCAGGAGGAAAGACGAGAAACGTGCATACTGTGGTCGTATCGAAAAAGTCCGGGTCACCACTATGGGAATCAGGTCGCTTAGCTCCCGTAATAACCTGAACACCACTTGTATGAAACTCATATTTATTCTAACTGCACAATTACACATATACACACATAAACAAGCCTCGCGAGTGTCACCGCTCGAAACGTAAACACCACTGCACAAAGGCACGCACCAAGACCCACGTCCTAAGAGCGTGTCAGTGCGCAGAGATACCACTCTGCTCTATTCCAGTGGTCGATGACCACCACATGTTAAAAGTTTGTTGTTGACATTCCATTTTCTACATCTACATCTACATCCATACTCTGCAAGCCACCTGACGGTGTGTGGTGGAGGGTACCTTGAGTACTTCTATCGGTTCTCCCTTCTATTCCAGTTTCATATTGTTTGTGGAAAGGAAGATTGTCAGTATGCCTCTGTGTGGGCTCTAATCTCTCTCATTTTATCCTCATCTTCTCTTCACGAGATATACGTAGGAGGGAGCAATATACTGCTTGACTCCTCGGTGAAGGTATGTTCTCGAAACTTTAACAAAAGCCCGTACCGAGCTACTGAGCATCTCTCCTGCAGAGTCTTCCACTGGAGTGTATCTGTCACCTCCGTAACGCTTTCACGATTACTAAATGATCCTGTAACGAAGCGCGCTGCTCTCTGTTGGATCTTCTCTATCTCTTCTATCAACCCTATCTGGTACGAATCCCACACTGGTGAGCAATATTCAAGCAGTGGGCAAACAAGTGTACTGTAACCCACTTCCTTTGTTTACGGATTGCATTTCCTTAGGATTCTTCCAATGAATCTCAGTCTGGCACCTGCTTTACCGATGATTAATTTTATATGGTCATTCCATTTTAAATCACTCCTAATGCCTACTCCCAGATAATTTATGGAATTAACTGTTTCCAGTTGCTGACCTGCTATATTGTAGCTAAATGATAAGGGATTTTTCTTTCTAAGTTTTTTATACTGGATTCACTTCATGTCTTGTATGCTGCCAGAAAATGGAATGGAATGTCAGTAAAAGTACATTTAATCTAATCTAATTTTATCTTATCTAAAAGTAACCATTATTTATTTATTCTGTTGTCAAGTATAACCTCCACCCATACTGTCTCACAGGAACTGTGTGCTTCAGTTCTGTTACACGAAAAAACAGCAACAAAGATGCTGCCACCAACTGTATTTAATCTACCCTTTCTGAGCATCGTTAGGTATTTTGTAAAAATTTTGGCTGAATTTATCTCTGGCTTCAGCCAGCTTTTGGTACCTATAATGATTTGGACTTCAGTGCTTTCTATTAGCTCTGTTTCTTTCCCAGTACAGCTACAACAGTTTATGACTACAATACTAATAATACACTTAGTCTCCATACCATTATCTTTTATTTTTAGTAGATGTGTAGAATTTGAAGTTTTTCTGACAGGCTCAAGGTATCAAAAGTTACACCAGTTTTTAAGAAAGGGGAAAAATAAGTTTCCTGAACATACAAAGCAGTCTCAATTGTGCCAATATTTTTGAAGATATTTGAGGATTGCTACACAAACAAATAAGCAGCTACTTTGAAAAACACAGTCTCCTATGTAACAATCAGTCTGGTTTCTGCAAGGGAGAAACACAATAGCAGCCATTTCAGAAATTATGGATGAAACTTTAACAGCTTTTGAGGACAAAAATGTGGTATCACTGGTACTATATGATCTAAGTAGTTTATTCAATTGGATTCCTGTTGGCCTTCTGCTAAAGAAACTGGAATTTTATGGGGTGTGTGGGAGCACATTAGCTGTGATGAGTTCTTGTTTAAGCAACAGAAAACAATTTGTCTCAGTCAAAAGTGTAACTTCCTCCTTGAAGAAAATGAGCTCAGGTGTTCCACAAAGATCTGTTCTCAGACCCTTCTTCTTCATTACAGCAATCAATGGTTTGCCTAATAACATAGCTCACTCTGTCAATTGTCTTCCTAATGATACAACACTACTTATCATACATCACAGAATTTCAGATCTGAATAGGATAGCAAAAGAAATTCTTGATACGGCCTTACATTGTTTTACAGCTAGTGAACTCCTGTGTAAGCCCAATAAAAACAGACAGCTCCTAACAGAAGTGTCAAATTAAATATAAAATACGTCAGTAAAATTTTTAGGTGTTTACACCAACTCCAAACTCCACTGGGAGGAACATTTCAATCATGTATGTGAAAAAATATCTCAGGTGTCATACCTCATTTGGAAATTTAGTGACATACTGAGCTTGGATTATCTTAGATTACTGTTTCAAGCACATATGTCATATGGTCTGATTCTACGGGGACACTGCCCTCACATCAAGAATATTTTAAAAACACAAAAAAAGTCTTACACATATTGAGTAAAACAGGTCATATGGAGCACTGTTGTCCTCTTTTTCCACACTCAGAATACTCACAAGTATAAATTTACACATCTATATATATGTTCTCCATATTAAAAATAATATTTCAGACTTTGTGGTTACAGGGGAAATTCATGAATGCAACGCCAGAGCTAAGGCTAATTTAGATATACCAAAGCACAGGTCAGTCAGACTGAAATTCTCACAAAGTGAACACACTGAAAATTTTCAATAAATTATCAGTCTGTGTTTGGTCTACAGATCTAAAAATCTTAAAATGAACTGTCACAGATGGTTGTCAAATAACTCGTTCTACTGTATATAAGAATTCTTTGAGATGCCTAAGGACAATATGAGTATTTAACAAATTTTCCTATACTTTATTGTATTATTATGTGCTGCATTTATGTCTTGTATAATTATATTCTGTGTACTCTAGCCAATTATTATGCACTGTGTTTATACCACACTGTATTATAGTATAGCTTATTGACGCTAGTTGTTAGTTCCCCTATAGTGCATTCATTATTGCTGTACTTAATATATATACTTAAGTTTAATGACATTAGTTTATTTATTATTATGTATGTAGTATTAAATCCTGAATTGTATTCTAATGATGAAACCTATTTCTGACTTAATTTTATTTATCTGTTCTTTTTCCACAATGTTTTTACAGATGTGAGAACATGATAAGTGCCAATTCTAATTTCTTTCATGTATTTCAATGTCCATTTTTAAATCAATCTATAATGTATCTAAATTTAGAGACTTAATTTCACTATTTTGTGTTTACAGATACACAGAGAAGGCAAAATTTTTGTCAAAACTTTTCCGAGACAGGCCAAGGCCTCCAATGGAAGAGGCCATGTACTGGACAGAGTATGTTGTTAGGCACAAAGGTGCTCCCCACATGAGGTCTGCAGCTCTGGATCTGACATGGTACCAATATCTGCTACTAGATGTCATTGCTGTGTTGTTGTTGGCAGTGGTTGCAGTGATTTTTACAGCTGCGTTCCTAATTAGGACAGTTTACAGACTAGTATGCGGCAAAAGCAGTAAAGTGAAAAGTGGGGGGCAAAAGAAAGGTGTGAAAAAAGACTGAAACATTGTTACATTTCTGTCTGTGTAACACAGATGAACTTGTAAATATGAAACTATTAAAATGTGTCTGCTTCCATCATATTTTGAATGATCATATTTAATTACTTAAAATTTCAAACTGATCTTCACTATCAACAGTTAAACTGTTAGATATTTTAAGTGCTTGAAAACACACAGTTTTCTCTGAACTGCTTAGTACCATCCATCTATTGCTCAATTTGATGTAGTAAAAGTGCTATTAAAGTCAGTGAAAGCTATGACAGGTAAGAGTTCATTTGTTATTTGTATGGATATAGCTTTAGATATAGATTTGTTTTGATTTGTATAGATATAATTATTGATTTTGTATTAATTTTCACATCTCGTATTAATTTTCACATTCTAATTTTTCTGTACACCACAATCCAACCATAGATAAGTACATTAGATGTAATTAAAGTAGAAGAAGTGGTATGACATATGTTTTCAATTTGCTAAATGAGAACCTATGATCTCCTTGGCAGATTGCAGCTGAATTAGTTCTGTTCTCAGCATTTTACACTGCCGAATTCTGAAGCAGACGGTTGTCATCACTAATTGTAAATGTGCTCAGATAACTTGGAACACTATAAAATGGCAGGAGGATATCTACATCTTGTAATCATAAGCTGAAATGTAAAGGGCTGTCTTGAACAAAACACTTCCTCTTTCCTAAATAATCAGTGTGTTTCCGAAAACAGTGATTTTCCATTGTCTGGAATTAAATCCTACACCTTTGCACACCCTCTTTTGGAGCGACGGCCTGTGCGACTCTGTCTGTCAGATGGTGATGTCATCCACAGTTCTGTTCTCTTCTCTCATCATCATACAACACAAACATATCACTGTATATACACATCACTCAGTCGCTTACACACAACAGATGGTCTGCCTATGTAGCTGAGCAATCAGTCACTGTGCGTGTCTCCTGTGCGAAGAACCCAGATTCGATTATCGGTAGTGCTGAGTATTTCTCATTGGTGTGAGTGCTGAAATGGAGTGCACTCAGTCTTTTGAGGCCAATTGAGGGCCTATTCAAGTGAATAGTTGCCCCCAGGTCAGGAGAGGTAACAATGTTCAGGATAACATGACAGGCAGTTGGCATCATGTGGTCCTCTAGGGCTGCTTGCAGAATTTCTCCCTCTTTCTTTTTTAGTTTAGTGGGAGAGAGTCTCAAAAAACAATTTTTAGAGCACTTTTGCTAACTGTGTAATGCACATCACCTCTCCTGATAACACTGTGGTGCAAATTTATAACAATGCATGGAAGACCGAGGTGGCCATGTAAATAAAACTGACTGAATAATGCAAACTTCAACCCAGACAGTATTATTATTTTCAGTTCTAAGATGCTAACAGTTAATTTTACCCCAATAAACTGGCAGTGCATTTTTGAGGGCCCAAACAGTGTGGGGCCAGTGGAATGTTCTACACTGTACGTGCTGCCTATGATGTGAACCACCTCTGGATACTTCCCGATAACTGCTAGGAGAGTGATAATTCTCTGTAATGTCAGGAAACAGTTTAGCTTAGGCCCGTTGTGAAGGCTGAAGATTTTGTACACAAAGTTGCTTTACTACTCTGAAAAATAAGTGGTAAGCAGAGCTGTAACCAGGTGATACTGCACTCCCATCACAAATGCCGAGACTGAGCAACTCCACCCCCTCCTCTCCCCCTCTGTCACCCCATTATAGACTAACTTACTACAGTTTTCTCTGCATAGATCTATAATTTTGTAAGTATGTTGAATAAAAATGAAACACACAGAAACAGACTGTCCAGTGAGAGTTGATACAAGAACTATGTGGGTTATACATTCTAGCGCCTCAAGAACTTTGGTGTAAATTCTAACAACACTCAGCCTTCCACCGTCTCAAACACCTGATATTTTAGGTATGAGTGCAGGAGAGTGGGGACGTTTCTACCGATCCACCTGTTTCTGTGTGCAGGTCAGAAGTTTGTTTTTAGAAGACTGTAAGAGACGCGTGTCACTGACGACAAGTGTTTGCCACCAGCTCCACAGAAGACGTGATGAAAACTCGAGTAATAATTATGTAGTATTCATTCATATGTGATTATTGTAGAAAAAGAGAAGAAAACAATTGACTATATACTTTTAACTTACTTCATGTCTTGGCTCTGCATGAGGCAGGACACATGTGATGTCCATAAATTATTGGATTGTTACAACCTATGATATTGTACTTGTGTTTTATCGCGTCTGACATTGGCTTGCCGGAGTTTACATACTTATGTGAAAAAGAGTAAATATTGCTTTGTGTTGAGAGTTGAAAATATCCACGAGTACACAAATAATTTCAAGAATAGAGAAGTAGCTTAATAAATTTCTGTAACCCGCTATAGTCTTTGGAGAAGAAGCTTTTAGTGACCGACGTAACTGCTTACCCAGAGAAGAGGATCGGCTGCACACAATACGTAAGTGAACTGCGAGAGACATGCGAGTCTTGCACCCCAGTACCACACTGTCTCGTGTTGTCCGAAAAATGTTAGAATGATAAAACACAAGTACAATATCATAGGTTGTAACAATCCAGTAATTTATGGAGATCACATGTGTCCTGCCTCATGCAGAGATAAGACATAAAGTAAGTTAAAAGTATGTAGGCAATTGTTTTCTCCTCTTTTTCTACAATAATCACTTTTAACACATCAAAGAATACTACATAATTAATCCTTGAGTTTTCATCACGTCTTCTGTGGCGCTGGCGGCAAACACTTGTCGTCACCAGTGACTTGCCCCTCTTACAGTTTTCTAATAACAAACTTCCGAATTGCACAAAGAAACAGGTGGATCGGTAGAAATGTTCTCAATCTCCCGCACTCGTACCTAAAATATAGGGTGTTCGCGACGGTGGAAGGCTGAGTGTTTCTACAATTTAGACCGAAATTCTTGAGGCACTACATTTCCCTCTGATTAGCTCGAATACGCTATATTTTATTCATATTCATTATGTACAATAATGTCACACTGGGTAAGTCTTTATCTTTTTACAGTACAACGTTTGGCATGATGATTAGCAAAGTAACTTTAACTTTCAATCCATTAGCATGTTTTGGAGCTTCCTTTATGCTAGGATAAGAAAAACTACCTAATACATAAATAAAGGCTTCTACCAGTGGTCTTCCAATGCCTGAGGCCTGAGCCATTGCAGCTGGTGACAAAACGATTATCGACACCGCAGAAGACAATGTTGTTTCGCTGCATACTGCAACAATGACTGTGAAACCCTGGTGAACCCACACCCTCTCTCATCTTTGCAGTGCCATTGGAAGAAGACGCCAATATACAGCCGAGCAGAGGAATACTCACTCCAGTCAGTGATCAATGATTAAGATGACAGCATTGTGTTGGATAGGGTTCTAGTGTATATTATGTCTTATTGTCAATTTTAACTGTGAATATTATTTCTATGTACTTCAGGTGAAGATTCTTGTTAATTGTCTGTATCTAGTGGTACTTAATATTCAGAAACAGCTATAAATACTTAGAACATTCCTGTGGAGATGGATTATACAAAGGTAAATCTTCATAGCTGGCCGCTGTGGAAGAGCGGTTCTAGGCGCTTCAGTCCAGAACCACGCGGCTGCTACGGTCGCAGGTTCGAATCCTACCTCGGGCATGGATGTGTGTGATGTCCTTAGGTTACTTAGGCTTATGTAGTTCTAAGGCTAGGGGACTGATGACCCCAGATGTTAAGTCCCATAGTGCTTAGTGCCATTTGAACCATTTTTTGAAATCTTCACAGCTATACATCTGCATCTACATCTATACTCCGCGAGCCACCTTACGGTGTGTGGCGGAGGGTACTTATTGTACCACTATCTGATCCCCCCTTCCCTGTTCCATTCACGAATTGTGCGTGGGAAGAACGACTGCTTGTAAGTCTCCGTATTTGCTCTAATTTCTCGGATCTTTTCGTTGTGATCATTACGCGAGATATATGTGGGCGGTAGTAATATGTTGCCCATCTCTTCCCGGAATGTGCTCTCTCGTAATTTCGATAATAAACCTCTCCGTATTGCGTAACGCCTTTCTTGAAGTGTCCGCCACTGGAGCTTGTTCAGCATCTCCGTAACGCTCTCGCGCTGACTAAATGTCCCCATGACGAATCGCGCTGCTTTTCGCTGGATCATGTCTATCTCTTCTATTAATCCAACCTGGTAAGGGTCTCATACTGATGAGCAATACTCAAGAATCGGACGAACAAGCGTTTTGTAAGCTACTTCTTTCGTCGATGAGTCACATTTTCTTAGAATTCTTCCTATGAATCTCAACCTGGCGCCTGCTTTTCCCACTATTTGTTTTATGTGATCATTCCACTTCAGATCGCTCCGGATAGTAACTCCTAAGTATTTTACGGTCGTTACCGCTTCCAATGATTTACCACCTATGGCATAATCGTACTGGAATGGATTTCTGCCCCTATGTATGCGCATTATATTACATTTATCTACGTTTAGGGAAAGCTGCCAGCTGTCGCACCATTCATTAATCCTCTGCAGGTCTTCCTGGAGTACGTACGAGTCTTCTGATGTTGCTACTTTCTTGTACACAACCGTGTCATCTGCAAATAGCCTCACGGAGCTACCGATGTTGTCAACTAAGTCATTTATGTATATTGTAAACAATAAAGGTCCTATCACGCTTCCTTGCGGTACTCCCGAAATTACCTCTACATCTGCAGATTTTGAACCGTTAAGAATGACATGTTGTGTTCTTTCTTCTAGGAAATCCTGAATCCAATCACAAACCTGGTCCGATATTCCGTAAGCTCGTATTTTTTTCACTAAACGTAAGTGCGGAACCGTATCAAATGCCTTCCTGAAGTCCAGGAATACGGCATCAATCTGCTCGCCAGTGTCTACGGCACTGTGAATTTCTTGGACAAATAGGGCGAGCTGAGTTTCACATGATCTCTGTTTGCGGAATCCATGTTGGTTATGATGAAGGAGATTTGTATTATCTAAGAACGTCATAATACGAGAACATAAAACATGTTCCATTATTCTACAACAGATTGACGTAAGCGAAATAGGCCTATAATTATTCGCATCTGATTTATGACCCTTCTTGAAAATGGGAACGACCTGCGCTTTCTTCCAGTCGCTAGGTACTTTACGTTCTTCCAGAGATCTACGATAAATTGCTGATAGAAAGGGGGCAAGTTCTTTAGCATAATCACTATAGAATCTTACGGGTATCTCGTCTGGTCCGGATGCTTTTCCGCTACTAAGTGATAGCAGTTGTTTTTCAATTCCGATATCGTTTATTTCAATATTTTCCATTTTGGCGTCCGTGCGACGGCAGAAGTCAGGGACCGTGTTACGATTTTCCGCAGTGAAACAGTTTCGGAACACTGAATTCAGTATTTCTGCCTTTCTTCGGTCGTCCTCTGTTTCGGTGCCATCGTGGTCAACGAGTGACTGAATAGGGGATTTAGATCCGCTTATCGATTTTACATATGACCAAAACTTTTTAGGGTTCTTGTTTAGATTGTTTGCCAATGTTTTATGTTCGAATTCGTTGAATGCTTCTCTCATTGCTCTCTTTACGCTCTTTTTCGCTTCGTTCAGCTTTTCCTTATCAGCTATGATTCGACTACTCTTAAACCTATGATGAAGCTTTCTTTGTTTCCGTAGTACCTTTCGTACATGATTGTTATACCACGGTGGATCTTTCCCCTCCCTTTGGACCTTAGTCGGTACGAACTTATCTAAGGCGTACTGGACGATGTTTCTGAAATACTGCAATAAAGTGAACTAATAATCTACATGTTCTAGTTTCCACTCATTCTCCTATCAGAGCGATTACAGAACCTGCCATTGTACTGATGACTGTATTTTTTTGTCAGATACAACAGATTCTACCGCAAGGTTGAATGCTCTGATGCTTTTTTACTTCTTCAAAAATATCTTAATCAGTAGTAGTTCCATTTAATGGCTGCTATGCTAATAATTCTTCCATTATGCTGAACTCCACATCTGTTCCACAAACAAAAATTGTTATGTCTTACAAACCAGTGGTCTCATCCAAAGCAACTGCAAAGCCTTCGAACACTATTAGCCATAACAGCAATTCGGTGAACACTGTTTGTCTCAATAAACTTATTTGTTCGAACTCCTTTTTTCCTTTATTTGGACACAGTACATGTGCAATGTCCAAGAGACATTACCTTACGAATTCAACTTCTGCAAAAGGTTTTAAGGATGTGGTATTTTTTCTACTCATTATAAAACTAGCTTTAACCAAATTGTCACACCGTATCGTACATTTGGTAAACATTTGGTGTTGCTTGTCCAAATCTGAAATTACTACACTCTAAGAAAACAAATCTAAAAGGGATGGAAGTCAGTAGATGTGATGTACAGGCAAACATATGAATACAATTTCAGAAGAATTCGATGGTTTATTCAAGAGAACAAGCTTCACAAATGGACCAAACCAATAACCCGTCAGTCCACCTCTGGCCCTTAAGCGAGGAGTTGTTCAGCTAGGCATTGATTGGCAGAGTTGTTGGATGTCCTACTGAGGATATCGTGCCAAATCTGTCCAATAGGGGCATTAGATCATTAAAATCCTGAGCTGGCTGAAGGATCATGTCCACACTGCTCCAAACACTCTCAACTGGCAAGAGATCCGACAGCCTTGCTGGCCGAGATATGATTCCACAGCACAAAGGCAAGCAGTGGAAATTCTTGCTGTGTGTGGGTGGCCATTATCTTGCTGAAATGTAAGCCCAGGATGGCTTTCTGTGAAGGGAAACAGAAGAGGGTGTAGAATATTGCCGACCTACCATTGCATTGTAAGTGTGCCGTGGATGTCAACCATAGGCATCCTGCTATGAAATGGAATGGTACCCCAGACCACCACTCCTGGTTGTTGGGCTGCATGGTGGGTGACAGTCAGGTTCATGTTCCAACGCCATATGGGGCGTCTCCAGACACGTCTTTGCTGGTCATCGGGCATGGACAGAGAGAGGGCAGAAAGAGGAGTGGACAGAGATGGGGTGAAGAAGATGGACAGAGAGAGGGAGAGGGGGTGATGGACAAAGACAGGGGAGGAGGAGATGGACAGAGATGGGGGGGGGGGGGAGGCGATTAGGATGTGTATCCAATTCCCACGCATATCAGAAACGTGTGCTTTCTCTTTTCTTTCTTTTCCATTCAACCAGACTGAGCCACAACAAAGTGTGGCCCAGGCACAGCCAGTTTATAATAAATACATGCCTAGTAACCCCTTGTGGTATTCAGGTCAACCGAACTTGATGACAGTTTTCATTTTCTGCTACTTTAGAGGTGTGTTGTCAGCACTGATGCAGAAGCGAAAGTACTTCTCCAAACGCGTGCCTTCAGGGGACCCACTCTTCACGCGCGCATGGACCGTAACTTGGCTCTCAGAACTGGAAACGTGTTTGGATTTGTTGTTCAAATTAATCAGCGGGGAAATAGCGTTGCACGTGCGCAAAACTTCCACTGGTCGGTATAACGAACTGCAAATCAGAGGCGAGCCGAGTGTCGACGGAGATATCCGAAAATTCTCTCCGGGCGGAGTACAACGCCAGCACCGGACTCTCTCCGCCGGCCGAAGTGGCCGTGCGGTTAAAGGCGCTGCAGTCTGGAACCGCAAGACCGCTACGGTCACAGGTTCGAATCCTGCCTCCGGCATGGATGTGTGTGATGTCCTTAGGTTAGTTAGGTTTAACTAGTTCTAAGTTCTAGGGGACTAATGACCTCAGTAGTTGAGTCCCATAGTGCTCAGAGCCGTTTGAACCATTTTTTTTTTACTCTCTCCCTTGCCGGATTGATAGCAATGGCGGGCCGCCGGTTGTGCACCCGTGGTTTACGCGATGATTCTGTTCAGATGAAAAGCGTATAGCTGTCTATAGGCGGAACAACTAAGAACTCCCGCAGTATTATTAACCACTCGCAGAAGGCTTATTCTTGAATTCTTTTTATTTAGACAGTAGATTGCCATCACTTAAATTACCAATACAGGTCAAAGACTCCGAAAATCTGGACATTTGAGTCAAATTGGGTTGTTTTCCCAGACACATAGTCTCAGGTAAGCCGGTGAATTGCATTATTGAGGTATAACGTTTGGAGCAGGGACGTGTGGAGCGAGACATACGCTTGCGCAGTTAGTTTGCCTGCACATTAACTTTCAGACGGGCGGGTGGCGGCGAGATGTATGCAGTCATTATTATTGTTATACTGAACATACAGCTATAAATATCAAATGCAGCTCAAGCAGTTTCGTTTGTATACCTGTGAGAGTGCGATTTGCAAAGGGAAGAGTAGGCATCGACCAAGAGCGACTGAAGAACGTTTTTAACGATTGAGACAGTCTTTCACGAGTAGCCCCAAGAAAACATTTCGGGCCGGCCGGGGTGGCCGATCGGTTCTAGGCGCTACAGTCTGGAACCGCGCGACCGCTACGGTCGCAGGTTCGAATCCTGCCTCGGGCATGGATGTGTGTGTTGTCCTTAGGTTAGTTAGGTTTAATTAGTTCTAAGTTCTAGGGGACTGATGACCTCAGAAGTTAAGTCCCATAATGCTCAGAGCCATTTGAACCATTTTTTTTTTTAACATTTCTGAAGGCTAGTGCATTAGCAATTCCTGTGACATCTGTGTAGAGACTTTTAAGGAGGCGCTTACAGCTACATCCTTACCGTTTGCAGTTGTTACAGTCTCTGAAGCCTACATATTACGGTTTACGTGCCAACTTTGCAAATGAAATGTTGCCGCATGGTGACTGAAATTTTCCGGCTCCTGTTGTCTTCATTGACGAATTGACTTTTCACCTAAGTGAACACATGCGCACACATAAATGTGCACATCTGGGAGTCAGGAAACCTCCGTGAGATGGCACAGTTGCAGTGAGACCCCCCCGAAGTTGGATGTGTTTTGTGTAGGCTACTATGCTGGCGGAAAGCATAGCTGTAACTGGTGTTTCTACGTGACTGATTAAATGACGTACCTAACTGTTGGATTGGCTCCAATGGGCGGAATGACAGTTCGTTTCGCATGGGCTCAACGTTAAGCAGAAGTGACGCCTTGCGATTTTCGTCTTTGGATGTTGATACAGGATTATTTGTATGTGCCTCCGCTACCAGTTGATCTAAGCAACTCAAGAAACAGGACTGGGGCAGTTTTTGCAGCAGTTGCTACAGACTCACCGATCGAGATTTGAGAAGAGCTCGCTTATCGGCTTTGTGTGTCCCATGTGACGAATAGTGCTCACATTGAACGCTTGTAGCAAAAACTGTTTGAGTCGGTCTTTCTTTTGATGGATTATTTATAATTGATAAATGATTTATAATTTTTTAATGTAAAACGAACGAAACCAGCTATGCGCCAGTCTTTAATTTAGTGAATTTTTATGAAAATCTATTTATTTCCAATGAGTCGAATATCTCCAGACAGAAAAAGGGTCCGGTTTGTCAGTTGTATAAAAAAACTCCGAGGACCAGGACAAATCCGGGAAACCCGGACGTATTGCAGTCCTGTACCTGAGACTCACAGAAGTACTGGCTGGAGGAGTAAGCAGATGACACACTCTTTTCACCCTTTTTTTTTTTTTTTTTGCTCGCTTCCTAAACCGTTGCGCGTCGCTCTGGGCCTTGTAACGGAACATCCTCCTTCAGCATTACTTTTCCTCAGCAGTAGTTGTCGATACCAGTATTATTTTTCGAATTTTGGACAGGTCAATATTATCTGAGTTGCTTTTCAGAAAACTTTCATGCAATTTTGTGCACAGTATGTTATATTTCAAGCTAAAATTTATGAAAATGAATTACTATATAAAATGTTTTAGTCTCGATGTTACAATCTGTAAGTACTAGTTCTGAATGTACAGTTAAAATTATTTTTTTAGAAACATTTGAAATTTTCGAATTATTGGCACACTTAAAATTTCTATTATTAATTACGCAATACTGTATTGTTTACTATGTTTATTTTGGATTCATTATGAAATAGTAATCGAAAGTAATAATGTAACAAACTAGTAGAAATTCAGTTGTTAAAAAATTGTAAACCCTATGGAATACGGTTATTTCCTCAGAGTGTGAGAATCGTAAACGTGCCTCTGATGTGATCGGACGTATTTTTGTATTTTGTGCGAGCAATGTAATTTCGGCTTTGTTAACGCGAAAAATCAAGAGACTGTATGATGTACCAAAATGTGAGAAAATATATTTACATAAAAACAAAAATTCTGCAACAACAATCTTCAAATGTATTTAGTTCAATTCAACCACGAGGGCTTAAAATTTGAGAATTTCAGCTTCAGGAACCAGAATCCTAGACGAGAACAACTGGAGCCAACTAAGTTAACTAGAAAGTTTATTGTAATCTTTGCTCCTCTGAAATTTTTGGTAAAAGATTTTGCTTCATGTGAACAATAGCTGGAATTATTAAGGGGGGGGGGGGGGAGATTACAGCCTCTGTCGGCAGAATTACGCGAATATCGGAAGTCTTCGATCAGATAGCATATTTGCTTCGGCACTCGTTCGCTGGTTTTTGAGATCATGCAATACCATAGTGCAGCAGCAACAAGAAGTCCACTGGCGAACACGAGCGAGCCCTCTGCAGGCAGCAGCTGTGTGATCCAAGGACAGCCGTTTCCACGTAAACCGTTGTCGCGATTAGTCGTTTCTCTGTGACGCTACATGCACGAAATGACACTGTTCCCAGTCGCAGGCCGAGAGAAAGGCCTCTTCTCGCAACACGAAGAGTTAGGACGACTCACGTGCCTCTGTTGGGTAATAATCTTAAACCCCCTTTCTTTCTTTCTTTTTTTAGTCAGTTTTTGCATCCCCTCTCTGTGCCCGCCTCCTCGGCTGGGGCCTGCCTCGCCTCCCCTGAGGTACACACCTGAGTGTCAGGTTCCGAACCAAAAGGTCGGGTTTCAATACCCGGCCAGGAAGGAAAACTTTCTGGCGATGATTGGCTCATTTGAGAAATGGCGAGCTCCATCGTGGTGCCGGGTTCACATTAAATCATAAGTCCCCAAATAACTTTTTGGGTAACTCAGTTCCAGCGTCATCAGATCCAGTTCACAGAAAGTCGGGACTTAGGGACTGGTAGCGAAAAACTTGATGGAATCTGGACCGAAAAATTGCGAGAGATGAAAGGACGTAGCTTTACAGTCATTAGATAACATTTTCTTGTAATACACTCTAAGATAAAAAAAAAAGCACCCACCAACTAGGAGTTATGAGACTGGTGACAGATTTATATTCATACACGTATCGACACTGGAAAATTGTAAGCTTTGGCAGTCGATGGATGAACGTGTGACGCTGTGGTGTAATTCCATCGCACAGCTGCAACGATGTAAGCAGAGCACATGTCGATACCAGGGCATAAAGTTTTTGTGAATCTGATTCCGTGTACTCAGTTGCACAGTACTATGCGCCGTGGACAGGTGCGTGAACAATACACGCAAACGTCAGAATTTGGGAGAGGACGTGTAGTTAGGCCCAGAGAAGCTGGTGGAGTAATCGGCAAATCACTCGACATTTGAATACGGTGATGCCACTGTTCGAAGATGTCGGCAGAAATGGGTGAACCGTGGCTGAAAACAACATCAAGAAGGAAGTGGTCGACCTGGAGAGGCGACAGAACTAGAGGACTGAGAACTCGCTGGAGACGCACTCAGAGCCCAGGATTCACGATTATCATCAATTCCACGTGCAGCTGGTGATTCGGTGATCACAAGGGGCATCAATAGGCGGCTTACAGACTGGCAGCTGAGCCTGCGGCGCCCCTCTGTACCCCAACAAGCCCGTCTGCAATGTAGTCGGACACACTGTGGCTGGAATCTCACAGACTGTTGTAGAACTGTCTTCAGTGATGAGTCCCGCTTGGAACTGAGCCTCGACGACCAGCGAAGACGTGTCTGGAGACGTCACCAGCCATAAGGCCCGACAAGCCGGAGTGATCGCCAGGGGTGTTGTTTCACTTCACAGCAGGACCCCTTTGGTTGTCATCCGCGACACAGTGGTACGTCGACGATGTTCTAGCCTAGTTTCGTTGCCCCTCGCGGCAAGCCTTCCTGGACTTACATTTCAGCAAGATAATGTCCGCCCGCAAACGGCGAGAGTTTGTACTGTTTGCCTTGTTGCTTGCCAAACCCTACCTTGACCAGTAATGTTGTCTCCACAATTCAGGACGTTTGGAGCACAATGAGCAGGGCCCTTCAACCAGCTCAGGATTTTGACGATCTAACGCGCTCATTGGATAGAATTTGGCACGATATTCAACAACTCTATCAACCAATGCCAAGCGGAATAACTGTTTCCACAAGGGCCAGAGATGGAGCAACGAGTTACTGACTTACTCAATTTGTGAAACTCTTATGGGACACAGATTCCGCCTTTTATGCGAAGCACAGCTTTTTCTTGTTTCCCAAACTTGTTCCGGCACCAAAGTCACTCCAGAACAAATGAACGCCGACTGGGTTAGGACACACAACAACATCGTGTACAACGGGTTTTGCGAAGTGAAAATACGATTGCAAAATCGAAATTACGCAAAGTACGTTTAATATGTCTGTGCAGTGCCCTCGGTACGAGAAAGAAGAAGGATCAATCACAACAAGATGTGAGTCACGCCAAAGTCACGTTTTAAAAATCAAGGGATGTGTTAACTCGCCGATAAAATTCACATTTACATTATCTGGTTTGCAAGTGACAAGTTATCAGTGCAGGACACCATGCAAAGAGAAAGAAGAAGGATCAATCACAAGAAGACGTGAGTCACACCAAAATCAACTTTTAAAAATCAAGGGATGTGTTAACTCGCCGATAAAATTCACATTTACGTCATCTGGTTTGCAAGTGACAAGCTATCAGTGCAGGACACCACGCAGATGGTCCTGCAGAACCAATAATGAAAAGCAACGTAAGAAATAAAACGAACGAAAACTGTCTTTAGACCTCATTTTGCTAGATGAGTTACAACCTAAAATATCTTCACTTTTTACAGTTTTTCAATAAACAGAACCCACTGATGATAGCACGGAGAGCCGAAACATGTTTGGGTAACAAAAAATTACAGTGAAACTTTTCTGGCAGATTAAAACTGTGTGCCGGACCGAGACTCGAACTCGGGACCTTTGCCTTTCGCGGGCAAGTGCTCTACCATCTGAGCTACCCAAGCACGACTCACGGCCCGTCCTCACAGCCGTACTTCCGCCAATACCTCGTTTCCTACTGGTTCGCAGGAGAGCTTCTGTGAAGTTTGGAAAGTGCCGGCATGGTAGCTCAGCGTGTTCGGTCAGAGGGCTGCTCACCCTCTGTAATAAAAAAAACTGAGTAATTGACGATCCACTTGAACGGATGTATTGTGACGTCCGCCCAGACCAAACACAACGAACAATACCGAACAAAATGAAAAAAAGGGTAGAGCACTTGCCCGCGAAAGGCAAAGGTCCCGAGTTCGAGTCTCGGTGCGGCACACAGTTTTAATCTCCGAGGAAGTTTCATATCAGCGCACACTCCGTTGCAGAGTGAAAATCTCATTCTAAAAAATTACAGTGTTTTGCATAAAAGACGGAACCTATATCCCATCATTTTAACTGAAAATACGGAAAAAATACAAGAGCTGTAAATGCGAAAAATGAATATTGTGAAGCTCTTTCTCTTGAACAAATCATACAATTTTTTGCCTGCACAAGTACGTCACATTCACCGATTTCCGTCCCATTCGAACAATTCCTTCATGGAGCGTGGTGCGTGAGTATACGTTGTGAATGAAACAGCTACACTGGGCACAACTGTACCCAAAAGTACAGCTGAGTTCATCAAAAGTGCCAACTTCAGGCTGGTAATAAAAAAATTTGCAGAAAACAAAATTGGATTAAAGAGATAAGTATAAAGTAATGCATGCATATTGATGAGCTGTATTGTTTGCGTTTCTTAAGTATACCAATGAAACTTTTAAATGTAAGACCGGTCGATGTTTAGAGCTGTCAGTGTAGTTACTTAGTACACCTAAGTAGCATATAGCTTTATTCAAACATTTTTTTATTTATTGTGGTCGACGTATTTAGTATGCTGTAAATGACTTATCAGTCGTGTTTCCACTAACTGCCTCAACTGAGAACGTCGATGGGAGACGTGCACACAGACCCAAAAGTCAGCTGACTGGCGCGTGTTTTTCTCACTACAGCCGAAAGCACGAAGCGAATTGGGACGGACATTCACGGCGGCGGAATGTAAATACAGCGCTAATATTGGTGCGGCAAGGGGGGTCGCTGACGGTCAGAGGGCGAGACGAGGACACAAGTTGACGCTCTGTGGAGAAAACATGGGCGTGGCGGTAGTCATAATACACCAAGGAAAGTCACGCGGCTGAGGGTTTTCGAAACATGCAGTTGGGGCGCGATGTGGCCCTTCAGTTTATCCGCGTACTTCTGAAGCAA
The DNA here is from genome assembly GCF_023898315.1 of Schistocerca nitens. Lineage (NCBI taxonomy): Eukaryota > Metazoa > Arthropoda > Insecta > Orthoptera > Acrididae > Schistocerca > Schistocerca nitens. Next base: position 17,258,725 of record NC_064622.1, read on the forward strand.
CGTATTCCAACTCTCTTCGTTCCTAGCATCGACGTATTCACTAACTCGTTAAATGTCTTTAACGTACTGGACCATTATATTTCGAATTGTCAGCAGTGCCCAAAAGCCGAGACATACGGCGATCCGCTTAAGACTTACGTGGGACCGCTAAAAATAGGGACATTCCGCGAAAATCGTGGTATCTGGTTACACTCATGAGTTCAAATGTCGGAAGAAGACAAGAGCATACCATTTCCAATAAATCCATACCTAGTAGTCCCCTGTCATACCAAAGTACCCAGGGCTGATGACAGATTTTCTTTTGTTTCTACTTTAGAGGAGTAGACATTGTGTCGGCACGGTGTTTCATTCCTTGTGCACTACAGCAACATAGCACACCACTGAACATATTTTCTGTACGGTTCTGATATAGGGAGTGTCCATAATTAAAGTTCCAGTTTCTAAACGCTGCAGAAGGAGAATAACGTAACATTTGAACAGCATAAAATTGGTGCAGGGGAAAACGTTGCGGAACAAAATAATAATAGCTAATAACGAAAATTTAACCAATAGATGGTGCTGTAAGCGTCTTAATCCAAATGGGGTCGGCTGCAATTGACAGATGAATCGCGATGCGACAGTTGTGGTTGAGTCGCACATTACGCCATCGGTGCTGTTCAGAGTACATGACTCCACAAGTTCGGCAGTCAGCAGTTGTGGCACTGTTTGATAGATAAGATCATCCACCACGGCAAGCTCGTACCACAATGGGTGGACAAAAAGTCGGTTTTAATTGAAGCCAAAAACCGTGTAAAAAGCAAAATGACATCGGTTTCTAATTGTCCTAAGACTGTCGCAGGACATGTTCAGTACGCCGTCCACCGTTTTCTACCACAAGTTGAGATCGAGGAACGGCGTGTCCCTCAACAGATCGGAGTGCCTCGGGGATCACGTTCAGAATGCGTTGCGTGTTGCGTACCTTCAGTGCAGCTACGTTCGGAACTGGAACACTGAACTCATATCTTAGAGACAACCCCACAGCCAGAAGTCACACGGATTAAGATCAGCTGATCTGGGCGGCCAGGCTATAGGGAAATGACGGCTGATAATTCTAGCATTTCCGAAATACCACTGCGGCAGCCGCTTCGCAATGTGTGGGGGAGCGCCCTCTTGCCCAAAAATGATCCTGCCCACACACCCACGCTGTTGGAGGGTTAGATGACGTTGGTGTGCAAAGGACTGTCACAGCGTTTGCCAGTGGCGGTAAAGGCAACAGGACCCACAGGACTCATGTCCTCGAAGAAAAACATGGCCCTACGATAAAAGATGCCGTCAACCCACACGACACAGTTACCTTTGCAGAATGAAGCGGTACCGGTTAATGTGCGTGGGGATTATCGTTGCCCATATTATGCACTTCTGCGTACTGACATGTCTTCGGAGATAGAAATGGGCTTCTTCTGTGCACAGAATGTTCCATAGCCATTCATCGTCCACTTCCATTCGAGCAAGAAATCCTAGAGAGAACATTTGTCTCACTGGCATATCAGTGGGAAGCACCTCTTGAAAACGGATGATTTTGTATGGACAGCAATGCAGGGCGTTGCATGGGATTTTATGAACGTGCTCGCAGACATGTCCAACGTTCGGGCAGTTCCCCGTGTAGTGCACGTTCGCACACCACCTCTCGACGCCTCCTGCAATGCTGTGGCCACATCTTCTACTGACGTCGGATAAACTGCTTCCCTCCCTCTGCCACATTGCACTTCAAAAGGATCTGTCTTTCCGAATTTCGTAATAATTTTCTCCTGACGCTTGGCGAGTGTTCGGAATTTCTGCAGGGCTACTGGTGCACAGTCACTGTTCTTGTAAAAGAGCATTATCAGCAGAGCGCAATTATTTATGGAGACAGTCTTGTGCGTACCGGACGCAAACTGAGGAACAGTCGTGTGCCGCGTGTCTTTTCGGTTACAGCGCACTCTATTGATCAAGTCTTTTTTTTTTTTTTTTTTGTCGCAGGCAAGCCACCTCTACTAACAAAACAAATACTGTACTCTAAATAAACGTTCAATGACAGTTATAAATTAGTGTGGCCCTAGACTCGAACCCACGATTCCCGCTCTTCGCTAGCAGACACCTCGGATGTTGAGATATCTGAGCACGTCTTCAGGCCCGAGACTCAAATTCGAGCTACAATCTGAACGGTTGGTCTTGATATCATTTCTCGGAATGACATCCTGACTGGTTTAATCCCCACCAATCGATTCATCTCATTTCAGTGCTTTTAATTCATTTCAGCTAACACCCTGGTAACAAAACAGCGCGGCGTAACATGATAATAACAATGTCAAATTATATTCCTGTTTCTGGACTGCCACTTAACAGCTACTGGTATTATTTCAGTTAAAATACGAGGGTTGGAACTTAAATGGTGGCAACTATATATTCACAACCGATACAAAAGAGTTACATGTTTGCACCTGTTACTGTCAGAGTCGACACCAGAGTTGTGTAGAACCTGTTGCCAGCGATGTGGAGGGCGTAGTATACCGTTAGCACAGCCTGTTCTGTTGATGGTGCGAATGGAGCGGTCTACTACCTGTCGAATCTCTGGAACAGTTCTCAAGCGAATGCCACGAAGTGGTTCCTTCATCTTCGGAATCAATTCAAAGTCACAAGGACTTAAGTCCGGGGAGTATGGTGGATGGTACAGTACTTCCCAATCCCTTCGACCGAACAGAGCAGCCACAGCTTGCGCTGTATGCGCCCGCGCATTGTCTTGCAAAATGATGAATGGGTTGCGCAGAAAGTGTCGCACGCCTCTTGAAGACGTTAATGACACTGTCGTGCTGTACGACCTCTGGCACATTCAATCTTGATTCAACTCCGCTGTTCCTGTTTCGAAAACATAGTGACACCGTTACGTTAGACCGCTCGCTCACAAGTTGACTGTTTCCCTCGATTGTGCGCACGCCGGTGACGTGGGACGGGCGAGTCCATTTGCTCGGAGGTAAGGCAGGTATGTCAATAACGTGTGCTATCAGCGATAATAGTAGATTCCATTGCATAGTATCTCCACAGCAGTGTTTATTTAAGTTCCTTTGGAATGGGGGACTGATGACCTTAGCTGTTTAGTCCCCCTTAAACATCCCGACAACCACCACCACCACCATTTAAGTTCCAACCTACGTATTTGCAAAGACTATTTTTTTGTTGTATCTATGTAAAACCAAGATTTGGAAAATTCAATATCTTTAATACACTGATATTGCACCAATCATTGTTCTCCGATAATCATTCTATCTGAGAAATATGCGTTATTACACTGTCTTCTGCTTGCTCGGGGATCGACACGATACGGATGTAAGTTGTCCTAGATGTATCTTTTTGCCAGTAATAATGGGAATATTGCGTTCCAAACTTGGTTTTATTTTGTAAAACGACAAGCGGTGTAGTTGTCCTGTTTCAGTCAAATCAGGCAACTAACTTTCTGGCCGTGTAAATTAAGTTGGAAGCGGCTGGTTTCGTTGAGCAACGATAAAACGCCATAAGCCCTCTGTCGTTAGGGGGCTATTTTATTATTAAAAGTTGAGACTGCTACTGAATTTGAAGTCCAATTAACTTTTACAAAATAATTTCTTTCGTATGAACATTAATTACTTACAAGGGCATTCATCAACAATCACGCCGGTAACCAATAATGACCTTTTGGCCAGAAGCTAATTTTCATTCAATGTATTGAAGTCAATGAGTGAAATTTTACTTGAAGTAAAACTGATTAGCATTTACAGTAATGTTAATTGCGAATAGTAGTTGCACTCGTCTTTTTACCGCCTTTGGAGTAGATCATTTTGTTTGAGACTTCATGATACAACATAATCTGCAAAATTAATCAGTTTATACGAAAGGGCCCACTTCAGTTGTGGAAATAATGCTTCATACTGACGATCATTTGATATTTACGTCAAATCTGTTACCCTGACTAATACGAATTGCTACTTCTTTTTACAACAGTCGCCCGTAACTTCACTCAGTTTAGGTACTGTGAGAGTCGCGCTTCCCTGCGGCTGTTCATGTTTTATTTATTTATTTCATTCGTGTTCTGTAGACCCATTAGCGATAAATCGCTTGGGTGTAGAACGTGTCATTTACGTAGATTTGAGACATTTGTTTATAATAATAGGTTGTACAATGAATAACATATTACATAGAAAAAAAGGTTTACAAGAATTGTTTTTTGTAAAAAGTTACAAATTACATTGAACAGACTTACAATAGATCAAAATCAATTAACATATTCTCATACATAAATTCGTCCAGTGAGTAAATGGTTTTACTTAGAAGATATTGCTTAAGTTGATCTTTAAAAGTAGGTGGATCAATAGCTGACATTTTTATTGCTTGAGGGAGAGCATTAAATATTTTTATGCAAGGGTAGTGTACTCCTTTTTGTACCATACTTAGATTCTTTTGTTCAAGATGTAGATCAATTTTTACCCTAGTGTCATAGTTATGATACATGCTGTTCATTTCAAAAAGGGGATGATTTTTACACAAGAAACATATGAGAGAGAAAATGTACTGAGATACTGTTGTGAGTATTCTCAGCTCTTGGAAGAGTTTCCTGCAGGAATGTCTTTAATTGACACCACACAGAATTTTAATGACTCTTTTCTGGGCAATGAGGATTTTGTTTGATTTGGCTGGTTTCCCCAGAATATAATTCCGTAGGCCATCAGGGCATGAAAATAACCAAAATAGACCGCTTTCAAAGTATTTAAGTCACTGAAGGAAGCAATCGCACGAATAGCGTAAATTGCTGAGTTTAGTTTTTTATATAGGTTTGGAATGTGGAAGGACCAGTTTAGATTGCTATTAACAAGTAGACCCAGGAACTTTGTTGACTCCACTCTTGTGTGTGTGTGTGTGTGTGTGTGTGTGTATGTACGTGTGTGTGTGTGTGTGTGTGTGTGTGTGTGTGTGTGCGTGCGTGCGATAAACGGGTTTATTCCTTCCTCTGCCAGCAATCCCGAAAAAAGACGACTGCACTTTGCTTGGCGTTGACGTAATGGGCGAGTGCAGTTATATAAGCGTGTGCAGTCCCAAGTCTTTCGCAATATTCTTCGTCTACATACTCCGTAGATACTCCGCAAGCCACGGAACAGCACATGGCGGATGCCGCATCGACCAGCATTACACATTTTCTTTCCTTCTCCATTCGCGTATTGAGCGAGGGATAAGTTACTGTCTATGTCCCTCTCTAGGCGCCCTCATATCACTCTTATCATCCCCACGCGATCTATACAGGATGATTCAGGAAGCATTTCCCGAAGAACAAGTTGGGTGAATCAGAACTCCACCGACAAATTTTTCATAGATGGTAGTGTGGACCAAAACAAGAAAAATAAAAGTGTAGAAAACATGGGTTCTAAAATGCATACCTTAGGAGCTATGAACATTTCTTTACTTTCGATACTACAAAAGAAGTCTCTTCTGTTGACAGCTCTTTGCTTTCCACACTCTGAGAGGAAAAAATGTGCAGTAAACAGGGCCTGTAAAATACATACCTTAAGGGCTATGAGCACTTGTTCAGCAGATGAGATGTGTTTCACAGTGGCGAAGATGATAAAGTATGCATTTTAGAGCCCATGGTCGCTGGACATTTTTTCTTGGTTTGGTCCGTACTACCACCTTTAAAAATGTAGAACGCAAAGACCTTGCTGTACAAGATATTTGTTTCATAGTACCGAAGATCAAATGTTCATAGCTCGTAAGGTACCGTATGCATTTTAGAGTCCATATTTACTACACTATTTTTTGTTTTCGTCCATACTACCATCTCTGAAAGTTTATCGGCGGAGTTCTGGTTCACCCTATTTGTCCTATGGGATATGACGTTAGAATTATGGTTGCTGAAGACTTGGCTGCCGTGCGCCCTCAGAATCTTTCCATCATCGCACACACTTTTGAATTATCCTTTGTTGGCGACTGCACAATGTTCGCAAAGTGTCCTTCGAATATAGATTCTCCAGTCACACTATAGGGATTCGTGCCAACTACGTCGACTTCCTTCCAGCGTCAGTCATTTCAGTCTCACACTCCCATATCGACTATAGCGACATGTTACGACTGTAGAAACGCGTTTCTGAATTCGTTCACCGTGTATGCGTACTTGATAAAAAGACTCCCAAACACTACTCTACAGTAATCTAGAATAGGTGACAATGGCGCATTTTGAAGCCGTCCTTTAAAGACGCTTTCCATTTTGCTGGAACACTTCCAACAAATCTCAGTTTTGCATTCGGCTTCCCTAATACTGATTATGCGTGCTCGTCTCATTTCATATCGATTCTTACTTAGCCTTACCTCTAAATACACTGCCTGACAAAAAAAAAAAAAAAAAAAAAAAAAAATTTGACACATCTAGAGGACATAATGGGAAGTCGATGTAACTTCGTACATAAACACCCTATTGGCGGGGAATTCACTAAGTTACAACAAACCTAAAAAAAAAGTTCTTCACACGACCTAAACACCTTACAAGGGGCAAAGAAAATAAAACTGATTTCGAAAAGTCTTTATCTTGCTTGTCACGAAGTACTCGTTGATGATCGCCACACGTCTGATTTTGGTTACAAAATTCAGTTTCAGAGCACTTTGTTTGACTACAGTATTTCGTTCCCCAGACTTCATTCACGATTGCCGAGTTCCATTTTTTATTTTATTTTTTCGTTCTTGAATGTTCGGCTTTCCTGAAATGGAAAACAACATTAGCACTTTGTCCGGCATTATCTCAGATCCCAACATATTTCACAGTGTTGTTACTTTTCTGTTTCGTTTGAATGACGCTGAAATATTCGAATCAGTGGAATATTTCCTGAATGGTTGAAATATGCTGAAGTTAAGCCACTGTTTAAGAAGGGAGATAAAGAAATAGCATCAAATTTCCGTCCAATTTCACTGTTGCCAGCATTCTCAAAAATTTTAGAAAAAGTAATGTACAGTTGGCTTTATAATCATCTTATCTCAAATAACATACTGTCAAAGTCACAGTTTGGATTTCTAAAAGGTTTTGATATTGAGAAGGCTATCTACACCTACAGTGAAAATGTGCTTAATTCATTAGACAAAAAATTGCAGGCAACTGGTATATTTTGTGATCTGTCAAAGGCATTTGACTGTGTAAATCACAATATCCTTTTAAGTAAATTAGAATATTATAGTGGAACAGGAAATGCTGCAAAATGGTTCAAATCTTATATCTCTGGCAGGAAACAAAGGGTGCTATTAGGAAAGAGACATGTATCAAGCTATCAGGCATCATCCAACTGGGAACTAATCACATGTGGGGTCCCACAAGGTTCCATTTTGGGGCCCTTACTTTTTCTTGTGTATATCAATGACCTTTCATCAGTAACATTACCAGACGCCAAGTTCGTTTTGTTTGGCGATGATACAAACATTGCAATAAATAGCAAATCAAGTGTAGTCTTAGAAAGATCACCTAACAAAATATTTGTGGTCATTAATCACTGGTTCCTAGCCAATTCCTTGTCACTAAACTTTGAAAAAATACACTACATGCAGTTCAGAACTTGTAAGGGGTGTCCCACGAGTATATGTCTAACATACGATGACAAGACGATAAAAGAAGTGGACAGTGTTAAATTCTTGGGATTACAGCTAGATAATAAATTCAACTGGGAGGAGCACACCACAGAACTGCTGAAGCGTCTTAACAAATTATGTTTGCAATGCGAATTTTGTCAGACATAGGGGATATAAAAATGAAAAAGCTGGCATACTATGCTTACTTTCATTCCATAATGTCATATGGGATTATTTTTTGGGGTAATTCATCAAGCCAAGCTAAAGTTTTCCGGGCACAAAAACGTGCAGTAAGAGTTATATGTGGTGTGAACTCAAGAACATCCTGCAGAAGCCTGTTTAGGGAACTAGGGATACTAACTACTGCTTCCCAATATATTTATTCTTTAATGAAATTTGTCATTAAAAAATATCACTTTTTCAAACCAACAGCTCAATTCATGGACTCAGTACTAGAAATAAGAATAATCTTCACAAGGATTTAAAGTCACTTAGTCTTGTACAAAAAGGTGTGCATTATTCAGGAACACACATTTTCAATAACTTACCAGCAGCCATAAAAAGCTTAACAACCAATGAAATTCAGTTTAAGTGAAGCCTAAAGGATTTATTGGTAGCCAACTCCTTCTACTCCATAGATGAATTTCTCAGTAACACCAACTTTTATATATATATATATGTTGCATGGGGGCTTAATTATATAAATATGAAATGCAAATACTTTTAATTTTTTAGTCGCTGTATGTCCGATTACGAAGTCTCGTAAACGGTTGGCCCTGACTAGTTTTAGTACGCAATCTGACTGCATAGAATAACAACAAAGAATGAAAGAAAATTTCCGTTAACACAATTAATTAATTAAGTCCCCAGCAACTATAAAACGTACGAAACCAAAGCACAAGTGTAACTGTTCTGTGTGTGGAAGTGTGATTCAACGTACACATCTGGCACGGTTCTTCTTCAATAAGACAAGAAATTTTAAATATCGTTTATACTGAATTAATTAAAAAAATAGAAATACTATAATTGCGCAAGAAAACCAGAATTACACTCTAATACAAGAACACGTGCCAGATGCTTTGTTGACTGAACCTGTAATGACGCATTATTTAAGACATTGAAATAATGAAAAAAAAAGGATTTTTTTTACCTTCATATATATTGTCGAAATGCGCTCTGATCATTACAATATCTCCATTCGAACAACATCTGCTGTCTAGCCCATCAAACAACTGCATAAAACATGGAATAAGCACTCCCTACTACAACATCTCAACACCGACTCACTACTACCACATCTCGATAAGCACTCTCCACCACGACTTCTCGACAAGAACTGCCAGTGGAGGCGGCTGAATAATACTCTCTGGCGCGATCTCTGGCGCTGTGGCTCAGTGAAGCCACCTTTCATATGCCCTTCCTCCACGGGCCAGAATTTGATGGTATTTTTGCCAGCATTGATGGTGAAAATACCACCAAATTCGTCCACAAAAATACAGACAAAAATAAGAGATAATATTAATACGTAAATATCACATAATTAGATAAAATTTTGGCTTTGCACTGAACTTTCAATAACCTAATATATAAAATACAGTAAGCAATACAAATTCTTTCATACATGTGACTTTGCATAATAGTTTACACAATACACAAAAAATCAGTTTATACAAATGTTCACATAAAATGCTTTCAATGATTTAAAAAAAAAAAAAAAAAACAAGTAGTTGATAGTTCCAGCAGTAGCACCCAGCAATGGTCAACAGGTGCAAATACCAAGAAGTAACATCATTTCAGTAGAAACAGTTCCAACAGTGGCACCCAGCAATGTTGAGTAGGTGTAGACACCCACAAGTGACATCATTTCAATAGAAGCAGTTCCATCAGTTGCACCCAGCAATGTTGACAGGTGCAGACACCAACAAGTGACATTATGTCAGTAGAAGCAGTTCCATTAGTGACACCCAGCAACGTTGAACAGGTGCAGACACCAACAAGTGACATCATTCAGCAGAATCAGTTCCATTAGTGGCACTCAGCAATGTTGAACAGATGCAGACACCAACAAGTGACATTATTTCAATAGATGCAGTCAATCAGTGACACCCAGTCATGTTGAACAGGTGCAGACACCAACAAGTGACATTATCTCAGTAGAAGCAGTCCATTAGTGGCACCCAGTAATGTTGAGCAGATGCAGACACCAACAAGTGACATTATTTCAATAGATGCAGTCCATCAGTGGCACCCAGTAATGTTGAACAGGTGCAGACAGCAACAAGTGACATCATTTCAGTAGAACCAGTTCCATCAGTGGCACCCAGCAATATTGAACAGGTGCAGACAGCAGTCCATAATATTCACTATCACTAATCACACTGCTCATTAGAGTTTATCAGCAGAAATTAAACATGTCCTAGTGGCACCAATCATGTAGAAAAAGTGCAAGTAACAGTCCATAATATTCACTATCACTAATCACACAGTTCATCAGCAGAAATTAAACATTTCTAAATGTCACACATCAATGTTGAACAGGTGCAGGTATGAACAACAGTTTGAATGCCCACACAATTGCTTTTACAAAATTATTCTCAGTGCTCTTACACTAAACATACAAATTATAATAAACACACAATGATATCAGATAATTGTCATATTAACTATTACAAATACACAAATGTCAGTAAACCTATAATATTTATGGGTGTCAGTGCAAGCCACAACAAACAAGTAAAATAATATTTAGGAGATAGGTCGGTACCAATTATCTGGGATTAGGAAAGGAAAACACACAAAACACACTCACTCATCTTTCATCCACATTAAGTACTACTGTGTAATTGAATAGTGTTAACTGCATAAATACAATTCTGTCAAAGATTTGATGTTCGACATGTGTATCAAGTAGTAGTGGCAGCAATGTATAACAGTCAATAATAGTTAGTCAACGTCATAGTCATCATGTCAAGACCAATGTTTGCCATGCCAGATCAAAATGTACGGTTGCTGAACAACTGTCAGTGTGCCAAGATATGCAATTACTTCCTCTCTCCAAAGAAAAGTATGTACTGCTTATTGATTTAACAAAGTGTGTGTGTAGACAATCTTCCTTCTACTTGAGTGTTCTAGTCTGCCATCCTCATCCTCCTTGTTCCATATAAACCAACAAAAAAAAAATATGCTCCTCACTTACTTTACCTCTTTTCCACCAAAACTCCAATAATCATCAGCATCACATAATCTCAATACTTCAATAATACCTCTTACGTCGATACATATAAACCTTATCATCAATATCATTTACCGTACCTCTTGTCCATCAAAACTCCAATAATCATCAACTTCACACAAACTCAATACCTCAATAATACCTCTTCAATACGTCGACACATATAAACCTTATCGCCAATATCATTTCACTTCCATAACAACTCTTTCCTCTAGTCAGTCTCCTCGAACAAGTACAGATAAAATCCTAGTGCAAACTTCAATTCATCATCCCATACAATCCGAAGACACAATGTCCACACACAACCTCTGTGTAATCCATCTAACCCAAATCTTCTACTCATTATGAATTATAAGATACATTTTGGTTACCTTGTCCATCATTAAACAAAATAAATGCATACATGACCTCTAACAGCCTTTAGTTCGAAGAACTCTCAGTAAGTAAGTACGATTACGAAGTGTGAATGATAGTAATATTTCATAGTGTGTACACCACTTCAAGAATCATGGCAAATCAGAAGTAAACATGTGGAGTATTTCTTGTGTCAAGTGTCACTTGCTATTTCAATTGCTCACGAAGAATGCAGTGTAATAACTGTCAATGGTCTAAACCTTGTGTTGGTATGTCATGTCGTTAGCTTCCTTCCTATTAGCACAAATTTATACAGCTTCCATAAAACCTCCAGCTCATGGCAGTTCATTTTCTTATCTTAAAATATAAGGCACTAAGCGTAAGCAAAACATGCAATAGCGAGTAAATATACAAGTGGAGAACAGAATGTCAACAAGTGGATGCAGCACAATTCCTACAACGAGGCTCTGCCAAGCGAACAATCTATAATTAATACCATAGTGTGACCTAAACACTATGTTCGTACCCAGTATATCAGCATTTCTATATACCAAATTAAAGAGTAGTTATGACAACAAAACAGAAATGTGTAAATATGCAATCCATACGCAAAGCAGCAAATATATATCTTACATAATAAACAGGTCATTAGCATCATATCAGTATAAGCAAATAAATGTTCATATGTCATCTTAATAAGTAAACATGAAGGCGCAAGCAGATAAATCACAAAGTATAACTTACATACATAACCACAGTCAGCATAATTAATCAGGTGACAATTATAATTTAAATAAATAAGCACAGCAGGCACATAATTAAAAAATATGACATCAGTGAAAAATCATAGCAGCCAAGCGATGCATAATACACAAATAACAACCCTGTTCATTAATCAATCATTGTCAAAATCAATAAATGTACGCAAGCACGCCGCTTCACAAGTAAATTCATAGAACATAAAATTTAGCACAAAGTATAAATCACGTAATCGCGAGCAGCAAATTACGTCTAAAGTACGTACCAAAGTGGAAATATGTTACCTGAAAAATAAACTCAGTTAATAGTTACCTTTTTAGTTTATTAGTTTCTTCTTCGAAATTACATTCTTCCTGAAAATTTTCTCGATAGAAAGTCCTCTTAACGTCGGACACACACAGAATTTACCTGAAGGTCTTAAATATTTTATACAACCGTATCCTGAAAAATACTGGACGTTAATAACATAATTTATCAAGTCTCTATAGCTTTATACTGAATTTATTCGGAGAAATTAGACTGTGTATTTGTTTACGGCTGGCAGTGCATTCGCACTGAGTGCTCGATCAACTGTAGGCGCGTGACGTAGGAAGTAATTGTTTGCGGTCAACGACTGCCTTGTGCGGCGCGCAGACTTGACTGTTGCTTTGAGTATGCGCCGCCGCCAGAACACGGCGCGGTATCCTTGTACTCTCCGTGTGTTTACGTATAACTGCTGATGTCTCAAAAGTATGTCATTCCACAAAAATTTTAACGTTAGATATATGATGTATTCCCTTAGAGCGTCGAGATTTAAGAGTTTCTACTTCAACAGTGTTATCATGAATAATTTTGCGAATTCTATATGGACCATTATAAAGCAGAAAAAATTTGCGACACAAGCCTTTTCCTTTGTGAGACAAACGATGAGACTTAATTAACACCTTTTGATCAACTGACAAGGTTTTTAAACAACCAGGATGTTTAGCTGATTTCTCTCTTCTAGCAGCCGCAGATGCAATATTTTGCAGAGCCAGGTTGACAACTTCAGAATGCCGCAGTTTCCGTGAAGGCATAAAAGGAACGATTTCAGAAATACGATTTGTCGGCGCCTTGTTTTTTAGTATCAGTATAGGCGGTAAAGAAGTTGAGTCATTAGGAAGTTCATTCAGAATGTTTTGAAAAATATGAAGATACTGATCCCACGTTCTGTGATTCTGATGACAATAAAGTCGACACAATTTATTGATTTCCTTCATCCATCTCTCTGAAGCGTTAGATTGAGGGTGAAAAAGTGAAATGAAAATTGGTTTAATCTTACGACGCCGTAGAGTACGAAGCCAAATTTTAGAGCGAAACTGTGATCCATTATCTGATATAACCTTATCAACATGACCCACTTCTTTAAGAAAATGTTTGATGAAAGCATTAGATACTGAACGAGCTGTTGCTTTGCGTAAAGGTGTAACACACACATATTTTGATGTCAATTCCACTGCTACGAAAATGTACGCAAAACCATTAGTAGAACGAACCACTGGACCGAACAAATCGACTGCAGCCATGTCATTTAATTTCGCTGGAATGATAGGAAACAACGGTGCTCTGTGAGAAATAGTTGGCGGCTTAGCCTTTTGACATAATTTGCATTTGGCAAGAACAAATCGAATACGTTTTTCCATATTACTGACATAGCAATTTTCTCGTAATTTATGAAAGCATTTTCTGGGACCAAAAAGTGCATAACTGAAATGTGTGTACCAAATCAATTTATTAACCCACTCATCAGGAATACCAACTAACCAAACAGAGTTGTCGACCGATTTTCGTTTAAAAAGAACTTTCCAGACAGTTCGCAAAAACGGGGTGTGGCCAAATTGTCCAATCAAACAAAGTGTCTAAGAAAATTAGACACCAAGGAAACTACGAACATCACGTTTTGTGGTAGGAACAGCATAATTACGAATAGCGTCTAGTTTCTCTGGATCAGGAAGAATACCTTCTGTAGAAATAATGTGACCAAGAAATTTCACCTGAGAACGACCAAATTCAGATTTTTCCAAGTTCACTGGAATGCCAACTCTTGCAAAAATACGTAATAATGAATCCAAAATTTTGTTATGCTCACTCCAAGAACGTTTAGCAATAAGAATATCGTCAACATATGAAGTAATATTGTCACGAAGATAAACAGGTAAGATTTCGTTTAAACTACGAATGAATGCTGCTGAAGGTACAGTAAATCCAAACGGTAATTTCCGAAATCACTTTTGGGTAAATTAGTCATATCCGGTTATTCTTTACCTACCGTCTAGATAGATTGATAGTCGAAGAGTTGTTTTGACAGATGCAAAGAATAGTAAAAGAGTAGGCAGCGGTGCAGAAAACTAAAAGGGAAATAGCACCACTACAGCTCGGGGCCCTATGAACGCTACGGCACATATTCACTTAGTGTCGTGAATCCCCTGAGGACTTTAATAGCCGCACATAATTTTCAGTTTGTGACTTAGTGGCCAATTTGGTGGAAGTGCGTACGTAAATTGATCTAACCATGCACATGGATGTATGTCGTTCTAAGAATTACGAAAGATCTTAAATTTCCGAAGAGTCAAGAAGTGCTTATAGTCAAAGTTTTCTCCTCGTGGCGACAAAGACCTACCGAGACTCTTCCAGTCCGAATGTCGATTATTGTCAAGTTCACGCGCCTGGTGCTCTCTTGTTGCATCCCGTGAATGAAACAAATTATTTTCTTCAAAGCCCTCTGCCATCTGTGATTCTAAATTTCTTCTGCTGTCTTTTCCTACTATTTCGCCTTCAATTTGTTTGACTTGCTTTTGTTGTTGTTGTTGTGGTCTTCTGTCCTGAGACTGGTTTGATGCAGCTCTCCATGCTACTCTATCCTGTGCAAGCTTCTTCATCTCCCAGTACCTACTGCAACCTACATCCTTCTGAATCTGCTTAGTGTATTCATCTCTTGGTCTCCCCCTACGATTTTTACCCTCCACGCTGCCCTCCAATACTAAATTGGTGATCCCTTGATGCCTCAGAACATGTCCTACCAACCGATCCCTTCTTCTGGTCAAGTTGTGCCACAAACTCCTCTTCTCCCCAATCCTATTCAGTACCTCCTCATTAGTTATGTCATCTACCCATCTAATCTTCAGCATTCTTCTGTAGCACCACATTTCGAAAGCTTCTATTCTCTTCTTGTCCAAACTATTTACCGTCCATGTTTCACTTCCATACAAATACTTTCAGAAATGACTTCCTGACACTTAAATCTATATTCGATGTTAACAAATTTCTCTTCTTCAGAAACGCTTTCCTTGCCATTGCCAGTCTACATTTTATATCCTCTCTACTTCTACCATCATCAGTTATTTTGCTCGCCAAATACCAAAACTCCTTTACTACAGAAGAGTTACACTTGTGCTTTGGTTTCGTACGTTTTATAGTTGCTGGGGACTTAATTAATTAATTGTGTTAACGAAAATTTTCTTTCATTCTTTGTTGTTATTCTATGCAGTCAGATTGCGTACTAAAACTAGTCAGGGCCAACCGTTTACGAGACTTCGTAATCGGACATACAGCGACTAAAAAATTAAAAAGTATTTGCATTTCATATTTATATAATTAAGCCCCCATGCACGTGGCGACCGCTGCTTCGTATCGTCCCTTGGAATTCTTCTGATTGTAAAAGTAGTAGACAGTAGTATTGTTGTAGTAATTTGTAGTTTAGTAATTGTAGTCTATATTGCATGTGTAGATTTGGTAATTGTTATTCTTCTAATGGTTTTTTTTTTTTGCAGAATTTAATTTTTGTTGTCTTGTCTACGGGCTTGACAATTTAGTGCAATTATTTCAATTGTTCGTTAATCGTGTTTGAGAGAAACATTTCGTGTGAATGGCATTGTTGGAGATAAAGAGTCATTGTGTGTAATTTTCGTACAGTGACGAGTTTTGTATGTTTTGTAAATGATTACGCGATCGATGAAAAAGGCAAAAATGATGAATAGTCAGAATAACGAAATTGTTGACATGGCGAACTCGCCAACACAGGAGAACAGGATGATGAATAATGAAGTGGAAAACAATATAATAAGTCGGGAAAATAGTCCGGAAACAGTTCAAAATTTTTCACAATCGAAAAATTTTCAGAATACGTGGTTAACGACAGAAGATATGGAGCAGTTGATGAGTGCAATATTAAATTTGGGATCTGAATTAAAAACAGAGATAGGAAGAATTAACACGAAGATGGAAACTTTGACAATACGGTTAGGCTCACAAATAGGAACAATTAAAACCGAGATGGAAACAATGGAAACACAGTTAGGCTCACGAATAGGGACATGTTTCAAAAACATGAAAGATGAATCAAAGAAAGAAATTAGAGAAGAAATACAACAGATTTTGAATGCTCACAATAATAGTTTAATTTCATCAGAAATTAGACAAGAGGAACAGGACAGAGAACAGAAAAAAAAGATCGCATGATAGTACAAAAATTTTCAGAGTTAAATTTACAACGTGCACACGATAAGGAAGAAATATTTGAGAGAATCGAGGAATCCGTACCAAATGACAGATTAAATAACCTAACACAACAATATGAACAGTTAACTACCAAATGTGTTAATACTGAAACCCGAGTCGCGACACTTACGGAAGACGTAAATAAACAGAAAGAACAATTAGGTGACTTATCGGAAAGAGTTGAGGAGATTTCAGATACATTGACAAGTCTTGGCTTAAATGGGGACAGAGATTCGGATGATACAGCTCCATTACCATTTGCAGAAACCGAAGAGTACCAGAACATAATTAAGCATGTAGAAAATCAGGGAAAATTTAATGAACGCGTTAAAAGGGAATTTGAAGCATTTCAAAAGCAAGCCGTTGGTGGGGAGGCTTGCGTGCCTCAGCGATACAGATAGCCGTACCGTAGGTACAACCACAACGGAGGGGTATCTGTTGAGAGGCCAGACAAACGTGTGGTTCCTGAAGAGGGGCAGTAGCCTTTTCAGTAGTTCCAAGGGCAACAGTGTGGATGATTGACTGATCTGGCCTTGTAACAATAACCAAAACGGCCTTGCTGTGCTGGTACTGCGAACGGCTGAAAGCAAGGGGAAACTACGGCCGTAATTTTTCCGGAGGGCATGCAGCTTTACTGTATGATTAAATGATGATGGCGTCCTCTTGGGTAAAATATTCCGGAGGTAAAATAGTCCCCCATTCGGATCTCCGGGCAGGGACTACTCAAGAGGATGTCGTTATCAGGAGAAAGAAAACTGGCGTTCTATGGATCGGAGCGTGGAATGTCAGGTCCCTTAATCGGGCAGGTAGGTTAGAAAATTTGAAAAGGGAAACGGATAGGTTAAAGTTAGATATAGTGGGAATTAGTGAAGTTCGGTGGCAGGAGGAACAAGACTTCTGGTCAGGTGACTACAGGGTTATAAACACAAAGTCAAATAGGGGTAATGCAGGAGTAGGTTTAATAATGAATAGGAAAATAGGAACGCGGGTAAGCTACTACAAACAGCATAGTGAACGCATTATTGTGGCCAAGATAGATACGAAGCCCACACCAACTACAGTAGTACAAGTTTATATGCCAACTAGCTCTGCAGATGACGAAGAAATTGAAGAAATGTATGATGAAATAAAAGAAATTATTCAGATAGTGAAGGGAGACGAAAATTTAATAGTCATGGGTGACTGGAATTCGAGTGTAGGAAAAGGGAGAGAAGGAAACGTAGTAGGTGAATATGGATTGGGGGAAGAGGAAGCCGCCTGGTAGAATTTTGCACAGAGCACAACTTAATCATAGCTAACGCTTCGTTTAAGAATCATGATAGAAAGTTGTATACATGGAAGAACCCTGGAGATACTAAAAGGTATCAGATAGATTATATAATGGTAAGACAGAGATTTAGGAACCAGGTTTTAAATTGTAAGACATTTCCAGGGGCAGATGTGAACTCTGACCACAATCTATTGGTTATGCCCTGTAGATTAAAACTGAAGAAACTGCAAAAAGGTGGGAATTTAAGGAGATGGGACCTGGATAAACTGAAAGAACCAGAGGTTGTACAGAGTTTCAGGGAGAGCATAAGGGAACAATTGACAGGAATGGGGGAAAGAAATACAGTAGAAGAAGAATGGGTAGCTTTGAGGGATGAAGTAGTGAAGGCAGCAGTGGATCAAGTAGGTAAAAAGACGAGGGCTAGTAGAAATCCTTGGGTAACAGAAGAAATATTGAATTTAATTGATGAAAGGAGAAAATATAAAAATGCAGTAAATGAAGCAGGCAAAAAGGAATACAAACGTCTCAAAAATGAGATTGACAGGAAGTGCAAAATGGCTAAGCAGGGATGGCTAGAGGACAAATGTAAGGATGTAGAGGCTTATCTCACGAGGGGTAAGATAGATACTGCCTACAGGAAAATTAAAGAGACCTTTGGAGAAAAGAGAGCCACTTGTATGAACATCAAGAGCTCAGATGGAAACCCAGTTCTAAGCAAAGAAGGGAAAGCAGAAAGGTGGAAGGAGTATACAGAGGGTCTATACAAGGGCGATGTACTTGAGGACAATATTATGGAAATGGAAGAGGATGTAGATGAAGATGAAATGGAAGATACGATACTGCGTGAAGAGTTTGACAGAGCACTGAAAGACCTGAGTCGAAACAAGGCCCCCGGAGTAGACAACATTCCATTGGAACTACTAACGGCCTTGGGAGAGCCAGTCCTGACAAAACTCTACCATCTGGTGAGCAAGATGTATGAAACAGGCGAAATACCCTCAGACTTCAAGAAGAATATAATAATTCCAATCCCAAAGAAAGCAGGTGTTGACAGATGTGAGAATTACCGAACAATCAGTTTAATAAGCCACAGCTGCAAAATACTAACACGAATTCTTTACAGACGAATGGAAAAACTAGTAGAAGTCGACCTCGGGGAAGATCAGTTTGGATTCCGTAGAAATACTGGAACACGTGAGGCAATACTGACCTTACGACTTATCTTAGAAGAAAGATTAAGGAAAGGCAAACCTACGTTTCTAGCATTTGTAGATTTAGAGAAAGCTTTTGACAATGTTGACTGGAATACTCTCTTTCAAATTCTAAAGGTGGCAGGGGTAAAATACAGGCAGCGAAAGGCTATTTACAATTTGTACAGAAACCAGATGGCGGTTATAATAGTTGAGGGGCATGAAAGGGAAGCAGTGGTTGGGAAAGGAGTGAGACAGGGTTGTAGCCTCTCCCCGATGTTATTCAATCTGTATATTGAGCAAGCAGTTCAGGGAACAAAAGAAAAATTCGGAATAGGTATTAAAATCCATGGAGAAGAAATAAAAACCTTGAGGTTTGCCGACGACATTGTAATTCTGTCAGAGACAGCAAAGGACTTGGAAGAGCAGTTGAACGGAATGGATGGTGTCTTGAAGGGAGGATATAAGATGAACATCAACAAAAGCAAAACGAGGATAATGGAATGTAGTCGAATTAAGTCGGGTGATGCTGAGGGAATTAGATTAGGAAATGGGACAAAGTAGTAAAGGAGTTTTGCTATTTGAGGACCGAAATAACTGATGATGGCCGAAGTAGAGAGGATATAAAATTTAGACTGGCAATGGCAAGGAAAGCGTTTCTGAAGAACAGAAATTTGTTAACATCGAGTATAGATTTAGGTGTCAGGAAGTCGTTTCTGAAAGTATTTGTATGGAGTGTAGCCATGTATGGAAGTGAAACATGTTGAGGGTATTAGATTAGGAAATGAGACACTTAAAGTAGTAAAGGAGTTTTGGTATTTGGCGAGCAAAATAACTGATGATGGTAGAAGTAGAGAGTATATAAAATTAATTAAGTCCCCAGCAACTATAAAACGTACGAAACCGAAGCACAAGTGTAACTGTTCTGTGTGTGGAAGTGTGATTCAACGTACACATCTGGCACGGTTCTTCTTCAATAAGACAAGAAATTTTAAATATCATTTATACTGAATTAATTAAAAAAATAGAAATACTATAACTGCGCAAGAAAACCAGAATTACACTCTAATACAAAAACACTTGCCAGATTCTTTGTTGACTGAACCTGTAATGACACATTATTTAAGACATTGAAATAATGGAAAAAAAGGAATTTTTTTTACCTTCATATATATTGTCGAAAAGGACTCTGATCATTACAATATCTCCATTCGAACAACATCTGCTGTTTAGCCCATCAAACAACTGCATAAAACATGGAATAAGCACTCCCTACTACAACATCTCAACACCGACTCACTACTACCACATCTCGATAAGCACTCTCCACCACGACTTCTCGACAAGAACTGCCAGTGGAGGCGGCTGAATAATACTCTCTGGCGCGATCTCTGGCGCTGTGGCTCAGTGTAGCCACCTTTCAATGTGTGTGTGTGTGTGTGTGTGTGTGTGTGTGTGTGTGTGTGTGTGTGTGTGTGTGTGTGTGTGTATACATATAATATAACTTCTGCACAATTTCAGTGCAGTAATGTGTTCATTGTAAATAAGTATTATAGTAGTTGTATTACATGTTTATTACCTTATAAATAAACGAATAAAACTTTTTAATTTTAAATTCAGTGCATTAGTATTTGTAAAATGACTCTTTCACATAGTGTTCATTAAAAAATTCTGATCATTCCACTTGGGACCTGTGGAATGGTACATTAGCTTATTTTTTTTAGTTGTAAATATTTGTCATGTATTGTTGTTTTTCTGACATGTTCCACATCCTGGAGGACCTCCTGACTACGGATCAATTGGAATGAAAGTAAATCTAATCTAATCTAATCACTTTGAGACGTACTGGTAACGCGTTCTTCTTTAAATGAAAATGTAAATAACATAAAGTTATTGCAGTCAGTAGCTCGATGAAATAGAAACAGTCTGTTTGTGGTGTAACTCAGTAATATAGAACACTTAACTTGAAATTTGCTCGTTGTCTTGGAGATCCTGCCGAGAAATGGATTCATATTTTAGGTTGTAACGCGCATATAACGTGAAATAAATGCCACGCACAGCTTAATACTTCTCATTGCAGATTTAGTGCACCCAGTGGCATAAATTGTGCGTCACGAAACCTCCAACCCACCTCCAGAAACTAGATCGCCTATGTACGTTTCACGACAATTTTATAAGTTACAATTAAAAATCATCATATCTTGTTAATTTGACATACGGATGGAAATGTTATATTGCTATTATTCGATATGCATAAGCAGACTGGCCAGAAGTCATTTTTATCACATGAAATTACGTCAAATATGCAATACAAACAATGTCCCAGAAGTTCAGGGTTAAAATATATACAGTAGTTGACTGTAAACTGTCTGCTTTGGAGCAATGAAGCAACAATCGGAAATTTACTGTCCCAGGCGGTAGAAAAAGAACGCGTTTGTAAACCGTTGGAACAACTTCCTGTCTCATTGACGTCGGGCACACAGTTTTAATCTGCCAGGAAGTTTCATATCAGCGCACACTCCGCTGCAGAGTGAAAATCTCATTCTGGAAACATCCCCCAGGCTGTGGCTAAGCCATGTCTCCGCAATATCCTTTCTTTCAGGAGTGCTAGTTCTGCATGGTTCGCAGGAGAGCTTCTGTAAAGTTTGGAAGGTAGGAGACGAGATACTGGCAGAAGTAAAGCTGTGAGGACCGGGCGTGAGTCGTGCTTCGGTAGTTCAGATGGTAGAGCACTTACCCGCGAAAGGCAAAGGTCCCGAGTTCGAGTCTCGGTCGGGCACACAGTTTTAATCTGCCAGGAAGTTTCAAGTCCCATAGTGCTCAGAGCCATTTTGAACCTCAAAAATAGCGTCCATTCCTCAGGATCTAGCGGATGTCGCGCGCAGTTCCATGTAGTCCGGAGAAAAGTTCAGCAAAATTTCAGAACAGGCCCCAGGCTGAGAGGGTGATATTTACTGCCGTGGATACAGAGGCAGAGGATAAACTGAGCCATTCAAAGTATTAGAGAGCTGGTGAAGCTTCTCGACAGAGAACTGATCGCTAATTAGAATTTCAGATGATTGTGTTGGAGCTTGGACGAGAGGACTGGTCAATAAGCACCGTAAAACTTCCCCACGACATGCACGCTTCGGAGAATATATCGCGAAGTAATCAACCCTCCACGTAAACACTTTTCGCAAGCAAGGTTCAAATGGCTCTAAGCACTATGGGACTAAACGTCGGATGTCATCGATCCCCTAGACTTAGAACTACTTAAACCTAACTAACCTAAGGACATCACACACATCGTAGCAGCAGCGCGGTTCCGGACTGAAGCGCCTAGAACCGATCGTCCACAGCGGCCGGCGCAAGCAAGGTGCCGAAATGATTTTGAACCAAGAATTCAGTTCTGTTCACGAAATGTACAGCGCAGTACAGATGTGCCGACTTGTCGACGATTCGTGTTGCTCTTGGACGGGGCCTCTTTCAATCGTAGTGACGGAAAGGCCGTATCTGGAAATATGGAGATCCGTACTCCACGTTCCTCTCAGCTCACAGCAACGATTATCGGTCTACTAGCGGACTGGAATCGTGCAGAGCTTCATATGCTGCCAGTATGCCGGAACAGTGAGTCAGTGTTGACCAATGTGCCGCCACAGTTGTTGGGGACTGTATCTCTTCTCAGCGCGGCGACATGGTTTCAAAAAAATGTTCAAATGTGTGTGAAATCTCATGGGACTTAACTGCTAAGGTCATCAGTCCCTAAACTTACACACTACTTAACCTAAATTATCCTAAGGACAAACACACACACCCATGCCCGAGGGAGGACTCGAACCACCGCCAGGACCAGCCGCACAGTCCATGACTCAAGCGCCTAAAGCCGCTCGGCTAATCCCGCGCGGCTATATGGTTTCAGTACGACAGTGCACCGTGCCAGTGCGATATTAATGAGGACCTGAACAGCCGGAAGTTTCGTCGCTGGTTTGGAAGGGGTCCAATGGTCTGCGCAATCGCCGAGCCTCACCACTACGGATACTGTTTTTTCGTTGGAATCATATGACGTAATGGGGTCAAAATTAGATTACACAGAGAGTCAGAAACTTCGCATCGGAATCGCTGGATGCAGATAACTTTGTCTTCGCCACTGAAGATTTTCAAAGAATCTGTAATACTGATGCCAGAATCGTATAAATTGTGATAATACTAAACGAACAACATAAGATCGAGTAGGTCTTGTCCAGCTTCTTCCAGCGAATCATTTCTCTGGGGATATCTCTCCCGAGCTCTAAGGGATTGGATATGGCAGGAGAAAAGCGGCACACTATTCAGGTGCAATGGCGTGACGGCTACTCATTGACATTTAGATGGGTTTTGATACTCCTATGTTCAATATAAGTAACATAACCCTCTTCTTTGCTGGAGGTAGGGTTTGGACTCTTCGCTTTATGACATCGTAAACTTCAAGGAAGGTTTTTTATACATCTGTGCATGTTCCCCTTTGCCATCAGTACGTGAAAAGAAAACACTTGCCTTCTGAGCTAGTCCACACCACACATGAACCCCTGATGGATTGACCGCTTCATCCACATAAAAATGCGGATTTTCCGGTGCCCAGTACACACTGTTATGTCGATTCACGGTTCCATTAAGTTTAAATTGTGCATCGTCATTCCACGCTACCTTCGTCACAAATTGTTCGTCACCAGCTACCATTTGCTGATATTATTCGAAAATTTACATTCGGCGGTCAGTATCGTCATCATTAATCAGTGTAATGTAAACTTTCCACTTTGCAGCTTTCAGAATTCTTCGTACACTTGTACTGCTAACCCACACTTCATGTGCACAATGCGTAGCAGACTTCTGTGGAGAATTAACGAACGTTTCCAACACGAGAGCTGACGAAGCAGGACTTGTAGCTGTACGCTGTCTTCCTTATCTTCCTTTGTGAATATCACAAATCGTTCCATACAATTCAAACTTGTCAATGATGCGTTAAATTGTTAGGCGGGTTGGCGGTTCTGTTTCAAACTCCCGCCTCCACTATCGTTGCACTTCAAAGGTATTATCAAACGTGAAAAACCACTTCACAATACATTTTCGTTGATCGAATGTTAAGCTTGCTCCAGCCATCGTGTTTTCTCAACACCGAGATGAAAATACTAACATCTGTTGAGGCAAAGAACATACTACAACACACTCGTACCTCAAATCGAAAAACAATATCGATATCTCGATACAGCCTGGCTAAGTGTGCATACATTTTTCTGGCGCAATTTGTATATAAATGATTTAGGAGACAATCTGAGTGGCCATCTTAGATTGTTTGCAGATGATGCTGCCATCTATCGTGTAGTAAGGTTATCAGAAGATCGAAACCAGTTTCAAAATGATTTACACAAGATATCTGTATGGTGCGAAAAGTGGCAGTTGACCCTAAATAATGAAAAGTGTGAGGTCATCCATATGAGTACTGAAAGGAATCCGTTTAATTTCGGTTACACTATAATTCACACAAATATAAAGGCTGTCAGTTCTATTAAATACCTACGAATTACAGTAGATAAAGTTGTGGCGAAGGCAAACCGAAGACTTTGTTTTGTTGGCAGAACACTTAGAAGACGCTTGTCCGCCCTCTGCTGGAGTATTGCTGTGCGGTATGGGATTCTTACCAGATCGGATTGAGACGAAGTACACCGAAAAAGTTCAGAGAAGGGCAACTCGTTTTTTATCATCGCGAAATGCGGGATAGAGTACCACGGATATGATACGCGAATTGGAGTGGCAATCATTCAAACAAAGGCGTTTTTCGTTGCGGCGAGATCTTTTCACGAAGTTTCAATTTCCAGCGTTCTCCTCCGAATGGGAAAATATTTTGTTGACACCCACATAAATGGGGAGAAGTGATCGCTGCAATAAACTATGAGGAATCATAGCTGCCACGGAAAGATTTAAGTGTTCGTTTTTCCCGCGCGCTGTTCGAGAGTGGGATGGTAGAGAAATAGTGTATAAGTGGTTCGATGAACTCCCTACCTGGCAGTTAACTGTGAACTGCAGAGTAGCTTTGCAGATGTAGACAACATCAGAACCGGCAGGGTATACAACCTAAAAGTAAACCAACGAGACATTGAGGCATTACTATTAGTTGCAATAACTACCTTCTTTGCTGTTACTCTGTGCATTAAACAACAAAGAAAAACTACAGTTTTATGCCTATTCGTACTGTCTTGGAATAGAGATAGCCTATGAGGCTGACATTATCGTTTTAGGCCCTCTTCTTTGGATGGGGCTTCTTGTGGAGGAACAGTTTGTGATTTCCATCATAAATCTTCCTCTCCGACCTCCGCTTCTTCTAAAAAAAGGAAATGCTTCCATCTACCTTTTACGGCGTGTAGACCGATTTTGATACACAGCAGATGGCATTTAGACCCAGGCGCAATCTTGCGGCTAGAATTTGAACTATTTTCGGACTGAATAACACAACTTTATCTATTATTTAACGTAATGTCCATATTCTAGCAACGAAATGAAAAACGATTGTTGTGGGACTTAACCGGGTTTTCATTTTCAGTCGTCAATTGCATAGACTGTAGCTGATCGTAGACCGAGTACTTCGAGATCAGCTAATGAATATTCCAGGCTGTATGAGCGTTGAATAAGCAGCGCATGTGAGGTGCCTCGTGCATGTAATCTGTCCGCGTTTTTAAATACACCGGCCTTGGTGGCGTCACCTTGGGAAGCGACACTTCTAAGCCGTCTGCGATGTGTTCACGATGGTGATTCCCCTCTGAGACCGCAGTGGCTGGTGTGTGAAACCACTGCCAAAACAGAAGATGGGTCCGTTTGTAAGGCCATGGCCACCTGTCTCTTCCACAGCAGACAGCAGGGGCATTTGAAAGTGCCGTATGGCAAAAGTTTGTGCACCGTTGTAACCAGTGGATACAGATTGGTGGTCGACACTTTTAACAGCACCTACGCGTTAAGTTTTGCTATGAAGCAGGCCTGGGCAAGCATTAAAGACTTTTTTTCCTTTATTTCGTTTTTTCGTTTCCGCTCGCACCATTTGGGAGTGGTGCGGGTCTGTCAACGGTACAGTTCTCTGCTCTTCAGCCAGGCCAATCAAAAAATGTACAACAAGATACAGAAACAAAAACTGGCGCTGTTCCTCTGATTCACAAACTCGCGGGGCGCCTCGTCATGTAAAGCGACAGCGGCGCTCCTAGCGCATAATCTCAAAACTATTACGTCAGTGACGACAACGTTTTTGTGGTAGTGTGCCGATACCAATGGCACCTCCCTCCCGACATGCCACGCCAACAAATTACGTCTCAAAACATGTACAATGATCTTATGTTCACCCAATCTTCAGATGTTTACATTTATTTACACGTCATGAACACTATTTCTTCAAACGTTTTACAATAGCTGCCTTAAAATCTTTCGTTGCCAAGTTCTGCAACGCCGTTAGTAAAGAAACAATGTACCTTTTAATGACTGTAATGGTAATAATTCACCCGTTATGCAGAAGTTCACATCTAACTGGGCTGCGTGTGACAAATCAGTGCCTTTGTGAAAAGCGTTCACAAATACTTCGATTGTGGCTGCACGAGCACACAAACTATCTTATTTTAAATTTCATCAGCCATCATACCAGATCGGCAAACACCTTTCGTCTCCATAAACTCATTTATTCGATTTTTTTTTCTTTGGGACGTAGTACAATACATCTGCAATCTCCAAGAAGCACGCCTTTACAAATTCTCCTTTAGCAAAATGCTTTCACGATTTCACAATCTTTCTACTCACTGTGAAACCAGCGTTAACTGTACTTTTGCACTATGTCCTCGGTTTGGCAAACATATGCTACTACTTGTCGAAATTTTACATTAATTTTCAATTTTGTCTTTCCGCAGTTGCCCTGTGAGCTGTTGTTGGCGAGTGTCCCGTAGAAAAGTGCCTCTTCATACTGTATTTCTTCACAACGGAAAATGAGTCACCACACAACAAGCAAACAGGTTTAACTTTGTACATGACAAGGAAATAATCCTCCGTCCATTTCTCCTACAACTGACTGCATTCAGCATTTACTCTTATCTTCTTAATTCCACACTTTTTTGCGAATAAACTCAGCAAACATTCTTGGAAAGAGCTGCAAGAAATTAACAGACGACTAGCACAGAAGCTTATGTGCGAACCGACCATAGGTAACTAGGTGTCTAGGGCCCCTGCTGTCGTTGTTCAAATCGGCACGTTTCGCGACAAGTTGGTAATTTTCGTGTCGTTATCGCTCTCTACCAACGTCTGCGAATCAGTCAGTGCCTAACACTGACGTAGGCAGAAAACAGTAAATAACGTGTGTGTGTTGTCAGTACCGATACACAGGCGAAACTACTTAGAAACGTGTTTCTCTTTTTATTCAAATGCTGTGGAATGGCACTGCGCACGCTCAGGTTAAGGAAAACTTTCAGCGGTCTACGGAATGAGTTGCAAACTCCAGGCGAGCATCGGTCGAAATGTCCGACATTAGCATAGTGGGTGCGTTCTCGTTCTCTCCGGCCCGTAGGCCGTTTGCTGCCGACCAGTGCTATAAAGAGATAGTTGTTTACGTCAACAAAAATCCAAATAGGGGGCGAAGCAAGTAAGAGAGCCTACCCAATACCCAATAAAGGAAATATGTGGAGATGTGTCTTTGGCTAGGTAATAGTGGAAAACGTGATGAATTTTCAGAGGTACCAATCAAATATTTAGCTGTCGAAATACGATACCGACTTCTTTTCAGTGGAACTGTATACGTTTTTCTGTACCGCGGGAACGAGTATTCTAAGAAGACCCCAGAGGCATAGCTTGTGTGGAACTTGAACAGTGACCAGATAAAAGCACCGCAGACCACCATCCCGCCTTCAGGAAAAGGCATCCCACAGACGTCTACCGAACTGTAAGCAAATACTTAACACGGATATGGTTTGTGCGGTTATTACGGTACTGCGACTGCTATATCAATAGCCTTAAGTTTGTTTACCTGTGCTCTGTTGTTGAAGCGGTCAAACAATTTGATCGTGAAGCAATTGAAACTTTCGTAATGTACATCACATTCGAGAAAGTGGATACCGTTTACGTTCGTGTGAAATGGGGCAAACAGAGCAGCAATGCGGTTGCATGCTGGAAGGTATACTGAGTGTGACAAGTTCGACGTGTGCGTAGACAGCATCTTATTTCTTTCTTTCCCTATTTTGTTACACGTACAGTAATTTAGGAGTGCTGTAGTGGTAGTAGGGCTGAGCTGATACAACTGCAGTCTCCGTTGTTGCCAGATTTCTTCCCTCCCCCTATGATGTTATTAATAATGGCAGGCATTGTTGCCAGATTTTTCAAAATAGCCCTATTGTCCCACAAGGTTTCGCCCCCCACCCCTCCCTTCGCTGTGGAAGTAGAGCGCTTGGCATAAGTGTAAAATGACAGGAAATTTTTAAAAAGCCAGTACTGGCAATGGTCCCATTGGGGTGAAGTTCAAAAGTCCAAGATGGTGGATCTGGAAATACAGGTGCAGCTTTATGAAGTCAGAACCAGAAGTGGTGGATCCAACGAATATAGTTATCACATTTCGTTTAGAATCCTTTGCTAAGGTTAAATGGTGACGAATTCAGTCTAAGTCCACTTGTGTTGCGCTTAAACAGTTTCCCCCTCACTAGTTGCCAGCTCACTTCTGTTGTGTATTAGGGATAGGCTATGAATGTTTATGTCTTTATTTAAACTAATATCACACAGGAATCCCCCCTCCCCCACCCCCAATGTGCTGCCACTGTGGGTCAATACGCTGCCCGTCACCCGCGTGTATCATACCCCCCCAGGCATCAGCTGAGTTGAGCAGTCACCAAGTCCCTGCAATGATGGGTGAGCGCTTGCTACTGACTCGATTACATGATACCAAGTGCAGGGCAGTAGTTCCGATCTCCACCACTGGTATGGTGCACGCAGCTATCAACCCCACAACTCCTCTGGCATTGCAGCCCACAGGACATAAGTTAAAATGCCGCAGACATCTTGTATGCTTCGCCTAGCCCTGTTTTAAATTCTGAGGTGGCACACCGTTGTGGTTAATCCATACAGCTTCTGATTGCTTATCTCAGGGCTATAGAGTGCATAATGAAACTCAGATCATACAGTAATAGCTTCTCTCTTAGAGACCTGCCCTTCTGTGGAGAGAAAATGCCACGAATTCCTCTCTTGTGTCAATTTCTTCATCTCAGTGTAGCATTTGCAACCTGCATTATCAATTATTTGCAATATATATTCCAGTGTCTGTCTTACTGTAGAGTTTTTACCCTCTACAGTTCCCTCTAGTACAATAGAAGTTAATCCCAGATGTCTTAACAGATGTCCTCCTTCTTGTCAGTGTTTTTTATATACTCCTTTCCTCGCCGATTCTGTCGAGAACCTCCTCATTGCATACCTTATCAATCCACGTAATTTTCAATTCTCCTGTAGCTCCACATCTAACCTGCCTCTATTCTCTTCCGTTCCGGTTTCCTCTCATTCCATGTTTCGCTACCATACAATGCTCTGCTCCAAACGTACATTCTCAGAAATTTCTCCCTCACCTTAAGGTCTGTATCTGACACTAGTGCCCTTTTTACCAGTGCTAGTCTGCTTTTTATGTCCTTGTTACTTCCATTCTGGGTTATTTTGCTGCCTAGGTAGCAGAATTCCATCACTTCATCTACATCGTGATCACCAATCCTGATTTTAATTTTCTCACTGTTCTCATTTCTGCTACTTCTCATTACTTTCGTCTTTGTTCGATTTACTCTCAATCTACACTCTGTACTCATTAGACTATTCATTCCATTCAACAGGTCCTGTAATTCTTCACATTCACTGAGGACAGGAATGTCATCTGTGAATCTTATCACTGATATCCTTTCACCTTGAACTTTAAGTCCACTCTTGGGTCTTTCTTTTATTTCCCTCATTGTTTCTTAGATGCATAATTGTGAATAGTAGGGGCAAAAATCCCTGTCTTACATCCTTCTCAATCTGAGAACTTCGTTCTTGGTCTTCCCCGTATTGTTTCCTGTCGGCCGTTGTACATATTGTACATTATCTGTCTTTCCATAGATTACCGCTATTCTCCTCAGAATTTCGAACATATCCTATGAACGTGCCTTGGTTTCTCTTTAGTCTTGCTCCCATTATCAACTGCAACGTCAGAACTGCCTGTCTGGTGTCTTTACCTTTCCTAAAGCCAAACTGATCGTCTCTAAAAGATCCTCAGTTTTCTTTTCCATTCTTCTCTATGTTATTGTTATCAGCGACTTGGATGCGTGAGTTGTTAAGCCGTTTCTGCGATAACTCTCGCTCTTGTCAGCTCTCGCAATCTTCGGAATTGTGTGGATCATGCTTTTCCGAAAGTCAGATGCTATATGAGACACACACATTCTACACACTAGCGTGAATAGTCGTTTTGTTGCCACCTCTCCCGATTATTTTAGAAACGCTAGCGGAACGTTATGTATCCCTTCTATCTTATTTGATCCTAGGGCTTCCAAAACTCTTTTAAATTCTGACACTGGATCTCCTGTCTCTTCTGTATTGACTCCTGTTTCGTGTTCTGTGACGTCATCAGACGAGTCCTCTCCCTCATAGAGGCCTTCGAGGTCCTCTTTCCACCATCCACTCTCTCCTCCACGTCTGACGTAGCGAGGACTGGCGACCAAGCCGCCGACGAAGACGGTTGGAAACAATCACCTATCGGAATTCAGACCACAAGAGCAGCCAAGGCAGTTCTTATTCCAGAGAGAAAGAGGGATTCCAGTCCTCGAATGCGCCGCCCTGTTTTAATTTATTTGTCTTAAGATCATTGAGCCTTTGTTCTGCGACAGACTCATCCAAGAATTGCGCCCGGCTGGCGCGCCCGCGCCTCGCGGGCGCAATGCAGTGTAGTTCAGCTCCCCGTCCGCGACCGTGTGTCGCTAGTGTCGCCATAGGGGCGAGAGAGAAAGAGGAGAGAGAGAGAGAGAGAGAGAGAGAGAGAGAGAGAGTGAGACTGCACAGCACTGCTCTGCGCTGGACTGTCCCGCGGTCAGATCTAACGTAAACAAATTATTCTATTTTGGAATTAATTTTATGTAACGGATATAGAGTCTCATTCTTACTGTTAGTAGTTACAAGTAAGTATTTTTTGTTATACTTCGTGCTACAATTTTTTGTATCCCTTTTCTGAGTTTATAAATCGGATCCTTAGTTTGCTGTTTTGTACGTAATAATTTTAACTGACCAAGTTTGAGTACTTATTAAAATAAAATTAAGGTTATAAAGCTCTTTAATTCTTACGGTCAACATTGTTAAAGAACAAGAGAGAGAAAGCGCTCATAAATATACG
This sequence comes from Schistocerca nitens, assembly GCF_023898315.1. Lineage (NCBI taxonomy): Eukaryota > Metazoa > Arthropoda > Insecta > Orthoptera > Acrididae > Schistocerca > Schistocerca nitens. The sequence goes on from NC_064622.1 coordinate 17,289,993, forward strand.
AGGAACCAAACATTGAGAGAACTTCGGCCGCGTGCTTGTGTAAAAGAGGATATTTCTCTCGTGCAAGACAGCTGTAAAGGTCATCCAAAGTTTTACACATAAGAAAGCGGTCTTTCAGGCGGATATGGCAGTGTAGATCAATCCTCTGCCCGGAGGAAAAACGGGCGAACAAATATATGTATCGGCTGACGTTCGGGCGGTCCGCACGGCCAGCTGAGCGGCACGACTCGGTCACTGCAGCAACATTTGAATTCGCCCGGGGCGCTGGCCGCGGGCGATCGCGGGCGCTAGCGCCCCAAGGGCACAGTTTGGACGAGCCTGTTCTACGAGATCCCGCTTGGTTTTACACAGCCTTAAGGAGCTGGGTGCCGATGATTTTAGTCTCTCTAAGAGCTGATGAAACACGCATTTCGGAGCTGCTGGATATCTCCAAACCAAACTTAACGAAAAAGAATACAGTCATGAGAGTGGTTGTAAGCTGTGACGGGAGGCTGTTAGCTGACTTACGGTTTATAGTTGCTGACAGCAGCTGCGAAGACATCAAATTCAGTGCAGTAGCCACAATTATTATCTGAAATGACTCCTAAAATCCACAACGTGATTTATAGTTGCCCGAGGAAATACGAGGTGGTAAAGAAAAACAAAAAAAGTTATTAATTTATTTATGTATGTAGTATAAAAGGTGTCCCCTGTAAATTTAAGAAACTCGTTTCAAATTAGAAGAAGTTAGACTACAAATGGAGATGGCGCACATCAGCTTATAAATACAACAGATACACACGAAGTCAAGCATTTAGCAACTTTTAAAACGGTAAAAATATATATATATATATACTACACTTTGCTCTTCATAGTAGAAGGCGTGACGATAGGCTTAATACTTTTTAACACTTCAAACAATGAAGCAAGTGTGTTTTACAAGTAAAAGTCCATCGGCAGTCTATATTTCGATTTTTAGATGGTATTTCCGATACATATCGGAAATGGAATGCAAAATCTAATCTGTCTGTTTTTTTCCGTTTTCAGATTTCATTTCCGGTAACTCTAAAATCTAACCTATAATAGACACAGACAGTCGACGGACTTTTTTATTCATAAAAATATTTTACTGTATATGCACGACATGAAACCGTAATTGATTCGTTATAAAATTAAACAAATGCTTCAGTTCTTGCATGTCTATTCCTATACACGACATCTCTAGTCATTAATTTCTCCAGAAACCATGTCATCAAAGTTTCGTCTGCGTCACACTCTGTCATGTTATCCTTATTCAAACAGTGAAGGACAGTGGCAGAAGACTAACTTTTGTCGGGCATTTGGATGACGACTCCACGCACGGTACAGTTTGTTGGCTAAACTCTTTTTCTTTGTGAGGGGAGGGGGGGGGCGGGAGGAGGGGATTTGGGAGGGATTTCGGCTGTCGGTTGGTCGAACCCCCGACCGCCCGACAAGAAAAGTCTGTCAGTCAGTGAGCCAAAGCTCAACTACAGAAGTACAATTTGTCCGTCGGTCGGTTGGTGCTTGTGCGGTGCCCTGTAAGGTCACTACACACGCACCAATTTATCGGCCGACCGACAGTCCAATTTCGTGGCAGCCTACAAGCTTGCCGACCGACTGCACTCGATTACAGCGCCACTGTGATGCTCTGATTCGTTTACCTTAAGTTGATTGCGTTTGCGTCATTCAAGATCTCGCTTGCTTTTACACAGATACGAAAACGTGGGTTCGTCTTGGCTGTTTTATAAGGGGCGTTCGGAAAGAAACGAGCCGGAGGCATAATTACAGAAACCAGTTCCTGTATGTTAGAAGTATTGACCCTCACTGTTCAGACACTTGTCCCTCTGTGACACAAGGAGGTGAATGGCTGCCTCATGAAATTCTCAGGGCTCCGATGTTAACCAGTTCCGCACGCACAGCTGGACGTCGTCGTTTGAGGTGAATCGTTTGCCCCTCAGAGCATTTTTGAGGGACAAGAAATGGCGTAATCATATGGAGAGAGGTCCGAACTGTGTGGAGGATGGCCGAGAACCTTCCATTTCGATTTCTGCGGGAGTGCGGCGACTGTGTTGGCTGTATGAGGCTTAGCATTGTCGTGGAGCAGAAAGACCCCAAGGGTGAGATTGCCTGGTCGTTTTGATTTCATAGTTTGGCGAAGGGTGGTCAAGGTTTGCGAGTAGCGCTGGGCATTCGCTATTGTCCCGTGCTGCAGGAAGTGAATCAGAGGGGGCCATCTTGGTGAAAGAAGAACATCAGCATAACCTTTCTTGCACTCGTGTAAACGATGACGTCCAGCTATACGTGGTTACTGGTATACTGGTTAACATCGCAGCCCTGGGAATTTTGTGAGACAGCCATTCACCGCCTTGTGTCACAGTGGGACAAGTGTCTCAACAGCCAGGGTCAATAATACCAACATACAGGTACCGCTTTCTGCAATTATGCCTCCAGATCGTTTCTTTTTGAACGCCCCTTATACAGATGACATGGCCAAAAAAAGCCGAGCGAAAGCTGTGGGCAAAGAAGTGGCTAATGCAAGGAAAGAAATTCACACACGTTATGTTACTTAACAGCTGGAATCTGATGATTTTCGTAATTATCTAAGAATGGATGAATCACTAATTTCTGAGTTGTTGAACGCCATCAAATCATTCTTAATGTCATTATAGAGACTGTTAGCTACTTCACGATTTCTAGCGACTGGCAGAAATTAGGACGGCATGAAGTTCAGTACTGTATAATTATTAACTACATGATTCCTGAAACCTGCAACGTGTTGTATAATTGATAGGAAATACAGCATGCTAAAGCAAAATAAATAAAAGACTTTCACGTAAACGTCATTAATTTATTTGTGTGTGTTGCATAAAAGATGACCTACAAGATTAAGAAATTCATTTCAGATTCGGAGAAGAAAAACTAGACTTGGTGGTGGCGCACATCTAATAAATATAACATATACATAACAAATGAAACATATCGCTACTGTTACAACTGTGAAAAAGATCCCAGACTCTGCTCTCCATAGCAGAAGGCTTGGATATAGGCTGGACTTCTTTAATACTTAGAACAACGAAGCAAGTATATTTTGTAAATTAACGTCAGTTGAATGTCGATTATCGGATTTTAGATTTCATTTCCGATAATTATCTCTGTACGTGCAGCATGAAACAATTACGGATTCGCTAAAAAATAGAAAAGTGTTCCATTTCTTGCATCTACGAGATAATCCTATACTCCTCGGCTACGAATCCCGCAAACTTCTGCAGTCTTCAAATTTCTTTCTCTAGAAACAATGTCCTTGAAATTTCGTCCGTCTCGCACCCTGTAAAGTTTGTTAGAAGAGCATTTAAGTCTGGGCGCCGTGACAAAACACGAACTTTTGTTGGGTAGCGCTACACAGGAGACAATATACCAGGTGAAGTGGTGGGTAGGTTCGGCTGTCGGGTGATCCTGCCCGCCCGACATCCCGATGAGGACTATTCGTCGGTAGGTCGGTTAAAACACAGACACACGCTCAGTTTGTCGGTCGGTTGGCGCGTGTGTATGGCCCTAAACTCATCCGCCGCCGCACAGCCAGCAACGTGGGAAACCAGTTGGGAGCGGAGAGCACACACGTTGACCGTGAGGCGCGCTGGCGAAACGGCGCCGGTGACTGGACACCGAGGTGCCGGCCGTATCCGCCGCAGCGCTGCAGTCTGCCGTGTTTGTGGCCGGCGACACGGAACCGCACGGTGTCGTAGATAGCGCGAGTGCGCGTGGAAGTGGTGTGGTCGCGACTGTCTTGTGCACTACACGCAGCGCGGCGTGCTGGCGAAATGAAGGTGAGTCTCGTACAGGACATCGATAACTCTGGTTGGTAGCACTGGCTGCCAGATTCACTTTTGTTTTTCTGTTACTGCGACGAAAATAATGGCTGTATGTTCCTGGCCACACCGCAACTAGTCAACCAACGTTATTAATCCGTACGGTTTAGCTGCGCAGGATTGTATTACACTAAACAATTTCATTGACAAACTCGCTTCTTCAAATATTTATTTCGCGTAGTGCAACATGAAACTTTTATCACATATTGCCGTTCATTAGATTTACTTGATGAAATCTAGCGCCTCGCCTTGGAGTTGATCAAAGGACGCGATGAAAGATCTTCGTCTGTTTGCTGCCAGGAGAGATCTAACCTCCTTGGTTTAATCAGAGACAATCACTACGTTTACGTGCGACCCTTCTTCCGAAAGACGGAAACCGGATATCGGAAACTGTTTTCCGCTGTCAAGTTTGCATGTTAAGGTCTGAAGCCGATCTGTTAGCCCAGTTAAATACGGCATCTGTAAAACAGCTATTCCAGTTTTTGATTTAGTTAGGACAATCGCCATTTCTCTCACTTAAGTATTAGAGGTAGATTAGACAGTTTCGTACTCAAATATTTCTGATTCTCCTTCACTGGACAATCAGTCATCTCGTCCATATTAGTCGAATATTTTGAAGACAAGGCGTAAACTGACAATCCAAGTAAGTTCAAAAAAGATTGTGCGTTTACACGGGAGCGAAAATAAATTGTGGAAGCGGAGAACCGGCAGCTGGGATAAATAAGGCTTAAGATCAGGGAGATGGGGGGGGGGGGAGGAGGAGGAGGAGGAGGAGGAGGAGGAGATTGACATAAATCCAATTCCCATGCATATTTAGCTATTCCGAAGCATTGTCGGGTATGCTAGTATACTGTAAAATGAAATAAATCCTATGCTTACTTGACGTGTTACAGCAGTCTGTCTGCTGTTGCTGATGTGTGATGTTTGGCTCGTAGATCTAAGTACTTCCCCTCTTGTTTTCCGTCTCCATGATTTTCGTTCTTGCTTTGATTGATGTTTCTGAGGAATACAAGGCCTCTGATAAGTCTACTGTACTATAGTGTCTTAATTTGGCATTGATGGAAATGCTCTTTTGTTGTAATGGATATGTTTAAGTTTGTATGCATTTTGTAAATTTGTGATCCTTTATTCACAGAATGTCACCTTCCTGTTTTCTGTATAATTTCGCCCACGTATTTCAAATTTCCTAGTTGTTATCTTTCCATACTTCGTTAACAGTGGGTGTCTGTGGATTTTGTATCCATGTATTGCGTTTTTTCATATGACATTTGTAGTCCTGTTTTGGCTGCGATTTCGTGTAGTGTATTTAGAGCTTCCTTGGCCTCTGTTCTGTTCTTTGTTATGGTGGCTGTGTCATCAGCAAAGGCTAGGTGTTTTATGTTGACAGTTCTATCCTTGTCTCTCCCCATCTTTACCCCATTGACTCCTTTGTCCCGCCCTGATGGTTTCCTCCAAAACAGAATGAAACATAATGGGCGACAGACCATTTCCATGGCTCACACCTGTCTTAATTTCGAATGCTTGAGCTCTCTCCCATAAACTTTAATTTTGATTTTTCTATTCGTTAATGTGGGTCAACAGAAACATCCGATCTCACGCGTCGGCTTTGACCCGTGACGTAAGGGTGTTGTGGTGTGTGACGTCATTACGGCGCGGAGTTTGGTTTGTGAGTGTGGCGTGTTTGTAGATGTTGCCTCGTTGACGTTACCTTAGTAGGAGTTTTAGGGCCTGTAATATATAGTTTACCTTTTTACTGTACTTTTTGTTTTAACGTCGTCTATGAGGCTTTTATCAGTTTGCCATTAGATTGTTCAATCTTTATGGTCTATATGTTTTGTCGCTACTCGTTATGTCTAATGAATCAATAATTTTTATTTTTTTTTATTTGCTTCTTTTTTTTATCTTTTGATTGACCTACACATTGATCTGTAGCGTAGCCCTGAATACGAGGTTAGGTTGGGAGTTTTTTTTTGGCGGCGGGGGGGGGGGGGGCGCAGCCCCCCCTTGCCTGGCCTTGAGTACCACTTGTTTATTATTATCTTTGTTTGCTATCAATGTTAGCAGATTGTTCTTGTGAAACCTTTGTGTGTGTTGTTTTTCTATGTGTTTGCGTCTTTGTGATACGTATGCAACGTTTCTATATCCGCCATATTGGAATTGTCGTTTCCGCTATATTTGTGACGTCATGGGTCAAAGCCGACGGGTTAGATCGGACGCTTCCGTATTTCCGTTAATGTTTACTGGATTAGCTTTCTGGTTTTGTTGTCCACCTTCAATTCTTACAATGTGTTGAAGAGTCTATGTAGTCATAGCTTGTTGAAGTCGACGAATGTTTTAGTGGGTGTGCTTGGACTTTCCTGTTAATATTATTCTCAGGCACCAGATCTGTTCACTGCATTATCTTCCCTTTCTGAACCCTCTGTGGTCCTATCTGTGGATCTATCTGAAGCTCTACCCAATTTAACTGGGCTTTTAATAGAATTTTGTCTCTCACAGGCAGTAGTGAAATTCGTCTGTAGTAATTAGGATCTGTTTTGTCTCTTGTCTTGTGTAGAGGGTGTATTATCCCTGACTTCTATTCTTCTGGTACATTTGTTTCCCTGATGTTTTCGATGGTTCTGTGTATTTTAGGTTTGTTGTGTTCCTGGTTTGATTTCCAGATTTCCGCAATCAGTCCATCTTTTAAAAGTGCTGTTATTTTTCAGTGATTCTTTATTTTCATAATCTCGTCTGTTCGCCGTTTGGAATCGAGGTTGAGTTCTGGCTTCTCGAACTGTACGATCAGCATTGGTTTATCACATTTTAGTTGTGTGTCGAAGTATTGTGCTAATATTCCACATTTTTTCGGGTTTGTTTTTTGAAGCATAAGCTCGGTGATTGGTATCCTGTAATATTTTCTCTGAATGTTCTGTGAAAATTTCGTATATTTTTGTTGAAGTCTTCTTCTCTCTTTCAATTTGTTGTTTTCATGACATCTTCGAAGTGGTCTTCTGTATCCTGTTGAACTCTTCGCATTTCTCGGTTGTTCTATGACTTAAATTTTCTCGAAGTTTATATTCTGTCTTCCGTTGCTCTGTCGCACGTCACATTCCACCATTTGTTTCCCTTTTTTTCAGCGGCTGCCTCACTTTTATCAGTTCCTTAATTTTCTGACAGTTCTGTCCAGTCATTACTGTCGATTTCCTCAATTTTTCTATTATTCCTTTCTTGTTTCGTTGCAAGTACTCCATCTCTATTCGGAAAAATCTTTTCTCTTGATTTGCCTACTGGGTATAAGTTTCGATTTAATTTGGAGTAGGTGGTGGTCGAATTCGAAAAGTCCTTTCCTTGTTCTTTCATTCATAATTTCTCTAGTGTTTCTCATGGACATTGCAATGTGGTCCGTCTGAAATTCTCCAAGAACGTAGCAGGGGGATTTGAAAGTTCGTATTTTGTGTAGTTTCTGTAATTACGTAGACATGATTTTCGGGTCGAAATTCCTCCAAAAGTTTACCAGGTTCTCCCCATTCTTGTTTGTCCACTTGTCAGCCGTGTGTTGTCTTTGGTTTTTCTTTCCCTGCATAATTGGGAATTAAAATCCCCTAGTAAAACTTCCCTGTGCTTCGTGTGAATTGTTGGTTTCTTCCACATCTTCCCAGAAATTTTCTATCGCATGTGGCTTTTTGTTATTGTAGTTTGTGGGGCATGTGCTTTGATTAGTATATATGCTTTGTTTCCTCATCGTATCGTGAGTGTTGATTTTTTTTTTTTTTTACTAGTTTGAAGTGTATTACTGAGTCCAGTATCGATCTGTGTGCTACAAATTCTGTTCTAGATTTCTTCCCGGGGTAGTTATGACTGGCTTCCACTTGTATATAAGTATTCTGCAGTTTTCAAGGATCAAAGTGGTTCTCGTCTGAGAATCGTGTTACCTGTGTTGCCACAATTTTGATACAGAATTTATCCATGGTGTTTATCAGCTGTTTCAGTTTACCTGGTTTCAGTAGTGTGTTCGTGTTGAGTGTTCCAATGTAAAATATTCTCAGTTTTGTGGGTTTTTAAGTAGCTCCAATTCTCCTGTTCATGACATACCTGATCCCCTGGAATCCAACGAGTGAGGTGGCGCAGTGGTTAGCACACTGGACTCGCATTCGGGAGGACGACGGTTGAAACCCGCGTCCGGCCATCCTGATTTGGGTTTCCTGTGATTTCCCTAAGTCGCTTCAGCAAATGCCGGGGTGGTTCCTCTGAAAGGCCACAGCTCACTTTCTTCCCCATCCTGCCTTAACACGGTGGGACCAGTGACTTAGCTGTTTGGTCCCATCCCCCAAATCAACCAACCCTGGAATCAGGTGATCAGGCCTATTACCCAGTCTTACTGACTGGGACCCAGGGTAGCGGATTCTTCCGCATTGTACTCTCATGATTATTCGCATGTGTTGAAGTTTTGGTGGTGAAATTCCAAAGGATCTCACGTAATTTTGACTGGAGTTCTGAGATCCAGAAGATTTTATTTTCAATTGGAAATACCCAGTTTTATTACGTGTTCGGCTTCTACAGCTAAAATAAGCTAGTGTTTACCTGAAACACTTTTTCCATTCGTGGTGGGTGGCGCTGTATTCGACAAAACTGAATTCTTCCCAGCTTTTACAATTACGAATAGAATCATTTAACTCCACATTGCACTTGCGATAAAAATGTAAACTTTTTGTTCTAATGATTTAATATTCGGTTTGCGCAAGCTTGTTGCATTGATGACAGACGTCTCTCCCAATGACTCACTGTGCTTCTCTTCACTGCCTGGTCTCTGTAGACATACTCCAAGCATCTGTGAATATCTGCGATGCACTGGTTTTCCGCCGAAGGAAACTCAATGGCAGCTCTCTGCTTCGAAAGCGTCTTCGTTACAGACACCATCTTGAAGGCCATGTATAGCCCCGCCACCTATTAGAACTTCATCAAACTGTAGATATTCCACGATGTCCCACAAGAAATTCTACATTTTTTAACTGAAACTGGGTGAGAAAGAAATGTTTAGCATTAATTATCGAACACCCATCGCATTTCATATCACATATAAAATATATTTCTGATGAACAAATATTACTTAGGTCAGATACCCATTCCCATGAACCAATTAAGGAAGCTCCCCCATCGTTCACCCCAGAGGTCTCTCACTTCCGTGCTGCAGGCTTATACATCCACTACCCCTCTTTTCCTCTGCCTTTCCAGTGGATGGTGTTTCTGGTGTAGATCACATGTGGGCCTGGTACATGGTTTAGGACCCTAGTTTTCAGTTTCACTTCTGGCGCTCTATATGGATTTTCATTAATGGATGTATCTTTCCCATTGTTGAGTTTGACCTGCCACCACTTTTCCCAATTTTTCAGAAGTATGGATCGTACAGGAAAGGCTGCCCAATGTGTGTCTGTTCAATCTTTGTGCCTTCCATCTGAGCACCCTTCCTTTCCAGTAAGTTAGTACATCCAAAACCCAGCGTGGTAGTCATACTGTTGTGGGGGGGGGGGGGGGGTGGTAAAGTACCTGCACAGTTGTAGCACACAGAGATCGCTTTATTTGTGGCTGATCTGAAACTTTCCCATGTATGCCAAGGAGTATGTGCCCCAAGTGATGGGGCATGGGGTCTCCAGGCACTGGAATGCTGGCCAGGCAGGGCAGAGTCCATGGGGACAGCCCCAGTCTGGAATGGGTGGCACCATGGTGAACAACTCGCACATGAAGTGGATGAAGCTTTCTCCAGCTCATGGTCATATGGACCCAGCAGTCTCTTCACAAGGAAATAACTTGTTCAATGCAGAGAGATACCACCCCAAAAGGATTCCTGTCCTGGCTATGCTATGGGAAGAATGTCAGGCAAAGCGGCAAGCAGCGAAATATTAACCACAATGCTTGGTTTGCACGAGGACAAATGGGAATTCTTTTTTGGCCACAGTGCCTTTGTTCTTTGTAGAGACTATAGGGGACAAGTTCGGGGAAGTTGAAACCATCTCCAAAATGAAGAGTGGGACAATTTTGATTGAAGCAGCATCCCCTGCCCAGACACACAGTGCTTGCATGTGACAAGCAGGATAACAATCTGGTGATTATCACTCCCTATAATTGTCTAAACATGGTTCAAGACATAATTTTCCATGGTGGCCAAATCTTAGTCTGATAACGAGCTACATGCCAATTTCGAATGATGGGGTGTACACTTTGTTCATGATGTTGGTAAGGGGCCACAGGACAACAGGGTTGCTGCTGCTGGGGCCTTTGTCTTGGCCTTTAAGGGTGACTTGTTGCCTGAAAAGGTCAAGGTGGTGGTACCCGATATGACATGAAACCATGTGTCCGCTCCCACCTCCCCCCCCCCCCCCTCTAAAATGGTGCTTCAAATGCATGAAATTTGGGCACATGCCTCCACCAGCTCTGTCTGTAGGGATTGTGGATGAACCGTTGCAAACGGAGTTTCCTCTTGCCCCCCCCCCCCAGCCCCCCCAGCCCCCCTCGCACCTGTGTCAACTGTGGAGAGCACCATTCAGACTGCTCACTAAACTGCACTGTCTTTCAAGAGAGAGAAAATACAAGACTATGACTCTGAACATACTTACATACTAAGAGGTCAAGAAAAAGAATGAGCATCTACATCCTGCATGCATAAGTGTCATATGCTACAACTATGACAATGTCACTTTTTGCAGACAGTAGCCTGCTATGGTCCCTACAGTGAATCTCCAGGGCCACACAACTCTCCTTATGCTGCTTCCCTCACACCCACTTTGGGAGCAATGGCTCCCCCCTCCACCCCCCAGAGACACTGTTACCCATCTCCCAGCTGGAGGTGTGTCACCATCGCTTGGCTTCTCACGCCAGGAAGGCATCCATCGGTACACTCCCCCCAGTGTGTTTGCTGGTCTGCAAATGGATACCGACCACAGATAGGAGCTCCAGACTACTGGTCAAAGGGCTACAAACTCTTCATCAGTTCCTGAAACTAATCAGAGAAGCCCTCCCAGTCATCCAAACCCCCTAAAACAGAAAGAAAGAAGCCTCCCAAGATGAAGGAAATTCCAGTGGCCCCCACGCCACTAGATCCCACTTATTCCGCTTCTATGGATGTGGCAGCGATCTCAGCGGGCCCTGAAGCTCCAGATCGCACCACACAATTTGTTTCAGAGTCTGAGTGTGTGCATAGTGTATCCTTTCAACCAGCGATGGCAGATGACCATGGGACATAAACTGCCTCCGTCGCTCCATGCCCACACAGTATACTGACAGAATGATTCTCCAGTGGAATTGTATTTTTTTTACACCACTGGCTGAGCTATGACATTGCTTGAGCTGCTCCTCTTCTTTCTGCATTTCTCTTCTGAAAACTTGGTTTCCAGCAACATGGGCACCTGCCCTTCATGACGACTGGGGATATTTTAAGAATCATGCCATTTATGATACGGTATCAGGTGGAGTTTGCACATATGTTTTCAACTGTATATAGTGAACTTTAGCTTCTTGATACAACTTTGGAGGCTGTGGCTGTTGAGGTAAGGACATTTCAGGACTGTACCATCTGTACTTGAGGACAATATTATGGAAATGGAAGAGGATGTAGATGAAGATGAAATGGGAGATAAGATACTGCGTGGACAGTTTGACAGAGCACTGAAAGACCTGAGTCGAAACAAGGCCCCCGGAGTAGACAACATTCCATTGGAACTACTCACGGCCTTGGGAGAGCCAGTCCTGACAAAACTCTACCATCTGGTGAGCAAGATGTATGAAACAGGCGAAATACCCTCAGACTTCAAGAAGAATATAATAATTCCAATCCCAAAGAAAGCAGGTGTTGACAGGTGTGAAAATTACCGAACTATCAGTTTAATAAGTCACAGCTGCAAAATACTAACGCGAATTCTTTACAGACGAATGGAAAAACTAGAAGAAGCCGACCTCGGGGAAGATCAGTTTGAATTCCATAGAAATGTTGGAACACGTGAGGCAATACTGATCCTACGGCGTATCTTAGAAGCTAGATTAAGGAAGGGCAAACCTACGTTTCTAGCATTTGTAGACTTAGAGAAAGCTTTTGACAATGTTGACTGGAATACTCTCTTTCAAATTCTGAAGGTGGCTGGGGTAAAATACAGGGAGCGAAAGGCTATTTACAATTTGTACAGAAACCAGATGGCAGTTATAAGTATCAAGGGGCATGAAAGGGAAGCAGTGGTTGGGAAGAGAGTGAGACAGGGTTGTAGCCTCTCCCCAATGTTATTCAATCTGTATATTGAACAAGCAGTAAAGGAAACAAAAGAAAAATTCGGAGTAGGTATTAAAATGCACGGAGAAGAAATAAAAACTTTGGTTCGCCGATGACATTGTAATTCTGTCAGAGGCAGCAAAGGACTTGGAAGAGCAGTTGAACGGAATGGATAGTGTCTTGAAAGGAGGATATAAGATGAACATCAACAAAAGCAAAACGAGGATAATGGAATGTAGTCGAATTAAGTCGGGTGATGTTGAGGGTATTAGATTAGGAAATGAGACACTTAAAGTAGTAAAGGAGTTTTGCTATTTAGGGAGCAAAATAACTGATGATGGACGAAGTAGAGAGGATATAAAATGTAGACTGGCAATGGCAAGGAAAGCGTTTCTGAAGAAGAGAAATTTGTTAACATCGAGTATAGATTTAAGTGTCAGGAAGTCGTTTCTGAAAGTATTTGTATGGAGTGTAGCCATGTATGGAAGTGAAACATGGACGATAAATAGTTTGGACAAGAAGTGAATAGAAGCGTTCGATATGTGGTGCTACAGAAGAATGCTGAAGATTAGATGGGTAGATCACATAACTAATCAGGAAGTATTGAGTATGATTGGCGAGAAGAGAAGTTTGTGGCACAACTTGACCAGAAGAAGGGATCGGTTGGTAGGACATGTTCTGAGGCATCAAGGGATCACCAATTTAGTATTGGAGGGCATCGTAGAGGGTAAAAATCGTAGAGGGAGACCAAGAGATCAATACACTAAGCAGATTCAGAAGGATGTAGGTTGCAGTAGGTACTGGGAGATGAAGAAGCTTGCACAGGATAGAGTAGCATGGAGAGCTGCCTCAAACCAGTCTCAGGATTGAAGACCACAACAACAACACCACCATCTGTAATGTTTATCTTCCTCCCAGCGGTGGAATGCCTCAGAACCAATTTTCTGCATTGGTTTCTTAACTATTACTTTTTAACTCCTAGGCGACTTCAATGTCCATAATCATTTGTGAGTTAAAATCACGATCACTGGCTGCAGTAAACGCATTGAAAACTTACTTGCACCTCTCGACCTCTATCTTTTGAATATTGGTACCCCCACTCAATTCAGCTGGCACATGAAACTTATTGAGACATTGATCTCCCTATCTGCCGCCCTGGTCTTCTCCCAGACATCCACTGGAGAGTCAATTTTGACCTGTGTGGTAGCGACAATTTCCCCAATATTCCTGCTCCTCCTTCTGCATCACTCCCCTGGGCGCCCACCTATATGCGCTCTCCAACACACAGCCTGGGATACTTTTGCTCCATTGTCATTCTGAGCTCCCCAGTAAATGGAAGCAGTGATGAGTCTGTCCAGAATGCAACAGCAGTCATTGTATTAGCAGCCGACTTAGCGATCCGCCATTCTTTGGGACTCCCCCAGTCAGGAGGTGGTGCTGTCGTGGACCTAGGAAATGGCAGAGGTCATTAAAGACCACAAGCAGGTTCTCAAATGCCATAAGCTCCGTCCATCGATCGAACACCGCACTGCAATAAAAAGCTCCTTGCCTGGGTCTGCCACTTCATAAAACGACAGAAGCAGGAATGCAGGGATTTTTACATTTCAACCATTGGACAACCTACACGACTTTCACAGGTCTGGGCAAAAATCAGACGCCTCTATGGACGCCAGCCCTCTACAGATGTACTTGGTATTTTGTTGAATGGTAGTGTTTTCACTGACCCAAATACGGTAGCCGAACATTTTGTTCTGCATTATGCTCATAACCTGCCTTTGTCCTTAAAGAGCAGAGGGAACGATTGCACTTATCTTTCTCTACATACCACGTGGAGCCTTATAATGCTCCATTCAGTGAGCGGGAATTCTTCAGTGCCCTAGCCCTTTGCCGTGATACAGCCCCAGGAAAGACTGCATCCGCAAGCAAATGCTCAAACACCTATCAATGAACTGTCCATCCCATAGAGATGGACAGCTACCACTCAATTAGTCTCACCAATTTTCTCTGTAAGTTGCTCGAATGCATGGTGAGCTGGCAGCTGTGTTCAGTCCTTGAGTCTCGGGGCTTTCTGGCCTCATCCCAAGGCGATTTTCGCCAAGGTCATTCCATTGCTGACAATTTGGTTTACCTGGAGTCTGCCATCCCAACACCTTTTGACCGACAGCAACGCCCTATTGCTGTCTTCTCCGACCAGCAAAAAGGATTATGCGAGTGGAGTCTCTGGGACCTGCTACAGATTTTTGTCCAAAACTTCTTGTCTCACTATACTTCCTGGGCCCGAGTTGATGGCTACCACAGGACCACTCATATCTAAGAGAATGGGGTCCTGCAGGGCTCTGTGTTCTCTCTTTTTAGTGGCCATCAACGGTCTAGCAGTAGCTGTTGTATCTTCAGTGTCACCCTCCTTCTATGCCGACGATTTTTGCTTTTACTGTTGCTCCGCTAGTGTGGGTGTCGCTGAACGCCGATTGCAGGGCGTCATTTGAAAGATGCAGTTATGGGTGAGGGCCCATGGGTTTGTTTTCTGCTGCAAAGACTACCAACATGCACTTCTGTCAGTCGTAGTGTTCACCCACTACCAGAACTATACCGCGACGACCAATTGCTCTATGTGATGGAGACTTGCCACATTTCAGACTGGTCTTCGATGCCTGGCTAATGTTGCTTCCCCATATCTGCCAGCTTGAGCAAAGGTGCTGGCTTCACCTTCGTACATTTCGCTGCCTCAGTAAAACGATCTGGGGTGCAGACTGCACTACCCCTCTGCAGCTTTACAAAGCCCTCTTCCTGTCCCGTCTCGATTATGGGAGTTCATCATATGGTTCGGCTTAGCCCTCAGCGTTGTGGTCACTGGACCCGGTACACAACTGTGGGGTCCGACTTGCAACGGGAGTCTTTCGAACTAGCCCTGTGAACAACCTACCCACAGGGCTGCAGTCCCTCCATTATGGATCAGGTGCCAACAACAGCTACTCAGTTACGCTATATGCATTCACAGCACCCCTAAGCACCCAAACTTGTTGTTGTTGTTGTTGTCTTCAGTCCTGAGACTGGTTTGATGCAGCTCTTCATGCTACTCTATCCCGTGCAAGCTTCTTCATCTCCCAGTACTTACTGCAACCTACATCTTTCTGAATCTGCTTAGTGTATTCATGACTTGGTCTCCCTCTACGATTTTTACCCTCCACGCTGCCCTCCAATGCTAAATTTGTGATTCCTTGATGCCTCAGAACATGTCCTACCAACCGGTCCCGTCTTCTTGTCAAGTTGTGCCACAAACTCCTCTTCTCCGCAATTGTATTCAATACCTCTTCATTAGTTATGTGATCTACCCATCTAATCTTCAGCATTCTTCTGTAGCACCACATTTCGAAAGCTTCTATTCTCTTCTTGTCCAAATTATTTATCGCCCATGTTTCACTTCCATACATGGCTACACTCCATACAAATACTTTCAGGAACGGCTTCCTGACACTTAAATCTATACTCGATGTTAACAAATTTCTCTTCAGAAACGCTTTCCTTGCCAGTTTACATTTTATATCCTCTCTACTTCGACCATCATCAGTTATTTCGGTCCTCAAATAGCAAAACTCCTTTACTACGTTAAGTGTCTCATTTCCTAATCTAATTCCCTCAGCATCACCCGACTTAATTCGACTACATTCCATGATCCTCGTGTTGCTTTTGTTGATGTTCATCTTATATCCTCCTTCCAAGACACTGTCCATTCCATTCAACTGCGCTTCCAAGTCCTTTGCTGTCTCTGAGACAGAATTACAATGTCATCGGCGAACCTCAAAGTTTTTATTTCTTCTCCATGGATTTTAATACCTACTCCGAATTTTTCTTTTGTTTCCTTTACTGCTTGCTCAATATACAGATTGAATAGCATCGGGGAGAGGCTACAACCCTGTCACACTCCCTTCCCAACAACTGCTTCCTTTACATGCCCCTCGACTCTTATAACTGCCATTTGGTTTCTGTACAAAATGTAAATAGCACCCAAATTATCATGTCCTTTTTCGTAGTAGGTAGGTCCACCTCCCACACCAGAGACCCCAGAACTGGGGTCACAATTGCAGTTCGACTACAGTGTCTCTGCTATGAACTCCAATGATGTCAATGCGAGAAAAATTTCCATTTAGGCGGTGGCTTCTGGTCACTTCGGGTAGGAGGAAAACGTAACAGCGGCGACCGAAACGCCTCTGCGGCGATACAGTAAGTCCTTATAACACTGACCTACTAGGGCAAATAAAGAAAGAGAAGAAAAAGAAAGTAAAAATAAGCAAAAAGGAAAGCAACCGAAGAGAAGAAAGACAGTAAAAGAGTGGGAAAACAGGAAATCCAGTCCTAGACGAGCTTTCTTTGACAACGATGAAGACAGAAAGTGCATGTTAGAGATGTATCAAAAAGTAACCGGATTTTTTTAAGTTTCGGTGACTTTATACATCGGTTTTGCAAATTTGTTGTTGGTTCACGTGTTCCTGATATGCCTTTGCATTTTCAGCTGTTTCGAATATTTAATTTATTGCTGACTATGGAATTGTTATACGTCTTTTCGAGTGCTTGGCGAATATTTAGTTTAGAGAAAGACGGATCAAAGAATTTTCATTAAATTTTTCTTGAAATATGTAATAAGCGCATTCGAAATGTTGACTGGTTTTTGGCTGATCTGTTCTGAGTAAGCCAAGAGTTTACTGGTGGTGTAAACTTTTCAGAGAGTTGCGAATACGTTGAAGACGGCAACCGCCCTGGACGCCACAGCACGTCTATTACTGACGACAATTTGAAAGAAGTATGGAAAATCGCCGAGGTTGCTGAAGATGTCGACATATCGTTTTGCTCATGCCAAGCAATTTTTTCCGAAGTTTGTTCAGAAGCTGTTGAATTTCCGCTAAAAACGACGTCGCGTAATCTCTCACGAATTGCTGAATGAAGTCTACAACGATCCAAAACTTCTTAACTAAGTTATAACAGGTGAGGAAACATGAGTATACGGCCATGACGTCGAAACCAAAGCCCAATCGTCCCAATGGAAACAGCCTGTAGAGCCAAGACCGAAAAAAAATTCAGTTGTGCACTAAACTCTCACTAATACGGCCCTCAATATTCCGGCCTCTCAGTAATCTGGCACACTTCCAGCCTCTAGTCGTTCAACCTGAAATGACGCCTACAATAATTAAATTTCGTCTGCAACAATGTTGTTATGTAGTGTTCAACATTCCCGTACATTTTGAAATTGTGGCTTTCCTTACAGATCGTCATAAAGGTTTCTAAAAGGAAACTCATTATGCTGGACCTCAAGCAGAAACTCGAAGTTAGGTATAAACTGAACTGAGGTTCTTCGCAGAAAACCATTGTTGCTGATAACAGTGTTGGACGAGCAACTATTTATGACCAAACTTCAGCAGAAAAGAGGTAATCGTAAGCTCGCAGGATAGTTACGATGAAACTCAGAAAGAGAACATAGGAGGAGAGGACATGAGGACATCTCAAACTGCACATTATGCTACAATCAGAAACATGGCAGGACGTATGAAATGCTTGTAAAGCCGTTGTGTGATAAAGCATACCACCGTCGCGTAACGTCATGGAGACAACTTAAACTTTGGGACATGTTTCATAGTGAATGTCGAGTGATAGTAATATGCGTGTACACACTCAAGGACTAAGTTTTTTGTACAAATGAATGTATCTTTTGATTTGATAGTTTATACTAAATTTTAGACACTCTCAACAATCCGGCACTTCTGCTAATCCGGCAGCGATATGTGCGAGGAATGGCCGGTTTAGCAAGAGTAGTGTATTTGAGGTTCTTCTCATTGTTTTCTTAGATTACAATGGGATAATCTATGTAAGTTGCTGCCTTTACAGTCAATAATATTGCCTGGAAGTTATGCGCCGCTTGCGTGAAGCAGTCCGAAGAAAACAATGAGAATTGTGGCAAAACTATTCGTGGAAATTGCCTCATGATTACGCTCCCGCTAACACTGGGTGCATGTTCGTGATTTTTTTGGCAAAAAAAAAAGAAAAGAAGCCCTTTAGAGTGCCTCAGAGACCGTTTTCGCTGGAAGTAACCCCCCTGCGACGTCTTTCTATTGCTGCGGCTAAAGAGAAACACGAAAGGATGTCGTTTTGCCACCACTGATGGGATAAATAGAATCGCTCAAGGAGCTGAACATCATAACGAAGAGTGGGTTCCAGAAGTGCTTCCAAGATTGGAAAAAGCGCTGGCACAAGTGTGTGATATCTGAGGGGATTACTTTCAACGGGACAGACATGATGTTGATAAAGTTTCTGTAATAAAAACAAATTTCAGTCACTTTTCGATCGAGCCTCGTACTGCGAAGAAAAATATTCAGACTCCGGGCCAGAAGAGCAGGGGATTTAGTGGCCGTTTGGCTCCCTCTGGGCCCATGAACTTGTGTTGACGAGCACAGTTTGACTTTTGCTTGTCAAATTCGAATCACGTTTTACAATAAACAAGCCCATGTCGAGAAAAGTGGCCATTTTGTCACTTTGTGAAAACTGAATTGTTTAAAGTGGCCTACTTAATTTGATCCTAAGGTAATTGAACTATTGTGTATTACACTTCAATTGTTACGGACTATAATCACTCATTTCTATGCATTTCCATGTATTGCCACATAGCTTAAAATATGGGAGTACCTTAACTTGACTACTTTGCCCGGTAATATGTTATAGAAGTAGCAAGCCGTGGTTGATTCTGCCTGTTGACTCCATTCATTCTACATTCCGGAATGCTCTCCTTATCGACGGAACTGAATGAATGAATGAATGAATGAATGAATGAATGAATGAATGAATGAATGAATGAATGAATGAATGAATGAATGAAAATTGCCTTCCACTACGCTTTGGGAACTGGTGTCTGTACAGTGAATACGATGATGCTTACTTGTGCACTGCACACGGGTTACCGAAGCACCGATCGCGTGACAGCTTTTTTACCTCTTATACGAGATAGTCTGAAACGAGCAAAGCAAGGTTTCGTGCCGCCCTTCTTGACTAACGGAAAGCCTTCAGTACAGCTGTATACTAGCCGCCTAGTAAGCAACCTACGTGTTTTTGGAATCTTAGGGAAGGAACGTGAAGGCTCTCGAACTAGCAAAACTTCGTCCGTCTGATTAGAGATAACTGCGTATGGGCTACCTGAAAGTGTGACTGTGCTACTCCCATTTACAACGAATGTAAATGACTTGGCGAACAATGTATTGGCTACTGTAGTCTATTGGCACGCGGTGAGATTAGGTCGTTAGAAAATTTGAACAAAATTGCGAGAAAGACTTGTAGGTGAATAAGTGGCAACTGAACTCTCAGCATCAATAGTGTAATGGTGTGTGGTGGGCGTAAATTGGCGAATCGACCCGAAATCGTCGACTGGATGTGTCTTCGCCGGAACCACCATCTGCCGCCACGTATCTAGGAGTATCAGCACATAGCGGTGTAATATGGAACGACAGCGTAAATCGAGCCACGGGGAGAAATTCGAAGGGACTATAACACCACCAACGAAAGAACGTGCCTACAAAACTCTTTCCAGACTAGTTCTTTGGTGTAGTACGGAAATATGATGTCCTCTCGATGTCCTGTTAATCCGACATTTCAGAGGAGATCTTCGTCGTAGCTGTGTTTATTCGACGCGACGTCATCTACATCTACATCCATACTCCGCAAGCCACCTGACGGTGTGTTGCGGAGGGTACCTTGAGTACCTCTATTAGTTCTCTCTTCTATTCCAGTCTCGTATTGTTCGTGGAAGGAAAGATTGTCGGTATGCCTCTGTGTGGGCTCTAATCTCTCTGATTTTATCCTCATGGTCTCTTCGCGAAATATACGTAGCAGGGAGCAATATACTGCTTGACTCCTCTGTGAAGGTATGTTCTCGAAACTTCTACAAAAGGCCGTACCGAGCTATTGAGCGTCTCTCTTGCAGAGTCTTCCACTTGAGTTTATCTGTCATCTCCGTAACGATTTCGCGATTACTAAATGATCCTGTAACGAAGCGCGCTGCTCTCCATTGGATCTTCTCTATCTCTTCTATCAATCCTATCTGGTACGGATCTCCCACTGCTGAGCAGTATTCAAGCAGTGGTCGAACAAGCGTACTGTAACCTACGTCCTTTGCTTTCGGACTGCATTTCTTTAAGATTCTTCCAATGCATCTGTCTGGCATCTGCTTTACCGACGATCAACTTTATATGATCATTCCATTTTAAATCACTCCTGATGCCTACTCCCAGATAATTTACGGAATTAACTGCTTCCAGTTGCTAACCTGCTATATTGTAGTTAATGGTAAAGGATCTTTCTTTGTATTCGCAGCACATTACACTTGTCTACATTGAGATTCAATTGCCATTCCCTGCACCATGCGTCAATTCGTTGCAGATCCTACTGAATTTCAGTACAATTTTCCATTGTTATAACCTCTCGATATACTACAGCATCATCCGTAAAAAGCCTCGGTGAACTTCCGAAATTATCCACAAGGTCGTTTATACATATTGTGAATAGCAACGGTCCTACGACACTCCCTTGCGGCACACCTGAAATCACTCTTACTTCGGAAGACTTCTCTCCATTGAGAGTGACATGCTGCGTTCTGTTATCTAGGAACTCTTCAATCCAATCATACAATTGGTCTGATAGACCATATGCTCTTACTTACACAGAAATATTAAGTCAACTCTAGTGGTAGACGCTACAAAGTCCTTTCGGTTGGTTGGTCGGGGTAGAAAGGGACCAAACTACAGGGTCATCAGTCGCTTTTCCCTCATGTAAACAAGTCTCAAGGGAAAACAGTTCCCAAAAGGAGTTGGGGAAGATAAAAGGGCGTAAAACTAACGGAGAAGCATAACGAAAGAGAGAACGAAAGAAGCGAACCAAAAGGGGAAACATAAACGTAAAGGAAAAGTAGAGGAAGGTATCTTTGTGCATCGTGGAGAGTATTAGCCTCACAAATCAAAGAGCTCACGTTCCAGTAAGACGAAAAAAAAGCACACTGCCCACTACGTATGTCTCTGGTATTCGGGGAAAATCAGATCAGATCTGCGTACTACGGGAAGGTAGCAAGATTACTTCTTCCATTGTAGCGCCAACGAATGGAACAGAAGATAAGGAGAGAAAGCTTCTGGTGCCACACCCGCCGGCACATTCCGTATTGTGGATTGGGAACGACAGAATTTGACGATTATTAAATGTGGTGCCTGCGCGCAGCTAAGTCCTCTGGAACGGCATCGAGACGACCCCGCTTTCTTGTCTCCTATGCAGGCGGGTAGTGTTAGCGAATTACAGGTAGAGGGGGGGGGGGGGGGGGGCAGGTGTCTACCTAGTCTTAAAAATGCTTTCAAGAGCTTCAGAAGTAAAGCACAGCTGAATCTGCCGTCCGAATGAGGGACAAGGCAAATTACTACTGCAGTTGCGAAAGGTAGTGACAAGTTTCCTTTGGCGGCAAGTGTCTTGTTTGGCGACTGATAAGTATAATACGAGCTGACAATCTGAGGAGTGAAGCGGTTAACACACATACTGGTCAACCTGATAACGCATCAGAGTGGAACTTTCTCTACAACCCTGCTCTTATCTGCAGTTGTAGCAGAGGTCGACTGTGATCATAATGCGTAAGTCGCTTTCAGCACAGTACGAACGTCAGGGGAGGGGACGAAGGGGATGGAGGATGACGTTTCGTTGTTGTTGTTGTTGTTGTTGTTTGGTCTGTAGTAGAACTTGATATTTTTTAAAATATCAGAAATCTGATTCATCGATATTTAAAAAGATACCACTAGCGGCCAACGAGATATCGAAAGAATATTATCGATACATCGACGGATATAAGTGGACTTAACAACAACAAAAAATCGGTTGCACATTGTAAATATACTGCCAGTTTTACAGCTGTGTATGTAAGTATTGATTTATTAATAGATGTTTTGTACATCAGCAAGCTGACAGCCTACTTATCCCCCTCAGAGCAAGAATGGAAAAGGAAACGATGCACGTTCACGTTTGGCGATACAGTAACCACTTTGCTAACAATGGTATCTGCTTGTAAGTGGCACAATGAAAGGTGTCCGATGGGTGCGTCCTTCTGTTCCGTGACATATCGGATTTGTCCGCAACACTTCATGTCGACGTCCGTTTCCTCATTTCTGCAAACGCCAGGCCGGCCGTTGTGGCCGAGCGGTTCTAGGCGCTACAGTCTGGAACCGCGCGACCGCTACGGTCGCAGGTTCGAATCCTGCCTCGGGTATGGATGTATGTGATGTCCTTAGGTTAGTTAGGTTTAAGTAGTTCTAAGTTCTAGGGTACTGATAACCTCAGATGTTAAGTCCCATAGTGCTCAGAGCCATTTGAACCATTTGCAAACGCCAGCGACCTAGCACTTGTAGTGTCAAAATAGCGTGGTGGAGTTAAACGCTGTAGTTTCTGATGGTAGTGCCAAGTCAGTATTTCCCCTCACGCGTCTCCGCCCACCATAAAGACCAATCTTGTCATTTAGATTTTTATAATCAGTTTCAGCAACTGTTTTTGAAGAATGCCGATTTGAAGAAACAGCACATTAGTTGCGTTAAAAATTGTTTTTTAACGAAACTGGTGTGCTGTTTCTTCACATGGGATATCTTGTAGACCAATATTTAAAAATCTCAATATACTGCCTCTTCCTTGCTTATACTGTATATGTTGTTGTTGTTGTGGTCTTCAGTGCTGAGACTGGTTTGATGCAGCTCTCCATGCTACTCTATCATGTGCTAGCTTCTTCATCTCCCAGTACCTACTGCAACCTACATCCTTCTGAATCTGCTTAGTTAATTCATCTCTTGGTCTCCCTCTACGATTTTTACCCTCCACGCTGCCCTCCAGTACTAAATTGGTGATCCCTCGATGTCTCAGAACATGTCCTACCAACCGATCCCTTCTTCTGGTCAAGTTGTGCCACAAACTTCTCTTCTCCCCAATCCTATTCAATACTTCCTCATTAGTTATGTTATCTACCCATCTAATCTTCAGCATTCTTCTGTAGCACCACATTTCGAAAGTTTCTATTCTCTTCTTGTCTAAACTATTTATCGTCCATGTTTCACTTCCATACATGGCTACACTCCATACAAATACTTTCAGAAACGACTTCCTAACACTTAAATCAATACTCGATGTTAACAAATTTCTCTTCTTCAGAAACGCTTTCCTTGCCATTGTCAGTTTACATTTTATATCCTCTCTACTTCGACCATCATCACTTATTTTGCTCCCCAAATAGCAAAACTCCTTTACTACTTTATGTGTCTCATTTCCTAATCTAATTCCCTCAGCATCACCCGACTTAATTCGACTACATTCCATTATCGTCGTTTTGCTTTTGTTGATGTTCATCTTATACCTTCCTTTCAAGACACTGTCCATTCCGTTCAACTGCTCTTCAAAGTCCTTTGCTGTCTCTGACAGAATTACAATGTCATCGGCGAACCTCAAAGTTTTTATTTCTTCTCCATGGATTTTAATACCTACTCCTAACTTTTGTTTCCTTTAGGGCTTGCTCAATATACAGATTGAATAGCATAGGGGAGAGGCTACAACTCTGTCTCACTCCCTTCCCAACCACTGCTTCCCTTTCGTGCCCCTCGACTCTTATAACTGCCATCTGGTTTCTGTACAAATTGTAAATAGCCTTTCGCTCCCTGTATTTTACGCCTGTCACCTTTAGAATTTGAAAGAGAGTATTCCAGTCAACAGTGTCAAATGCTAGAAACGTAGGTTTGCCTTTCCTTAATCTTTCTTCTAAGATAAGTCGTGGGGTCAGTTTTTCCTCGTGTGTTCCAACATTTCTACGGAATCCAAACTGATCTTCCCCGAGGTCGGCTTCTACCAGTTTTTCCATTCGTCTGTAAAGAATTCGTGTTAGTATTTCGCATGTCTCATAGATCTTGCTCACCAGTTGGTAGAGTTTTGTCAGGACTAGCTCTCCCAAGGCTATCAGTAGTTCTAATTGAATGTTGTCTACTCCCGGGGCCTTGTTTCGGCTCAGGTCTTTCAGTGCTCTGTCAAACTCTTTACGCAGTATCGTATCTCCCGTTTCATCTTCATCTAAATTCTCTTCCATTTCTATGTCAGTGAATTAATCACTATACTGCACTGTAGCAACATTAATTTAAGCCAAATGATTGAAAAGCCGCACATGTGCAAAGCAGCAATTGCAACTGAAGTTTGCATCGCACGATACTTGAATATTGATCGTCAGTCTGGGGTCCGTACCAGATACGATTGACAGAGGAAACAGAGAAGATCCAAAGAAAAGCAGCGCGATTCGTTACAGGTTCACTGAGTAAGCGCGAAAGCGTCACGGAGGTGCTTCAGTCAACTCAAGTGGCAGACGCTGCAGGAAAGGCTTCCTGCATCACGGTACGGTCTACTGTTAAAGTCCAGAGGGCGCTCGTTCCTAGAAGAGTCAACCAGTATATCTTGCGTGAAGACCATGTAGGGAAAATTACACAGGTGTCTCCAAAATTATAGCAACAACCGCAAATTTTGCCACAAAACAGTAGAAACAGGTGCTAGTTAAGTAGAAACAATGTAAAGAATACAGAACGTGAGCAACTGCAACATATATAACAGTAGACGACAATGTTCTGCGTTTTGTTTCCAAATTAAGGTATTTGCGCGCACACACATTCAGACAACTGATTAATGTGCTCGGTATGGGGTCTGACCACTCTTCCAGCAATACAGGTCTGACACCGAGGCACGCTGTGAATGATGTCATCAGTCTCATGTTGAGGCAATAACGCCCATTCTTCTTGCAGAGCTGCTCGCAGGTCTTGGAGACTGGTTGGTGGATGCTAAGGTGATGCTCCCTGTCCCCCTAGCGCATCCCAGGTGTGCTGTATGGGATTCAGATCGGAAGAGCGAGCAGGCCACACCATTCATGCAGTATGTTCCAAGAAAACATCAACCAGCCGTGCTCTAAGAGATAGAGCTCCATCAATACGAAGTCTGGGTCCACAGCAAGTCGAAACACCACCACTTGAGGTCCCGAGGTCTCGTCACGATACATGACAGCAGTTCAAGCTTGCTGATTCACCCATACAATTTCGTGGAGAGGTGTTGTAGTGGTCAACATAATCCCTACCCACACCATTAGGGATCCTTCTCGATATTGATCCCTTTCCACAATATATGCGAAGACAGTAACTTGTTCTCGAAAGAACAGTTACTGTTGATGACCGTGCAGCTTTTACCTGGAATAAATGCTAACTGACAACCTCAGCTGCCGACAGGTGTTGCTGTTATACCTCGATGTGGACATCGAGGTATAACAGCAACACCTGTCGGCAGCTGAGGTTGTCAGTTATCACCTTTCCACAATGTTTGGGTCCCAAAACCTTGTCCCACGTCTCCTCCAGAAACGAATACGTCGAGACTCACTCTCGAGACCAATTAGAGACTGCATATACAGTAGGTCTCCGACAATAAAGACCACTTTGCCTAATCATTCTGTACACCGTTTGCCTCGATACAACACGTTCAGTGGATGCCTCGAGATCACATGCCAGTTACCGTGCAGCACTAAGGCGGTACCGTCGTGCCCTTACAGCCAAATAACGGTCTTCTCTTTCTGATGTCACACGTGATTGGCTCTGTCCTGGTCTTTGGGATACAGTTTCGGTCTCTACAAACTGTCGCCACATCCGAGAAACGACACAGATTCACATTAAGTCATCTGTCCACATCAGTTTTGCCACTGTCCTGCTTCTATTCCTGCCAAGCCTCTCCGCTGCAGAGTGTCTGGTAGGCGTCTTCTCTGTGCCGTACTGCACCGTCTGTGACTACTCGACAAATACTCCCACGTTTGATGGGTGCCCTGATGTCATCGCTGGCGTGGTTGTCCGTTGACCGGAACGCCATCTTCCGTGTCGAACACGATCGTACGGACATCTGTCTGACAGTAGGTATGATTATATCGTGAGTTAGACACAGGTCGGGGGAAATAGGGGCTTGCTGCTTTAATTTTGGGCACCAGTGTAGATATGTTTGAGCAAACACGGGGTTTGCAGCAATCGTTCTTCCCGGTATCCACACACGACTGGAACAGGAAAAGAGGCAGCTGACGATGGTACACGGAGTACTCTCCGCCGCACACCGTAAGCTCGCTTGCACAGTACGGATGTAGCTACAGGAATGCGCTTTCTTTGAGAACTACGGAAGCGTCCGTAAATAATACAACGGAAAGATTAGTTGTTAGTGGCTGCTATAGTTGTATAACTAACTGGTATCAGACGAGCAGGACAGCAATTTGGACAAAGCGCTCGCAGAGATATCGGGACTGCATCCGGTCGTCGTAAACTTCACTGCACGATGTTTCAACTGGACACCTGCCAGCCGTCTTCAAGCGAGCCATCGAAGACTGACGAAGACGACCGACTGCAATCCCGAAATCTCTTCGGACATCTAATTCGACGCGAAAATTTTGAATTTCACTTGGACGAAGTGCTCCAAATACGAATGCAGTGCAGCTGGGTCTGTTTTCATACCGGAAAGTTTCACCTCCTTCGGCGGTATGTTTGACGGGCGATAATGTTACGGCTTCTAATCGAGTCACATCATCTGGCACAGTTCAGTATGTCCTGACAAGGGACGGCACGAGATTGGCCTCACGGATTTACTTCAAAGTTTGTACCCCTGTAGTAGGCGATTAAAACAACATAACGTGCAAGTAGTAAAGTGCACTAGTCTGACAATTCAGGGAACATCGCAAGAGAAGATTTACACGTCTATTATGCGGCTTATGTATCTGTGAGTAGGTGTCAAACTTCAGAGTTCATGATGGTTAATTGGTCAGCGTTTGAGCTTCGTAAGACGAACGTGTATGAGGCGACGGTTCGACTCTCGCTCAAGAAATGGTTGAAATGGCTCTGAGCACTATGGTACTTAACATCGGAGGTCATCAGTCCCCTAGAACTTAGAACTACTTAAGCCTAACTAGGACATCACACACATCCATGCTCGAGGCAGGATTCGAACCTGCGACCGTAGCAGCAGCGCGGTTCCGGACTGAAGCGCCTAGAACCGCTGGCCACCTCGGCCGGCTTTCCCACGCAAAACGGTCTTCACTTCACTCCCACGCGTTTTGTGACGTCACCCACGCACATACCGCTGGGTCCTGCCCTCCGTCTTTCTTGACCTCTTGGGATCCAGCAGACAACCTCCTTACTCCCCCTGCGGGTCCGGGGTGAGAATAAGCCCGAGGTATTCCTGCCTGTCGTAACAGGCGACTAAAAGGAGTCCCTCCCCCTCAAGGGGGTAGTTAGCGCCTGCGTCCGGAGACGGACGGTTCCACGACCTCTATTTGCGGTCATTTTGCTTTTTCACTTCTCGTTTCTTCTTTTTTTTTGGTTGGTTCCTTTCTTTGCTCTTCTCCACCTCACTGTCTTCCTTACTCTTTCCCCTGCATAATCTCCTTGCCTTCTCCTTGCCTTCTCATTGCCTTCTTCTCCTTGCCTTCTCATTGCCTTCTTCTCCTTGCCTTCTCATTGCCTTCTTCTCCTTGCCTTCTCATTGCCTTCTTCTCCTTGCCTTCTCATTGCCTTCTTCTCCTTGCCTTCTCATTGCCTTCTTCTCCTTGCCTTCTTCTCCTTGCCTTCTCATTGCCTTCTTCTCCTTGCCTTCTCTGGTCTCCGCCTCGGCGTTTGAGACACTGTCCTCTCTCTCTCTCTCTCTCTCTCTCTCTCTCTCTCTCTCTCTCTCCCTCCTTTTTCCTCTTCTTCCTTCCTCCCTGTGCGCGCCTGAAGGCCGACCCACGCGTTCGCACGCGTAGCCGGTGACGGGGTAACGCGTAATTCCCCGCCCTGGGTAGACATGTAAGGCACGCGCGTACCCCCTGGTAAAGGCCAGGCCCGGGGAGGGGTGATTGCCTGAGCTGATACCTTCTGACCATGCCGATTGGTCCCTCCGTCTGTTTCTCGGGAGGTGTGACCTGAGATGTAAACATTCACCTAAGGCGGGAGTGCCCTCTGAGAGGGTCCCCACAAGGAAGGAGCGCGCCATCGGAGACGCTGGCAATCATGGGGGATTTCTCCGCAATGGATTTCACTCCATCTCTCTCGACTTCTGCCCAAAAACGGAAACGTGACCAGCTACCAGTGACAAAAGTACTACCGCCTGCCCCACAGTTCCTCGTCGTTTCTCGATCTGAGGACGGAAAGGATTTTTCCTCTGTCAACCCTTTCGTTATCCAGAAGGGCGTCGATGCCATAGCCGGATCTGTCAAATCCTGTACCAGGTTGCGTAACGGTACCTTATTACTCGAAACTGAGAGCGCCTTTCAGGCACAAAAACTGCTTCGGGCCACACTCCTGTACACATTCCCTGTCCGGGTGGAGGCTCACCGAACTTTGAATTCGTCTCGTGGTGTGGTCTACACTAGATCCCTCGACGGTTTGACTGACGAGGAGATTCAATCTTTCCTCGCTGAGCAGGGCGTGACGGCTGTCCATAGGGTCATGAAAAAGGTCAACAATGACCTTGTACCGACCCGGACACTTTTTTTGACCTTCGATAGTGTTCAGCTGCCATCGCGCATCAAAGCGGGCTACGAGGTTATTTCTGTTCGCCCCTATGTCCCGACACCTACGCGCTGCTACCAGTGTCAGCGTTTCAATCACACTCGCCAATCTTGTTCCAATGCGGCTAAATGTGTCACTTGTGGCAGGGATGCCCATGAGGGTGACTGTCCACCTCCGTCTCCTCGTTGTGTGAACTGTCAGGGTGACCATGCTGCATCCTCCCGCGACTGTCCTGTCTATAAGGAAGAACGCTGTATCCAAGAAATTCGGGTCAAAGAGAAAGTGTCCACCTCGGCTGCTCGCAAGCTATTGGCTAGTAGGAAGCCCACGCTGCTCCCAGCGGGGAAATACAGTACTGTCCTCGCCTCTCCTCGGACTACCAGGGAGGTGGCAACCCAGACCTGCGATCTGACCTTCAGCACCACGGTCGTCCGTTCGGCCAGTGCTAAGATCGCGCGGTCGACGTCTCCTCTTCGTCCCATCACCCCACAGACACCAGCCCCTTCATCAGCTTCTGCTAAGACGAAGACCCAGAAGTCAGATGCACGGGCCTTCAAGAAGGAACCGTCCCGTGCAGACTTCCTACGTACCTCGACCTCCCAGCCTTCGTCCGGTACTTCCACCAAACGACCATCCAAGAAGGCTAATACGAAGCACAGTTCTCCTTCTCTGCCACGGCGCATTTCTTCTCCTGCGCCACCCAGCGGTTGCCGCCCCAGGCCGTCATCCCTTTCGCCTGCCCGCACCGCTGGTAGCCGAACATCTGGCCGTTCACCGGCGGAGGAAGCTCCCCCTCCCGGCCATCTTGCCAAGATGGCCGATGAACCTATAGAACCAATGGACGATGACTGTCCGCCTACTGATAGCGGCGGCAGTGCTCGCTCGAAGCCAGGCCCTCAGCGGCCTTCGAGGTGACCCCTTCTTTCATCTTCCTTTTTTCTTACGATGGCACTTATTCACTGGAATATTCGCAGCATTCGCTCCAACCGAGAGGACTTGAAGTTGCTGCTTCGCTTGCACCGTCCGCTCGTCGTAGCCCTCCAGGAAACGAAGCTACGCCCATGCGATCAAATTGCCTTGGCACACTACACCTCTGTGCGTTTTGACCTACCCCCTGTGGTAGGTATCCCAGCTCATGGAGGGGTTCTGTTGCTGGTCCGGGATGATATTTACTACGATCCCATCACGTTGCACACCGGCCTGCAAGCAGTTGCCATCCGCATTACTCTCCCCACTTTTACATTTTCCATTTGTACCGTTTACACTCCATCGTCGTCTGCCGTTACCAGGGCAGACATGATGCAACTTATTGCTCAGCTACCTGCACCATTTTTGTTAACTGGAGACTTCAATGCCCACCATCCCCTTTGGGGCTCTCCAGCATCCTGCCCGAGGGGCTCCCTGTTAGCAGACCTTTTCAACCAGCTCAATCTCGTCTGCCTCAATACTGGCGCCCCTACTTTTCTTTCGGATGCATCTCACACCTATTCCCATTTAGATCTCTCTATATGTACTCCCCAACTTGCACGCCGGTTCGAGTGGTATGCTCTTTCTGATACATATTCGAGCGACCACTTCCCGTGTGTTATCCATCTCCTGCAGCATACCCCCTCTCCGTGCTCATCTAGTTGGAACATCTCCAAAGCAGACTGGGGGCTCTTCTCTTCAAGGGCGACCTTTCAGGATCAAACATTCCCAAGCTGCGATAGTCAGGTCGCACACCTCACGGAAGTCATTCTCTCTGCTGCTGAATATTCCATCCCCCACCCTACTTCTTCTCCACGTCGCGTACCGGTCCCCTGGTGGACCGCAGCGTGTAGAGACGCTCTACGTGCTCGTCGACGTGCTTTACGCGCCTTAAACGCCACCCTACAGTGGCGAATTGTGTCAATTATAAACGATTACGTGCACAGTGTCGTCGTATTATTAAAGAAAGCAAGAAAGCCAGCTGGGCTGCTTTCACAAGCACCTTCAACAGTTTTACTCCTTCTGTTGTCTGGGGTAGCCTGCGCCGGCTATCTGGCACTAAGGTCCACTCACCAGTTTCTGGTTTGACGGTCGCGAATGACGTCCTTGTGGCCCCTGAGGCTGTCTCCAATGCCTTCGGCCGCTTTTTCGCAGAGGTTTCGAGCTCCGCTCATTACCACCCTGCCTTCCTCCCCCGCAAACAGGCAGAGGAGGCTAGGCCACCTAACTTCCGCTCCTCGAATCGTGAAAGTTATAATGCCCCATTCACCATGCGGGAACTCGAAAACGCACTTGGCCGATCACGGTCCTCCGCCCCAGGGCCTGATTCTATTCATATTCAGATGCTGAAGAACCTTTCTCCTGCGGGTAAAGGTTTTCTTCTTCGTACTTACAATCGCATCTGGATTGAGGGACATGTTCCCGCATGCTGGCGCGAGTCTATTGTCCCGATTCCTAAGCCGGGGAAGGACAAGCACTTGCCCTCCAGTTATCGACCCATCTCGCTTACCAGCTGTGTCTGTAAAGTGATGGAGCGAATGGTTAACTCTCGATTGGTTTGGCTGCTCGAGTCTCGACGCCTACTTACCAATGTACAATGTGGATTTCGTAGGCGCCGGTCTGCTGTTGACCATCTGGTTACCTTGTCGACCTTCATTATGAATAACTTCTTGCGGAAGCGCCCGACCGCGGCTGTGTTCTTTGATTTGGAGAAGGCTTACGACACCTGTTGGAGGGCGGGCATTCTCCGCACCATGCATACATGGGGTCTTCGCGGTCGCCTCCCTCTTTTTATTCGTTCCTTTTTAATGGATCGACAGTTCAGGGTACGTGTGGGTTCTGTCCTGTCAGACACCTTTCGCCAGGAGAATGGGGTACCACAGGGCTCAGTTTTGAGCGTCGCTCTCTTCGCCATAGCGATCAATCCAATAATGGATTGCCTCCCAGCTGATGTATCAGGCTCCCTTTTCGTGGACGATTTTACCATCTATTGCAGCGCGCAGCGTACGTGTTTCCTGGAGCGCTGTCTTCAGCGTTCTCTTGACCGTCTTTACTCGTGGAGTGTCGCCAATGGCTTCCGTTTTTCTGCCGAGAAGACGGTCTGTATTAACTTCTGGCGCTACAAAGAATTTCTCCCACCGTCTTTACGACTTGGTCCCGTTGCTCTCCCACTCGTGGAGACAACAAAATTTTTAGGTCTTACATTTGACAGGAAACTTAGTTGGTCTCCACATGTGTCTTATTTGGCTGCCCGTTGTACCCGTTCTCTCAATGTCCTCCGTGTTCTCAGTGGTATGTCGTGGGGAGCGGATCGAACCGTCCTCCTTCGCCTATATCGGTCGATCGTCCGCTCCAAGCTGGATTATGGGAGCTTCGTATACTCCTCTGCACGGCCATCCATCTTACGCCGCCTCAACTCCATACAGCATCGGGGTTTCCGACTTGCGATCGGAGCGTTTTATACTAGTCCCGTCGAGAGTCTTCATGCTGACGCTGGTGAGTTGCCACTCACCTACCGGCGCGATATACTGCTTTGTCGGTATGCCTGTCGGCTACTGGCAATGCCTGACCACCCATCTTATCGTTCCTTTTTTGATGACTCTCTCGACAGTCAATACGGGTTGTATGTCTCCGCCCTGCTACCCCCTGGAGTTCGCTTTCGTCGCCTCCTTCAACACCTTCATTTTTCACTCCCTGCCACCTTTCGAGTGGGCGAGAGCCACACGCCACCTTGGCTCCAGGCTCAGGTTCGCGTCCACCTTGACCTCTGCTCGCTCCCGAAGGAGGTTACCCCCGATTCAGTCTACCACTCCCGTTTTGTCGAACTTCGTTCGAAGTTCATTAATACGACCTTCATTTATACAGATGGCTCTAAGACCAATGACGGGGTCGGGTGTTCTTCTATTGTCGGGGCACAAAGTTTCCAATATCGGCTCCATGGCCATTGTTCGGTCTTCACAGCTGAGCTCTTTGCGCTCTACCAGGCTGTCCTTTACATCTGCCGCCACCGACATTCTGCATATGTCATCTGCTCCGATTCCCTGAGCGCTATCCAGAGCCTCGGTGATCCGTACCCGGTTCACCCTTTCGTGCACCGGATCCAACGCTCTCTTCAGCAGCTGGTGGACGTCGGTTCTCCGGTTAGCTTTATGTGGATTCCTGGCCATGTCGGTATCCCTGGGAACGAAGCTGCAGATGCCGCGGCCAAGGCTGCGGTCCTCCAACCTCGGACAGCTTCTTGTGGTGTCCCTTCGTCAGATTGTAGCAGGGTAATTTGTCGGCGCATTGTCTCGCTGTGGCATGCCGATTGGGCTGCACTTTCAGACAACAAGCTTCGGGCCTTGAAAGCTCTACCCGTGGCTTGGACGTCCTCCTCACGCCCTTCTCGGCGGGAGGAGGTAGTTTTGGCCCGGTTGCGAATTGGCCACTGCCGGTTCAGCCATCGCCATCTGCTGACGGCTGCGCCGGCGCCGTTCTGCCCATGTGGGCAATTGCTGACTGTCCGCCACATTTTAACGTCGTGTCCGAATTTTAACACCCTACGTCTCGATATTGGCCTGCCATGTACTGTAGAAGCCATTTTAGCGGATGACCCACGAGCAGCTGCTCGCGTTCTTCATTTGATTATGCTGTTTTCTTTTTTAATCCTATGCCTGTCAGTATGTCTTTCATCGTGTTCTCCGTTTTGTTGCTGTTTTAAACTTGTGACTCGCGGTGCATTCCTAAAGTAGTCTGGGCGCTAATGACCGTTGACGTTGTGCGCCCTAAAACCACAAAAAAAAAAAAAAAAAAAAACCTCCTTACGGCGCATTTCGCTCTCGTTTTAATTTCATTCGCGTTTCTATCATACTCCACTGTACTCCAAACCGTTCCGTACCGTTGTTTTCCTATTTCTCCAAGTAATTCCCACTATAGCATGTCTCCATTGCCGTAAAAGTCCATGCCTCATTGCCATAAATTGCCTTTCCGTAAGTCCCTGCTTCAGTCCCATAAATTGCCTTTCCGTTCAGGACATAACGAACACTCACTTTTGAAACCGTAGTCGGTTCACCGAAAGCATTTGAGGCCATTTTTACCCCAGTGTTCCTTCTGGTGCCGTCAAAACAATGCCTGTGAACTCCTCTAAAACATACAGCACAAACACCAAAAGATAAGAAACCAACATGCAAAACAATTACGAAAAGCAAGAATAGTGATATTACGTGAAGTGCACAGCGAAGTGACATTTAGGAATGTCCACTGAGGTTAGTATGTGGCCTCGTTCATGACGTCACTATCTTAAAGTGCCCTAAGTACAAAAATTCATAAACTGGATTTTGTCTCCATTTTTACCTGGTACAAAATGTTTCTCGAAGTGTTCAGTGGACATTATTTTAGTAAAAAGTTGCAACTCACTCCCCGCCCCCTCACAGATTTTTAAGGAATCAAATTCCTACTACTGGCGGAAGTAAAGCTGTGAGGAGGGGTCGTCAGTCGGGATAGCTCAGTCGGTAGAGCGCTTGCCCGCAAAAGACGAAGGTCCGGAGTTCGAGTCTCATTCCGCCACACAGTTTCAATGTCGGGAGTTTTAACTGATCTTGTGCGTTAGAAAGGAAGCTGATACTTCTGGGCCTTCTATTTGTCCTCTCTATTCTCTCTTTCTTGCCGAATGAATGAATCGGCTCGAGTTTTATGGTCACCGTGTTCGCCTGATTCGATTTCCCTTGACTTTCTTTCTTGGGGGACACTAAACGAGCGCGTTTATTCTACTCCGCCCACGAATGTGGAATAAATGTTAGCGCGCTTGCATGTTTCTCTCCTAACTGTGGATGCACATGATACTCTGTGAAGACTTCACGCAAGCTCGATCCAGCGACTCGCTAAGTTTTTGGAGATCCAGGGAGGTCGCTTTGAGCTTCTGCCCTGAGAACTACGTACGTTTTGTGAAAGACGTGCTGTCACTGTCAGGGTAAATAAAAAATTACAGTTGACTGCTCTTACTAAATGTAGTGCGTGTGTTTAACAGGTCCAAATTTTTAGGCCTGATGTTTCAGCAAATGAAGTGCTTGCCCGGAAACACAGTGGTCGCAGTATCAAATCCCGGCCGGACTAAGGAACTTCTTAGTCTACCTTTAACCCAGGTTTCACCTCTCAACGATGCGCGAGGTCGCCAGGGATAACTTGGGTAGGTTAGGGCCACGCATGTCGCCAAAGCAGCTTCCGATAGAATGTCTTGCACTGGGCTGTTCGCAATTACCTTCATCTCTAAACGGACAAGTTCAGTGGTTATTTCTCGTTAGTGACAAGTAAAGTATTTTTATCTGAGTATTACTCTTCACGAACATTTCTGACATGTCTAAATAGTAATTGTTACATTGGTGTTTAAGAAACTTCTGTTGTAGGATATGTATCGTTTAGAAAACAGCGTTACTGCGCAGCTGAAAAGAACAACATTAAAACAAAATCGAATTCTCGAAATCAAGAATTGTAACACGCAACCCTACTCGCTAAACATGCACTTCTCGTGGATGTGATTAGTGTCGTCAAATCCATTTTCTTTCAAAAATGTGCACTGCACGAAACTTCGGAAAATAGGTTTTTGTACTGTACTGTAGTGTCCTGTGGCGTCAGTGTGTGCAGATTTTGGTTAGAGTGTGAGAGTATACAGGATGATTCTGTGATGATGGTACACAGTTCCAGGAATTATGGAGAACGGTAAATTTACCAGTCTGAGGTAAGGGTTCCTGTACCGGAAACGACCAACTCGAAAGTTATCAGCGAAAGTTGTTCATATACCTCTGACAGTGGAATATATGTACCGGGACCGTTGTTGCTAAGATTGTAAGGCAGGAAACTTTCAAAGGCGGTGGTATGGCCCAAAACGAGAAGTAAAGTCCAGTAAACAAGGGGTCTAAAGTGCATAACTTAGGAGCTAAGAACACTTGCTTAGCTTAGATACTGTGAAACACATCTTTTCTACTGAACAAGTGCCCATACCTCTTAAGGTATGCCCCCCAGGGGGTCCACAACTCTTTTGTGGATACGTGCGTGGCGAGCACGGGGCCCCGAGCCATTGCAGCCTTCTTTCTCTCCCGGGCTGCATTTCCTTTCCCTTCCCCTCCTTTCCCCTCCATACTCCTTTCCCCTCGCCCTCTCCTCTCTCTCTATTGGTGTCCTTGCTTATGTTGGCCCCGCTATCCTCCTGGTTCTGTTGGTTTTACTCTGGCTTTGTTGCGTCCTTATCTCCTCTTTTTGGCATTCCTTGGTCCCCCTCTGGGGTTTGACCTCCATTCCAAAATTTCTCTTCCGTAGTGTGAGCCATTTGGGGAAGAGCACCTTACCTAGTGTCTCCGACGTGCGCCCTCCTAGTACATTCCACCTTTTCTTTCACGTCGTGGTCTGATGCTAGGGTGCATAGCCAGCACGGTAGCCAGCCCGTGTGGTGGGGTCGCTATGTACCCTTTTGGTTGAGCCCCCTGAACACACAGGGATCACACTTCTGATACCTGAGCTGTGACCTCCTCATGCATGCCTTGGAGTGGTTGCTCGTCATCCTGGAGCATCGGAACTCCCGGCAATGGCCGCCGTGCCAGACGGCCCTTGCTGTGGCTGGGTGGCGCCCGTGAGGAGAGCCCCTGATCGGAGTGGGTGGTATCAGGGCGGACGCTATGCAGATGAAACGCATAAGGGTCCAAAACTCTGGCCGTTCTGCGGCCGTCTCTCTGCGTGGTACTGATTCCTCAAGTGCTGCTTCTCTTGCCCCTTCGGCCTTCCCTTCCATGGCTACCCCCTGGGAAGAGGGTCAGGCCCGTCGTCTAGGGGCAAAACCTTTCCCCCGTTATCTAGTTTGCACCAGGACTGATAGAGATACTTTCACCAGTGTCAAGCCTTTATTCTTTGTGGAACACATTGAAGACAAGTTTGGCGACGTGGACTCCCTGAGCAAGATGCGGTCGGGTTCGTTGCTGATTAAAACTACTTCAGCTGCCCAATCTGCGGCCCTTCGTGCCTGTACCCATCTTGGCACAATTCCTGTGTCTATTACCCCTCACCAGTCTCTAAATATGGTCCAAGGTGTGATTTTCCACAGGGACCTCATCCTTCAAACTGATGAGGAACTTCGGGACAATCTCGCACGGCGGGGTGTTCACTTTGTTCGGCGTGTTCAGAAGGGTCCTAAAGATAACCGTATTGATACTGGTGCCTTTATCCTGGCCTTTGAAAGGGATACCCTTCCTGAGAAAGTTAAGATTATGGTCTATCGCTGTGATGTGAAGCCGTACATCCCACCTCCTATGCGGTGTTTTAAGTGCTTGCGTTTTGGCCACATGTCTTCTCGCTGTTCCCAGGACCCTCTCTGTGGTGACTGTGGACGTCCACTCCATGAGGGGAGTCCCTGTGTTCCCCCTCCTGTATGTGTAAATTGTCGTGGTAGTCATTCTCCACGTTCACCAGATTGCCCAGTTTATAAGAAAGAAAAAAAGATCCAAGAGTATAAGTCCCTCGATCGTTTAAGCTACACAGAGGCCCGTAAGAAATATGCACGACTGCACCCTGTGTCTATGACATCAAGTTACGCCTTGGTTACATCTTCCCCCCTTCCCCCCCCCTTCCTTACCCCCATCCCGGACCCCACTCCTCCC
This sequence comes from Schistocerca nitens, assembly GCF_023898315.1. Taxonomy (NCBI): domain Eukaryota; kingdom Metazoa; phylum Arthropoda; class Insecta; order Orthoptera; family Acrididae; genus Schistocerca; species Schistocerca nitens. Next base: position 17,327,260 of record NC_064622.1, read on the forward strand.
CCCCTCCCCTGCGGCTCCCACACCTTCTCCTCTGGGTGCTGCTCCCCCTCCCCAGCCGGAGAAGTGTCCCACTCCTTCGGCGTCTGCCGGTCAAGGGCGCCTCTCCCGGGATGCCCCTTCCCGGCACCTTCCAGGTCAAAGGTCTGCTGCCGCGCGGCGACCGCGAGAGCCGCGGTCTGTCGGCCCCCAGGTCGCCCGGTCTCTTTCTGTTCCTGATCTTGCTGCAGCTGGCTCCTTTATGCCACACAGCCCTCCTCGATCTCAGCCTGAAAAGAAGAAGAAACATAAGTCCCGGGACAAAGAGCCTCTGGTGTCACCGGAGGTCCCTTCCCCGACTTCACAACTGGATTCTGACCTGTCGTTTATGGATGTCGCCCCCTCCTTGTCTGTGACGGGTGGGGACCCGGCAGTATGACTGGATTTAGCGTGTTCAGCCCTCATTTAAACCATCGTTCTGTGGTTCTCCAATGGAATTGTAATGGCTACTATCGACACCTTCCGGAATTGAAATCCCTTCTTTCGTCCTACTCTGCAGCTTGTGTGGTTCTCCAGGAATCACATTTTACTGATGCTCACTCACCGACCCTCCGTGGGTTCCGTGTTTTCTGTCGCAATCGGGTCGGACCCTTGCGGGCTTCTGGTGGCGTTTGTACGTTGGTCCGTACCGACATTGCTTGCACGTGGATTCCTCTCCAAACTACATTGGAAGCGGTTGCTGTTAGGGTCCACTTAGACTCTGCAGTCACCGTTTGCAATTTTTATCTCCCTCCTGACAGGGCTCTTACACCTGTTGCCTTAACCACCCTTCTTCAGCAACTTCCTCCTCCCTTCCTCCTCCTTGGGGATTTTAATGCTCATCATCCTTTGTGGGGCAGTGCCTTTCCATCTAGACGAGGTCTTCTTATAGACCAATTTATTGCAGACCACGACCTGTGCCTTCTTAATGATGGCTCCCCTACTCATTTCAGTGCTGGTCATGGTACCTTTTCTGCCATTGATCTTTCTCTTTCTTCTCCCTCTCTCCTCCCTTCATTACACTGGTCGCCACACGACGACCTTTGTGATAGTGACCATTTCCCGTTGATTCTCACGCTCCCTTCGCGCTCCCCGATGGACAGGTTACCTCGTTGGTCTTTCCACCGCGCCGATTGGCCTCTATACACTGCACAGGTCGAGTTTTCTCCCTCTTTGTCGGGTTGTATTGATGACGTCCTACGTGACGTGTCTGACGCGATTGTTCGCGCTGCTAACGTTGCTGTCCCGCGCTCATCTGGACTATTTCGTCACCGGCAAGTCCCGTGGTGGAGTCCGGCCATTGCCATTGCCATCCGTGATCGCCGTCGAGCTTTGCAACACTTCAAGAGGCACCCATCCGTAGCCAGCCTTACTACTTTTAAACGCCTTCGCGCTAAAGCCCGTTATTTAATCAAACAGAGCAAGCGGATATGTTGGGAACGATTCGTTTCTTCCCTTGGTTCCACTGTCCCTCTGTCGCGGGTATGGGCTACACTTCGTTCTCTCCAAGGTTGCCATCGGCAGTCCACCCTACCAGGCCTTCACCTCCCAGATGGCATTTGTACGGACCCATTAGTTATCGCCGAACATCTTGCGACCCATTTTGCAGTGGCATCGGCGTCAGCCTCCTATCCCGCTGCTTTCCTTCATCACAAACAGCAGGCTGAAGCTCTCACCTTATGTTTCACCACTTGTGAGTCAGAATCTTATAACGCACCTTTTACTGAATGGGAATTTCTTTCTGCTCTATCTTCTTCTCATGATACGGCCCCTGGCCCAGATTCCATTCATAACCAACTGCTTCAACATCTCAGTGCTCCACAACGGCAACATCTTCTTCGGGTGTTTAACCGTATCTGGCTCCAGGGTGACTTCCCTTCTCAGTGGAGGGATAGCATTGTGGTTCCTGTCCTTAAGCCTGGTAAGAACCCCCTATCTGTTGACAGCTATCGGCCAATTAGTTTGACCAATGTTGTTTGTAAGTTACTTGAACGGATGGTAGCCCGTCGGCTCACTTGGGTCCTCGAATCTCGGGATCTATTGTCCCCTTACCAGTGTGGCTTTCGAGAGGGACGATCTCCAATCGATCATTTACTTCGCTTGGAATCCGCAGTTCGGCAGGCTTTTTCCCAGCGCCGCCATTTGGTTGCAGTGTTTTTTGACCTTCGCAAGTCCTATGACACGGCCTGGCGCTATCACATCTTACTAACCCTTCATCAGTGGGGTCTTCGGGGCCCACTCCCGAATTTTATCCGCCAGTTCCTGATCCATCGGTCATTCAGAGTTAGAGTTGGTACTGCTTTTAGTTCTCCACGGACCCAGGAGACGGGCATCCCACAGGGTTCTGTCTTGAGCGTCCTCCTTTTCCTCATTGCTATCAATGGACTTGTGGCCTCTGTCGGTCCCTTGGTCGCCCCTGCCCTGTATGTGGATGATTTCTGCATTTGGGTTAGTTCCTCCTCGATGGCATCTGCAGAACGGCAGCTCCAGGTGGCGATACGGCGTGCCTCTGCATGGACCCTCTCACACGGGTTTCAATTCTCTCCTTTAAAATCGCGGGTGGTCCACTTCTGTCGCCGTACTACGGTCCACCCTGATCCAGAGCTCTATCTCGCTGCACAACGATTGCCTGTGGTTTCACAGTTTCGTTTCCTGGGTCTTCTTTTCGACAACAAGCTCACTTGGTTGCCCCATATCAGACTCCTGAAGGTAGGATGTTTACGTAAACTCAATGTCCTTCGCTTCCTTGCCCACTCCTCTTGGGGTGCGGACCGTTCTCTCCTCCTCCGTCTTTATCGTGCTCTAGTTCTGTCTCGTTTGGACTATGGTTGTCAAGTTTATGGTTCAGCTGCTCCTTCCACACTGCACGTGCTGGATCCAGTCCACCATCGTGGTATCCGTTTGGCCACCGGTGCCTTCCCTACTAGCCCTGTTGATAGTCTCCTGGTTGAAGCTGGGATCCCACCCCTTTCTGTTCGGCGGTCCCAGCTTCTGGTGTCTTATGCCCTCACTATCCGTTCTTCTCCCTCTCATCCTTCCTATTCTATCCTGTTCCCAGACCATGGACGTCGCCCACCCGACTCCCGCCCTCGGGCGGGTTTACCGGTTGGGCTGCGCCTTGCGTCTCTTTACCGTGATTTTCAACTTCCTTCTTTGTCCTGTCTTCCTCGCTCCCTCCCCTCCACCCCTCCTTGGTTAGTTCCACGGCCTCGAATTCGGATGGATCTCCGCCGCGGTCCGAAAGATTCCATCCCCCCGGTGGTGTATCGTTCCTTTTTCCGCAAAATTTTATGGGAGTTTCGGGATGCTGTTGTTTTTTACACTGATGGCTCTAAATCTGCTGATCATGTTGGGTATGCCTTCACGTCCTCTGTTGGAACGGAAAATCATCTGCTGCCACCTACATGTGGGGTGTTTACTGCGGAATTGATGGCAATTTCCCGGGCCCTTACCTTTATTAAACAATCCCAACACAACCGCGTTTGTTATGTACGGACTCGATGAGTGGCCTTCTTGCTATTGACCGGTGTTTTTCGCGCCATCCCTTGGTCTCTGCCATCCATGACCATCTCGCTGATATTCACCGTGCTGCTTGTTCCATTGACTTCCTTTGGGTCCCTGGCCATGTGGGTATCCCGGGAAATGAGCTCGCTGATCGTTTGGCTGGGGGAGCAGTTACTTACCCCCCGTTTCCTGTAACCCCTCCTGCAGCGGATTTACGGCTTCACATCAAATCCCACTTCGCGCAGTCATGGGCCAATTCTTGGGAGGCTACTCCACTGTCTAATAAACTTCGTGCAATTAAGGTGACACCAGGCCCATGGCGTTCTTCCTTTCGCCTCTCCCGAAAGGACTCGACCACACTGTGTCGTCTCCGCATTGGTCATACCAGGCTGACCCATGGTTTTCTTTTGCGTGATGAGCCACCCCCGCTATGTGGTTGTGGAGCCTTCCAGTCAGTGGCCCACATTTTGGTTGAATGCCCCCTTCTTTTGGCTCTGCGTACTAAGTACAGACTCCCCCACACTTTACCTTTGATGTTGGCTGACGATTCCCGGATGGTCTCTCTGGTTCTCGGTTTCCTCCGGGAGAGTGGTTTTTATTCTCAGTTTTAAGGTTTTTAATCTCTCTCTGGTGTTGGGGCAGGGCGGTGAGTGTTTGGGTGTCTCCCACTGTAGGCAGTGTTTAGAGATTCCCGATTCACCTCCCTGACCAAGATCCTCTTTTCTTCCCCTTTTACTCTTTTTACCCTTTTTTTTAAGGCTTGGTTAGTCTTTTTATTCCCATACGTATTTTCTGCATTATAGCAGTTGTACCTTTTAAGTCACAGGTGGTCTTGCCTATGCTGCTTCAGCATAGTGTTGGGTTCGTTCTCTTGCCGACTTCCCTCATTTGTTTTTACCAATGACAACGTGACTGCCCTTTACGTTTTTTCCCTTTTTCCGTTTTATTGTTCTGACTTTTCTGAGATGTCCCGTTAGCAGAATGGAGTATATTTGAAACAAGGGACTGATGACCTCGCTGTTTGGTCCCTTAAACCTCAAACAACCAACCAACCAACCATCTTAAGGTATGCATATTGCACCTGTTGTTTACTGGACATTTTTTCCTTGTTTTGGTGCGTGCTAGCACTTCTGAAAGTTGCCTACCCTACAGTCTTAGCAACAACATTACCTGTACATGTTTTCCCCCGCTTCAGAGGTATAAGAACAATTTCCCCTGATAACTTACTACTTCCGAAGTGCCCTTACCTCTGACTGAAACATTTATCCTTCATCATCATCCCTGAAAGCGTGTATCGTCACGAAATTACCCTGCTTGAGAGTGAGAGAGTGAGAGAGTGAGAGGTGTTACTTCCCAACAAAACAGCGTTCACCAGAGTGCAGTGAATAACCAGAAACACGAGCGCCGCTATCTTTCCTTGCAGACGATTAGATAACATTCCTCATTTGCTGTCGTCCCGCTTGTGTCCACACGGTTACGAGACACGGACCGAAGTTCGAACCGCTTGAACAGGAGGGGAACAACCTGCCAGATGGGAGCCAAAGTCGCCGCACACAGTCGTAAACTCCGACGTAAAACTTTACGATCAGCTAGGTGGAATGGACAGTTGCACAGGTACGGGAACGTCACGGTGGTGGTGGTGGTGGTGGTGGTGGTGGTGGTGGTGGTGCTGGTGCCGCCGTCGTTAATGCTCCTGACTCTCGAGCTTGGGGACACTGATTAGATTCCCGGCCGGGTCGGAGATTTTCTCCGTTCGGGACTGGATGTGTGTGTTGTCCTCGTCATCGAGGCGCAAGTCGTCGAGGCGGCGACAAATAAAGACTCAATTAGAATTATATATTAACACCTTCAGCTGCTGACAGGCGTTGATATATATCAACGGCGACAGGAAAAATGTGTGCCCCGACCGGGACTCGAACCCGGGATCTCCCGCATACACGGCAGACGCTCTATCCATCTGAGCCACCGAGGGCACATAGGATAGTGCGGATGCAGGGACCATCTCGCCCACGCCTCCCGCGAGACCCACATTCTCACCATACATATGTCCACACACTACACGTTCATGTAAGTATAGAGTTCTGGCAATACCGGCCATGACCTTCCTCTTCTGCGCGGATGCACACATATTGCCCGAACTCTTACGGGATATAGTAATAATGTCTTCCACGAGCAATGAGTATGTTGGGTAGGGACACTACGAATGTAGTGTGTGGACATTTGTATGGTGGGGGGCGTGCGCGAGATGGTCCCTGCAGTCGCACTATCCTCTGTGCCTCGGTGTCTCAGATGGATAGAGCGTCTACCATGTAAGCAGGAGATCCCGGGATCTAGTCCAGGTCGGGGCACACATTTTCACCTGTCCCCGTTGATATATATCAAAGCTCGTCAGCAGCAGAAGGTATTAATATATAATTCCAATTTCGTTCTAGACCGCTGCAGGTCATCAATGGTATCTGTTCTTTCGCACATGTCCGAAAGAACACACTTTATCCATAAAAGTATATAATGAATAAAGACTTGTCCTAGGCGGCTGAACAACCCGAAATATAGGGTATCGCGGCCCGTAGAGCCATGCGATCATTTCACCAGCGCGAATAGACATCTGCGATGTGTCACCGAATGGGTAGGTGGTTACAGGTGACCTACTGCCGCATTTATGGAGGAGCAAATGCCATTCTAAACGATGCCGTCGTGTTCCGACAAGCTCTTAAAAACAGTGGTAAGCGGCTTGCTATGGAATGGAGACGGCGATTATTGCTGGAACATCCAGTTTTCAGTTATATCATTCGGTTTAACGTGACTGTTAAAACCACTCAAAATAATCGGTTTCCGAAATAAGATTTTCGTTTTTTATTCCTATTGCTTCCTGTGATTAACGTAGAATAGAAGAAAAATTGAAAAAATTTTATTCTGTTTCCAAATATACAGAACCGTGATAGTAAATTAAATAAGCAAATAAAAGAAAACCTAGATCATCTACCGTTCGCTGCTTTTCTCGAGAAGTGATAGTTGATGAATATTACAAAAAAAAAATCACTAGTATTCTGCTACGGATTCTATTTTTTTTTTTTAACTCTGCTCAAAAGTCGGGCTACACTCGGGAATCGTGTCACTATTTGGGCATTACGAATAGCCAGTGCTAAAGTATGAAAACTGAGGTGTGAGAACTCTAATTTTCATGGCAGTTTGCCCGTTTTGAAGAGTTTCTAGCAGATAAAGGCATATTACGTACACTCAGGCAGCAGATCATTTACTTTCTATTCTTATATTATGAATGAGTTGTAGCGTAATTTTTTCAATTTATTACTGTTACAGTAATTTCTTTCATTATTTCATAGAAATGGGAGACAAATCTTTAATCTTTTAAAGCAAATCAAGCAATAAGACACAAGAAATTACATACCTTGGCTGCGAAAGGACGTTGATGACAATCAGTGGCAAAGTTGAAAATTTGTGCCGGACCGGAATTCGAACCCAAGTCTCCTGCTTACCAGGCAGATGGTCTGACCGCTGAGCCATCCGGACACAGTGGTCATCGCAACTTGCTCGTGCTCGCCGAGCACGCCTCATGTCAGACCAAAATTCTCAACTTATCCACACACTACTGATGTAGCGCCCCATGTCCATTATCGTCATTACTCCTGGCATTTCGCTGATTCCCATAAGGGTTCGAGCATGGTGTGTGCATCTGCACTGGCCATCTCCTCTTAATTATATATCCTCGTATATACAGGGTGGAGCAAATAAAACTGGCTCGGAGAACAAGTTCCAGGGTACAAAGAGATACTGCAGAGCAAATGAATACAGTACTAACGTGATAACAGGAAGTGTTCAAAGTGACCACCAATAATCTCTTGGCACTTCTGTGACGTGGTCAGCAACTTGCTGAATGCAGATCGAATGGGCTGCTGGAATTGCTGCAACATCAGCCGAAATGTTCTGCTGCAGTTCTTGAAAACTGTGAGGGTGGTTCCGACACGTCTTAGACCTGAGGGCTCCCCACAAAAAGTTATCGCACACTGACACATCAGATGACGCGGGTGATCTGCTAGGTCCCAACCAGACTGACCTCTGCTACAAACTCTGTGAGGCGTGAAGACTGTGTAAATGTGCTCCAACGTTTGGCTGGCTAGTTGCTCCATCGTGTTGGAAGTAACTGTAGGTGTCTCCCTCCTCCGTCGGTGCTGCCGCAAATGGTTACAAAAATTGTGACAATTTAACTCGCCAAAGTTAGCGTCGGAGGAAAGAACATGGGATCAACAATGCAGCGTGGAGACGTGCACACCAAACCCCAAACTTCTGATTATGCTGTGGTGTTTGATGGTAGTTATGCAGATTCTCCACCGCCCACAACCTGTGATTCTGAGATGACATATCTATTCAGGCGAAACCAAGGCTTGATCAGAGATAAAGAACAGTTCCATGTCCAAGCCATTCATTGTTATCTCAGTGAACAGCTACTCACAAAACTGGAGGCGCTGAGGAGCATAAGGTGGCTTTAATGCACGTGCAACAGAGACTCGGTAGGGATGCATCTGCAGGTGAAGTATTCGTATGCATGATCGATGTGATCTGCTCGTCATTTCCTATAGGTGCCATGTTTTGTTTAGTAGGACTCTGAAGCATTTTCTGGTGAACTGTAGCCACGCTTTCTGGTGTGCGGGCACGTTTCGGAATGTTTTTGACTTGTTCAAAACAGATCCCGCCTGACTGTGGGTTGCATGGCACCCTTTGCTGGCACTTTGACACCATGAAACTTCTCAGCAAACAAGTGACCACACAGTTTCCACGACTTAGTTGTCACGTAACTCTCCACAGCGAACACCCTCTGCTCCACTGTGATCACCATCGTCTCCTTTGCACTGCTCCACTCACACTGACACAGCCCACACTACCCTCTGAACTGGCGTGGATCATGTGGCAGGCATACAAGTCGTGTGCGCGTCACGGGGTGTGGTTATATGCATACATTCACGTCCAGTCGTACTCACTTGTCTGGGTCACTTTTATTTGCCCCACCCTCCATGCGGCATATGCTCTTTCGGACATGCTCGATTAGACACCTTTTTTGATCCAGCAGCCATTATGAAGTATATATTGCTACGTCGCTCCGTTAAAGTGTTGCTACACTAGGGTTGGTGCCATTTGGCACGGTGAAGACAGCGAGAAACTACCGTATAGACCGAATGGAGTGACGTGTTGCACGCTGCAGGTATACGAGAACCTTCAGGCACGACACACGGCAACAGGTACAGCACTGCTTTGCCAATGTTGTAGCCATTCTTATGTCGTGTATTTGTTGCTCGTTTCTGTTAATATTGTTATTTTAATAACACTGATCGCTTTACACAATATTACAAACCAAGGCAAATTTTACGAATAAAAATTACTCCTCCTTGTAAAGGAACATCCTTCTCTAGCGTTTCTTTTCCTCAACAGTAGTTGCCGATACCAGTATTTTCCGAATTTTGGAGAGGTGAGTATTATCTCAGTAGCTTTTCTGAAAACTTTCATATAATTTTATACACAGTATGCCATATTTATAGCTAAAATGTATGAAAACTAATTACGTTATAAAATATTTTAGTCTCGAAGTTACAATCGATAAGTACTAGTTCTGAATGTACAGTTTAATTTTTTAGAAACATTTCAAATTACGAATTATTTGCACACTTAAAATTTCTGTTATTAATTGCGCAGTCCTGTATTGTTTACTATGTTTATTTCTGGATTCATTTATGAGATAATAATCGAAATTAATAATGTGACGAAAACTAGTAGGAATTCATTAGTTAAGAAAAATTGTGAATCCTTTGGAATATGGTTATTTCCGCATGGTGTGTGAGTCGTAAGCTTGCCTCTGGTGTAATCCGACGTATTTTTGTGTAATAGATGCGATCGATGTAATTTCGGCCTTGTTAATGTGAAAAATCAAAATACATGTTTGATGATGTACTAAAATGTGAGAGAATCAGTGGAAAATATATTTACGTAAAAAATTCTGCAACAACAGTCTTCCAGTTTATTTAGTTCAAACCAATGGTGAGGACCTGGCCGTAAGATTTTCAGCTTCAAGAATCAGACTGCTAGACAAGAACTGGAGCCCTAACAACGTGACAAGCTACGTAAACTTGAGTTTATTGTAGTCTTCACTCCTCTCAAAATCTTCATAAAAGAATTTGCTTATTAATCGCTTGGACTGGTCATTGTTTAATGTGAACAATAGGTGGAAGGAGGGGGGGAGATTACATTCTGTAAAACAGATTTATTTAAAAACGGGAAATCTTTGTGCTTGTGCTATGGACTAATTGATATTTCGGTTGTTTACTTGGTTATTAGAGAACATAAACACACACTACAGAGACCAAACAAATACCAAATAATACCGCTATCGGTTTTAACCGGTCGGTTTTGCCGCCAGCCTACAGACTCCGATCGCTGTCACTGGTGATGGTTACCGCGAGTGAGTGTAGCGCATCAGCAGAACAGCGGCAACACGTGTGACGACGGGGAAGCTTGGATCGAAGTGTGGCGAGCAGTATTGCTTGGATTGTGAGGTGCTGCGGCCGCGACGTGTGAGGTGTGCGGGGGAGGGAGGGGGGTTGTGTGTATAGGTATAGAACCAAACACCTTCCACCTATCTAGTTTCCAACCTTATTTTATTTAGCAATCAGTTTGTAACACCTCCGATTTATGTATCCCGCTCGATCGGGATCAGATAGCAGCCCAAATAATAATTAATTGATGTGACCGTGTACCTAATGGGGCTGGCAATCGGATTTGACTGCTACGGAGTTGTTACATTCCATTTTGTCTTCTCAAATGCTGTAATAATGAAATGTCTGGTGACAAGAAGAACGCCAACACAGCTTCACTAATCAAGAACCTATATTCGTCTCAAAAACACAAGAAAAAGGAGACAGCCACTGCCTTCGTCATACATATTTAATAACGGCTAATCTCAGCACAGGCTTCTTCGTTATTCATAATCGTCACACGCTAATACAATCACTGCAATCCAACACTGCAATCCAAATGATGCCGGCGCGGTAGACGCGAAACCAAAAAATATCGGCACAGAATATCACTGATCACTCTAGTAATTATACTTTTCACTTTCTCGTATTATTCTAACACAAAGGGGTTAAACCGCGGCGATGGCCACTCCCTTTGTCGGTAAGCCTTGCATTATATCAACAGGCCTCCACCCGCTCGGCCCGCAACCAGGGAACTGACTCAACTCTACACTCGCTCTCGCAACCCGACACTATCGATTGTTTGCCCTATCGACCTGTGCCGAGTGCAAACTTATAGTAAGGGCCTACGGACCCCTTACAAGTTTCAGCGTGCTACTACGCCATCTTCAGGTACCTGAGAGACATGTAGGAAGACTACCTCGGTTGTGATCAAAACAGGGACCAGCAATAGTGGCATTAGTAGATTTTTGCTATAACTATCACTTCAACCATCATCTCCCGACCAATCATCGGAAGATGATGGTTGAAGTGGTCGCTATAGCAAGCAGAAAGCGACTAATAGCAGTATTGCTGGTCCCTGTTTTGATCACGACGGAGGTAGTCTTCCTACATGTCGGTCAGGTGCCTGAAGATGGCGTAGTAGCAGGCTGAAACTGGCTGCCAAGTAAGGTTGGAAACTAGATAGGTGGAAGGTGTTTAATTTGACTTCCTCTGTCGAACAGCCGAGTCCCGCAACCATCTCTAAAAAGACGGACATACAGACACTTTCGGAAGACTATTGTAAGTAATGTTTAATCGCTATTCAGCTTAGAGGCCATCTGATCGTGACAGTCGTACTAAGTCACGACTAGCACGCTTCAGGGAGAGAGAACCAGCTGGCGAGTAAGAAGCGACCGCAGCGGCAACCTTCTCAGACTCGTCATACTCTCTCACAAGTAGCCTGGGAAGCAAGGGAGGAAGGAAGCCGTAATAGCAGTGACGTAACACCGCTGCCTTGGTTTCTAACGTATGCAACCCACATCAGACTGGTACTCGCTCAGTTTCTGATCTGTGCTAGCCACGCGTCACCAGCTACCACAGCTGCGACTGTTCCAAGCAGGCGACCACGAGGAGCCGAGGCAAACGGCCAGGAACAGCACTTACTGGACCGGCAGACATTCGGCGTGGGCGTGAGTTCTGTGCAGAGCAGCAGCACCAGACACCGTGGTGCAGCCTGCGACCGCCAGCTCAACCGTAGGGGCAGAGCTGGCCGGACCAAACAGCTTACGGCTGCAAGTCCACAAGGAGGCTCGCGGCAGCTGGAACACCGCACTCTAGCACGACGTGAGAGAGTGGGCGTAGACGTGCGAGCCAGCAGTGCCCGAGGACCACGGCAAGCTACGCGAACAGCGCTAGCTCCGGCTCCCGCATGAACGCCATAAGCGTTAAGCCGTCGCCACACGGACCGTGCTGTCGAACGTTAACGCTGAGCGTGCCAAGTTCAACGTGCTGCTGAACGCTCAGGAACGATGCGACTTGTGCATACGGTACGTGGGACCCAACGTGGTATACGCGATCGCAACGCACTCCAGCGGCAGTTGAGGGATGTTTCTAGTTCGTAAATCACACTGTTTACTCAACGGGCGCGCGTAAAATTCCCACGTTAGCCCTATGAAAACGCACAAATCCTCCATCTTCCACGAAAAGGAAAGTACCCTGTCCAATCAATAAGGACACAGACTTACAGAAGTTCCGTTACAAACAGTGCGGTACTAATTTGGAATACTTCTCCGCATAAGATAAACATTATTTCATCATTCCCACATTTTAGTAGAAGCCCCAAGATTAGTCTTACCTGATCACTGTTCCTGCCCAGTAGCAGAATCTTTGCAACATGTGAATTACGAAGCGTAAAAGAAAAATGAGCAAAATATCTTTATACAAGTAGCGCAAGTTGTCCGAAAGATAAAGCCAATCGAACGAAGTCACCCCTCAAAAAAAGGTGAATTTATATTTACATAACATCAAATATTATAGCATATACTTTTATTAAACTAAGTATCAGAACCTACTAAAAACGCAAATGTTAGGAAAAAAAATTGGAAGTGTCAAGAGGCGAACCACCGCCCCAACAAAATCTCATGAATAGACAGAGACGCTACTCATTACACTTTTTTTTAATCTTATTTTGTTCGTTTTCGTTCGTTGTATCTGCTCTGGGTGGACGTCGAAAGGCACCCGTTTCAGTTCGTTGTTGATCCATTAACTCAGTTTTTTTATTACACAAGGCAGCTAGCCCTCTGACCGAACACCTGAGCTACCGTGCCGGCTACTAAACTAACAATAATTCCCGTTTACTTTATCATATTATATTACGCTTTGTTAAGAATGTTAATTGCAGATAATTGTTACTAATTGAAATTCAATTAAAACAAATTGTACCAGGAACCATGCGTTTTGGGTGGATCTTCAGTGTGTCGCTGCCTTCAAATAGCCTACTCTGATAATACGCAAGTTACAATAATTCTTTTGCCACGAATATGATGTTTCTCCCCCCCCCCCCCCCACCCGAACCATGGACCTCGCCGTTGGTGGGGAGGCTTGCGTGCCTCAGCGATACAGATGGCCGTACCGTAGGTGCAACCACAACAGAGGGTTATCTGTTGAGAGGCCAGACAAACGCGTGGTTCCTGAAGAGGGGCAGTAGCCTTTTCAGTAGTTGCAGGGGCGACAGTCTGGATGACTGACTGATCTGGCCTTGTAACACTAACCAAAACGGCCTTGCTGTGCTCATACTGCGAACGGTTGAAAGCAAAGGGAAACTACAGCCGTAATTTTTCCCGAGGGCATGCAGCTTTACTGTATGGTTAATGATGATGGCGTCCTCTTGGGTAAAATATTCTGGAGGTAAAATAGTCCCCCATTCGGATCTCCTGGCGGGGACTACTCAAGAGGACGTCGTTATCAGGAGAAAGAAAACTGGCGTTCTACGGATCGGAGCGTGGAATGCCCGATCCCTTAATCGGGCAGGTAGGTTAGAAAATTTAAAAAGGGAAATGGATAGGTTATAGTTAGATATAGTGGGAATTAGTGAAGTTCGGTGGCAGGAGGAACAAGACTTTTGGTCAGGCGAATACAGGGTTATAAATAAGAGGTGCATTCAAGTTCTAAGGCCTCCGATTTTTTTTCTCTGGACTGAAAAGAGATAGTAACATGCGCATTGTTTTAAAATGAGGCCACGTTCATTGTCAATACGTCCCAGAGATGGCAGCACCGTATGGCAGATGGAATTTTACCGCCAGCGGCGAGAATGAGAACTGTTTTAAATACTTAAAATGGCGACGTTTTCCTTACTTGAACAGCGTGCAATCATTAGTTTTCTGAATTTGCGTGGTGTGAAACCAATTAAAATTCGTCGACAGTTGAAAGAGACATGTGGTGATGGAGTTATGGAGAGAATTGTTTTGGGGGATCACCGAATGACTGTTGAACAGATCGCCTCCAGAGTTGGCATTTCTGTTGGTTCTTTGGACACAATCCTGCATGACGACCTGAAAATGCGAAAAGTGTCATCCAGATGGGTGCCACGAATGCTGACGGACGACCACATGGCTGCCCGTGTGGCGTGTTGCCAAGCAATGTTGACACGCAACGACAGCATGAATGGGACTTTATTTCCGTAGGTTGTGACAATGGATGAGACGTGGATGCCATTTTTCAATCCAGAAACAAAGCGCCAGTCAGCTCAATGGAAGCACAGATTCACCGCCACCAAAAAAAATTTCGGGTAACCGCCAGTGCTGAAAAAATGGTGTCCATGTTCTGGGACAGCGAGGGCGTAATCCTTACCCATTGCGTTCCAAAGGGCACTACTGTAACAGGTGCATCCTACGAAAACGTTTTGAAGAACAAATTCCTTCCTGCACTGGAACAAAAACGTCCGGGAAGGGCTGCACGTGTGCTGTTTCACAGAGACAACGCACCCGCACATCGAGCTAACGTTACGCAACAGTTTCTTCGTGATAACGACTTTGAAGTGATTCCTCATGCTCCCTACTCACCTGACCTGGCTCCTAGTGACTTTTGGCTTTTTCCAACAATGAAAGACACTCTCCGTGGCCGCACATTCACCAGCCGTGCTGCTATTGCCTCAGCGATTTTCCAGTGGTCAAAACAGACTCCTAAAGAAGCCTTCACCGCTGCCATGGAATCATGGCGTCAGCGTTGTGAAAAATGTGTACGTCTGTCGGGCGATTACGTCGAGAAGTAACGCCAGTTTCATCGATTTCGGGTGAGTAGTTAATTAGAAAAAAAATCGGAGGCCTTAGAACTTGAATGCACCTCGTACAAAGTCAAATAGGGGTAATGCAGGAGTAGGTTTAATAATGAATAAAAAAAATAGGAATGCGGGTAAGCTACTACAAACATCATAGTGAACGCATTATTGTGGCCAAGATAGACACGAAGCCCACGCCTACTACAGTAGTAAAAGTTTATATGCCAACTAGCTCTGCAGATGATGAAGAAATTGAAGAAATGTATGATGAAATAAAAGAAATTATTCAGATAGTGAAAGGAGACGAAAATTTAATAGTCATGGGTAACTGGAATTCGGTAGTAGGAAAAGGGAGAGAAGGAAACGTAGTAGGTGAATATGGATTGGGGCTAAGAAATGAAAGAGAAAGCCGCCTGGTAGAATTTTGCACGGAGCATAACTTAATCATAGCTAACACTTGGTTCAAGAATCATAAAAGAAGGTTGTATACCTGGAAGAATCCTGGAGATACTAAAAGCTATCAGATAGATTATATAATGGTAAGACAGAGATTTAGGAACCAGGTTTTAAATTGTAAGACATTTCCAGGGGCAGATTTGGACTCTGACCACAATCTATTGGTTACGACCTGTAGATTAAAACTGAAGAAACTGCAAAAAGGTGGGAATTTAAGGAGGTGGGACCTGGATAAACTGAAAGAACCAGAGGTTGTAGAGAGTTTCAGGGAGGGCATAAGGGAACAATTGACAGGAATGGGGGAAAGAAATACAGTAGAAGAAGAATGGGTAGCTTTGAGGGATGAAATAGTGAAGGCAGCAGAGGATCAAATAGGTAAAAAGATGAGGGCTAATAGAAACCCTTGGGTAACAGAAGAAATATTGAATTTAATTGATGAAAGGAGAAAATATAAAAATGCGGTAAATGAAGCAGGCAAAAAGGAATACAAACGTCTCAAAAATGAGATCGACAGGAAGTGCAAAATGGCTAAGCAGGGATGGCTAGAGGATAAATGTAAGGATGTAGAGGCTTATCTCACTAGGGGTAAGATAGATACTGCCTACAGGAAAATTAGAGAGACCTTTGGGGAAAAGAGAACTACTTGTATGAATATCAAGAGCTCAGATGGAAACGCAGTTCTAAGCAAAGAAGGGAAAGCAGAAAGGTGGAAGGAGTATATTGAGAGTTCATACATGGGAAATGTGCTTGAGGACAATATTAAGGAAATGGAAGAGGATGTAGATGAAGATGAAATAGCAGATATGATACTGCGTGAAGAGTTTGAAAGAGCACTGAATGACCTGAGTCGAAACAAGGCCCCGGGAGTAGCCTACATTCCATTAGAACTACTGACTGCCTTGGGAGAACCAATCCTGACAAAACTCTACCATCTGGTGAGCAAGATGTATGAGACAGGCGAAATTCCCTCAGACTTCAAGAAGAAGAATATAATAATTCCAATCCCAAAGAAAGCAGGTGTTGACAGATGTGAAAATTACCGAACTATCAGTTTAATAAGTCACGGCTGCAAAATACTAACGCGGATTCTTTACAGACGAATGGAAAAACTAGTAGAAGCTGACCTTGGGGAAGATCAGTTTGGATTCTGTAGAAATATTGGAACACGTGAGGCAATACTGACCCTATGGATTATCTTAGAAGCTAGATTAAGGAAAGGCAAACCGACGTTTCTAGCATTTGTAGACTTATAGAAAGCTTTTGACAATGTTGACTGGAATACTCTCTTTCAAATTCTAAAGGTGGCAGGGGTAAAATACAGGGAGCGAAATGCTATTCAAAATTTGTATAGAAACCAAATGGCAGTTATAAGAGTTGAGGGGCATGAAGAGGAAGCAGTCGTTGGGGAGTGAGACAGGGTTGTAGCCTCTGCCCGATGTTATTCAATATGTATGTTGAGCAAGCAGTGAAGGAAACAAAAGAAAAATTCGGAGTAGGTATTACAATCCATGGAGAAGAAATAAAAACTTTGAGGTTCGCCGATGACATTGTAATTGTCAGAGACAGCAAAGGACTTGGAAGAGCTGTCGAACGGAATGGATAGTGTCTTGAAGGGAGGATATAAGATGATCAACAAGAGCAAAACGAGGATAATGGGATGTAGTCGAATTAAGTCGCGTGATGTTGAGGGTATTAGATTAGGAAATGAGACACTTAAAGTAGTAAAGGAGTTTTGCTATTTAGGGAGTAAAATAACTGATGATGGTCGAAGTAGAGAGGATATAAAATGTAAACTGGCAATGGCAAGGGAAGCATTTCTGAAGAAGAGAAATTTGTTAACATCGAGTATAGATTTAAGTGTCAGGAAGTCATTTCTGAAAGTATTTGTATGGAGTGTAGCCATGTATGGAAGTGAAACATGGACGATAAATAGTTTGGACAAGAAGAGAATAGAAGCTTTCGAAATGTGGTGCTACAGAAGAATGCTGAAGATTACATGGTTAGATCATATAACTAATGAGATATTGAATAGTACTGGGGAGAAGAGGAGCTTGTGGCACAACTTGACTAGAAGAAGGGATCGATTGGTAGGACATGTTCTGAGACATCGAGGAATCACCAATTTAGTATTGTAGGGCAGCGTGGAGGGTAAAAATCGTAGAGGGAGACCAAGAGATGAATACGCTAAGCAGATTCAGAAGGATGTAGGATGCAGTAGGTACTGGGAGATGAAGAAGCTTGCGCAGGGTAGAGTAGCATGGAGAGCTGCCTCAAACCAGTCTCAGGACTGAAGACCACAAAAACAAACATGTTTCTCATTTTTTATTGGTACGAATCACACAACTAACAACGGGTTTTCCAGTGATTCTCAATTTGT
Organism: Schistocerca nitens; assembly: GCF_023898315.1. NCBI lineage: Eukaryota > Metazoa > Arthropoda > Insecta > Orthoptera > Acrididae > Schistocerca > Schistocerca nitens. Next base: position 17,344,847 of record NC_064622.1, read on the forward strand.
TGGTGCTCAGAAACGGCATATATACATATAGGCTTGAAATGAATGCCAATTTGCCGTCTCACAACTCTGTACTGAAGGGAGACGGTGTGCGTGTGACGTAGGTGGCGTTGTGCCATCTCATTGGTCAACGCTCAGACGCACGCTCAGAATATCTGACATGCCAGATATTGCTCTGCAGGTTCGGAAAGACTCCCGAACGTGCTATTCCACGCTATGTCAGAAACTCGGCACGCTCAACGTTCGGATGCACGGTCTGTGTGCCGACGGCTTTAGCGAGGTGCGAGCAGCCCCGCAAGACGCCTTCTGTCTCACCACGCGGCCATCTCTAGCGCGGCCTTGCTGAAAGAGCAGCCCCGTCCTGTGGCAAGTTGCAGCTGCAGCTACAGCGGCTTTGAGGCATAATTTCGAAATCGAATACCGATTTTTGAAGTAAAATGGATCGTGACACCTAGCAACACACACACTTTGACATCTACGTCAGTTGATATTACGTAAATTCTACTTAAGACATCGTAAGGGATCCACAGTCCCTTACGCAAAGATGGCGAGTGATATTGTTGTCACTCGCAGTTGAATCACTGAGTGAGTAGATGTAATGGCGAGTGGGAGGAAGAACATCGTACCAGCCGAGTGTGTGCCCGCATCGCTGAGGGTTGACACCCTTCCCCCTCTCCTCCTCTCCACCCCCAGAAAACCGATTATATAGAATAGTGTACCGAAAAGTAATTATCAGGTGTAGAAGTCATAATCAGCCAATTCAATCATTAACTCTAGGCCTCCGGTGCTCTCACGGACTCCACTCCAGTACTAGCTTCGTCCATTTGTTGTCTTTTCTTCTTGCGACGTGGCCAGCCCACTGCCATTTCAAGGAACCTACTCTCTCTAAGATGTCGTTAACCTTCGTCACAGACCGGATGTCATCTGCCCTTTTCCTATCCTTTCTTGTATAGCCCAGCATTGATCTCTCCATGGCTCTCTGTGCTGTTTCCCTTTTGTAAATGAGTTCAGTGTCCATGTCTCGCAGCCATACGTCATCACAGGAAGAATGCATTGATTAAATGCTGCTTTCTTCAGATTTACTGGCATTTTTTATCTGAATACTGTTGAATTCTTCCCAAATGCTTGCCAGCCAAGCTTGATGCGTCGATAGATTTCTGGCCTTATGTCTCCCTTCATATTTATAATCTGGCCAAGGTAGACATATTCACTGACCTCTTCTAATAGACTGTCCTTGACTTTCACATCTCCAGCTGGGACCCATTTGTTGGACATTACTTTTGTTTTGGAAAGGTTCATGTTCAAGCCCACCAGCTGACATTCCGATGCAAGATCTGTAACTCAGTTTTGGAGCTCTGCGAAGTCTTTGGCCAGTAAGGCAATATCATCAGCAAATCTCAAGTTGGTAAGCCTTCTTCCATTAATTCTACTTCCCTTACCTTCCCAGCTCGGCTTTGACATAGCCATTTCCAATACAGCAGGGAACAGTTTTGGGGAGATGGGATCGCCTTGCTTGACACCCCTCATGATGCGGAATTCTTGAGTTGATTCGCCGATGTTAACATAAGCTGAAGAATTCTCGTAGATTTTCCTGAGCACTTCAATGTATGCTGCTCCCACTCCTTGCTCACTCAAAGCTTGGAGGACAGCTACATCGCTAACGGAGTCAAATGCCTTTTCGAAGTCAACAAATGCAATGCACAGAGGCAGTTGGTATTCATTCGCTCTGCTTATCACTAACGGTCAAAAAACGGTTCAAATGGCTCTGAGCACTATGGGACTTCACTTCTGAGGTCATCAGTCGCCTAGAACTTAGAACTAATCAAACCTAACTAACCTAAGGACATCACACACATCCATGCCCGAGGCAGGATTCGAACCTGCGACCGTAGCGGTCGCTCGGCTCCAGACTGTAGCGCCCAGAACCGCACGGTCATCCGGCCGGCGGGTCAAAATGTGGTCAATAGTGCTAAAATTGCTTCGGAATCCTGCTTGTTCGATAGGTTGGGCTGAGTCTAGGGTGGAACTAATTCGGTTTAACAAGATCTTTGTGAAAATTTTGTACAAAATTGAGAGCAAGCTGATAGGACGGTAGTTTTTAATAATGTGAATACTTCCTTTCTTGTGTATCAAAATAATCTTAGCCTTGTTCCACGACAGTGGGACTGAAGGTGTAGAAGTGTGAAACCAGGATTTGGTTGCTATAATCGCACGTCTGTTGTTTCAAACTTATAAACGATATTTTATTCAAAATAATCTCCATTGCTGTTTATACATTTCTCCAACCTCTCCGGCAGGTTATGCATGCCATGCCAAAAAAACAGTTCTTCTTTTGAAGCGAACCAGTCAGCGAGCCATTTTCGCACATTTTCATACGAATTGATACGTTGTTCAACGAGAGCGTGTCCCAGTGATGGAAATAGGTAACAATTGGACGGAACCAAGTCTGGAGAATAAACATGCCCTAGTATTTCCCAACTGAACGCTTAGATCGTTTCCCTGACCCGTTTTGCTGTGTGTGATGGGGCGTTGTCATGGAGTAATATGACTGTGTGTTGCCTTTGTCCATATTTCGGTCGTTTTTCGCGTAATGCTCGATTTTAATCGATCATTTGCTGTTGCTAGCGACCAGTGTTAACGGTTTCACTAGATTTTAACAGCTCATAATAGATGACACCCTTCTGATCCCACCAAACACAGAGCATTGTCTTGTTTCCAACGCGATTTGGTGTTGCAGTGGAGGTCGTTGGTTTGCCTGGATTCAGCCTAGATTTACGACGCTTGCTATTCTCAAAATATATCCATTTTTCATCACCTGCCAATATTCGATGGAGAAACTACTTTCTTTTGCATCTGGCGAGCAGCATTTGACAAGTGGTCTTTCGATTTACTTGCTGTCTTTCATTCAGTTCGTGAGGAACCCATTTTCCCACTCTCTGCACCTTTCCAATAGCTTTCATAGCAGAGAAACGGCTTTCTGCGTCACATTCAATTGGTCCGCTTCTTCCTTTTTGAGTATCATCTTCATGCAATAAGACCTGCAATTCGTTCTCTTGGAACTTTTCGGAGGGTATCCGCGCTCGTCGTTTCTCACGTCAAAATCACCACTTTAGAATTTTTTGAGCCACTCGAAACACTGTGCTTTTCCAAGAGCATGTTCGCTGAAGGCTTTGACAAGCATTCGATGCGATTCTGCAGCAGTTTTCTTCAAATGATAACTGGATACCAGTACTGTCCGCAAATCGTAGTTCGCGTGCAAAAAACTCGACATGTTTAGGGGTTTGAAACAGATACCGATGTACGGAACTCTGGTTACAGTGTGTCGCCATTCGGCGTCAGCCGTTACAGGAAGCAGATGGCGCTGCAGACGCGGTCCCACGGGGCGTAGACTGACGGCTAGCACCAGCTGCAGGGAAATCCGGTTTCATACTTCTACACCTGGTAGAAGCAGAGTGCCAATATTACGATTGTAGTGAAGATGTTGGACACAGATAATCACAACAGCGTGTGACGACGGTATTTCAATGCATTTGACCTGTGTCGAGATTAAACGCGAACAGAAATGTACGACAATGGTAGTGACTGTTTCCGTGCTTAATGAGAATATACAAATTTAGTTAATACAAACTTACGTGACCTTCGTTAACACGAAACTCCTATTATTTGGATACAACATTACTGAGCAGCCAAAATGCGACTGAAACAAATTCCGTCACAGTCAAAATCGATTAACTCATATCAGTTATGTCACGCTCATTTAAAATAAAGGTTAGGCTGCTACATTTTTCGACTGCTAGCAATACTATTTTTTTAACTCAGGTGTTTGACTATATATGTTACAAAAGGACAACGTTGTTGATGGCTTGCTGATTCCATAGATGCCACACGATCCTTCTGAAATTTAGAAAATGTCGTTCTTGTGAAACGCAACTAGCTGTTTACTCATATAAAGTGTTGAGTGCTATTGATAGGGGATTTCAATTTGACACTGTACCACACAAGCGGCTTGTAGTCAAATTGCGTGCTTATGGAATATTGTCTGTTATTTGACTGGATTCCTGATTTTCTGTCATAGAGGTCACAGTTAGTACTAACTGACGGAAAGTCATAGAGTAAAACGGAAGAACGAAAATCCCCAAGACTGGCAAAGTTTCACGAAAGCTCGAAATTTAGTGTGGACGTCAATGCGAGATGCTTTTAATAGTTTCCACAATTAAATATTGTCTCAAAATATGGCAGAAAACCCTTAGAGTTTCTGGTCGTATGTAAAGTACACCTGTGGAAAAAAAAGTCGATACCGCCACTGCGCGAGAGCGATGTGAATGTTACCGATGATGGTGTCACTAAAGCGGAGTTACTGAATACAGTTTTCCGTAATTCCCTCACGAAAGAAGACGAAGTAAATATTCCAGAATTCGAAACCAGAACATCTGTTAGCCTGAGTGACATAAAGCTAGTTGTTGCGAAACAACTCAAATCACTTAAGAATGGTCCAGATGGTATACCAATCAGATTCATTTCAGAGTACGCAGACACAATAGCGCCTTTCTTAGCAATCATATACAACTGCTCACTTGACGAAAGGTCTGTTCCTAAAGACCGGAAAGTAGCACAGGTCACACCAATATTCAAGAAAGGAAATAGGAGTACCCCATTGAATTACAGACCCATGTAACTGTCCTCAATTTGCATTAGGATTTTGGAGCATATACTCTACTCGAACATTATGAATCACCTTGAAGAAAATGATTTATTGATACATAACCAACACGGATTCAAAAAATATCGTTCTTGTGCTACGCAGCTAGCTCTCTATTCCCATGAAGTAATGACTGCTGTCGACAAGGGATCTCAGATCGATTCTATATTCCTGGATTTGCAGAAGGCTTTTGATACGGTTCCTCACAAATGACTATTAATCAAATTGCGTGCATTTGGAGTATCGTCTCAGTTGTGTGACTGGATTTGTGATTACCTCTCAGAGAGGTCACAGTTCGTAGTGATAGAGGTAAATGATGCAGTAGAACAGAAGAGATATCTGGCGTTCCGCAAGGTAGTGTCATAGGCCCTCTGCTGTTCATGATTTATATAAATGATCTAGGTGATAATCTGAGCAGCCCCCTTAGACTCTTTGCAGATGCCGCTGTAATTTACCGTCTAGTAAAATCATCAGACGATCAATTCCAATCACAAAATGATCTAGAGAGAATTTCTGTATGGTGCGAAAAGTGGCAGTTGGCACTAAACAAAGAAGAGTGCGAGTCATCCACATGGGTACTAAAAGAAATCAGATAATTTTTGGGTATACGATAAATCGCACAAATCTAAGGGCTGTCAATTCAACTAAATACCTAGGAATTACAATTATGAGCAACTTAAACTGGAAAGACCACATAGATAGTATTGTGGGGAAGGCAAACAAAGACTGCACTTTGTTGGCAGAACACTTAGAAGATGCGACAAACCCACCAAAGAGACAGCCGTCCTCTGTTGGAATTTTGCTCCGCGATGTGGGATCTTCACCAGGTGGAATTGACGGAGGACATCGAAAAAGTGCAAAGAAGGGCAGCCCGTTTCGTGTTATCGCGCAATTGGGGTGAGAGTGTCACTGATATGATACGCGAGTTGGTGTGGCAGTCACTGAAACAAAGGCGATTTTCTTTGCGGCGAGATCTATTTACGAAATTTCAATCAACAACTTTCTCTTCCGAATGCGAAAGTATTTTGTTGACACCCACCCACCTACGTAGGGAGAAATGATCATCATAATAAAATAAATCAGAGCTCGAACGGAAAGATTTAGGTAATCCTTTTTCCCACGCGCCATTCGAGAGTGGAATGGTAGAGAAGTCGTATGAAAATGGTTCGATGAACCCTCTGCCAGGCACTTAAGTGTGAATTACAGAGTAACCATGTATATGTAGAAGTCATTTCTGGCGTTCCCCAAAGTAGTGTTATATGCTCTCTGCTATTCCTTATCTATATAAACCATTTAAGAGACAATCTGACCAGCCGTCTTAGGTTGTTTTCGGAGATGTTGTCGTTTATTGTCTAGTGAAGTCATCAGAAGATCAAAACCAAGTGCAAAACAATTTAGATGAGATATCCGTACGGTGCGAAATTTGGAAATTGACTCTAAATAGTGAAAAGTGTGAGGTCATCAACATGAGTCCTAAAAGGAATCCGTTAAACTTCGATTAGACCATGAAGCAGTCAAACAGAAAGGCAGTAAATTCAACTAAATACCTGGAAATTACAATTACGATCAACTTAAATTGGATGAAACACACAGAAAATGTTGTTGGGAAGACTAACCAAAGACTGCGTTTTATTGGTAGCGCACTTAGAAAATGTAACAGACCTACTAAAGAGACTGCCTACACTTGGATTATTTGTCCACTTTTAGAATACTGCTGCGCAATGTGGGATCCTTACCAGACAGGGTTGACGGAGTACATCGAGAAAGTTCAAAGAAGGGCAGCACGTTTTGTATTATCGCGAAATAGGGGAGAGAGTATCACTGAAATGGTACAGGATTTGGGGTGGACATCATTAAAGGCGTTTTTCGTTGCGGCAGATTCTTCTCACGGAATTCTAATCACCAATTTTCTCCTCCTCCGAAGAAGAAGAAAACAGAAATTGTTGACGCCGAGCTATATAGGGAGAAACGATCATCATAATCAAATAAGAGAAATCAGAGCTCGCGCGGAAATATATAATAGGTTTTAGTTTTTCCCGCGCGGTGTCCGAAATTGGAATAGTAGAGAAGAGTAGGTGGTTCGATAAACCCTCTGCCAGGCACTTAAATGTGATTTGCAGAGCATCCATGTAGATGCAGAAATTGTACTTTTCGATTACTGTAAGATATTTATATTTTCAATGTTGAAACCACTTAAAATCATCAGCCCGTATTTTGCTACCATGAAATGATCTAGAACAGCTAAAGACCATAATAGGATAATAGGTTTTATGGGGAGCTACTCTTTTGGCTAATCCCATAATTAACTCTCATGTTGACAAAAGAATATGTTAGATAATATTGACATTGAATTACACCACTGTTTTCAAAAGCAACGTTCATTCGCATAATGGTAGAGGACAAAAGGTGTTTCACGTATGCAACTGTAACCCAAATGCACCAGGTGAGTTAATATTAATAAAATATTAATTGTAATCTTAATTGTACCACATTATTATACAGTCCAACTATGTTAATGTACAAAGGAAGAACTCTTGAGTTGAAACAAATATCAATTAAAATAGCATTGCCCATCAGGCACCTTAATTCCACCATGAAGTATATATTTACATTTCATTTTTTTGACTTCGACCCTAATGTGATGGGGTGAGGCATGATTATACATCAGTTTTTAAGAGACATAGTCCAGAGTGAGTTGATGCGGCGGTAGGTCATTGAGATCTCAAAAGCTTTTAATTTTGTGAACGTCTTTCAAAATTAGGTTTTCAGCAGTGGGAAAACGTGGCCGATGGCTGTTATTGGGAACTTCAGTTGCAAACGGTGTTGACCGAACTATATCTTAGTATGAACATACAGTCCGGGACCGAGCAGTGGTTAGCACACTGGACTCGCATTCTGGAGGACCACGGTTCAAACCCGCGTCCTGCCATCCTGTTTCAGGTTTTCCGTGATTTTCCTAAATTGTTTCAGGCAAATGCCGGGACGGTTCCTTTGAAAGGGCATGGCAGACTTCCTTCCCTAGACTTCCCTAATGCGATGGGACCAATGATCTCGCTGTTTGGTCCCCTTACCCAACCCAATCAATCAACCGACTTGCCGCAACTTACCACAACGCCCATGCGAATTCTGTCTATAGTTTCAGTTGCGTTGTGGGTTGCCTCTGCACATTCTGAACGGATCCTACAGCTCTCCATTTCTTGTACAAAGCTTTAGTTCTGGTCGTGGGGAGTTTCCTACCAAGATATTTCGCTTGAAACAGAACAGCCCTTGATGGAGCCTGTCGTCATCAATTCATTATTCTAAGGCAAGCTGCCCCCATTTTAGTAACAACTCAGCCATACGAGCTTCTTACAACAACTAATGCACTTACACGCAGCTGCACTCAACTTTTCGATAAAATTCAGTGTAGCCAACTTTCGAGACAATGTTGCCACTTAACAAGCAGTTCGACAAGATATGATTAACCGGTGCATGAGGCGTACCGATCTTCTGTGGTACACCCTGTATGAGAGACGTCGTATTAGGCACATGGTCATGTTTATTTCATAACGAAGTGTAGTACACACTTGAAATTTCGTAAGAGGGAAAGGAAGGGATCAGCAGACCACCTCCACTAGGGCGTTGCCAAAAGTAGCGATGTAGTATTCCTGCATCTGCCCCCCCCCTTTCCCTCTCCCCCACGCTCATTTCCTGAGTATGGAACCACTTTCATTCTTTGACTGCACGCACAGTTACCACGCAGCATTTAATCTCGCGGTGGGCATGTTTTAGATAATCAGTACAGACGTCATACACTGTCCAGTGTGTACCGAAACACACAATATTGTAGAGTTGCAAGAGCGGAAGCGGATCATTTTCTTTGTCCCTGCACTCACCACATTTAAACTTACTTGATTTATTTCTGGTGAGTCATGTCAGTTAGTGTTTATGAAACACCTACCATTTATGAACCTTTTTGTTCCACGAGGTACAGATCTACGTTAGAGAAAATGCTCGTGTCGCATGTACTAAACTTCATCGGGATTCATTCCGACTGCAAGTTGTAATCCGGTATTCGCGAGTAATTAGGGAACTTGGAGCGATTTCTGTGAGGAGCAGCGAAGCATTCGTAAAATGCAGTTTCGCCAAGTGTTTTGGCCAGCTGCTGAGGCTACCGTACGGCGTTTGGTACTTCACATCATGGAACCTACACACAATAATTTCCAATATTCGAGCCCGGTAATCACAAAAATAAATATAAAATTAACGGAAAAGGCATTACAAGGAGTTTTACAAACTTCACTGGGCCAGTACTGCATCTCTTATGAGACTAGCGAATTTTTCAAGAGAGTTCTACAGACAGCTCAAAAAGTACTTCAAATCTGCTTTTGTTATTGGAAAGAGGATCACGAATTGACCTTAGTTTGCAAGTACTACTTTCTTGATACGTGTTTGATGCCCCCAAGTTATTTCTGCGCAGCGTCCACTTCCAAATCGCACTACTATGCTTGCTTCTCTTCTTATTCGATTCTTGGCTCACTTCTAACGCATTACCTGAATGACAACCTCAATATCCGTCCGAATAATCTCAATTTACGCCATATTGAAGAAAGCGCCACTAGAATTTTGGCAGGAGCGATTGGAAACTGCAGCGGACGGCACTGTTGCTGTATCAGCCGCCAAGCCAGTTCCCGTGGCGTCACTTTTAGTTGGTTCGTGGAAACCCTGCTTTATGCTCGCTGTGTGCACTGCACGGTCAGTGGTCTGACATTAACCCAGTCACGTGTGACGTCTGTTCCAAGTTACGACCGGGGCGTTCTCACTTCATTCGTGTTAAAGCAGGATATGCAGTGCGAAGGTAAAAAGTACACACGCAACCAAATCTCATGTCTGACAAGAACACAGTCGTTAGCGAGGTTTTTTTTTCCTTTTGTCAAATGTTCATCAATATTGTCTGTTCACACCATCCCGTCCACTGCGGATGTTCACCTGTCTCTATTGAGCCAGTTTCATCCCATATTTTTAGTAAAATTTCACACAGTAGCTGCTCTTCAATGCATTAGGGAACTGCCTGACTTGGGAGAATACAGGGTCTATTAAAGAGTCGTTCGATTTTAAAAAGAAAATGTAACTTACGTTATTTGAGATGTACGTAAACAACATACTGTTGGAAAGAGCAAACTCTCGAGTTTTACATGGTTCCCGCTAAGTAGCAGCCGTGTGTGTGCGCCCACTTCCATTCTAGTAAAAGTGGTGTCGGGACAACAGAAAGCGTTTTGTGTACGTTTTGCGCAGTGTGGGTCAGTAATAACTGTTGAGCGTGGCCACAGAGCATTAGACGATGGCATGAACAGGTGGTTCGTGTAAAGTAAATCGCTGGACCATCCCCGAGTGCCCGACACAGACATCGAACGCATCTGCCATAGTTTCACAGTGTGTCTGTAGGAATCTGTTCGCCGTGCAGCTCGACAATGCATTATACTCCCAGTGTCCGTCTGGCGTGTGTTGCGTTGACGTTTACGGATGAAACCATACAAAATTCAGCTACTGCAAGCTTTTCGTGAAGGTGACAACGAACAACGTGCTGGGTTCTGTAGTTTCGTTCTTGGCAACATGGAGGATGACAGTTTCCTTCCTCGCTTAGTGTTTCGTGACGAGGTAACGTTCCATTTAATTGGAAACGTGAACTGTCACAATGTGAGAATGTGAGTACGGAACAACCGCACGAAGTCGTAAAACATGAGACGGACTCTCCACAATTTAATGTGTTTTGTGCAGTTTCACGGGAAAAGGGGTGCGATCAATTTTTCTTTGCCGAGAACACTGTTACAGGAAGCACATATTTCGACATGCTTGAGAACCTTCTTTTCTCGCAGTTAGAGACTGATTCGAAGGACTTAATTTACCAACAAGATGGGGCACCACCACACTGGCATCTCGAAGTGCGGCAGTTTTAAAATCAAAGGATTACTGAGCGTTGGGTCGGTCGCACCGAACCAAATGATTCAGCCTTACATAGTCACTGGACCTCATTGTTTGTGAGTAGTTCTTGTGGAGGATTATAAATGACTCTGTTTATGTGCCTTCGTTACCATCAACAACGAATGAACTGAGACATCGCATAACAGCAACTGTGGAGGCTGTAACTCAAGACATGCTCGCTGCAGTGTGGGAACAATCTGAATACCGCATTGACATATGCCGTGCGTCTCAAGGGGGGCATACTGAACACCTACGAAAAGGTGTTTCCCGTTCATCAAAAACCAAATTCATTGCCCATGTTTACTAGTTTCATAAATATAGACGTGTCAAATCTGCTGATTCTTTTTTATATACCCTGTGTAATAGTAGTAGTTTAATATATTATAGCTCAGGACATGAAAAATTGATTAAAACTGTACTTAAGGAAATAAATGATGTGGGATATAATGACAGTATACGAGGTGTGGCTAGAAAAAAACCGGACTAGTACTGGTGAAACAATAAAACGAATGCAATAAGGCTGAAAGTCGCGTGGCCTGTCACATGACTCTCGCTCCGCCTACTGCTCGAGTTTCATCTGCCTCCTGCACTCAGTCTGCCCGTGGCGTCTGTTTTAAGTAGTTGACGTTTTGTCTGCACGTCGGAAAATGTTGAGTGTACAGAAAGAACAGCGTGTTAACATCAAATGTTGTTTCAAACTAGGAAAATCTGCAAGTGAAACGTTTGTAATGTTACAACAAGTGTACGGCGATGATTGTTTATCGCGAACACAAGTGTTTGAGTGGTTTAAACGATTTAAAGATGGCCGCGAAGACACCAGTGATGACACTCGCACTGGCAGACCATTGTCAGCAAAAACTGATGCAAACATTGAAAAAATCGGTAAACTTGTTCGACACTTTCCTTGTCAACTCCTGTTAATTCAGACACTGCTCTGATTGTTAAACGGCGATCTTGTCGAACAAGTTTACAGATTTTTTCAATGTTTGCATCAGTTTTTGCTGACAATGGTCTGCCAGTGCGAGTGTCATCACTGGTGTCTTCGCGGCCATCTTTAAATCGTTTAAACCACTCAAACACTTGTGTTCGCGATAAACAATCATCGCCGTACACTGGTTGTAACATTACAAACGTTTCACTTGCAGATTTTCCTAGTTTGAAACAAAATTTGATGTTAACACGCTGTTCTTTCTGTACACTCAACATTTTCCGACGCACAGACAAAACGTCAACTACTTAAAACAGACGCCACGGGCAGACTGAGTGCAGGAGGCAGATGAAACTCGAGCAGTAGGCGGAGCGAGAGTCACGTGACAGGCCACGCGACTTTCAGCCTTATTGCATTCGTTTTATTGTTTCACCAGTACTAGTCCGGTTTTTTTCTAGCCACACCTCGTATGCAAGGTGTAGCTTTCTAAATTACATAGGTATACATTACTCATAAAAACTGTGTGTCGTCTGTAGGGAGGGTTTGAAGCACAAAGAACAAACCATCGTCGTTCTCGGTAGCCTCATACCTCCTCTGCTATCTAAGAAGTTCGATGCTGAGGGTACACTAAACCCCAGTTTATTGAACTCGTTGCTGTGAAGGCTAATCCCCTGCCACAACTGGTCAGTCCATAGCCAGCCCGCTCCCGCTTAACTTTCCGTAGGCTCCTTTGCAGGCGAATCTGCACTCCATGGCTTGCCCTCTGTTGGCCGCACCACAAAACCGAGAGCACTATTCGGGCACCGGCGGGTGACTGCTGTGCGAAATATAGAAGGGAGTCCTCCACAGTGTAGGTTAGATAGACGTAGTTTAATGACCCCAGAGCTTACATTCACGGCAATGGTGCGAATAGTCTACACTCCAGTCGACAGCTGTATTTGCCGGAGACAAGACGCCAACTTGCCTTCGATAGCGGCAGGGCGCTACCATCAGAGACCTTGGGTAGGAAGCTGTGCAGAACTGAGAGAAACCTACTCCACTGAAACTTTGCTCGTGGTACTAGGTATCTTTGAGTGTGAAACTAATGAAGTGAAAGTTGTTATACTCATCAGGCGAAACTCTGTAAGCTAACCTTGGCCTGAACATGTTGTAAGTAGACTGTTTATGTTTTTATGTTGGTAACGCCACGTTGCGCTCTGTATGAAAATCACTGGCTTTGCTGTGTGAAGTCTGTGGCTGGTTTCCATTGTTGGAATATTTTCTATTGTAGTGTTGGGCAGTTGAATGTGAACAGCGCGTAGCGTTGCGCAGTTGGAGGTGAGCCGCCAGCAGCGGTGGATATGGGGAGATGGCAGAGTTTTGAGAGCGGACGATCTGGATGTGTGTCCATCAGAAAGAGTAAATTTGTAATAATGGATATCATGAACTCATATTATATATATATATATATATATATATATATATATATATATATATATATATATATATATATGATGACTTTTCATCATTATTAAGGTAAATACATTGTTTGTTCTCTATCAAAATCTTTCACTTGCTAACTCTGCCTATCAGTAGTTAGTGCCTTCAGTAGTTTGAATCTTTTATTTAGCTGGCAGTCTTGGCGCTCGCTGTATGCAGTAGTTTGAGTAACGAAGATTTTTGTGAGGTAAGTGATTCATGAAAGGTATACGTTATTGTTAGTCAGGCCCATTCTTTTGTAGGGATTATTCAAAGTCAGATAGCGTTGCGCTAAAAATATTGTGTGTCAGTTTAGTGATGATCAGAATAAGTAAAGAGAGAAATGTCTGAGTACGTTCAGTTTTGCTCAGCTGTTTGAAAATCAAATAACACAAGGGGTTTATCAGCACAGTAATTCACAAATTTTTCTACGGGGAGGTTTCAATGTGAAACTGTAATCTCTCGAACGCTGGACTGTCTCCTCCAGCATTTAATGGTTCCACCTTGGAACTTATGTAGAAGTGGCTGTGCTTTTTGTTGCCCTAAAAACACACGGAAGACATGCTCGTCACGGGCTCCGCTTTGCAATGGGACGTGAACTATAATTTTCTACATCACCATCGTTGCTGTGCAATACGAGTGTGGTTATTTGTGCCAGACTGTTTTCCGATAGTAAACGTGAAGTATGAGTCGTAAGGTAAAGTGAGTCAAGAAATCTATTTCAGTGTAATTTTTGTATTGAAATGCTTCAAATCGCTCTGAGCACTATGGGACTTAACATCGGAGGTCATCAGTCCCCTAGAACTTAAAACTACTTAAACCTAACTAGCCTAAGGACATCACACACATCCATGCCCGAGGTAAGATTCGAACCTGCGACCTTAGCAGTCGCGCTGTTCCGGACTGAAGCGCCTAGAACCGCTCGGCCACCGCGGTCGGCTTTTGTATTGAAGCTAAGTAAGCAATGGTTAAAGGGCTCCATTTTCATATAAGTATAATCCTCTTTTAAATAAATTTCATTTTGGCGACGTGGGGGCCGGCATGAAATGCAGAAATCGTACTATTACAGCATCACACACATTCGCCAGATTTCTTTACAGTAAAAGTGTTTAAGACTTCCTGAACACATCCATGGCGAGAAATCGCAGGCAGTCTGTTAACACTGAACTTGTTTAACTCGACAGCGTGTAGCCACTATTTAAATGCACCAAATCACATCGGGGAACGCCCAGGATGAAAGTCTGACTCTCTGTAATTATCACACGTTTTCTTACGTGTAGAGTCTTGTACTGCAAGGAACAGGATGTAGTTATGGATGGCCGGTATCCTCTTTCTACAACACAGATCCACATATGGATTAATACAGTTCTTTATTACATGAACTGGAAACTTTACATAGCTTGAATATAATCCATGTGGTGTGGTACAACCTCATCAGTAATAATCCTCTTGCAGACTGATGTAATGTAGCTATTAAAAACTGCAGTTTCTCACTGCTAGTACAGTACAATTCTGGTTGAGGTAAACTTTTCCCACGATAGTCACTAAACTGGTGGCTATGTACTGTCGTAGCCCGTGATAAATTAAACGCGCTCTGTCAGTAATCTCACAGACGCCAAACTTTGAGTGAGGCCCGCCAGTTAGCGGTGGCGGCCTAAATACAGGCTGTGCAGAAGGCGTTGGCGGCGTGTTGCTTGTGGGCGTGTCTCTGGCCTCTCGTGATAGGCGCACTTCATCCAGCGCCTACCAATCGATCTTCGCGCTTCATCTTTGCCAACCAGTGTGCTGGCGACAGCTTACGCTAGCACAGTATGAAATCAATCTATGCGCTAAGAAGTACTCATGTGTACTTAATGCTAGCATCCACGTGACTACCGTGAAGTGGTTACAAATCATGAATGAATGAGAATAACTCACTACATTATTATTGAACAGTAAATGTATTACGAAATATTGATGGCTGAGGCATGTGTAACAGTATTTGCACATGTCAACACATTCAGCATACAGAGGTGGGGGGCAAAGCAGTGGCTGTTGGTTAGTCCACACCACACCTGGTTTCCAGGGAACAGGAATCCCATGTGCCTTCCACAGGTTCTATCTACCTGCTGGTTAACTTGGCCAGACGACCCCTGGCATCACCTAATACCATCCTAACAAATATTGCCCTAGAGATCAATTGCATGTGTGTGTTCAGGTACAAGACTCATTGATTGAGGTAGTAGATGGTACTGTAGTCTTAGTTGGACCAGCTGGCTGTATGTGGTCCAGTCGCATTAAGTCTGAACAACCACCTTTTGCAGTGTGGACATGCAGGAAGTGTGTCAGTGAGGTTGTGGAAGGTGGGATGTGGGGCCTTGCTACCTCAGCCTACCATGGTCAGCTGCTGTATGTTTCTTAGTCGACGGTCCTTTGTGCGAACAGCTCCGTCGAGGTCCTCCCACAGATTCTCGACTGGGTTTTAATCTGGGGAGTTTGGTGACCAAGGGAGTATGGTAAACTCATCGTGCTGCTCTTTGAACCACACACATACCTGTCAGCTGTGTGAAGCATTGTGCTCTTGCTGATACATGGAATTTTGCTGAGGAAGAAACAAACTGTGTGTAGGGGTGGACATTGTCACCAATGATAAAAACGAAAAATGAAATGATTGTATGGCATGATTGGCTGGGATCGTCTGCACCCGGTAGCTGTGTGGTCAGCGCGACAGAATGTCAATCCTAAGGGCCTGGGTTAGAATCCTGGCTGGGTCGGAGATTTTCTCCGCTCAGGGACTGGGTGTTGTGTTGTCCTAATCATCATCATTTCATCCCCATCGACGCGCAAGTCGCTGAAGTGCCGTCAAATCGAAAGACTTGCACCAGGCGAACGGTCTATCCGATGGGAGGACCTCGTCACACGAATATTTTTTTTTTATTTTTATTTTTTTTTTTATATTGGCTGGTATGTCCCATTTGGGTTCGGCTCCCAAGTGTAAGTCTTATTTCATTTGGCGCCACATTGGGCGACTTGCGTCCGATGATGAGGATGAAGTGATGATAACTCAACACCCAGTACTCAAGTGGAGAAAATCTCCGACCAGCCTGGGAATCGAACTTGGGCCCAGTGCCTGGGGGGTAATTATGGTAGCACCCAGCTAACCAGGCGGCAGGATAGAAATACATTTGGGTTGATCTGCTGTGCCATCCACAATGGCGATAGCACAAAAGGAATGCCATGAAAACATTCACCAGATCATAATTCTCCATCTGGCTTGCAACATTCCAATGACTGTTGCAGGTCCATACTAGCCAAAAACTGTCAGATGGAGCATAAAACGTGATTCCTCTGAAATGGCCACCAGTCTCCACTTAGTGGACGTCCAGTTGCAATATTGCCATACAAATTCGAGTCCTTATCGTCAATGAACACCAATCAGCATTGGTGCATGAACCAGGCACCTCCTGTGGAGGCCCATAGACAGCAAAGTTTGCTGAACAGTCGCTGAGGAGAGACTGTTGGTAGCCTTTTGGTTCATCTGAGTGGTCAATTGGTCAACAGTTGCACGTCTGTACACATCACTGTAGTCTTCTTTCACCTCTGTCATGTATGGCCTATGGTGCACCATAGTTGCCTCAGTACTGGTTTTGGTTAGTCATTATGCTATAAACAGCATTATGCCATAAACAGTGGACTTTAACCATGGCGGCATGTTAAGTTTACAAACTAAGCAATTTCGGAAATAGTTCCACCCTTGGTCTTGAAAGCCAGTGATCAAGCCCTTTTGGATTTCAGATAAATCACTCCATTTCCACATTACAGAAACTACACTGTTTTCTGGATCGCCAACCCACATTATATCCAGTCCGCTGTCAGTGCTTCCACCTACTGTCTGAATGGCTCTTGCATGTTGATCTCGAACATAAGCTGTGGTCACAAAAATGTTACTGGAGACTGTATAAAAGACCTATGTAACAAACACAGGAGAATAGTTGTAATAAATTCTTCGTCACAAAATTATTAAATATTTATGTGATACTTGCCAGTCCAGTAAAGACTATAGAACAAACAATGCACTAAGGTGTAAAAGCTGGAGTGGTTGGCCACTATGGTGGGTGGTGGAAATGAGCTATCAGAGGTCAGGTAGCCAGCTGTGCACAACCCTGGGTGGGCTGGCAGTGGAGTGGCGAGTGGATTCCTGGTTGTTGTCAAACATTTCGTCATGAAAACAGCATTGTTAAAACATCCACCTATTGCTCAGCAAAACTAAAACGTCATGATGCTCGGAGGAGCCAATGCCCCAACGTACACCATTGGCGAGAAGGCACTGAGGTTTGCGAGTGTCTTGTCTCTGGCCACCCCTGACATCAGTCGGCCAGTGAAGTGGAAATGGCAGCCACTCTGCAAGTATGCTGAATCCAACAGTAGGTGGCAGTTCATGGTGGTGGCTGCACAGTGTAGGGGCAGTCACACGAGTTGGGGCAGGATGCAGTGGTGCGCACAGAACCGTGCTACGGATCCATTGTGTAGGAGGCGGCTCTCAGTAACAGTGGCAGTCCACACAAGAGGAGGCAGTGAGGAGTTCGTCCACACAGGTGATGGCGGACAATGGCTGCACGGCCTTGTGCTTGGACTGTAGATCACAAGGATAGGAAGTCAGTGCTGACTTGCGTGGGCCCTCAGGGGCCCCAGCTGTTGGTGGGCACTGAGTCATCAGCATTGGACTCCACGAGAAGAGAAGGATCGCAGCTAGCAGTTGTAGAGTCCAGGAGTGGCAGGAAGTGTATCCGAGTGGACTTGTAAACCAGCTTAACCCCCTCCCTCCCCTGCCCACAGAGATGGAGGATGTCTAGAAATGAGCAGTATTTATATGGGCCTGGCCCTTGTTTTGTCAAAGCATTGGTTCCCGCCATGTAAACCGCAACAGAGCCACAGCTGAGATGTGAAGCCATCAGGTCACCCACACTGCACACTGTCTTTCTGCTGGTCCCTTTGTTGGCCAGGCTATGTGGTAACCTCTCGATGCCATGCTGCCATCAGCAGGTCGCCCCAGACGTGTGTACCTGGCAGGCCCCCATCTGACGGATCTTCACGAGACTCTCGCGTTTCCCCTGACGGCGTCTTTGGTATGCAACTGTGCCAATTAAATTAGTTGCGGCGCAACAACCATAAGCGATGACTTTAAACATAACACAGACAACTGTGAGGGCATAACAACACTGCTAGACTTCAGCAAAGCATTTGACACTGTCAGCTGTGATATACTGCTGGGAAACAGCAAATGGCAGGTAGTGCCTTGAAGTGGGCCAAAAGCGAATTGAGAAATAGACAGCAGGGTGGTGTCTGGGGGGAAATCTTCAGAACTATAGGTCTCGAAGATACATGTGTCAAATTTCAACACAGTCATCTGTAATGGTGAATAGTGCTCTTTGAGGTGCTAATCATTGCAGTTAAGTCTAAGGTTTACATGGTGAATAGAATCTTCTGCACTGGCTGGTGAAATACTATTAGTACAGTTAGCACTGGTTACCCATCAATATAGGTGCACCCTCACGTTCAAAATGGTTCAAATGGCTCTGAGCACTATGGGACTCAACATCTTAGGTCATAAGTCCCCTAGAACTTAGAACTACTTAAACCTAACTAACCTAAGGACATCACACACACCCATGCCCGAGGCAGGATTCGAACCTGCGACCGTAGCAGTCCCGCGGTTCCGGACTGCAGCGCCAGAACCGCTAGACCACCGCGGCCGGCACACCCTCAGGTGATAGGTGTTTTAAACAGTCGTGGCGCGGCAAAACGATTGCTTAGAGAAAACTCCCATCATTCGTTGTCAGCCGGCCGCTGTGGCCGAGCGGTTCTAGGCGCTTCAGTCCGGAACCGCGCTGCTGCTATGGTCGCAGGCTCGAATCCTGCCTCGGGCATGGATGTGTGTGCTGTCCTTAGGTTAGTTACGTTTAAGTAGTTCTAAGTTCTAGGGGACTGATGACCTCAGAAGTAGAGTCCCATAGTGCTTAGAGCCATTTGAATCATTCGTTGTCAAAATAGAAACAGATAGCGCGCTAAAAGCAAGAATCCATGACTAAACTGATTGGGACCATGGAGCATCATGCTTTAGCTTAGAAGTGTTTGGCGCCAGCGTGAGCTGTACTGATGAGTCAGTATTACGAGCCACGTGAGCAACGTACTGCTAGAACGAGTCTCCAACTGAAGTAAGGATTACAGTCATTCTGTGCGTGTCTAAATTTACACCCTACATTAATATCGGTTTCGAGCAGAAAAGATGCTATTAAACCTAGTGGCAGGTTAAAACTGTGTGCTGGACCAAGACTCGAGCCCAGAATATCAAATTTCGTTTTAGATAAGCTAAATCATTATGGGGGCAGTGCACAAATGGTTTAATTCATACTTAATTGGAAGAATGAAGAAAGTTGAAATAAGTGGTTCATGTAATGTTAAAACAACAGCTGATTCCTCAAACTGGGGGCTATCAAGTACGGGGTCCCACAGGGTTCGGTCTTAGGTCCTTTACTGTTCTTGTTATACATTAATGACTTACCATTCCACATTGATGAAGATGCAAAGTTAGTTCTTTTTGCTGATCATACAAGTATAGTAATAACATCCAAAAACCAAGAACTAAGTGATGTAATTGTAAATGATGTTTTTCACAAAATTATTAAGTGGTTCTCAGCTAAAGGACGCTCTTTAAATTTCGATAAAACATAGTATATACAGTTCCGTACAGTAAATGGCACAACTCCAGTAATAAATATAGACTTTGAACAGAAGTCTGTAGCTAAGGTACAATTTTCAAAATTTTTAGGTGTGTCCATTGATGAGAGGCTAAACTGGAAGCAACAAATTGATGGTCTGCTGAAATGTCTGAGTTCAACTACGTATGCTATTAGGGTTATTGCAAATTTTGGTGATAAGAATCTCAGTAAATTAGCTTACTATGCCTACTTTCATTCACTGCTTTCGTATGGCATCATATTCTGGGGTAATTCGTCGTTGAGTAGAAAAGTATTCATTGCTCAAAAACGTGTAATCAGAATAATCGCTGGAGCCCACCCACGGTCATCCTGCAGACATGTATTTAAGAATCCAGGGATCCTCACAGTATATATATTTACTTATGAAATTTGTTGTTAATAATCCAATCCAGTTCAAAAGTAATAGCAGTGTGCATAGCTATAACACCGGGAGAAAGGATGATCTTCACTATGCAGGGTTAAATGTGACTTTGGCACAGAAAGGGGTAAATTATTCTGCCACAAGTCTTTGGTCACCTATCAAACAACATCAAAAGCCTGA
This sequence comes from Schistocerca nitens, assembly GCF_023898315.1. Lineage (NCBI taxonomy): Eukaryota > Metazoa > Arthropoda > Insecta > Orthoptera > Acrididae > Schistocerca > Schistocerca nitens. The sequence goes on from NC_064622.1 coordinate 17,365,189, forward strand.
CAGACAGCCAACTAACATTTAAAAATAAATTAAAAGAATTTCTAGATGACAACTCCTTCTACTCATTAACTGAATTTTTAGATAAAAATTAAGGGGGAAAAAAAACTTAAACATTAGTGTCATGAAATATTTTGTGTAATGTTATATCTTGTACATACATCTTTTATTAACCTGACACGTTCCACATCGTTACGAATACCGCGAATTGATGGCTTAGCCTCAGCCTAGGGGACTGTTCCCAAATAAATCCTTCACATCGTGCGGTGTCCACTGGTTTGAAACCACTTCGCAGAATAATACTGTGCCAAGCTGGGATTAGTACCTGGGACTCTGTCTCGTGGGCAACGCTCTTACCGACTGGCGTATCCAGGAAGGCAGGAGAGAGACCTAGACTGGGGTTGAAGTTGACCCGTGTTTTGCTTTTGCAGATATCAGAACTGGCCGTCGCTGCGGTCGTGGCGCTGTGCTGCGCCCAGACGTGTGCGGGAGCCAACATCCTGGCCGTGTTCCCGCACGACGGCAAGAGCCACTGGATAGTCTTCCGCGAGCTGCTGGCCGAGCTCTCCAAGAAGGGTCACCGCGTCACCGTGCTGACGCGCTTCGTGGAAGAGGGACACCAGGGCTGGGATGTCATACCCCTCAAGGCTCGCATGGGAAGCGACGACGGTAAATGCACAGTTCCTTTCTCCACGAGAATTACACAGTGTCTTCCCTGCATGTCGAACACTCTCTCGTCCTGCAATCGAGTGACGAACAACCCATCAAAGGTCCAAGCAATATTGGCTGGACGAACCAGCCACACCTCCCACAACTATGACCTCTCCACGTTTTAAAACTGGCCTACACATTCAGCTAACACATTAAAAGTATCTTGTATCAACCTGGCTGTAAAGTAACATCATAATCCCAACTACTAGCCATACTTCAGAAAGATTACAACACGCTCAGGCTTCTAACTAACGCAACATGGCAGTTTCATCTCTCACCCATCCTCCAAACCATCAAAGTCTTGACTGGACCAATCCTTTCCTATACAAATCCCCCAAACCTGCAACGCCTTCTACTGGCCAGTCATTCCACCACAATTGTATCAGTAGAATTACTTTTATTTGTCTAGATCGCAAAATTATAGAATGATATGGCCATATTCGACTGTGATTGGAATAATCTTCAGATCCTAAATAGACAGAAAAAATATTTTTCATAAAAAGTTCTACCAACTTATAACTAAAATGAAAGAATAAAAATGACAGAAAATACCAGAAAAATATCGTTTATCATGTGCACTAGTCATCAGTTGTACAGTCAAGTACTGAAACATTAAAATTATTAAATTATCTATGATTCTGCCATTTAAGGTAGAGACATAGATATGTCTGCTAGAGATCACCACTGTATGCACACTAACATAATTTAATTATTGTATGAAAACACGCTAGAAAAGCAATGTTGGCAATTTAACTGACGGTTGTGGCTGTGCATGCAAAACTTCTCTGTACCATATGTATGTTTGTCTCTCTCTTAAACAGCAGCAGAATTATAGAACCCACAGTACTGTTAATGTGTCACTACTTGATGGTACAACTTGCGATAAGTTACACATGGTCATAATAGTAATGTAATACTCCTCTATCATTTCTCCTTTTTGTTGTCTTCATTGTAAGTTGATAGAACTTTCTATGAACACAAATGAAGATTCTATATTGATAATTAAGATAGCTTTTCCAATTGCTTGACCATACCAGGTCTTATACAATTACATCACACACTCCAAACCCTTGAACACCAAGCACTCTGACTCACTTTCCGTATCTACCCACCCCCACTCGGATCCTGTATTAACATAAAAATCTGCCCCCACCTCACCCATGTCTAACACTCTGATTTCCTACACTTTCCAAATCACACCAATACCACTGTATCTTACACACTTAGGCCAGCACATCTCCACACTCTTGGAGGCACACTTTTTCCACATCCTACCCCAATGAAACTTTAACTACCTCTCCGTATCAGAGCCTTCCAGATGTGTCGCAATATATCGTTTTCTTCCACATAGTGTTCGGAAATTCCTGTTATAAACTTCAAGGACTTGTAGAGGTCAGTGAGTACATAATATTTTTAATAGCAACCAGTGCCCGGAAACGGACTGTTTCTGCTCTACGACGGTTTCAATTTAGAGGTTTAATTGCTGACTGGGAACTGAATTAGGCGTGATGCAGTACAGTTATTAGATAGAAATTCCAAAGGATCATAATCATACATCCATCTGTCAATCAAGCACATTTGTTTGTATTAACACTTACGTGTGTATATTATTCGAAAACAAAAAGAACCCAGCATACTGTACGTACAGTACATTACTGATGGATTACAACAGCGGCCCGATTTGGCGACCGCAGCATGTTCTGGTAGGTACATTCCATCCCGCCTGGTGTCTCTTCAGTTTCTAGTGCAGCAGGCAGACGTCGTGCCAGCAGATCTTCCTCTCTCTGTACAGAAGTCTTGTATATTAAACTTCACGTATGACCCTACAAGAAGTCGTCCATAGGAGCTAAATCCGGCGATCGCGGCGGCCACGCGGTTGGACTACCTCGGCCTATCCGTCTTTCACATATCCTCTTTCAGCTGTCTGTGAACAGCACGCGAGAACTGTGGTGCACCATCATACTGAAACCACATATCCTACGGACATTCAGTGGCACAGCTTCCAAGAACGGAAGGAAGACCAAGGAGCAACTCCGGCACTTTTCTCTTTCCCTCAGCAGGCGCGGGCGCGTACACACTTGCAGTGAGACCGTCGTAGAACGGAAACGGTGCTTTTCCGGTCAGGGCTTTCTGCTCAACATATTATGTACTCATTCCCCTCTACAAGTGCTAGAAGATCGTAAGGGGAATTTGTCTCCTTTCTTTCCCAACCGCTAGCTTCGGGGACCTATTTCCCATAATTTCCATTCCACATTCAATGGGGAGTGTTCCGTTACTTTTCGTTGCTCGTTCTACTCATACAACCACGCACGGGGGCCACTCTAGGTCACGGTTATCAGGGAATGATATCCTGACTTATTGAATCGTGTAGGAAAAATACTTTAAGACGACAAAAGACGCGCCACGAAGGAATTATGCGAATGGGACGGAAATCGGCAGATGTACAGACAAACAAATGATTATAGTTTCAGAAAAATTGTATGTTGAATTCAGGAGAAGAAGCTTCACAAATTGAGCAAGTCGATAACACATTGGCCCACCTCTGGCCCTTATACAACCAGTTAATCGGCTTGGCATTGATTGATAGTTGTTGAATGTCCTCCTGAGAGATATGACAGATTCTGTCCAATTGGCACGTTAGTTCGTTTAAGTCCCGACCTGGTTGGAGCGCCCTGTCCATAATACTCCAGACGTTTTCAGTTGGGGAGAGAGCAAACGGACTTGTTGCCCAAGGTGAGGTCTAGGAAGCACGAAGGCAAGCAACAGAAAATCTCGCCGTTTGGGGGCGGACATAATCTTGCCCAGGATGGCATGCCGTGAAGGGGAACAAAATGGGCGTAGAATACCGTCGACGTACCTCTGTGCTGTGGATGTCAACCAGAGGAGAGGTTCCGGGTCGTATGGCGGAAGACAGTCAGGTTGGTATCTCGCCGCCTCCTGGGGCGTCTCGAAAAACATCTTCGACTTGGAATCTTCTTGACTGAAGAAGAACAGTCTTCAGTGATGAACCCGCTTCGAAATGAGCTCCTATGACCAGCACATCGGTGCATGGAGGATATTCTACGTCCGTTTTGTTGCTCTTCATGGTAAGCCATCCTGACCTTACATTTCAGTAATATAATGGCCGCCCTCAAACGGCGAGAGTATCTGCTGCTTGTCTTCGCGCTCTCCAAACCCTACCTTGGCCAATAACGTCACCAGGTCTCTGCCCTATTGAGAACGTTTGGATCATTATGGGCAGGGCCCTCCAACCAGCTCTGGTGTAACTGGGTTTTCTCTTTTGATGCTAGTCAATTGTCAGGATGAGCATTACTGCAAAGAGCATTTGATTCTAAAGCATTATGTCAGGGTGAAAAACACTAAATAAATTACTTTTTCTCTCTCAACATGTGGGCAGGGTGGGTTCTTCCTTGGCTTCATGCTGCGTGAGCGGCGGCGTCTGATTACGCGTGGCGGTGTGTGTCTCGTGTCGCCGTCTCGCCCAGTTGACTGGAGACGCGCCTCGTGAGGTGGCCCGTTTAATTATTGAGAGCGAAGTCGTGAATCGGATGGTGATACCTTGGACGTGGCGTCCCAGAGTTTCTCTTCTCTCTGCGGCCGCGTATGTCGGTGTTGTGCGTCGGCCAGCGGAGCGGCGCGGCGGGGGAAGGCCAGTGTCCTGGACTCGAACAACGGACTCCAGCTTGCCAGTCTTCAGCTGTCAGATCTTCATCCCAGCTCACAGGTGACTGCTGATGTGAGGCCGTCTCCTTCCCGTCCTCACGAGTCACCCGGGGACGTAAAAATCATACTTCAAGTACCTTCCAACTTGTGTCTTCTGGCGGCGAGGCTGTTGCTTGGTGCTTCTGTGTACGATGTATTCTCTTCCTGCATGATGGTCTTCAGCTCCGAACTGAACTGAAAACTACTACTCCTCTTGTCGGGCCCACTGCGTCTCGCGTATTTATTCACTTCAGTTCACTGGAGGTGAACGACTTCACTGTCATTGCCTCTTCTGTCATGTTGAAAAGCTTCTCGAAGAATCTTCTTAACGTCGGTCATTGGCTCTTGGAATGTAGGCCAGGGCCTTTGATTACATGTGACAATTAAGAAACACGTGAGCTGGTCGGGCGATGCCCTGACGACTGAATCGACAGCTTCCGCTTATGTGGGGAGGGCGATGGCTTCTCCTGGATGTGCTGACTTCATGGTCATTGGCTCTTCAGTCACTGCTGCTCTGCCCGCTGTTTGCCAGTGTGTAATTCTTCTAAACTAAACTAAGTTTTTCATTTCTTTTCTAATTTCTACTTCACTTCACATTGATTTCACTGGATTCTGATGATCGAACACGCCAATATGACAAAATGTGACATTACATCACATCACTCAGGACATCCGACAACTCTGTCAATGAATGCAAAGCCGAATAACTGCCTACATGAGGGACAGAAGTGGACCAATGCGTTATTGACTTGGTCATTTTGTGAAGCTCTTTCTCTTCAATAAATCATCCAATTTTTCTGGAGCTGTAACCACTTGTGACTGCGCATATACATCACATCTAGCCGATTTCCGTCCCATTGGGATAATTCCTCTCTGGTGCTCATTTCTTTTTTCTTCTTTTTTCTCTTCTTCTTAGGGTGTACTTAGCTGTCTCCATAAACATCACGGACCAGCATACACAGCAATCGTTAATATGGTTTGGTATACACGAACTGGCCTATAAATTGTTAAGTAATTATTTCTCGCAATGGATAACGCCAATGGTAAGGATTAATTTCTCTACTGGCATTTGAAGAGATGGAGGCTGATCTACACATGGTTTGCGACTAAGGAATATGCTATCTTGATCTTTTAATTTCTTTCTTGATACTGGCAAGTTGCAAAGTGTCACATACATTCAAGACATCTAAACACTATATGAGTTCGATGGCCATTTAAAAGGTGCAGTTCGGGGATGCATAAGAATACCACTAGTTTCAGAAACTAACTATGGATTTATTACTTGACAAAGATGATTCACTGTTATACATATCTCCACAAGGGATTCATAGGGGTTGAGAAAGTACACCATTTTTATAAGTATCAGTACTTTATAACCAAACTTTTCATGTACAGTTCTGATCACGAATCATCACGTACACTGAAGGTGTTATAACTATGTAAATTAAGGTAGCCTGGCTTTCTGAATTATGGAAGACTACAGTAAGGAAGGTGCCAAGAAGCAACCATATCACGAATGTATCTCTTCATGCAACAAATTTAGAGTAGTTACTTCACAGTCCATTTGTATTAGAGATTCAGAGAGCAATTGACAATGCTAGGGATGTGCATCAGGCTTGTAGGGGTAGCTCCACAGTCAGCACCCCAATCAGAACAGAAATCGCAGTTGGCTGCGAAGAGAATTTTCCCGTAGATACAGATAATCATTTTACTCTATAGAATACACAGATCCGAAATGTTGCTACTCAGGGCTTGTGGGGCAGGAGGGGGGGTCACAAACGAAAAATGCACCATCTCAAATAACATGAAAATTTGAAAGCTGTATAAAATCCAACATGCATGCAGGTACTCATTCAACTTGGCATTTCGTGATCTATACTTTGAGCAATGTGGTTTCATTCTAGCATTACATTGGGGGGGGGGGGGGGGGGGGAGGAGAGAGGAGGCAGCATGTGGTGGGCTAAAGATCAAATTTGCTGTCACTCAGAGTAACCCCAGAATATGGAAAATCAGCGAGTTTCTATCTCTTGGAGGTACTTATCTGACTCTGTACATCAGAGTCTTTCTTTTGTACACAGTTTTGCTCCAGCAACGTATCTAGGGATGAATGCTAGGCTGAAGCCCAATTTACTCTAACTACAGAAAAGCCCAAAAACAGGAAGTTCAATGGAAATTCCTGCCACATATAGGTGTTCGGCTGAATCTCCACACAGTATTTCTTTTGAAAACACAGCTTTATTATAGCAAACGAATCTTGAAATGTGGTAAAGTGGCACTGCAATGAACAGACAACTCCTTAAAATTGTCGGAAAATAGCGATTCTCAAATTAGTAACTGGGGTTTAGGGGAGAGGGAATGCACGAAAAACTAATTCACTATGACCACTACAACATTCCATAACAAGACACACACATCGGGTGGAGCTGCTACTGAAACACATTGTCGCATCTCAAGGTCGTACAACTGCACAAAATCAAGCACGTGTGTAGTGTGTTTCAAAAAAGACTTTACAACTTTAAAAATTCATATAAATTTATTGAAAGGAGATATAGAGCTGGGTTTAGTGTCATTTTATAGGGAAACACATCAATTTTTTTTTTTACCTTAAACTTAAGATGTTGTATGTGGCTTCTGTTGGGTATCCTGCACACATTCCATCAGAAGTCAATTTCTTTCCAAAGTCTCTATAGCATTGCAGGTGTAACTTGCTCAGTGGTGGCGAAAATTCTTGCTCTAAGTTCAGGTAGAGAAGCCGGCACAGGAGGTACGAACATGATATCCTTGATGAATCCTCATACAAAATATAGATTGGTGTCTGATCTGGAGAATGAGGGGGCCTTGCAATTGGCGCATCACAGCCAATCCATTGACCTGGAAGGCTGTCACTGAGAAAATCCCGGATGTCAGCCAGGTAGTGGGGTGGTGCACCATTTTGCATCTTTCATTCTTGGGTCATCCTCGTTGATCTGTGGTATCAAAAACTGTTGTAAGATATCCAGGTACACTATCACGTTGATGGTTCTCTCGCGGAAGAAAACGGACCTTACACTTTGTTCTTGCTCAATGCACAAAAAACGTTCAATTTAGGGGTGTCACGAAAACGTTGCAATGTTTGATGTGGATTTCCACTGCCCCAAATCCTACAATTATGTGTGTTAACCTTGTCACTTAAGTGAAAAGTCGACTCGTCAGAAAAATGATTCTGTCCAAGAAATGTTCACCCTCACGTTATCGATTTAATATATCTGCACAGAAGTTTTTGCGTGCAATTTTATCGTCAATCTGTACAGTTTTAAATGCAAACCGCTTCTCAACACAGGCCAGGGATTTGCAGTTCGTGAGATGCACGCCAGGTAGAGTTCATAAGGCTGGTGACAAAACGTTACGTTGTCAGACTCGTTCAACGACGTAGTCAGATGTTCTTGGATGACCTGATGATTTCCCATGTCTTAACGAGCACCCTGTTTTTACAAAACATTTATGCCACTTGTAAATTGTAGGCCTACTAGGAGGACCTTCAGCGTACTTGGTACGGAAATTACGCTGAATTGTTGTCGCCGACTTCGATTCTGCAAACCAAAACACACAGCTAGCACACTCGGGCATAGTGAAGGCAACCATCTTTAACGCAACTACCGCTAGCGCTCCTTACGGTGCGATTCGGCACTAGCAAACTACGTGGGGATGTATTTCCCTACTAATTGACACTAGTCACCTCTGTAGATACTATGAATTAATGTGTATGAATTTTCAAAGTTGTAAAGTCATTTTTGAAAGACACTTTATTAGATAAAAAAATAAGAAGTCACGCAATGTCTACTCTAACATTATGCCTGAAAGGAAAAAAAAAATTGAGATTCTCTAGGATCAGCTTAATGTAACAGCAGCTTTGGTTCTCTCTATTGGTCGATTGCAGAAGCAAGCCACTAATCCGTACATTCTGCGTCAGATTGCCAGATGGTGGGCAAGCTCAGACCTTTCGTCCAGTGACCCGGGGAGGGGAACTTCCCATTAGCCAAGGGTCGGAGTACCGACGACTTCCCAGGGGCGCACTGAACTCTTGATTGTGCAACTTCCTATTACCAGGTTACATTAGCAATGCAAACCCTCTATTCTACAAACTCTGACCAGGTAGACGCAACTTCAAAACGTCTTCTCACATGTGTTCATGCAGACACACACCTACAAGGAAAAGCAGGTCCAATGTGGGCTGTATACGGGTAAACAATCAACCAGCTAATTCTTACCTTCTCTGGACGCTCTGTGTGGTTGAGGCAGTGCGAAAATGACAGACAACCAGACACTGTATGCGTGTTAAGGCGCAGAGGGCTCCTATCACTTACAGATAATATCCAACTGACCCATTTTAACATCAGTTTCAAAACACTCTCCCATATAAATCCTCATCACATCATTTTCAAATTCCAATAAACACTATTTCACACTATTCTATCGCTAGTTCCTTATTCCGCAGTCGAATACCCCCACTGACTGGTCGATCGGTCATGATGGTCACTATGACTGACCCTAAAATTTCCTGGATCTTGAACCATTAAAATTTCGTGTACGGATATGTGAAATAGGCTATACATAGAGAAGAAAACACATTCGCAGCAGAAACTTCGCAAGACACACAAAACGCCAAAAGAGAGTGAACATAAAGCTAGGTGCACTGCACGTGTCAACAAAGTTATCAGCTTTACTATCAAACATATACATTTTTATTGTTGGCGTTTTGCTTACACCTTATAGCCAGCTTGATCTTAAACAAATTGTACAGTTGTTGATGGTTCATTGTTGTTGAATGTCTGTTCCTTTGTTTGCATGCACATACACGCATGTGCAAGCGGGTGGGCACACACAGAAACAGGCACACACAGTAGGCAGCACAAACATAATTACCAACAGGCTCATACAGGATAGTTGTTGTTGTGGTCTTCAGTCCTGAGACTGGTTTGATGCAGCTCTCCATGCTACTCTATCCTGTGCAAGCTTCTTCATCTCCCAGTACCTACTGCAACCTACATCCTTCTGAATCTGCTTAGTGTATTCATCTCTTGGTCTCCCTCTACGATTTTTACCCTCCACGCTGCGCTCCAATGCTAAATTTGTGATCCCTTGATGCCTCAAAACATGTCCTACCAACCGATCCCTTCTTCTAGTCAAGTTGTGCCACAAACTTCTCTTCTCCCCAATCCTATTCAATACCTCCTCATTGGTTACGTGATCTACCCACCTTATCTTCAGCATTCTTCTGTAGCACCACATTTCGAAAGCTTCTATTCTCTTCTTGTCCAAACTGGTTATCGTCCATGTTTCACTTCCATACATGGCTACACTCCTTACAAATACTTTCAGAAACGCCTTCCTGACACTTAAATCTATACTCGATGTTAACAAATTTCTCTTCTTCAGAAACGATTTCCTTGCCATTGCGTCTACATTTTATATCCTCTCTACTTCGACCATCATCAGTTATTTTACTCCTTAAATAGCAAAACTCCTTTACTACTTTAAGTGTTTCATTTCCTAATCTAATCCACTCAGCATCACACGATTTAATTTGACTACATTCCATTATCCTCGTTTTGCTTTTGTTGATGTTCATCTTATATCCTCCTTTCAAGACACTGTCCATTCCGTTCAACTGCTCTTCCAAGTCCTTTGCTGTCTCTGACAGAATTACAATGTCATCGGCGAACCTCAAAGTTTTTATTTCTCCATGAATTTTAATACCTACTCCGAATTTTTCTTTTGTTTCCTTTACTGCTTGCTCAATATACAGATTGAATAACATCGGGGAGAGACTATAACCCTGTCTCACTCCTTTTCCAACCACTGCTTCCCTTTCATGCCCCTCGACTCTTATAACTGCCATCTGGTTTCTGTACAAATTGTAAATAGCCTTTCGCTCCATGTATTTTACCCCTGTAAACTTCAGAATTTGAAAGAGAGTATTCCAGTTAACGTTGTCAAAAGCTTTCTCTAAGTCTACAAATGCTAGAAACGTAGGTTTGCCTTTCCTTAATCTTTCTTCTAAGATAAGTCGTAAGGTTAGTATTGCCTCACGTGTTCCAACATTTCTACGGAATCCAAACTGATCTTCCCCGAGGTCCGCTTCTACCAGTTTTTCCATTCGTCTGTAAAGAATTCGTGTTAGTATTTTGCAGCTGTGACTTATTAAACTGATAGTTCGGTAATTTTCACATCTGTCAACACCTGCTTTCTTTGTAATTGGAATTATTATATTCTTCTTGAAGTCTGTGGGTATTTCGCCTGTCTCATACATCTTGCTCACCAGATGGTAGAGTTTTGTCATGACTGGCTCTCCCAAGGCCATCAGTAGTTCTAATGGAATGTTGTCTACTCCCGGGGCCTTGGATATCTATTGTAAAATGAAATTCTGTAGAACACATTTGTACAGACCACTGTCTATGATATGTTGCTCTTAGATGCGGGTAGTTGAGGCAAGAGTGAATCTGTGCATCATATTGAACAGTCTGTGATCCTGTGTTGCTAACAAAGCTGTCATGGAGGTTGGCAGCGGATGAGCAAGTGTGACAACATTTTGTATAAGGATTGTAGTACTCGTACTTCCACGTACTCTGGGGGCAGCCAAAGAAAAGATAATTGCGTCTTCTTCTTCTCGACAAGAGCAGAAAGGTGCCTCTACAGTGTGCAAACTGAGAAGATGTTTATGGAAAAAGCTGTGGTTAAATTGGCGTTTGGCTATTAGAGAGGCGAGGTACCTAGGTATCGAATGTGATGTGTACAATTGCAAAGAAGTATTAGGTCTTTCTTAATTTTGTCTGGGATTTATTGTCCCGAAAATAAAATAAAAATTGGTTTCATCTAGTGGGTCGACCATGATCAACGCACTACACATGTGCAGTATCTCATCCTCTTTGCTCCGTCACTCATAAACAAATACACTTACACATCCTGCTCTAGACTTTCAATTTTTGCCTCGAATATATTGCCCCAGAATTACATTCAAAATTAACATTCGGGAGGACGACGGTTCAAACCTACGTCTGGCATTCTGCAATTTCCCTAAATCACTTCAGGCAAATGTTCATCTGGAAGGGCACAGCCGATTTTCTTCCCTAATCTGATTGGACCAATGACCTCGCTGTTTGGTTCGCTCCCGTCAGACGAACCAACCAACATTAGAAACAGTCCAACCCCCAGCTGTGGACAAGGTTTTTGGAAGGTCTCCCTTGGTTGAAAAGCAAATGTCATAACTGGATATTTCCTTCCAAATATTCCAAATTTTAAATGTCGCACTCTCACCACCTCTTCGTTCAGTATTCGGCTGAAAAGCCCAAGAGTCTACTTTGGGTCGTTACCCCCAAGAGACTGCTCTCCCTAGAGAATGAAAAAAATAATTGGCCAATTCTGACCAAGGTGTTAGAGAGACCTGATTTCGTTATATGGTAAATTTCGGAGTTGGTAATTCTCTTCCAAATATTCCTAGCTGGAAACCTCTCTGGCCGGCCGGTTCTAGGCGCTACAGTCTGGAACCGAGCGACCGCTACAGTTGCAGGTTCGAATGCTGCCTCGGGCACGGATATGTGTGATGTCCTTAGGTTAGTTAGGTTTAATTAGTTTTAAGTTCTAGGCGACTGATGACCTCAGAAGTTAAGTCGCATAGTGATCAGAGCCATTTGACCCAAACCCCTCTGCCCCATTATTAGATGCCTGTGATTTGGTTCAGAGGAATCGAGCTCTCCAACGAGCTGGAAGTGGAAATTATAAAATCAGAAACACTGAGGCTTCAGTGTGAGGTTCAATGTGTTAATCAAAATGTTGAAAACAACTGCGTTATTTTGGTGAGATTAATGTACGAAAGCGTTACTGGAGCTCTTTACTTTTCAGATTTTGACTTTATCCAGTTCGGCGCGCTTTCGTCCCGCGAGGAATTCATGATACTGTTCCACGTCGGGACGATATTCTGCCACAAGCTGATGGAAGACGAGGGCGTCCAGAAGCTGATCAACATGCAAGAGGACAAGTTCGACCTGCTGATAATAGAGGCGTTCTTCCACGATTGCCTGATGGCCCTGGCGCACAAGTTCAAGACGCCCGTGGTGGCGGCGAGCGCCCTCGGGGGCGGCGCCTCGTGGGTGAACGACATGGTCGGTAACCCTTACCCCCTCTCCTACTTCCCCGAGAAGACGTTCCCCTACACCAGCCACATGGACTTCCTGGAACGCGCTCACAACGCCTTCAGCTCGCTGATGTTGAGGCTGCACCGTCAGTACGTATACCTCCCGGCTCTGGACGAGATCGTCCGGAAGCACTTCAGAGACCCCAGCATGCCGCCGCTGGCCGACCTGGAGCGCAACACGTCCCTCCTGCTCCTCAACTCACACTTCAGCTTCGACTACCCGCGGCCGCTCGTCCCGAACGCTGTGGAAGTGGCGGGGATGCACATCAAACCGCCCAAGAAGCTTCCACAGGTACGCAACATGTAGTATACGACAAATACCATGCTAAGTCTACAAAATAGCGGGAGGTGAATAGAAACTGTTTAACAAGGGTACTTCCAGAAATGATTATTGTCTAATTTTTTAGAACTTTCTTCACAAACTTGCCGATGACCCCCAGGGAAACACTGTTCGTCGCTGCTAGTAAGTATCACTGCACCGCCTCCATGGTGTCATAGTAACCTACCAATCTCTCATCATGCAGCTGTCGTTTCAAAGGTACAAACAAGTGAGACCGTAAAATAGGATAATTTTCTGTCTGTAAATCACTGTTTTAATTGCAAAGTGACCAGTTTCAGCCAATGGAGCCCTTCTTCACATCTGTTAAACGAGAGAATAAATACAACTGGGTTCCAGTCCTATGTCTGCATAGCTTAAAATCTTTTTTTAAAGATCTGTTTACAGTACAAAACTTGTATGTCATAGCTACAGAGTAACCTGTGTTAATAAAACTATCAGTTCACTGTAATGTATAAAAACAATACTTGCACCCTGTCGCTTTATATCAAAATCTTAAAAGAAATAAGATTGGTGCAAAGGCCTGTGGTGTTAAACATCCTCTTTATCCGCACTAACGGATTTAAAATACGATACTGAAATAATAGATGTACAAAACGTTCCTAAGCTTTATGCACGGATGGTTATAATCGGACTTTTGCTACGTGAGTAAGTATAGGTGGAAAACTTATGGGTACCCAACTTTATAGGAATGATGTTCAGATTGTGCGCCGCAGGAGTTGCGTTGTTAGTAGTGTCATGACTTGCCATTAGGCGCCGGTACTGATACGGTAATGTAGGATTGAACCAAAAGCTGCTACGGTCGCAGGTTCGAATCCTGCCTCGGGCATGGGTGTGTGTGATGTCCTTAGGTTAGTTAGGTTTAAGTAGTTCTAAGTTCTAGGGGACTTATGACCTAAGATGTTGAGTCCCATAGTGCTCAGAGCCATTTGAACCAAAAGCTGCAGTGTGCATTACAGAACACCATAATATCAGAACTGCAAGGCACATGTTACGATAGAGACAAGAGTGCTCCAAGCGGCCTGGTAGTGAACTTCGAATTCGGTACAATAGGAGGCGATAATCTGTATTCTCGCTTTGCAAAATAAGAGTTCTAGATGACAATTATCTGTAATTTATGGGTGGGTCTGGTGCTGAAGTGTATTTGTTTGCAAGACTCCATTTTGACCGTTTAGCTGTTATCAAGCAAAATTATGTTCCTGATTATGACCTTCTTTTGTGTATTGAACTTTTTCAATTGCTTAGTAAATATGTCGCTTGTATTCTGCTTAAATTTTGCTCTCGTCCATAATATTGGGTGGGGTAAATTATACCATATTTGTTTTTGTTCCATATGAAACTGAACCTGGTTTCGTCGCATGGTATTCTGTGTGGACTCGCATCTATTTGTCACTGCTTAAGAGTCTGTATGTGAAGTATGCCATTGAAATTCATTCAAGTGTATTCTTCATACTCTAAGTTATTTTTGTTTGCATCTGTTTCTCTCACTCTCTCACTTAATGTAAGCCACCGAGATCTACGTTGACATCTCCTGAAATGTGTTCTTTGTAAAACTTATTGACGTGTGAAAACATTTACGCAACATTTGCGTAACGACTGTCACATTTTTAGCATTTGCAGGGAAGGATGCTCTTCTCGCTAAGACTAACGAAGTAAACGCATTGGCAAGAAGCAACACCGTTTTAAACAGAATTACATACTCATTTTTAGACAAAATGTAATGAAATTAAATAGCAATTCTGTCAAAAGCTGTTAACACGCAGTTCTCTACTAAATGTAAGAAGAAACTGAAAATGGATGGAAACAATAAAAGCAACGTACTTACAATGTATTCAAATCGATCAGTTCACACAGATTCGCAAGCAGTAACAAATGCCGGTACTCGCATGCAATAACAAAAGCACGTCGACAGAACAAAATGTAATGAAAGCAGCTTCTGATTTTTATATGAATCAGAAACTAATATGGAACCATTTTCCCCAAGCAATACCAGTATTTTTCCAAAGAAAGAATAAAATTTTACAGTACTGATGTATCTATGTACTCCTCAGAAGTAGATTGGGAGTTTAGCCGGCCGAGGTGGCCGAGCGGTTCTAGGCGCTACAGTCTGAAACCGCGCGACCGCTAAGGTCGCAGGTTCGAATCCTGCCTCGGGCATGGATGTGTGTGATGTCCTTAGGGTAGTTAGGTTTAAGCAGATCTAAGTTCTAGGGGACTGATGACCACAGATGTTAAGTCCCATAGTGCTCAGAGCCATTTTTAGATGGGGAGTTTAGTTGTGTAAAACTATTGAATGAAAATATAGTGGCAGTTCGACAGTATAGATCGCCAGATGGTGATGTACATTTGTTTATTGAAAAATGTGAATTAATAGTTAAAGATATTGAAGAGTAAGACAAGAATTGGTGTCTGTGGTGATTTCAACATAGAAATGGCATACACAGACAGGAAACTCACAAGGACGCTATTGAATATGCTAAGATCATTAGACCTCTATTGAACAAATAACCGCACCACACGTAAGAATGCCTGAATAGACAGTATTGTTGTGAATTTCCACAGGGAAGATTTTACAGACAGACTTGCAGGAAGTGGACTTGCATATTATGAGCTGTTACTCCTCATACACTGTAAGAGGCAACCAGTTAAAATTGAAGAACCTAAAGTAGTAATAGTACGAGGGCAAAAGGAAGAGCACATAAGTATGTATGTTGATAGATTAAGAAGTGCAGATTGGGACTTCATATATAAATTGTCAATCTGGGAAAAGGGAAGCTGAAATTACCTTCGTATCTTCTTTAAAAAGTACACAGACTTATGGTATTCCTGCTCACAACTAAAAAAAAAAGATATCCAAGTGAAATGAAAAAGACTTAACTGGTTTATAGAAGAGCTAGCAGAAATTAGAGGAAACATGCATATGCTGTACCAGATGCATAAGCAAGCCGCTACCCAAGGAGCAGAAGTGTGTGAACATTCATAGGTCATATCTGAAATGCAAAAAAATTCTACAAAGCTTAACTTCTTCTGACAAAAAAAAAAAAAAAAAAAAAAAAAAGCTGTGGAAAACTATAGAAAGAGATCCCAATAAAAGTGCAAGGCGGCATAGCAAATAATAAAACAAAAGAATACACCAAAATGCACAGAAACAGCTCTGCTGGAACTTGAGGAATCAGACCAGTACTTTTTAAGCTCAGTTAAAGAAATAGGTAACAGTATTAAAGCAACAAATTCATCAGCAATGGACCTTGTTGGGACACCACTGCCTGTTAACCTGGTATTTCAACAGAGGGCTGTCACACCTGCTGATGTTATAAAAGCTGTATCCAAATTTTCAGGTTCTGAAAGTATGGACTGTTATTGGTTATCGAATAACATCATTAAAAAGACAATACACTCAATCATCAAACCATTACCTTTTATTTTCAATAAATGTGTGTAATTTGGAGTTTTTCCAGATGCACTTAAGGTATCAAAAGTTGTCCCAGTTTTTAAAAAAAATGGGACAAACCTCTTCCCCAAAGCTACAGACCAGCCACCATTGTTCCAATATTCTAAAAGATATTTGACACACTGGTACACACAGAAATAAGCAGCTTCTTTGAGAAACACAATATCCTATGTAGCAATCAGTTTGTGTTCCACAAGGTGAAAAACACAACAGGGGCCATCTTGGAAATCATAACAGCTTTTGAAATTCTAACAGCTTTTGAAAAGAATAACATGGTATCACTGGTATTATGTGACCTAAGCAATGCTTTCAATTGCATTCCTGTTAACATACTACTGAAGAAACTAGAGATTTATGGGGTGAGAGGGAGCACTTTAGCTGTGATAAGTTTTTATTTAAGCAACAGAAAAAAAATTGTCTGTCAGAAATGTTAATTCTTTCATAATGGAAATCAGTACAGGTGTACCAGAAGGATCTATCCTTGGACCCTTGTGCTTCATTGTAGCTATTAGTGATTTACCTAATAACATAGCCCACCCTGTTGTGTGTTATGCTAATGATAAAACACTACTTATCACCACATTTCAGACCTGAACAGCATAACAAAAGAAACACTTGAGAAGACCCTGGACTGGTTTGCAACCAATAAGCTCCTGAGCGATCCTGATAAAACCCAACAGCTTTCAATGGGAATATAAAATGAAGTAGGCAATAAGTCAGTAAAACTCTTAGGTATTTACACTGACTCAAAATTCTATTGGGAGGAACATGTCAATCACGTATGTGAAAAAATATCCCGGCTGGCATACCTTATCTCGTAACTAAGGGAGGTAGTGAGCTTAGCGTACCTTAGGGTGACATAGTTTGGGCTATTCCAGTCACATACTTCATGTGGTCTGATTATATGGGGACACTCCCCTCACATCAAGAACATCTTGAAATTACAAAAAAAGTAAAAGAGGTCATAGGGAGCACTTTCCCCTTTTTTCCAGACTCGGAATGCTCAAAATTATAAATTTATACATTTGTGTGTCTGTACTCTATATTAAAAATACTATTCAGAATTTATTGCCAGAGGGGAAATACATGAACACAGCACCAGAGCTAAGGGTAATTTAGACATACCACACCACAGATTAGCAAGAACAGGAAATTCCCACAAAGTAAACCCACTCAAAATGTTCTATAAACTGTCAATTCATGTTCAGTCTATGGATATAATTTTTTTAAAATAAGTGTTACAGCTGGCTGTTGGATCATTCATTTTATGACATTAAAGAATTGTTTGAAATGCCTGAGCAGGATATTTGCATTTAAAAGTTTTCTGTTAAACATACTATTGTGTGCTGTGTTAGTCGCATGTAATTGCATAGTGTATACAATACTCTATATACAGGGTCTACTATAATACACATACTATATTAAATTATAGTATAGCTTATTGCATTATCTTTTAGAAACTATCCTGGTGTAATTTGGTACACTGTCATGCTTAAAATGTATACTGTAACGTATTGACACTAGTTTATTTTATTGTTATTATGTATGTACTTCTACATCTTTGTAAAATTATCTATGGTGAATAAAATTCTTGATGTGAGCAGAACACAATCAAAATATGGGCAACACATTTACAATACAGCTCAAAGAGCGCAGTAGACGTAAGCCATAATTGGAAGCACAATGTGATGGAACCAACTTCAGTTAACTGAGAGATAAAAAAACATTAAAGACGAAAAAAAACAGACAATAAAAAAGCAAGATACTGTACTGATAAACTTATAGTGCTCCATGTGGCCTGGCAGTGAACCAAGGTCATGTTACCGGAAGTCCTAAGAGTTTCACCACCATTGTGTGCATTGCACTTAGTCAGCATGGATCTGCACAAAGTGAGCAAGGCTTTGCTCATAGAGCTGTTTTGATAAATCAGCAGCAGCAGTAGTGCTGCTGCTCTTTAGGAGTATCAACACGGCACAGGAATATGGAGAGGTCATCATTCCACACACGGGTTGAAGAACAAGATTCGGGAAGTGGTCCCTAGACGGTCAATAATACTGCACAATAATATTGTGCTTTGGGACGATGCTATAAAGGCACTGCTACTGTGATAATTGTTCAACTTTGCCGCAACAGAAAGAAAAGTGCATGAAAAACTGGGTCAAGGAGTGTCAAAGATCATTCCAAAAAGTTGTTGAGAGAGAATTCAGGTTGAACAAAAAAAAAGATTATGATAACTTTTTATACATTGATGGTCCAACATCTTACATTGGCACTTGACCCCCCCCCCCCCCCTTGGAATATGGAGTATGATGTTTTTATCCATTGTAGTATTCTTATGTTCTTGAGATGACCTCTGAAAATATCATGGGCTGAAAGGTCAGGTGATCTCGCCAGCCATAGGACACAACCACATCTTGAGAGTAATCGATATGGGAAGAGGCACTTCAGTGTAGTCTCTGAGTTACGGGCTGCAGACTGCAGACCCATCTTATAGAAACCATACCCCGTTTGGATTTCAATGTTACAGCAGTTGTGGAATGAAGAAATTGTTAATCATGACCTCATAATGGACATGGATTCTAGTAGTACAACAGACTATGACCTTTGGGATACCATGGACCTTTCCATGATTAAACTGCAGTTTTGTGCCAGAGTAATATAGGAAGTTTTGTTTATACAAATGAAAGTTTTCCCCATCAGACATCACAAGATTTTTTATTTATGGAATATTCTGTTGGTACGTGGAGGAACATTGACATATTAAAAACTTGAATACCTAGTAATGATGTTCTGCAATAATATTTATTTAATGGTTCATTATTAACTGGCTTTCAGCTTTCTAGGCCACTCTCAGATAACTTAATACTAAATGGATAGTCAACACATCATCAGAAAGAGTTCATATAGCTGTAAAAAAATTATTTCAAAGATATGTGATATTTTACAGCTGTGTATTAATACAAAAACAAGCATAATGTAATTCAAACAAAGGTCAGAACAAATAAATCTTAAATTACCTTATACTTAAAGGTTAAAAGTATATGAATGTATAAGCAAGAAACACAGTATAAGTGAGTAATGGCACTGAACACTGTTATGTGGACAATCTGGTGAATGTTATTAACAGGCTGGAAAGGGTAAAGGGGCAGAGGGGGAAAGGAGTCTATAACTTACTAGATGGGCTGAGTAAGAAAGGAGTTGGAGATTGAAGAAGAATGAGTCTGCCTTTGCTGGACACTCTCTGAATGAAAGTCATTCATGTGATAAGAGTATTAAATGTGAAGTCCCCCATACATTAACTAAAGGTATCAAACTGACAGTACTCAAATTCTACCTATTAATAAATACCAACCAAAGAATCGTGACCTGGTCCTTGATGACCAAACACAGTTTCATTGTACACCCTTACTAAAGTAGCAATGGGCATCTAATACTTTTGTCGCCATTTGGTAATATGCTTGTTAAAACTGTGCCACACCAACATCATTCCATACCAGTGCTTTCTCCCCTCTGGCCCTCCCCCTTCCCCACTTCTCCCTCTTTTAATTTTTTCCACCAGCCTATTTACCCCAATCGCCAGGTAGTCCATATAATACAGTTGTCTGCACCATTACCCAATTAGGCAATGCTTTTTGCTTATACATTCATGTAATTTTAACCTTGAGTATAAAGCAGTATAAAATTTATTTGTACAGAGCTTCTTTGTGAATTATATCCTGCTTGTATTTTCATATTGATATATAGTCATAAAATGTCACATATCTCTGAAAAAAGATTTTTATGCAGCTGTGAACTCTCACCGATGTTGTGTGAATTATCTGTTTAGTAATAAGTTATCTGACAGTGACCTAGAAAGCAGATAGCTTTAAATAAATATTGATGTGGAACATCAATACTGGCTATTAGAGTTCTTAATAGCGCAAGAGTTGTCAGAAATGAATCATTCAGGTCAATTCTGTACACTAAAGTTGAGCAGAAATTATGCCTACTCACTTTTTCACAGCTGTAATTACTGAATTACTTGCAGCTTATAAGGATGAAACTTTAGATCCTACTCGACAATAAAGATGTCTGAGGAATTTTTAATGTTCTGGAATGGCGATGGTCTGATGAGTGTGGGCTTTGTTGCAGAACTGCATGAGCTTGTCAAATATTTTCTGTCATTAGAGACATCATTTCAGATCCCTTTATGTACATTACAGAATTTGTCTCATGGCATGATTTATCCAGTTGGATATCGTTCTTCTGCCTGGAACATGGAAATGGCAGTCTCTACCATGGGGCATTGCACTTTGGACAGCTGCAATGCTCTTCACATTACAGAATTCCTCCACTGCTGCAGTAGGCACCTACACTGGACAATGAACCATACTGAAATGAATGGCATACTATGTGGCTCCAATTAGATATGGTAGTTGGCGAACACACATCTACATCTTAGCAGTGTGACCAATTGAAAATCCAGTATTTCGTGTGGGTCAGCCCATATGATGTACAACTGATTTTCCAAGTCCTTTGATGTCAAAGGTGGAGTTACAGTGTCATGTGCAAACCTCAAAGTTTTCTTTTAAAATTTCGCTTTGGTTTCTTGTACTGCTTGCCCAATTTACAGATTTATTTACATCAGGTGTGGGTTACAACCCAGTCCCACTCTGTTCTCAACTACTGCTTCCCTTTCATGCCCATCAACTCTTTTCACTGCAGTCCAGTTTCTATGCAAGTTACCCTTGTGTCTCCTGTATTTTTTCCTTGCTACCTGCACATTTAGATCCACATATAACTGGTTTGGTAATTGGTTAAAGGTGGGAGGAAGGCAAGGGCATAACACCCCGCCCTCCTCCCCCTCATAGGACTGCACCTTGTAAAACCAGCAGCCTGGATGAGGACATGGTTCCCCTCATGTCCGCATCTAATGAGGACTGTAGTGTGGTATAGCAGGAGATCCCAAGTTGAAAATTTTACCTGCAGTTTGGTAGTGTGTACCATAGATTGCTGTCGTTAGTGCTAATCACAATTTGAACTTTCTTGCCGAAAGTGCCCTTCACATCATAAAATATTGTCAGTAGGGTTTTACAAACAGATGTGTGTGATGGATTTTATTCTGGACCACAGGCTATTGGTGCATTCACTCTATGAACTGTCAATTATTCATTGGTTCAGGATTGTGCACACAGGTCTTGTCTCCTGTCATATTTAGACAGAGAAAAACATGCACCTTCAGGCTTGTAAAGGTGCAATTGTTCATGATATATTCTCTGCTGCATACTGCCACAATCACTGGACAGCTGATGAGACTCATTCATTACACATACTATTAGTTAGCTGCAAGCTACTAAGTGCTTGCATTCCGAAATACTGGAAGAATAAAGTCCAGGTATTTGCATGTCATCAACTGTGGTGCCTCAAGACACACACAAGTTTTTGACTGTGGTACTTGTCTTATTGTATTAAACCTGTAACATAAGATTGTCCCTCTTAACAAGTAAGCTATGGCAGCAATTTACATTTTTAAATTCAGCCAGTAATAAGGCAAAATATTGAAAATAAAATTTTTGTTGCACCTGAAAATGTTAAATAGGCAGCCTTCAACTCGGAGGGTGAACCATGAACAGTGATAGCTATTCAGCTGTATAGTAGTAACCTTACAGTATTAATTATGCTTTTCCCTGCATATTGATTATTCTGTACATTTTTGGTAAAACTGTCAGAAGTTAATTTGCTTGGCTGTGCAGAATAACGTTTTGGAAATGCCCATTGTGCATGCCAGGTATTGATTATTGGCGACCTGTAAATACTTGCCAACATAAGTGGGCTTATATTGCTTTCTTGCAGTTGTAAACCTTGCAGCATGAACTTTCAATAAAAGTGCCAAGTTCGATCCACCACAGTTGTTACACAGGCTACCCTTTATTTGAAGATAAACATCATCAACCTTTCAAATGATTCAATACTTGACTGAGATTTGTTACTACATCCTCTATGATACTTCCTAAGACTGTTCTAGTGGTAATCAACAGTCATAGTCTAGGTTTACGCATTTATCAATTAATAAAACATTTTTTGTAGGATCTGCAAACATTCATGGATGGTGCGACAAATGGTGTGGTATTCTTCAGCATGGGCAGTGGCATCAAAAGTGCCAACCTTCCAAAAGACATGCAGAGTGCCTTTCTCAGTGTATTCTCCAGGCTGAAGCAGAAGGTGCTCTGGAAGTATGAGAAGGACTCACTGCCAAACCAGCCAGCTAATGTGAGGATTGGAAAATGGTTTCCACAAAGCGACATACTTGGTAAGTATGAATACCGTTTAATTGTAAATTTTAATCTGTATGTTCATTAGTTTCCATAACGGATCACCCTAAATTTTATTCACAAATTAATAAGACGTCAGTTCCTCACCAAGAGCGGGCCTGCTCATTCAACAGTGCTATACTCCCGTATCTTCATCATATCTTTTGTTCTGATCTGCTGCCATTTCCCTTAATATCCTTTCTCATTGTGCATGCTCATTATTCATTCAGAGATCTTCTACTTCCATTAGATACAGCTCTGGACCCACATTTTCCTCAACCTTTCTGGTGCTGGAAGAGAATGAAACACCACTCGAATGGTGGTCACAATCAATTAGTTACTTATTTAGTTACACCCTTAGTAGCTCCAGAGATCACATTCATGATAAAGATTATGATGTGGAATAGGTCAACAAAAATATATCATAAAAACGTGGTAATATGCTTTCCTTTACAGATGTTTTCTGTAAAAATTACTAATTACTTCTACTCAAGAATTCCTCTGTGGTATGGAAGGAGTTGTTAAGGAGAAACATCGTTAGCTGACATTTGAGATCACGTCTATCTACAATACATTTCATTTTCATGGATATATTGTCAGAGTTTTATAGCTGCCTATTTAACCCCCTCCTGTGTGAAGGGGCCGTTCGCTCTGTGGCAGGTTAGTGTTTGGCTGCCACAGGGACCCAGCATTTGCAGCATCTTTTCCCTTCCTGCTGCATGTCTATCCTCTTGCTATTCTTTTTCCCTCCCTTTGGAACATGTCTGGGATGTTTTTGGAAATGTGTTCTGCATATTCACTATGTGATATCAGAACAATATCTCTATTGCTTTTTGTTCCTCTTTTCTTTCTTCATTTCTTTCTTCATTCCTTTTCTCTTCCCCTTCCTCCTCTTTGACAGGCAGGGTCTGCACATACCCCCTGGTACAGGCCAGTCCCAGGGAAGGGTGATTGCCTGAGCTGATACCTTCCCAAGTTGCTTATTGGTCCCTCTGTTAGGTATTCAGGAGGTGTCACCTGAAATGTCAACAATCAGCTGAAGTGGGTGTCCCCCATCTAAGACAGGCCCCCCAGTTGGAAGGAGCACACCATCACAGATGATGACAATCATGGGGGATTTTCTCACTGTGAGCCAATCATCTTCTCCACAATCAACATCTATCAAACATAAATGGAATGAAGCTAATTATTCAAAGACCCTCCCACCTGCACCAGAGTTCCTTGTGATTTCATGTACTGAAGACAGTCAGTCATTCACTTTAGTAAATCCGTTTATTATTCAGAAGTGTGATGATGCAATTGCTGGCCCTGTGAAATCCTGCTCTGATTCACGAAATAGCACTTTGATTTTGGAGACTACTTCTGATTCTCAAGCCAATTTGCTTGCAGCTTTGCTCCTCCATAACTATCCTGTTCATGTTGAGATCCATCGAATGCTGGATTCTTCCTGTGGTGCTATTTACACTAGGCTGCTTCATGGTCTGACCAAGGCAGAAATCCAAACAAACCTCTCTGATCAGGGTATCATTGTAGTCCATCGGCGATGAAAAAGTTGGAGGCATCCTTAGTTCCCACAAATGTACTCTTTTTCTCACTTTTGATAGAGTGGTGCTTCCTTCAAAGATCAAAGCAGGCTATGAAGCTATCGTAGTCTGGCGGTACATTCTGAACCCAATACGCTGCTACCAGTGTCATCGTTACAATCACACTGGAATGTCCTATTGACACCTGGCCAAATGTGTAACCTGTGGTAGGGATGCTCACAAGGGTGACTGTGCACCTCCTTCTCCCCGTTGTATCAACTGCAATGGTGACCGTGCCACCTCCTCCCAAGATTGTCCCTTGTATGTCAAAGAGTGAGCTGTCCAGGAGATCCAGGTGAAGTAAAAAGTGTCTTACCTGGTCACTCGCAAGTTATTGGATAGTCAAAAACCCTGCGTTCTACCATCCAGCACTTACGGTACTGTTCTTGCTACATCTCGCTCCATGAAGGACATGGCTGTGCAGACGTGCGACCTCAAATTCAGCACCATGGTCACCCAGTGTCATCGTAGCAATCAGTCTCATCCTCCAGTTGTGCAACAATCCACCAAACTTTCGCCTCATGGGGTGAAGTCACCTGTTACACAATCAGCAGGCTGGAAAGGACAGAAGGAATACTCCTATGAAGACTTCCTTTTTTCTGGGAGCTGTTTGAGAGTAGAATAGTAGAGAATTATTGTGAAGGTGGTTCGATGTACCCTCTGCCAGGCAGTTAAGTTTGATTTGTGGAGTATCAATGTATGTGTAGGTGTAGATGTAGCTATAGAAGTTCCCCCACTCTCACCTTTTATCAGGGAGCAATCACATGTGCACCCTGACCTCAGATCTGTCTAGATTAATCCTTTGGACCTAAAGGTTCAGTTGACCCCAATGGTGTTTCACCACCCGTTCATTGCTGTTCTCGATACATTTCCAGGTCTGATAATGGTATGCACTGATGGCTCAATGATCTACGGATGAACCAGTTTTGCATACACACATGAAAGGTGCAGTGAACTACACTCCTTGATGAATGGATGCAGCATCTTCACTGCTGAATTGGTGGCCATCAAACAAGGCCTTAGCCATGCTCATTCTTGTGCTGGTAGGGTGCTTCTAAGATGCAGCAAATCTCTGAGCAGCCTTTGGGCTATAGACCAGTGCTACCCTCATCATCCATTAGTCAAGACTATCCATGATCTTCTTTCTGACCTCCATCAAGCTGAATGGCCAGCCATCTCTGTTTGGACCCCTGGACATCTTGGGATCTCAGAGAATGAACATTCCTACAACTTGGCAAAGATGGCTGCCAGGACAATGAATTTGGAAATGGGGAGGGGTCTCCCAGAACTGGACCTTCGGTCAACTCCATGCCATCAGTTGTTGGATGTCTGGAACTGAGAATGGTTCACCCTGGATGCCCCAATTAAACTGAGGACAATAAAGGAGATCACATCCCCATGACATTTTTCCCCTTCATGTTTCTCACAGGGAATCCACTGTCCTTTGTCGGCTTGCAGTGGCCACACTTGGCTGATGCACTACCACCTTCTGTGATGTGAGGACCCATGAACGTGGTGCCCACATGACATTGGCCCACATCCTACTAGACTGCCCAAATTTCGCTTTTTGGTGATCTCTTAACCTCTGACACACTGCCTCTGGTGCTAGCAGATGACAGCAAGTGGCTGACCTGGTTTTACATCTCACCCACAAATGTGGTTTCTACTCATTTGTGTAAGGTGGGGCACTTTGACCTCGTTGACTGCATGAGGGGTTTGAGGGGTACCCCTCTCCTACTCTCGCCCAGCTGTACAACTGCTGTCCTCGCTCAACAGTCTGGCCTGGCTTCTACCCTTGGACCTTTTTATTCTCTTTGTTCTTTTATGTTTGCCATTTTATCATGTTGTCTGTGCTGCTCCTTTTCTTGGGGGTAACAGACTGTGAGGTGGTGCTAGTGGGAAGCAGGAAGTGTGTCTACAATGGCATACGATCTCCAGGGACCTCCAACTGTGTTCTGGACAGAGTAGGTCACCTGCCTTATCCTCGCTCATTCCCCTCGTCCCCTCTGTCTCATTGTATCTTGCTTACAGTTGGGCTCCCCAGTCTTTGTCTTCTGTATCCTTCTTGTGAGGATTATTCCTGGTTCGATATGTATAGGATGAAGGGATTGATGACCTCGGTCTCTTTAAAACCAACAACCAACCAACCAATCAACCAGCCAACCAGTATTTTCCATGTGTCCATTAATAATTGACAAGACAGGTTCATTTTTGAAAAATCATTTCTCTTTTCCGGACACAAAATTTCAGTGATGTTCTCCAAGCATGTTTTCATTTTTTTGGCAGTATCATAGCTAATGCATAACTCACTTTTACATGGCATACTGACTCTGAATTCTCTCTTGTTGACTAGAAAGTTTTCTTTTTAAGTTGTTTCCCTGGTTTTGCCGAAATAGTCCTCTGTACTTACAAAACATAGCTGCATGTTTAGTCTCATAATGCCATTTGGTGTCACAAGACGACGACGACGTAGCAAGCATATTAGTTTAAAACAAAACTCCACCAAAAAAAAATAAAAAATAAAAAATTCAATGTCCTTAGTAGCAGACTCCATTCCAAGTTTTCTTCTTGACCTGAGAGAGAGACACAACATGTTTTTACCATTAATAAGTAACTGAGAATTCAAAGGAAATGGGAAACTATTTTAGAATGTGCAACTGAGTTTCTTCCACAAGATGCTTCACTTGACCTAGCAGCCTTACTTCAAAATTCTGACCCACATTTAGACTTCTTTTGGTATGAACGTTTCTTAAAACTATTTCAAATTTAAATTCAGTAGCATTATTAGTTGCTGAATATGGTGGGTGGATGAAACTGCAGTAAGAGGTATTTTTTCTATGTTTTTAATGTGGAACACTTACATGTCACCAGTGAAATATTTTATTACAATTAAGTATTTATTTATTTTAAATTTAAAAATTAGTACTGAGACAAAAAACTAGTACTAATATCGGTTGCCATAACTAATCAGCGTTAACTGAATGCATAAAATAAAGGCAAGCCTACTAAAATTAAAGTGAGCATCAGAGATTAATTGAAAAAAATCTGGCTTTACTTACCTCAGATGGAAGTTCAACTGTGATAGAATGTTCACCATGTATACAAGCAGAGGTATGTAGATTTGCAGCTGGTAGCATTGCAAGTTTGCAGTGAATATATTTGCTGTGTCTGACGTTCGACTCACTTGCGCAGTGTGACAGACGTATCCTGCTTTGCAATTCATGTGTACTCTTGCTGTTAGCTGGCTGCATTTTGCCAAGATGGGCTGTGTATCTTCAAGAAGACATGTGGACATCTCAAAATAAATCCAACTTTTTGAATTTTTTCAAACAAAAATTGAGAAGAAAATCTAATGATAGTTGAGTCAATTAACTGATATATTCTTATTGGTATAAGAGGTGATACCAATGATGCTTCCTGGAATTCTCTTTTGGGGTTTTACATGAAATAAGTTAAATTTTTTGTTCATATGAAACAACAGCTCTATGGGCCAAAAATCAGCACCATGTGGGTTGGCCACCCCTGCTGTATACTATGTGTCTGACGGCTGCCATTATCTGTGAATGTGGGTGGCTTGATATGGTACAGATACGTGAAAACATCTTATGTCTCACAAATGAACCACAAGAATACATAAGCAGTTTAGACAGGCAGATAAATAATGTATGCCAAAACTTAAATTCACTGTGGAAACTGAAACACTGATATCTTTTGTCTTGTGCTCTCTCTCTCTCTCTCTCTCTCTCTCTCTCTCTCTCTCTCTCTCTCTCTCTCTCTCTCTCTCTCTGCTAACTCAATACGTTTACTACAACTGGAAGTACATTACATCACCAGAACAGACATTGCATGGAAATATTTGATGCCTCAAATGTACAAAGTTCTATGTGCTTATTTTCTTTTTTTCTTTCACAGCTCACAAGAATTTAAAGCTCTTCATCACCCATGGGGGAGTGATGAGTATGCAGGAGGCACTGTATTCCGGAGTTCCACTTCTTGGGTTTCCAATATTTGGTGACCAGGAGTCCAACCTCCTGAGGGCACAAAGTGCTGGCTACGCAATTATGCTGGCACTGAACAATATCACTGAGGAGTCCATTGGTTGGGCTGTAAATGAGCTGCTCACAAATCCTAGGTAACTCTGCATAGATCTTTTCTATTAAGTACTGTATACTTGTTCAGTTTCAAAAATTTAAAAACAACTGAGGAAATGTAGATACTCACAAAGCACTTTCAGAGGGTACTATTCACCATGTCCATCATGAATTAAGTGATTAGCTGATTCAATGACTTCAGGTGATTCTCATTACCACCATAAGCTGCTTTTAATGAATAATGCTTTGACAATCTCTATCATTAGGAACTTCCATTTTCAAGTTGATGTAAAGACATAATAAAATCATTTTTGTAGCATGTTTCACGTACAATGTCCTATCCAAGTTAAAAGTTGACTTGGTCAAGAAAATGTACAGTTCATCAAAACCTTCTTTACTGTTGTCACATGTTCTCCAAATCACAGTTCTGTCACAGTTCTATGACCTACATCAGTAAGTTAGTTGACGCGATGGTGAGAGCACATATCAGCAGTGCAGAAGGCTTTGATGTAAATTTTCTGGAGCAAGACTGCTGTTAACTTGTATATGGCATTATACTTGTTAATTTACCCTACTAAAGTGTATCCATTAAAATGTATTTTTCATCAGCTTCAAAGTGGTACCCCCTACCAAAACTAAATGCAATACTGCACTATTCATGAGAAGCAGCTTATGGTAATATGATTTCTTGAAATAAAGCTGTGGAGCAAGTTTTACGTAAAGAATTTATTTTATTTTTTTTATTTTTTATTTTGGTAATATTCTCTTATCACTTTGACTGTGCTGTTATCCTGTACTTAAGTCACTATCACACCTGTTTACCAAATGGCCTTGTGAGTCTTGCACAATGAGCAATGTAAACTTCCAATTGTCTTCCAAACAGGTGTGAACAACAGATGACACTATTCTAATGCACAAAAAAATATTTTATTTTCAGATAATGTTAGCTAAATAAGTTTTGTATGCTTTTATTATTGAATGTAATATCAAGAAACAAAACACAAGTTGATGAGGCATTGGTCTGTTAATGTTCAGATTGTATGAGACTGTCCACAAGCCAGATGGCTTCAGTGCTCGTTAGTATAAATACACAGTTTTGTATCTCTTGAGCATTAGCTCGGTTTGTTTATTCACCCAAGCTCCACACGTTGCTTGATTGTGTGACATGTGTGGAATTACTAGAATGTTTCTACTGGGATGAAACTGCAGCTCTTCAACTGACCTCCACACAAAACCAGTAACTTACTGAACATGCTAGTAATTCCACACATTCCACACATTTCACACAGTCGAACATAGAATTTCACATCGCAGATGTATAGAACCATGGACAACATCATTAGGCATGTTGTATCTTCTCAACATGTGGCAAAATGTGACAAAAGATCACTTTTCTATGTCACAGGCCAAACCAAGCTGATGCCTTGTTGGAATACAAATTTCTAAAGCTTCATTTCCGTATTTAGTGGTATGGGGTAGTGTACCACCATAGAAATACACCATTTCAAGCGAAAGGCGTTTTGAAGATCTATCAAAAATGCTTAGTTTTTGGCACTATTTATTACAATTGAATAGTCTGAAAGTGACACATTAGTGGTTAAAACTGGTACATCTATACTCCACAAGCAATCTTATGGTGTGGGACGAGAGTGTATTTCTGGTAAAACTGTCTTCTACCATGCCCAACCCTCTTTTCCTGTTCCATTCAAGATTAGTGTGGGAAGAATGGTTGTCGGTAAAGCTCCATATGAGACCTAGCTTCTCCTGTTTTATCCTTATGGTCATATCACAACATGTATGCAAAAGGAAGTGATATACCACCTCAAAATTTAAACATTAACCCTCTGTGTGAGCCACACCACCTCTTGTAGCATCTGCCAGTGGACTTTGAGTCCCTAATGCTGTCATGACAGTTAAAGGATCCCATGATCAAACATGCCACTCTTTTTAGCAGTTTGTGTATTTTTATATAAGCCAATGTGGTAAATCTCCAGGCTAATGAGCAGTGCTCAAGAATAGATCAAATAAGTGTTTTCTAAGTAACTTCTTTGATGGATGAAACAAATTTCCTTTAGATACTTCATATGAAATGAGCCTGGCATCTGCTTTTCCAACTTTTTGTTTGATTCAGTCATTTCACTTTAGATTTGCAGTCTCTTTTTTTTCTGGTTTGGGCCAGTACTGGTTCCTTTAAGAACATGGGACACTTTTAACTGGTCTATAGTTTTTAAAGGTTTCCAATGGTAAATGCTGACAGAAGATCACAGTGTTTCCACCTCCCTCTATAACAACACTTTTTCATGTTGTTTATCACTATAATGGTCTTTGAATGATTTGTTGACTAGTTGAACAATTTTGACAGACCATATCAGTGTGTTTAGAATTAGATTGTGAAGAATGCACTTCATTCATACCATCTCATAACATACTTGTTTCAACGAGTCTATGGAGGCTCTGTGGGCATCGTAAGTTGGCTGATTATGTACTGCCCTCTGCAGCAAGTTTATCACTTCAGAAGTCTGTAGGAGCCTCACGGTCCATTTTTGAGTTTGTGGGTGATGCCCACAGGGCCGCCCAGCTATTGCAACCCGTTATTCCTTCCCGGGCAGCATTTCCATCCCCATACTCCTTCCTCCCCATCCTTTCTCCTTCCCTGATGTATCCTACTTCCCTTCTTTTGGTGTTCTTCCTTATGTCAACCAGGTTATCCACCTGTTTTCCTGTATTCCTTGTGATTTTGTTCCCCTTGCCTTTTCTTTTTCGTCCTTCCTTACTAGCATTTTTGGTCTCCCTTTGGGTTTTGACCTCCTCTTCTAAATTTTCTCTCCATAGTGTGAACCATTTGGAAAGAACTCCCTTCCTAGCATTTATGACATGGATACCTCTTCCCCCTTCCTTTCTCGTTTCCTTCGCTGATATGGCCCCCCCTCTGCCCCCACTAAGTCACCAGCACATATAGCTGATCCATGTGGTGGGCCTGTTATGTACCTGTCTGGCTGAGCCCCCTGACGACAAAGGGATCACACTTCTGATAACTGAGCTGTTGCCTCCTCACCTGTACCTAGGAGTGGTTGCTTATCTTCTTGAAACATCAGAGCTCCTGGCAACAGCTGGCATGTTAGGCAGCCCTTGCTGTGGTTAGCTACCAGAAACACGCTATTTATAGCCGACACCTAGAATCCCCTACCATACAACTATACAAGAAAGTATAAAGTCAGTATATATAACCCTTAATGTAATCATGATAATGATTAGAGTTCTTAAAAAGCAAAGCAATGATGAACAATTATTCGTACTTTATTTTTGAAATGTATGTTTCGAAGATGATTTTACACAAATAGATCAATATACGATAGTATTTTCTTTGCTACAAGTTGTTAGAGGTAAATCTTTGTCCTGGGGCAGTTAGTAGTAAGAGTCTGAAGTGCACCGGCTTCCACAACATTGACCCACAGGATTGTCAGTACCAGAAAAAGTAAAATCAAAACGACCTCCTCAAAACACAGTCTGACCTTGCAAAACATCAATTGAAACAGACAAACTAATGTTCATATTATATTCAGTATCCACATCCAAAATAGACTTGTAAACTGTAGGCCTCCATCGGAAGGCACGATGTATCCTGTGATGAGGCATGCTGCCGACTGTGCGCCAGCTACTTGAAACACGCTACTTAGAGCTGACATGTAATCCAAGATCACGGACTGGGAAAAATTTACAGCTGGCTGGAGAGCACTCACGCGAGAGCTCACCAGGAGGTATCTGCTCCAATGATGTAGCAAGACTTTTGATGGTAGTATCAATACGTATCAGAGCAACAGTCAACCAACATTGACCTACAGGATTGTCACTAAGAGAAAAAGTAAAATGAAAACGACCTCCTCGAAACACAATTTGACCTTTCAAAACATCAATTAAAACAGGCAAACCAATGTTCATATTACACTTTTTCACCTCAACTGGGCATTATATCTGTCTCATCTGAACCATGGTTGTCAAGTTTATAGATCAGCTGTCCCTTCCACACAGCTCCTCTTGGAACCTGTTCACCATCGTGGTATCAGTTCAGCAACTGGTCTCTTCCACACTAGCCCTGTTTGACACTGGGATTCCTCCCCTTTCAGATCAGCAGTCCCAACTCCTGGTTTCCTATGCCAATACTGTCTGCTGCTCCCTTGTTCACCCTTCCTATTCTATTCTTTTCATGGCTTTGGGCCATCACCTGCCCACTGACCACTCTTGGATGGGTTTATTGGTTGGGCTCCAGCTTGCTTCTCTTCACCATAACTTCCATCTACCCTCCTTGCCCTCTTCCCCAAATTCTCTCCCAAGCATTCCTTTGGGCCGGATTCAGGTGGATGTCTCCCATGACTCAAAAGCCTCGGAGTTTCAGGATGCCTTACACCAATGGCTCTAAATCCACCGATCACATGGGATATGCTTTCATGTCTTCTGTTGGCCCAGAACACCGTCTCTTGCTTGGCATGTGGGGGTGTTGACTGTGGAATTGAGGGGCGTCTATCAGGTCCTTTGCTGCATTAAATGGTCCTCACTCACCCAGGTTTCATTATGAACGGACTCAATGAGCAGCCTTCAGGCTATTGCTCAGTTTTTCCTGCCACTCCTTGCTCTCTGCCATCCACAACCTTCTTGGTGATGCTGCTTGTTCAGTTGATTTCCTCTGGAATTGTGGCCATGAAGGAGTTTCGCGTAATGAACTTGCTGATCATCTGGCTGGTGGGTGGAGGGCGGCTGCCTACTCCAAAGCTGAGGCTTTTATTTCATGACTGTTGAATTTGGTTTTGCACTGTTGCTGCTGAATCTGGAAAGCTACAAGCACAGTCTGCATATTTTGCTGAAAAAAATAGGTGTGATGACAATTACAGACAGTCCTATGGAACATCAAATAGTGAAATCCAAATCTCTGTTTCCTTTTGCAGGTACGTATTGATGCACATTACCAAACACAAATGCTACTCGTGAATTATATTCATTTCTAAAACTTTTCCCAGTGCGTAACGGGGTTGGTACAGTAGCCAGTATGTGAGATATGAAGAAACAAGCAGTGTTGGTTGCGATGTTAAAGTTTTTTATTATATCCCAGTGACGTGTTTCACATTCATTTAGGCATCTTCAGATTGGCTGATATTTGGCAGCAATGAGTAAATGTGATACTGCTCATAAAATACCCCAGCAGCAGCCTCTTGTCAAAGCTTTTAAAAACATTGTGTGGTGTCATTATTACGGCATGTGATACAGTCCAATGCACACTGAATGGGATTGTGGCTACAGTAAAGCTCTAAATCATAAATGTGCTGGAGGTATAGTGCATGTCGTGTGTGATGTGTGCAACCAGAATATGCACAACTCTTGTGGCATGTTTGTGAGGTAAAGCTTTACTGTAGGCCTGATCCATTTGGTTTGCATTGGACTGCACTGTATGCTGTAATACGGACACCACACAGTGTTTTTAAAACTTTAACAAGGGGCATTTACCTCCTGGGATATTTTATGTGAGACATCACATTTACTTACCGCTTCCAAATGTCAACCAGTCCAAAGGTGCCTAGATAAAGGTGAAAAGAGTCATTGGGAAACAGTAAAAAATTTTAACGCTGCAATCGAGACTGTTTTTCTTTCTTCATGCTATTAATCTCTATTCTAATACAGAGCTGCTTTATTTGGATGTTTTGTAATGTTACAGCTATATGCAGAATGCGAGGAAGTATTCGCAGCTGTTCCACGACCGGCCAGAGAAACCCCTGGACAGGGCTGTGTACTGGGTAGAGTACGTCCTACGTCACAGGGGGGCCTACCACCTGAGGTCGGCGGCACTGGACCTCGCCTGGTACCAGTACCTGCTGCTGGATGTCATCGCCTTCGTCCTGCTGTGCGCCTTAAGTGTTTTGGTAATAGTAGTTATAGCAGTAAAATTATTAATAAGGACCTTCTTCCGGAAAAGTGACAAAGTAACAAAGAAAAAGAAAAACACTAAAAATGAATGAATGTTTTTTTCTGTTGATAAAACAGAATGCTATATGCATTATACAAAATATCTCAGGAAATCATAGTAATTACTTATTAACAGTGTTTAACTTAAGCTACTGGATCATACTGTAAGGGAGGAGAAATAAATTTTTTACTGTTCATATGAATATATGTGTGTGTTCTTTTTACAAATTAAATAAGGAAGCCTTGTGGTGATCTTGTGGTTGATTATAACACAGAGAGACCAACATTATGAAACATGTTTATTATTAATTCTCAAAGAAAACATCTGATTAAGGCTAACTGGTAAACCTCAATGTGATAGTATCAGAAGTTCCATGCGGCTTTTCGTGGATTATGCTGTAGTATACAGAGAAGTTGCACCATTGGAAAATTGTAGCGAAATGCAGGAAGATCTGCAGCGGATAGGCACTTGGTGCAGGGAGTGGCAACTGACCCTTAACATAGACAAATGTAATGTATTGCGAATACATAGAAAGAAGGATCCTTTATTGTAAGATTATATGATAGCGGAACAAACACTGGTAGCAGTTACTTCCATAAAATATCTGAAAGTATAGCTACGGAACGATTTGAAGTGGAATGATCATATAAAATTAATTGTTGGTAAGGCGGGTGCCAGGTTGAGATTCATTGGGAGAGTCCTTAGAAAATGTAGTCCATCAACAAAAAGGTGGCTTACAAAATATTCGTTCGACCTATACTTGAGTATTGCTCATCAGTGTGGTATCCGTACCAGATCGGGTTGACGGAGGAGATAGAGAAGATCCAAAGAAGAGCGGTGTGTTTCGTCAGTGGGTTATTTGGTAAGCGTGATAGCGCTACGGAGATGTTTAGCGAACTCAAGTGGCAGACTGCAAGAGAGGCGCTCTGCATTGCGGTGTAGCTTACTCGCCAGGTTTCAAGAGGGTGCATTTCTGGATGAGGTATCGAATATATTGCTTCCCCCTAGTTATACCTCCCGAGGAGATCACTAATGTAAAATTAGAGAGATTTGAGCACGCACGGAGGCTTTCAGACAGTTGTTCTTCCTGCAAACCATACGCGACTGGAACAGAAAAGGGAGGTAATGACAGTGGCACATAAAGTGCCCTCCACCACACACTGTTGGGTGGCTTGTGGAGTATAAATGTAGATGCAGATGTAGATGTGATGTGTAGCAAAGGAAGCAAAGTGTATCAGTCCTGTTGTTCCTTGAACTCGATTCAGTGTCAGCATGGAGTGCCCCTGCCCGTTGTAACATGCCATTCCTGGCCACACCCACGGGCTTGTCTGTTGTTCGCTGTGGATGCCAGAGCTGAATCCTGGGGAAGTGGGCTTTGTTCAGCATGGACATACTGAGCCACTAATCCTCCTATATGGATGGTGGCAGAGGCCTGCTGTGTCGGCTGAAGTGACAGTGATCTTCTGATAATGGCACATGATCTCCAGCAATTGTTGGTATAATCTTCAGTCCAAAGACCAGTTTGGTGCAGCTCTAAATGTTAGTACATCCTGTGCAAGCCTGCATAACTGCTTCAAAACACATTAATATGAAGCAGTGTGCAATGCTTGGTCTCCCTCTACAATTTTCTGTCTCTCTCTCTTTTCCACTACAATGATTAATAATAATAATAATAATAATAATAATAATAATAATAATAATAGCTTTATTCAACATCGAATGGTACACTGCACATGTACAAAGAAACAGTAACGATTAAAGTTATTTATACAATACACAAGACACATTCTTCTGAATACGTCATTAATTTACAACAAAATTACAATAAGATGTTTACTGATTTCTATTCACATAATTTCACAAAGCATTTGCTGTTCCTCATATAAGTATGGCACTCTTCTAATGTGTAGAAAGGGTGTTTTACTAAAAATTTCTTAAGCTGATGTTTCAGTTTAATTGTAGGAAGAGCCATGACTGCACCAGGCAGTGCATTAGCTAATTTTATACCTGCGTACTGAGGCCCCTTTTCGTAAAGTGCTGTTCTGTGGCTGCCAATGTAAAATCTTTCTTTGTTTCTAGTATTGTACTGGTGGAAATCTGAATAAGTGTTTGGGTGCAGTCTTTTCACAAGCAATATGGCTTTTAGAATGTATGTGTTTATAACAATTAACACCTCTGTTTTTGGAAACAAGTTCCGACAAGATTCCCCTTGATGTCTCAAGATGTGTTCTATCAACTGATCCCTTCTTTTAATCAAATAATGCCATAGATTTCACCTATTCCAATACAGTTCAGTATGTCCTGATTGCTCTACTTACATAATTTCCAGCATTATTTGTACCAGCACATTTCAAAACCTACTACTCTCTTCTTATCTGTACTGTGTATTGTCCATATTTCACTTCTGTACAAGGCTACACACCATTAAAATACCTTCAGAAGAGACTTCCTAACACTTAAATATACAGGTTGGCTATAATTAAACTTTCACTACTTGACACAACCACCATGAAAACAATTGATCACAGGACAATGAAACTGTTGAGACAATTGTAAAGTCATTCAGAAGAGAAATAATGAATAAACTATTGCAAGTAACATTTTAATTTCCAGATGAGAGGGTAACTTTTGTTACCAGCACACCACATTTATGTTCCAGGTTACAAACACTGCTCATTGTGATGACCATCTCCATCCACAATAGCCTGTAACCATACTAGAGATAAGATTCTGCAGCACTTTTCAAACCGTGGGTCACTGAATGTTCAGCTGTTGTGACATAGCTGATGCATTTCTTGAAGATCACACGTGCATCAATCAGTCTCAGCAATGGCAACAGTAATTTCAACAATATGTGGCACAAGTGGCTGTCGACCTCTGCCAGGAGTCCCAAATCATCAGTTAATTAAAGCTCTTAATCGTGTTCTTCAACCCTAGTGCAGATGAGGACATCCCTTTATTCCTTTAAAGCACTGATACTGACAAAAAGAGCAGCAGCAATGTTGCTGTTGTTTGATAAAACCGCTTTACGACTAAATCCCTGCTCACCTTGCTCGCACTGATTTTTGACACTCTGCAACTGTAATACACACTGATAGTTGGGTTTCAGCCCTATGTTGCCATACCAGTACCAGTACCAGTACCAGTACCAGTGCCTAACAGCAAGTTGTGACAGTAACACGACTAACAATGCAAATCCTGCAGTGCACTGTCTGAACATCATTCCTATGAAGTTTCGTACCCATATGGTAAATAGTTTTCTATCTACACAAGCTAAGTAAAAGTTTAATTATGACCACCCTGTATATTAGACATTAGGAAATTCTTTCTCAGAACTGCTTTTCTTGCTGTTGCTAGTCTGCATTTTATATCCTCTCTACTTCAGTCATAGTCAGTTATTTTACTGCCCAAGAGCAAACCACATAGACCACTTTTAAGTGTCTCATCTTCTAATTTAACTGTATCAGCATTTATTACTTAATTTAACTGCATTCCATTACATGTGTTTTACTTTTGTTGGTACTCATCTTGGAAATTCTCTTAAAGACACTATCCATTCTCTTCAACTGCTCTTCCAAGTCCCTTTCTGCATCAGACAGGAAGTGCAGTATTATCAGCAGACTGCAAAGCTTTTATTTCTTCACCCCGAGTTTAATCCTCTTTCCAAATTTATACAGTTTCCTGTAGGGAAATGGCACTAAGGGATAGGAAATGACAGCAGGTGTCCTCAGTATGTATGCCTGGGGGCCTCATTCAACATGTTGAAGAGGTTATTCCAGCAGCCACTGAGGAACAGGATGCAACCAAATGCAGATTGTGGCACATGTTGGAACAAATGATGCCTGTTGTCTGAGCTCAGAGGTCATTCTTGGGTCATTCCAGCAACTGTCAGAGAAGGTTGAGAAGACTGTCCTTGTGC
This sequence comes from Schistocerca nitens, assembly GCF_023898315.1. Lineage (NCBI taxonomy): Eukaryota > Metazoa > Arthropoda > Insecta > Orthoptera > Acrididae > Schistocerca > Schistocerca nitens. The sequence continues at coordinate 17,403,393 of NC_064622.1, forward strand.
ATTAAGTTTCAATGAAGCTCACAATTTGGCAGCATTGCCCCCAGATCTGATTGTGGCCCTTTGATTCTGAGTTGAGTGGAAGGACTGAACCAGAGACTTCCTAGGTTCTGTGAGAATCTAGGCTGCAGCTTCTTAGACTTGCACAAAAGGGTTGAGAACTGTAGGGTTTCTCTAAAAAGGACAGGTGTGCACTACACATTATAGGCTGCTACTCAGGTAGCTGAGTGTGTGTGGAGTACGCAGAAAGGTTTTTTTAGATTATGCAACTCTCCATCCCATCCGGATAATGATAGCTGTAGGAAAACCAGAAGCATCAGTGTAAGATACAAAGAAATGCCTCCCACAGGAGAGAGTCAACATAGAGCCAGAGTTTGAAGTGCTTATGAAAAACGGGGAAGCTCACACAATATTAGGTACAGAAAGCTGGTTGAAACCTGGAACTGATGTTGTGGTCTTCATTCCAAAGACTGGTTTGATGCAGCTCTCCTTCACCTGATTTAATCTGGCTTCCTTCTCTTATCCTCATTTTGCTTTTGTTGATGTTCACTTTATATCCTCCTCTCATGACACTGCCTCATTCCATTCAGCTGTTCTTCCAAGTTCTTTGCAGTCTCTGACAGAATTAGAATGCTACTGATAAATATCAAAGTTTTTATTTCTTCTTCCTGGATTTTAATTCCTACTTCAAATCTTTCTCTTGTTTCCTTTATTGCTTGCTCAATATAAAAGTTGAATAACATCAGGCATAGGCTACATCTGTGTCTCACTCCCTTCTCAACCACTGCTTCCCTTTCATGCCCCTCACCTCTTACAACTGCCATTTGGTTTCTGTACAAATTGTAAATAGCCTTTCACTCCCTGTATTTTACCCCTGCCACCTCCCGAATTTGAAGGAGAGTATTCCAGTCAACATTGTCAAAAGCCTTTCCTTAACCTAGCTTCTATGATAGGTTGTAGGACCAGTACTGCCTCCTGTATTCCAAAAATTCTACAGAATCCAAACTGATCTTCCCCGAGGTTGGCTTCTATCAGATTTTCCATTTGTAGTAAAGAATTAGTGTTAATATTTTGCAACCATAACTTATTAAATTGATAGTTTGGTAATTTTCACACCTGTCAACACCTACTTTCTTTGGGATTGGAATTATTACATTCTTTCTGAAGGCTGAGGGTACTTCACCTATCTCATATATCTTGCTCACCAGAAGGAAGAATTTTGTTATGGCTGACTCTCTCAAGGCTATCAGTAGTTCTAACAGTATGTTATCTACTCGTGGGACCTTGTTTTGTTTTAAGTCTTTCAGGGTTCTGTCAAATTCTTCACATAGTATCACATTTCCCATCTCACCTTCCCCTGACATCCTCACTGATTTCCATACTATTGCTCTCAAGTACAACACCCTTGTGTAGACCCTCTAGATACTCCTTCCACCTTTCTGCTTTCCCTTCTTTGCTTAGGACTGGTTTTCCAGCTGAGCTCTTAATATTCATACATGTGGTTCTCTTTTCTACAAAGATCTCTTTAATTTTCCTGTAGTTGGTATCTATCTTACCCCTAGTGATACATGCTTCTACGTCCTTAAATTTGCCCTCTAGCCATTCCTGCTTAGCCATTTCTCACTTCCTGGCAGTCTAATTTTTTAGACGTTTGTATTCCTAATCAAAATATCCACGGGTGTACTGCCGGTCTACAGTGTCCAACGGGCACAATATTTAGGCGACCATACATGTCACCATCATCAGGTGAACTGACAGACTGATGATGGTGACATGTTGTTGTTGTTGTTGTGGTCTTCAGTCCAGAGACTGGTTTGATGCAGCTCTCCATGCTACTCTATCCTGTGCAAGCTTCTTCATCTCCCAGTACCTACTGCAGCCTACATCCTTCTGAATCTGTTTAGTGTATTCGTCTCTTGGTCTCCCTCTACGATTTTTACCCTCCACGCTGCCCTGCAATGCTAAATTTGTGACCCCTTGATGCCTCAAAACATGTCCTACCAACTCATCCCTTCTTCTAGTCAAGTTGTGCCACAAACTTCTCTTCTCCCCAATCCTATTCAATACCTCCTCATTAGTTACGTGATCTACCCACCTTATCCTCAGCATTCTTCTGTAGCACCACATTTTGAAAGCTTCTATTCTCTTCTTGTCCAAACTGGTTATCGTCCATGTTTCACTTCCATACATGGCTACACTCCATACAAATACTTTCAGAAACGACTTCCTGACACTTAAATCTATACTCGATGTTAACAAATTTCTCTTCTTCAGAAACGATTTCCTTGCCATTGCCAGTCTACATTTTATATCCTCTCTACTTCGACCATCATCAGTTATTTTGCTCCCTAAATAGCAAAACTCCTTTACTACTTTAAGTGTCTCATTTCCTAATCTAATCCCCTCAGCATCACCCGATTTAATTTGACTACATTCCATTATCCTCGTTTTGCTTTTGTTGATGTTCATCTTATATCCTCCTTTCAAGACACTGTCCATTCTGTTCAACTGCTCTTCCAAGTCCTTTGCTGTCTCTGACAGAATTACAATGTCATCGGCGAACCTCAAAGTTTTTATTTCTCCATGAATTTTAATACCTACTCCGAATTTTTCTTTTGTTTCCTTTAATGCTTGCTCAATATACAGATTGAATAACATCGGGGAGAGGCTACAACCCTGTCTCACTCCTTTCCCAACCACTGCTTCCCTTTCATGCCCCTCGACTCTTATAACTGCCATCTGGTTTCTGTACAAATTGTAAATAGCGTTTCGCTCCCTGTATTTTACCCCTGCCACCTTCAGAATTTGAAAGAGAGTATTCCAGTTAATGTTGTCAAAAGCTTTCTCTAAGTCTACAAATGCTAGAAACATAGGTTTGCCTTTTCTTAATCTTTCTTCTAAGATAAGTCGTAAGGTTAGTATTGCCTCACGTGTTCCAACATTTCTACGGAATCCAAACTGATCTTCCCTGAGGTCCGCTTCTACCAGTTTTTCCATTCGTCTGTAAAGAATTTGTGTTAGTATTTTGCAGCTGTGACTTATTAAACTGATAGTTCGGTAATTTTCACATCTGTCAACACCTGCTTTCTTTGGTATTGGAATTATTATATTCTTCTTGAAGTCTGTGGGTATTTCGCCTGTCTCATACATCTTGCTCACCAGATGGTAGAGTTTTGTCAGGACTGGCTCTCCCAAGGCCATAAGTAGTTCTAATGGAATGTTGTCTACTCCCGGGGCCTTGTTTCGACTCTGGTCTTTCAGTGCTCTGTCAAACTCTTCACGCAGTATCTTATCTCCCATTTCTTCTTCATCTACATCCTCTTCCATTTCCATAATACTGTCCTCAGTACATCGCCCTTGTATAAACCCTCTATATACTCCTTCCACCTTTCTGCCTTCCCTTCTTTGCTTAGAACTGGGTTGCCATCTGAGCTCGTGATATTCATACAAGTGGTTCTCTTCTCTCCAAAGGTCTCTTTAATTTTCCTGTAGGCAGTATCTATCTTAACCCTAGTGAGACAAGCATCTACATCCTTACATTTCTCCTCTAGCCATCCCTGCTTAACCATTTTGCACTTCCTGTCGATCTCATTTTTGAGACTTTTGTATTCCTTTTTGCCTGCTTCATTTACTGCATTTTTATATTTTCTCCTTTCATCAATTAAATTCAATATTTCTTCTGTTACCCAAGGATTTCTACTAGCCCTCATCTTTTTACCTACTTGATCCTCTGCTGCCTTCACTACTTCATCCCTCAGAGCTACCCATTCTTCTTCTACTGTATTTCTTTCCCCCATTCCTGTCAATTGTTCCCTTATGCTCTCCCTGAAACTCTCTACAACATCTGGTTCTTTCAGTTTATCTAGGTCCCATCTCCTTAAATTCCCACCTTTTTGCAGTCTCTTCAGTTTCAATCTACAGGTCATAACCAATAGATTGTGGTCAGAATCCACATCTGCCCCTGGAAATGTTTTACAATTTAAAACCTGGTTCCTAAATCTCTGTCTTACCATTATATAATCTATCTGATACCTTTTAGTATGTCCAGGATTCTTCCAGGTATACAACCTTCTTTTATGATTCTTGAACCAAGTGTTAGCTATGAGTAAGTATGCTCTGTGCAAAATTCTACAAGGCGGCTTCCGCTTTCATTTCTTCCCCCCAATCCATATTCACCTACTATGTTTCCTTCTCTCCCTTTTCCTACTGACGAATTCCAGTCACCCATGACTATTAAATTTTCGTCTCCTTTCACTACCTGAATAATTTCTTTTATCTCGTCATACATTTCATCAATTTCTTCACCATCTGCAGAGCTAGTTGGCATATATACTTGTACTACTGTAGTAGGCATGGGCTTTGTCTATCTTGGCCACAATAATGCGTTCACTATGCTGTTTGTAATAGTTAACCCGCACTCCTATTTTTTTATTCATTATTAAACCTACTCCTGCATTACCCCTATTTGATTTTATATTTATAACCCTGTAATCACCTGACCAAAAGTCTTGTTCCTCCTGCCACCGAACTTCACTAATTCCCGCTATATCTAACTTTAACCTATCCATTTCCCTTTTTAAATTTTCTGACCTACCTGCCCGATTAAGGGATCTGACATTCCATGCTCCGATCCGTAGAATGCCAGTTTTCTTTCTCCTGATAACGACGTCCTCTTGAGTAGTCCCCGCCCAGAGATCCGAATGGGGGACTATTTTACCTCCAGAATATCTTACCCAAGAGGACGCCATCATCATTTAATCATACAGTAAAGCTGCATGTCCTCGGGAAAAATTACGGCTGTAGTTTCCCCTTGCTTTCAGCCGTTCGCAGTACCAGCACAGCAAGGCCGTTTTGGTTAATGTTACAAGGCCAGATCAGTCAATCATCCAGACTGTTGCCCCTGCAACTACTGAAAAGGTTGCTGCCCCTCTTCAGGAACCACATGTTTGTCTGGCATCTCAACAGATACCCCTCCGTTGTGGTTGCACCTACAGCATGGCCATCTGTATCGCTGAGGCACGCAAGCCTCCCCACCAACGGCAAGGTCCATGGTTCATGGGGGGGGGGGGGATGGTGACATGTATGATCGCCTAAATATTGTGCCCGTTGGACACTGTAGACCGGCAGTACACCCGTGGATATTTTGATTATCAAATACACCAGGAGAAACTCAAGAATCACATTTGTATTCCTTTCACCTGTTTCATTTGCTGCAAATTTATATTTTTTCCTTTCATTAGTTGAATTCAGTATCTCTTGTCTTTTTACCTGTTTGATCCTCTGCTGCCTTCACTATTTCACCTCTCAGAGCTACACATTCTTCTTTCTGTTTCCTTCCCCCTGGTCTTGTCAATTGTTCCCTAATACTCCCCCTGAAACTCTGTAAAACCTCTGGTTCTTTCAGTTTTGCTGGTTGCATCTCCTTAAATTCCTACTGTTTGGCAGTTTCTTCAGTTTTACTCTACCATTCATAACCAATAAGATGTGGTCAGAGTCCACATCTGCACCTGGAAATGTATTACAATTTAAAACATGGTTCAGAAATCTGTCTTACCATTATATAATCACTCTGAAACCATCTGATGTCTCCAGGCCTCTTCCACATATACAACCTTCTTTCGTGATTCTTAAACTAAGTGTTAGCTATGATTAAGTTATGCTCTGTACAAAATTCCACAAAGCAGCTTCCTCATTGATTTCTTACCCCCAGTCCATATTCACATACTACTTTTCCTTTTCTTCCTTTTCTTACTGTCAAATTCCAGTCCCCCATAACTATTACATTTTTGTCACCCTTAACTATCTGAATAATTTCTTTTATCTTGTCATACATTTCTCCATCTCTTCATATCTTGATCTGTTTAGCATGCAAACTTGTACTACTGTTGTAGGCATGGGCTTCATGTCTATCTTGGCTACAATTGTGCTTTCACTATGCTGTTTGTATTAGCTTATCCATGTTAGTATTTTTTGTTCATTATTAAATCTACTCCTATGTTACCCCCATTTGATTTTGTATTTATAATCCTGTATTCACCTGACCAGAAGTCCCGTTCCTCCTGCCACCAAACATCACACATTTTCACTACATTTAACTTTAACCTAACCATTTCTCTTTTTAAATTTTTTAAAATCTGCCAGATTAAGGGATCTGACATTCCATGCTCCAATCTGTAGGATTCCAGTATCCTTTCTCCTCATAATGACATCTTCCTGAGTGGTCTCTGCCCAGAGATCCAAATGGGGATCTATTTTACCACTGGAACATTTTACCCAAGATGATGCCATAATCATTTAAACATACAGTAAAGCTGCATTCCCTCGGGAAAAATTGTGGCTGTTGTTCCCCCTTGCTTTCAGCCATTCACAGTGCCAGTACAGTAATGCTGTTTTGGTTGATGTTATAAGGCCAGATCAGTCAGTCATCCAGACTGTTGCCACTGCAATTACTGAAAAGGCTGCTGCCCCTCTTCAGGAACCACAAGTTTGTCTGGCTTCAACAGATACCCCTCCATTGTGGTTGCACCTACAGTGTGGCTATCTGTCTTACTGAGCCACCAATACTCCCCACCAACAGCAAGGTCCATGGTTCATGGAGGTGGGAATTGATAGCAGTGAAATTTTTGGGGAAAATCATTACAGTATCCTTCTACTGCCCTCCAGACTTGTATCCTGATGCAACCAAAAATTTTAGAGAGAACCTCAGTTCACTTGTCTGTAAGTTCCCTAGTCATATTGTAATCATCAGTGGAGACTTTATTCATCCAATAATTAATTCAGGAAATTGCAGCTTTTTTAGGGGTGTGCAAGCTAAGACATCCTGTGAAACTTTACTAAATGCCTTCTCTGAAAACCATCTGGAACAAATAGTTAGAAACACCACTCATGATGGAAGTATATTGTATCTAATGGCGACAAATAGACCTGACCTCTTTGAGGATGTCCATATCAAAACTGGTATCAGTGATCATCACATGGTTGCGGCCATGATGATGACCAAAGAACTACTAAAACAAGCAGAAGGATATATATGTTCAGTAAAATAGATAAAAAAGCTGTAGTGTCTTGTCTCAATGAGGAACTTGATACTTTCAGAAAAGGCAGGGGAATGCAGAGTTACTCTGGCTCAAGTTTGAAAGAATAGTTGACCATGCACTGGATAGATATGTACACAGTAGAACGGTTCGTAGTGGAAGGCACACTCCATGGTATACAGTCACTGTAAAGATACATCTAAAGAAGCAGAAATTACTGCATAATATGTGTAAAGCAAAGTATAGGGCTATGGGTAGAGAAATTCTGAATGAAACGCATTTGGCTCTTAAGAGAGCAATGTGTAATGCCTTCTATGACTACCATAGTAGAACATATTACATGATCTTTCACAGAATCCAAAGAAATTCTGGTCATATGTAAAGTCATTGGTGGCACCAAAGTTAGTGTTCAGTCCCTAGCAAATAAGACAGGAGTTGAAATTGAGGCTAGCAAAACAAAAGCTGAAATGCTTAAATCTCTCTTCAAATGTTCCTTTACAGAGGAATACCCAGGAGAATTGCCCCAGTTTAATCCTTGTAACACTAAAAAGATGAATGAAATAAGTATTAATGTCAGTGGTGTTGAGAAACAGCTAAAATTGTCAACAATGAGCAAAATTCCATGCCCTGATGAAATCTGTGTCAAAATCTATATTGAATTTGCAATTGAGTTAGCCCCCTCTTCTAACTATAATCTATCATATAACCCTTGAGCAAAAAACTGTGCCCAGTTCTTGAAAAAAGGCACAGGTCACACCTGTCAACAAGAAGTGTAGTAGAAGTGATCCACAGAACTGCCACCAAAGATCCTAGACATCGGTTTGTTGTAGAGTCTTAGGACTTATTCTGAGTTGAAACATAGAGATATCTTGAGCAGAATGGCCTTCTCAGTGCCAACCAGCATGGATTTCAATAACATCAGTCATGTCAAACCCAACTCACAATTTTCTCACATGACATACTGAAAGCTTTGGATCAAGGCAATGAGGTAGATGCACTATTTCTTGAATTTCTAAAATGCATTTTACTTAGTAACTCATCTGCAATTATTATCAGAAGTACAATCAAGTGAAATTTGTGACTGGATTGAGGACATTTTGGTAGGAAGGACACAGCATGTTATGTTGGATGGAGAGTCATTATCAGATGTAGAAGTAACTTCAGATGTATTGCAGGGAAGTGTGTTGGTACACTTGCTGTTCCTATTGTATATTAATGACCTTGCAGGCAATATTAATAGTAAAATCAGGCTTTTTGCAGGTGATGCAGCTATCTATAATGAAGTACTAGCCAAAAGAATCAGCATAAATATTCAATCAGATCTCAAGAAGATTTCAAAGAGGTACAGATATTGGCAACTTGCTCTAAATGTTCAGAAATGTAGAACTGTGTACTTCACTAAATAAAAAAAATAAAAACCATGGTATCAATGAGTCACTGCTGGAATCGGCCAACTCGTACAAATACCCGGGTGTAACATTTTTTAGGTATGTGAAATGGAATGATCACATAGGTTCAGTTGTGGGTAAAGCAGGTGGTAGGCTCCGGCTTATTGGCAGAATACTGTGGGTGCATTCAGTCTACAAAAGAGATCACTTACAGGGGATATTGAAGACATACAGAGAAGGACAGCACAAAAGGTTTGCTTAATCCATGGGAGAGTGTCACATTGGCCCTGAAAGAGCTGAAATGGCGGACACTTGAAGACAGATGTAAACTATCTTGAGAAAGTCTACTAATAAAATTTCAATAAATTGCTTTAAATGGTGACACTAGGAATATACTACAACCCTTATGCAACACTCAACATTCACATAGGGACCATGAGGACAAGATTATTCTAATTACTTCACTCCCAGATGCATTCAAACAATCCTTCTTTCTTCACTCCATACGTGAATGGAACAGGAAGAAACCATAATAACTGGAACAATGTGATGTACCCTCTGCCATGCACCTCATGGTGATTTGCAGATGATAGATGGAGATACTTCCAACCATCCCACTTAGTCTGATATACGCTATAACTGGTACTGATTGTGTACCTAATTTGTCAGAAAGGCATAGAATCCAAAGAAAATTGACCAAAATGATGTGAAAAAGTTGATCACCAGTAAGCTAACAGAATAACTCATTGCAAAGAACTGTAGTTATAAAGATCGATTTTGATTGGTTCCTCTGTCATTAATTAAAAACCTATATTTTTTATTTTAACAGAATCTTCCATAGGTTCTTGGTAGAACAACATTATAATAAATGAAAAGCACCAGTTTACTAATTGGTGCTTTTCATGTACTATATTTTTTTAGTGAAATTCGAATCATGGAAAGAAATAATTTAATCTCTAGTCCTAATGCGGAAAATTTATTTCTGGAACATACTGGATATAATCAGACTTAGAAGTAGTAGTTCACAAAACAATTAGACAAAAGTACTTTGAAGTCTGTACATACATCAGAGTAATTTCTCCTATCCACACAATCGAAAAGATAAGTTATGCTGAAGCTAATTCTGAAAACCTAAGTTTTTTCAAAGTGATGATAAACAAAATAAAAAGTGAGTTGTTCACAGTAATAAGTGACAGAATAATGATTGTGTAGTGCAACTGAACTATATTATGAATTTTGAAAGACAAACTTTTGGAAGTTGTTAACTTTCACTGTGTGTTACTTTGAAGGAGGTATCAAGGTGGTAAGGTAATGACCACAGTTCCCTCTTCTAATCATCAATACTTTTATTACACAACGAATGTACAGGATGAAGACGAGGCAGGAACTGAGGTCCCGGAAGTATACAAAACAAAGATCAACTCGAAGACATAATACACATATGACATTCTGGCCTATCAATCCGTGGATCAATGCCACAACTTCATTTAAACATCAGTCACTACAGAGCAACAGCAAAACACCCTGGCAATGCTGGAATGAGATATGACATCAATACTGAAAATACTAGAAAATCACAGAAAACTTGTTACTATAGTTACATAAAAAGTATAAATTACATGAGTTGCTAAATTAGTAGATGATGCCTTTTAAATGTTAACTCTATACATGAAATTTCACAGTGATGACATGATACTCAGAACACGGAATAGATGACAAGAATCCTGTTATAGGTATTACATCTTTGTTACATATCTAATTGATTGTTATTGGGTGAATGTTACAAACCAATGAAAAAAAAAGGAGAAATACCCACCACTTGGTGGGGCTCTGCCCAAATTCTGTGAGATGCCTGCCTTCTGGACTGTCAGGTGCAAAAAGTCACACCAGCCATCACATTCATTCTCTCAAGGTGTTGGACGAACAACATGCGGTTCACTAGGAAAAGGGACCAACCCGGGGAATGTGAAGTTTTGAATCAATCTGTGAGCCTTGCTCAGATCACATACTATTAATTCTTATTCTCAGAAGTTGGTCTACTGATAAGAGCAGCTGAACTGATAGTGAAAGAAATTGACCAATGTCATATAGTAGACAACACAGTATTCAGTGTGTCTAAGACTACGAAAACAGAATAGACACCAGGAGATACTGAATGCTGAGACTATAAGTGAAACTGTATTCGAATTCATCTTATTTATTGTCATCCTAGATGCATTAAACATGGTATTTTCTTCTACTTAAAGTTAGTAGAAAGGAGAAAGCATCCCATTTCCATCAGTGTATTTTGTTTGATTTAGCTACAGATTTAGCTACTTTCAGCAGTCTGTTTGTGGAGTGGGGTTTGTGTTCCACTGCAACACATTATTTTAACTTATCACATTTAGTCAGCATCACAAGCCAATGACATTTTGTGTACTGAATACTCACAGCAGCCATACGACTCATCTGTTGAAACTACGTAGTCTCCACTCTTGAATAATGACCGTGTGACATACACTTCCTGGCAGAAAAATTGAAGCATCCAGTGGGCAAGGCTGAATGTCAATGTAACTACATACACATACACACCATCTGCGGGTATGTAATTTATTAGAGTAGCAACTCTCTGTGACAGACTGACCACAAGAGTGCATTAGTGGTGTTTGTGTTTAGGGTTGTTAGCTAGCCAGGTAGGTTATGCAACAGGTGTAAAAAGTGTCAGATGAGATGGATTGAATGTGAAGGACAAAGAGATGCTGTGTACTCAGATGAGACGGCTTTATCAGCACCCGACAGATCTCGGTAATGGCCTAGTTGTGAACATCCATTTAAACAGCTAGTCAAAAACTTTGCAGTATAAAATGTGTAGTGCATTCAGATGTGACAGTGGTCCCACATTGGACTGCTTGGGAATGTGAGGGCAGGCATACTCATTGTCAAGGTTCCAGTGAACAAAGTCTGACCATAATAAGGAAGGAGCACTGTACTGTGCACAAAACACATCGTAACCCTTTCACTTCTGCACCTGCCATCTTGAGAAAAAGTGTTGGACTCCCTGTAACACCATCATCTCTCACTATTGGTTGGAGACTAGCAGTGGTTCAACAAGGCAGTTAGCCCATGTGTATGGTGCTGTTGACACCACAACAGAAATGACAGCATTTGTAGTGATGCCACGACTGGGAAGCATGAACTACTGATGAATGGTGTCTCATTGTGTTCAGGAATGAATCACAGTTCTGTGCCACCACAGATGACGGCCATCAGTGAGGATGGTGGCAATCTTGGGAGAGGCCTCATTTTTCTGATGTTTTACAGAGGCACAATATTGTTGCTCCTGGTGTCGAGGTTTGGGAAGCCATTGGGTATGATTATAGGTCTCAGCTGGTGATGATTGATGGAACTCTGATGACACAATGATATGTAACAAACTTCCTGTGTCCTCATGTGTTACCTCCTGTGCAACAATATGATGGTGTCATTTCTCAACACGAGAATGTGTATCGACTGCAGCACATATGTATGCACTGTCTGTGTGGTGTTGAGGTACTGCTGTGGTCAGCAAGATCCCCAGATCTGTCTCAGATAGAACATGTGTGGAAACAGCTTTGATGTCAACTCAGTCCTACTACCAGTATCCAAGATATAAACATTTAAAGGACCAGCTACAACAGGGCCTCCGCAGGAGAGGATACGACAGCACCAAGTCAAACCGTGAACTTCGTTTCCTCTTCCCCTCCAGGGTGCTTCACTTTTTGTCATGCAGCATATACAGCAACCTAGTGGATAGTGTGGAATGCAGAGCATCATAAATGTAAAGTTCAACAAATATGATACACCAAATGCTTTGCATTAGACAAAAGTAGACATCAGTTCACATACCAGCTCAAGTGAAAAACTGCTCCCTAGGTGTGAGTGTATACCAGGAAGTGAAAATGCAAGTTAAATGGGACAACTAATACCTAAATGGCAATCTATTATTGTGCATTGAGATTCACATGAAGAGAGTCCTTGAGAACCTCCAAATGGTGTGTAACAGACATAACTGTAGCAAGTATGCTGCGATGAATTGCACATATCAGACATGCCCATTCTTGACAATGAATACCTGCATACCCCATCATTCATTCCTGTCCATAGAGATAAATAAGAAGGGAAGCCTCAATGGATAGGGAACGAGTCATAGTACAATTAACATACGAGAATTGACACTTAGAAGCACTATCTGTACACTACATTAACTATCCCTATACTGTGTCTTACAACTACTGGTGCTTGACAGCTAAATGTACAGGTGTACTATGCATGCTGCTACTTGTAATGCAGCTAACTGAAGCCATCAGTTTTTGAACTTACATAATCACACACTGTATAGAAGAGATAAACACTATTTCTTAAATTCTCATTTGAATTCGTAAAGATTCCTAGTTCCTTGCTCTATTTTAGACTAGTTGTACCTGATCACACTTTGCTGTAGCTCAGTCTGCTTAATATTGCAGATCGAGATTCTCTAGTAGTATTCTGATCATAAACCAGTAAGCCATAAATACAATTTCACTGTTTGCTAACATTATTTCACTACTGTACATTTCACAAGTCTATTTATTTATTAAAAAGCACATAGTCCATGTGTGTCTAAACATATTATTATTATTATTATTATTATTATTATTATTATTATTATTATTATACCTTTTTGTCTCCAGAACAGTGGTAAACTTGAATGTTACATAATTATTCACTTTTCCTTGTTTCCTCCTTCTTTTTCTCTCCCCAAAAACCTCTTCATTCTTTGGCTGTGCTCCTGTTTCCTTTGTTCTGTTCATATTTTGCTATTCTTCTTCCTTTCTTTTACTTCAAATTTCATCCGCAGCTCGTGGTCTTGTTGTAGCGTTCTCGCTTCCCGCACACGGGCTCCCGGGTTAGATTCCCGGTGGGGTCAGGGATATTCTCTGCCTCGAGATGACTGGGTGTTGTGTGTCTTTCATCATCATTGACTCGCAAGTCGCTGAAGTGGCGTCAGCTAAAAAGGACTTGCAATACAGCAGCCGAACAACCCCGCATGGAGTCTCCCGGCCAACAATCCCATACAATAATTTCATTTTTCACTTCAAATTTCGTCTTCATAATTTTGTTTCTAAATCTCTCTCTTTCATTTATCATTTTGGTACTGATCCCTGCTTGTATTAGGTCTTCTATTACTTCAAATCACTTGGTCTTTTTGACTGAACTGTTTACTGTGTCAGAAATCCTCTTTGTGAGTCTGTTGTTGTTCATTCTATGTCTGTGTCCATAGAATTTTAGTCAGCATTTTCTAATGATGTCTGCGAGTCATCTGTATACCATCTCTGTCTACATCTCCAAAATATTTTCTAAGGATTTTAAATTCTATTTTTTCCGTCTCTGTGCATACGCTGCTATGTCTCATTGTGTGGGCATGGCTGAGGGCAAAGTAGCATTGACATCAACACATTAGGACAGTGAGGCGGCTGGGGTGTGTATACTGTCAGCAGCATAGTCAGGAGGGGTGCAAGTGAGCTTGTTTGAATGCAGTAATGATACAAGGTGAAAGGCCTATAGGAAATCAGCACTCTGAATGCTCTGTAAAGTCAGTGATGACGAACAACTTGAAGGGTGTAGCAAAGCTGAGGTCTGGATTCAGTGTCTGGATACCCCTAACAGTGATAGGAGAGCTGTAAGCAGCTGTCAAGCAAATGAAATTTGTCATTTCAGGGCATTATAAGAGGCAGTAAAAAACCTTGATGGGGAATGTAAATCAGTTTCTCCAGTCCTGGGTGGTACTGAGTTACAAGGGGAATGCTCCTCTGTGGCCGGACGGTGAGATTTTGGGAGGTTGTAGGAGACCTTAAAGATAAAGCCCAGGACATTTGTTTTTGTACAAGATTGGGAGGCCTCAGTGAGACCCTCATTATATTTCAAGAGGGATCACTCTTCACTGCAGATGTGATGTCCATGGGTGGCTAGGCTGTATGGAAGGGACTTTTGGGTCGTAGCTGCCGAAGTGGAGCTATTCCATGAGGTTAATAGGTTTGATATGGACAGAGGTACCAATGTAGCCATCTTTGAGGTTGAGGTCAACATCTAGGAAGGTGGTCTGTTGGGCTGAGTAGGAGCAGGTGAAGAAAATGATGGAGGTGGTGTTGAGGTTCTGGAGGAATGTGGACAGCGTGTCCTCATCCTCGATCCAAATCACAAAGATGTCATCAATGAATGTGAATCAGGTGAGAGGTTTAGAATCCTGGGTGTTTATGAAGGATTCCTCTAGATGGCCCCTGAATAGGTTGGCATAGGATGGTGCCATGTGGGTGTCCATAGTTGTGTACTCTGTGCCACTGTGTTGTCTGTCGTTTGCTATCACTATTGTGAGCGTGCAAGCCGTGGGGGAAGATTGGAGCAGCAGTTTCCAGCTGCAGAGCACGTGGCTGGCAGTTGCTATGCGGCCATGGCAAGTGGCTAGCATTTATGTGGCCTCGGAAAAACCTGAGTGGACGTTTGGCAGGGGCTCGTGTGGCCATGTTTGTGCACTTGGAGAAATTTCTCTGCCACAGAATAATTGATAAAAACAAAACTAAGAGTGATACGGAGGTGTGAGTTGGCGTTCATGAACAGAAAAATATGTAAAACTGAATTATCTAGACACGCCACAAAAATATATAATACTTTAAAACCTATTGTCGTCTTAAAAATTGTAAATTTGTGAAAGTTCAAAAGCTAATATCTTGGCAATGCTTTGGCCGATTAATATGAACAAAGTGTGTACGGATGCGGCTAGTAGAGTTGCATCGAGCAATCATAGCCAGTTTAGCAGAATCTATACCATTTTTAAATGACATGTCGGAATATGGGATTCGACTGAGAGAAACTGTGTTTCTGGTAATAAATAAATCTAGAGAGACAAAACTAGTAGCAGCATTCTAAAGTTTAAAGAGGTAAATGAGTAATTATGTGTTTTTATTTGTTTATTTAGGTTTAGTATCAAAAATCCTGGAAAAGCAATGGCACGCCTCAAGAAAATTATTATTATTTTTTATTTTATTTACATTTTCTTTGCGTGGAGCCATCGTAATGATGGCTTTTGCAAACATCAGACTTAATACTATGGTTATATTTACACTTATAAAATACACTATATTCTGTAGCTGTTGCTTCTTATGTCATTTATCACATTGCAACTGATTTCCTAATGCCTCATGTTACAATCACTATCTTTAAAATTCGTTGAAAGAATATAAACATTTTTCTGTTAGAAAAGATTTTAATTTTGTTTTAAAAACATTTCCCATGTATGTTCTTAGAGCGTTTGGAAGCATTTTATACCAAATCAAACCACTGATATATGGACTTCTATCAGTCATTTTTAACATTGTTCTGTTACGGAAATAGTTACACTTTGTTCTAGTGTTGTGATCATGTACATCACTGCCCTCGATACCTTCTGTTGGTAGACTTATAAAAAATACAACTATTTTGAAGATGTACAGAGAATATATTGTCAGATATTTGTGCTGCACAAACACTTCACGACGTGAATCTCTATGTCCCATCCCATGTATATGTCTTACTGCTCTTTTCTGAAGTAGTAGTAGTAGTAGTAGTAGTAGTAGTAGTAGTAGTAGTAGTAGTAGTAGTAGTACTAGTACTATTTTGAAATGTACATCAGCTGCACAGCCCCATAGTTCAATTCTGTAATTGAGAAAGGGGTAAAGCGTTCTATAATATACTAATTTAAGTGCTTGGGTGCTTGGCTGGGAACTATCTTTGCGAGCTGGCTGAGGAGATACATGGCAATACTGACTTTTCCGCATATGAAATTAATGTGGAATGTCCACAGCAAATTTTCATCAACTCACACCCAGGGATTTACAGTTACCATTTTCTGTTGCAGAGATATTACACACACTATTCATATTGCTGTAGTGAGAACTGCCTGTTTTAAATGCCAGTAGTTGAGATTTGGTGACATTCACCTTGAGTCCCTGATCATTGAAGTATTTTGTTACACCACTAGTAGCAAGGGATTCTAGCTCATTAGATTCTCTCCCACAGAATAAGATTGACATGTCATCTGCATAGCTTACAATATAGGAGTTAATAGATTGTGCCATGTCGTTAATATACACTCCTGGAAATTGAAATAAGAACACCGTGAATTCATTGTCCCAGGAAGGGGAAACTTTATTGACACATTCCTGGGGTCAGATACATCACATGATCACACTGACAGAACCACAGGCACATAGACACAGGCAACAGAGCATGCACAATGTCGGCACTAGTACAGTGTATATCCACCTTTCGCAGCAATGCAGGCTGCTATTCTCCCATGGAGACGATCGTAGAGATGCTGGATGTAGTCCTGTGGAACGGCTTGCCATGCCATTTCCACCTGGCGCCTCAGTTGGACCAGCGTTCGTGCTGGACGTGCAGACCGCGTGAGACGACGCTTCATCCAGTCCAAAACATGCTCAATGGGGGACAGATCCGGAGATCTTGCTGGCCAGGGTAGTTGACTTACACCTTCTAGAGCACGTTGGGTGGCACGGGATACATGCGGACGTGCATTGTCCTGTTGGAACAGCAAGTTCCCTTGCCGGTCTAGGAATGGTAGAACGATGGGTTCGATGACGGTTTGGATGTACCGTGCACTATTCAGTGTCCCCTCGACGATCACCAGTGGTGTACGGCCAGTGTAGGAGATCGCTCCCCACACCATGATGCCGGGTGTTGGCCCTGTGTGCCTCGGTCGTATGCAGTCCTGATTGTGGCGCTCACCTGCACGGCGCCAAACACGCATACGACCATCATTGGCACCAAGGCAGAAGCGACTCTCATCGCTGAAGACGACACGTCTCCATTCGTCCCTCCATTCACGCCTGTCGCGACACCACTGGAGGCGGGCTGCACGATGTTGGGGCGTGAGCGGAAGACGGCCTAACGGTGTGCGGGACCGTAGCCCAGCTTCATAGAGACGGTTGCGAATGGCCCTCGCCGATACCCCAGGAGCAACAGTGTCCCTAATTTGCTGGGAAGTGGCGGTGCGGTCCCCTACGGCACTGCGTAGGATCCTACGGTCTTGGCGTGCATCCGTGCGTCGCTGCGGTCCGGTCCCAGGTCGACGGGTATGTGCACCTTCCGCCGACCACTGGCGACAACATCGATGTATTGTGGAGACCTCACGCCCCCACGTGTTGAGCAATTCGGCGGTACGTCCACCCGGCCTCCCGCATGCCCACTATACGCCCTCGCTCAAAGTCCGTCAACTGCACATACGGGTCACGTCCACGCTGTCGCGGCATGCTACCAGTGTTAAAGACTGCGATGGAGCTCCGTATGCCACGGCAAACTGGCTGACACTGACGGCGGCAGTGCACAAATGCTGCGCAGCTAGCGCCATTCGCCGGCCAACACCGCGGTTCCTGGTGTGTCCGCTGTGGCGTGCGTGTGATCATTGCTTGTACAGCCCTCTCGCAGTGTCCGGAGCAAGTATGGTGGGTCTGACACACCGGTGTCAATGTGTTCTTTTTTCCATTTCCAGGAGTGTATATAAGGAAGAAGGGTTGAAGGATTGAGCCCTGTGGTACACCTTGTAACACAGGTTCACTTGTGGACTTGGAGTTCATGATTTTATTATCTAGTTTGTATGACAATTTAGTGCTTTTTTACGATTCAGCAGGTATGTGGTTAGAAGATTCGTGGCTTGATCCCCAATACTATAAGATTTTAGCTTTTTAAGAAGTACCAAATGGCTCTTGTCAGATCCAAAAATATACCTGCAGTCTGCATCTTCTGGTCCAACAGACAGTAAACTTCATGGATGAACTGTGTAACTGCTGTGGTTGTACTTAGCTCTTTTCTGAAGCCATGCTGCGAATCTACAAGCAGTTTGTTTTGTGAAAAGGCACTTAGCTGAGAAAGGATAATGCTTTTGAATATCTTACTAAAAGTGGGAATTAATGATTTTGGTCTATAGTTGGAGACGTCTTCCTTACTTCCCTTTTTATACACTGGTTTCACTACACTCATTTTTAGAACCGTTGGATACATGGTTTCTCTAATGCTGCAGTTAATCAGGTTGTAGTGTTTAATAAAAAAAAAAAAAAAGAAAATGAGAAGAAAAGAAAAGGAAAAGGTTGAAAATGTGGGAAGAAATCGTGAATAAAAAGGGGGTTTTAAAATCGTAAATGACCGTGAAAAAAGGGAAAGAATGAAAAGCAAATCGGACTTCGTATTACAGAAAAGCTATTGTTGGGGTGGTCCTTGTGGCGTTTTTGAGCAAAAGTTAAACCAATTTCCACTACAAAAAGTATTGAAGAAGAACAGAGAATAACAAAATGTAACTGACAGGGGGAAGTGGCGTAGATGGTTGGTTGGTTTGGGGGAAGAGACCAAACAGCGAGGTCATCAGTCTCATCGGATTAGGGAAGGACGGGGAAGGAAGTCGGCCGTGCCCTTTCAGAGGAACCATCCCGGCATTTGCCTGCAGCGATTTAGGAAAATCACGGAAAACCTAAATCAGGATGGCCGGACGCGGGATTGAACCGTCGTCCTCCCGAATGCGAGTCCAGTGTGAAGTGGCGTAGATAAGAGTTCATCCTTTACCAGGTTAACATGTCTTCTTTCGTGCGGCGTCCAGGTCTTCAAAAATCTCCTTCATTTCTGCGTGAAAAGTCTGCTCCGAAATCTTGCAATCGTCCAGGAATCACTAATTTATACCAATTAAAATCATCTTGATACTGTATGCAATTTAATTTACTTTGCTACTTCCATCCTCAGAATTTCTTAACAACTTCTACAATATGTCTACACATTAAAATCAGATCAAGACTAGCTAATAAGTATTTTTTTTTACGTCTTCATCAGATCACGTCTGCCTTAAGCTTCGGCTATCAAGAGACAATTAAGAAACGAATAGAAAACAAAAAAAAACAGCTACAATATTAGTAGTTTCTCTGCCATCGAGCGCTCATACCGCTGCGACGGGATATTTTTTATCTGAGGGAACGAGTGTAGCGCGGCGAAATTCGAAATCCCGCTACATCGCCCCCTCGACTGTCACGCTAAAACATTTAGCGTGGCAGACTAGCAAACCTAAAAGTCATATATGCATATTTTCATTGGAAAGGCCACGTGCATCCATAGGGGATAATCTTTCCCAACACTTACTTTCTAAACCTATATACTAAATACAATTATTACAGTTTGGATCCTTTGTACACAATTAATATATATATTTACATATAATTTGTTTGAACAAGCTGCTCGCCAGCGCAGTTAATGTTGTGTGCTCCCAGCGTTGGTTTCCCAATGCATCTCTGGCCGCACGTAGTCTTTGCGCATGCGCAATAGCATCACTGAATTTCGCGTGCGGCAGTTTCAAAATCGCTGTGTTGTAACAATCTTGCACAGTATTCACTTTCACATAGTGTTCATTACAAGTTGTTATTCCAGCATAAATGGCGTGTTAAGTTCGGTGACACCATAAGATTGAGCGTGTGCGTGGTCTGAAGCAACGTCCATGTCTTCTGTTTTGACACAACACTCCAGGTCCTTGTGCGTTTTCATGACTATTGTTCACGGGGCATATATGGTCGATGTAGTTTTTAGCCTCCACATCGCCTACGACAGGTGCTGAGTTTATTGTCTCCAAAGCATCTGAAGGCCGGCCAGGAACAACGGCGTCGATGTTCGCAAAGGTAGGTGTATCATCACGTTGTTTACACTCGCCAACAAACGTTCAATTGCAGTGTGAAAATCCTCATTATCGTCGAAGTAAATTGCAGTTTATATCGATTTACAAACAGTTATTTGGTTTATGCACCATAAGTTTCACAAATAATACAAAATTCATCGTGTATAACGTACACAGTTTGCAACACTTTTTTGCCATATTTACATTTTAACAGTTCACTTTGTCCAAGCATGTTTACATCGTTAATTATGAAAGCTTACATTTCGTGGTCACATTTCGAAATATGTTGACAATATGCAAAGTTTTTATACACATACAAATACATATAAATTTACAAGAATATGCATGTGAAATATTAACACTAAAAAAAATTATACTAAGTCCCATTGGCTTTCTTTTATTGGGGTATTAGTTTTTTTATTCAGGTTTGGACGTGCCAAGGGATATGACTTAATGTTTAAAAGCACGGGCTTTCCTTCATTTATTATTTATCTCTTTCTTTTGATTCCATTTCTTGGCTAGTGGTTGACCAGGCTTGTAATGCCATACTGTTTTCTTCATGTCTTTTTATTCATACCTGAAAGTTTACTGTCACACAATATATTCTTACATTCCATAAACAAACAATACCCAGCTGCAGGAAGTGGTAGGATAATGGAGAAAGAAAGAAAGATAGACTGGAAGAAACTATTCACTACCTAAAAAGTGCCAAATCCTACAGCTAATACATAAAAAAAGAGAACATAATACATTATAACGTTTGCATCACCTTCAAGGGGTGTGTGAAAGGAGGTGCTTACAATTTACCAAATCATGGGTAAATGTAAGTGTCCTTACGTCAAGTCTGTGTAGTGTAACATCATGACAGATTCTCTGTTTGTGTTGTGATTGTTCATATGACTTAGTATATTATACCTTAACAAATCCTTGCATGAGTGAATCGCATATCTGCTCAGTACTTCCTCAATATCTCCACTTCTTGTGGATACCGTCTATACAAATGGAAAATGTATCTCAGAGATTGTCTCTCTCATAACGTGTATTATATAATGACATATCAAATTTCCTCTCAAGAGTTCAACCATGAACTTTCTTCTACTTTAATGAAGGTTAAACATTATGTATGTTGTGTGTGTATATATATATATATATATATAATCATTTCTTTCTATAAAACATAAATAAAGAACGTAGTCTTATAATTGACAGTAAAATGTCTCTTTCTCAGTGTCCGTTGCTCGACGTCGGCTGCACGGATGGTCACTGCTCCTTTGCACTTACCTTGCATAGCCTGAAAAGTCTAATGTCTTCAACGTAGATGTAATTTTGTCATCTGTTCGCTTAAGTGGAGGTGTTGTACGAATCGCAAAACGGCCTTAATAACTCTCCAATCTTTTGTTTCCTCATGGTTTTCTGTGGTGTGTAAGTATAATAAAGGCTAACATGGCACTAATTTCACTTTCGTAAAAAAAAAAATTATACAAATGTATTCAGATGAGGGCTGTGTAAAAGCTATATTTCAACTTAAGTTCCTTAAAATATCATTCTCCTGTCTGAACACGAAATATAAATGTTTTCTTCCACACAATGGCTTAACAAAACTTAACGAAAGGTTACTAAGTTACACTTCGAAAATTAAGGCTAATGTGTTTCCATGTTACATTCTTATTACACTTCTTTCCACAGCTGTAATCATCATTATGTTCACTCTGCTTTTCTTGCATTCGTTCATCTTCAAGGGCACTGTAAATAGATTCACCTTTAACGCCTTGTACTCACGTGTTTTAACTCATCACAAATGTTTTCTCTCAAACTGAAATTCTTATGTAATCTTAAAGATGTAGACTGTTTACTCACTTCTCTACGTAGCACAATATTACCAAACATTCTCACTCATTCCTTACTCACATATTCATCATAATATATATATCCTTATACATTAAACATATTCCTCATCAAACATTAATATATCACATACGTTGGGCACTTCCATTCTCATGAACTTCCAATAATATTTTCCTCAAATAATCTCTTGTCTCCAACTACTTCACAGTAACTTACCTTCTCATATTAACCTAAATATTAACTCATTCATACTGATCATTCATTCTTACGTCCTCATTCATTCTGCTACATACATATGTCATTACTGATCTCAATAGCTATTATTTCCTCTCATTGTAGTGCCTTGAAATAACTAACTAGTTGTTGATTCACCTTATAATTTACAATTACCAACCAATGTAACCTGCGTAGGTCTCATTCCTATATGAATATCTTTTCTCATTCAGTAAGTGTACTCACCTGGGTTTACCTTCTCTTCATAATTATGTGTACAAGTGTAACTGCATTATATAATTTCCATAAATGAATGTTTGTGTTCTTAGGCTGTATAACTTAATGTTCGTGTATTCAATACAAATATTTATGATCTCGTTTTCACAGCAACTTGCTCATGTTCAAATTAGTTGTCATTATATTATGTTGTTTTAGTGCACAAAGGGTTTCAAATGTCTGTGGGGATGCAGCCCCCTCGGCTTGTGAGATAACGGGTATTCTAGGGAGTAACAACCTGGGTGAGGTATGCTTGCTATTCTGAAAGGACCTGAATATAATAGCTGCCATTTTCTGTTCAGTTGTTTTAACTTTGTAGACTTGGGATGTGAACGCAAAAGAACAGGGTCATCAACCTGATAGGTTTGTGTATTTGTAACATGTTTGTCATACTTCTCTTTCCTGATCTTGGCTTTATTGCACAACATAGTGTATGCCTGTCTTACTTTCTCTTCCAAAGGTGTATGTGTTGTGGATGCGGCTAGCTTTGGAATGGGCATAGCCCACTTGTTCTGTTCAGGTTTGTTTAATAATAATTCCTGTGGTGGGTATCCTGTCGAGGCATGAGGCAAATTGTTTACTATCTGCTCAAAGGGTGCTAAAAATTCTATCCACTTTGTGTGTTCGTGAGGTGAATGTATTCTCATGAATTGACCAAACTCTCTAAAAATCCTTTCTACAGGGTTCCCTTGCGGGTGAAATGCTGATGTAAGAATATGTTTGATGTTATGAGTGGCAACAAAAGATTTCCATTTTCTTCCCGTAAAATAGGGTGCTTTATCCGTGATAATGCTGTGGGGTTTGCCAAACCTTGTAAAGTAACTGTTAGTCAAACATCTAGTAATAGCAGATGCGTTGACAGTGCGGATAGCAAACAATTTTAAGTATTTTGAGAAGACATCAAATACAGCAACGATGTATTTCACACCTCCACGAGCTCTGGGATAAGGTCCGGCGATATCCAACGATACTATCTCCAAAGGTCGGGTTGGTACAATAGGATGTAATTCATTCAAAGATGATCGGTTGGAAAATTTTGCTTTTTGGCAGATGATACATTTACGAACAATTTGCAACACTCTCCGACGCAGATTGGGAAAATAACAGTACTGTACTATTTTATCAGTGCATTTGGTGACTCCGTAGTGTCCCCAAGTTTTGTGTGTGAACAGAATAAAATCGTCAACATGCGCGTCGGGTAGACAAACACACCAATGGTGCGCTTCTGGGGTACGCCTATGAAAAAGTACATTTTTGTGTATTGTGTAATATTTTTGTAAATGTGAAGAAGGGTCTGTACGTAATTTCTTTTTGATATTTGACCACCTGGGGTCGCTGTCCTGAAGTGAAACAAAGTTCTTGCACATATTGCGGTAGTATGGGGCGTATGTACCATCATACATAAGTAAGATGTTAAAGTCTGATGTTTCCTCGGAAAGTTCCGAAAAATCCTGTATGCCTTGGGGCAAACGGGACAGGGCATCAACTACTACGTTTGATTTACCTTTAATGTAAATAATTTCTAAGCTGTATTCTTGCAGTGAAAGGCACCACCGGGTGAGCCGTGAATGAAGCAATTTGCGTGATAGCAAGAAAGAAAGGGCTTGGTGGTCTGTGTATATGCGAGTATGTTTACCCCAAAGAAAGTAGCGAAACTTACGGAATGCCCAGATAATGGCAAGAGCCTCCCACTCCGTCACTGAGTACGACCTCTCGCGCTCAGTGAGCGTGCGGCTCGCAAAACTTATCGGTTTGATGACAGATTGTCTTGATTCGGATTGAATTTGAAATAGAAAAGCTCCAAGGCCGTATGATGACGAATCCGTGGCTAGGCAAAAATCTGACGTCATCTCAGGGTGGCAGAGGAGGGGTGCGTTCACCAATGCATCTTTAATAGCCTGAAAATCAGCTTGGCAAAACTCTGTCCATCTCCAAATTGCGTTCTTTTTCAGTAAAGTTAGCAGGTGAGAGCTGTTCAGAAGCTGTTTTGAAACAAACTTCCGAAAGAAAGAAGATAAACCTAATAATGCTTTCAACTGTTTGCGGTTTTGTGGAGGAGGGAAATTACGAATAGCATCAATCTTCTTAGAATCGGGACGAATACCTTCCGGCGAGACAATATGGCCTAAAAACTTGATTTCACGCCTTCCTACTTTGGACTTCGAAAGATTAACTGTGACTCCAGCTTGTGAAAATTTAAATAAAATTTGCTGTAACAGATCAATATGTTCCTCCCACGTATTTGTTGCCACGACAATGTCATCGACGTACGCCGTGACGCGTGACAACAAACACGGGCCGAGAACGGCGTCAAGCGCCTCGATGAACACGCCCGCGCTTACGCGCAAACCAAAAGGCAACACACACAACTGATAACTGCGTCCTTCACAAAGGAAAGCAGTGTATTTACGACTGTCATTGTGAAGGGACACCTGCCAGTACGATAAGCGGAGGTCAATATTAGTTAGGTATTGTACATTATAAAATTTTAGCAACTGTTCATCCAAGTTGACGGGTCTTGTGTTAACTGGTATAATAATTTTGTTGATTTCACGTGCGTCTAGCACCAATCTGACATTGCCATCTTGCTTGCCTACCGCCAGGATAGGACTGCAATGAGGGGAATGTGATTTTTCTATGACACCCCAGGTCAACATACGCTCGATTTCACGTAAAACTGCAGGTTTCTTCGCCCATGGAATATTATAATGTGTCCTACAATAAGTCTTATGTGGCTTAACATCCATTTTGTAGCTATAACCTCTGATTACACCAGGCCTCTCACTGAAAACTTGTGCATAATCACATAATAATTTGTACAATTCTTCTTGCTGTTGTTTCGTTAAATAGTCAGATTCGACACATTTCTGATACTATAAATCCTGCTCAGTCTCCTGATAGTCTGAATCTTCAGGTGTTAAATTACATACACTAACTATGGTAGGATATACCAATTGAAATTGACTTACTTCGTAATGTTTTTGTCGTGGTTCAATCGTCTTGTTAAGTTCAACATTAATTAGTTGTTCTCCTACGGATAATTGACATATGCCGTTACTTAAATCTATGATTGCTTTGTGTTCATTCAAAAATTCCATCCCTAGGATGCAGTGTACGATAAGCTTGTCTACAATCAGAAAATTACACTTGAACTGTGTATTGGAAAATGTGAAGTTAACAAGGGCTTGCATGCGTATGTTCTTAGATTTAGTACCTGTGGCACTAACCACGTGGCAATTCTGTACAGGTAATGTAGGTATGTTTATAATTTGTTTCAATTCATTATAGAATGCGGTTGACATCACACTTGCAGCAGCACCAGTATCGAATAAAATTTGCACATCATAATCGTTGAACTTAACCCATGCCGTAGCTTGTATGAATTCTTTAACACAACTGTCTGATTTAATGTTTATCTCGTTGGTTAATTCCTGTTCTGCTGTCATTTTGTCATCGTACCTGAGGAAACAAACCGTCTTAGCCGTTGCGCTCTTACAACACCTCACGACCGAAGCACGAGCGCTTAGCTCGGTCGTCGACTGTTTTCCGTCGTATGCTGTGTTTGGCCGGGTTCATTGACCAGCTCCACTATGTTTACATTCCGGCCGGTTGGCGCCCACGTGTCAGCTGATGGCGCGCCGCAATTGTTATTGCTACTTCGTGGCGGGGAGTGCATAACTGTACTGGGGAACGGCGGTGGATTCCGTGGAGGGTTATGATTTGTCATGCGTGAATTTTGTGTGTTCCACATATTCTGTCGGTGATTGTTGGGATTGTTATTGTTTTGGTGGTAATTATGTCTGTTATATGTCATGTTCCTGTCAAAGTAGCCCGGGTTGTACCGGTTATTCTCACGTCTCCTATTGTTGTTGTTGTTGTTGTACTGTCTGTAATTTTCATTTTGCTTGTAGTTACCATTTTGATATGGGTGATAATTATTGTTGTTATTATTATTATTATTCCACGAATTTCTGCGGTTGTTCCTACTGTCATACACGTTTCCATTTGAATATGTTTCGCGCGCAGGCATCGTATTGTGTCGCGGCGCGGACGGATGGTTCCACCAACCACCGTCACCGCGGTTCCTTTGGGGTGGGTGCTGATTTTGGTTAGCAATATGAGTAAAATTTGAATGGCATGAATCGCCTCTGTAAACTACGTCCATTTGATCTAAGAAGTTTAAAAAACTCTTAATGTCATTCTCCGGTACTCCTATTAATCTGTCTCGGTATGGAAAGGGTAAGTGGCTCTTTAAAGTGTCAATTATCGCTGGCAAGTGGGCTGGTTTGGACCAGTACAGTGTCTTGTCTAGGTACCTCTCAAAGTATTGTCTTAATGTCTCTTTTTTCGGGTCATAGGTCTCGGGGTTGCACACTTCTCTCCTTAGACTCTGTTGCTCATTCTCGGACCAGAATTCGTCCAAGAAGGCTTGTTCGAACTGTTAAAACGTAAGGCACCGCCGTTTCATAGCGGCACCCCACTTCGCTGCTCGTCCTCTCTTGAGATTGGTGACGTATCTGATTTTATCGACTTCTGACCAACTCCGTGGAAAAACACCGTCAAATGATCTAATAAACATAATAGGGTGGACTTTGTACTTCTCCTCACTGGAAAATGTCTGGAAATGCCCATGTCTTACAAACGTGTCATCGGCCATGCCGGTTGGCATAACTGTATTGACGTAGTTTGTGTCACTTGCTACTCTAGGTGTCGTACCGTAATATTGCTCGTTTGGTGGAAAAGAAAGCTCCACATTGTAATTTTGATTGGAAATAGGTGATTTCACAATAGGTGTTCTGTCTGTGTCATTAGCCATGGTCTTAGCTGTTTTGTCCTTTCCTAGCGATGCGTTTGCACCAATCGCCAAACACGGCACAACATTGTCTCGTAATTTTGTCACTTC
The DNA here is from genome assembly GCF_023898315.1 of Schistocerca nitens. Taxonomy (NCBI): domain Eukaryota; kingdom Metazoa; phylum Arthropoda; class Insecta; order Orthoptera; family Acrididae; genus Schistocerca; species Schistocerca nitens. Next base: position 17,430,741 of record NC_064622.1, read on the forward strand.
GTCTTCTATGTGTTTTGTCTCGTCTTTAACATGTGTCTTTGTTTTTGGAAGTATGTCCTGTGTAATTGTTTCAAGTTTTTTGTCCAGATAGTTGTCACACAATTTACATTCATGTACAATTCTCTCGGCCATGTTGGTGTCGTTGTTTAGTGACGCGAGGTCCGCTCGGTCTTCTAATTTTTCTATCTTTTCTTTGAGGTGGGTTTGTTCAAGAACTACCATTGCGAGCTGTTGGGTAATATTTCCCACTTCTTCAGTCAGCTTTTCTTGGGTGGAGCTAGCTGAAGTGTGGGCCTGAACTAACTCTTCCACACTAGTGTTCACTTCCTGCTGCACATTAACTATTTGAATTAACTGATTCTCACATCGGGTGATATTGTTTTTTGTTTCATGTGTGAATGTAACCAAAGTTTCTTCGTGTCTAGTGACTCGATCGGACAATGTCTCAAATCGCTGGCTGAGCTGTTGAGTGGTGTTATTTAATTCTGTCATCTGTTTTGTCGTTCGTTCAAAATTTTCGGTCATAGTATGGTTTAATATGTCAATTTTCGGACTAACGTCTCGTTTCATGTCTGCAAATAACTCTAATAGTCGGTCCAGTTTGTCAGTTTCCTGTGTCCGATTTGTGTCACATTGCTGAATTTGTCTCATATTCGGTTCTGACATTGATGTTAACAATGGCGCTGACGGTCTAGTCTCGCGTCCATTCCACATTTCGTCATTTAAAGTCGCCATCTGTGTATTATCACAAATGTTGCGAGTTTGAGGCAAAATCATTGCATTGATCTGTGAACTCGTCCATGGAGGGAAACGCGGACTTTCTTGTTGGTTGCACGATGAATATAGTTCACTTAACTCATCTGCCGAAACTATATCTACCTTACCACGTTCCATTGTAATAGGATGTATAGTCGTAAGTCAAAAGGGAATAATAAGAGTCTGATTAATAAAGATTGGACTCAAATTTAGGTTGAAATATTTTCTCGTCAATGTAAATGATTGCTGTATTGCAAACAATGGTTGAGAAAGATGCAGCAGGGCGGACAAAATTTTTCGTAACAAATGACTGTTTGGCGGTCACATTTACGATCTTCATATGCAGCTACAACAATACTATAATTGCCACAACCTACAATAGAGATAGATAATTTTGGAAAAATCTAGAAGAAAACTACAGGATGTGTGGAAAGGGAAAAATGGATTCTGCAGTTGGCTATTGAATGCTTGAATGAAACATAATTGCGTGACTCACCATTAAATTTTCTCTCCTGCGGCGGCTGGTCAATCACTTCTGCGTAAATCGTATTCGTCAAAATATGGATTTTCTTAATACATCTCCATCGGATAATCACCAAAAGGTCTCACAATAACAGTTTTGCATCAATATATGCCATGAAAAGAAAACAGATTGAATTAGTTACAAAAATTCTTTACAATATTGTGGTATAATCATTTGCTTAGGTACAATAAAGTTGGTGTTTTCGTTACCCTTTCAAGTTCAGGATTTTTGGTTATTCTCTGTTGGGAAAAAATACAAATTAAAGTTTCAAATTTGCTCAAAAACGACACATCCGAAAATTGCGTCCTGTCACGGTCGCTAGTTGTATTGGTTAATAAAAAGAAAAAAAAATAGAAGAGAAGAAAAGAAAAAGAAAAGGTTGAAATGTGGGAAGAAATGGTGAATAAAAAATTTTTTTTTAAATCGTTAATGACCGTGAAAAAAGGGAAAGAATGAAAAGCAAATCGGACTTCGTATTACAGAAAAGCTATCGGACTTCGTGATTCGGAAAAGCTATTGTTGGGGGTGGTCCTTGTGGCGTTTTTGAGCAAAAGTTAAACCAGTTTCCACTACAAAACTTTTTGAAAAAAGAACAGAGAATAACAAAATGTAACTGACAGGGGGAAATGGCGTAGATAAGAGTTCATCCTTTACCAGGTTAACATGTCTTCTTTCGTGCGGCGTCCAGGTCTTCAAAAACCTCTTCAATTCTGCGTGAAAAGTCTGCTCCGAAATCTTGAAATCGTCCAGGAATCATTAATTTATACCAATTAAAACCATCTTGATACTGTATGCAATTTAATTTACTTTGCTACTTCCATCCTCAGAATTTCTTAACAACTTCCACAATATGTCTACACATTAAAATCAGATCAAGACTAGCTAATAAGTATTTTTTTTTTTTTTTACGTCTTCATCAGATCACGTCTGCCTTAAGCTTCGGCTGTCAAGAGACAATTAAGAAACGAATAGAAAACAAAAAAAACAGCCACAATATTAGTAGTTTCTCTGCCATCGAGCGCTCATACCGCTGCGACGGGATATTTTTTATCTGAGGGAACGAGTGTAGCGCGGCGAAATTCGAAATCCCGCTACAAGGTGAGTAAGAGGTTTAGAGATTTCTTTAAAGCACGCATTAGTAATAGCACTGGATATTCCATCCCATCCAGATGAAAATTTTTTCTTTAGCATGTATATTGCCCTGTGAACCTCCTGCTCATTCACTTCCATAAATTCAAATTCGGCACACTGGGTGAGATGGCATTGGGTCTCTACATGTGAATCTGTAATATGGGTTGATTGTCCTCCAGAAATGTAGTAGTTATTAAAAATATTACATATAGTATCTGGGTTTTTTATAATGTAACCATCATATCTTATGCCCAGTGGTTCCATGTTCATCTTGTTGGGACCTTTTCAGTATTTGTCAATTAGCTTCCAAGATGCTTTGAATATGTTGTCAGACTATTCTATGGTTTTGCTGTTAATGTGCTTCCTTAGGTCAACAATTTCAGTTTTAAAAGTTTGCTTGGCCCTATTGTATTTTTCCTTGAAAACCTGCATAGTAGTAGCTTTATAAAGCTGGTTTAGATAATGTACTTGCTGCCTCAGCCTAATCAGATTTGGTGGGAGTTTTAGTCTAAGATTACTTCCATTTTGACAGTGTTTAACTACCTTCCACATTTCTCTGACTGGACAACTATATTCATAATGATGCAGTGGGGTAGAGTAGAATTCATTCCATTTCTCATCCAACCCTTTTACATGGTACACAGAATCCGTTATTATTACCTTTATTACCAATTCTATGTCATTCACCAGCCACAGCTGGACAGACGGCATCAAGATAAAACATTATCAAAATACACTCCTGGAAATTGAAATAAGAACACCGTGAATTCATTGTCCCAGGAAGGGGAAACTTTATTGACACATTCCTGGGGTCAGATACATCACATGATCACACTGACAGAACCACAGGCACATAGACACAGGCAACAGAGCATGCACAATGTCGGCACTAGTACAGTGTATATCCACCTTTCGCAGCACTGCAGGCTGCTATTCTCCCATGGAGACGATCGTAGAGATGCTGGATGTAGTCCTGTGGAACGGCTTGCCATGCCATTTCCTCCTGGCGCCTCAGTTGGACCAGCGTTCGTGCTGGACGTGCAGACCGCGTGAGACGACGCTTCATCCAGTCCCAAACATGCTCAATGGGGGACAGATCCGGAGATCTTGCTGGCCAGGGTAGTTGACTTACACCTTCTAGAGCACGTTGGGTGGCACGGGATACATGCGGACGTGCATTGTCCTGTTGGAACAGCAAGTTCCCTTGCTGGTCTAGGAATGGTAGAACGATGGGTTCGATGACGGTTTGGATGTACCGTGCACTATTCAGTGTCCCCTCGACGATCACCAGTGGTGTACGGCCAGTGTAGGAGATCGCTCCCCACACCATGATGCCGGGTGTTGGCCCTGTGTGCCTCGGTCGTATGCAGTCCTGATTGTGGCGCTCACCTGCACGGCGCCAAACACGCATACGACCATCATTGGCACCAAGGCAGAAGCGACTCTCATCGCTGAATACGACACGTCTCCATTCGTCCCTCCATTCACGCCTGTCGCGACACCACTGGAGGCGGGCTGCACGATGTTGGGGCGTGAGCGGAAGACGGCCTAACGGTGTGCGGGACCGTAGCCCAGCTTCATGGAGACGGTTGCGAATGGTCCTCGCCGATACCCCAGGAGCAACAGTGTCCCTAATTTGCTGGGAAGTGGCGGTGCGGTCCCCTATGGCACTGCGTAGGATCCTACGGTCTTGGCGTGCATCCGTGCGTCGCTGCGGTCCGGTCCCAGGTCGACGGGCACGTGCACCTTCCGCCGACCACTGGCGACAACATCGATGTACTGTGGAGACCTCACGCCCCACGTGTTGAGCAATTCGGCGGTACGTCCACCCGGCCTCCCGCATGCCCACTATACGCCCTCGCTCAAAGTCCGTCAACTGCACATACGGTTCACGTCCACGCTGTCGCGGCATGCTACCAGTGTTAAAGACTGCGATGGAACTCCGTATGCCACGGCAAACTGGCTGACACTGACGGCGGCGGTGCACAAATGCTGCGCAGCTAGCGCCATTCGACGGCCAACACCGCGGTTCCTGGTGTGTCCGCTGTGGCGTGCGTGTGATCATTGCTTGTACAGCCCTCTCGCAGTGTCCGGAGCAAGTATGGTGGGTCTGACACACCGGTGTTAATGTGTTCTTTTTTCCATTTCTAGGAGTGTACATGAATACTCAGTATTGCTGAGGTTGCATATCTTCCTCTGAGTTTTTCCTTCATTAATTTTCATTTTGTTCATGATAAACCAGGCCTTAGCTTCATTGAACAAGACTTCTGCTTGTTGGACTGCCTCTTCAACATTGTCTCCTTTTGAGAACAAGGTTGTATCATCTGCAAACTGCAAGGTGTGCCCATTGGAGCCTATGTCATTTACGAAGATAAAAAACAGCAGGGGGCCCTATTACCGATCCCTGTGGCACACCATGCTGTAGCTTCTTCTCACCTGAATCAGTTATTTGCACGGAGACAATCTGTCGTCTGTTTCTCGGGTTGGATTCAAGAGTCTGCAGTACAGATCCCCCTATACCATATTTTTTTTAGCTCTCTGAGCAGGACCTTAAGTGGGCGCAGTCAAATGCCTTACTAAGGTCACAGAGTACTAGTGCTATAGACCTTTGTCTTCAAAGCCTTGACTTATGTTTGTAACTAAGTCAAGTACAGCTGTTGTTATTGACCTGCCCTTCCAAAAGCAATGTTGAGCATCATAAAAGAGACTATTTCCTTCAAAGTAACTTAATAGTCGTTCTTTCATTATAGATTCCATTACCTTCGCTAGTACTGGTATTATAGATATGGGCCTGTAGCTTGACACTTCATGTGGGCTGCCTTTTTTTTTAAACAGGCATTGTGCGTGCTTCTTTCAGGTGGTCTGGAAATTCCCCTGCACGGAGGCTTTTATTTATTACTACTGCTAATGGCTGTGCAATTTCAATGATTATAGTTTTTAACATAGTACAGGATATGCCATAATATCAGGGCTCCATGAAGATTTGTAGCTTTTTTCAATCTTTATTATTTCTTTTGGATACACTCTCTTCCACATTACCATGCTGGTAATGTGGTCGACTGGTCGACCTGCACGTGTGAACTGGACTGGCACAGAAGATGTCGTCGTTGCAGTACAGGCGGAGAGGGGGATGCGAATCTTGAGCATCCCGTCGGTGCTGAACGTTGCAGCTATGGCAGCTGTATCCACCCCATTTGGGATAGGGACTGTGCGCAGGATGGTGATATGTGACGTGGGTGTGGACCCACGTGAAGTTTCTCCTATGTGGAGGATGAAGATGGATCCCTCGTGGAGCTGCAAGGAAAGCTCGTCACTTCGGCACTCAGAGGCGTTTATTTAGATGCAAATTTCATTGACAGTGGGTGTAGAGGGCACTAGGTGGGGTGGGGGGGGGGGGGAAGGAACGTAGTTCAAGAGAAACACTGGAACACTGTGGGGGATTGGGTGCAAACACTTGGGATGGGGTAATGTCCCACACAACATGTGGTTGAGCCTGAGGTTGTGGATTGTCACACACAGTGCCTGTGTGAAACAAGGATAGAGTATTGTCATACACAACCACTGAGTTGCCCTCGGGTGTAGGCTCGGTGCACATATGATAATGGTGGGGTGCAGGGAGTGGGCAGTCTGTGTGAGATCGGGGTCATTACCTGATGGAAGAACCCTCGACTCGAGGGGGTGAGGTACAGGTTCCTCGATCGTCCAAGCTGGTTTCATGCGTTGGAGGGAAACTGTCTGCTCGCAGCCACTGACAAGGATGTCCATAGTATTGTCCGTGCGAGAGACTACTTGATGCAGGCCAGAGTAAGGTGGCTGTAGTGCCGGTTTGACTGTGTCACCCCGTAACATAACGAACTCTCAAGAGTCCAGTTCTGCATGCAGGAATACCCGTGGACGGGTATGTAGTCATGGAGGAGGTGTGCGGATCGCGGCTAAGTGTGTCCGGACACGCTCAACTATCATGGGGAGGTCGGATAGATCGGCGATTGCTTCATCACTGACAAGCTCTGCGGGGAGAACTAGGGTCTCACCATACAGGAGCTCTGCGAGTGAAGCCTGGAGGTCTGTCTTGTAAGCCGTGCGTATTCCTAGCATAACCAAGGGAAGGGCGTCGCACCACTCACCACCGTGGCACGTGAGTGCCACTTTGAGAGTCCTGTGGCACCACCCGACCAGTCCACCGCTCTGAGGGTGGTAAGCCGTAGTGCAGAATCTATCAGCCCCACAGAGGATGAAGAGTTTGTCAAACAACAGGGATTCAAACTGTCTTCCCTGGTCGGTGGTGATGGATGTAGGGCAGCCAAATCGAGCTATCCAGGAGGATACGAATGCGTGTGCTACGGAATCCACTGTGATGTCCTGCAGGGGTATTGCCTCCACCCAACGTGTAATGCGGTCAATGACGGACAGGATATACCTGAAACCATCAGACAGGGGTAACGGTCCTCCGAGGTCCACAACTACATGGTGGAAGAGGCCTTTCAGGATGTCAAATTTACCTAGACCGGGTTGTGTGTGCCTGCCGACTTTGCTGCGCTGCAACTGTAAACAAGCACGAGCCCAAGTATACAATCCCTCTTCACATCTGGCCACACAAAGCGTTCTGTAACCAGGCGCGTAGTAGCCTTAGCACCAGGATGTGCCAGGTTATGTAACGTAGGGAACACTTGGCGACGCAGCACAGGGGGAACAATAGGCCGGGCGGTGCCCACGGATGTATCACACCACAGTGGCCTGACCGAGCCCAGTAGGTTACACGAAACGATCTGAAGGGAGGTATCTGGGTCCTGTCAGGTTGTGCAAATCGGTGTCACTGTCCTGTAAGTGGGCCAATTCGTCGAAATTAATGGCGGACGAAATTGCAGTGATAAGTGATAGGTAGTCAGCCACCACATTTTCTGAACCTCTAATGTAACGGATGTCTGTTGTGTATTGGCAAATTAAGTCCATTTGCCGAAACCTACATATGGGAAGGTGAGCAGCAGGGTTACGGGTAGCCTCCGCGAGGGGGTGGTCTGTGAAAATTGTTATATTCCTTGATGTGATGTCTGTGCAGAAATATTTTACAGCTTCATAAACTGCAAGCAATTCTCTGTCAAATGCTGACCATTTACGTTGAGCTGTAGATAGTTTTTTGGAAAAAAACCGGAGTGATTGTGTCGTGTCATTGACATGCTGTTGGAGGACTGCACTGATTGCAAAATCACTTGCACCCGCTGTAATAGAGATGCAGGCATCTGGCAAAGGGTGGGCGAGAGTGACACCATGTGCTAATGTTGTCAGACCACTGTACTCGGCGACTGCCCGAGGTTTGTTTCCCGGCCAATGCATCAGTCAAAGGGGCTCGAACTGCTGCCGCCATCGACAGGTTATGACGGTAGAAATTGACAGTTCCTAAAAACCGGCGTAATTCACGAAACGACACTGGGAGAGGTAGATCACGAATGCAGTCAACCTGCTCCTGTGGGGGGCCTATACCATCCGAAGAGACGGTGTACTCCAGAAAAGTGACAGTGTTGCAGCGGAGTTGTGACTTGTCATTATTGTTCTCGACTCCGTTACGTGTCAATAAGTCCTGTATCGTGGCCGGGTGGAGTTCATGTTCCCTGTCGGAGGGGGAAAAAAATTAGTGTGTCTTTGAGGTATGCGTAGCAATATGTGCAGTTAAACAGGAGTGAGTCTATAAAACGCTGCCAAGTCTGGGCCACGTTTAAGAGACCATAAGGCATGTAACAGAATTCGTACAGGCCAAAAGGTGTTATCACTACTGTCTTTGGTATGTCACGCTGTTCCATTGGTATCTGTAAATATGCCTTGCGGCAGTCCGAGACACTGAAGATGCGTGCTCCACTAAGTACTTGCGCAAAGTCTTGTATGTGTGGTATCGGGTACTTGTCTAATACCGTCCGCGCGTTGAGGCGATGATAGTCGCCGCAGAGGCGCACTGTGCCGTCCTTTTTGGGAACTAAATGTATGGGCGAGGACCAGTTACTGTCCGACGGGCGATATATAAAACTGCACTCCTTTTCCTAATTGTCTCCACTGCATGATGCCATCTACACATTGGTCATACCAGGCTCACTCATTGTTTCCTCTTGCATAATGAACTACCCACACAATATGGTTGTGGAGCCAGACTGACAGTATCCCACACATTGGTGTAATGTTCCCTTCTTTTTGCACTCCCTACTAACAAGGGAATGGTCAGACTTGTCATGTCGAAACCTGTGTTGCTTTTTTTACCACTGTGAGTTAACGTTGCAAGAAGTCTGTATGCAGAATTTTAGCTGCTGACATGACCTGGAAGCCTGTAAACAATTTTATGAAGTAAGACATTATTGTCGCATGGTTTCCACGCTTATAACTGCCTCTTGTACAACCCTGACCTCTCTCGCTACGTTAACCAACGCCATCTAGGGACAAGGTGGCGTCAGCTGGGCGCCGCTCTCTTGCCACAGCAGTGAGAGAGCTGATTCCCCCAGTGAAAGCGATCGTATGATAATTAAACATTCGTTGACAAATATGGCTGATATGTTATCTACAACATTCTTTCCAAATAGCTATGAAATAGACACAAATAAATATACGGTTTACAACACGTCCAAATTTTATTTCTTGTAATTACCGCAAAAATGCGAAATATTGGTACAATGTTCAAAACAGAGGTTTTTTGTGCACCAAGAACATACAAGCAAAGACGACATGACAGCCCTGCGAATCACAGACGTTGCTAGATGTCCGTAGACAAAACTGGGCTGGTGTTAGGAATGAATCAGGCCTAGTATCAGTATATTTCGAGGGGTGCCACGCATATTTAATCAACTTCTCAAACCGTGGGGAGGAAAATTGATAATGTGCTACTGATTGCAGTTTCAGAATATTGTCACGGTGATAGACAGGAAATTGCAGTGATCTGCACACAATAATTTTCTCTGTTAGTTTTCTGTAAAATGCCTTCCTCTGACGGAAAAATTCTCTGTGTAAAGTTTGAATTACGTTTCTCGTGCCGGGTGGAATCTGACGTATGTCAGGGTGGGCTTGAATTACAGATTTAATGAATCAGACCTTTTATGATCTGACCCCGAATCTAGAAGGAGAACAGATTTGTTCCCGCAGAACGGAAGAAAAGCATGACGCATGAAAAGTGTAACGTTCTCATTTCCCATTGTTCCAGAGTTCGATGTGTCTACCACAAGATTGTTTGCGTAGAACATTGTTCTTTTGAGACGTTGTCCAAAACGTCCAGTTGGTTCTTCAAGACACACATATTTTAGGCAGCAATGAACCATCCAATCTAATTATGGTCTTTATAGTGTATGAATGGGTGAGCGCAGTCGTGGACTGCGCAATCGCCTCAATATGTTTTTCCCCTTTGAATGACAGCGTTCTTTTCGCACGCATTTCTTTTTGAAAACCTGACTGATCAGCATTGTACACGTACTATTCACTAAAACTAGCGATCGTACTTTTGCATTCGTAAGAAAAGCTTCTATCATTTCGATTTGACTCACTTTATTTTCCGACCTGTTTCTCGATACAAATTTTGTAATTTTTCTTGCCACAATTTTATGTGATGTTTTGAAGCGACTAATCCAACTTTGAGAAGCTGTACATTCTTTAGCGCCTATCGCGTTGGCAATCTCTAACGCCCAATCACGCCAAGTTGTATCGCTGACACTGACTGTTATCTGGCATCGGTAAATAGCTCAAAAAGTTGCGCATTTATCTACGTCGCAATTTCCAGTCGACTCTTACGTCGTCCAGCGACTTCCTCTTTCCATCTACACAATTCACGTTCAGAACGGACAAAGCGATACTTATTTTGAACAGTACTGACACGTAGGCGTTTCTTACCACTCTCGTTCAACCAATACGTCACCGCTTTTTCTTTGTCTGATAAGGTAATTGTAGTTGCTGGTGTTACTTTCGGAGATAACTGATGATGGTACGTGGCACTATGGCTCGAAGAGTCTTCACGAGTGCCACTTTCGTCGGTGTCTTCCCCGTCTGTAGATTCACAGTCTGCAATATCGAGTGTTTCAGTTGTTTCTAGCCACATGTCTGCGCCATTTACATGGTCGTCTAGAAGTTTAACAACCATGTCGCACAACACATAGTCTTCACGCGTGTTTTCTGTTCATTGCTTCATTTGGCGTCTGTGGTATATCTCCATGGCAAGCAGCAAAACATTTACAGGGTTCGCCATCACCTGTGAGGGGAGATTCAATGTTCACCGTAAAGTGGCTAGCGGAGTATAGATGAACATGTACAGAACATCTTTCACATCTCTAACCAGTTTCAGGACGGTATGTTTCGAAATACGTACCAGAACTTAAAAGGACGTGCATGCCACAGAAACGAATATTCGTTTCCCCTTTCCGCCAAAAGCGTGCAGCGATATTCCTCGTTAGTGAACGCCGCGATAAGACGGCCGCACTTGCCGACCATGCGCACGACGCTCCCGACTCCATTTCCAGGGGTGGCCAGCCGTCACTGCAGGCACCAAGCGGGAAACACAGCCATGTTCGTGATTTTTTTTTTTTTTTGTGACTTCCAGTTCATGTCAGCAGCTACAGTTTTGCATACGGACCTTTTGTACAGTTAAACAACAGGGCTAAAAGAAGCAATACACGTTTCGGCATGACAAGTCTGACCATTCCCTTGTAAGTATACTCTTTCAGAATCCCTAAATTTAATATAAGCAGAAGATTAATGGATGGCTGAACTGGTCCATAAAGTGTTCAGATATAAGGTTTTGCTTCTCTCCTGGAGCAGGGGCACGGTGGTTGTGGATGGGGCCTCTTCATGTTTTCTCAGTCTGGGATTAATGACCACTCCCCCATTGCAGAGACCAATCTTTTACCCCTCCGTTTTCCCAGTTTTTAGATTTTGGCTACCGTTTTTTTTCCTTCTCCTGCATGTGTCTTAACTTCCTCATTTTTATAGTTTGACTCCTCTGACTGGATCCGTCCACTTTTAGCACACCCTCTCTCTTCTGTGTGTAACTTCGGATTTGCGGGACTAATGCCCTCACCGTTTAGTACGGTAACCTTCCTCTCAATTAATCGATCCTAATCCTCTCCAGTCCTTTTCCTTCCTCTTCAGCCGACCGGTGTGGCCGAGCGGTTGTAGGCGCTACAGTCTGGAACCGCGCGACCGCTTCGGTCGCAGGTTCCAATCCCGCCTCGGGCATGGATGTGTGTGATGTCCTTAGGTTAGTTAGGTTTAAGTAGTTCTAAGTTCTAGGGGACTGATGACCTCAGAAGTTAAGTCCCATAGTGCTCAGAGCCTTCCTCTGCAATTCTTCTGCCAGAAGAAAGAGCCTGGAGGAGAGGCACTGTGTGGACCTCACCAGCAGCTGAGCTCCTGTGAGGGGATTGTATTTGGTATTTGGAACTTGCTGTGAACAGTTATCTGTGCACACATGTTCATGTTGTATCTTCATTTTGCAATACACTGTTTTATAGCAACATTATTCCGCTTTCTGTGATTCATTGCAAGCAATCAATCCGGAAGCTCCACACTATTTTAAGAACCAAGAGTCTCTAAAATATTTGTAATCCATCGTTACATATAAATTTCGGAGTGGCTGAGTCAGAGTCAGACCCAACGCCGGCACATACTCTTCTCCAGAAGCACCAAAGGAGCCACGAACTTCCCCTTCCTTTTGGCGATCATAATCTGTTGTCACGTGCATTCTCTCCGTTAGACACTGTGACAAGTTTTGGATTTTACCCGGGTTACTAGTGTCTAGTTAGCCATCAAGAACTGTACACTACCACCTAGAATTGTGTACTACTACCTTTCTTCCTAGAGCCTAAGTAGTTTTCACCCACTACCAAGACTCGAATCACCACTTCTACTCCGAGAACCAGCCCTCTAGCTTCATCTCAGCTGTAGAGATAAGTTTATTATAAGAGCTTTCGACAGATAAAAAAAGTACGGATAGTTGCATAAAGATTGTGATTTATGGAACATTTGAGAAAAGAAAATAACAGATTATTTTAAAATGTTGGTTTATATTTTTATTGTAATATTCTAGTGTTTTTACTTTTTGAATATTGTACATAGCACCTAAAGCAATCTCAGTTATGTAGTACAAAAACGTAATTACATATAAAACTTCTGTAAGTAAGTAGAAAATACGAAAAGTATTTGTTTTGAACAATTATTAATTAGTGAACAGTCTGCATTAGGTCACTCCATGGTTTCCTCTGATATTTGAGACGAACATAAAGTATTCTTGTACCACTTTATTTTGTGTCCGTTTGTACATCAAGAGGTAGCTTCTGCTCCAAGAAAAATAAATAAATATCGAACACTGGTGTCTCATTTCCTCTCTAATCACTCTGCAGCTGGCAGACTTCACTTCGATCCATCCTACAGCTTGCAGCGTCTATAGGTCCCTGGGACCTCAACTTGACAGCTTCTAATCCTTCTTAGCTCCTTTCCCCTTCTTTGAGGCTGAGCCACCCTTGCTGGAAATAAGCCTCACAATGACCTTCACTGCCACGACTGCTGCCGCTACAGCTGCTGCTGCGCACGCCAGCAGGAAGAGGATGACATCTAGCAGCAAGTACTGGTACCACGTCAGGTCCAGAGCCGCAGACCGCATGTGGCGGGCCCCACCGTGGCGCAGTACGTACTCTATGGAGTTGATGGCCGTATCCAGAGGCTTTTCCGGTCGGTCGTGGAACAGCCTAGAGTACTTTTTTGCGTTCTCCATATATCTGAAATAATAATTTTATACGTGTACCCAGTACAATTAGTGTGCAAGGAGAGAAAGAAAAGGAAAAAAAATAATGATATAAAATTGGTTTGGGAGTGTGTCAACAATAAACTGACTGAAATAAATTCTCTGACCACGAATATCTTGGCATCAGCTGTACTAGATATACTACCTACTGGCGACACACACAGATATGTACCGGACCGGGACTCGATCCTGGATTTCCTGCTTATCGCGGGCAGTCACCTTAACCACTTCGACTATCCGTGCATGCCTCGCAGACCGACCCAAACTTCCATGTGCCACACTGTCCACGTTCCTATATAGTAGTCCACTAAATTCATCATTTAATGCTCACAGCTTTTCCCCGTATTCATGCGCCAGTGAGAACGAGACTATGACCATTAAGTAATGAGTGCAAGGGACAATGATATGGGTATGTTGATAATGTGACGTGTAGAAGTTTGGGTCGGTCAGGAAGGCATGCAGGGTAGACCAAGTGGTTAATGCAACCACTTGCGGTTGTCAGGAAATTTGGGTTTGGGTCCCGGTCAAGCACAAATTTTCATGACACCAGTAGGTAGTACATCTGTAATTAATACAGCTGATGCTAAGGTATTCAGTCAGCGAATTTATTTGGAACAGCTGTCAATCATAATTCATCGTAGCAATATCAAGGCATTTTCCACAATGCACATTACCGGGTGGGGGGGGGGTACTTCATGCCTACAGTAAAATGTTGAAAGAAACAAATCTCATTAACTGTTGTTGAATTATATGAACAACATACTTTTCAGAGGTACTGATGTATAAGTAGGCTCCAGAATTTGAAGACAGCTTTTAGAACACTCTTGGCAACATCAATAAAGTTTACTTCTGTCTTAATGACCACTACAAAAAAATTTTAAAAATGCAAATTTTGTTCATTGTTGGTTGACTGTTACTCTCAACTGATGAGTAAGTAGGGGGGTGGGGGGGGGGTCATTTGTAGGTTATTCTGAGCTCAGTAGTGAAGGGGTGAGGCATCCCCTTTAACAATACAGGACTGTGATCGTGTTGATATGATACCAGCAGCTAGGGACAATAATTCTATTTAGTCCCACTGTGACGTGAAAGTAATGTTGCGTCTGCTCTGTGCTGTGAATGGAACTGATGAGAGTGGCTGCTGTTTCCAATATTACAGTAAAGGTTACGTGGTGGACTCCCCTTGCGTCAAGGTGTCACAACTAACATTTCACATTCTTAATGCAGAAATGGAAATGACTTGTAGGTTATAGAGCAGTGAATAAGTCACATCTTTGTTTTCCAATCAGACTCATGTGTATACTTTGCAAGAAATTGCCTCATTTCTTTTCCTGCCAAAGTAATTACACACCTTTCATTTTGATGTCAGTTCAGAGGGACAAATGTGTAGTTAATCGTAGATAAATAATAAAGCCTTCTGTTGCATTCCAATTAATTATACTGTCTGTTGATTCATTCGTGGAACAAAATCTATACTATAAATGTCTTCTAGTTATGTTTACAGAATATTACGTGGCCTCCTCACCTCACAAATGCAATGCAGTATTAGCACGTGCACTCGAAAAATAGTGCATGTAGAATTTAAATACGTGTGTAATTGCCTTGGAATAAACAGAAACAAGGTAATTTGTTGCAAAGTGTACATTTGTCTAAAAAAAAAAAACGGAGCTTGTCACACAACTCTAGTGTCACATCCATATACGTTGGTGAATATATGAACCTACTTACATTATCACATTTTTTAACACTCATTTTCGCGTTACCTTCGCGATTTTCCCAGTTAATGTAGATGGGGTTCAGACTATTGTTCTTAGAATTTGTTCAGCCCCTTTCCCTGGCATGGTCAAAAAGTCGAACAAACTCAACTCAGACAGGCAGAGATGTGTATAACACCAAATATTAAACAACTTACTTCAATTAAATTAATAAGAAAGTACCGGAATGTTTTACAAATGCGTTGGTGTCTAAAAATATTTGAAAATAGCAGGACCCAAACCTGCTCCTTTCGACTTGATAACTTTACCCACTATAGTGCAGTGTAGTCACTCAACTTCTGACACTGCCTCTCATCTTACAATCTCCTGAAAGCTTTTACCGGCGATGGGACATTAACAGAAATTTACTTCTAACAAATCGTATCGAAAGTGACATGTTTGCGATAAATGCTAAATGCACAGATGCCGTGAAACGACATGGTGTCATATGACGTAACTTAAGTTAAAATACAAAAGTAGTGAAATACGTTAAGTAAAAACGACGTCTCCGGAGTTCTTTATTTGTCGACTGCTATCTAGTTTTCATGGAAGACACGACATTTTGGCGTCATTTTCCAGGAAGCTTCGAGTGACACTGTTTCCTCCCTTACAGAATACATCTGTTCTCATGTTGTATTTTCATGAGAAGTACTGCATATCAATGAGTGACAAAGACGCCTCTCTTCCTAAATTATTTTCATTTTTTTCAAACATCTCAAAAGTAAAGTCACTTGCTCTAATTTCGACTTTAATTTAGTTTATTTATTGAGCATTTTAACCGAACTAACGCAGAACAGCCACTGAGGCTAAATACACTCCTGGAAATTGAAATAAGAACACCGTGAATTCATTGTCCCAGGAAGGGCAGACTTTATTGACACATTCCTGGGGTCAGATACATCACATGATCACACTGACAGAACCAGAGGCACATAGACACAGGCAACAGAGCATGCACAATGTCGGCACTAGTACAGTGTATATCCACCTTTCGCAGCAATGCAGGCTGCTATTCTCCCATGGAGACGATCGTAGAGATGCTGGATGTAGTCCTGTGGAACGGCTTGCCATGCCATTTCCACCTGGCGCCTCAGTTGGACCAGCGTTCGTGCTGGACGTGCAGACCGCGTGAGACGACGCTTCATCCAGTCCCAAACATGCTCAATGGGGGACAGATCCGGAGATCTTGCTGGCCAGGGTAGTTGACTTACACCTTCTAGAGCACGTTGGGTGGCACGGGATACATGCGGACGTGCATTGTCCTGTTGGAACAGCAAGTTCCCTTGCCGGTCTAGGAATGGTAGAACGATGGGTTCGATGACGGTTTGGATGTACCGTGCACTATTCAGTGTCCCCTCGACGATCACCGGTGGTGTACGGCCAGTGTAGGAGATCGCTCCCCACACCATGATGCCGGGTGTTGGCCCTGTGTGCCTCGGTCGTATGCAGTCCTGATTGTGGCGCTCACCTGCACGGCGCCAAACACGCATACGACCATCATTGGCACCAAGGCAGAAGCGACTCTCATCGCTGAAGACGACACGTCTCCATTCGTCCCTCCATTCACGCCTGTCGCGACACCACTGGAGGCGGGCTGCACGATGTTGGGGCGTGAGCGGAAGACGGCCTAACGGTGTGCGGGACCGTAGCCCAGCTTCATGGAGACGGTTGCGAATGGTCCTCGCCGATACCCCAGGAGCAACAGTGTCCCTAATTTGCTGGGAAGTGGAGGTGCGGTCCCCTACGGCACTGCGTAGGATCCTACGGTCTTGGCGTGCATCCGTGCGTCGCTGCGGTCCGGTCCCAGGTCGACGGGCACGTGCACCTTCCGCCGACCACTGGCGACAACATCGATGTACTGTGGAGACCTCACGCCCCACGTGTTGAGCAATTCGGCGGTACGTCCACCCGGCCTCCCGCATGCCCACTATACGCCCTCGCTCAAAGTGCGTGTGATCATTGCTTGTACAGCCCTCTCGCAGTGTCCGGAGCAAGTATGGTGGGTCTGACACACCGGTGTCAATGTGTTCTTTTTTCCATTTCCAGGAGTGTAATATCTTCGAGACGGAAGAAAACGTCAATACATATCCGTGACATCAGCAAGGTTATTTTGCAACAGCAGTGTTTGGTATCGTTGAGAGGAGCAGGAAGGGTTACTTCTGTTCCCAACAGACTGAAAATTCGCAGTAAGTAGCAAGTCCAGTACAAATTTAGAAATGGCTGATAATGAAATTTTCACTGACATCAATAAATGGTCTAAAGGTGTAATTAAATTTTGAAAAGACCCACTATGTGCAATTCAGAATCTGTAAGAGATTTCCTTGCAGCATTGGTTTAACGTGAAGACATGCAGATTGAAGAACTTGACAATGTTAAATTTCTGGAATTACAACTCGATAATAAATTCAGTTTGGAAGGGCATAACTCAGAATTGCTGAAGCTCGTGAACAAATCTGTACTAGCGATGAGAATGATGTCAGACGTACGAAATATATATATATATATATATATATATATATATATATATATATATATATATATATATATATGTATAAGCTTGCATACTCTGCTTCCTTTCTTTCTAGTATGCCATACGGGATCATATTGTGGGGTAACTCGTCATACCGAGCAGAAGTTTTTACCGTGTAATAAGACTCACTTATGGTGTAAATTCAAGAACATAATGTAGAAACCCGCTCAAGGAAATTTGAATTCAAGCTACTGCTTCTTAGTACGTATATTATTCCTTAATGAAATTTGTTGCAAGCAATACCGGTATATCTCTAGTTCCAACCAATAACTCAATACATAGTATCAATACCAGCAATAAGAACAATCTACGTAAAGACCTAAAATCAATTAGTTTGGTCCAAAAAGGCGTCCAATATTCAGGAAACACAATTTTCTATAAATTGCGAGCATTCATAAGAACCTTGGATTCAGATGAAGCACAGTTTCATTACAGTTTGAAAGACTTTTTGATAGGCAACCCATTCTACTTCATAGAGGAATATCTTAACAAACTGTTAGATCAGCTTAAGTAAAAATGCCTGTTACATTTCAGTTTTGACACCACATGGTCACAACATTCACGAGGCTTATACCAAATGAGAATGAACAGAGAGTTGCTAAAACTTTGCTATCGAATCCCTGTCTTGTATATTATGCTTTGATGCGTTAATCGACGTTCACTATTATTGTTTTGAAATCGTTTTAAATACTTGTTTTTGTTCTCCATTGGCTATTCTAGCCACTGTTAATACAAGTTTGGAAATCTCTCACTGGAGTGCATTATGCGGTAACATAAGTATCACCACCTATAATCCGTTCATCATAATACTAAATAAATAAATCGGATGTAAACAAACACAAACGCAATGATTGGTCAGAAGCTGTAGCACACGTACGTTGGTGTTATGCTCTTGGAAGTAGGTCCTACTGTACGACATATCTTATTACTAAGTTGCGTTAAATGAAACTTCGAGATATTCAAATGTATTAAGTCATCAACGCTTTTCTTAATCTCGCTTTAGCTACGTAGCTTTTATTTCAAAAATCATGTACAGTCATAGCTTCTGCAGCGTTGTTCTCAGATTGTCGCGCTGTTAATGTGCAGCATGAAAATGGCTGAGCCTGCTTTCTGTTCCGTAGTGAAACGCGCGTGGAACACGGTTAAAAAGTGCCGAGAAATAGGCTGTTCTTAATGTTTCCCATAAATTTACGGAGATAATCGGCTCTGAAGTTTTCTCAGTGTTGTATATAATGCAGTTGATACATAAACCCACCTTGAATGTGTAGCGCAGTTGCTAGCGTAATGGTGACCGAAATGAGGTTAACAGTGCGCCGATTAAAATCTCCCCAGCATCGTATTTTTTTCCCCGTTCAATGTGAAATACCTACATCTCGTAATTATAAAACTCATCATCATTTTTATGTATAATGCACGTCATGTTTCTAATTACATAATGGACGCGAAATTCCTGTTTCCATTTCGAATACAAATTCTTAATTATCGATGTTTTATGCAAGACTTCAAAGAAGTTGTTTAAGAAAACATAACAATTTAATTTTTTAAGGCAAAAATGAAAAACCAAACCCTCTTTATTTGGACTATGTCCATCGTTTTATACCACAGAGGTAGATAAGTATCGTAGAAACATAAAGAACAATCATTTTCCCAGCATCGTGCACATCATACAAATACTGCATTGTTACATTTTTACTGTACCATTACAATATGAACCCAACAGAACTGATCTGGAGCCAAGCTGCGGGATTTGGCCCGAGGAGTAACAAAGACGAAGCTGCCAGTCGTACTGGAACTTAACGCAAGCAGCTTTTTCACACGTCACTGCCGAAAGCTGGCGGTATGTATAACGGCTCGTCATAAAAGAAGAAGAGAAAATGTTGCGCCTGGTTGGCTTCGTGAATTCTGTTATTGATAAGCTCGTTATCAACGTAGCAGGTGACACTCCCAGAATAGAAAGGTATTTCTCGGATTCCGATAAGGAAGGAGCTAAGAGATTACCAGGCAACTGATTGTAAGTAATACCTTCAGTGGCTTCAATATTTAACTATACGGTGAAATCCTTCAACACTCTCTTACGTTACACACAGCTTATGCAGAAAAATTACCCTCTGCGTTACCTAAAAACGATAACGTGTTGCGGTTTTCGTCTAGTCGTTTAAGGAGCGTATTATAGGAGATTTGCAGCGTATTATTTCATTCGGCTTAAAAATTAAATGACATTCGGAGCTGTATTGTTCCTCTGCTCGTCGCTTTTAGCAAGTGAACTGCAGCTGGTCACGTCACTGCAGGCTAGCTGTATCAGATGACCGGCCAGTGCTGTCCAAGTCAAATGTGCCGGTAAAGCTGTTCCGTATTATCGCTAAGTGGATGTGTGCGTAACGCACAGCACAAAACGTACTCTTATTATCGTACGTGACAGTACTCGAGACAGCTTGGGTGCAGTCCCATGTGAAACGGAAATCCAATGGGGTTCCAACAAACGCGGAAGAATACACAGTGCAGTGTTTACATTTCGTTTATTCTTAAGATGAACGGATTATAACGACAGTTTGACGAACGGTTAGTAGAACAAAGCGCGCGAAATATGATCCGTTACTTTAGTTCCTTGCTTGCTAATTGAGTTCGCGGTAAACGTGCGTTATTTTTGTGGTTGTGTTTCTTTTCTTGGGGGTACTGTGCGTGAGTGAAGTGAGCTATACTATCTTACGATCAACTGCAGCGTTTCACGAGTATGAATTAGGTGTGTAATTTATTAGGTAAAAATTTGGAGCATGCCGATAGGATAAAAGTGAAAGCTCAGATCCGAAAATCAATCAAGAACAAAAACTGTGTAAATCGCGGCAAGGGTATAAACGACATTTTAACAGAACAATGTAAAGTGCAGCTGAGTGGTTGTGAAGTGAAATACGCATTTTTCTGTTTCGCCTGTCTCGTGATAAACAGAAGTGATAGTGCCTTGACTGAGGTTGGTACTACAGACTTAAAAAAGTTTTCACGCAAAGGTGAGAAAACACGATTCTTGTGAAAAACATGTAAATGGTTTTATTGAACTTTTCAGTGCTAAGGAAAGTGGACATTATGTGACAACTAGATAGTGCTTACCGCCCTAACGTAAACACATACAATGAAAAGTCTCAAAAACCGGTACATCTTGAGTAAACTGATAGATTGCATTAAATTTTGCGGCAAATTCGACCTGGCCTTAAGGCGCCATGGAGAACCCAGGAAGTTTTCGAGGACTAGTTGATCTGACTGATCCGATGGCAGAACTCTACGGCATCTTGAAGCAGCATATCGGAAAACCGGGTTTCCTTAGGCCTCTCCAAAGCAATTCAAAATGAACTGTTGGATTTAATTTACTAGGTATGCCTAAATCTGATCAGGAATGAACTGTCGAAGACATGTTTCCTTGCTATCGAAGTGAACGAAACAATTGACTGTGAAAAATTGTCAAACTGGTCGAAATAATTCGCGATGAGCTGCTGGGGCACATTAACGATAGATTTGTTTCCTTTGTACGACTAAAAAGTCACACTGTAGAAGATGTGACTACGGCTGTTCTCAGCTAGCTAGAGAGAATGACCGTAAATGAAACATCTGAGAAACTGAGAGCTCAGTGTTACGTCGCTGCTTCTGTTAAGAGTGGCCACAAAAGTGGAGTTCAAATCAGGATTAAGGAGGTGTATAAATATGCTGCTTCATTCGCTGTTACGCACATCAGTTAAATTTAACTGTTAAACGTTGTGTGACAGGCAATAAGCAAATGCGGATCTTCTTCAGCAACTTGGAAGGAATTTGTACCCCTTTTTTCCCAGTCTCCTAAACACACAGCCGTTCTTGACGATACAGTGAAGAAACGTGTTCCTACTTGTCCTCAGTCAATCCGGTGGAATTTCAAATCACTGAGCGTAACAGCTATACACAAATACCAGAAGGAAAGTTTTGTGGGTGGAAAATGTCATTGGTGATGATAGTAATAATTAGAAGACAATAAACAAGGCTATGAGGCTCAAAGGTTTCCTGCAAGACGGAGATTTCGTCTTCTGGCTACATTTTTTTTAAAAATAAAGTCCTGCCTCGTTGTGACATTCTCTTCATCGGACTCCAGCAAAGGAATATTGATGCAGTGAAAACCGTTGAATATGTATCTCAGTTCGGAGCTTCTGCCCAGCATGTTAGGGACGTTTCACTGAATCAAGAATGGCGCATGCATGAGACGTCTGAGACGGCAACGTGACTCAGATCAATGATTGATTCAGTTGTAAGGATCACTTGTCAGTTACACAATTCTTTGAACCGTCATTCTTTCCAAACATAAAATTTGTTTTCGCGGAAAAGGAATTGAATGTAGCCGTCAATTTTTTTAAAATTACAGTGTTTAGAGTTATGGCATGAAATGAATCCGAAATGATTTTATGAAAGGTGCTTTGACTTTGTTGAACTTTTTTTGTGAAAACAATTTGGCAAAAGAGTTTCCTGAAAGTGTTAAAATTCTGTTATTATTGTTTCCAATGGGTGTAGTTGTATAAACTTGTTTGCACGTGGTCGCGGCAGATAGAAATACTTTGGAGTGCCGACTTGTGCACTTGTGAGATTTCCGTGGCACCTACAGTGAAGACGTAGTGTGCGTTTAGAAGTGAATATCCGGCGAGCTATGTTGTTGTTCATAACTAATTATTTGCAGTAGTAATCTATTGTTTCCCTGTTATTCAACTTATATTTAATTCCAGAATGAGATTTTCACTCTGCAGCGGAGTTTGCGCTGATATGAAATTTCCCGGCAGATTAAAACTGTTCCGGACCATGACTCGAACTCGGGAGTTCGAGTCTTGGTCCGGCATATAGTTTTAATCTGCCAGGAAGTTTTGTATTTTATTTATTTGCTGGACCATCGACACCAATAAGTGTTTTGCAGAAATATACTACGTTCTCAAAAAGAACTTCTACTATCGTACTCATCATTTAAAGTCTTTAACATAGTACCCGCAGATTTTATTTAATTGCAATCTTGCATTTAAAAGTTTCTACGTTACATTCGCAATCGCCGAGTGATACAAACCTTCGACCATTCGATTCATGTTTATATTCATATTGTATACTGTAGACTCAGCAGTATTTGGCTCGTAATGCGGCAACTACGTATCCCAGCCCCTCGACAATGAAACCAGCCAAAACTTTTAATATTTCAACACTGAGTCAGAGGGAAAGTAGTTGAGGGCCACCATCACACCGTTTCATTTTAATGTTTTTGAAAGCCCGCAGGTCCAGTCTCCTACAGGAGTTAAAAAAAATAACGAAATGCAGGATCGAATGACTGAATCTGACTTTGAACTCCACTGAACAGCTGACATAGCCATTCGTTACGTAATGTATGAAATACGTGGTTGAATTGTTTTGGAAAGGTAGGTACTCCGTGGAACTTGTGTAAGAAATAATTATTTCTACAGAATTACTGAACGAGTTGGTGCAGTGAATAGCACACTGGACTCGCATTCGGGAGGACAACGGTTGAAACCCACATCCAGCCATCCTAATTTAGGTTTTCCACGATTTACCTAAATCGCTTCAGGCAAATACCGCGATTGATCCTTTCAAAGGGCACGGCCGATTTCCTTCCCCATCCTTCCCTAATGTGATGGGACCAATGACCAAGCTGTTTGGTCCCTTCCCCACAAAACCAACCAGCCAACCACTGACGGATGTCTACAGAAACCCCTTTCAGCGGTTACGGGGCTTTCCCAGTCTATCGTATTCACTTTTCATTGCAGTTAGTTTCTCGATCTGTCACGTTATTAATTAACACAGTGGAATAATGGGAAGGGCAGAGTAAGAAGACGGGTGATTGGGGTTTAAATAACCTGTCTATGACCTGTTGATTAGAGATGGAGCACAGGCCGTCGCCTCCTCCAAGGAAACGTCCCAATATTCACCTCAAGCATTTCATGGAAACCAAGGAAAACGTGAAGCTGGCTGGCTGGAAATCCCTGTTCCGGAATGAGAGTCCAGTACTTTCACAACGGCGACGCCATGATCGGTAAGGATGTAGTCGACTCAGCATTCAAATGTGCACTATCTACCTTAATAATTACAGTAAAATAAAATGAAAACTGGGAAACAAAATATTAAATTAAATACGAGAGGGGTTCAATAAGTACTGCAACACTTTTTTTCTCGGCCAGTTTCGGTTGAAAAAAAAGTGGAATTTGTTGAGGGACGTCGTGGAATATCCCCGCTTCACCCACTATAGTTTCGTGGACTTCCGATAGTTGGGTGTGCTATACGTAGTCTTCAAAGCGGCGCCGGTAACGGACGTGCATTCCAAGCAAACAGCCGTCATTGAGTTCCTTTTGGCAGAAAACCAAAGCATCACAAATTCATAGGTGCTTACAGAATGTGTACGGAGACCTGGCAGTGAACAAAAACACGGTGAGTCGTTGGGTGAAGCGTCTGTCTTCATCGCAACAAGGTCGCGCAAACTTGTCTGATATCCCACCTGCCAGCAGGTAACACACAGCTGTGACTCGTGCGGACACTCTCATTTGAGGTGATAGACGGATCACAAAGACTGAGACTCTGAAGGGATTATTCAGTTTGATGCCGTCCGTCATGATGCAACGATCACCTCTGAAGTGTATTGTGCTATGCTCAGGAAACTGAAGAAATAACTTCGGCATGTTCGTCAGCACAGCACTCGAGTCTGCACAGACGAGGGGAGCTCACAAAACTTCAGTGGACTGTTCTTTCTCATCCATCCTATAGGTCGAATCTCGCAGCTCCCGAATTCCAACTGTTTGGCTTAAAGAAGGATGCATTCGGTGGGAAGCAAGCAGTATAACAAAGTGTATAGAAAAGCTACTCTCTGGTTCTGAGACTCTGAAGCTAACCCAGAGATATTGCTTTCACGCATGGCAATTGTTTTCGCCCGAGAACTTCCAGCCGTTAGGAACAGTGGGTGTGATTTGTATCCTTACGTCACATACCGTGAAGTAATTTCTCCTACTATTAAGATAGAGT
The DNA here is from genome assembly GCF_023898315.1 of Schistocerca nitens. Classification (NCBI taxonomy): domain Eukaryota; kingdom Metazoa; phylum Arthropoda; class Insecta; order Orthoptera; family Acrididae; genus Schistocerca; species Schistocerca nitens. The sequence goes on from NC_064622.1 coordinate 17,455,202, forward strand.
AATCGTATTTAATTAAAACAAAATTTCATTCTGCATTTAAAAAGATTTCTATGAACTTAACAATTATAGGGAGTGTGATGTGAAAGATTATTGCCTTTTGAGGGGGAACCATTTTTTGCAGGGTAAGCAGCCATTTTTTAGTAAGGGAAGGCTAGGAGGGGGTCGGGGAAGACTTGTTCTCGGGTGTCTACTAGTTGGGAGCAATTTTGCAGCACAGTCCCCATAATACCAAAAGTGGCGTGAGTTGATCCCTAGGTTGAGTACCGTTGAAAATTGTTTAGACTTCTGTCGGGAGTACCATTTGCTGCCGAATCACAACACTAGAAATTACCTGGATTGTTATGGGGAGAACAGCGTGAGACATGGCTCAAAAGCAGCTAACTTGAGTTCCCATTACAGCTGTATTATAGCAAACGCCGGAAAAGAACAAGTATAAGGGAAAACACATTGTTTGATAATTCTAAATTGACAATAATCAGAGCACCATCTTGGTTTCCTACTGGACTTAAGATTACATGCGGGAAAAGGCAGCGTCCGAAACTGGACTGTCGATTACTACTGTTTGTGACTATTACGGCTTCAGTGGAGAAGTATGTCACGTAATTGTGACTAATGATGAAAGAGCTCCAGTAGGCGATGTCAAAAAGATTGTGGAAGTAGATGAGTTGCACATAACAACTCGAAAATATGGGAACAGACGACTCCTCAAGAACGAAACTGAACAGATTTGGGTACTCGGTGGCATAGAAGGAGCATCGACAAAATATTTCATTGTGAAAGTGTATTCCAGGAATAAATTAACTTTAATGCCTTTTTTTAAGAACTTCATTTACGTGGCACCAAACTCAATACAAGTGGATGGAAATCGTACAACGCTTTGAATGAAGGGAGATTTCACCACGAGTTTGTAATCCATCCTGTCTTCTGATGATTCGTCTGTTCACACACAGAACATAGTGCCATTATGGTAATCCCTGAAATCATACGTCAAAAGAGAAGAACGATGGGGAGACGGAGGTGAACCGTATTTTTCTATACATCTACTTGCACAATTTGCGGTTACATGGTATAAAACTTCCCTGTGAGACATTCCCAGGTTTCTTAAGAGATATTGCTGGAATGTACCCTTGCAATAGAAAAAAAGGACTTCCACCGGCAACATACACATCACGCGGAATTTCCCAGTACCAAGATGTGGATGACAAACAAGGTAATGGAATAACATCTTAAGTCGTCATTGGACAATTTTCATGTATTGTTTCTGTTGTTGCCAACGCTATAACTGAAATCCACATCTTCTTTTGTTCTAATACTTTCGATCGCTGTATACAAAATCGATGTCTCGCTGCGAGACAGTCGCGCGTTCGATATATATCGCTTTCAAACGGTTTTGGAAATTACCCAACAGCGATTTTCGAACAGCAAAGTGATGAAGTTGCGGTTGCTAGAGTTTAATATCTGCTAAACAACGCCCAATTGAGCTTCGTGACCAGTGAAAATCTTTCTGACGTGGATGTTTCGTAGCGAGTTGCAGAGAACAAGACGCAACAGCGCTGAGTTAAGCGGTGCCACAGTACGAGGGGAACAGGAATGGCTGGTAGCGAAGCGTGCTCAGCAACCTCGCCGAGTACGCGGTCTTACAGGGCGTGCGTGACTCAGTGGAGGCGCCAGGCCGTGAGCACTAGCCAGATAACGTTTCTGGCATTGGGTAGCGACGCTGCTTATCTTGACCGTGATACCGCCGAAGGTCTCCTTCCTCGTGAGGTCTTCTGCGGGGTCTCGAGGGAGCGAAATGGAGCAGTGATTAGTACACTGGACTCTCATTTGGAAGGACGACGCTTCAAATTCGCGTCCAACCATCCAGATTTATATGTTTTCCGTGATTTCCCTAAATTGCTCCAGGAAGATATCGCGATGGTTCCTTTGAAATGGCACAGCCAGTTTCCTTTTCCATCCTGAAATCATTCCGAACGTGTGCTCAGTCTCTAATGACTTTTGTGTGGACGAGACGTTAAACCCTAACCTTCCTTCCAAGGCCTAGAAACGGTGCTATATGCTACTTTGTCTCTATTAACCTGCGTCCACCCTTCAACGTCCCGGTCATTTTGCCTCTCGAAAGGGCACCCAGATGTGTTTGCTGTGCCTTCCCCCCATCCCCCACCCCACCCCCCTCCGGCTCAACTATTCTACGCCAAACGCACGCATCGGTAATTTGGAAGAAGCATTGCTTACCGAAGTCGGGGACGCAATAATAGCGATACAACGAATGCCTCGCTGTCGTGACGGGCGAATCTGGATCTTGTTTTCTACGTTGCCAGGGGAGTATCACGCAATGGCGTAAATAGTAATGACTGAATCTGTTTTGATATCTACCAAAAGTAAACTTTTATTGGCGGAAATTTATTCGTCGAATATGTACATTGGAAAAGTGCTTCGAGTTTTGTTGGAACTACAACTTGTTGCCAAATGCGGAACAAAAAAAATTGCATCCATTGTCACGGCCAGACATGCGTTAATCTTTACACGACAATCTGTGGTGTCGAGTTCCCCTTCGAGCTGTATTGCATAAAATGTAAGAAAAGGACATCAGCAAGGAAGAAGACTCGGTGTGACACGTCAAAACTGAGCACTGAAAAGAGTGTCATTATCGTTTCCTGCTTGGTGTAAAGTTATACATTAGAAGCAACTGCTTCTGAAAATGAAGTGTCTGTCACGACTGTGGGACTATTACGGATGCTGTCGCGAAGTGTGTTATGTCTATGTCACAAATTAAAGTGTCCCCATGTATGGTCATAACAAAACCGTAGAAACTGACGAGTCGCACCTCGCGGCGAAGGACGGCTCCTGAGAAACGAAATCGAACACATGTGGTTCTGTGGTGGCATAGAGGGAGAATCAAAGAAGTGCTTTATACTTCGTTTGTACTCTCGGATAAGGTTCCTTTTAGTGCTTCTGATAAGGCATTGACCTAGTATGACAGTCTAAGAGATGGATGAAAGTCGTAGTGCAATTTGCGGAAAGAAGGTATCGACCATTTTTTCGTCAGTTGCTCTACAGAGTTCGTATCATCTGATGATCTGTCCATCAACACGGTGCTTGTATGGAAATCCTTAGTCATCTATTAAGAGTGAACGTCATTCGGGGGAAGAGATGAGCTGCACATATTCCAGTACATAAAACATTTCCATAACTTACGCCGGACGCAGAAATATCTTTTTTCTGAAACTCTCCCCGTATTTCTCAGAGATACTGCGCGAGTTTATCCTGGCTACGGAAAACAAGAAATTCTGCTGCTTGTCTATACAATACGTTGCATTGTCCACAGTGAGGATATCGCTGACGAGGGAAGTACGCGTTCGTCTTTTGTCGTCTATGTTGACAACAGTTACACAGTGAGGCATTCGATATGCATTGTTATTCTAAATGATGGACGCACCTAAAACTTCTTATTTATTCAAGGACAAATCCAAAATGAACAAGCTTTACACCAATGGAAAGAGAAAGTTTCAAGTTGTCTTCATAATGTTTCAAATCAGTTTAATAAATTTAATAATTTGTAAATAATTAGTTTTTAATAATTATTTAACACTTAGAAATGTGATAAATGTTATAAACGTTCAATGTGACCACCTTTGGCTGCACGGCAAACATCGACACGGTAGCCAAAGTCGTCCCACACACGCGAAAGCGTGTCTGCTGTTACTGAATGCAGGGCAGCAGTGATCCGTTTCCGCAGAGTGGCTGGTAGAGGCGGGACGTAAACAGCTTCCTTCACATTACCCCGTAAGAAATAGTCGCAGGGTGAGAGATCAGGAGATCTCGGTGGCCAGAAGTCCCCTGCGGCCGAACCAGCAGTGACGAAGGAAGTCATTCAAAAAGCCTCGTACATCACGGTGCTAATGGGGCGAAGCTCCATCCTGTTGGAAAGTGAAGTCCTGGAAATCTTCCATAACTTGAGGGAACAGCCATTGTCCCAACATGTCCAGGTACGGGAATCCTGTTACAAATCTTTCCGCAAAGAAAAATGGTCCATAAACCTTTATACGGGATACGGCACAGAACACGTTGAGCTACGGAGAGTCTCTTTTGTGGCGTAATGTTGAATGCGGGTTTCCAAAACCCCATCTACGAACATTGTGTCTGTTGACTTTTCTACTAAGGTGGAACGTCGCTTCAGCACTAAAAATTACACATCTACATTCTACACTTATACTCCGCAAGCCACCCAACGGTGTGTGGCGGAGGGCACTTTACGTGCCACTGTCGCAGAAAGCCTGTGTGAGCGCTCGAATCTCTCTAATTTTCTTACTTTGTTTATGAGGCGACAGCGCGGAACTGTATCGAAATCCTTCCGGAAGTCAAGGAAAATAGCATCTACCTGGGAGCCTGTATCTAATATTTTCTGGGTCTCATGAACAAATAAAGCGAGCTGGGTCTCACACGATCGCTGTTTCCGGAATCCATGTTGATTCCTACGGAGTAGATTCTTCGTTTCCAGAAATGACATGATACGCGAGCAAAAAAACATGTTCTAAAATTTTACAACAGATCGATGCCACAGATATAGTCCTATAGTTTTGCGCATCTGCTCGACGATCCTTCTTGAAAACTGGAACTACCTGTGCTCTTTTCCAATCATTTGCAACCTTCTGTTCCTCTAGAGACTTGCGGTACACTGCTGTTAGAAGGGAGGCAAGTTCTTTCGCGTACTCTGTGTAGAATCGAATTGGTATCCCGACAGGTTCAGTGGACTTTCCTCTGTTGAGTGATTTCAGTTGCTTTTCTATTCCTTGGACACTTATTTCGATGTCAGCCATTTTTTCGTTCGTGCGACGATTTAGAGAACGAACTGCAGTGCGGTCTTCCTCTGTGAAACAGCTTTGGAAAAAGCGACTCGCTGTAGAAATGCGTCATCCTCCATCTTTGCTAGCACATAACCGCAAAATGCGAGATGCTTCTCTTTGTCATTGCGGCTGAGACCCTGCACACGTTATCGGTAGGGTTTGCACAGCAAACGCCGTCTCAGAACTATCCATACAGTTGGTTGGGGTCTTCCAAGTTCTCGACTGGCTCTATTGGTACACTTACTGGGACTGCGCACGAAACTTTCTCGAATCCGTGGGACATTATCCTCTGACACGCGCAATCGGCCTGTGCTTTTTCCTTTGCACACACTCCCAGTCTTTTTACATTGCTTAAACCAATGGGTAATGCTTTTGCGAGTTGGTGGTTGAATACTGAATTTGGTACGAAATATCCGCTGCAGTGCAATTTGCGACTCACTTTTCGGGAACTCAAGAACGCAGAAAACCTTGTGCTCCACAGTCGCCATCTCACAACTGTCAGTGAAACGGAATGACGGTCCTATTGCCCCGCGAACTCTACCGGCCGCTTCGCAAACCATCACCACCCGCTCGCCGAAAACTGCAACTTCCTCGTTTCATAGATATAAACTTGTTCATTTTGGGCTTGTACTTGAATACATATGAATTTTTGAAAATGGGTTCAGCGCTTAGAATACCGCTGTATATCGGGCTCAATGCACACGCGGCTTCGATACCCAAGGTTTCTCCTAAATTACCCACGCATCTATATATGAAACCGCTGCTGAACTCAAAAACCCCTAACCAAGTGGACTACTGCCAACACACTAAGCGGACCCATACTGCTGTGTCACGCACTCGTGTCGTCCGGCCACAGCCTGGCGCATAAAGCGCAGCCGTGATGCTGTGTTTTCAGGTACATATCGAAGATTTGGCTCAAATGGCTCTGAGCACTATGGGACCTAATTTCTGAGGTTATCAATCCCCTAGAACTTACAACTACTTAACCCTAACTAACCTAAGGACATCACACACATCCATGCCCGAGGCAGGATTCGAACCTGCGACCGTAGCGGTCGCGCGGTTCCAGACTGTAGCGCCTAGAACCGCTCGGCCACCCCGGCCGGCTATCGAAGATTTCCCTGAGACCTTTACGGCTGTGTCGCTTCCCCTTCTTGTCCAGTCCGAGTTCGCAGCCGATCTCTAACGAACTCGTGATGAACTGCCCTTTTTTTGCTGCTGGTTCCAGTCAACATTATCATCACCTAACACAATAAAAGTCATTAAAGCATATCTCATATATGGGTACGTTATCATCCCTTGATAAATAAGGTATTAATGCAGCTTACGTTTATATAATGAGAAACAGATACGTTTAAAACTGTTAGTCAGGATAATGGAAAAATCAGAATTGAAAGCTGGTCCAAGGAAGGAGATCGTGAAATTCAAATTATTGAACTGAGAAAACAAAGAAGGAATACGAGTTAAGAAGAACGTGCCTAAATCAAGAGCGTGACTAGCGAGGAGCAGGTAACTGTCAATGCCCTTCTAGACCCCTTAGAAAAAGCGAACTCACACTCACTCCAAAAAAGTTCACACAAGTGTAAATCCAGCATCACTTTTAAGAAATTGAGAGTATTTAATGGACACTGATTAGAAGCGAGTAAACTAACAACTATTTATCACGTAATCTCAAAATTATTTAGTTGTTAGCTGAGTAACCCTTCATCGCCCAAGTATTTATTTATTCCACTCTTCTATTAGTCCATCTCCCTCTTGCCCCCCTCTCTGCCCATCTCCTCATCCTCTACCCCGCTCTCTCTGTCCACTTCCTGCTTCTCCCCTTCTCTGCACATCACCCTCTTATCACGCCCAACACATCCCAATGAGAGTTGCTGCGTTTTACCTGCTCAGTCTTTCTTTCCAGACAGATAACAACGGATGGTGTACCAAGTTTCGTTGAAATCGATGCTGTAGCTTAGGAGGACATGTTGAATATTTATAATACTTGGAGATTTGCTGTTATTCTCACTGAAAATGTAGATGCCACATGGCTTTAGGTTCTAGAAACTTGCAGTACCGTTGTGTCTTCAGTTCGTTATGTTCCTCCTCTTTTTAACCAGCCGATGTCAAAAACCACTCAAACATCGGTATAGGAAGTGCGTACATGTATCACAACGTTGCCTGCCTGACAGCAAAACAAGATATACAAATCTCATACAAACTGTACTCTCTCCGTTAAGAACGTAGTATGTAGTAGGAACCAACTATAAAATTCTTTCCGGAATGTGTTTGGTGATTAATAAGGACACTGCTGAGTTTTATTTCATAAGAAATTGTGTTTCGTTCCCTTCACTTCTCTTCCTGTGTTGCCCCTCTCCCCATCAGTTCAGATCCTGGGCACGCTCTCGATTTCAACTACAGTTGTGTTGCTGATGAAATTGTATTGTTTGCCCTAGTATTCATAAGCGTCGTTAATGGAAGTAGCTAATAGTAAGTTTGAAAGAAAGACGGAAAATCGATTACACCAAGGCTGAAATAATGCGTAATTATCTCGTCGAAAAGGAAATCGACGTGTTACTATTTTCTTTTTTTTATGGGGGGAGGGGGGAGGAATGATAATGATAATGTTTTGTCTGTGGGGCAATCAACTGCGCGGTAATCAGCGCCCGTACAAAGTCCCAGTTGTCACACAGTCCTATTTTTTTCACAGTCCAACCTATCCACTGTCACAAACGATGATAATGAAATGATGAGGGCAACACAAATACCCAGTCCTCGGGCAGAGAAAATCCCCAACGCGGCCAGAAATCGAACCCGGTACCCCGTGATCCAGAGGCAGCAACGCTACCCCCTAGACCACGAGCTACGGACTTGAGAGGGGGGGGGAGGTGAGATTATTATTAGATAACGACCGATAGCACAGCAAAAGAATTAAAGGGAAGAGCAAATATGACCTGAAAATATAGTGAAGAACTAAATAAGACTTTAAGAACAAAGTTATGAAAGATTACATTGAACGTGTATAGGTACATCTCTGGGTACATACATAAATATTTTTGTTTATTAATTATTTTTGGCAGTAAATGTCAATACATTCAAACATTACAAGAATGAAAGTGTTTGAAAGTATCCGTATGTATCTCTGCTGTCAGAGAGACTGTCTTCGACTGTGGAGACCGAACAGTTGAGCGGTAGGACTGTGACGAGAAAACTTTTATTGTTGACTTGTGGTATTGTTGATGTGTTGGTTTTCATGCGCAGAGACGTATTAATAATGAGGGACCTGTGACCTCTGCTTTGTGCGTGGATCACCTCAGATAGTTTACACGTGTGCAACGAATGCAAATAGGTTGGCCGTTGATGGAAGAATACGTGCGCACATCAGGTTTGTACATTTCTAGGAGTGTTCTTTGATATAACTGTATTGTATCAATCAGTGAAATAAAACTATTTCGAGTGTGCCACGGAGCTGAACATTGTAAAGGCGAATGTGCTCTGTAAATACGTTAGTGCCGCGTATTTCAAACTGTGCCTACTCTGGAACTGCAACCCCACGACATCAGGTTCACTACGACATTACGGGAGTCCTTTCGTTACCTGCAGCAGATGTTGATAACGGATCTGGAGACGTCGTTTTCAAAGCATAATCGCCAAAAAGCAACATCGCGTGTCATCGTCACCACAGCAACTCGGAATCCAGCAATGAGGTGAGGCGTAGCCACTGAGGAAACTTTCGACAAAGGCTGCGAAATCTCTTCATTCTCTCAGTTCAAAAGTAATGTAGCATCCGTTTTCTCTTTAAAATAACATGTTCTGCCAGTAGTAATAATGTAATTCGTCTATATAGAGCACCAAAGTGTAAATGTAATGTTTGCGCCACATCCCTCCGCACAAATTTTCTTCTGTTCAGTAAAATAATAATAAATGTTCTTGGCGTGACCATTTCGACAGCTGATTCTGGCCCTGTAACTTCTTCGACGTTATTGTGTCTACCGGTCTTCAGAATGAGATTGTTCATCACTTAACTGAGAAACTATGTAGGTCAGGGAATGTACACAGGGTGTAAGCCGAAAAACTTGATTTCAGTATCTGAATATTCTTGCTTACAGAATAATGTAACGTTTCTGCTAGATATTTTGCCAGTTGCTGGGTCTACAATAGACTTGACAGCCTTCACACAAGGTAACTGCCTGCTGATTTTATCATCTGTCAATTTTTTTAAAATTTTGAACAAATTATCACCCGTAAGTTGGCAAGATGAAATTTTCTTGTTTCTGAAATAAACCGCTTTGAGCTGTATACGGACGTTTACAGGATCTGAGTTAACGAGCATTGCGCTCTCATTTAAATATTTGGCCGAAAGAGTCAGCCTTCAGGAATTGTGAAACGAACCCTGTCGTCCAGGTCCGCGTGCCATAAAGGGCGCAGATTCACCACGAGATGGGGAAACTCACAGGCGTCTATAGTCTATTGACACCTAAGCGCTGTAGTGTGCGAGTGAGACAGACGAGAACCTACGTCATAGGGAAACCCAGTAGAAGGCTTTTGTGGCCAAGGAGACGTAGCAGTGTTAAATATGGTGGACCTAAGATCGGCCATAAAGGGAAACATTTATGAAAACTATTTAATTCTATAGTACTGCAGGGAATGAAGTCACAGTAATTTTAATCTGCCATCTTCCATAAGTTTTTATGATGATCCCAATAAAATTAGAATATTGATCATAACAGTTTATGGTTCACTGTAAAACTAAAAAGTTTGTAACAAAGACCTGAATGCTAAAATCTGAACCCATTGGTCGATCTTAACGATCGACATTTCATATTGAAGCGCATCATTAAAATGACAAACGTAGTAAATATCAACTCTGTAACTTTATTTGTTTAAGAGATATAGTAATTCTAAATTATCAGTATTTAAGTTACGCATCAGATGATCATTTCCTCCACACAAAACACATTGAACGATGACAGCTTGACACCTTATTCAATCATTAGGTAACAGAATACTTGTTGTAAAGTTTAGTGCATAATAGTTACTTTTGTTCTTTATTTATTTATCAGAAAGCACATTGGTGCAAGGCTACTGGCTATGACATTCAAAGTTTAGAAGGATATTATATTGGTTTTATGTAAAAGAATTTAACGTTTATTATCTAATGGATATCATTGTTACTTTATTTAGAACGTGAAAGTGGTCAAGCTTTGAAAATGAAAAATAATATAGAATAAGCTGTAGCCAATCAGATGAACGGCTTCAGGAAAGGGAACTGCCCTAGTCAGTTGAGTGACGATGCTCGACGCGCGCGTAAAACACGGCCGGACACGGGCAGAGAGGGACAGTTCTGATCGAGACACCAAAGGGGGCAGTTCGGCTGGAGATACCAAAAAGAGACAGTCCTGGCGGAGACCCGGAAGCGGACTGTCGGTGTTTAGGTTGCTGAGAGATGAAACGACTTAGAAAATTTCGCGTTGTGTGGTACCGCGGGATTTAGTCTCTGAGCGGTGAGCAGCCGCGCGCCTGGTGTGAATTCCTAACTTATCGCGAAGATAACGAGGTGGAGTATTGGACTTGTATTTCGCGATGAGATTGTCAATGATCGAACTGTGTCAAATGGATATGCGCTCGAGTGTAACAGTAACTCTAAATACTATCACTTCCGCTATTAGTTTGCTTTCTGAATAAACATTATTCTAACCATATCGCAACTGTGTAGCCTACATCATTTGTGGGTCGTTAATTTAGTTTCCGATATTACTATTACTGTTATTATATGTTATGTTAACTTTGTATTTCGCAAACTTGCCATCAGCCAGACAATTTAACCAAAGGGTCACAAGTGTCTAATATAGGGCGTGTAATGCGACACGTGCGGTTCAACGCCTAGACGAGTTTGAGCCAAGACATTTCGAAGAGGAGGAACCGCATGTGAGCCCGAACATCTTTGGGATGTTAGCTCGCACGGAACAAGACCGGTTTATGATTTCATATCACACCTTTACGTGTACATACATCAGTAAAACATGAAGACCTGATACGGAAGGAGGACTCTACCTTCTCAAAGTAAAATACTATTACCTTCAACAAGCAGGACTTAATAGTTCAAACTGACCAGTTGAGAAACTGACATGTTAAAAGCACATTTACTTCACACCAGGAAGCGGCGACAGCGGTTTATTTCAGAAACATGGGCTACTTCAGCCGCGGTTGTCATCAACAGAAAACTCTAGAATGAAAGTTTGGAAGGTAAGAGACGAGGTACTGGCAGAAGTAAAGCTGTGAGGACGGGGCGTGAGTCGTGCTTGGGTAACTCAGTTGGTAGAGCACTTGCCCGCGAAAGGCAAAGGTCCCGAGTTCGAGTCTCGGCCCGGCACACAGTTTTAATCTGCCAGGAAGTTTCAACAGAAAACTATTTGAAATTTTCTTGTGTCTTAAGAAATCTGCTTGCAACCTTTTGAGACAGGCTTTCTTTCCCGTACAAGCTTATTTTGTGACTCGATTTCTCTGATGGGCTGTAAGGAAGCATCTTCTTTACCCGAGAAACAGCTTTGCCAAGGGACTGAAGACATTTGTATAATCCTATCTGGGAAGCACAAGTCTCCAACTCATCTACAGTGTGTACAGATTTTGCTTTATGCCAGTACTTCCTTTTTCTTTCAGTTTCCTTCTTACAATGAGTAATTAAATTTTTTTCAGATGAGGATGCCTTTATCTTCGTGTTTTCCTATCTTTTTCTACCCTGTGAAACGCGTACGTTTCATATGTTTTCAGTACCAGCGATGGCGAGGCATGACAGAATCTCTGACCAGAGAGTTATTTATCGTGTCTAGTCTGCGCGAGAGTTCAGTTGGGAGTTGTACTCAGTCGGAAGTAGTGTGTGTGGAGTCGGCAGAGCGAGTAGGATGTTGCGAGCTGCACTCAGTCGAGTAGTGAGCCGACTGTAGTAGCGAGTGGACGGTAGTGCTGAGCGGGCGTCGGCATGGGTCGGCGGCGTGCGCCCTTTACATCTCTGGTCAAGGTTCGGGACGAGGTATATTGTTAAATAAGGTAATGAAGCAGCTTTGCGCACATCTGATAATGTAATGTATGTTAATTGTAATTAATTTGTTCAAGAAATGCGCCAATAATAATTTTGTTTTCAAAGCAATCGTTTTTAAGAAAAGAATCATTCCAATTGAAACAATTTCCTATGTTTTTCCTCCCAGAATCAATTTATCAGATTAATTATTGCACAGGGCCTAAGGCCAGAGATGCTGCCCTATTATTGTTGGTTTAATGATTAATCTTGATTTCTTAATTTTTGTGTCGAGTTTACATTTGGGTCATCATTATTCTATAATTTTTGTGGGGACCAAACATTTGGCTCGTTTTCATTATCGTAGACTTTTCTTTTCTTTTTGCTGGGAAGTCTCACTTTGGGTTTATGCCCATTAACATTTAAATATTGTGATTTACATTTTTGTGGGGATGTTACACCTGTTTGCGTTCTTTTCCTTTACGGGTGCTGTATTTGCTGGCATCTTTCTGCAGCTTTTCTCGAAATCGTGTCTTATGCTTTGCTGACATTGTTTTTCCTTTTACCTGAATAAATAAAAAGTCACTATTAGTATAAACGATTAAGGTACTTGCTGTACCAACCAGCATAGCTTGAAAATGACAAGGAGAGTTAAATGGTTTAGATTTCAGTAACAACCAAAAAAACTGCCACAGATGGGTCACAATTACTTTCAACATTCATACGTTGGCATTTACGTATTAAACACTACTTTTGTGTCACTGCGTGTATTTATTGAGTTTTCTAACTCCTAAGCTAAAATCAATAGAATTTTTCTAATTACTTCTTCGTGTTTTTTGTCATGAATGGGACACTAGAAGCGTAGCTGTTTTTGTAAATTACTGCATACTTTTCTTTAAAAACTGAAATTTGTGTGAAGGATAACGTTCTGCTCTTGAAACTCAAGAACTGAAACAATTGTGCCTGCAACGTAAATTTAGATAACTGTCAACGTATAAAGCAAACATTTTGTCCTCCATCCTCATCTACTGAAGTGCTGACTTGGTTAAACTGTATTTCCCAAAATGATTTCGTAACTCTGGTAATTTTCTTACGACACGCAAATTGAACTTTTGTAGATTCAGAAAATTAGGACGTAAATTTAATTAAAAATCAAAATCAAAAAAGTCTCTGACTTTTTCACATGGAATCACCCATATGTGTTGGAGTTCCGTTCGTGTTTTGAACTTCATGTAGAGCGGAATGGAACGTCATATATGCGTCCACATAAATCTGTAATTCAAATACTGGCTAAGTCTGATGATCGTTAGGAAGAATGGAAACTGGTGGCAATAACAAAAAGTTAAGAGAATGTGACAACGGTTTAACGCGATTTGAGACAAATGCCTGGTAGCTATAGGGCGCTCCAGCTACAGAAAACGTATTCCAAAACTTTCGTTGTCAGCCTAATCCAGATACAAGAGTTCATTAGAACTTTTGTTAACTCAAATAATTGGGACGCTCTATCAGCGTTCTGCAAAAACTGCGCTTGACTTGGTAGATTAGAAGTCTCATTATAGACCCAGTGTGCACTTTCGTCCATGGCAAGTCAGGACCAAATGATGGTAGAGAAAAAGGGAGGGGGAGCGAAACGAATATGCATTGACTCTGACGTGTCTTTCTCTCATATCAAGACAGCTGACGATCGAACCGTATCGTGTTGCTGAAGCGCCACGTGTTATCTACAGTTTTATGTGGCAGAGTATTTAGAACTAGCCAGATGTAACACCAGGGAACCCCTAGGCAGCATGTAGTTCAAATGGCTCCAAGCACTATGGGACTTATCATCTGAGGTCATCAGTCCCCTTGACTTAGAACTACTTAAACCTAACTAACCTAATGACATCACACGCATCCATGCCCGAGGCAGGATTCGAACCTGCGACCGTAGCAGCCGCGTGGTTCCCGACTGAAGCGCATAGAACCGCTCGGCCACAGCGGCCGGCGTAGCATGTACTACATAATAATTTGTTATTTACTGTGAAAGCTACATCCTAAGAGTTTCAAGCACCAGTCTCAACTGTTTGAGAGCTTCCAACAGCTGAGACAGCAATAAAGAAAGTATCTACTTACGTTCTTGTGCAAGCAGATTTAAAGTAATCTGTAGAAACATTACCTTGGATTTGTGAGAATTTCTTTTAGAGCCCAACTCAAAGATTCTTCTGTGACATTGTTAAAGTTGAGCATGATGCCGTATCCAGAGTCTTGTGCTTTCATAAGATTTGGTGTCTGGTCACCAAACACAGGAAATCCAAGTAGAGGCACGCCATTATGGAGAGCTTCTTGCAAACCCATCATTCCTCCGTGAGTCATAAACAACTTTATATTTTTGTGAGCTGAGAAAGAAAGAAAGAAAGTAACATCAGAAATTGCCAAGCATGTTGATAAAAAGAGAAAACAAGTTATGACCGTTTGTAAGGAATTAATAAGCAGCAACTGATAATTTTTTATATATTTGTGGGCTGAGAAAGAAAGAAAATAACATCAGAAATTCTCAAGCATGTTGATAAACAGAGAAGACAATTTATGACCGTTTGTAAGGGGACGCTAGGTTTCATAGTATGTCTTGCGTTCTGTCGTATTGTTTATTCTTTGACACGTCAACTTGTGTATGATTCCGTTACTTCCATTTTCTTACCTTACGCTGAGCACCAGTCTCTTGGGGATACAATGACAATGTGGGCTGAGAAAGAAAGAAAGTAACATCAGAAATTCTCAAGCATGTTGATAAACAGAGAAGACAATTTATGACCGTTTGTAAGGGAACGCTGGGTTTCATAGTATGTCTTGCGTTCTGTCGTATTGTTTATTCTTTGACACGTCAACTTGTGTATGATTCCGTTACTTCCATTTTCTTACCTTACGCTGAGCACCAGTCTCTTGGGGATACAATGACAACGTCGTACTTATATGCACGTTTAGAACGTTTCACCTGCGAGTTTAACGTTCGGATTGGTACGCAACTTAAGAGAGAAGCCGCTCTTCCAATCTGTTCGGCAGACACTGTTACCGAAATAAATAATTTTGTTCCGTGAAACCTCCAGACTCAGTTTTGTTCACCTGAAGCAAAGGTCGGTTAGTCCACGTCAAGCTAATCACGGCACAGTTGTTAACCCTGTGAGAAATTGTCTTTATGAATAAAAAAAGACTTTACAACTTTGTAATGATATAGAAATTTATTGAGATAACATACGAAATCGGTAGATGTGTCATTTTGTAGCAAGCAGCCTCAAGTTTGTGAGTCAGTATCCCATTCCGCCACCGGGAGCGCCAGTGTAGTGCACAGTTAAAATGTCTGCTTTCACTGCTGTGGAGCGTACTCGCTGAGCGCTTTGAAACTTTCTTTGTTCCACAGATCGATGAAGAAGACCGAGATTGGAAGGTTTACTACCAGCAAGATGGTGCACTACCACATTTTCTCACGGAAATTTGAGGTTTCCTCGATAATCGCTTCCCAGATCGGTGGATCGGCTGTGAATGTCCAATCGCATGGCCACCTCGCTCCCCAGACTTGACACCATTGGATTTCTTTCTCTGCGGTTTCATTAAAGACCGTGTGTATGTTCCTCCCCTACCAAACAAAAGAGCCGACCTGAAAAATCTTTTTTACGCTGCCATGCACAAGTTACACCCGATTTGATGCAACGAATGTGGGAAGAAATTGATTACCAGTGGGAAGTTTGCTGCATCACAAATGGAAAGAACATATGTGATATAAAATGAGAATTTTATCAATTTATACTATAATTTTAGACAGACTACTCTAGAATCTCTTGTAGACAGCTCTTTAATCATTTCAATATACTGACAACAGCATCGCATTACATTTGCTACATTATGAAGTTTGTCACTAACCCATTACATTGTGCAAGCATTCTCTTTCATAAATATAGCACTAGAAGAAGAAACGACTTCACTATCCATCACTCAGTGTGGCTCAGAAAGGGGAGAAGTACTAAGTCATAAAAAATCTGTGACAACCTAGATAGTGGTGTAAGAATTTAATATATTATAAAATTAAGTTCAGACATCGACTGAATTAATAACTGTGTGACAACTCCTTCTCCATCATATTGTTGTTGTTGTTGTGGTCTTCAGTCCTGAGACTGGTTTGATGCAGCTCTCCATGCTACTCTATCCTGTGCAAGCTTCTTCATCTCCCGGTACCTATTTCAACCTACAACCATCTGAATCTGCTTAATGTATTCATCTCTTGGTCTCCCTCTACGATTTTTACCCTCTGCGCTGCTCTCCAATACTAAATTGGTGATCCCTTGATGCCTCAGAACATGTACTACCAACCGATCCCTTCTTCTAGTCAAGTTTTGCCACAAACTTCTCTTCTCCCCAGTCCTGTTCAACACCTCCTCAATAGTTATGTGATCTACCCATTTAATCTTCAGCATTCTTCCGTAGCACCACATTTCGGAAGCTTATATTCTGTTCTTGATGTAAGAGTGCCTAAATGCTTAATAATGTGACGTCTCTCTCTCTCTCTCTCTCTCTGTGTGTGTGTGTGTGTGTGTGTGTGTGTGTGTGTGTGTGTGTGTGTGTGTGTATGTGTGTTAGGTTAGGTTATGACTCCATTACATGTAAAAATGTAAGTTACGAGAATCATGCAAAAGGGGAAATGTTCTCAGTTTTTTCGCCAAGAAGATTTAGAGTAACTATGAAACTCACTTGGAGATCATAATTGTGACCCATTGAAGATACAACAAATAAGTAAACTAAAGAACTGTGGGAGCAAGATCTCCAAATTCGCTTTGATTACAGAAGAATCTTGGAAAATGGCATCTGCAGTTAATGCTCACACAGTTTCGGTTCTGACTCAGTTTTTCCCTATGTAGGGGAACTCGTGGCAGAACGGGATAGCGGGGAACAATGGGAAATTGCTCTTTTCTAGATCGGACAGTGTTGCAACCTGTTGCATGGGCATGTGACTATTTCTCCGAATGGAAGGGAAGTGAGGGCAGTCATTCTGATTTAGTTTGAAGTTGCGTTGTTCTAACGTTTGTTGAATTTCAATGCCAGGTAAGCTGTTAACTGTTAATTGTATACCCTAAAATGACACATTCCCTTAAAGTGCATGGCATTTGTTGTACTTTAGTTATTTAATGCGCTTAAATACGTCAGTTATTACACTCCATGAAAGTTGTTAACCTCAAAAGTGCTCTTGGGGCGGAACGGGACGGGGCACAGTGGGATAGTGTCCCGTTCTGCTCCGTCATATTTTGATGCAAGTAGAAAGCAAACCCGGACTGGATGTTCATGGATACCAGACTCTCCCAACCAGCTGTGTTCGCCGAACAACTAAGCTATCCAGATATCGCCCGAGGGTGTCATTTCAATCCCACTAATCTGTCAAAATACTCTGCGGACTACAAGACGAAAAGGAAAAACCGTCGTATTAACAGATTCTCCTTATAAGAAGGAACTGCAGAATGCTGTCGCACGTGAAGTAGGCCTACAGAAAGGATGAGGGTACAGAAATATGAACAGTGTGAGGACAGAGACGTCAGGTGCAATGCAACTTGAAGCAAAAATATCAAACTGTACACCCAAAAAAAAAAAACAGAGAACATCAAAGGCCTTAAGAAAAATAAAAGGAAGAAGATGATGGAGAAGAGAGAATCAGAGAGAGAGAGAGAGAGGATGCTGATGTCTCTACTGTGGGGACTTCTACTCCGTTTCTAATGAGGGCTGGGTCGTATGCCAGAGTGGGCACACAATTCATGTGCTGGCACAGACAGTGAAGATAAAGAGGAAATACTGATTTGTGACTGTCGTCGAAAGGGCTAGTAGTTAGTGGTTTGGTGGTTATTAAGCATTGTACATTTTTCAGAATGACATTAAAATATTTTCTTATTTTGAAGAATGACTTTTTAATTGTTTAAATTACACATTCCTTAGTCTGAATTGCCTGTTACACAACATTTTGTCATAATTTAATACGATATTCGTAATTCAAATTCAACGTTTATGCAATAACTTAACAAAAAATACCCTTATCCCACTCTGCCCCGTAGGTGGGACGGAACGGGAAATATGCAAGACTTCTTTGAAAAATTGTAAAAAATGCAAAATGTATTGTTTTAAGTGATTTTAAAATAAGGTACATTAGGTTACACTACAAGGTGTTTTTTTATCACTTTAAGAAGTGTTTCCTTGTGTTCCCTTACTTTATAGAAATTGTTGAACACTAAGTATCCCGTTCCGGCCCGAGTTCCCCTACGTAATGTTAATTAAGTGTTTCACTCGCATTCCCGACCAATAGCGTGTCAAGAACCACAAGGAGCAGTTTGCCGACGTCCTGCCGGCAGTCGCTACATGTACGCTCTAACGCGTCAGTTGGACACAATTTGGCAGCATGTCCCTCGGGAAGCCATCCGACAAACTTACAAATCAATGCCAAGCCGAGCAACTGCTTGCATGAGGGCCAGATGTGGACCAGCGTGTTATTTACTAACCCAGTTTGTGAAGCTTTTTCTCCTGAATCAATCATCAAATTTTTCTGAAATTTTAATCATTCATTTGTCTATAAATGTACATCATATCTACCGAATTGCGTCCCATTTGGATAATTTCTTCGTGATGCGTCATTTTTTGGTCTTACATTGTATTTGCTTTACTGTTGCTCGTAATGCTTAGTTTGCCAAATAGAACTTGGAGAATTAACTGGAGAATCGATGACTGCCAGATTACGTACCTCACATAAATGTACATGAAACTAGTCGAGTGACTCAAAAGTATTTAAGAGCTATCAGAACAGTTCAATACGGTTGATGTTCTTTGCTGGCGAGTAGTGTTGATCATTGATGTGATCGTCTCATCGACACCATATTATCGATATGTTCGTCCATTCAGAAGTACACTTGAGGATGCTGGAGAGAGTGGAAGAAGAGGAAAGAAAAGGTGATTCACTAGAATATTATTGATCTTTAATAATGAATGACAAGATAGGTGAAGAAGAAAACGTAGGAGAGTAAGAGGAGAAAAATAGACTCGAAGTGAATTAAAAAAAAAAAAAGGGCAGGCGATGCTGAGGATGTTTTGTAATTCTTATTACAGGCAAACGGCAGGTATACAGACTTACCTAGTATGTCACTCTGAGGAAACCATTTTCCAATCTTGAGGTTGTCTGGCGGATTGGCGAGAGTATCTGTTTCAAACTTCCAGATGATTTTCTCTTTGAGCTTGGAGAACACACCGAGGAAGACGTTAATTATGTCTTCTGGCAAGTCTGCACTTTGTACGTTGCTACCCAAGCTGAAGTAGATCACACCGTCTGTTGCAGCATCCAGAAATTTTTGCAGGTCCTGGAATGAAACGCATCTCTGTAGACGACACATTGCGATAATGTTCGGTTCACAGTTTCGCTATAATTATAGTAAAATATAATTTTAAGTTTTTCCTCGCAGTACAAGTTATCACTCTTCACTCGTTGTGGTCTTTTTCGAAATTATGGATTAACGTAACTTTCAGCACCAATCTCTCCTGTGCAACTTTCTTCATGTCTGCAAAACTACTGCGACATGCATACATTTCAGCTTGCTTATTGCATTCAGTCTTGCTCTCAAGAATTTACTTCCCCCCAGTACCAGGGACGCTCCATTACCAAATTAACTATTCCTTGATGGCTCCGGATGTATTCTTCTGATAAATTTTTACTATAAATCCATTTTCTCGCCGATTTGATTGATTATCTCTGCACTGGTTAGCCCATGTACCTATCTAATCTTCAGAATTCCTGTACCCCTCAAAAGCTTGTATTCTGTTCCTATCTGTTCTACCATAAACGTATCAGTTCCCTATGGAGAAAGTTTCACAGAAATGCTTCCAAAAAGATCTGCTAAAATTTACATTCTCTGTTAACCTATTCCTCTTTTTCAGAAAAGTTTTTTCTTGTTACTGCCAATTTGGTCTCTACTTTGCAGGCGCCAGTTAGTTTCCAGTCCAAATAACAACACCCATCTACTACATTTTGCCTCTCTTGCTTAACCTAAAACTCCCCTATATCACCTGATTTAATTCAACTACACTCATTATATTACTATTTAATATTCATGGTATCTTTCGATGATACTGTTCGGTTCCACTATTTTCTTAGTCCTTTACCATCTCTAATAGATAAACACTGCCATTGGTCAAGATGAGCAATTTTATTTTTTCCCCCTAAACTTTAATTCCTTTTCCTTTAGTGCTGGTTCTGTTCACAGTCAGTAAGTTACGCATCCAGAGTATTTCATGAACAGTTCAACATACTGCAGCAAGGTGAGAATGACCCTTCTCGCGACGACGTCCTTGTGTAAACATTCTCCGTTTTCTGGCCACGTGAAATACAACCTCAAGCTTTTGACGATCACCACTGTCACCTTTATCAGGAGCAACTGACTGCCGGGACTCCTGTTGTAGTGGCCTCCCGCAACCGACAGTTGACTGGTCGGCAAACGTGATCATTACGTCATGCCACGAGAGACTGAGTCAACGTTTACATCTATAGTCTGTAAACCACTGTGAGATGCAAGCCAGAGAGTAACCTCCAGGATTTTTCCCCATTCCATTCAAGGATCGATGGGGAAATGATAGTTTCAGTGCCTCTGTGTATGCTGTAATTAATGTAATCTTGACCTCATGATCCCTATGGGAGCGGTATGTAGGGCGTTGTAGTATTTTCCTAGAGGCAGCATTTAAAAGCAGTTATTAGAATTTATTTAGTAGGCTTTCCCTGGATAGTTTACGTCTATCTTCAAGAGTGAGCCAGTTGTAATTGGAGTGGTCAGTCCACCTATTTCTGTCATATCTTGTAGACTACAGTACTCTAAAATTCATGTAATGAAATAAATCTTGTTTCAGTCTTATGTATTAGTTCTGTTTATGAAATAATAGAGGGTGTATCAAAAAATATCATCCGATTTGGTACATCTATATTTCTGAAACTAATGAACGTATACAATGAATTTTGTTTTTTTGATTAATAGGGAACTCAAAAAGCTTTTTTTTTTCATAGGTTTTACAATATGCCCCCCTTGAGATGCACGGCATATGTCAAATCGATTCCACACTGTAGTCAGCATGTCTTGAGTTGCAGCTTCCACAGCTGCTGTTATATGATGTCTCAGTTCATTAATTATCGTTAGTAACGGAGGCACATAAACAGAGTCTTTTATTACAAACCCACACAAAAAATAATCACACACAGTCTGGTGCGGCAACCTTGGAGGCCAGTAATGTGAGACTGAATAAGTTGCTCCAGTGCTAGCGATCCATCGTTCAGTAATACCTTGCTTTAAAAATTCCCGCACTTCCAAATGCCAGAGCGGCGGTGCGCCATGCTGTTGGTAGATGAAATCGTTCGAATCAGTCTCCAACTGCGGGAAAAGAATGTTCTCAAGCATAGCGAGACATGTGCTCCCTGTAACAATGTTCTCAGTGATGAAAAACGGACCGTACACCTTCTCCCTGAAACTGCACAAAACACATTAAATTTTCAAGATTGCCTCTCATGTTGGACAACTTCATGTGGTTGTTCAGTTCCCCATATTCTCACATTTATAACGGTTCATCTTACACTTAAATGGAATGTTGCCTCGTCACTAAACACTAAGCGTGGAAGAAAACTGTCATCCTCCATCTTGCCAAGAACGAAATTACACAACTCCACACGTTGTTGTTTGCCAACCTCACTAAGAACTTGCAGTAGTGAATTTTGTGCCGATTCATGTGTAAACGTCGATGCAACACACGCCAGACGGACATCGGGGGCGTGAAGATCTGTCGAGCTCCACGGCGAACGGATTTCTGCGGACTCCTTGTGAAACTATGGCGGATGCTTTCAACGTCTGTGCCAGACACTCGGGGACGGCCCGGCGATTTCCCTTTACACAAACAACCTGTTTCTCGGAATTGTTCATGCCATCGTGTAATGATCTGTGCTGTAGGAAGATCCACATCGTACCTAGTACGAAAGTCGCACTGAACAATTATTACCAACCGGCACTGCGCAAAACGTGGAACACAAAATGCTCTCTGTTGTCGCAACACCATTTTTACCAGAACTGGAATGGGTGCACTCAGCTGCTACCTAGCGGAACCATCTAAAACTAGTGTTTTTTTTCTTTCCAACAGTACATTTTTCACGCACTTATCTCAAATAACATAATAGTTCCAATTTTTTTAAATCGGATGATTCTTTTTGATACGCCCTGTATAAGAATTAATTAGACTTTTACATCTACCATCATATAGAGATGACCCACTGTAATCAAAACTGTAGATCTGAAATTCTAATTCACTCTTATATTATTTCACAAACAGAACTAATATATAAAACTGACACAAGATTTATTTCCAGTTTAATTTGAAGCTGTAATTACAACTTAAAATTACTCTCATTATTTGTATTTGTATAATTATTCCGAAATACCTACGTTTCTAGAATTTGTAGTCTTAGAGAAAGCTTTTGACAATGTTGACTGAATTACTCTTTCAAATTGTGAATGTGGCAGGGGTAAAATACAGGGAGCGAAAGGCTATTTACCATTTTTACAGAAACCAGCTGGCAGTTATAGGAGTCGAGAGGCACGAAAGGGAAGCAGTGGTTGAGAAGGGAGTGATACAGTGTTGTAGCATATTCTCAATGTTATTAAATCTGTATATCGAGCAAGAAGTAAACGAAACAAAAGCAAAATTTGGAGTGGGAATTAAAATCCATGGAGAAGAAATAAAAACTTTAAGGTTTGCCGATACACTGTAGTTCTGTCAGAGACAGGAAAGGACCTGGAAGAGCAGTTGAACGGGACTGACAGTGTCTTGAAAGGAGGATATAACATGAACATCAAGAAAAGCAAAACGAGGATAATGGAATGTTGTCGAATTAAATCAGGTGACGCTGAGGGTATTAGAAGAGGAAATGAGACACTTAAAGTAGTAGATGAGTTTTGCTATTTGGGGAGCAAAATAACTGATGATGACCGAAGTAGAGAGGGTATAAAATGTAGACTGTCAATGGCAAGGAAAGCGTTTCTGAAGAAGAGAAATGTGTTAACATCGAGTATTGAATTAAGTATTGGGAAGCATTTTCTGAAAGTATTTGTATGGAGTGTCGCCATGTATGGATGTGAAATATGGACAATGAATAGTTTAGACAAGAAGAGAATAGAAGCTTTCGAAATGTGGTGCTACACAAGAATGCTGAAGATTCGATGGGTAGATCACGTAACTAATGAGGAGGGGAGCATTGGGAGAAGAGGAATTTGTGGTACAACTTGACTAGAAGAAGGGATCGGATGTTCCGAGGCATCAAGGGATTACCAATTTAGTACTGGAGGGTAGAGTAGAGGATAAAAAATCGTAGAGGGAGATCAAGGGATGGATACACTAAGCAGATTCAGAAGGGTATGAGTTGCAGTAATTACTCGGAGACGAAGCTTGCACAGAATAGACTAGCATAGAGAGCTGCATCAAACCAGTCTCTGGACTGAAGATCACAACAACAACAATAATTATTCCGAAAAAAAATAGATAAGAAGTATTCGATTGTGAATGTATTCGAGTGTTACATGAATGCGTAGTGACTGGTCTTTCGGACATGTCGGGAAGAACAGACACTACGTGGTATCAGCAGCTGTGATACATATTAAGGAAATTCAAGGTGGAGCAGGGAGAAAGGAGAGGAAATTGGACGAGCTGTTGATGTCAGCTGCATAAGGACTTTCTGCGGCATCGGCAGCGGAGAGTGAGAATGTGTGCCACATCAAGATTCGAACCTCGGATCTCCAGATTACTGGGCTGGTGTGTTAACCAGTGCGCCGTATGGACACAGTATTTACAAAACCTGCGCGGACTTTCTCGGCGGACCCACGTTCCCACCCAGGGTCGCCTACATGCGGTCCCCCGTCCACTTCCTCCCTGCTCGCTTCTGTTGAGATTTCCGCAGGAGGTCGGGCGTGTCTGTGCATTCGCACTGAAGGTGGTGGTTACATTGTGTCCAGAATCAGACGAATCAGTTATATGACTGCGGACAGGTGGCTCTAGAGGGAATGGGGGTCGGCCGAGAGGCGTGTCGAGGTAGTCCATAGTGGTTAACGCAACTGCGTAGTAAGCAGCAGATCACGGGTTCGAATCCCAGTGGGGCACACATTTTCACACGTCGCACTTATTCCGCATAAAGTCCCGATGCAGATGACATGACAAGTTCATAGTTCCTCCTTCCCCCCCCACCCCCCACCCCCACCCCCCCTCTCCTCCCCCGCTACCTACAATTTACACAGTTTTCAAATATCTCTGAGCTGTAACCTATTGCTTGTTCGCAGTTGTTGATTTTTGTGTCTCAGTGAGCTATGCAGTACTAACATGGAGGAAGTAGTTGGAGGATGGTTGTTGACGGAAGCAGTAGGAAGTTATCAACAGTGTGACATATTTTATTTGAGATGATTTAGTTTGTGACAAAAAAATTGAGAGACTAAAACTTTGTGTTTTCGAAGAGCAAACATCAGTAACCGGTCATTTGATAGTGCGTATCTTAAACATCAGAACCTTACCTCCAGCATGCACTTAATCAACCTTTATGGACGGTGGGTAACAACAAAGGAGGAATCGAAATTCTTAAGTTAAGCAATTATTTGCTCATCAGCGTTATCGCAAAATTCATTTTACAGTCAACCTATCTGCGAAACCAGCTATTAGGTCTATAACTTTGCTTCCACCGTTTTGCAATAGGCGGCAGTAGCGGCCAGTGGTGTTCAGGTGGTCGGTCATAGGTGTAATACAATAAGCTTAGGCATCTTTAAACATAAGGTCCGCAGCTCGTGGTCATGCGGTAGCGTTCTTGCTTCCTGCGCACGGGGTCCCGGGTTCGATTACCGGCGGGGTCAGGGATTTTCTCTGCCTCGAGATGACTGGGTGTCGTGTGTCCTTAATCATCATTTCATCATTATCATAGACGCGCAAGTCGCTTAAGTGGCGTCAACTAAAAAGGACTTGCAATACGGGGGCCGAACTCTCCTGCATGGGGCCTCCCGGCCAACAATGTCATAATTTCATTTCATGTAAACACACTGCCATAAAAATATTAGTCGATTTGTGATTGCATCGTAAGGTTATTCTCGATTAATTACGTCGACTTAAGTACCCATTTTTCGCCGTTTGCGGGAAGTTTTAATTTTCTGCTTCAACATGAAGAAATCTGCGGCTGTGGCTCTTAAAATGCTGGGTAAGACCAATGGTGAGGGAACTATTAGTGGAAGAACGTGCAGAGAATGTTTTCAACGCCTTAAGAACGGGTGATTTTGATGTCGAAGACCGACATGGCGGGGGAAGACGGAACGTTTTCGTAGCTACTGAAACAGATGAAGACAGTCACAGGACATCATTATCGAAAGCAATAGATGCGTTCGAGCCCAGCACTGAAACACAAACGACCACAACACACCGACAGACACGTAGAGGTTATTTTGCAGCATGTCAGGACTCGACCCCAAGTCGCATAACCCGTCAAAATACACATGGAAACGTTGAAACGACAAGTCGTATCCCTCCCGCCGTATTCTCCATACGTTGCTCCCTCTGACTACCACCTTTTTCGATCAGTGGCATAGTCTGGCTGACCAGCACTTCCGATTATATGAACAAGTGCAAAATTGAATCGATTCATGGATCCCCACAAAAGACGACCAGTTCTTCCGCCACGGGATTCGTATGTTATCCAAAACATGGGAGAATGTAATGGCCAGCGATGGGCAATACTATGAATCATAATTTCTTGTAAGTTTTTCACAATAAAGCCCCGAACTTCGAGAAAAAACGGCGAAAGCAAAGTTCCCCTAGACTTGCGGTACACGGCTGCGGTTGGACAGAAGTCTAGAAACGCTGCGGGAAGTGAGTGCTCGAACATGAAAGCCAAGCCTACAGGCTCCACCGTTGTGAACGGCACCTGGACGATGTCGTCAATACGTCTTCAGCGTCAGCCGTGGTCACAAATGTGTAGTTGTGAGTGCGTTATGTCGGAGCGAAGTGAATTCCGACGTGGGCACATTGTTGCTGCTCGTCTGGTGGGTGATTCCGTAACCGAGGGAGCCGAAGAGTGTGGTGTTTCAAGAGGCACCGTATCGAAGATTTATACCGCATACGGGGAAAACAGAGAAACGACATCCGCTAAGTCACAACGCAGACGAAAGTGTGTGTTGAGCGATCGTGACACACGGTACTGAAGAGGATTGTGACGAAAAGTAAGAGGATGACCGCTGCGAAAGTCACTGCAGAAGTGAGTGTCTCACTCCCGAACCCTGTCAGCACTTAAAGAACACGAAGGTTTTCCAAAAGCACGCACCAGTGACACAAATGCCCGTAACAGGAAGAAGTGGTCCCGAAGACACAAAACCTCGGCTGTGGAACGGTGGGAGAGCGTCATTTGGTCGGATGATTCTCATATCTCACGGCTTCCAACCTCTGGCCAAGTTTACGACACAAGAGTGAAGAATGACAGGGTTCGCTGATGATTTGGGCAGCCATATGATGGTACTCCACGAGTCCCATAGTTACCTCTCCACATTCGCCTTACTGCCGAGGCTTAATGGTTCAAATGGCTCTGAGCACTATGGGACTTAACATCTATGGTCATCAGTCCCCTAGAACTCAGAACTACTTAAACCTAACTAACCTAATGACAACACACAACATCCAGTCATCACGAGGCTGAGAAAATCCCTGACCCCGTCGGGAATCGAACCCGGGAACCCGGGCGCGGGAAGCGAGAACGCTACCGCACGACCACGAGCTGCGGACTCCCGCCGAGGCTTATGTGACCATACTGGCTGATCAGGTCAACCCCATGGTATGAGGCTCGTTCCCCAACGGGTGTGCTGTGTACCAAGACGACAGGGCCCCAACTGACACATCCTGCATATTCCAGGACTGGTTCTCCGAACACGACGATGATCTGTCGCATGTCTCCTGGGAGCCAAAGTCTCTCCACTTCCATCACCGCTACCTGAAACTGCGACTGTTTAGCAGGAAGAATTCCTGTTTTTTATGTTTACATACTTTCCTCCATCCCTTGTATCTGTATCGCACAACCAAGTCTCTTCAACAAAATTTTGTTGTCGAGAATTAAATACTGTATTTTTCCATTTCAATGTGGGTCATGTTCTCTTGACACCCAATGATCCTTTATTAATAAAAAGCACTTAATGTTGTTTACCACTCCTGTAAATAATTACCTTGTTATTTTAGCTAAAATAAGAGGCTAGCAGATTTAATGCCTTACTTGAATTCATTTCCATGTCTCGAACCGTTCATGAAATATAATGGATGCCCACAGAGACATACGACAGCTCTATCTTGTATACGACGGAAAGTATTTTCCTATTGATGCTTTCTCTACCAAAATAATCGTGTTCTTCGTAAAGAAAAAGCTACATGTTCAGTGATATCCAGTTGAATGAAGAGGAGGTGCTCCCACCATCCATAGGGAAGGAAAAACTGAAATACAAATCACAAATTTTTGTTCCGTGGAACAAACTTTTAAGATTAACTCGACGTTATTTTTCAACACTGAAGCGCCACAGAAACGAGTATAGGCATTCGTTTTCAAATTCAGAGACATGTAGAAAGATAAAAGACTACGCTGCGATCGACAACGCCTATATAAGACAACAAGTGTCAGGCGCAGTTTTAGATCGATTGCTGCTGCTACAGTGGCAGCTTATCAAGATTTACGTAAGTTTGAACGTGATGGTATAGTTGGCGCACGAGCCATGAGGCACAGCATCTCCGAGGAACGAATGACGTGGGCATTTTCCCTTACGAGTATTTCACGAGTGTGCCGTGAATATCAGGAATCCGGTAAACATCAAATCTCTGACATCGCCGCAGCCGGAAAGAGATCCTCCAGAACGGGACCAACGACGAGTGAAGAGAATTGTTCAACGTGACGGTAGTGCAACCCTTTTGCAAACTGCTGTAGATTTCAGTACTCGGACATCAAAAAGTGTCAGCGTGCAAACTATTCGACGAAACATCGTCGATATACGCTTTCGGAGCCGAAGACCCACTCGTGTACCCTTGATGGCTGCACGACACAAAGTTTTACGCCTCGCCTGGCGAGGACTGTTAATGACTGGAAATATGTTGCCTGGTCGAAGGAGCCTCGTTTCAAATTGTATCGAGCGGATGGACGTGTACAGGTATGGAGACAACCTCATGAATCCATGTCAGCACGGTACTATTCAAGCTGGTGGAGGCTCTGTAATGGTGTGGGACGTGTGCAGCTGGAGTGATATGGGACCCCTGATATGTCTAGATACTACTCTGACATGTGACACGTACGTCCGCTGTTGTGGATTGGCAAGAGAGCCAACCCGTTTTTGAGAGGAAGCCGAAAGGCACGCGTTTTTGCTCACGCAGGCTGGCGTGAGGTCTGGAACAGGTGAAGGAAATTAGACTAGCAAAAAAGGACGTAGCTGTGGAATACTTAACTTTAATCCATAAATGGTGAACATCGCTCTTGACGGTACATGTTTTACAGCATCAATAGTAACTGGTAACGGCGCCTTGCTAGGTCGTAGCAAATGACGTAGCTGAAGGCTATGCTAACTATCGTCTCGGCAAATGAGAGCGTATTTTGTCAGCGAACCATCGCTAGCAAAGTCGGCTGTACAACTGGGGCGAGTGCTAGGAAGTCTCTCTAGACCTGCCGTGTGGCGGCGCTCGGTCTGCAATCACTGATAGTGGCGACACGCGGGTCCGACGTATACTAACGGACCGCGGCCGATTTAAAGGCTACCACCTAGCAAGTGTGGTGTCTGGCGGTGACACCACATCCGCATCCTGTCAGATCACCTGCATCCATTCATGTCCATTGTGCTTTCCAACGGGACGGACTTGCACAACTCCAGCAGGACAATGCGACATCGCATACGTCCAGAATTGCTACAGAGTGGCTCCAGGAACACTCGTCTGAGTGCTGGCCACCAAAATCCCCAGACATAACATTATTGATCATATCTAGGATGCCTTGCAACGTACTGTTCAGAAGAGATCTCCACCCCCGCGTACTCTCACGGATTTATGGACAGCCCTGCAGGATTCATGGTGTCAGTTCCCTCCAGCGCTACCTCAGACATTAGTCGAGTCCATGCCACGTCGTGTTGCGACACTTCTGCGTGCTTGCGGGGGCCCTACACGATATTAGGCAGGTGTACCAGTTTCTTTGGCTTTACGGTGTAAAAGTAAGCTTCTGAAATATTCGGTTTCCATTACATTAGCATTAGTAAACTTGAGATTGTATTTTATCGTTTAGTTTACATTTACAGACACATTTCTGTGGCCTGTTTCCCACAATACTTTTATTTTCGCGCAGGCTAGATTTGGGTTTACTGTCTCATTTTCTAATGAAAACCTGCGGTCGTTAGTCGAGCCGTTCTGCGTGCACGCCCAATATTACTCATCAGTGCTATTTGGTAGTGGTACCAGACACTTGAGAAATATTCTAGAGTGACGAGTGGCTCGCAAGCGTGTTTTTGTGAGCAATTTCGTTCGTAGACTGGTTATATTTCTGGAGCATGCTGCCAATGAGCCGAAGCTTCCAACCTACGTTGGAGGCTATCAGATCATTTCACTTCGTATCCCAACAAATCGTTACACCCAAGTATTTGTATGAGTTGACCGTTGGTGGTTACTGCTATCATAGGATACTACGTTTTTCCTGTTTCGCAAAGAGCACAAATTTACATTTCCGAACATTTAAAGGAAACTGTCATTCCGTGCACCATTTCGATATTTTATCCACATTTGAATGTAAATCAGAGGAATTTTTTCAGGTCGTACCTCATCAAAGATAACAGCATTATATGCGAAGTCAGTGCAGTTCATGACTTACGTTAATGGCTTGTAGAAAATAAACTAACGCCAAATCACAGCAAGACTCAGGTTTTACAGTTTCTAACACACGATTCAGCAAAACACGACACTTTAATTTCACAGTATGAGCATATGATTAGTGAAACGGAACAGTTCAAAATTCTAGCTGTTCAGATAAATAGTGAACTGTCGAGGAAAGCCCACGTTCAGGATCTTGTTCAAAGACTTAATGCTGCCACTTTTACTATTCGAACGGTGTTTGAACGAAAATTAGTCCACTTTGCTTATTTTCATTCGCTTATGTCGTATGGTATTATATTTTGGGGTAACTCTTCCCATTCTCAAAGGATATTTCTGGCTCAGAAACGGGCAGTTCGGGCAATAAGTGGTGTAATGTTACGAACCTCTTGCCGACCCCTGTTCACTAGTCTGGGTATTCTGACATTGACCTCTTAATATACAGGGTGTCCCATTTATCCTGATCACCTTAAGTAACTGTTTGTCCAGATGCAGATTACAAAATGTTTCAAGCAAATGTTCTTTAGCCGTCAGGGGGACATCAATCAGCATGATTGCCTTCGTTGTAGCTTTCTTTTTTAAAAACATATGAACAGCGGTATGACTTTTTTAAATGGCACCCTGTATTTTTTATTCGGTAATTCATTTCCTCTCCTAAAGACCTATTCAAAAGTGTATCACAGTGTGCCATTCACTAAAGCACAACGTTATTAATTAAATAACACAACATTGACGTTGGCGCTCCCAGTGTTTAGTGCAGGTACTCGGGGTAATGGAACACATCCATGTGCTGACGTTGGCAGCGGACAAATGTAAACATTAGTAGAATTCACACCCGTCATTCCGTCAACCATCGTCAGTTGAAGAGTTGTGTGAGTAGAAGAGAAAGTACAAATGCTACTCATCTATGGGGAATTTAAGTTAGCAGAACAGTAATTGCAGTACTGTTTTCTTACGTACGGGTACATTTAGTACAGTGGTGTAGTTCGTTTAAAGACTGCTTTGTAGAGTATGGATACAGTAAAGGCTGTCCTTCCTACAAACTGCATTGACATAACGTTTCTTGATTTTTGTTGTTGTTGTTGTTGTTGAAGGTAGGCATCGGAACTGTACAGGAAGCGATATCCTGACAAGAACCCACCTTCCCGACGGATGTTTCCCCGTCTTGTTGCGACGCTTCAGGAAACGGGAAGTTCCAACCCACGACAACGCAGTAGTCGTAGCACTCGCACAAACGAAGCTGCCGAAGTTACTGTTCTCGCTTCCGTTGCTATGAATGCACATGTGAGCACACGACAGCTTGAACACGAGATTGGCATTCCTAAAGCCAGTGTACATCGTATTCTTACACGTCACTGGTTGCATCCTTTCCATGTACACATACATCAAGAACTGCATCGGAATGATTTCCAGAATCGTGTACAGTTCTGTCAGTGGGCACAGCAGCAAATCCTCGCCAACCCGAACTACTTCTCCAATGTTCTATTTACCGATGAATGTTCCTTCTCAAAGGACACGTAAATACAAGGAACATGCATTATTGGTCCAGCGACAACCCACGATGGCTTAGACAGGCGGAACATCAGCGTCAATGGAGAGTTAACGTCTGGTGTGGGATGCTTGGTACTACAATTATTGGCCCTTATTTCATCAATGTTAGTCTAAACGGCACAGCGTATGCCAACTTCCTCAGACGAATTCTTCCTCCTGTTCTGGATGAAGTGCCGCTAAGAACCAGAATGCTTATGTGGTATCAACACGATGGATGTCCAGCACATAATGCCTTCGTGCACGTTGTCTTCTGAACCGAAGGTATCCTGCCAGATGGGTTGGTCGAGGAGGAACAGTTACTTGGCCTGCTAGGTCTCCCGATTTAAATCCTCTGGACTTTTTTCTTTGGGGATGCATTAAAGACGTTGTCTATCGCGATATTCCAACAACTCCAGAGGACAGTAGGAACGTATCGCTCTTCAGCAGCCAACACTGGAAGCAGTATAAATAATTCTTTCATTCAACGAGTGCACCAGTGTATCGGTGTCCAGGGTCACAACTTTGACCACCTTTGAATGTTCTACACCTGGGCAATGGTACAGGAGAGTCACAGTCAATTTTGTGTTATGATTTTACTTGCTTTTCATTTGTTTTCTGACAACTCCAGCAAGTGGACGAGTTTTTGATTCCGGGCTCAAAGTCAATGTTTGTTATGTAATTAATAACGTTGTGTTTCAGTGAGTGGTACACTGTGATACATTTCTGAATAGGTCTTTAGGAGAGGAAATGAATTACCGAATAAAAAATACAGGGTGCCATTTAAAAAAGTCATACCGCCGTTCATATCTTTGTAAAAACAGAGCTACAACGAAGGCAATCATGCCGATTGATGTCCCCCTGTCGTCTAAAGAACATTTGCTTGAAACTTTTTTAATTTGCATCTGGACAAACAGTTATTTAGGGTGGTCAAGATAAATGGGACACCCTGTATATGTATTCTTTACTGTCGTTTCTTGTTAACGATATCCGCTTATTCCCAAGAATTAGCAGCTTTCACTCAGTTAATTCTAGACAGAAATCCAATCTGCATTTTGGATCGCACTTTCCTAACTCTTGTGCAGAAAGGTGTGCAGTACACTGCAGCACCCATCTTCAATAAGCTACCACAAGAATTTAAAATCTTAGCAGTAATTCACGCGCTTTATAATCGAAACCGAAGAGTGTCCTCATGGGTCACTCATTCTATTTTGTAGAGGAGATGCTTGAAAAATTAAGCTGATTCCTGTGTTATATTGTTGATCACGTTCACTTAAACTTAGGGGTTGACTTTTTCTGGGTTCATAAGCATTTTATTTTAGCTGTTATTAATTTTATGTTGTAATTTCATGTACTGACACGTTCCATGACCTTGGAGGTTTGCCCCTCAATTTGGTCCTACGGAACTAGACGTGTAAATAAAATAAATAATACCGTTAGTATTTTTGGCTAGGTTATTAACGTACAATATGAGCAGCAAGGAACCCAAAACACTTCCTTGGGGCACATCCGAGAAAACATGCTTTGTCTTGCCTACCAACAATAGGCCGGTTGCGGTCGTGTGCCTTGGTCGCATAGTTCCGTTTGTAGCTTCATTTCCCGTAAGGAGTAAGTATTAATACGTGCTAATGTTTACAAATATGAGAAAAATGTACAGAACTTACTTGTGGAAGTTTCTTAGGGGGCGTGATGTGCATACCGGCGACCTCCACGGCGTTTGGTACGAACGGCCTCGCGTATTGGAAGCTGAAGTGCGAATTGAGCAGCAAGAGGGAAGTATTCCGCTCTAGTTCCGCTACAGGAGGCACCGTGATGTCTTTGAAGTACTCCTTGACCGCTCTGTCCATAGCTGGGAGATAAAAGAACTGGCGGTAAAGTCTGAAAAGCGATGCGGTGAAGACGTTGTTGACACGCTGGAAGAGGTTCATGTTGCTGGTGTACGGTAGGCAGGTTTCAGGGACGTAGGCCAGCGGGTAGGGGTTCCCGACCATGTCGTTCATCCAGGTGGCTCCACCGCCTAAAGCGACCGCCTGCACGACTGGAGTCCCAAACTTGTGCGCGAAGGCGAGCAGACACTCGTTGAAGAACGTCTCCAGTATGACGAGGTCGAACTTCCGGTCCCGGGAGTCGATCAAGGTCCGCATGGCTTCGTCTTCCATATACTTCCGACACTCGTCGGCAGAGCCGTAAAGCATAAACATGATTTGTAGAGCAGGTGGAAGGCTGCCGAAGGAGAGAAAAGTGAATCCTGCAGAAAAGAGAGAGACAGAGAGAAATTAGCATATTAGTATTCTGATTGTATCGACCCATCATAATAACGCAGTTCGTGCAAAGTGTGAAGGAAAGTAAGAGTGCAGTGTGCCGTCGATAGTAACGTTTCTACGGACCGAGTGCTGGACGATATCTGGAAAGAAAATCGGACGCTGCTCCTTGGCTTCGCATGAACAGCTGATGTGTTAGCGTCACACGATATTAAGGAAACTGGAAAAATCAGTGATTGCCGAACGAACGGACATAAGATCTCGTACGAAGATACGAATTTCTTCAAATGTTCAAATGTGTGTGAAATCTTATGGGACTTAACTGATAAGGTCATCAGTCCCTAAGCTTACACACTACTTAACCTAAATTATCCTAAGGACGAACACACACACACCCATGTCCGAGGGAGGACTCGAACCTCCGCCGAGACCAGCCGCACGGTCCATGACTACCGCTCGGCTAATCCCGCGCGGCCGAATTTCTTCAATTATCCTCCGTCTTATGAGGGCCCTACTATGAAATAAACGGTAGAAATTCAGAGGTAGACTTATAAATATAACAAATGAAGTGGCTGCAATAGTAGGGGAGAACGTGCCACGCGCAGGAAACACAGACGTTCACAGGAACCGAAATCTGCATGAGTTTGTCTGCGGAAAACGCAGAAAATCTAACCTACATGGTAGGGTGGCAATTTTAACCTTACTCACGAGTCGGGTGCGTGCACCATCGCACCATCTATCCATCTCATAATGATTGGCCCCTGACTAAGACAGTTAGTATTTTTGGTTAAGTCATTAACGTACAATATGAGCAGCAAGGAATTCCTTGGGGCACATCCGAGAAAACATGCTTTGTCTTGCCTACCAACAATAGGCCGGTTGCGGTCGTGTGCCTTGGTTGCATAGTTCCTTTTGTAGCGTCATTTCCCGTAAGGAGTAAGTACACTATCGGCCAGAACATTACGACCACCGACCAACTACCAACATAGAACAGTCCAGGCGACAGCAGCGTCACCTGGCGAGGAATGACTGCTAGTGAGACACACGCGCGGTGCATGTAGTATCGGTGAGCGTGCTGTCAGTGTGTGGAACCAGGAAGGCGAGCCATTGGCCCGAAGGCTCGGCACGAGAGTTTCGGAAACTGCACCACTTGTCGGGTGTTCGAGGAGTGCCGTGGTGAGCGGCTTCAAGTTGCCCAAATCACGGTGAAACCGTGCCTAGACGTCGTGGTATTGGACGACCACTCTTTACAGATGTCGGACGTCGTAGGCTGGGCAGACTGGTAAAACAGGACAGGCAGCGAACTGTGGCGGAGCTAATATCAGACAGTAATGCTGCTCAGAGTACAAGTGTGTCTGAACACACAGCGCACCGAACACTCCTGACGATGGGTTTCCGCAGCCGATGACCCATGCATGAACCAATGTCAACACCACGATATCGGCAACTACGACTGAAATGGACAGGTGATCATCGGCACTGGACGTCGGCTCAGTGGCAGAGCGTTGCACGGTCTGATGAACCATGACACCTTCCTCATCACGCCGACGGATGGGCGCGAATCGGCCTTCTTCCAGGGAGACACCTGCTTGACATTTGTACTGTGGGACAAAGCTGGCGGCGGCTCCATTATACTCTGGTTAGCATTCACGTGGGCATCCACGGGTCCAGTGCAGCTCATGCAAGGCAGCCAAGGACCATCGTCGACTGGCTGCAGACCACATACACTCCTTCAGGACGATCGTGTTTCCCGATGGCAGCGGCATTTTTCAGCAAGATAATGCGCCATGTCACAAATCCAGCAGTGTGATGGAGTGGTTCGAGGGAAAACGAGTGAGCTGCAATTCAGATGCTGCCTCCCCCTACAACGCCAGAAAAGCATATCCTCCTATTTACATCTATTGTACTATAAATTTTTTCCTTATTTTGTTACCTGAAGATATGACATTTCTGTGTCTTTATATATTGTAATTGTTTTACTATATATATATATATATATATATATATATATATATATATATATATATATGTCGATGTATAATTGGTTTGAATTGTAAATATTATTTGTATTTTTACGCTGGGTCTGGCCTAGGGAAAACTATGCTATCGAATGATTACATCGATAAGTCGTGTGGAGGACCAAACTGTTTAGGATGTTTGGTAGTGAACTCTGCAGCGTGGAGCGCGGGCAGAGAGAGTCTGGCTGGAGTAGTGCGGTGGAGCAGGTGTGTTGTGTGACACTCCCGCGAGTTGCCGCCCTTTCGGGGTTTGGCAGCATGTAATTGCGCTCGACTTGCTATGATAGTTTCCGACACGGTGTCGCGGACGGGAAGCATTAGCTGGCGCACATCAAGAGCCCGTTTCGCCTGGTGACCGTGTCGAGAAGAAGGCGCGCCAACATCCAGCTTCTGCAACAGCGTCGGCCGACAATGAGTGACTGTCGCCATCTCCTCGATCGACGGCTTCAAACCTTCAATCAACCAACATGGAAGACAGCTTTTAAAATTGTTCCATTTGCCTCACAAAATTACACCAACATAGCATGAACCTTTGTTGCTCATTGTCCCAATTGCATTACTAAGCAGGGTCCCTTCCTTTTCCGGAATGAACCCGAGTGTCGTTGAAATTCAAACGCCAGCATTAAAGTAATATCATTCGATTTCACTCCTTTAATTTCAAAGTTCAGTTAAGGTATTCATAGCTGGCCACAATATTTAGATTACACAAGCACAAATTAAGAGTGCGAGTTTTGTTACCATATTTTAGCTTATCTGTGACTGCAGCTCAGCTTGGTACATACTAAATTTTACTATTGTTAATTGTTCAGAATCATTTAATTCAAGTTCAAAGTCAAATCTCTTATTTATAAATTGCGTAGATTCAAGTAGCATTTGAAATGATTGTTGAGGTAGCCCAAGACTAACCTTATTTTATTTTATTTCGTA
Organism: Schistocerca nitens; assembly: GCF_023898315.1. NCBI lineage: Eukaryota > Metazoa > Arthropoda > Insecta > Orthoptera > Acrididae > Schistocerca > Schistocerca nitens. The sequence goes on from NC_064622.1 coordinate 17,491,689, forward strand.
GTGCTTCAGAAGAAAAGTTCACTATTAATTTCAGTCACTAAGTTAACTTTCAATTTTTCGGTTTTATTAATTCTTTTGCGAAATTAAGTCAGAGTGTAGCGAAATTTATTACTTCTGACAAACATCCAGTTTTCACACAACACATGTCAACCTTCAGTTGCCACGCTTTTAGTGCTAATTGTATGTGCATTAACCTTTCTTTTTCAGTTATTATAGTAGTTGTCCATAGGACTGGCGACCGTAATTTTCCCCAAATCTCAAATATCTAATGAACGCTAGTTAATTGTTAACGTAACGACCGCACATTTACTTTCTTTATTAACTTTACCCTTTTTCAAAATTAATTTCCAGCAATTTCATTTGCATTTTTCCTTTGATTTAGATGTAACCCTTCCTGCCTCTTTACCGACGGATTAACTTCGGTGACGATTGCTTTACCCAAATTTCCATTAGGTACACGCGGTTTAATTTTTCACTGTCATTAACGTCGATAAGTGAGGGGACGGTTACATCCCCCCCCCCCCCCAAAACTCACTGCCAGATCTGAACCCGATCGAACACATCTGGGATGTGATTCAAAGTGACGTCAGAGCTCATCACGCCCCCCCTCCCCCCTCTCCCCCCCGGAATTTACGGTGATTGGGTGGCTTGTGTGTGCAGATGTCGTCACAACTACCTCCAGCGATCTACGAAGTTCTCATTCCTCCCATGACACGACGTGTCGCCGCTGTTATCCATGTCGAAGGTGGGCATACCCGCTATTAAGTAGGCTTGTAACACCACAACTCTATGCATGATCATACATTTTCTACGTGTTTTGCGAAGATTGCTTTATTACTTGTGCTGAATATTATTCTTGTAAGTATGTTGTCAAGTTATAAATTCTATTTGTTATTTAAAAAAGAGAATACGCGTGGAATGTTAACATTTTATAAGTAGACACGCTGGCCTAGTCAGGGAAAAAGCTATTGTCAAACAGTGTAATAAATTGTAAAAGCATTATCGATGGGCGTGCGAGCGCGCCAAAAATGTAGCAGTTAGGAGTCGCAAGGAGACGATTGGTGTCGTTGGTTTCGTGTATTCCACGGTGTGACTATGCAAAGTGCGGAGACAAAAAGTCTGTTTCCGAGGTTCGGAGCAGTAAAAACTGAGTTGGTTGTTTTGGCGGATGTTTAATTTGGACAAGCTATGAATTTATTGGTTACAGTACAAATGCAGCAACAGTAATTCACATAACATCAAGAGTACTGAGGGCCCTTGTTATTGTCTATGGTATGGCCAGAAGATCGACCTGTGCCCTATTTACCGTTAAATGAAGTCACTCGGTAAACCAACGGCATCATGAAGAGAAGTAGGGTTCACACTTTTTATATAACTAGAATTGTAATAGGCTGCCTAGCATAGTTGGAATTTTATTGCTTAAATAACATTGTTTTCGTGCATGTCACGTAAATAATTTTCCTAGTCATTATCCAAGTAGTATCCCTCCTGTCCCTTTGTATGAACCGAGATAATCAGAAAATAAACTGAAATTGAAGTGAACATTAATTTATTACATTATCAAAACAAGACTTCAAGAAGGATATAATAATTCCAATTCCAAAGAAAGCAGGTGTTGACAGATGCGAAAATTACCGAACTATCAGTTTAATAAGTCACAGCTGCAAAATACTAATGCGAACTCTTTACAGACGAATTGAAAAACTGGTAGAAGCCGACCTCGGGGAAGATCAATTTGGATTCCGTAGAAATGTTGGAACACGTGAGGCAATACTGACCTTACGACTTATCTTAGAAGAAAGATTAAGGAAAGGCAAACGTACGTTTCTAGCATTTGTAGACTTAGAGAAAGCTTTTGACAATGTTGACTGGAATACTCTCTTTCAAATTCTGAAGGTGGCAGGGGTAAAATACAGGGAGCGAAAGGCTATTTACCATTTGTACAGAAACCAGATGGCAGTTATAAGAGTCGAGGGACACGAAAGGGAAGCAGTGGTTGGGAAGGGAGTGAGACAGGGTTGTAGCCTCTCCCCGATGCTATTCAATCTGTATATTGAGCAACCAGTAAAGGAAACAAAAGAAAAGTTCGGAGTAGGCATTAAAATCCATGGAGAAGAAATAAAAACTTTGAGGTTCGCCGATGACATTGTAATTCTGTCAGAGACAGCAAAGGACTTGGAAGAGCAGTTGAACGGAATGGACAGTGTCTTGAAAGGAGGATATAAGATGAACATCAACAAAAGAAAAACGAGGATAATGGAATGTAGTCGAATTCAGTCGGGTGATGCTGAGGGAATTAGATTAGGAAATGAGACGCTTAAAGCAGTAAAGGAGTTTTGCTATTTGGGGAGCAAAATAACTGATGATGGTCGAAGTAGAGAGGATATAAAATGTAGACTGACAATGGCAAGGAAAGAGTTTCTGAAGAAGCGAAATTTGTTAACATCGACTATAGATTTAAGTGTCAGGAAGTCGTTTCTGAAAGTATTTGTATGGAGTGTAGCCATGTGTGGAAGGGAAACATGGACGGTAGGTGGTTTAGAAAAGAAGAGAATGGAAGCTTTCGAAATGTGGTGCTACAGAAGAATGCTGAAGATTAGATGGGGAGATCACATAACTAATGAGGAGGTATGGAATAGAATTGCGGAGAAGAGGAGTTTGTGGCACAACTTGACTGGAAGAAGGGATCGGTTCGTAGGACATGTTCTGAGGCATCAGGGGATCACAAATTTAGTATTGGAGGGCAGTGTGGAGGGTAAAAATCGTAGAGGGAGACCAAGAGATGTATACACTAAGCAGATTCAGAAGGATGTGTAGGTTGCAGTAAGTAATGGTAGATGAAGAAGCTTGCACAGGATAGAGTAGCATGGAGAGCTGCATCAAACCAGTCTCAGGACTGAAGACCACAACAACAACAACAATTTTTACAACTTTGGACAATTACCTGATAATTAAGTCTTTCGCTGTAGTATGAACGATGTCAGAGATAGAAGATGCAAAAGCCAGTATTAATTCATTTGCTTCAAATAGAGCAACTTTCATAATAAAAAATTGGTAGTGAAACTTTACGCAATTTTGATACTGAATTTCATTGTCAAAGCGCAGTTCTAATTTACAGCTTTTGGCATAATTTGTAACTTTTATTACAAAGAAATGTCGAAGTAGCTGCTAAATTCAAACAACCTTTCTGCTTGCTGCAATTACGACACTGAGTATTACGGCGAGTAACGTAACAAAAAGTTTCTGTCCACATCCGGTGAACACTCTTACTTTAATTGATCTCTGAAAATTAATATGATATGTTGTATGTGTTTGCTCAGAAATGTACAAATGTGTGTGAAATCTTATGGGACTTAACTGCTAAGGTCATCAGTCCCTAACCTTACACACTACTTAACCTAAATTATCCTAAGGACAAACACACACACTCATGCCCGAGGGAGGACTCGAACCTCCGCCGGGACCAGCCCCACAGTCCATGACTGCAGCGCCCCAGACCGCACGGTTAATCCCGCGCGGCTATGTGTTTGCTATTTGATTATTATCTGACTACTGTGATGAGTGCTCTTAACTTCTTGAAAGTGTGCGTCAGGTGCTGTTCCTACGTCATAACGCCAATAACTATTCTTACGTAAGATTGCTTACGAGTATAAAGTTCAGTTTCAGTTTAATTACTCTTGTTCCGGTAAGGAACTAACGACCGTTGGTTATTTCATTAATGCCATACTTTGAAAACGTTTCTTCCAAATTTTCGACGAACTACTATTAATTAAAAACCTTGTTGCGCCAGTACCGAGCTTGATCCAGCTTGAGGAGTGCCCTGCTGACATGAAGGGTCCATGGATTCATGAGGTTGTCTCCATACCCATACACGTCCGTCCACTCGACACAATTTGAAACGAGACTCGTCCGACCAGGTAACAAGCTTCCAGCCACGAATAGTCCAATGTCGGTTTTGAGGGACTCAAGCCAGGCTTAAAGCTTTGTGTCGTGCAGTCACTGAGGGTATACGGGTGGACCTTCGGCTCGGAAACCCCATATCGATGATGTTTCGTTGAATGGTTCGCACACTGATACTTGTTGGTGGCCCAGCATTGAAATCTGCAACACTTTGCGGAAGGGTTGCAATTATGTCACGTTGAACAGTTCTTTTCATTCGTCGTTGCTACCGTTCTTGCAGGATCTTTTTCAGGCCGCAGCGATGTCGGAAATTTGATGTTTCAGCGGATTCCTGATATTCACGGTACACTAGTGAAATGGTCGTACAGGGAAATCCGCACTCTGTGGCTACCTCGGAGATGCTGCGTCCCATCGCTCGCGCAGTGGCTATAACACCACGTTCAAAGTCACTTAAATCTTGATAACCTGCCACTGTAGCAGCAGTAACCGATCTAACAACTGCGCCAGACACTTAATGTCTTATATATGCGTTGCCGACCGCAGCGCCGTATTCTGCCTGTTTACATATCTCTGTATTTGATTTCGCATGCCTATACCAATTTCTTTGGCGCTTCAGTGTATAATCAGTGTTACAGTCTTATAAAATAACGATAATACTCATAGCCTTTTAAAAATATTTAGTTTGTTTCCCGAAGCACTATCGAACCGTTTGTTTTTACCCCTCAGAAAATGTCGTTTTACCCCTCTGGGGGCAATCATACCCATGTTGGGAACCGCTGAGCTATGCAGTACAGTGACATGGCTGCGGATCTCTTGACGGTTACACTCTTGACTCGAGTGGAATCTCCGTTACCACACTTCGCTAACCGGCTCTCTTGTACGAAATTATGTGGCATACTTTTCGGTTTACAGCGGTTACTGCCCAAGGTGAAGCCCTGCCTTCCACTAATCGCCTATGCTAATCGTCATTACTCGTCAGTACAAAAGTCTTCTGGCGACTTTGCAGGTCTGTGTTGTTTACGAGCTCTAGATAGCATTACGAAGGAAAAGTATGGGAGTGGTGGGTCTCACGTATTACACATCAGCAGACAAGTGATGCAGGGCCGCCAGCTAGAAAACGGGTTTAGTGGTGAGCTGTTGCCAATTACTCTCTAGATTACGGATCAGAAGAGGAAGGAAATTCACGTACCTCCAAAATCAAGAACAGGGTCGGCCATTTTGAGAAGCTCCCAGTTCTTGTGTTCCTCCTTGAAGGGGGTGACCACGGTGAGGTGGTGGCCCCTCCTGCCCAGCTCCACCAGCATCTCTCGAAACACGATCCAGTGGCTTTTGCCACCCATGGGAAATATGGCCAGGATGTTGGCGCCATTCGATGGCAGCACAAAGCAGCACGCCAGAGTGGCCGAGACCAACAGAGCCACACCCTGTAACGACAAGATCAGCATGTGGCATCCACTTCTGCACCTGTACTCTCCAAACAGCCCTCAAGTGCCTGCTCCACAATGTACCCCAAACACATACTTGTCTGGACACACATTAATGGACATTACACTGAGGTTACAAAAGTCATGGGATACCTCCTAATATAATGTCGGACTTCGTTTTGCCTGGTGTAGTACTTGCAGCTCGACATGGCATGGACTCAGCAAGTCTTTGGAGATCCACTGCAGAACTATTGAGCTGTGCTGCCTTTCCACAATTCCGAAAGTGTTGCCACTGCAGGAATTTGTGCGTGAACTGACCTCTCGATTGGGCCTCGTAAGTGTTCGATGGGATTCATGTTGGACGATCTGGGTGGTCAAATCATTCGCCCAAATTGTCGACAATGTGTTTCAAATCAATCGTGAACAACTGTGGCCCAGATACATGGTGCGTTGTCATCCATAAAAATTCCATCATTGTTTGGGAATATGTTGTTGTTGTTGTGGTCTTCAGTCCTGAGACTGGTTTGATGCAGCTCTCCATGCTACTCTATCCTGTGCAAGCTTCTTCATCTCCCAGTACCTACTGCAGCCTACCTCCTTCTGAATCTGCTTAGTGTATTCATCTCTTGGTCCCCCTCTACGATTTTTACCCTCCACGCTGCCCTCCAGTACCAAATTGGTGATCCCCTGATGCCAGTTGTGCCACAAACTCCTCTTCTCCCCAATCCTATTCAATACCTCCTCATTAGTTGTGTGATCTACCCATCTAATCTTCAGCATTCTTCTGTACCACAACATTTCGAAAGCTTCTATTCTCTGCCGGCCGGAGTGGCCGAGCGGTTCTAGGCGCGACCGCTGCGGTCGCATGTTCGAATCCTGCCTCGGGCATGGATGTGTGTGATGTCCCTAGGTTAGTTAGGTTTAAGTAGTTCTAAGTCCTAGGGGACTGATGAGCTCAGAAGTTAAGTCCCATAGTGCTCAGAGCCATTTGAACCATTTTCTATTCTCTTCTTGTCTAAACCATTTATCGTCCATGTTTCACTTCCATACATGGCTACACTCCATAGAAATACTTTCAGAAACGACTTCCTGACATTTAAATCTATATCCGATGTTAACAAATTTCTGTTCTTCAGAAACGCTTTCCTTGCCATTGCCAATCTACATTTTATATACTCTCTACTTCGACCATCATCAGTTATTTTGCTCCCCAAATAGCAAAACTCCTTTACTACTTTATATGTCTCATTTACTAATCTAATTCCCTCAGATTCACCCGACTTAATTCGATTACATTCCATTATCCTCGTATGCTTTTGTTAGTGTTACAAGGCCAGATCAGTCAATCATCCAGACTGTTGCCCCTGCAACTACTGAAAAGGCTGCTGCCCCTCTTCAGGAACCATACGTTTGTCTGGCCTCTCAACAGATACCCCTCCGTTGTGGTTGCACCTACGGTACGGCTATCTGTATCGCTGAGGCACGCAAGCCTCCCCACCAACGGCAAGGTCTATGGTTCATGGGGGGGGGGAGGGGGGGGGTTGGGAATATATAGTGCATGAGTGGCTGCAAATAGTCTCCAAGCAGTCGAAAATAACCATTTCCAGTGAATGACCCAGTCCAGTCCATTAAACACAGTCCACAACATTGCGCAACCACCACCAGCATGCATAGTGCTGTGACTTAACGAACTTTACGCTCTCATTTAAGTATATGGCCGAAACAATCAGCCTACAGGAACTGTGAAACAAACCCTGTCATTCAGGACTGGGTGCCACAAAGGGCGCAGATTCACAGACACCTCACAGGTGTCTATTGTCTACTGAGGCATAAGCATTGTAGTGTGCGAGTGAAACAAACGAGAACCTACGTCATAGGGAAACCCTGTAGAAGGCTTTTGTGGCCAAGGAGCCGTAGCAGTGTTAAATATGGCGGGCCTAAGATCGGCCATAAAGGGAAACATTTATGAAAACTATTTAATTCTGTAGTACTGCAGGGAATCAAGCCACAGTAATTTTAATCTCCCATCCTCCATTAATTCTCATGGTGGTTCCAATGAAACTTGAATATTGATCATATGTATAATAGTTTAGGATTTACTGTTAAAGTGAAATTAACAAGTTTTGTAACAAAGACCTGAATGCTAAAATTTGAACGCTTTGTTCGATCTTAATAATCTACGTTTGATATAGAAGCACATCATTAAAATGACAAACGTTGTAAATATCAACTCTGTAACTTTATTTGTTTATTGTTAAAAGATAAAGTAACTTTAAATTATCAGTATTTACAGTTAAGCATCAGATCATCATTTGCTCCAGACAAAACACTTTGAACGATGGCAGCATGACACCTTATTGAATCATTAGGTAATAGAATATTTGTTGTAAAGTTTAAGAACAGTTACTTTTGTTCTTTATTTATTTATCAGGAAGCACATTGGTGCAAGGCTACTGGCCGTGGCCTTCAAAGCAAAGAAGGAAATTGTATTGGTTTTATGTAAAAGAATTTAACAATGGATATTATTCTTACCTTATTTAGAACGTGGCAGTGGTCAAGCTTTGATTATTTAAATATGTTAAAACTTAAAATAATGTAGAATAAGGTGTAACCAATCAGATGGACGGCTTCAGGAAAGGGAACTGCCCTAGTCAGTTGAGCGAGGAGGTTCGGCTCGCGCAGAAAACGCGGCCGGAGACGGGCAGAGAGGGACAGTTCTGGTCGAGACACCAAAGGGACAGTTCGGCTGGTGACACCAAAGTGGACAGTTCGTCTGGAGACACCAAAGACAGACAGTGCTGGCGGAGACGCGAAAGCGGACGGTCGGTGTTTAGGTAGCTAGGAAATGAGACGACTTAGAAAATTTCACGTTGTGTGACATCGCGGTACTTAAGTGTGAGCGGTGAGCAGCGGCGCGCCTGGTGTGAACTCTAACTTTTGGCGAAGATAACGAGGTGGGTCTTGCACCAATGTGCTTTCTGATAAATAAACAAAGAACAAAGGTAACTATTATGCACTAAACTTTACAACAAGTATTCTATTACCTAATGATTGAATAAGTTACTATTTGGGGAGCAAAATAACTGATGATGGTCGAAGTAGAGAGGATATAAAATGTAGACTGGCAATGGCAAGGAAAGCGTTTCTGAAGAACAGAAATTTGTTAACATCGAGTATAGATTTAAGTGTCAGGAAGTCGTTTCTGAAAGTATTTGTATGGAGTGTAGCCATGTATGGAAGTGAAACATGGGCGATAAATAGTTTGGACAAGAAGAGAATAGAAGCTTTCGAAATGTGCTACTACAGAAGAATGCTGAAGATTAGATGGGTAGATCACATAACTAATGAGGAGGTATTGAATAGAATTGGGGAGAAGAGGAGTTTGTGGCACAACTTGACAAGAGGAAGGAACCGGTTGGTAGGACATGTTCTGAGGCATCAAGGGATCACCAATTTAGCATTGGAGGGCAGCGTGGAGGGTAAAAATTGTAGAGGGAGACCAAGACATGAATACACTAAGCAGATTCAGAACGATGTAGGTTGCAGCAAGTACTGGGATATGAAGAAGCTTGCACAGGATAGCGTAGCATGGAGAGCTGCATCAAACCAGTCTCAGGACTGAAGACAACAACAACAACAACAACAACAACGAGGTGGAATATTAGACTTGTATTTCGAGATGAGATTGTGAATGATCGAACTGTGTCAAATGGATATGCGCTCGAGTGTAACAGCAACTCTAAATACTATCACTTCCGCTATTAGTTTGCTTTCTGAATAAACATTATTCTAACCAAATCGCAACTGTGTGGCCTACGTCATTTATGGGTCGTTAATTTAGTTCCCGATATTATTATTACTGTTATTATATGTTATATATATTATATTTACTTTGTATTTCGTAATCTTGCCATCAGCCAGACAATTTAACCAAAGCGTCACAAGTGTCTAATTTAGGGCGTGTAATGAGATACGTGCGGTTCAACACCTAGACTAGGTTGAGCCAAGAAATTTCTACGGAGAGGAACCGCATGTGAGTCCGAACATGTATTGGATGTTAGTTCCGGGAGCCTTGTTGACAACCTGGATCCATGGCTTAGTGGGGTCTGTGCGACACTCAAACCCTACCATCAGTTCTTACCAACTGAAATGGGGACTTGTCTCACAAGGCCAGGGCTTTCCGGTCGTCTAGGCTCCAATCGGTATCGTCATGAGCCCAGGAGACGCACAGCAGTTGGTGTCGTGCTATTAGAAAGACGCTCACGTCAGTCGTCTACTGCCGTAGCCTATTAACGCCAAATTTCGCCACACTCTCCTAATGAAAACGTTCGTTGTACGTCCCGCATTGATTTCTGCGGTTATTTCACACAGTGTTGCTGCCTTGTTAGCGCTGACAACTGTACGCTGCTGCTCTCGGTTGTCAAGTGAAGACTGTCGGCCTCTGTGTTGTCCGTGGTGAGAGGTGATGCTTGAAATGTGCTACACACGGCACACCCTTGACACGAATTCCCTAAAGACTTGCGAAATAAAATGTCCCATGCGTCTAGTCCCAACTACCATTCTGCACTCAAACTCTGTTAATTCCCGTCGTGGCATCATAATCACGTCAGAAAGCTCTTCACGTGAACCACCTGAGTACAAATGACAGTCCGCCAACTGCACGGACTTTTTACACCTTGTGCACGCCATACTACCGCCATTTGTGTACGTGCATATCGTATCGCTATCCCATAACTTCTGTCACCTCGGTCTACAGCGTGCAATATTATAACAGCATGGGTTTTATGCAGTTGATGACGATATATCTAAATCGCCGATTATGATTCTTCAAAGCTCTAAAGGTGGTGTATACACAGACGACGACATATTGGCGAATGGGATTAAGATGTTATTTTCCTTTTGGCACTGCAAAACATTATGAAAATTTTGCACGGATATTTAGATGTCCATTGTGATGGTGAAATGAATAAAAGGACGGCGGTATTGAACAAATTCTCCTAAATTGTATGTTAAAAAAAAAGACTGCAGTAAAATAACGATTTTTCCCATAATGGTGATAATGTGTTGTGTATAGACCTTCAGTGTGTAGAATGTGGTATCACCTGTTGCCACCACCGGAGGGCGTCAAAGTTGGCAAAGGAGTTGCAAGTTTCAGTCAGATGCCGATAGCTGTCGTGCGGAGTCGGTGGACCCAATGCGCGCGCCTGCTGAGCCACATCCCCAGGACTCCGAACACGAGCGGCCCCTGCCACTGTGATATGGTGTTGTTGTGGTCTTCAGTCCTGAGACTGGTTTGATGCACCTCTCCATGCTACCCTACCCTGTGCAAGCATCTTCATCTCCCAATACTTACTGCAACCTACATCCTTCTGAATCTGCGCAGTGCATTCATCTCTTGGTCTCCCTCTACGATTTTTACCCTCCACGCTTCCCTCCAATGCGAAATTTGTGATTCCTTGATGCCTCAGAACATGTCCTACTAATCGGTCCCTTCTTTTTGTCAAGTTGTGCCACAAACTCCTCTTCTCCCCAATTCTATTCAATACCTCCTCATTAGTTATGCGATCTACCCATCTAATCTTCAGCATTCTTCTGTAGCACCACATTTCGAAAGCTTCTATTCTCTTCTTGTCTAAACTATTTATCGTCCATGTCTCACTTCCATACATGGCTACACTCCATACAAATACTTTCAGAAACGACTTCCTGACACTTAAATCTATACTCGATGTTAACAAATTTCTCTTCTTCATAAACGCTTTCCTCGCCATTGCCAGCCTACATTTTATATCTTGTCTACTTCGACCATCATCAGTTACTTTGCTCCCCAAATAGCAAAACTCCTTTACTACTTTAAGTGTCTCATTTCCCAATCTAATTCCCTCAGCACCACCCGACTTAATTCGACTACATTCCATTATCCTCGTTTTGCTTTTGTTGATGTTTATCTTATATCGCCGGCCAAAGTGGCCGAGCGGTTCTAGGCGCTACAGTCTGGAAACGTGCGACCGCTATGGTCGCAGGTTCGAATCCTGCCTCGGGCATGGATGTCTGTGATGTCCGTAGGTTAGTTAGGTTTAATTAGTTCTTAGTTCTAGGGTACTGATGACCACAGCAGTTAAGTCCCATAGTGCTCAGAGCCATTTGAACCATCTTATATCCTCCTTTCAAGACACTGTCCATTCCGTTCAACTGATCTTCCAAGTTCTTTGCTGTCTCTGATAGAATTACAATGTCATCGGCGAACCTCAAAGTTTTTATATCTTCTCTATGGATTTTAATACCTACTCCGACTTTTTCTTTTGTTTCCTTTACTGCTCGCTCAATATACAGATTGAATAACATCGGGGAGAGGCTACAACCCTGTCTCACTCCATTCCCAACCGCTGCTTCCCTCTCATGCCCCTCGACTCTTATAACTGCCATCTGGTTTCTGTACAAATTGTAAATAGCCTTTCGCTCCCTGTATTTTACCCCTGCCACCTTTAGAATTTGAAACAGAGTATTCCAGTCAACATTGTCAAAAGCTTTCTCCAAGTCTACAAATGCTAGAAACGTAGGTTTGCCTTTCCGTAATCTTTCTGCCACCTAGTCGCGGCTCCGACAGCGTCGTGCGTGCTTTAGATCAAAGAGCCTCATGCTTGTCGATGTTCAGAGCTGAATTCTATTTACTGCTGCCGCGCCTTCCTTTGCTTGGAGTAATACAAGTTAAGTAGGTCTTCTGTTTGCTTTGTCGACTTGTTCCCTAATCGCTTCTGCTGCTGGCCAGCTTTCCTCCACAGCTGTTGGTGCCCCACTCTGTAACCGACCTCTCCTTGCCATTGTCTACCAAGTTGTTCATAACGTAGAACGTACCTGAAAGATAATATTTTAGCGGGAAAGCGAAAAACTTTTCTTAGAGTTGACAATATTTTCCATCTGCACTGTTATTAAATATGTTTATTCACAGTCGCTATTTCGACCTGTGCCGGCCGTGGTGGCCGAGCGGTTCTAGGCGCTACAGTCTGGAACCGCGCGACCGCTACGGTCGCAGGTTCCAGTCCTGCCTCGGGCATGGATGTGTGTGATGTCCTTACGTTAGTTATGTTGAAGTAGTTCTAAGTTCTAAGGGACTGACGACCTCAGATGTTAAGTCCCATAACGCTCATAGCCATTTGCAGAACACTATGAAGTTTGTCGATCCATAATCGTTCCTTTTCGGAGAACTCTGGCCTCGTGTCAACCTCGCTTTCATACTCCATATGCATATTAAGGGTAGATCACATAACTAATGAGGAGGTATTGAATAGAATTGGGGAGAAGAGAAGTTTGTGGCACAACTTGACTAGAAGAAGGGATCGGTTGGTAGGACATGTTCTGAGGGATCAAGGGATCACCAATTTAGTATTGGAGGGCAGCGTAGTGGGTAAAAATCGCAGAGGGAGACCAAGAGCCGGCCGAAGAGGCCGTGCGGTTAAAGGCGCTGCAGTCTGGAACCGCAAGACCGCTACGGTCGCAGGTTCGAATCCTGCCTCGGGCATGGATGTTTGTGATGTCCCTAGGTTAGTTAGGTTTAACTAGTTCTAAGTTCTAGGGGACTAATGACCTCAGCAGTTGAGTCCCATAGTGCTCAGAGCCATTTGAACCATTTTTTTGGAGACCAAGAGATGAATACACTAAACAGATTCAGAAGGATGTGGGTTTAAGTATTTACTGGGAGAGGAAGAAGCTTGCACAGGATAGAGTAGCATGGAGAATTGCACCAAACCAGTCTCTGGACTGAAGACCACAACAACAACAACTTGCATATTGAGACGGTGGTTCAAATGGCTCTGAGCACTATGGGACTCAACTGCTGAAATAATTTTTACCGAAAAATCGACTCCAAAATCATTTGAAAGTAGAATTCTCCGACCTCAAATTCATGAACGTTGATGCAGGTGCGGTACGTCAGATACGAGTGGAAGAGACGCAGGTACTGGAACGAAATTGTCATTACCTGGGAGTACTGGTGAAAGGAGAGTGTCAGAACTCTCCATTACATTGATTAAATATTACACCGAGTATCGAAAAGAATTTAGACAACTTCAAACTATTCGTTTCATTGTGTAAGATTCTGCTATTCTCTATGGAAACAAATAAGCACTCAGATCTCGATAGTAACAATCTGATGGCGAAACACGGGAGTGCGATTCTAAGCATTGTTGTGAGACGATGTCTGTCTGCGAGAGTAAAATTTCAGTAGTGTTGGTCGAGAGCTTTGAGACAGAAGACGTGTTACGCTGCCCTAACGTCGGTGATGGCAGATCTTACCACACTCAAGGACTGATTTCATTTATATGACCAGGAGAGACTTACATAGCTTAACCACGACTGAAGATGGAATTCAAGGTAAAATTCGCAAGCATAGCGTAAAGCGCAATTGCAGGGTTAGGCTCGCGATTGTTAGTCCGAGTTTGCAATAATCCCGTGTTTTTCTTCTCAGTTAAAGAAGCCTCCTTATCCTCCAAATAATAATAATTATGCTCCACATCTAATTCATAAATATACTGTGGTTATTAAATGTTAATGTAACTTTGAATTAAAATAATTTGTTAATCAGGCAGTCAGCCATTATTGATACTTATAAGGTCATTGTCAGGCATTTCGCCAATATTAATACTTGTCAGCCTATTATTGATCATGATGACTCCTGAAGTTTTTGAATAGAATTAATTTATGAAATCCCTTCTTACAAGTTATTTAGTAGTTAACAGGACCCAAGCAAACCCCTTTTTATTAAATTCATTCTTAGTAACAATAAGCTTTAGCCGCTGCTGCTGCATGCTGCTGCGAATTGCTGCAAACCACTTGGAAAAAGGTAGTCATCTAAAGAGGTGAGTGCAAAACTTAGGGCCAAAATGGAGACAATAACACATCACAACATGTCATGTACTCTAATCAGTCAATTCCGTTGCACAAGCCAGATTCTGTACCACTTGTAAATTCTTATTCAAGTACGCAGTCAGAAAGCTTAACCAAATGTCAGTTTTAAGTTTTTCATGTAACGATCTGTTGGGGGTTTGAAACTGACGCTCATACAACATGCACATAGTGTTATGCAGGTTAGATTCCGAATACTGATAGCTCCGGGTGCTTATCGAGTCCATTTTCACAGACGATCATAGGCTTTATTTGTTGTAGGTACGTTACACTCGATACTTCAGGTTCAGTTGTCTGCTGTAATACGCCTTTCTGCCCCTTCAGTTAAAGATTTACCATTTAATGCGTCTGGTACCTTATACATTAGTTTAAGCAGTCTAGTAGATCTGTTACACTTTCTAAGTGTTCTGCCAATAAAACGCAGTCTTTAGTTTGACTTCCCCACAACATTTTCTGTGTAATCTTTCCAATTTAAATTGTTCGTAATTGTAATTACTAGGTGTTTAGTTAAATTTACCGCATTTAGATTAGACTGATGTATCGTGTAACCGAAGTTTAACGGATTTCTTTTAGCACTCATGTGAATGAGTTCACACTCTTCGTTATTTACGGTCAATTGCCAATTTTTGCGCTATACAGATATCTTTTCTAAATTATTTTGCAGTTTGTTTTGATCTTCTTATGAGTTTACAAGGCGATAAACGACAGCATCATCTGCAAACAGGATAAGACGGCAGCTCGGATTCTCTCCCAAATCCTTTACATAGACAAGGAACAGCAACACTCCCTTGGGGAACGCCAGAAATCACTTCTGTTTTAGTCAACAACTTTCCGTCAATTCCTAAGAACTGTGACGTCTCTGACGGGAAATCACGAATCCAGTCACATAACCGAGACTATATTCCATAAGCATGCAATTTAACTAGAAGCTGCTTGTGTGGTACAGTGTCAAAGAGTCCTGAAAATCTAGAAATACGGAATAAGTTTGAAATCCCTTCTCAATAGCATTCAACACTTTGTATGAGTAAAGAGCTAGTTACGTTTCACAAGAACGACGTTTTCTAAATCCGTGTTGACTGTGTGTCAGTAGAGCGTTCTCATAATGTTCGAACATAATGTATGTTCCAAAATCGTGCTGCATATCGAAGTTGATGATATGGGCTTGTAATTTAGTAGATTACTTGTCCTATTGCCTTTCTTGAATATTGATGTGACCTGTGCAACTTTCCTGTCTTTGGGTACGGATCTTTCGTCGAGCGAGCGATTGTACATCGGACATGTCCGAAAAAACAGATACCATCTTAGTAAATATATAGTTAACGCTCACTGGCCACTTGACCATCTTCTTCTTCTGTGCGAATGCACAAACATTGCCCGAACTCTTACGGGAATCGGTGGCTAAGATGGATAGAGCGTCTGCCATGTAAGCAGGAGATCCCGGATTCGAGTCCCGGTCGGGGCACACATTTTTGTCTGTCCCCCTTGACGTATGTCAACGCCCGTAAGCAGCTGAGGGTGTTCATTTCATTGTAATTTCATTCTAACGTGCTGCTTGGCCACCGATCGTATCTGTTCTTTCGGACATGTCCGAAAAAACCGATACCATCTTAGTAAATATAAAGACCTGCTTTTGTTACCGTGTTTAAGGTGCTTCACTATTCCGAGGACATACGTCACTCTGCATGTTAATATATTCTTTTATACGTAATTTTAAGACGACACTGTGAGCTCAGAATGAATCTATCACTATGCAGAGAAGTCGACGCTTGTCTGAAACTTCTTGTCGAGTTGAAAGTGTTTGTGGGACTGGGGTTCGAACATGGGACCTCGCCCCACGCTGGCAGCGCTCTTCCTAGCCCAGAAATCGGGGCACGCCTCACGCCACAGGAAGTATCCGGGTTCGAATCACGGTCCGGGCATTCAGTTTTAATCTCGCAGGAAGAGACGTAATGCTGTATATGTCCCGATTCCGCTCATAGTTGTGAGACAGCATCGCTGCATAAGCGTGCGTAACAAAGTCTGTGTATTAATTGTGGGAGCAATATTTTCTCTGTGGTGTAATTTTTGGTACCTTGATAAAAAGATAGTAAAATAAAATAAAATAAATATCTGGGGATATTACAGGTTCTGGAAAGGTAGGTATCAGGCATACAATTTCAGCTTTTCAAACGTGATCGAGACGCCACCAACACCGAAACTAGATTATCCTCCGCAGGATGTTTCTTTGACGTACCTGTTTCCTCGTCATGTCTTCGCATAAGACCACGGAACGCTACTGATTTTTACCACACCGCACACGAGAAAGATCAGTTCTGACGGGCAGCAACGTACAACGGAGCGACACTCGGATGCTGTCTGTACAACGCCCGCTGCTCAACGCTGCAGCACTGGAGATCGTCACCCGAGTCCCTGACACTGTACGTATTACGTCAGGCTGCGGCAAGGTCAGACAGATTAACCGCACAGTCGTGTAACGCCGCCGTGAGCGATAACTCTGACATAGAGCGGGAACTATTGATAAGGTATATGACGAGCGGAAACGAGTTGTATTTTCTGCGATAATTTGTGCGGTCTTTGCGACTGGTCAGGCAGCATTCTCAATATTAATGAAGAAAAATGCACAGTGCTACAAGTTCACTGCTGACGTCCATTTATACGCAGCAGTGTTGAGATTCGTACCGAACGCGCCCTAAGCAAGGCGCAACGAGACGTTCAGCTGTCGGGAACAGCTGAAACTCGTGGTTTCAGCAGTTGACCTGTCTCTTAGCTGCTCGCAGTTTCCACTCCCAAGAGTTTCCTCCAGCTTCGGGCAACCGACAGTGAGTAGCTTTAGGATTAGACGCTGTGTCGTGAGAAGCTTTATTGCTATCCAGTGAACACCAAGAAATACACTAAATCCAATGAATGACACTGGGGATGCCATATTCCTCAGTGCGAGATTTCACGAGAGTTGGAAAGAAGTCTCCAGTATTAACCCTGTTACTCCCTCGCTTCGAGAGATAATTCACTCCGTCCTATTGAAAAATTAAATGAATAAATAAGTAATAAAGAAACAGGTTCTTGCCAAAAGCAGTAACGTACAATATCTGAAAAAATGAAAGCTCGATTCACATCTACGTCTGCATGTAAATCTATACTGCATTACGGTGTGTGGGGAGGGTTCGGTCGTGTCGCTATCTTAGTTCCCAATCACAGGTCCACCCGCGAATATTGCGTGGGAAGAGTGACAGTCCATAAGCTTCTCTGATATTTTCGCCATGGTCATTTAGCGAGTCGCATGTGGGGGAAACAATATGTTGCCCGTATTTTCATGCAACGTACGCTATCGGAAATTCAGCAGTAAATGTCTCTGTGGTGCGTAGCGTCTGTCATTGTAGCGTCTGTCATTGGAGATTGCTGAGTATCGCAGTAACGTTCTCGGGCCCCGTGCCGAAAGGTTTCCCTTCCATTTCTCCCAATCTACTAAAAGGTCGCAGGGTGATGAGAGATATTCAAGAACTCGTTGAACGAGTGTTTTGTGAGCCACATCTTTTGTGGGTTAGTTACATTTCGTTAACTCGTCCCAGCCTATCTCAGACTGGCTAAAACATTGTCTGAAAAATAATGGAACACCCTGAAGGGGAGGGCGACACGAAATGAAACTTCACAGGTTTAGAGGGTAGGTGTTCTTGTTTCAGTGATTGCAAAATCTAGTGAAATTTACAGAGAAATTGGCAAATGGTTCAAATGGCTCTGAGTACTATGGGACTTAACATCTGAGGTCATCAGTCCCCTAGAACTTAGAACTACTTAAACCTAACAAATCTAAAGACGTCACAAACATCCATGCCCGAGACAGGATTCGAACCTGCGACCGTAGCGGTCGTGGGGTTCCGGACTGAGGCGCCTAGAACTGCTCCGCCACAACGGCCGGCAGAGAAATTGGCAGTATGTGTCAGTTTCCAGTATGACGATGCACTGCCTCTGGCGTGGAGGTATGCACTGTTTCAGTTCCGAAGGGTGTAGGGTGTCATAAAGGAGTTGCATCGTCTCTTGAAGCAAGCTAACCAAAGACTGTTGTCACTTGGTCCCGATATTTCCCATACTGGCACTGGACTGTAGTTCATATCCAAGTTGTTCCCACGCATGTTCTATTGGGGCAGATCTGGGGATCTTGCTAACCGTGGGCATGGCTCAACATCACGCTGGCAGTTCATAGAGACACGTGAGAGGCAACGCACGAGGATGCAGGATGTCTGTGGCGTACCAGTGTGCTGTCAGAGTTCCCTCAAACACTACCAGCCAAGATCTGAAGTCATGCACGATTGGCCCCACATCATGACAGCAGGACTTAACACTTCAGAGCCTCTCCAAAACACTGTAAGGATGGGACATCACCCTAGCTCACAGCACCACTCGAGTCAAGGACATTTGTCTCGTGACACCAATGACACCCTACGCATGGCATGGTAATTCCCTGGTCTGGCTCCTGCTAAGCTAATGGTGTGGGATGACACAGAATATTGTTGCTTTACGATGTGCACAGTGCACAATACGGCGACCCTCCCATGTGGTGGTCTGGCAGGGTTGACGGGAACCCTGACAACGAGTTTGCCTGCCCTGACATTCCCATGCAGTCCCAACATCACAGTACTGTCACGACCGAATGCCCTGTAAATCTGGATATTGCCCGATTCGTCCGGTTGGCCAAATGAAGCCCCACATTGAGGACTCTTTCGAACTCTGTAAGGTGATGGTAAGCAAGGGACTTGTCCGCATCCCTCACGGTAACCACTCAACATGTGATGCTGCTCACGCCACTTATAGGCGCTGTCTCTTCCCGACCCTGGAAACAATGTGCAGTCCTAAAGCACTGACTGCAGACTGACCAGCACAGTGCCGCGAAATGGCACCGAGAAGGTGCTGACTCGCGGGCCAGTGGAAATAGCAGGCCGTGGCACACCTCCAGTAAGACAGAGTTCAGCGCCCCCTGTCAGCACTGATTCAACCAGCTGCTCATTGCTGGTTGGCACACCTCGGTCGCAGACTTTGAGAGCATCGGTACTGAGTAATAGGAAGACATTACTTACTCTGCTTTCTGCGAGTAGTAATAGAGAGTAAAGTACTTGCAAGTAGGAGGCACAGGAAGTCACTTCATAAAGAGAACTTAAGTTTCTTTTCTTTTTAGAAATACAGTTTTCAATTAATCTTCAAGCGTTTTGTGGAGATGATTTCGGATTCCTGCCACTGGCTCTCCTTACTTGTTTGTGTTGGTGCTGACACAACAAACAATACTAGTCCTGAACGACACTAATGCACTCTCGTGGCCATTCCACCGGTCAGAGGGAATTGCAACTCGTACGTGCCCTCTAATGCCTGGAACTTGAAGTTGCATTGACATTCGACCTCGCCTTCTGTGTCCTACACTTTCTTTGTCAGGAAAGTAAAATTAACGTGAAGATGGGATGACTTTCAATTCTGCTGCTTCACGGCGCACACACAAACTGAGAAGAAGGCGCCGTACCCAGCCCCTGTCGTAATTGTGACATCACGTAGCACCATCGTCTGATTACGAGAACAGCTGCGAGAATAATCTGGTCCGTTCGCAGCTGTGAGGGCTGGCTGTGGTGCTCCACGGATGCGCTGCTCTCTGGACGTCCTTCGTCACGTAGAAGAGAACCTGACTCCAGTTACTCGAAACGAGGCCCGTCCCATGTGCTCTTACAGCGCAGCACAGGTCAGAACTCGTCTCCGCTCTGTGCATACCGTGAAGTGGGAGATTTGAAGGTGACCCCATCTTCAAACTTATTTTAGACCCAAACGTGCTTTTCCGGACATGGGTTCCCTACCAAAACTTCACCTACTGTTTCTCCTGGAAGACTGTAATGCGAAACTCTTCGAGGGTCGAGTAGAGACGACTGGGCAATCATTCTGACGACGATACGAGCAGTAGATACTAAAATTCGCCGGTACTAAGCGACTCTGACAAAGGGCAACTGATCATCCAATGCAAGACAAACGGCCGCAGCAGAGGCAGAGAGCACATCGCTTGTGGTTAAGTAAAGAGCATTTCAGTTCTGGAGAGCAGTTAGGATGTTACCGAAGGTAGTGGTCTGACATGATGGCTTGAAGTCGAGAGTGCTGGTGGTAATCTGATTGAGCAAAGAGCGAGACGGGCAATAAGAGAAGTCCTACTATTTGACAGAGCACTGAAAGATCAAAAATGTTCAAGTGTGTGTGAAATCTTACGGGACTTAACTGCTAAGGTCATCAGTCCCTAAGCTTACACACTACTTAAATTATCCTAAGGATAAACACACACACCCATGCCCGAGGGAGGACTCGAACCTCCGCCTGGACCACTGAAAGATCGAAGGCGAATCAAAGCACCAGGAAAAACTCAGCATTCGCACAAAGCTATTGAGGTCCTTAAAACAACCGAACAAGACAAACTATTCCACCTAGTGTGCAAGATATATTACACAGGTGAAATGCAGGGTGACAATTATTGAACTAAATGAAATAAAATCGTCATAAGTGGTTTGCGTCGGGACGTTTAATCTGCACGGTTGGCCGCAGGGCATTATGGGGATTGTATGGTTTGTTTTAGTGAAGAAGCCTACATTCATTTGGATGGGTTCATCAATAAGCAAAATTGGTGCATTTGGGGGACAGAGAATCTGCATTTCGCGACCGAGAAGTCTCTTCACATTCAACGGGTGACTGTGTGGTGTGCAATGTCCAGTCACGGAATAATCGGTGCGATATTCCATGATGGTAGAGTGACTACTGAACGATATGATTTCATCCCCCTTTTCCCAACGACAAGATGTGGTTCATGCAAGACGGAGCTCGACCCCATCGGAGCAGGAGAGTGTTTGATGACCTGGAGGAGTACTTTAGGGACCGCATTCTGGCTCTGGGGTACTCGGAGGCCACTGGAATGGGCCTCGATTGGCCGTCATGCGACCCCTTTTCGCGAGGCTATATCAAAGACAAGGTGTGCAGCAATAACCCCAAAACCACTGCTGAGCTGAAGACAGCCATTCAGGAGGTCATCGAAAGAATCGATGTTCGGACCCTTCAGCGGGTCGTGCAGAATTTTCTATTCGTCTGCGCCACATCGTCGCCAATGATGGGAGGTATATCGAACATGTCATAACCTAAAGTATCTGTAGCACGTTTACATGTTGAATAAAGTGCGTGCCCGCCCTAGTTTGTAACTAATTTACTTTTTTTCATATAGTTCAATAATTGTCACCCTGCACCTTGAGTCCTTAAGAAGAATTTATGGATGCCAATTCCAAAGAAGTCCGGTGCTGACAGGTCTGAGCTACTAAAATATCAGCTTAATAATTTATGGTTGCGAAATAACGACACGAATTATTTTCAGAGAGAGGGAAAATGGGTAGAAGCCGACTTCGGTGAAGATCAGTATAGGTTCGGAGAAATGTAAGAAGACGCTACTGACGCAGCGACACATCATAAAAGACACTATAAAGAAAGCGAAACCTACGTTTATAGTATTGACAATGTTGCCTGGGATACACTTTTTCAAGTTCTGAAGATATGATAAGATTATCTACAACAGTTACACAAAACCACACTGCTGTTCTAACTGCCAAAGAACATGCAAGGGACGCAGTGGTTGAAAGGAGAATGAGATGAGAGTTGTAGAAGATGAAGATCAAGAAAAGTCAGACAAGTGGAAAGGAATACAGTCGAGTTAAATCAGGTAATCCTGAGAGAATTAAGTTAACAGATGAAGACACAAGACGTAGTGGATGAGATTGTCGTATATGGGTTGCAAAACAGATGACGATGGCCGAAGAAGATAACATATCAAATGCAAACTGCCAATAGCAAGAAAACTGTGCGTAAAAGAGATAAATCTTTTAACATCGAATATAAATTTAACTGTTAGGAAGTTTTCTCAGAAAATATTTGGTGCACAACCTTACATGGAAGTGAAATGTGGATTATAAGCACTACAAAACAAGGAGAAGAAAAGCTTGTGAAATCTACATCTACATCTAGATCCCTACTCCGCAAGCCACCTGACGGTGTGTGGCGGAGGGTACCTTCAGTACCTCTATCGGTTCTCCCTTCTATTCCAGTCTCGTTCCACTAGAACTACTGATGGCCTCGGGAGAGCCAGTCATGACAAAACTCTACCATCTGGTGAGCAAGATGTATGAGACAGGCGAAATACCCTCAGACTTCAAGAAGAATATAATAATTCCAATCCCAAAGAAAGCAGGTGTTGACAGATGTGAAAATTACCGAACTATCAGTTTAATAAGTCACAGCTGCAAAATACTAGCGCGAATTCTTTACAGACGAATGGAAAAACTGGTAGAAGCTGACCTCGGGGAAGATCAGTTTGGATTCCGTAGGAATGTTGGAACACGTGAGGCAATACTGACCTTACGACTTATCTTGGAAGAAAGATTAAGAAAAGGCAAACCTACGTTTCTAGCATTTGTAGACTTAGAGAAAGCTTTTGACAATGTTGACTGGAATACTCTCTTTCAAATTCTGAAGGTGGCAGGGGTAAAATACAGGGAGCGAAAGGCTATTTACAATTTGTACAGAAACCAGATGGCAGTTATAAGAGTCGAGGGGCATGAAAGGGAAGCAGTGGTTGGGAAAGGAGTGAGACAGGGTTGTAGCCTCTCCCCGATGTTATTCAATCTGTATATTGAGCAAGCAGTAAAGGAAACAAAAGAAAAATTCGGAGTAGGTATTAAAATTCATGGAGAAGAAGTAAAAACTTTGAGGTTCGCCGATGACATTGTAATTCTGTCAGAGACAGCAAAGGACTTGGAAGAGCAGTTGAACGGAATGGACAGTGTCTTGAAAGGAGGATATAAGATGAACATCAACAAAAGCAAAACGAGGATAATGGAATGTAGTCAAATTAAGTCGGGTGATGCTGAGGGAATTAGATTAGGAAATGAGACACTTAAAGTAGTAAAGGAGTTTTGCTATTTAGGGAGTAAAATAACCGATGATGGTCGAAGTAGAGAGGATATAAAATGTAGACTGGCAATGGCAAGGAAAGCGTTTCTCAAGAAGAGAAATTTGTTAACATCGAGTATAGATTTAAGTGTCAGGAAGTCGTTTCTGAAAGTATTTGTGTGGAGTGTAGCCATGTATGGAAGTGAGACATGGACGATAACTAGTTTGGACAAGAAGAGAATAGAAGCTTTCGAAATGTGGTGCTACAGAAGAATGCTGAAGATAAGGTGGGTCGATCACGTAACTAATGAGGAGGTATTGAATAGGATTGGAGAGAAGAGAAGTTTGTGGCACAACTTGACTAGAAGAAGGGATCGGTTGGTAGGACATGTTTTGAGGCATCAAGGGATCACAAATTTAGCATTGGAGGGCAGCGTGGAGGGTAAAAATCGTAGAGGGAGACCAAGAGATCAATACACTAAGCAGATTCAGAAGGATGTAGGTTGCAGTAGGTACTGGGAGATGAAGAAGCTTGCACAGGATAGAGTAGCATGGAGAGCTGCATCAAACCAGTCTCAGGACTGAAGACCACAACAACAACAAACAACATTGTTCGTGGAAGGAATGATTGTCGGTATGCTTCTATGTGGGCTCTAATCTCTCTGATTTTATCCTCATGGTCTCTTCGCGAGATATACGTAGGAGGGAGCAATATACTGCTTGACTCCTCGGTGAAAGTATGTTCTCGAAACTTCAACAAAAGCCCGTACCGAGCGACTGAGCGTGTCTCTTGCAGAGTCTTCCACTGGAGTTTATCTATCATCTCCGTAACGCTTTCGCGATTACTAAATGATCCTGTAACGAAGCGTGTGCTCTCCGTTGGATCTTCTCTATCTCTTCTATCAACCCTATCTGGTACGGATCCCACACTGCTGAGCAATATTCAAGCAGTGGGCGAACAAGCGTACTATAACCTCCTTCCTTTGTTTTCGGATTGCACTTCCTTAGGATTATTCCAGTGAATCTCAGTCTGGCATCCGCTTTACCGACGATCAACTTTATATGATCATTCCATTTTAAATCACTCCTAATGCGTACTCCCAGATAATTTATGGAATTAACTGCTTCCAATTGCTTACCTGTGGCTAAATGATAAGGAATCTATCTTTCTATGTATTCGCAGCACTTTACACTTGTCTACACTGAGATTCAATTGCCATTCCCTGCACCATGCGTCAATTCGCTGCAGATCCTCCTGCATTTCGGTACAATTTTCCATTGTTACAACCTCTCGATATACCACAGCATCATCCGCAAAAAGCCTCAGTGAACTTCCGATGTCATCCACAAGGTCATTTATGTATATTGTGAATAGCAACGGTCCTACGACACTTCCCTGCGGCACGCCTGAAATCACTCTTACTTCGGAAGACTTCTCTCCATTGAGAATGTCATGCTGCGTTCTGTTATCTAGGAACTCTTCAATCCAATCACACAACTGGTCTGGTAGTCCATATGCTCTTACTTTGTTCATTAAACGACTGTGAGGAACTGTGTCGAACACCTTGCGGAAGTCAAGAAACACGGCATCTACCTGTGAACTCGTGTCTATGGCCCTCTGAGTCTCGTGGACGATTAGCGCGAGCTGCGTTTCACACGACCGTCTTTTTCGAAACCCATGCTGATTCCTTCAGGGTAGATTTCTAGTCTCCAGAAAAGTCATTGTACTCGAACATAATACATGTTCCAAAATTCTACAACTGATCGACGTTAGAGATATAGGTCTATAGTTCTGCACATCAGTTCGGCGTCCCTTCTTGAAAACGGGGATGACCTGTGCCCTTTTCCAATCCTTTGGAACGCTACGCTCGTCTAGACACCTATGGTACACCGCTGCAAGAAGAGGGGCAAGTTCCTTCGCGTACTCTGTGTAAAATCGAACTGGTATCCCATCAGGTCCAGCAGCCTTTCCTCTTTTGAGCGATTTTAATTGTTTCTCTATCCCTCTGTCGTCTATTTCGATATCTACCATTTTGTCATCTGTGCGACAATCTAGAGAAGGAACTACAGTGCAGTCTTCCTCTGTGAAACAGCTTTGGAAAAACACATTTAGTATTTCGGCCTTTAGTCTGTCATCCTCTGTTTCAGTACCATTTTGGTCACAGAGTGTCTGGACATTTTGTTTTGATCCACCTACCGCTTTGACATAACCAAAATTTCTTAGCCTGGTGCTAGAGAAGAATACTGAAGATTAGTTGGATATATCGAGTAACTGATGACAAGATACTGATTCGAATTACGAATAAAAGAGAGACGTGACAGGACTTGACCAAAGAAGAGATAGAGTGCTAGAACACATCCTGAGGCATCAATAAATCATCTGTCTGGTTATGGATGGAAGTGTTCGGGATAAAAATTGCAGAGGGAGAGGAAGGCCTGAATGCAGTAAGCAGATTCAAAAGAATGTAGGATGCAGTAATTATTCAGAGATGAGGAGACTTGCAGAGGATGAATTAGCGTGGAGAGCTGCATCGGGACAGTCTTCGAGCAGAAGACCACAACAACAACAACGGACAAATAGAAAAATAGAAATATTTACTCAAACTAATATTAATGATCACAAGGTATATAACTATCACAAAAGAGAAAACATACGTTTCACAAAAATACCACATTACTACCATTCCCAAATTGGTCACATTAGTAAGGCATGTTTGTCTCATTAAAGAGCAAGAAGAGGGAACTCACGATTGCTTTTTTTCCATTTTTATTTATTTATTTAATTATTTATTGTTCCGTGGGACCACATTTAGGAGAAGTCTCCATGGTCATGGAACGAGTCAATACATGAAATTATAACACGATTGTAGAAACAGATGATATGAAATATAAGAAACATATTCAGGCGACAAGTCGTAAGTTTAAATAAAGAAAATCAAGAATGTAACACTGGAATTTGCTTAATTTTTTAGCTCTTCCAGGAGCTCCTCGACAGAATAGAAGGAGTGAGCCATGAGGAAACTCTTCAGTTTAGACTTAAAAGTGTTTGGGCTACTGCTAAGGTTTTTGAGTTCTTGTGGTAGCTTATTGAAAATGGATGCAGCAAAATACTGCACTCCTTTCTGCACAAGAGTCAAGGAAGTGCATTCCACATGCAGATTTGATTTCTGCCTAGTATTAACTGAGTGAAAGCTGCTAACTCTTGGGAATAAGCTAATATTTCTAACAACAAACGACATTAAAGAAAATACATACTGTGAGGGCAATGTCAAAATTCCCAGACTATTGAATAGGGGTCGACAAGAGGTTTTCGAACTTACACCATACATAGCTCGAACAGCCCGTTTTTGAGCCAAAAATACCCTTTTTGAATCAGAAGAATTACCCCAAAAAATAATACCATATGACATAAGCGTATGAAAATATGCGAAGTATACTACTTTTCGTGTTGAAGTGTCACTTATTTCAGATACTGTTCTAATGGTAAATAAAGCGACATTTAGTTTCTGAACAAGATCCTGAACATGGGCTTTCCACAACAGCTTACTATCTATCCATACGCCTAGGAACTTGAACTGTTCCGTCTCGCTTATAACATGCCCATTCTGTCTGATTAAAATGTCAGTTCTTGTTGAATTGTGAGCTAGAAACTGTAAAAACTGAGTCTTACTGTGATTTAGCATCAAATTATTTTCCAAAAGCCACGAACTTATATCATGAACTACATTATTTGATAATGTTTCAATATTACACACAAGATCCTTCGCTACCAAGGTGGTGTCATCAGCAAACAGAAATATTTTT
Organism: Schistocerca nitens; assembly: GCF_023898315.1. Taxonomy (NCBI): domain Eukaryota; kingdom Metazoa; phylum Arthropoda; class Insecta; order Orthoptera; family Acrididae; genus Schistocerca; species Schistocerca nitens. Next base: position 17,518,658 of record NC_064622.1, read on the forward strand.
GAATCACCTGTAATACTAGAAGGCATATCATTTATATAAATAAGAAACAGCAGTAGCCCCAGCACCGACCCTTGGGGAACGCCCCATTTAACAGTGACCCATTGGGACTGAACATCATTACCACTCTCAATATTGCGGAGGATTACCTTCTGCTTTCTGTTCTTAAAGTAGGAGGCGAACCAATTGTAAGCTACTCCCCTTACTCCATAATGTTCCAACTTCTGCAGTAATATTTTGTGGTCAACACAGTCAAAAGCCTTCGTTAAATCAAAGAAAACACCTAACGTTCGCAACCTTTTATTTAATCCGTCCAAAACCTCACAGAGAAAAGAGACTATAGCATTTTCAGTTGTTAAGCCATTTCTAAAACCAAACTGTACATTTGACAGCAAATTATGTGAATTTAAATGCTGCAGTAACCTTGTATATACAACCCTCTCGATAACTTTAGCAAACACCGATGGCATAGAAATAGGTCTATAATTGTCAACATTATCCCTGTCTCCCTTTTTATAAAGTGGTTTCACTACCGAGTACTTTAATCGTTCAGGAAACCGACCACTCCTAAAGGAAAAGTTACAGATATGGCTAAGTACTGAGCTAACATACGTGGAACAATACTTCAGTATTCTGCTAGATACCCCGTCATATCCATGAGAGTTCTTGGTCTTTAGTGATTTAATTATTAACTCAATCTCCCTCTTGTCAGTATCATGGAGGAGCATTTCAGGTAACAGTCTCGGAACACTTTTTTCTAAGAGCGCTATATGATTCCCTGTTGGGACTAGGTTTCTATTTAGTTCACCTGCTATATTCAGAAAGTGATTATTAAGTACTGTACATATATGCGACTTATCAGTAACACGGACATCCCCACTACGCACTGATTCTATATTCTCGATCTGTCTCTGCAGACCAGCCACTTCCTTTACGACTGACCATATGGTTTTAATTTTATCCTGAGACTTAGCTATTCTATCTGCATACCACATACTTTTTGCCTTCCTAATAACTTTTTTAAGCACCTTACAATACTGTTTGTAATGGGCTGCTGCATTTAGATTGTGACTGTTTCTAACGTTTTGATATAATTGCCACTTTGTTCTACAAGATATTCTTATCCCTTTAGTCAGCCACCCAGGCTGCCTGTTTGTGCTAGTACCCTGTTTTGAACGTTCTAACGGAAAGCAGCTTTCAAAGAGCACGAGAAAAGTCTTGAGGAAAGCATTACATTTATCGTCTACTGTATCAGCACTATAAACATCTTGCCACTCTTGTTCCTTGATAAGGTTTACAAAAGTCTGTACAGCAACTGGATCAGCTTTCCTAAAAAGTTGGTAACTATATTTAACATGTGTTGCAGCACAAAAATCTTTTAGACTTAAAATTTGTGCATCATGATCTGGAAGGCCATTCACCTTTTTGCTAACAGAATGCCCTTCTAATAATGACGAATGAACAAAAATATTGTCTATGGTTGTTCTACTGTTCCCTTGCACTCTCGTTGTAAAGAATACGGTTTGCATAAGATTATATGAATTAAGGAGGTCTACCAGCATCCTTTTCCTTGCACAATCACTTATACAATTAATATTGAAGTCACCACATATAACTAACTTTTTGTATTTCCTATAAAGTGAACCAAGAACCTCCTCTAGCTTTAGCAAAAATGTTGTGAAATCGGAGTCTGGGGATCTATAAATAACAACAGTAAGCAGTTTAGCTCCACTAAATTTAACCACACCTGCACAACATTCAAACACCTTTTCAGTGCAGTACTTTGAAACATCAATTGACTCAAATGGGATACCGTTTTTCACATACATGGCTACTTCCCCACACCGCAAAGAGCTCCTAGAAAAGCTGCCAGCCAACCTGTATCCTGGTAAAGGAAGCCTCTGAATTATCTCCTTATTTAAGAAGTGTTCAGATATACCAATAATTTCAGAGTCAACATCTATAAGCAGTTAACTAACTTTATCTCTAATACCTTGTATATTTTGATGAAATATACTAATTCCCTCATTAATCGGATACCCAAGCTTTGTAGAAAGTGGTTTCTTTGTTAGAGAGACTTCCCTTAAGCAGGAATACCTATCAGCTGACTTCAATCTAAAAAAGGTACAGCTCTAACACCCACAACTACCGGAATTTTCCCATGAGTGATCCCACCACCCCCACCTATGCTGTCACCTATAAGTTTTGCCAACCTCCCCTTCCCATAGCTGTTGAGGTGCAGGCCATGTCTAGTGAAACCCGTCCTGCTGATAGACTCCACCGACACCACTGAAATGTGACTCATGCCTTCTGTCATCAGCGCACCCCCAAGTCTCATGTTATTACGCCTGACGGCTGTATTAAGATGAGGCCGATCGTGACGCTGAAACAGTTGCACGAAATGCACATTCGTGTTGCCAGTCTGAGTGGCTATCTTTTCCAGGTCACCATCTATGTCATACTCCCCATCCCTATCAATACTATTACCAGCCCCACCCACAGTCACTACCTGATCCTCTTTAGTAAAATCCCTACATAACCCCCCATGTTAAAAGTCACCTGAGCCAATCCTGCATTAGGCTGTCTCAACTTGATTTCTAACTAAGAAGTTTACGATACACAATGGCGTAGCACTACAAGCGTCAGACGTAATCCAAATAACAGTTGTGAGTTTGGATTTTTTACAGTTCTCAAACATCATTTGTGACTAAAGCGTAGCGTTACTGTTCTTTACCAATCGTTACTGATGTTCTTGATGTATGTGAATGATCTCCCTTCTTATCTAAACAAGGAGCTAAACTGACACTGTTTGGTGATGATACAAGCATCATTATTAATCCAGTAAAAGAAACTCCAATAGAAAATGATTCAAATAATGTCTTTAGAAAAGTTATTGATTAGTTTTCTGTAAGAGAGCTTTCTCTGAACTTTGAAAAAACACAGTACATCCAATTTTATACAGCAAGCAATACAGTTCCTTCAATAAATACAGTATAAGACACCAACAGAAGTTAGTAGCCAGGGTAGAGGATACTAACTTTTTGGGTGTACATATAGATGAGAATCTTAATTGGAAAATTCGTATTTTGGATCTCCTAAAGCGACTAGGTTCAGCAACTTTTGCAATCAGAGTAACTGCTAATTTTGAGGATATAGAAATTAGCAAGCTATCATACTTTGCACACTTTCACTCTCTGATGTCGTACGGAATAATATTTAGGGGTAACTCAACACTTAGCCAAAAAGTATTCACTGCTCGAAAGAAGTGCTTAGAATAATGTGTGGCGCTCATAGTCGCACATCTTGTTGGCATCTGTTTAACAGGTTAGGAATTCTTACAACAGCCTCACACTACATTTACTCAGTAATGAAATTTGTTTTCAATAACATGGACCAATTTAAAAACAACAGTGACATTTATGATAATAATACCAGAAGAAACAAGGACTTGGACTATCCTCTACTTAACCAATCTTTGACACAGAAAGGGGTAAAACCTGGTACTGTAAAACTTTTCGATAAACTACCAGGTGAAATAAAATGTCTGACAGGCAGCAGTAATGGGTTCAAAAATAAATTGAAATCATATGTCCTTGACAACTCCTTCTACACCATATATGAATTGTTGAAAAAAAATTAATAAATCTATAGGTATAATAGATGCATGTTGTGCCATTTAAGGGAATGGGGTAGGTAATAAAGATTTTAAGCTTAAAAAGAAAAGAAAAGATTGATTCATGTGTGCATTTCGTATGCACTTGAGACGTTCCACATCATAACGGTTGCCGTGAGACTGATCAGTGGAACACGTAACTGTCTAACTAACGGCTTTCAGACACTCCCGAAGACAAAAAGGCTGGACAAAATTATACAGCGTGTGACAAAAAAAAATATCGCCGATATATCGTAGAATATTGTGTGGGGTGGCAAACAGGTAATACAGCTTGTTGACCAATAGGATTTCTCGCAAATGAACTGTACCAATTCTTTGAGAGACGATGGCCCTTTATCGTTTCCCAGTACAAAGTACGACGCCTCGAAAATAGAATGTACCAGTACTTTTGGGGCCAGAAAAGAGCTAGGCGTACCACTGCAGGATACCCACAGAGTCGTCACAGTACACGTGTGAACAAAAGGCAACGTGAGTGTTATACAGAGGAATCAGATAAGAAGCTGTGTAAAGGCTGTGTTTACTTCAGTGACTTCACTCTAGTCTGTCGGATGCCAGCACTGCAGGCTTCTGTGGGCAAAGACAGCGGTACCTGTAAGGCACGTGACCCGGTCATCCCCACGTGCCTCCAGATTAACACGATACGTATGCTCACCTTCATGTCTCGCCGTTTCACCGTACCGGACTGATAAACTGCTCTGAGGGCTGCAGACATATATCGCCCGGAGCCGTGCAGATATGATACAGCCGGAGAGTATCTGCGACCAACAGGTTTCTCCACGCTATCGTCGCAGCCGATCTGTGAATTCATGTTAGAAGATATCGATACCAATCAACTGCGGGCTGGTATTCACAGATGTCCTTATCAGAGCAGCTTCGTCATGTAGTGATCGATACGTTGCGACAGATTTTCTACTTTGATGGTAGGAAAAGAATGTGTGTGTGTGTGTGTGTGTGTGTGTGTGTGTGTGAGAGAGAGAGAGAGAGAGAATGAGAGAGAGAGAGAGAGAGAGAACCGGTGTGTTCCTGGCATGTTGGGTCCAAGTAACAGAGTTCAAAAAATGTCTCTGAGCACTATGGGACTTAACATCTGTGGTCATCAGTCACCTAGAACTTAGAACTACTTAACCCTAACTAACCTAAGGACATCACACACATCCATGCCCGAGGCAGGATTCGAACCTGCGACCGTAGCGGTCTTGCGGTTCCAGACTGCAGCGCCTTTAACCGCACGGCCACTTCGGCCACCGTGAACAACAGCGAGAGTTCGAGTTGCCGAAAGTTTGGCCACCGTCCGGTGGAGTTTAACTGTATTTTGGTTATTTGAAGTCCAAGTGGACCAGCGGAATTTTCCGCCTTGTGGCCGTCAGCATTCCGGTTACCTGCCCTGGCCGCTGACGTGAAATTCAGGCAGTGTCCTTTCCTCGCCGTGTTGTCGTTGTCCAACACGTGTGTGTCGTTTTGACAGATTATGCTTACTTGGTTGTGGGCGGCTACGCCTTTTACGTTTTGGCTTTGGAGTTCATTGTGTACTGGTCGGGTGGAAAAGCAAGTCGTCTTGTCGGTGGGTCCGCTGACTGTCTCTTGGTTGGGTTGCCGGCGGATCGGATATAGTTGGGCCGACTACATGTCTCCCCTAAGTGAACGTTAATATTTCAAGTGCAGACCGACACCCGGAAACTTCTGAGCGCCACTGGCTGTACTGCCTTTTCTTATTGGTGTTTCAGTATGTATTTTAATGGCTCATAGCCGATGGTTCGAATTTGTATGCTTATAGTTCGGTTATAATAGTGGGCCTTAAGCCGTTTTAAAATTTAAATTCCTTACTTGTTAAATCTTAGATTGTTTGGCCCTTCAGCCTCATTTAGAAAAAAATATTTAAGGATAAAGCCTTGGGCTTTTTGCCATGTAAAAATTTATTGTAGTTGTGTTTTGAATCATGGGCCTCCAGCCCTTTTAAAAGTAAAATTCCTTAGTGTTAAGTCATAGATTGTTTGGGCCTTCAGCCTCCTTTTTTAAAAATTATTTAAGTATAAAGTTTTGGGCCTTCCGCCTTTAGAAATTTATTATAGTTGTGTTTTTAAATCTTGGGCAACGGCCTTGCCGCAGTGGCTACACCGGTTCCCGTGAGATCACCGAAGTTAAGCGCTGTCGGGCGTGGCCGGCGCTTGGATGGGTCACCATCCCGCCGCCATGTGCTGTTGCCATTCTTCGGGGTGCACTCAGCCTCGTGATGCCAATTGAGGAGCTACTCGACCGATTAGTAGCGGCTTCGGTCAAAGAATACCGTCCTAACGGTCGGGAGTGCGGTGTGCTGACCACACGCCCCTCCTTATCCGCATCTTCCTCGGAAGATGACACGGCGGCCGGACGGTCCCGGAAGGGCCACTTGTGGCCTAAAGACGGAGCTTTTTTTTTTTTTTTTAAATCTTGGGTCTTCAGCCGTTTTAAAATTAAAATTCCTTGACGAAATAAATCTCGGATGAACAGCCTGGTATGAGTGTGCATAGGATGATGGTAACGTGGTCGATTGCCTAAATATTGTGCCCTATGCACACTCATACCAGGCTGTTCACCCGAGATTTGTTTCGTCATAAAATACGCCTGGAGAAATTGAACATACATTAAAATTCCTTTCAAATTCTGAAGGTGGCAGGGCTAAAATACAGGGAGCGAAAGGCTATTTACAATTTGTACAGAAACCAGATGACAGTTATAAAGAGTCGAGGGGCATGAAAGGGAAGCAGCGGTTGGGAAGGGAGTGAGACAGGGTTGTAGCCTGTCCCCGATGTTATTCAATCTGTATATTGAGCAATCAATAAATGAAACAAAAGAAAAGTTCGGAGTAGGCATTAAAATCCATGGACAAGAAATAAAAAGTTTAAGGTTCGCCGATGACATTGTAATTCTGTCAGAGACAGCAAAGGACTTGGAAGAGCAGTTGAACGGAATGGACAGTATCTTGAAAGGAGGATATAAGATGAACATCAACAAAAGCAAAACGAGGATAATGGATTGTGGTCAAATTACGTCGGGTGATGCTGAGGGAATTAGATTAGGAAATAAGGCACTTAAAGTAGTAAAGGAGTTTTGCTATTTGGGGAGCAAAATAACTGATGATGGTCGAAGTAGAGAGGATATAAAATGTAGACTGGCAATGGCAAGGAAAGCGTTTCTGAAGAAGAGAAATTTGTTAACATCGACTATAGATTTAAGTGTCAGGAAGTCGTTTCTGAAAGTATTTGTATGGAGGAGGAGGAGATTAGTGTTTGACGTCCCGTCGACAACGAGGTCATTAGAGACGGAGCGCAAGCTCGGCTGAGGGAAGGATGGGCAAGGAAATCGGCCGTGCCCTTTCAAAGGAACCATCCCCGCATTTGCCTGAAGCGATTTAGGGAAATCACGGAAAACCTAAATCAGGATGGCCGGAGACGGGATTGAACCGTCGTCCTCCCGAATGCGAGTCCAGTGTGCTAACAACTGCGCCACCTCGCTCGGTATATTTGTATGGAGTGTAGCCATGTATGTAAGTGAAACGTGGACGATAAATAGTTTAGACAAGAAGAGAATAGAAGCTTTCGAAATGTGGTGCCACAGAAGAATGCTGAAGATTAGATGGGTAGATCACATAACTAATGCGGAGGTATTGAATAGAATTGGGGAGAAGAGGAGTTTGTGGCACAACTTGACAAGAAGAAGGGACCGGTTGGTAGGACATGTTCTGAGGCATCAAGGGATCACAAATTTTGCATTGGAGGGCAGCGTGGAGGGTAAAAATCGTAGAGGGAGACCAATAGATGAATACACTAAGCAGATTCAGAAGGGTGTAGGTTGCAGTAAGTACTGGGAGATGAAGAAGCTTGCACAGGATAAAGTAGCATGGAGAGCTGCATCAAACCAGTCTCAGGACTGAAGACAACAACAACATCGAAATCGATATATATTTCAACTACGTTCTGTTTCTTTTCGTCTTAGTTTCGTATGTTTTTAGCTCATCGATCTCAGTGTCATCGCTGTCCCATTGTACGGTGTGTTCAAAAAGTCTCTCTCCAGTGTCGTATGATTGTTAGCCGCGCGTGCCGTATGCCGCAGTGAATATACCGAAATGAAACTCAGTGAAATACAAGTTATTAATTTATTTAATATTCATTTACACTTACAAATTTTCACATTAAATGTTGAAAGTGTCCTCGCTGTTGTTGAATGTTGTTGTTGTTGTGGTCTTCAGTCCTCAGACTGGTTTGATGCAGCTCTCCATGCTACTCTATCCTGTGCAAGCTTCTTCATCTCCCAGTACCTACTGCAACCTACATCCTTCTGAATCTGCTTAATGTATTGATCTCTTGGTCTCCCTCTACGATTTCTACCCTCCACGCTGCCCTCCAATGCGAAATTTGTGATCCCTTGATGCCTCAAAACATGTCCTACCAACCGATCCCTTCTTCTAGTCAAGTTGTGCCACAAACTTCTCTTCTCCCCAATCCTATTCAATACCTCCTCAATAGTTACGTGATCGACCCACCTTATCTTCAGCATTCTTCTGTAGCACCACATTTCGAAAGCTTCTGTTCTCTTCTTGTCCAAACTGGTTATCGTCCATGTTTCACTTCCATACATGGCTACACTCCATACAAATACTTTCAGAAACGACTTCCTGACACTTAAATCTATACTCGATGTTAACAAATTTCTCTTCTTCAGAAATGATTTTCTTGCCATTGCCAGTCTACATTTTATATCCTCTCTACTTCGACCATCATCAGTTATTTTACTCCCTAAATAGCAAAACTCCTTTACTGCTTTAAGTGTCTCATTTCCTAATCTAATCCCCTCAGCATCACCTGATTTAATTTGACTACATTCCATTATCCTCGTTTTGCTTTTGTTGATGTTCATCTTATATCCTCCTTTCAAGACACTGTCCATTCCGTTCAACTGCTCTTCCAAGTCCTTTGCTGTCTCTGACAGAATTACAATGTCATCGGCGAACCTCAAAGTTTTTACTTCTTCTCCATGAATTTTAATACCTACTCCGAATTTTTCTTTTGTTTCCTTTACTGCTTGCTCAATATACAGATTGAATAACATCGGGGAGAGGCTACAACCCTGTCTCACTCCTTTCCCAACCACTGCTTCCCTTTCATGCCCCTCGACTCTTATAACTGCCATCTGGTTTCTGTACAAATTGTAAATAGCCTTTCGCTCCCTGTATTTTACCCCCGCCACCTTCAGAATTTGAAAGAGAGTATTCCAGTTAACGTTGTCAAAAGCTTTCTCTAAGTCTACAAATGCTAGAAACGTAGGTTTGCCTTTTCTTAATCTTTCTTCTAAGATAAGTCGTAAGGTTAGTATTGCCTCACGTGTTCCAACATTTCTACGGAATCCAAACTGATCTTCCCCGAGGTCCGCTTCTACCAGTTTTTCCATTCGTCTGTAAAGAATTCGCGTTAGTATTTTGCAGCTGTGACTTATTAAACTGATAGTTCGGTAATTTTCACATCTGTCAACACCTGCTTTCTTTGGTTTTGGAATTATTATATTCTTCTTGAAGTCTGTGGGTATTTCGCCTGTCTCATACATCTTGCTCACCAGATGGTAGAGTTTTGTCATGACTGGCTCTCCCAAGGCCATCAGTAGTTCTAATGGAATGTTGTCTACTCCCGGGGCCTTGTTTCGACTCAGGTCTTTCAGTGCTCTGTCAAACTCTTCACGCAGTATCTTATCTCCCATTTCATCTTCATCTACATCCTCTTCCATTTCCATAATACTGTCCTCAAGTACATCGCCCTTGTATAAACCCTCTATATACTCCTTCCACCTTTCTGCCTTCCCTTCTTTGCTTAGAACTGGGTTGCCATCTGAGCTCTTGATATTCATACAAGTGGTTCTATTCTCTCCAAAGGTCTCTTTAATTTTCCTGTAGGCAGTATCTATCTTACCCCTAGTGAGACAAGCCTCTACTTCCTTACATTTGTCCTCTAGCCATCCTTGCTTAGCCATTTTGCACTTTCTGTCGATCTCATTTTTGAGACGTTTGTATTCCCTTTTGCCTGCTTCATTTACTGCATTTTTATATTTTCTCCTTTCATCAATTAAATTCAATATTTCTTCTGTTACCCAAGGATTTCTATTAGCCCTCGTCTTTTTACCTACTTGATCCTCTGCTGCCTTCACTACTTCATCCCTCAGAGCTACCCATTCTTCTTCTACTGTATTTCTTTCCCCCATTCCTGTCAATTGTTCCCTTATGCTCTCCCTGAAACTCTCTACAACCTCTGGTTCTTTCAGTTTAGCCAGGTCCCATCTCCTTAAATTCCCACCTTTTTGCAGTTTCTTCAGTTTCAACCTGCAGTTCATAACCAATAGATTGTGGTCAGAATCCACATCTGCCCCTGGAAATGTCTTACAATTTAAAACCTGGTTCCTAAATCTCTGTCTTACCATTATATAATCTATCTGATACCTATTAGTATCTCCAGGATTCTTCCAGGTATACAACCTTCTTTTATGATTCTTGAACCAAGTGTTAGCTATGATTAAGTTATGCTCTGTGCAAAATTCTACAAGGCGGCTTCCTCTTTCATTTCTTCCCCCCAATCCATATTCACCTACTATGTTTCCTTCTCTCCCTTTTCCTACTGACGAATTCCAGTCACCCATGACTATTAAATTTTCGTCTCCCTTCACTACCTGAATAATTTCTTTTATCTCGTCATACATTTCATCAATTTCTTCATCATCTGCAGAGCTAGTTGGCATATAAACTTGTACTACTGTAGTAGGCATGGGCTTTGTGCCTATCTTGGCCACAATAATGCGTTCACTATGCTGTTTGTAGTGGCTAACCCGCACTCCTATTTTTTTATTCATTATTAAACCTACTCCTGCATTACCCCTATTTGATTTTGTATTTATAACCCTGTAATCACCTGACCAAAAGTCTTGTTCCTCCTACCACCGAACTTCACTAATTCCCACTATATCTAACTTTAACCTATCCATTTCCCTTTTTAAATTTTCTAACCTACCTGCCCGATTAAGGGATCTGACATTCCACGCTCCGATCCGTAGAATGCCAGTTTTCTTTCTCCTGATAACGACGTCCTCTTGAGTAGTCCCCGCCCGGAGATCCGAATGGGGGACTATTTTACCTCCGGAATATTTTACCCAAGAGGACGCCATCATCATTTAATCATACAGTAAAGCTGCATGTCCTCGGGAAAAATTACGGCTGTAGTTTCCCCTTGCTTTCAGCCGTTCGCAGTACCAGCACAGCAAGGCCGTTTTGGTTAATGTTACAAGGCCAGATCAGTCAATCATCCAGACTGTTGCCCCTGCAACTACTGAAAAGGCTGCTGCCCCTCTTCAGGAACCACATGTTTGTCTGGCCTCTCAACAGATACCCCTCCGTTGTGGTTGCACGTACGGTACGGCCATCTGTATCGCTGAGACACGCAAGCCTCCCCACCAACGGCAAGGTCCATGGTTCATGGGGGAAGTGTTGTTGAATACACAATTAAATTCGTCTAACCATGTTTCCAAACACAAGCTGTAACATTTCTTCCGTAACAGAAGCCGTGAAAGTGGATATTGCAGTTTTCAATTCATCGATGGATTTTGGACGGTTTTTATAGACAGTTGCTTTCGCTGCGCCCCAGAAGAAAAAGTCAGCTGGTGTTAAGTCAGGCGGTCGTGGAGGCAAAAATCCGTGTGAAATTATGCGATCACCAAAAACATCAGAAAGCAGTGACATTGAAACGCGAGCTGTATGCGCGGTTGTACCATCTTGTTGAAAATAATCGTTCAGTATTTCACTTAACACACGTTCTCCTATGAATGGGTACAGAATATCACTGCAGTGTCGTTGTGCGTTTATTGTTTCGTTGAAAAATATGGGACCCACAATGCGACGTCTAGCAATTGCAACCCAAACTCCTACTTTCACAGAATGAAGTGGCTCCTCATGAATACACAATGGATTTGCAGTACTCCACATACGAGAATTTTGCGAGTTCATGTACCCGGATAAATGAAACCACGCCTCATCAGTGAAAAACGTTTCATTAAGAATATCCCTTCCATTTTGTTGAACGAAATTTCTGAACCATTGCCAATAATGCGGTCTCTTGCCATGATCAGTATTTTTCAGTTCTTGCACGACTGTCACTTCGTATGGGAAAATCCTTACAGCTGTGTGGGCCATTCCGACACTAACTTCGATTTTCTGAGCGAGTTTTCTTACTGACTTGTGCGGACTCGTGGACATTTTATCGGAAATATCGAGTAGTTTATCCTCAGACAAAACGCTAGGACGACCACTTCTCGGTGCATCTGTCACTGAACCCGTACTTCGAAATTTGTTAGTCAAATCTGGCACAGTATCGCGATGTGGGAGTGTTGTCTCCGGGAAAACTGAATTAAGTGTTTGACGAACTGAAACTGTGTATTTACTGCCAGCTTTGAACATTTGTTCGACTAAAAACACACGTTCTTTAATAGTTAGCATTTTAACAGTGACAGAAACGAAACAAACGAACATAGGAACTAAAGTTAAACGTTCACGTCAACACGTAACGGACCACACCAACGATACTACTGACGCTGCCAGAGATAAACGAAACAGTGGAATGTTGGGAGAGTCCACTTGAAGGGAAGTAACCCAGGCAGACGAACAATCACACGGCACTGTGGAGAGACTTTTTGAACACCCCGTATGTTATAAATATTATTTACATGCGAACACGAGCGGCAATCAGTGAGGACTCCCGAATTTTATTTTGATGCGATGAAGCTTGCTTAAAACTGACTTTTGATGTCATTTGAAACTATATAAATAATAATTTTATTCAAAAGACACGCAGTTGTTCTGAGATAAGGCTTGGGCAAATTCTTAAGAATGACGCAACAAGCCAGTGGGCGCTGGTCGAATCTAACGTCTATCAGTTGTAGAATTTTGGAACACGTATTATGTTCGAGTATAATGACTTTTCTGGAGACTAGAAATCTACTCATTAGGAATCAGCATGGGTTTCGAAAAAGACGATCGTGTGAAACCCAGCTCGCACTATTCGTCTACGAGACTCAGAGGGCCATAGACACGAGTTCACAGGTAGATGCCGTGTTTCTTGACTTCCGCAAGGCGTTCGACACAGTTCCCCACAGTCGTTTAATGAACAAAGTAAGAGCATATGGACTATCAGACCAATTGTGTGATTGGATTGAAGTGTTCCTAGATAACAGAACGCAGCATGTCATTCTCAATGGAGAGAAGTCTTCCGAAGTAAGAGTGATTTCAGGTGTGCCGCAAGGGAGTGTCGTAGGACCGTTGCTATTCACATTATACATAAATGACCTTGTGGATGACATCGGAAGTTCACTGAGGCTTTTGCGGATGATGCAGTGGTATATCGAGAGGTTCTAACAATGGAAAATTCTACTGAAATGCAGGGGATCTGCAGCGAATTGACGCATGGTGCAGGGAATTGCAATTGAATCTCAATGTAGACGAGTGTGATGTGCTGCGAATACATAGAAAGAAAGATCCCTTATCACTTAGCTACAATATAGCAGGTCAGCAACTGGAAACAGTTAATTCCATAAATTATCTGGGAGTGCGCATTAGGAGTGATTTAAAATGGAATGATAATATAAAGTTGATCGTCGGTAAAGCAGATGCCAGACTGAGATTCACTGGAAGAATCCTAAGGAAATGCAATCCGAAAACAAAGGAAGTAGGTTACAGTACGCTTGTTCGCCCACTGCTTGAATACTGCTCAGCAGTGTGGGATCCGTACCAGAGAGTGTTGATAGAAGAGATAGAGAAGATCCAACGGATAGCTCGCGCTTCGTTACAGGATCATTTAGTAATCGCGAAAGCGTTACGGAGATGATAGATAAGCTCCAGTTGAAGACTCTGCAGGAGAGACGCTCAGTAGCTCGGTACGGGCTTTTGTTGAAGTTTCTAGAACATACCTTCACCGAGGAGTCAAGCAGTATATTGCTCCCTCCTAAGTATATCTCGCGAAGAGACCATGAGGATAAAATCAGAGAGATTAGAGCCCACACAGAGGCGTACCGACAATCCTTCTTTCCACGAACAATACGAGACTGGAATGGAAGGGAGCACCGATAGAGGTACTGAAGGTACCCTCCGCCACACACCGTCAGGTGGCTTGCGGAGTATGGATGTAGACGTAGATGTGCGACAATCGTATGTTACGCTGGCTCCATGTCGGACTGCAGGGGAACGTTAGGGCCGACGTACCCGTAAGCTGGGTTCCGGTCGAGTACAGTGGGGGATCGCCGTGTTGCGCACCAAACAGAACGTGACGGCTCCACAGCTGCGCCTGCCATCCGAGGACACGCAATGGCCTCCCTGCAACAACACTGTGTGAGACCATTGGTCGTAGACTAGCAGCAGCTGCACTGGCGAATCAACGCCGTTAACACAAAAAGAGGAACGGGTGCGTCTGTAGTGAGCGGTACCGCCAGCAGGCAGCTCTGTCTGTCCAGCGGTGAATCGCGCTTCTCCAGTACTTGCGACGACCGCCGTGAGAGAGTACGGTGCCGTGACGTGGGGAGATATTCTGGAAAACACGGAGGTGTCAGTCCTGGCGTCAGGTTGCGGGCGGCCATCGCCGCTGACTTGAGGTCACGGCTTCAGGCGCTAACAAAGAGAATTAAAAATGGTAAAGGTTTCTCAAAGGTGCGGCGAGCATTTAACAATTTGCAAATGGTGCAACTTTGTGTGATAGACCAGCCGCGACATGGAGGCAGCGTCCATTGAGGACGGATAATTTTACTAACAAGGGAACCTCCCCATCGCACCCCCCTCAGATTTACTTGTAAGTTGCCACAGTGGATAGACCTTGAAAAACTGAACACAGATCAATCGAGAAAACAAGAAGAAGTTGTGTGGAACTATGAAAAAAATAAGCAAAATATACAAACTGAGTAGTCCATGCACAAGATAAGCAACAGCAAGGATAATGTCAGCTCAGGAGCGCCTTGGTCCCGTGGTTAGCGTGAGGAGCTGCGGAACGAGAGGTCTTTGGTTCAAGTCTTCATTCGCGAGAAAAGTTTAATTTTTTATTTTCAGACAATTATCAAAGTTTAGGCACTCACACATAATCAACTTCGCTCTCCAAAATTCCAGGACATGTTCAGATTTGCTTGGACATATGCAGTATTTGACGGTCTACACACGGAAAAATTTGAAAACGTTAAAAACATATGTTTTGACAGAGCACAGGGAAAAGTGTGCGACTGTGAGACTTTTGGATTCATTTGTTGCAGTTTATGCGACAAACTCTTATGTTTTCATCGCTTTTTTGGGAGTAATTATCACATCCACAAGAAAACCTAAATCGGGCAACGTAGAAGAATCTTTTTACCCATTCGCCAAGTGTACAAGTTAGGTGGGTCGACAACATACTCCTGTCATGTGACGCACATGCCGTCACCAGTGTCGTATAGAATATATCAGACGTGTTTTCCTGTGGAGTAATCGGTTGACCTATGACCTTGCGATCAAATGTTTTCGGTTCCCATTGGAGAGGCTCGTCCTTTCGTCTACTAATAGCACGGTTTTGCGGTGTGGTCGCAAAACAGAGACACTAAACTTATTACAGTGAACAGAGACGTCTATTAACGAATGGACAGATCATAACTTTGCGAAAATAAAAATAAAAATCTTTCGCTCAAGGGGAGACTTGAACCAAGGACCACTCGTTTCTCAGCTGCTCACGCTAACCACGGGACCACGGCGCTCCTGAGCTGAGACTATCCTTGATGTTGCCTATCTTGCACATGGACTACTCAGTTTGTATATTTTGCTTATTTTTTTATAGTTCCACACAACTTCTTCCTGTTTTCTCGATTGATCTGTGTTCAGTTTTTCAAGGCCTATCCACTGTGCCAACTTATAACTAAATTTGAGGGGGGTGCGATGGGGAGGTTCCCTTGCAAGAAGAGCACAGTGTCGTGCGTCACAGGAAACTTCACTGCTTTTATACGACAATTTTACCTTGCACAAATCCACCTTCTTGCAGATTGTTTTCAGATCAGCGTGCTATTAGGCCACTAAGCACGCTGGCAGATGTCATTGTTCGGAAACGGAAACCTATCAGACGGGCACAGTCTTAATTGCAAATCATTGCATATAACTGAGAAACGATCGGAATAAACATCACAGGGAGGTTCGGACACTTAACCGTTTCAGATTTGAATTTTTTTTCTGGAAGACGGGAGATTTTTCTTTATGTGCTAATGCTCGTTAGGTGGTGATGTTAATGATTTCAGGTGCAACATTTATGCAAAAGCCGGCCGGTGTGGCCGAGCGGTTCTAGGCGCTTCAGTCTGGAACCGCCCTGCTCCTACGGTCGCAGGTTCGAATCCTGCCACGAGCATGGATGTGTGTGATGTCCTTAGGTTAGTTAGGTTTAAGTAGTTCTAAGTTCTAGGGGACTGGGGACCTCAGATGTTGAGTCCCATAGTGCTCAGAGCCATTTGAACCATTTATGCAAAAATACGAGGGTTGGAACTTTAATAGTGGCAACTATTAATTTACAGCTCGTACAAAATAGATACTGACCTTCAAAGTAGTCACCAGCATTGTGTATAACCCGTTGCCAGCGATGTGGAAGTCGTAGGATACTCTTAGCAGTGCCAGTTGTGTTGACAGTTCGACCAGCGCAATCTATTGCCCGACGAATTTGCAGCGGTTCTGAATCGAATGCCGTGAAGTTTTTTCTGCTGTTCATTTTTGGAACACAACCTACGACCAGCTTACTGACAGAAGTGATGACAATTTCTGCTGGACTTGACCACAATTTAGCAGGACAATGCTCAAGCACGTACAGTGCAAGCTGTTACTGATTTCCAGAATGAGATTTTCACTCTGCAGCGGAGTGTGCGCTGATATGAAACTTCCTGGCAGATTAAAACTGTGTGCTGGACCGAGACTCGAACTCGGGACCTTTGCCATTCGTGGGCAAGTGCTCTACCATCTGAGCTACCCAAGCACGACTCACGCCCGGTACTCACAGCTTTACTTCTGCCAGTACCTCGTCTCCTACCTTCCAAACTTTGCAGAAGCTCTCGTGCGAACCTTGCACTCTTTCAGGAGTGTTAGTTCTGCAAGGTTCGCAGGAGAGCTTCTGTAAAGTTTGGAAGGTAACAGGCGAGGTACTGGCGGAAGTAAAGCTGTGAGGACGGGGCGTGAGTCGTGCTTGGGTAGCTCAGATGGTAGAGCACTTGTCCGCGAAAGGCAAAGGTCCTGATTTGGAATCTTGGTCCGGCACACAGTTTTGATCTTGTTACTGATTTGTTTGACTGATGGGACTGCAAAGTGCTATACGACCTACTGTCCTCCTCTGACTTAAGCCCTCGTGAGTTCGATTTCTAAACTGAAGGAAACACTTCACGGCACTCGCTCCAGAACTGCTACAAATTCGTCGGGCAATAGACCGCGCCGCTCGAACTGTGAACACAACTGGCACTGCTAAGAGTATCCTACGACTTCCACTTTGCTGGCAGCGGGCTATACACAATGCTGGTGACTACTTTGAAGGTCAGTATCTATTTCGTACGAGCTGTAAATAAATAGTTGGCACTATTGGAGTTCCAACCGTCGAATGTACCCGTTTTGAAAACGTAATTTGTACACTTTGCTTCATTTTATGGACTAAAATACCTAATTACGAAATATTTTGTATTCTAATGAACAGTAAAATTGTCACTCCATAATTACCACGCGAAATAACAGTAACAATATTCGGTTATACAGGGTAATATCTCGAACCAACCACAACCGTGTATTCTGGTGGTGACGGGCTAGTGTGCACTCACTGAACATTGACTTGCTGATATTTTCACAGTGATGCCTAACAGTTGGTAGGACTTGCACATGATGAGAAGGTTGAACATTGACAATTGTTTACCTCAGGTTGCCATAAAGAAAAAATACTTCCATTGCAGCTGAGAGACAGTAAAAGTTAATGTACACAATTGTATCCGTAGGGTCTGAAATGTCTAATTAAAAAGTAATTAACGATTGGAGACTAATTACGTCCGATCGTTCGTGGCCGAACAATACGCCACCATCCCCGCCTACGTTATGCTGTAACATGTGGAAATTACGACATAAATGATTAAGACACGCGGTAGTGGCTTGAATCAGTGACGGAGGCGACAAAACAGATATATTTAAATAATCTATATCGATCACAAATATTGACGATTACGAAACTTACATCTCTTCCACTGGTGCTCCAAACGATAAAAGACGATGACACGGGAGGAAGATAAAAGACCAGCGGTCCTTCACTTATTCTCAGTAGCTTTACACTGACCACTTTTACAACTTCAGCAAGTTTTGGTATGATAAATCCAGTCTTTGAACGTACAACGGATACGTGTTTTACAAACATGTTTGTCTCTTATCAAATGACATATGGTTTTCCTATTGCACATCACTACATTTCCAGTTATGATAACGAAAATTACAGCACAAAAAATTAATGTTAATATGAAACGCTTTAGGCTGGTAGTGTTTGAGGGAACTGACGCACAACGGTACCACATGGACATGCTTCGTCCTCATGTGTTACATCTCACGCGAGAGTTTTCAATAGGAGAACACCACTACACTCATAACATTTCTCCATATGAACTGTCAGGCTTTAGATTATGTACTCGCGCGGCCGACAAGATGCGCAGAACTGTTCCCAGTAGGACGTGTGTGGGAGGCAGCAGCTGAGGCGTGAACTCCGTCCCAGGATACCAAGGACAAGTTGCGACAGTTGTGGGCCAGATGTCTCGCCAGAGGACAAACCGGCTTCATGACATCCTTCCCAATCCCATCAGAGCATCATCCCATGCCAGAGGAGGTTATACTGAATAGGGGGCCTCGTACTGCCAAATTCTTTGTAAATTTGAGTCTTTGACTCTGTACGGTAGTCGCTGGGATAACGTCACATACTTACTCAACCAATGCAGTTACATTCAGTTTCCCCCACTTCTTCTTGGTGGCTCAATATTTTTTTTTTTTTTTATCAGACAGTAAATGTTCCCACTGTACGCCTCTGACGATGTTTTACACCAATAAAACTAGACGCTTATGGAGATGTAAACACGCATTTCCTAGCGGTCATGCACAGGGATTTAAATATTTTTCGTAAGAATAAAAGTGATTTGACAGTCTGATGTTGTGACATAAGTGGGGAGTCCGCTGTGCAAGGTATTCTACGACAGCGAGTTTGGTTGAGCGGTGTGTGTGTGTGTGTGTGTGTGTGTGTTGTGTGTGGCATGTTGCAGGTAGCTTAGGGCGTGCGCCGGGCGGTGCGGCCTGGGTTGCTTTACATTGCGAGCGAGGCGTGTACAGAGGTGGAGGTGGTGGTGGTGTGGTGGGGGTGGGGGGTGGTGGGGGGGTTGGGGTGCCGCACGGCGTTGCGTCTCCGAAAACGCTGAGGTAGAAGGGGAGGAAGCGCGGGCGCGGCGTGCTTGTAGAACGGTACCAACAGTCACTGGAAACTGAGAATATTCACTGAAACCACGTCCACACAAGCTACCAGGAATATAAAGACGGCATTAAACTCGTGGTAGTGGGACCAGCTCAGTAAAATTATTACCAGATGTATACAGTCAACATTAACAAAGCTATCAACACTTATATATAAGGTTCTGTATTAAATTAATAGCTTAAGTTAGACACACTAAACGTGCATACAGCGTACAATTTGATACGTCTTTAAGCCACCTATAGAATGGCTATGTTTATAATATTGTTAACAAATACACAAAGGGTTACTAATAATGTATGGAATATTTTACACTTTACTGCCAAAGCAAAGGTCGCTGCAGTGTACACAAAAGATTATCGGCATGAGACGTAACAGTCTAATTGAAACACACACACACACACATATATATATATATATATATATATATATATATATATATATATATATATATATATATATCGACCATAAACAGCAATTTGTAACGTACGGATGTAGGCAAATATATACTTCTGGAAAGGTTACGAAAAACCTAATTACAGAATGATAATTTCGCTAACTTTTAGAAGTCCATTAACTGGTAGGAACATTTTTTATAACATGTGTCAATTACAATATATAAAAACAGGAAAACCATTGTCAACGAAACGTTTTTATGCATTTGTACACATATGAAATATAATATGCTTGTGGAATCAATTATGTATTTACTCTATGGGAGCTATCGTAGTTTTTGAAATGTGTCATTGGTTTTAGAATGAGAGTTTTAACTGTAATTTTATTAAAAAACCTTTATAACAATACTGAGGATTGTTCGGATTTGTATATAAAGGGGCAGCCATATTGGCAAGGAGGGCAGTCTTATTTGTGATTTTGGATGGGAAGCATGGAGCTTGTAAAATTCACATCAGTATTGTAAGTATGTTACTAATTATTGGAGTTTTGTAAAGATGCTTTCATTTTTCGAGATTGCAATAAATAATCTGTTGAAACATAATACTCGATTAAATATTCATTGGACTTTTGAGTGTATTTTACAGTCGTTGTCTAAGACTCCAGGACCATGGCTGCGACAGATGAGTACAAACCCCAATTACAATGCTAAATTAGAATTAAGTATTGCTTCAGGCAGCGTGAATGACTTACCCTATTTCCCCATTATCTTCATGTTATTTAGTAAAAATTCTGGTGATATAATGTTTTTAAGGTTGTCATTAGAGTGGTATGGTGCCACAGGGCCATGCTGAATAAATGTCAGTTTAACTGGGCCCTTGAAGTTCCATCTCGTGGCGTGAATGTTTAATGAAGCCAATAACTTTGCTCTATATGAATTCAATTTCTGCACGATCAGAATTCAGATTAACCAGAAATATATTTCACACATGGTTAAGCTACAAATATCAACAAACATATAACTTGAAAAGCATTTGTCAAGTTGAAGTTGCTACCTTGAGTTATGCAGTGGGTCACGCGACCGTGTTTTTAAATAGATGGGCAGCACAGAGTTTGTGGTCTGTTTGTTATCATCGATTTTGTGGTAAGGTCTGTTTAGATGATATCGTGCCACCAGAGGTAGCTTAAGAGTTCTTTGGGCCATAGAATTATTTCAATATGAGCTATTAGTGAGTGAACATCTTTGGCATGGTGAGTTTATTAATGTATAGTCTTGTGTGTGCCACTTGTACTTTAACATTTTTTTTGTTATTTAAGTGAACTGATTACGTGATTGATTGCTTCAGTTCGATGTTGTCATTGCTTCTAA
The DNA here is from genome assembly GCF_023898315.1 of Schistocerca nitens. Classification (NCBI taxonomy): domain Eukaryota; kingdom Metazoa; phylum Arthropoda; class Insecta; order Orthoptera; family Acrididae; genus Schistocerca; species Schistocerca nitens. Next base: position 17,539,605 of record NC_064622.1, read on the forward strand.
AACAAAAAGAACCGAGAATACTGCACTTACAGAAGAGCACTGATGCATTACAGCAGCGGTTCGATGTGGCGACCACCAACGTTGTTACAGACACTGCACCTACGAAGCATGTTGTGGTACACACTCTCCACCCTACCTGGTATCAACTCAGTTTCCAGTGCAGAGACTCATGCCAGCAGCCTTCCGAAATTTCTTCGCCGAATAACAGGAAATAAATATTCCAGAATTCGAATCAAGAACAGTCGCCAACATGAATAACGTAGAAGTAGATATACTGGGAGTAACAGGCAACTTAAAACACTTAATAAAAGCAAGTCTTCCGTCCAAAAAGTATACCAGTCATCTTCCTTTCGGAGTATGCTGATGCATAGCTCCATACTTAACAATCATATACAACCGCTCGCTCGATGAAAGATCCGTACACAAAGACTGGAAAGTTGTACATGTCATACCAATATTCAAGAAAGGTAGTAGAAGAAATCTGCTACATTACAGGCACATATCATTAACGTCGATTTGCAGCAGGGTTTTGGAACATATATTGTGTTCGAACTTTATGAATTACGTCGAAGAAAACGGTCTTTTGGCACACAGTCAACACGGATTTAGAAATCATAGTTCTTGTGAAACGCAACTAGATTTTAGACACGCGTAGTGTTATGTGCTATTGACAAGGGATTTCAAATTGATTCCGTGTTTCTAGATTTCCAGAAGGGTTTAGACATTGTACTACACAAGCGGCTTGTAGCGACATTGCGTGCTTATGGAATATCGTCTGAGTTATGTGACTCGATTGGTGATTTCCTGTCAGAGGGGTCACATTTCGTAGTAACTGGCAGAAAGTCATCGAGTAAACAGAAGTGATTTGTAGCGTTCCCCAAGGTAGAGTTATAGGCCCTTTGCTGTTCCTTATCTAATAAACGATTTGGGAGACGATTTGAGTAGCCGTCTTAGTTTGTTTGCAGATGACGCAGTCGTTTATCGACTAGTAACGTCGTCAGAAGATCAAAACGAATTGCAAAACGATTTAGAAAAGATATCTGTATGGTGCGCAAATTAACAATTGACGGTAAATAATATAAAGTTTGAGGTCATCCTCATGCGCACTAAAAGGAATCATTTAAACTGATTACACGATAAGTTAGTCAAATGTAAAGGGCCGTACATTCAACTAAATACCTAGGAATTACAAAGACGAATAACTTAAATTGGAACGATCGCATAGATAAAGCAAACCAAAGACTACGGTTTATTGGCAGAACACTTAGAAGATGCAACAGATCTACTAAGGAGACAGCCTAAACTACGCTTGTCCGTCCTCTTTTGGAGTACTGCTGCACGGTGTGGGAGCTTTACCAGACAGGATTAACGGAGTACAAAGAAGAGCAACACGTCTTGTATTATCGAGAAATAGTAGAGAGTGTCGCGGACATCATACAGGATTTGGGGTGGACACCACTAAAAGAAAGGCGTTTCCCATTGCGGCGAAATCTTCTCGCAAAATTTCAACCACCAACTTTCTGCCCCGAATGCGAAAAAGTTTGTTGACACCGACTTACACAGAGAGAAATGATCATCATAATAAAATAAGGGAAATCAGAGCTCGCACGGAAAGATATAGGTGTTCATTTATTCCGCGGTGCTTGAGATTGGAATAATAGAGAATTATTGTGAAGGTGGTTCGATGACTCCTCTGCCAGGCGCTTAAGTGTGATTTGGAGATTAGCCATGTAGATGTAGACGTAGATGTACAGTGCTACAAATAAACATATTTCTGGACTTCATTAACGATTTTTTACCCTTGTAATTGACTACACAGATAAAAATGTACAACAATCCATAGAAAAACCTAAAAATAATTCCATTGTGATTTACGATTTTCAGATTGAAACAGATAACGCCCAACGACAGAAAACTGTTTTCGTGAGTTAGCACTTTCTTGGTTCAAATGGCTCTGAGCACTATGGGACTTAACATCTGAGGTCATTAGTCCCTTGGAACTTAGAACTACTTAAACCTAACTAACCTAAGGACTTCACACACACCCATGCCCGAGGCAGGATTCGAACCTGCGACCGTAGCGGTCGGGCGGTTCCAGAGTGAAGCGCCCAGAACCGCTCGGCCACACGGGCCGGCTTAACACTTTCTCCCGGTGATCCCTCCATAAATGTGAACTATATGAAAACGATTGTACCATTCTTTTGATGCTATTTTTGCAAATTGTCCTTACTAGTATAATATGATGATATGTTATTTGTAGATAAAAAAATTGTGTTTGGGGTAAGAAGAGTTTGTAGTTTATTACCCGTTGTAGATGGCATGACACCAGATTTATGGCACCACAAAATAAATAAGTCACGTGTATGGGCTGCCATCAGACCCTGTTGCGGTCATCGCACGGTGTGGCAACAGGCGTCGAGTCACTTCACCGTGAACAGGTCGTGCATGCCCGCACGTTTGTCTCCCACATCACGACCACCGCTCGGTCAACACTGATGCTGGTTGCGACGTGGTGAGACGTGTGTACGGACCTGGCTCATCTCATGTGTGACGTTACAGTGGCTACACAGATACAAGAAGTCCCAGGTGGCAACTGGGTATCGTGTGATTAGAACATTTTGCAGATGTTGAAAGTGAGTGAATGGAGTGTGTCATCGTTGCTAACAGGATCTCGAATACCTTTAGCATCGTGGCTGTCAATCAGTCGTCAGAGAAGCATCGTTAAGCGATACAGAAACAATCCTGAAAATGGCACTTACCTGCGTAAATACATCTGTTGTGAGTACTCACGTTTGTCTTGTAGTAGGATTGACAACAAGGAAGCAAACAAATTGTTCATTTTACCCTACATCAAGATTGCGTCCTCTACAACCTGCTTCCAAAAAGAAACACGGTATTTCACGTGTGTAAAAAATATCAGGCCCTGAGAGGCAAGAGGGGAAGGAACTCTCGTAGGCAGACGTTGGTAAAGAACGGGTGTGAAACGAGGCTGATATTTAATTTCCCTGTTACCTCCAAACCATAAGACGTGGACCACTTCGTTGGACAGAGACACAGGGTGAAATCTGCCTCAGGAATTTTGAAGTAAAGACCCTGGCTGGTCTATAAAGCGTTTCAGCGAAACTGAGAATGAGCTAATACAGAGACAACTTAGAAGAAAATGATTCCAACATACTGCAGTGAAACTGTAAGGATCGCTGCAAGTGACATATAATTCCCCTGACACATCGGATGAAATAGACAATTACTTCATCACCTTAATGTAAGTCCTTCATCATAAGATAAGCAGTTCTAAGTATTCCTTATATAGATAGGCGTAAAATCCATGAACCCAGCGATATGTATGGGATGAGGTGGTCGCAGCAGCGGCTGATGAAACAATCATGTTTCTGAGCTAAAGTTACTCGCCGTCACGATGACTCTCGATAACTCACAATGGATGCCAGATAAGGCACTATCAGCTGAACGTATTTATGCTAGATAAGCCTGCTGCATTGACCATTCTCTAGCCTCGTTTTGTTGCCCTTCATCGCTACCCAGCCCGGATTTACATTTCAGCATGATAATGTACGCCTGTACGCTGTAAGAGTATTTACTGCTTGACATCCTACTTCCTAAACAGCAGGGAAGTAGAATGTGCACTGCCACTTCATGTCATAGCAGGACCCAATCGGTTGTCATTTGCGGCACTCTTAGAACAAGGTGGTATATTGACGTTCTACCCTCGTTTAGTTGCCCTTCATGGCAGGCCATGGTGGAGTTACCTTTCACGAAGGTAATGTCGGCCTCTACACGGCGAGAGTTTTTACTGTTTGTCTTCATGCTTGCCAAACCCTACCCCTGACTAGCAGTGTCTTTCCCCAATTCAGGACGTTTGGAGTATTATGGGTAGGGCCCCTCAACCGGCTCTGGATTTTGACAATCTAACGCTCCAGTTGGATGGAATTTGGCACGATATCCCCCAGGAGGACAATCTACAATTGTATCAATAGTGTCAAGCCGAACAACTGCTTGCATAACGGTGAGAGGTGGAACAGTGCGATATTGTCTTGCTCAATTGGTGAAGCTCTTTCACTCCAGTAAATAATGCAATTTTTCTGAAATTGTAATCCTATTTTTGTCTGTACGTATACATCACATCTCTCGATTTCCGTCCTATTTGGATTATTCCTTCGTGCTACTTTTTTTTATCTTAAGAGCGTATGTTCGGTCATCTTTCTTAGCGGCACACACACACACACACACACACACACACACACACACACACACATGCCCGATGGAGGACTCGAACCTCCGCCGGGACCCGCCGCACAGTCCATGACTGCAGCGCCCTAGACCGCTCGGCTAATCCCGCGCGGCCCATACATTATCGATAAAAAACATAATGTTAGAGCTATTATTATCTGACATATGTTTCATATCATTGCTAGGTTAGCGGGGTGCACAAATTGACTCTTTTTGATATGCTTCAATTGGATTCTGAATGGTGTGCTATTCTCATACTCGTTAATATACGATGGAGAACTGTGTAGGATATACAATGATGCAATGTGGAAGATTGTTTACATTAGCAAACGATGATATTGTGCCTATCCTTGTCTGACAGTACTACATCTTTGACACCAAACTCGTCGTTCTTAAATGTTGGTCAGTTGTTTACAGGGATGTGTTACGATCAGTATGTAATCGTAACTTACAGGTTAAGCAACAGTTGTAGACGAGAATGGTTAGATCTTTTACCATACTACGCTATATTATTTAGACGTCTAAACTGTCTGTCTTATTTTGTCAAATAACTCATATTAGTTCTGCCAAAACCGATATAAAAGCCATTCACCATTGTGGTGATTCGCCCTGTACCGGAATAAATTCCTAAGTTAACAGTCCTTGGGAGACACGCCAAGTAGGTCACACCCTGACAGAGCATCAGGTCACTGCTAGCGTAGCGGAAAGGGCGGCACAAGTTGCCTCTGGCGAGCTATTCCCACATAGCAAAGCACTCGCTAACACGTATTTAGAACTGACCCAACTAAATATTATCTGTCTCTGTACTTCAATGTGCAGTGTCCCACTTTAAAAGAATAAAAACGTCACATCCTTTAGCTGTATGTATATATATAATTATACAGTATTTTTTCTTAACCCCACCATGTGAGGTCTAATACCACATAAACTCTACAGAATATCCAAAATACGGGCCGGCCGCTGTGGCCGGTTCTAGGTACTTCAGTCTGGAACCGCGCGACCACTACGGTCGCAGGTTCGAATCCTGCCTCGGCCATGTATGTTTGTGATGTGCTTAGGTTAGTTAGGTTTAAGTACTTCTAAGTTCTAGGGGACTGATGAGCTCAGATGTTAAGTCCTATAGTGCTCAGAGCCATTTATCCAAAACACCTATCCGAGTTTTGCATCACCCCGGTTCCCAGAACTTCTGAATATAGACATTGACTGTAGATATTGTATCATAGACACAGTCCTTTTGGCTGTTCAGAGATGTCACTAAACACGCCAAAAGATGTAAACAACCATGCCTGAACAGCGCCTATTAGACGCAGTGGGTCCGACAGCCAATCCGTTCCAGTCATTCCACCAGGAAGGAGGTACACGGCTCGTCTTGTCTGTAGTTCAACCATGCCTATACGGTCAATACCGCGGTTCGATCCCGTCCGCATTGTTACTTTGTGCCAGTAAAGGCTCTCATCAAGGGAAGTGTCCAGGCGTTTCGGAGTGAACCAAAGTGGTGTTGTTCGGACATGCAGGAGATACAGAGATACAGGAACTATCGATGACATGCATCGCTCAGGCCGCCCAAGGGCTACTACTACAGTGGATGACCGCGACCTACGGATTATGGCTCGGAGGAACCCTCACAGCAATGCTACCATGTTGAATGATGCTTTTCGTGCAAGCACAGGACGCCGTGTTATGACTCAGACTGCGCACAATTGGCTGCATCATGCGCAACTTACTCCCGACGTCCATGGCGAGGTCCATCTTTGCAACCACGACACCATGCAGTGCGGTACAGATGGGGCCAACAACATACGGAATGGATTGGCATCACGTTCTCTTCGCCGATGAGTGTCGCATATGGCTTCAACCAGACAATCGTCGGAGACGTGTTCGGAGGCAACCCGGTCAGGCTGAACTTCTTAGACTCACTGTCCAGCGAGTGTAGCAAGGTGGAGGTTCCCTGCTGTTTTGGGATGGCATTATGTGGGGCCGACGTACGCCGCTGATGGTCATGGAAGGCGCCGTAACGGCTGTACGATACGTGAATGCCATCCTCCGGCCGATAGTGCAAGCGTATCGGCAGCATATTGGCGAGGCATTCGTCTTCATGGACGACAATTCGCGCCCCCATCGTGCACATGTTGTGAATGACTTCCTCCAGGATAACGACATCGCTCGAGCAGAGTAGCCAGCATGTTCTCCAGACATGAACCCTATCGAACATGCCTGGGATAGACTGAAAAGTGTTATTATGGACAAAGTGGCCCCCAAACCACTCTAAAGGATGTACGCTGAGTCGCCGTTGAGGAGTGGGACAATCTGGACCAACAGTGCCTTGATGAACTTGTGGATAGTATGCCATGACGAATACAGGCATACATCGATGCAAGATGATGTTGTTTGCTTTGTGGGGTGCTGAACTGTGCGGTTATCAGCGCCCGTACAAATTCCCAACCTTTTCTCAGTCCATTCTCGCCACGTACATGAATGATGATGAAATGATAAGGACAACACAAACTCCCAGTCATCTCGAGGCAGGAGAAAATCCCAACCCCGCCGGGAATCGAACCCGGGACGCCGTCGATGCAAGAGGACGTGCCAACGGGTATTAGATGTACCGGTGTGTACAGCAATCTGGACCACGACCTCTGAAGGTCTCGCTGTATGGTGGTACAACATGCAATGTGTGGTTGTCATGAGCAATTAAAAAAGGGCGGAATGATGTTTATATTATTCTCTATTCCAATTTCTTGTTCAGGTTCCGGAACTCTCGGTACCAAGGTGATGCAAAACTTTTTTAAAAGTGTGTAGATAAGCTGTATAACAATTCTGTATCTGGATTTTTGCCCTTCTTTATATATTTATTTCCCATATTTTTCCATGTTTTACGTGTATATGCACAAGGCTCACTTATTCTACCAGGCTTCATTAGCATCCAACAGTCATTCTGTTTCCCCCCAACAAGCCCGAGAGAATCTATGAAGTGTTTGCTTGATCACATACTCCTCTTCTTCCAGATGTCGACCTTGAAAAACACAATGCTACTTGCCGAAGCGAATACTTTCATTTGCTACAAGACACATGATTACGGTGCAGGTGGTGCGCTGACATTAACTGTCTTAAATACAGCTTTAAACCTACTGATTCTCACAAAATATCACTACATGACTATGTAACCATGAAGACGTCCATTTTTACCTCTAGCTGTTTGGAATATGATCAACTGCAAATATCAAAGCTTCTATACAGCTATACACTGAAAATCTAATATGTTTGTATGTGATAGATAGAAATTGTGTTTGAGAACCTGACTTACAAAACTCATTTACCTTTTTTGTGTGTGTGCATTTGATAGTTTCTACCTAGGATCCCCATGGTTTGGAGTAGGATTCGGAAATGGTTCAAATGGCTCTGAGCACTATGGGACTTAACAGCTATGGTCATCAGTCCCCTAGAACTTAGAACTACTTAAACCTAACTAACCTAAGGACATCACACAACACCCAGTCATCACGAGGCAGAGAAAATTCCTCACCCCGCCGGGAATCGAACCCGGGAAACCGGGCGCGGGAAGCGAGAACGCTACCGCACGACCACGAGCTGCGGACGATTCGGAAATGGATCCACCCATGTTAAGTCCGCAGTAGCATTTGGAGTTGGGTGCACACTCATTAGGTCTGTCACATTGTTCCAGGTGGGTCCACCAGTGCTACAATCGGGATTTTTGTGGGGTGGATTCAACCATCCGGGTAGCACCTGGAGGCAGTTCCACTAGCGATACGTTCGGGGGAGAGGGTCTGGTGGTGGTTAGGTTGCGACAAACATTGGTGCTGCAGTCCAATCCAGTGCAATGTGTTAACCTAAGAGGCAACGGCCACAGCCTTGTCAGAGATGAGAAACGGCCGATACAACTTCGTCTGTGACACTGCACATAAAACCTCGTTCATGGACCACAGTTTCACTGGGATGTTCAGTGCCTCACACTTTCGCAATGTGGCGATTAACCTTCCCAGTAAATGGAAGGTTTCTTTGTTGTCGAATACCAGCTCGGTGGCGAAATGTTCATCTTCAAGTGCTTACCCCATTCTTTTGTAAAATAGATAGCGCCGGCCACAATCTTCCGGCATTACTTGTTGCACGAGCTGCAGGTGGGAGGGTTTCAAATGTAGCCCCTGTCCCAAAATTTCCATAGTGTACGCGGTTTTACAATTTCGAGCTTACGTGGACCATCAGATTTTTTAATTGCATATAAAACTTTCCTTCGTCCTCTCCGCGGTTGCATCTGGCCCACTTGATCGACCCACACTTTCCTGTTTGCAGAGACAACCAGGTCCGTAAATTGTCGATAACAGTGCACGATGCCCTGTTTACGTGGCAGTACTTTTCCGTAATTCCCTCTGAATGCTTGCTGGACTGTTGTAACTGATAAACACCTCGCATATCTTAACACACAAAAACTCTTTTCTTGCCTTGTCGCCATTTTGTCAAGGCACTGCACTCGTAACGCCAATTGGTGGTCACGATGCAAACTCGGCGCGTTTACGGCTCTATTCATGCATCGACCACATTTGTGCATTTGATCCTTTGGTAAATATATAACTTTAAAAACGAGTGAGTCGTTTACAAACAGGTGACAAAAGTCGTGGGATAGCTTCTAATATCGTGGCGGTACTTCGTTTTGCTCGGCGTAGTGCAGCAACTCGACGTGGCAGGGACTGAGCAAGTGTTTGGAAGGCCCCTGCGGAAATATTGAGCCATGCTGCCTCTACAGCCGTTCATAATTCAGAAAGTGTTGCCAGTGCAGGATCTTGTGCACGACCTGACCTCTCTATTATGTCCAACAAATGTTCGATGGGATTCACGCCGGACGATCTGAGTGGCCAAACCATTTGCTCGAATTGTCCACTATGTTCTTCAAACCAGTCGCGAGTAGCTGCGGGCGGGTGACATTCCAAACTCCATGAATGGCTAGAAATGGTCTCCAGGTAGCCGAACATAACCATTTCCAGTCAATGATGAATTCAGTTAGACGAGAAGACGCAGTCCATTCTACGTAAACACAGCCCACACCAATATGGACACACCACCAGCTTGCAGAGTGCCTTGTTGACAACTTGGCTCCATGACTTCATGGGGACCGCTCAGCACTCTAACCCTACCATCAGCTTTTACCAACCGACATCGGGAATCGTCTGACCAGGCCATGATTTTCCGGTCGTCTAGCGTCCAATTCCCAGTAGAGGCGCAGCAGGCGATCTCTACATCTACATCTGCGTGATTACTCTGCTATTCACAATTAAGTGCCTGGCAGAGGGTTCAATGAACCACCTGCTGTCGTGCTGTCAGCAAACGCACCCGCGTCTGTCGCCTGCTGCCACAGCCCATCAACACATTTCGCCGCGTTGTCCTAACGGATACGTCCGCCGTACGTCCCACATTGATTTCTGTCGTTATTTCACGCAGTGTTGCGTGTCTGCTAGCATTGACAACTGTACGCAATCGCGGCTGCTCTAGGTCGTGAAGTGAAGGCCGTTAGCCACTGCGTTGTCCGTGGTGAGAGGTGATGCCTGAAATGTGGTATACACGGCAGAGTCTAGCTTCTAACACCTTTCGTCATTCAAAGCCTGTTAATACACGTCGTGTGGTCATATTCAGTTTGGAAACTTTTCAAGGCGAATCACCTGAGTAAAAATGACAGCTGCGCAATGCACTGCCCTTTCTTACGTTGTGTGCGCCATACCACCAGCATCTACATAGAGGCACATCGCTATTCTCAGTGTATACGCTGAAGCGCCAAAGAAAGTGACATAGGCATGCGTACTCAGATACAGAGACATGTAAAAATGCAGATTACGACGCTATGGTTGGCAACGCCTATATAACACAACAAGTGTGTAACGCAGTTGTTTGATCGGTTACTGCTGCTACAGTGGCAGCTTATCAGGATTTAAGTGAGTTTGAACGTGGGTTTAGGCCTCTTAGAGGTTGTCAGGACCACATCTTTAGCTTACGGCAAATAGTGGAGAAATGTTACGAGTGGAACTGGGAATTGTATCTATGCTTTATAGATCTAGAAAAAGGCATATGACCGTGTTCCTAGGAGGAAGTTATTGTCTGTTCTACGAGATTATGGAATAGGAGGCAAACTTTTGCAAGCAATTAAAGGTCTTTACATAGATAGTGAGGCAGCAGTTAGAGTTGGCGTCTCTCGGCCGTCGTAATTTAATATATTACTATTGTTATTATTATTTTTTGATTGTTGTCGACTTACATGGTGGGCCTTATTAAAAATGATATTTCATTTAATTTTGATTTACGATTAAATGCTTTCCTGAAGTTCTCCTTTTAAACAATATTAATCTCAAATTATTTGTTACGTTAATGAAGGGTAGACTCGCTGAATCTTAAAACACGAGCATATAACTTGAACATTGGAATAAACCTTTCATATTAATTTCCTCGGCTAGTCAGTTCACTTTAAAGCAAAAGATCTTTAGTTATTAATTACAGTTGCGGCCCACACACGCGCGAGAGTATTTTTTCTTACCTCCGTTAACCATTGTATTGTAGTCGGAGTCCTGGCTCTGGGTCTCGGCTATGGTACTGAAAATAAGAATCTTAAAGCTACGTATTTCTGCAACTTCGTGCGGCTGTGGAGAAAAATTGTCATGTTAATAGCGGGCGAGTTTTCCGCTTCCGCTAATTTTTCATAAGTTAATATCGCCACGTAATGGCGTCGTTGGCTGCATCGGCCGCTGCGATTGTTGAACTGTAAATTACTTGAATGCAGGTTAATTCAAGGACGGCATGAAATCGAGATCACCTCTTACAAATTAAAAGTGCACAATAATATTAAATCAATATATATATATATATATATAATCTGCTTAACTCATACAAATATGCTTACATTTGCCAGCACTCGCAAGATGTCCGTCTATACACAATCAAGACAAGAGAAGAAGTGAAGTCGACTAAAAAAATTAACAAAAAGCGTATCTTGTCACCTCTTTAGATCATTTTGTCATAAATTATTTCTTTGTATTCGAAACTTAGACAGAGAAATTATTGTTTTACAGGTCCATGATAAAAATATATTATTCAATTTTTAAATGTCTCTTCTTTATAAATACTGTTTTTTAAGTCTTTTCGTAATATAGCACTGGGGACGCTATATTGGCGGTAAATTGAGTTCATGGTTCAGAGTAGTTTCAGGGGTAAGACAAGGCTACAACCTGTCTCCACTGTTGTTCATATTATTTATGGATCATATGTTGAAAACAATAGACTGGCTGGGTGAGATTAAGGTATGTGAACACAAAATAAGCAGTCTTGCATATGCGGATGACTTAGTTGTGATGGCAGATTTGATTGAAAGTTTGCAAAGTAATATTTCAGAGCTAGATCAGAAATGTAAGGACTATGGTATGAAGATTAGCATTTCCAAATCGAAAGTAATGTCAGTGGGAAAGAAATATAAACGGATTGAGTGCCAAATAGGAGGGAAAAAGTTAGAACAGGTGGACGGTTTCAAGTACTTAGAATGCATATTCTCACAGGATGGCAACATAGTGAAAGAACTGGAAGCGAGGTGTAGCAAAGCTAATGCAGTGAGCGCTCAGCTACGATCTACTCTTTTCTGCAAGAAGGAAGTCAGTACCAAGACTAAGTTATCTGTGCACCGTTCAATCTTTCGACCAACTTTGTTGTATGGGAGCGAAAGCTGGGTGGATTCAGGTTACCTTATCAACAAGGTTGAGGTTACGGATATGAAAGTAGCTAGGATGATTGCAGGTACTAGTAGATGGGAACAATGGCAGGAGGGTGTCCACAATGAGGAAATCAAAGAAAAACTGGGAATGAACTCTATAGATGTAGCAGTCACGGCGAACAGGCTTAGATGGTGGGGTCATGTTACACACATGGGAGAAGCAAGGTTACCCAAGAGACTCATGGGTTCAGCAGTAGAGGGTAGGAGGAGTCGGGGCAGACCAAGGAGAAGGTACCTGGATTCGGTGAAGAATGATTTTGAGGTAATAGGCTTAACGTCAGAAGAGGCACCAATGTTAGCACTGAATAGGGGATCATGGAGGAATTTTATAAGGGGGACTATGCTCCAGACTGAACACTGAAAGGCATAATCAGTTTTAAAAGATGATGATGATGATGATGATGATGATAAACGTGGTTTTGTAGTCCACGTACGAGCGAGAGGACACAGCATCTCCGATGTAGCGATGAAGTGGGGGTTTTCCCGTACGACCATTTCACGAGTATACTGTGAATATCAGGAATCCGGTAAAACATCAAACCTCCGACATCGCTGCGGCCGGAAAATGATCCTGCAAGAACGGGACCAATGACGACTGAAGAGAACCGTTCAATGTGATAGAAGTGCAACCCTTCCGCAAATTGCTACAGATTTCAATGTTGGACCATCAAAAAGTGTCTGCGTGCGAACCATTCAACGAAAGTTCATCGATATGGGCTTTCAGAGCCGAAGGCCGACTCGTGTACCCTTCATGGCTGCACGACGCAGAGCTTTACGCCTCGCCTGGGGCAATAAACACCGACATTGGACTGTTGATGACTGGAAACATGTCGCTAGGTCGAACGAGTCTCGTTTCTAATTGTATCGGGCGGATGGCCGTGTACGAGTATGGAGACAATCTCGTGAATCCATGGACCCTGCATGTCAGCAGGGGACTGTTCAAGCTGGCAGAGGCTCTCTAATGGTATGGGGCGTGTGCAGTTGGAGTGATTGGGGCCCCTGATACTTCTAGATACGACTCTGACAGGTGACACGTACATAAGCATCCTGTCTGGTCACTTGCATCCATTCCTGTCCACTGTGCATTCCGACGGACTTGCGCAATTCCAGCAGGACAATGTGACACCCCATACGCCCAGAACTGCTACAGAGTGGCTCCAGGAATACTCTTCTGAGTGCTGGCCAGCAAACTCCCCAGACATGAATATTATTGAGCCTATCTGGGATGCTTTGCAACGTGCTGTTCGGAAGAGATCTCCACCCCCTCGTACTCTTACGGATTCATGGTGTCAGTTCCCTCCAGCACTACTTCACACATTAGTCGAGTCCATGCCACGTCGTGCTGCGGCACTTCTGCGTGCTCGCGGGGGCCCTACACGATATTTAGGCAGGTGTACCAGTTTCTTTCGCTCTTCAGTCTATATGGAGGCCAAACTGGAAAAATGCGAACAACAAAAAAAATGGCTCTGAGCGCTATGGGACTTAACATCTATGGTCATCAGTCCCCTAGAACTTAGAACAAACCTAACTAACCTAAGGACATCACACAACACCCAGTCATCCCGAGGCAGAGAAAATCCCTGACCCCGCCGGGAATCGAACCCGGGAACCCGGGCGTGGGAAGCGAGAACGCTACCGCACGACCACGAGCTGCGGACTGCGAACAACAGAATTGCGAAATGTCAAGCCGATAATACTCGCCCTCACACGCTCGATACATAATGCCTGTACTGAAAATATTTTGGGCTGCATCAGTATTGTTCGTCAGTATTTCCAGTATTAACAATGCAGTTCCAGTCCTCACAGGCCCATTATATTGCTGTATTGCCAGTAGTACTGAACGTGCCAGGGCGCCGTTACTACTGTGTGACATTTCCATGTCCCCGGCGGAGTACAATGCGAGTAATTCGCTCACTCTACCAGAATTTCTACGGCGGATCGTCCATGGCGTACAAGTTGAGTAACTTATGAAACATCCCCTTAGAAAAATTTATAAATGACAGTGTTGGAAAACCTCTACGTTATTTGATTTTCAAACAGCTGAGCAAAACTGAACGTACTCAGACATTTCTCTCTTTACTTATTCTGATCAACACTAAACTGACACACAATATTTTTTTTTTAGCGCAACGCAATCTGACTTTCAATAATAGCTACAAAAGAATGGCCCTGACTAACAATAACCTATACCTTTCATGAATCACTTACCTCACAAAAATCTTTGTTACTCAAACTACTGCAATATAGCGAGCGCCAATACTGCCAGCTAAATAAAAGATTGTAACTACTGAAGGGACTAACTACTGATAGGCATAGTCAGCCAATCAAAGATTTTGATGAAGAACAAACTAGGTATTTACCTTAATAGTGTTCAAAAGTCATAATATATGTATCAAGTTCATGACATCCAGTCTTACAAATTTCCTTTTTCTGACGGACACACGTCCAGATCGTCTGCTCTCAAAACTCTGCCATCTCTGTCCCTACATCCACCACTGCTGGCGGCTCACCTCCAACTGCGCAACGCTACGCGCTGTTCACATCCAACTGCCCAACACTACAATAGTGAATATTCCAACAATTGCAACCAGCCACAGACTGCACACAGCACAGTCAGTGATTTTCATACAGAGCGCTACGTGGCGTTACCAACATAAAAACCTTAACAGCCTACTTACACTTACTGAATCGGCCTGCTTAGAAGTCACTCAGTTATTTGGTAGGGATGACTCGAATAAGAACGACTGGGAACTGAAGAGTGGTATCCTGGGGAAAAGTGCGCTCGTGAAGTTTTCCCATTTCCAAGACCAGTATCGCCTATTGTGGGGGGCGGGAGTGGCAAAAGCACTTACAAGGGAACCTCCCCATCGCACCCCCCTCAGATTTACTTATAATTTGGCACAGTGGATAGGCCTTGAGAAACTGAACACAGATCAATCGAGAAAACAGGAAGAAGTTGTGTGGAACTGTGAAAAAATAAGCAAAATATACAAACTGAGTAGTTCATGGGAAGATAGGCGACATCAAGGACACTGGGAACGCAGGAGCGCCGTGGTCTCGTGGTAACGTGAGCAGCTGCTGAACGGAAGGTCCTTGGTTGTAATCTTCCATCGAGTGAAAAGTTTAATTTTTTATTTTCAGTTTATGTGACCAACTCTTATGTTTTCATCACTTTTTTGGGAGTGATTATCACATCCACAAGAAAACCTCAATCGGGCAAGGTAGAAGAATATTTTTACCCATTCGCCAAGTGTACAAGTTAGGTGGGTCGACGACATATTCCTGTCATGTGACGCACATGCCGTCACCAGTGTCGTATAGAATATATCAGACGTGTTTTCCTGTGGAGGAATCGGTTGACCTATGACCTTGCGATCAAATGTTTTCGGTTCCCATTGGAGAGGCACATCCTTTCGTCTACTAATCGCACGGTTTTGCGGTGCGGTCGCAAAACACAGACACTAAACTTATTACAGTGAACAGAGACGTCAATGAACGAACGGACAGATAATAACTATGCAAAAAAAAGAAAGTAAAATTTTCACTCGAGGGAAGACTTGAACCAAGGACCTCTCGTTCTGCAGCTGCTCACGCTACCACGGCGCTCTCGAGCCCAGATCGTCCATGATGTTGCTTATGTGGCCCATGGACTACTCAGTTTGTATAAGTAAAATTTTCACTCGAGGGAAGACTTGAACCAAGGACCTCTCGTTCTGCAGCTGCTCACGCTACCACGGGACCACGGCGCTCTCGAGCGCAGATCGTCCATGATGTTGCTTATGTGGCCCATGGACTACTCAGTTTGTATATTTTGCTTATTTTTTCACAGTTCCACACAACTTCTTCCTGTTTTCTCAATTGATCTGTGTTCAGTTTATCAAGGCCTATCCACTGTGCCAACTTATAACTAAAACTGAGCGGGGTGCGATGGGGAGGTTCCCTTGTTAGTATGATAGCCGCGGGCGCTTGTAGTACGATTAGGCCACGATGTGACACACACACACACAGACACACACACACACAGTAAACTTTACACAGACGAGGAAGAGCGTGCTCGCGGAAGGTCGTCGGCAGACAGGCTGTTATTGGCTGAGCATACACGTGCTTAGTGCGCAGCCTCCCACCACACAAAGTGAGCGCAGACGTAATAAGTGTTCACGGAACAGCGGAGCACGCGCATTCCACGAAATCGCTGAAGACGGGAGATGGCAGCTATTCTTAGAAACGGTGCGTGCGTCACCTGCAAGTTGTAGTCCTTGCACGCTTACAGTGACAGCGGTCTGAACGTCAGTCTGCAGAATGAGCTGCGCGGAAGAGACACTGACTGTAGGTGTGAAGTGAGCGCTAATTGACCGATCTCCCGCGCTAGCGACACCATTGGTCAGGTGCTTTCCGACCCAACACTTCCTGCGCATGCGCATGCGACCCTGAGGCATACCGGCACACACAGATAACTTTAACTGATACACTGGCCGACTGAAGCAGCGGTGTGCAATACCAAATTACACGCGTTCAGTTGCTGACGGCGTGTTAGCTTCGCTTGGACTCAGTCGGAAAGACCTGAAAAATGAAGGTAAGAATAGGTCTCATTTGCTACGCTCTACTTGCAGCTTCTTGCGGACGGAATATACGCACTATAACGTTTCTATTCCGTGTAGGAACTGCTTCCCACATGCGTTTCATTATTTTTCCACAGCTTTCCAAATATTGGGTTATCGTTCTCTTCCACGTCATAGAACTTCATCGTCTGGATTCAAATACAGCATGTCCTTTTCAACGATAATATTCCAGTGTGATAGCAGAACAACTCTTACGTGTTCTGTGTTTACATTGGGCACATTGAGGGAACGCTTGTATCCAGAAACAAATACAGGCCTGTTGTTTATTGAAGCTAGCAATTTCATTTTCGAAGTATCATGACTAGGTTGCTTTTATAGATTCATAATGTGCTTATTCGAGTTAAGTGTGTTCTCTACTTTCTAACAATACCACCACTTGCAAAGTAGGGTAGAAATCAGATTAATAATGTTGCTCACGCAGCATATGTTTGCTTTATCGGGCAACAACAAAGTTATTGACTGTGGACGGTATCGTCAGAATGGAAATAATGAAGTCACTGTAAAAAAGTCATTAATTTTGGCACTTATCTTGAATGGATTCCCACATTGATTTCGTCGAAGTTGTTAAGGCTCATTTTGTTGATTCTAGAGTGATTCCACTTTGACTGCTAGAAGGTCCAGATCTGTATTTTAGCAATATTTGAAGACCTAACAAATGCGTTTTTCAGGAAATTCTCAATGATCAAACAATCCCAGATCAGAACAATGGTATGGTAGAAATAATTTTTAACTTGGTGTTCACGATCCACATTTTTATTAGACTTCTTGTAAATTCACATATACTTCTTCTTAATTGTCACATCATCAAGAAAACAGTTTTGTATCAATCTTCATATATTTAATTTCCACTTTAACCAAACACAAGACTTGACTGTTCTTTTACAAAGCGAAAAAACAACTTAACTTCTGCAAAGTGAAACAAAGACTGCTCTGTGCGCATTCGCGCCAAAACGGTTACAAGTAAGTCAAAGATTATGACAGTCTCAGAGAAATGAATACACACAAGAATCATATCACTGTAATATATCGATATATCGGAGTACCTATACATTAATAAAACCAAATGTGAATATTGTCACAAAAATATGTCTGTTACTTCGCAGAAAAGTAGTACGATGTTACTGGTATCCAGAACTGGGGTTGGAGTGCCGTAGTGGTCGCGTAAATAAAGAACCATTACAACTTGAAGTTGCAAACAGTTTGTTCAAAATGTTTAAATCGGTAAACAGAATTGTAGTCCAAGTCTAAGAGAAGGATGCAAAACTTTAATTGTATTTGTGTCTTCTATGACAGAAGTAAACTCAGCCTTGCATATTATCCGTTCCCGCGTTCTGCCAGAAGATAATTTCGTAGTATAACAGGCAGTTAGCGGTAGAGTCTTCGTGATCTGATGCGTTACAGGTGAGGCAATGTGGTGGGGGATCCCCCTGAATCTCTCCCTACTTGTTTAGGTACATTCTCGTGTTGGAAAATTGTGTGCTTGACGTTCACCTGAGAAAAGAAACTTGTGTTCCTCTTCCAGCGAATGGAGCAACGCACAAGTAACAGCGTAACTTTTGAAAATGCGTCTGAAAAACAAATAGCAATGTGGCTACAACAATATTCTGTTAAGACACTGAAAAGAAAATGCTGCATGTTAGCAGTGAAGACATAGAAGCAGTTCACTACTTTATGTGTTTAGGGTGGTTGAAGACAAGAAACAAGACGGATACGAAAGGAAGTAAACAGAAGACTAAATATGGTCTGCACTGCTTTTCGTAAACAAAACAGTGTTTCCAAAACCAAAGTCGCGATATGTGGCAAAGGCAGAGGGTACAGTGGGTCTGTAATTCCAGTTTTGTCTTTTGACTATGAATCATTGAGTTTTTATACGAGAACCGCATGAAAATGGACAGATTCGTGTTGGTAATCACAGGCAGTAAAGAGAATAACAAATAAACTGCATTAGTGTACAGTGGAAGCCTGCAATAAAAATGAAACGGTTTTAGGTGGGACAGCACATGTAGCCAGGCGGGTTTATGATGGACGGCCTGAAGTAGTTCTCTCGTGCGTTCCACGAGATACGGGAAGGTCGCCACGTTACTGATGACGACCACCTTATGAACAGTATTTTGATGACATTACTAAACATGCAGTATGTGAATAGTTGGACAGTCTCAAGCGGGTTATTGTTGAACAGTGGGTGTCAGGTAAATGACAATTAATGTCCTCACTTATTACCTGCTGCCATTTCATTTCTGTTCCTTCTAGGACTTCATACAATCATTTCACCTTTTCCCTAGACCAAGTATGATCATTACACCTTTTCCCTAGACATGCGTTTGTTATTCTTACCGATAAGTGGGACCCTTTTTAATGGGTATTCTCGTCATGGACTGCTGGTTTGTTTCTATTGTATGTTTTTGCTGCGGCATTCAGTGAAAGAATTATTTGCATAAAAATGAGAGTGATTTCAAATAATATTTATTTACTTAAAAACGTATAATTAAGGCAATAGTTTCCAAAGTAACTTAAATTTAAAATAAAAGGATCAGGCTGTTAAACATAAATTTCAATTTCAATGAGGTGAGTGGTACTGGTTCACATTTTTGCAGATACGAGACACTTAATATTAGGCTGTATCGATGAAAGTTGACTTCTGATGGCACGTTCGCTAAACGTCTGATGAAATATTTATTGTTTGTTGAGACGTAATCTCAGAATCTTGTTTCGCACATATACATGGTGACAATTACTTAATTATACGAAAAAAGGGAAATTATTTACAAACTGCGGCGTGCACACACTTAATTCAACATGTAAACGTCACTACAGATATTCGCATTTACGTTATGACATGTTCGATACGCCTGCCATCATTGGCGATGATGTGACGCAGACAAATAACGAAATTGTACATGACCCACTTAAGTGTCGCCGGCCGGAGTGACCGAGCGGTTCTAGGCGCTGCAGTCTGGAACCGCGCGACCGCTACGGTCGCAGGTTCGAATCCTGCCTCGGGTATGGATGTGTGTGATGTGCTTAGGTTAGTTAGGTTTAAGTAGTTCTAAGTTCTAGGGGACTTATGACCACAGCAGTTGAGTCCCATAGTGCTCAGAGCCATTTGAACCATTTTTTCGTTCAGAAATTATGACTATTTTATTTCGTATATTGAATAACTGTCACCGTGTATGTAGTGGCGACGTGGCATTTTACAGTCCTTTGAACTGCGCGGGAATTCCGCTGAGGTATACATTTAAATACACAATTGTTAAGGCTTTAGTAGCCACTTGTTGACAAACTTCCTGTTGGCTTGTATCTCGGGTTCTTCGGCCGACGTCTTTTTGACCGTTTCTCTGACGTTTCGCCAGCACGAGTGGCTGGCACCGTCAGAGCTTCACCCTCCACTGCCTGCGGTGGACTGGAGTCGACCTCGCGGCCCTTCAAGGGCCTGGCACAACGACATTTGTGGTAAGGTCTTATGGGACCAAACTGCTAAGGCCATCGGACCCTAAGGCTACACACTACTTAATCTAAATTAAACTCACTCACGCTATGGACAACACACACACCCATGCACATGCCCGAGGGAGGACTCGAACCTCCGACGGGGGGAGCCGCGTGATCCGTGACAAGGCGCCCAAGACCGCGAGGCTACCCCGCGCGGCTTAAATCCACAGTTCATTTTATGTTTAATCTGCTGTTCGCCTGGGAAATGGTGATTAAAAGCTTCAAAAAACGCCTCTCTTATTTTTAACTCCTTACTCTTCTGAAAAGTCCTTAATCGTTCGTAAGCAATCAAGTCCATTGGAACGCATACAAATCGTCCATATATCTGTCATTTTCCCTGCAGTGAGGACGAAAAGTCCTTTCACCCATCCTATACACAGCACTCACCTGCGATTTTTTTTCCAATCGCGTGCGAGTTTCCGCTGGGCAAGAGATTCGCGATAAATGTAAGCTAAGTAAGGGGCCAGTACCGAAGAGTACTCTCTGTGAAAGTAAGTGACATTGCATCCGGACCTGTGGACTTGTTTCTTTTCAACTCTTTCACTTGTTTCTCTACGGCAGGGATGCCTGTTACTATTTCCTCCACGAGGGAGTCTGCACTATTGGTCAAATGGCGGTATGCTGACGATCCTCCAGCGAGAACGATTCCTTAAACGCGAAATTCAGATGTTCAGTATGACGGTGGAAGTTGTTGTATGTCTCGCGCATCGATCATTTTATAGCCGTACGAATTTCTAGTATCTTTTGCCTGTCTGCATTCCCGCGTTATTTTTTCAACCGAGAGTGCTTCCTCAGCGTTTTCTGAATTTTGTTATTAACCGCGGTGGGTATTCTTCGTCCTGGATCCATTCACTCGGCACAAACTTCTCCAGGGAGCGATTTACAATCTGTTTAAACTTTGCCAATAATTCCTCCACGTCCATCATACTGGAACATACCCTCTGCCAGGCACCTAACTATGAATTGGAGGGTACTCGTGTAGATGTAGCTGCAAGTATCAATTCATTTTCTAAGTGGGATGTTAAAAACTGCTTATCTGCTCTTTCCAACAAAAATAGTCTCCTAGCCTTCTTGAATTTATTGATTTTAGTAATCGTCGTTGTTATGATCACATCATGACCACTAATCCCTTTCTCCACATTGACACTGTCGATAAGGCCAGGCCTGTTCATAGGTAAAAGGTCTAAAACATGTCTGTCGCGTGTGGTTGTCAACGTAAATGTTCAAGAAAATTTTGGAAAATTTGTTCAAATGTGCTCCACAAGCCTGTCCGTGCCACTTGTAATGAATCAGTAGACTTTCCAGTCTGTACTCGGTAGGTTAAAGTCGCCTCCAACTGATACTCCACGATCAAAGTGCTTCCGACAAAGCGAGCGTAGATTTTCTCGGACTGATTCTACAACTGCTGAGGCGGAATCGGGTGACCGGTAAAAACATCCGGTAGTTAACTTGAGCTGACTGAGGCCTGTTACTCGCATCCGGATAGCTACACAGTCACACTCAGTTTCGACCTCGGTAGACGCAATAATTTTTCGATTGCAATGGACACTTTTCTGTTCTTTCGCGAGCTGTATGTCGGTTGTTGCTTCTTCCTCTCTCGCTGTGGACCATGTGCCAATGTTAGGTCTTGATTTCACGTTGTTTTCTCTTCCTTTCCACATCTTACTACTTTGTGATTTTACTGTGTTTCCTTTTTGATTTCCTCGATATATTTATTTCTGTATTTCTGTTCTCCGTACGTTGAAATACTTCCATCAGTAATACTTTTATTGCAAAACTCTCTCTCTGTTGTTTCTTCTTCCGTTACGACGTTTCTTTCTTAATATTGCTGGACTATTTGAATCCATTTCCTTGTTAATTTCTCTTGCCAAAAGTTTTGAAAAAATATGTCAGTGTGAAATTCAAATCATATAATTTACAGTACAGTTTCTGTTGACGATTGTAAAGTTCTCTCGAGTCCGTCTTGGGAAGTCCAGACATCTGCATTACGGTTGAGTGACTTACTTAGCTTTTCTTTCCAATTTTATTGGTGGAAAATGACCGAACCAACTTAACACGGCTACAGGATGTCAGTGAGTGACTATTCCGCGTTCACTAGGCCACGTTCCTTGTCATTCCATATGCTGCTTTTTACGGATCTCACTTCTCTAGAATTTCATTTTCCCGGATTGTAGTTCGCTGGTGTCTCTGCTAGTTCGAGTCCTGTTTCTGTGTGTGCTAATTAGTAGAAGAAAATGTGCAGATTACTTGTTCGGCGCTGAAAGGAACCATTCTTAATTCTTATCCTGCAAACTGAGCTGCATTTTGTCTCCACTAGGGGTCTCGTGTAGCAACCAGCTGCCTGTTTTTATTGTCCTAAAAAGACACTGCCCAAGAGGCGTTCTTGTTGCAACTTTCCTCAGACCTAAGGCGTTATTTGTTATATCAGCATTGGTGTTCTGTCGACTGGATGGATTCTCGTTATGTAAATAGTATGACTGCATCATCTGTGTGATTCAGTTCCCACTGTAGGTAAGTTTCATTGTAGCTAAATCGATAAGTTTTAGACTCAGGGTTGGTGCTGAGACGCTAACTGTTCTTTACTTCGTACCAACTACAGTAACGATGAAGAGGGGCAGTTAAGCGTTGTCTTGTTGTGTGTATCTTTTTGTCAGTCACCTATGCGGATATGACTTCAGCTATATTTGTAAACTGAGGTGACCAGAGTCATAGAGTACGTCCTGTCATCGATCTGACGTCCTCTTCCCCGACATAGTGCAGCAACTGGATGTGGAATGGTCTCTGCAAGCCCTTCCAAGTCCCCAGCACAAATAATGAGCCATGGAACCTCTGTAGCCATCCAAGTTGCGAAAGGGTTGCCGGTGCAGCTTGTTGTGCACCAACTGACCTGTCGATTGTGTCCTACGTCGGCCAGTCTGAGTGGCCAAATCACTTGCTCGAATTTTCCAGAACGTTCTTCAAACCGATCGCGAATAACTGTGGCGCGATGCCATTGGGCATTGTCATGCATGAAAATTGCTCTGGTGTTTGGGAATATGAAGTCCACGAATGGGTGCAAATTTTCTCCGAGTAGCTGACCATAATCATTTCCAGTCAATGATCGGTTCAGTCGGGCCAGAGGACCAAGTCCATTCGACGTAAACACACAGCCCACACCATTACGGTGCCACCACCAGCTTGATCAGGGTCTTGTTCACAACTAGGATCCGTGGCTTTGTGGTCTCTGCGCAGACTCGAACCCTACCGTCAGCTCTTACCAGCTGAAATCGGGACTGATCTGACCAGGCCACAGTTTTCCAGTCATCTAGAGTCGAACTGATACGGTCACAAGGCCAGGGAATGTGCTGCAGGCGATGTGGTGCTGTTAGCAAAGGGACTCGCGTCGGTCGTCTGCTGCCGTAGTCCATTGACGCCATATTTCACGCTGTGTTGCTTGTCTGTTAGCACTGACAACTCCAAGCAAACGCCACTGCTCTCGGTCGTTAAGTGAAGGCCGTCGGCCGCTGAGTTGTCTGTGGTGAGAGGTAACGCCTGAAATGTGTTCTCTGCACACTCTTGACATTGTGGATCTTGGAATATCTGATTTGCTAACGATTTTCGAAATGGATTGTCCCATGTGTCTAGCTCCAACCACCACTCCACGTTCGAAATCTGTAATTGCGAACGTGCGGCCACAGTCACGTCAGAAACCTTTCAACTCAAATCACCTGGGTGGAAATGATACCTGCGTCAATGCACTGGCATTTTATACTTTGCGTCCGCGACACTACCGCCATCTCTACACGTGGATAGCGCTCTCCCCAGTGTACGTCATTTTGGGTCCATTTGCTGCCAGTTCGGCTTCAGCACCAGCACCTGTTTCCCGTGACTCAGTGTGATGGGATGAAGGTTAGCATTCTTCGACGTGAAACGGTGTGGAATCCCTTACGGTAATCTAGGAAGGCGCTGTGTGACTGTTAAGCTGCACGCGTTGTTTGTTACAAGCCACGTCATGAATACGCCGGTTTGTAGGAGCTGACGGACGACGCGCAGTCCCAGCAGATGGTCGCCCGTCTACGTCATCGAGGCCGATGATTGGTACTGAGTAGACTTCTTCTGGCGAAGAATGCCTTCTTTGCCTTTCCTAGTCTGCTTTTTATGTCGCGCTTGCCTTGTCCATCACGCGTTATTTTGCTTCCAAGATAGCAGAATTCCTAAAAAATGGTTCAAATGGCTCTGAGCACTATGGGACTCAACTGCTGTGGTCATTAGTCCCCTAGAACTTAGAACTACTTAAACCTAACTAACCTAAGGACATCACACACATCCATGCCCGAGGCAGGATTCGAACCTGCGACCGTAGCACAGAATTCCTACTAGAATGAAATTTTCGCTCTACAGCGGAGTGTGCGCTGATATGAAACTTCCTGGCAGATTAAAACTGTGTGCCGTATCGAGACTCGAACTCGGGACCTTTGCCTTTCCGGCACACAGTTTTAATCTGCCAGGAAGTTTCATATCAGCGCACACTCCGCTGCAGAATGAAAATCTCATTCTAGAAACATCCCCCAGTCTGTGGCTAAGCCATGTCTCCACTATGTCCTTTCTTTCAGGAGTGGTAGTTCTGCAAGGTTCGCAGGAGAGCTTCTGTAAAGTTTGGAAGGTAGGAGACGAGGTACTGGCAGAAGTAAAGCTGTGAGGACGGGGCGTGAGTCATGCTTGGGTAGCTCAGTTGGTAGAGCACTTGCCCGCGAAAGGCAAAGGTCCCGAGTTCGAGTCTCGATCCGGCACACAGTTTTAATCTGCCAGGAAGTTTCATTTCAGAATTCCTACTATTCGTGGTCCCTAACTGTCATATAAAGTTTCTCACTACTTTCATTTCTGCTAGTCTTCATTACCTTGGTCTTTGTCCGATTTACTCTCAATCTGTATCCTGTACTCACTGGACTTTACATTCCGCTCACTATGTCCCACATGTCTTCCCATCTTTCACTGAGGGTAACACAAAGTCATCAGCGAATCTTTATCACTGATATCTTTCCGATCACTACCGAGCAATTGCGACATTATTTTCACCACATATCTTTTGACTTTTCAGCACTGGTGTCACCCAATAACGAAGTTTTTTTAGATTCTTGCCCCCCTTCATTTGATGGTAAACAATTGTGGAAGTATCTGAGCGGCTCGCGATCATGCCGTTTATTGCTCGTCATCTTGTTTTCACGGTTCTGTCGCCTCGTTTTCTTTTAATTCGATTTACTAGCGTCACTAGGTTGCTGGTTCGGTTGCCCGCGAGTGGCAGCAGCTGCGCGTATCGATAGTGCACCGTCGTACTATCTCTGGAGCAGTATTTCCGGGCCGTCGTGTGTCGGGGACGGAGCACCTGTGAGGCGCGGACAGCCAGTACTCGCCGACCGCTGGCCACACACGTGAGCTGTCCGACGGAAGGAGATTG
This sequence comes from Schistocerca nitens, assembly GCF_023898315.1. Lineage (NCBI taxonomy): Eukaryota > Metazoa > Arthropoda > Insecta > Orthoptera > Acrididae > Schistocerca > Schistocerca nitens. The sequence goes on from NC_064622.1 coordinate 17,565,151, forward strand.
GAGCGGGAACGACCGCTGGTTGTTCATTCACTTGGTCGCCTCACTGGACGACAAGTATTTGGTCTTTTGACCGTTTCTGGGCCTCGTGCAGAGATGTCGTCGCCGATGGCAAGTGTTACGTCTGCACGGTTGGGTCCGAGCCAGTGTGCCCAGGTCGTCGTGTCTCCGAGTTCCGAACGGTCATCAAGATGAGTCGGGTTGGAGCTGCAGTGAGCTCCGGACGGCCGAGACTCGCCCGACCGTTGCCGACACTCATAACTTGAGTGGGGACGATCTTGGTTGGTCGTTCGGTCGGTCGCCTCATCGGACGACGTGTGTTTGGTCGTCGCCCGCTTATTTAAAGTCTCTGTGGGTGACTTGTCATTTCTCCTTGTTGTACCACGGTGATTGGTTTTAGGATTGTCGGAGTTCTTGGTGCAAGTGTTTACGTGGGACTGTGAGTAGCTACTGTTATTTCCGCTGAGCAGACCAATGCTGCCTGCGTACTGGAGTAGTCAGTCGGTCGGTTGCGACAGGGGAATTGATCAGGTTGTTGGCTGGTTCTTCAACCGTACCTAGGTCGTGCTGGCACCCGATTATTTAGTGTTACGCTTGGATGCCTGTCCCACCTAAACTGTTGTTAAGAGTTTCCTCCCCAGGCCGACCCTTGGAACACTTTTGAGCATCACTGTTCTGTTCTTTGTGATTTTCTTTTGTCACAAGTACTGTACCAGGCCTTTAGCGGTGTATTAATTTTGTCTGTTCTATGTTTAGTGTATGGCCTTCAGCCGAACCTTATGTGAAGTATTTTAAGATGAGGCCTTTAGCTGTGTTTTATTTAAAATTCTTGTTTGCTCTGTATTTAGGTCTTTAGCCGCGTTTGTTTTAAAATCTGTGGCTTTCAGCCGTAATGTGTAAATTCCTGTCGGTAAGGCTTGTCTTTCATTATCTTGAATTCTTAAAATGGCCTTCAGCCGTACTGTGTAAATGCTTATGTTAAGGTTTGTTTTTAATTATTTTGAATAATTGTTTGGGCCCTCAGCCGTCAAGATATTTCAAGTTTTCTTAAGATGGTTTTCTGTTGTACTGTGTAAATGCTTGTCTTTAAAGGTTACCTTCTATTATGTATTCACCTGACCAAAAGTCTTGTTCCTCCTGCCACCGAACTTCACTAATTCCCACTATATCTAACTTTAACCTATCCATTTCCCTTTTGAAATTATGTTGAAATGTTATTGGGCTTTCAGCCGAGGAATTAATTTAAATTTTTCTTAATACGGCTTATAGCCGAAATTTGTAAATGCTTGCCTTTTAAGAATTTCCTTTGCTGATCTGAAATTGTACTTGGGCCCTCAGCCGTGTATTTGATCCTTTTCGCAAAAAGAAAACTGTGCATTGGTTTTCGAGGAATAAAGTTGTGTGTTCTTGTGTAACTGATCTTGGCCCCTTTCCACGCCCTAGTCCACTCTGTCCTGCGAAACCAGATTTCAGTATCACTTGCGATTCTCAGAGTTTCGCGTTCCATTCTACTGGAATCATACTGCGAGTTTTAACATTTTAATGTTCGGATAATAAGTTGCCGTCTCTTTAATCTAAGAATAGATGATCAATGCAGCTAGCCGCTATCTCTGTGTAATGCCTTGTCTGTACAGACGTGTATCTGTAGTCTTTAAGATCCCTTCACCTTCACACATAAGTGTATACAGTAAAGTAAGGCCCTCCCAGTTCTTGGCTGATCCGTGATGAGACAGGCGAAAAATTAGACTAATGGAGGATTATTAGTATTATCTCTACTTTCATTCGCTCTCTCTCTTTCTCTCCTGTATCTATGTATAGTTTTTAATATAAGATTTCATTACGTGATAAAAAGAATCAGCCAAATAGAATCTTTGGTGGAGTCCTTCGTCTTGGTAATCAGCGGCTGGCTTCCTGTAAGAGATCTTTACATTTATTATTACTGTTAATAACTGCAGTCAGTCGGGAGAATCAATCGTGTGGACAATTTGTTCCTTTTACGAAAGATTGCGAATTCCAGATGTGTACGAAGCCTTTTTGGACGATTTAACACAGACTCAGTGATTGCAGGCTCTCTTCGACACAGCTGAAACTTCCCCACTAATTACAGGGCCAACGTGATCAACAAATGATTCAGAAAAAACTCATTCGTTCATTCACTGTAGAACAAAAAAGTCACAAACCTTATTTATGGAGGAAATCGTGTATTAAATCCATCTCCATTACATGTCCAGTCTCCGGTGATTCCACGCCTTAATTATTTTCCTTTTACAATCTCTTTCTCTTCAAAACAAACCGCTAGCGGCACAAATGTTAATTGACTCGCTTTAGCGAGAAGAAAAGCAGAATATGTATCTCTCAGAAACACGTCAATCCCTCAACCGATACTCCAGAAGCGGTCCTAGTTACCACTCTAACAACCATGGAGAATGCATATATGCATCTCTGTTATTTCAAAGAATAAATGCACTAGAAAATACTTTGGCGTCGACGAGCTGTCGCCGCATACGTTACGAAAAAATCAGATCAGATAACTTTTCCAAAGTGAATGAATGTGGATGGTTTGATTGAAAATGATTAATTGGTGCGTGGTAGAGGGTATTTGCTGTGGGGACATTACAGAGTCTCCGAACACACTCCTGCAGTCTGCGCCGTTATAAGCCGCCCGTTTGTGCGCTGCGCGGCGAGTTTGGTGTCTTAGCGCCGTAAAACAAATTTGATGACTCACCGATGGTGCTAACAAAAAAGTTAACAGTGACTCGCGACTTGCAAGGGCCCCGGCGACGAGTCTCGCAGCTGCATGCAGGGATATTGCTGCACAGTAGGACCAAAACCTGTAAAGTTGTAAGGCAACAAAGGAGTTATCTGGAGGACATCGACACGTCAGTGATTCGTAAAACAGGTTTCTCGTCAGTACAACCACAACAGCCGGCAATGAGATAGTTACTCATTCACTATGTTACCTGTCATACGCGGTTACGATAAGGTTAGCCTACAGTCAGGTGACAAATGCCATGCGATAGCGACGTGCACGTAAACAAATGACGGTATTAACGCGTACACAAGGCATAAAAGGGCAGTGCATTGGATGGGCTGTCATTTGTGCTCAGTTGATTCATGTGAAAAGTTTTCCCGTGTGATATGGGCCGCACGACGGCAATTGACAGGCTTTGTACGCGGTATGGTAGTTGGAGCTAGACGCATGGGATATTCCATTTCAAAAATCGTTAGGGGATTCAACATTCAGATTTTCCCAGTGTCAAGAGTGTGACGAGAATACCAACTTTCGGGCATTACCTGTCACCACGGCTACGCAGTGGCCGACGGCCTTCACTTAACGACCGAGAGCAGCGACGTTTGTGTAGAGTTGTCAGTGCTAACAGACAAGCAACACTGCGTAAAATAGCTGCAGAAATCAATGTGGGACTTACGGCGAACGTATCTACAGGGACAGTGCGTTGGGATTTGGCGGACTCTCCTGGAGGTCATGGCCATATCAGTCGGACCGTAGATGACTCGAAAACTGTGGCACGGTCAGATAAGTCCCGATTTCAGTTGTTAAGAGATGATGGTAGGGTTGGAGTGTGGTGCAGAGCCCACGAAGCCGTGGAGCCAAGTTGTCGACAAGGCACTGACCGAGCTATTGGTGGCTCCATAATGGTGTGGGCTGTGTTTACATGGAGTGCACTAGGGACTCTGGTCCAACGTAACCGATCACTGACTGGAAAAGGTTTTGCTGGGCTACCTGGAGACCATCTGCAGCCAGTCGTGGACGTCATATCACCAAACAAAGATGTCACGTCACTGGGTCACAGCTGTTCACGACATCTATCAAGAACAGTCTGGACAGTGAAAGGTGGCTACACTGAGCCACAGCGCCAGAGATTGCGCCAAAGAGTTTTATTCCGCCGCCTCCACTGGTAGTGCTTGTTGAAAAGTCCCAGTAGTCAGTCGTTGTTGAGATGTGGTGGTAGTTAGTGCTTTGGAGAGAGGATGCTGATACCTGTACTATTTGAGGCCATGTTGTGTGCAGATGTTTTGATGGGCTAGACACCAGATGCTGTTCGAATGGAGATATTGTAATGATCAGAGTACTTTTCGTCAATATATATAAAGGTAAAGAAAATTTTTTTATTTTTTTATTTCAAATGTGTGAAACAATAATGCCCCTTGGTCACAGGTTCAGTCAACAAAGCATTTGGCTCGTGTTCTTGTATTAGACTGTATTTCTGGTTTCGATGTGCAATTATAGTATTTCTGTTTATTTTTTTTAACTACTTCAGTATAAATGGTATTTAAAATATCTTGTCTTATTGAGGAAGAACCGTGCCAGATGTGTACGTTGAATCACACTTCCACAAACAGAACAGTTACACTTGTGCTTTGGTTTCGTAGATTTTATAGTTGCTGGGGACTTAATTAATTAATTGTGTTAACGGAAATTTTCTTTCATTCTTTGTTGTTATTCTATGCAGTCAGATTGCGGAGTAATACTAGTCAGGGCCAACCGTTTACGAGACTTCGTAATCGGACAGACAGCTACTAAAAATAAAAATTATTTTCATTTATTTAATTAAGCCCCCATGCAACAGTTCGATGGAATGATTTGGTCACCCAGATCGTCCGTCATGTATCCCATGGAAAATTTACTGGAGATAGTCAAGAGGCCATTCGTGCACGATTCTTGCACCGGCAACACTTTCTCACTCATGGACGGCTATAGATGCAGCATGGCTCCATATTTCTGCAGGATACTTGTAATGACTTGTTGAGTCCATTCCACGTCTGGTTGCTGCACTACGTCGGGCTAAAGGAAGTGCAACACGACATTTGGATGTGTCCCATGACTTCAAAAAGAGATACTTTCGAGTACTTTACATTCCACAACATAAAGAATATAACTTAAGTGTCGATATTATGAATCTGTGTGCACTACTCTTAATAATAAACACAACTCACTACAAACGTGTCCATGTTAACGTGACAAGGCGAACTACAAGTGATATTTGGAACTTTTGTGCATCACTTCCTACGTTGAGGTCTTAGCTAAATGTCCTCAAATGGTTCAAATGGCTCTAAACACTAAGGGACTTAACATCTGAGGTCATCAGTCCCCTAGACTTAGAACTACTTAAACCTAACTAACCTAAGGACATCACACACATCCATGCCCGAGGCACGTTCGAACCTGCGACCGTAGCACCAGCGCGGTTCTGGACTGAAGCGCCTAGAACCGCTCGGCCACAGTGGCCGGCTTAAATGTCCTAATTGCACTTCTTTTTAGAGAGTATCGTTAGTCCTGGTTACGATGCGAGGCGGCCCTCGTGCGAAGCTGCTGACGTAAGAACGCGTCATCGGTTCATGTTGATGCACCACAGTGTATGATCACAATGCCAAATTTCTGACATTTTCCTAATGTATACTTTACTGTGGGTTGCATGCAAAACTCTGTAATAAGCTCACAGTACAGAAAGACCGTCGCCCCTTTAAAAAAGCACACCGGTCGCTCTGGAGCGCTGTCGACGCTCTAGAACCGGTCACGTGATCCTCCACCGGTGGCGCAAGCCACACCAGTTATAAAATAAATAAATAAAATAAAATAAAATGAAATATTAATTATTCATTTTGTATTATAGTGATTGGTTGTAATTAATATTTGCTTATCTGGAACGTGGACGTTTAATTATTTGGTATCAGACGCTTGACAATGGCTTTTTCGTAAATGCAATGTTATTCGTAGTTGACCGTGAAATGTGATTCAAATAATCGGACTTCGTATTTAAATCGTTTCCAAAGACTGCTGCGGTAGGTGCGGACTCAAAATCTAAATCTCAATATTAGAATAATTTGCCAGCCATGTCAATACGTCGTACAGAGGTGACTGTCTACTAAACATAAAAAGTTTACACAGTTAGTTAAATCAGATATATTCAACGAATAAGCCTACAGTTAAATAATTCTACTTACTTTCATAAATATAAATTCTTACAGAATCGAGTGCCTAGTAAGATTGCAACTCGCAGTGTTCTTATATAACCTCAAATATGGCGGTGTGCCAGTTAATAAAATATACGTGCTTCCTGCACCAGATGTTCTGCAAGACCTCTCCCTTCTTAATCAAACATAAGAGTGTTCTAATTGTGTTTTGTTTTATCAGCGACATAGCGCTGCAGTTCTGTGCCATAGGCTTTATTTATTTGTCAGAGATTAATTATTTAATTAAGATTTCGCGTTTCCGAGGAAACTCACGCACGGCATGCAAATGTGCCTTTATACAGTGCAGTGGTGTGTGCGCGCGGCGAATCACCGCTCTGAGTTGAGTACGCGTGGAGGCGTCACAGAATGGCAGATCGTAGCTAGCGTGTTTGGACTTGCCCATGGCCACACCGCGAAAGGAGTAGCCCAGATTGTTGGCTTGTCAACGTGGGCTGTCCGATGTGTCGACAGGACATCGTGTACGAACCACAGCCACATAGCACTCCGTGAGAACACCGAGCGCAGGAAGGTCGTAACCGACAGCGACCGGGTACGTGTGTCACTCCCTGTCACTGACCAAAAACGGTGCGAACTGGTGCTGTCTGTGGTAGATCCATCTCAAACCAGTGGCCGAACGAACATCGCGAAGGTAACCGCATGCAGTGGATAGCTGGAGATGTGAGCCTCTTTAACGGTCATCGATCTCAGAGGCATCATGGATGCGAAAACTGACCGGTTGAAACCGATACCGGTATTTTAGTTCTGAATAACCGGTATCTTTCGGTATTTATTTGCTCTCGGATGGAACAGGAGTTTTTAATTTTATCACCAGGTAGAAAAAACGAAGTTCAGTTAACCATACCAACAGTGCTAAAATTTTTGGTTTTTAACTAAACCTTTTCTTTTTTTTAAAAAAAAAAGTAATTTTTATTCGAAAAATTTCCATTGCTTTGAAATATTGCGTCGTAATAGAAAATGGGAATAGCGATCAGTGCTGTTTTAACAACAATGCCGACAGAAACGAGCAACAAACACATGGCATAAGAATTGATAGAGCGTTGCTGAGTGAGTAAAATACCTGTTATCATGTGGTGTATCCTATTACAGGGCACACGTGCACATGCAGTCCATTTGGTCTGTTCGGTAGTTTCTCACCTTTGTGGGCGAGCATCATTTTGTATTACACAACGGTACGAACCCTAACCTGGAATTATTTTACGAAGTCAGTATTAATGAATTACAGTGGTGCATTGGCTTTAAAACATTAAAAACCGGAGGACCCACAACAAACTTGCGACATCAAATACGGAAAAAAACTTATAACTTAACGATTCATTCGTAGCTTACAATAAAAATTGAAAGTGGCCGATATACGTAATACACATAATACACCACATACGTAACATACCTTCACCCGCTTGCATCTTTTGAAAACGGACACATTAACATGAAAAATAGACTTCTTCACCCTCAGTTTTCACCCTTCAGCACCGACTGTTCGTAATGCCCAAATAGTGGTATGACCATCGATTACATCATGATTTTTGAGGGGAGTTTCAAAAAATTTGAATCAACAGGAGGATACCGTTGTTTTTTTTTTTTAGTACTCAACCAGTTATCGCACAGCAGCGAACGGTGGACGGACGATGTTTTCTTCTATTTCCTTATTTAATGTAATATTTTGTGTGGTGTCACCGCTAGACACCACACTTGCTAGGTGGTAACTTAAATCGGCCGCGGTCCTGTAGTACATGTCGGACCCGCGTGTCGCCACTGTGTAATCGCAAACCTAGCGCCACCACATGGCAGGTCACAAGACACGGACATGACCTCGCCCCAGTTGTACGGACGACATTGCTTGCGACCAGAAGTACGACGCCTTCCTCTCATTTGCCGAGAGACAGATTGAATAGCCTTCAGCTTAGTCCTTAGCTACTACCTAGCAAGGCGCCATTTGTATCAGTGCTTATAGCTTACTACTATTCAAGAGATGTATTCCAACAAGAGAATAAAAGTTAAGTAACATCTACGTACTTTTCTTCTTATTCATTAATAAGTCTCATGTTCCAGAACTTCAAGCCCGTCTGCGTTAGTTTAGCGTGCACCTAGCTACCTCATTGTGTCTATGCTGTATAAACAAGACACAACATTATTTGGCGACGAGTAAAAGAGTTTGTATTAATTCGTTTGTGTCATGGCTTCGCCACAATCTCCAGATGTACTGTCCGAATTTTTTCGCTTGCAGAATCAGCAGACGCAGGCGTTATTGGAAGCCCTTGGACAGCTCGTCCAGGGTCAACGTGCGCTGCAAAACGATGCGGCAGCCGCCGCTTCTTCGCTACCGCTGCCACAAAACGCTGTTGCACCTCCCTTTCGGCCATACGTGGCGGCCGAAGAGTCGTGGACTGAGTGGTCCCGACAATTTGCCTTCCATCTAGCAGCCTACAGAATTCAAGGTAATGAGCGGCAGCCGTTTTTGCTTTCTTGTGTCGGTGTGTCTACCTACCGTGTGATAGTGAAATTGTTTCCCCGACGCGACGTAGCAACTCTGTCCTACGAAGAAATTTTGTCTGCTTTAGATGCCTATTTCAAAGAAACAGTAAATGTAGTTGCAAAACGGTATACGTTCTTTCGTACCAAACGTACGGCCGGTCAGACTAATAGGGAGTGGGTAGCAACTTTGCAAGGACTTACTAGGGAGTGTGCATTTGAATGTGACTGTGGACTTCCTTATTCAGACACTATGGTGCGTGATGCAATAGCACAGAACGTTTCTGATGTTCGCATACGGGAACAGATTTTGAAACTAGTTAATCCCTCCCTTCAACAAGTGATAGACATATTGGATAGGCAAGACACACTTGACTTTGCTCAGGCATCTTTTGAAACTTCGCCAGCAGTGTGTCACATTAACCGGCCCGCCGGCCGCGCTGCCCGGGACGCTACACGGCCCTCGCGCCCGTCCGCACAGCAGCGGCAGCCTAGCTCGCAAACACGTGCGCCGCGTAAGCAAGCAACTGCAGTGAAATCATGCCCGAGGTGTGCAACTAGACATTCGCGTGAAAATTGCCCGTCACGCCAAGCTATTTGCTTTTACTGCCAAAAGAAAGGACATGTCCAAAGTGTTTGCCAGAAAAGGCTTAGATCAGACAATCACACAACTTCCAGGCCTTTTGCTTCGCGCCGGAATCGACCCCAGGACAATCAGGCTCGTGGACCTTCGCCCATGGACATTCATGCAGTTCATTCCCACCCGTCCAGTGACACTTTAGCTAACAGTGACTGTGTTCGTCCCACAAACAGAGTGCGTCGACGTCGCCGCAAATCCCGTAAAGTCGCAAGTGCTGCTGTACCAGTGTCTGTTCAAATTGCACGTGACAGTCGCTCTTGTCGTCAGCAGGACAATAAACTTTTTGTGGACTTAGACTTTGAAGGCAAAGTGATACCATTCCAGCTCGATACCGGAGCTGCAGTTTCATTGCTCAATCACGACACGTACAAACAACTGGGCAAACCGCCATTGCGTGCCGCAAATGTTAAGTTAACTAGTTACTCAGGACAGCCGATCCCTGTGTTAGGACAGTGCAGCCTTATTGCTACATACAAGGGACAAATGAAACTTGTGTCATTTTACGTTCTTCGTTCTTCTAGTGCAGTGAACTTGTTTGGTTTAGATTTGTTTCAATTATTTAATTTGTCTATAGTAAATCAGGTCCTATCAGTGAATCAGACTGTGCCTTCCGCCAGTGTTTCTAGTCTTTGTGAAGAATTTGCAGACATTTTTGCACCGGGCCTTGGTTGCGCTAAGAACTATGCAGCACATTTGGAACTGAAAGACAACGCGCAACCGAAATTTTTCAGAGCGCGCAATGTTCCCCACGCATTGCGTGATGAGGTCGCGAGAACATTGCACGATTTAGAATCTCAAGGTGTAATTGAACGTGTGCAGGCTTCTCTCTGGGCCTCACCCTTAGTAATTTTGCCGAAACCTTCCGGAAAACTGAGACTTTGTGTGGACTTCACGGCAACTGTGAATCCACAACTTGTGACTGCTACTTTTCCTGTGCCCCGCCCGGAAGATCTTTTTGACAAACTGTGCCCGGGAAAATATTTTTCGAAATTGGACCTAGCAGATGCGTACTTGCAAATACCTGTGGACGAAGAATCCCAGCGCGTCTTGGTGGTAAACACGCATCTTGGCTTGTATCGCATCAAAAGACTGCCATTCGGGTGTGCATCCACACCTGCTTTATTTTAGCATTAATTCCAAACAGGTTTGTGCGCAATGCTTCTTCCATTTCAGCTCCGCTTCATCGCTTACGCCGTCAAGGTGTTCCGTTCGTCTGGACGACGGAATGCGAACGCGCCTTTAGCCAGTTGAAATCGGCGTTTCTTTCACATACTTGCCTTACGCCATTCGATCCCCGAAAACCCCTTTTGTTGATGGTAGATGCATCGGATTTCGGGATCGGTGCTGTGCTTGCGCACAAGGATGGCTCGCATGATCGCCCTATTGCCTTTGCGTCCAAATTGCTCTCATCTGCGCAAAGAAATTATTCACAAATAGAGAAGGAAGCTTTAGCTCTCGTGTTTGGTGTTACCAAGTTCCATGACTTCTTGTATGGTCGTCACTTTACCATCATCACAGACCACAAACCTTTGACATCGCTTTTTCATCCGAACACGCCTGTACCTCCGCGTACAGCGCAGAAATTCATTCGCTGGTCACTTTTTCTCTCGCAGTACCGCTACGATATCTTGTATCGGTCCACTGCTCAGCACGGAAACGCTGATGCGTTGTCCCGTTTGCCTGTTGCTGAGGATAAAGCATTCGATTCTTCCGAACTTGCTTGCATGTTCATTGATTCGGAAGCCGATGACGTGGTCGCATCGTTTCCGATTGATTTTCGTCGTGTTGCTACAGCCACAGCTGCTGATCCTGTCCTTGCTACTGTTTTGCGTTTTGTTGCTACGCAATGGCCCTTGTCAAAGTCACGGATCGAAGATCCTTTGGTTCGCCGTTTTTTTGCTCATAAGGAGAGACTTTTTGTGCGACATGGTGTTTTGTTGTTGCGTTCTGATAATGATCAATCCCGAGTCGTGGTCCCACGATCGTTACAGTCCTCTGTCTTGCAGCTTCTTCACCAAGGTCATTGGGGTATAGTGCGTACGAAACAACTTGCTCGTCAGCACTGTACTTGGTTCGGAATCGATGCTGCGATTACGAATATGTGCTCCTCTTGCGTGGCGTGTGCCGAACAACAATCCGCACCGCCGCGGAAATTCTTTGCATGGCCGAAAGCCACTTCCCCTTGGCAACGCTTGCATATCGATTTTGCTGGTCCATTCTGGAATGCTCGATGGTTGGTTGTGGTCGATGCTTTCAGTAATTTTCCTTTTGTTGTCCGGATGTCTTCCACGACGTCTTCTGCCACAATCCAAGCCTTGTCTGCTATCTTTTGCATTGAGGGTCTTCCGCAGACTATTGTTTCCGACAATGGCCCACAATTCATGTCCGCAGAATTTCAGTCATTCTGCAAGGCCAATGGTATTCAACATCTGACGTCCGCGCCGTTTTCGCCCCAGTCAAACGGTGCCGCTGAACGATTGGTCCGGACTTTCAAGTCCCAGATGTTGAAATTGAAAGAGTCGCATTCTCGGGAGGACGCATTATTGCTCTTTTTGTCTTCGTATCGCTCTCAGCCCCGCGATGGTCGCTCGCCGGCTGAATTGCTCCATGGTCGTCCTCATCGCACCTTGATGTCTTTGCTGCATCCGCCGCATCAGGTTCCTGTGCAGCGGCAGACTCCTGCTTTTGCTCCTGGCGACGTTGTCTATTATCGCAACTATCGCGGTTCACGGCGTTGGCTCGCAGGGCGCATTCTTCGCTGCCTCGGCCGCGCGATGTATTTGGTTTTGGGGGCCTCTGGTGAGGTGCGTCGGCATCTCAATCAGCTGCGCCTCTGTCGTCGCCTGGGTTCTGCCGCTCCCCGTCTGCTTTCAGCGACGGAGCCGTCAGGTCAGCGCCTTGGGGACCCATCTACTGGCTCGCCTCATCCCCAGGTGTTACCGACGCTGCCTTCCATTTTGCCTCATGGCGTCGCGCCGCCGCCGCAGCTGCCGCCGGCGCCGCCCGCAGTGGACGCGTCGCTGCAACCGCCTGGCGCCTCCCTGGGTCCCGCGCCGCCGCTCGCTTCCCGTGACCAGCCGTCCTCCGCCATGGACCTTTTGCCCGCTCCGGACCAGATGTCGTCTTCGCCCGTCGGGTGCTCCGACCACATGGAGGTCGACCCTTCGGCCCCTCTTGTCTCATTCCGTGCGCATACACCTCATGTTGACGTGCACCCTGGACTAGGTTTGCAGGCGTTTCCTAGCTCCCCTCGGACCGAATGGCCGGGTGCGGGTGGCACGGCCTCGCCTGTTGTTAGGCTCCCCACCTCATCGCATACGTCAACATGGGGTCCTCCCCACGGCGGGCGGAAGCCTTATCTCACGACCGTTCGCCGATTTGCGGGGGAGGAATGTGGTGTCACCGCTAGACACCACACTTGCTAGGTGGTAACTTAAATCGGCCGCGGTCCTGTAGTACATGTCGGACCCGCGTGTCGCCACTGTGTAATCGCAAACCTAGCGCCACCACATGGCAGGTCACAAGACACGGACATGACCTCGCCCCAGTTGTACGGACGACATTGCTTGCGACCAGAAGTACGACGCCTTCCTCTCATTTGCCGAGAGACAGATTGAATAGCCTTCAGCTTAGTCCTTAGCTACTACCTAGCAAGGCGCCATTTGTATCAGTGCTTATAGCTTACTACTATTCAAGAGATGTATTCCAACAAGAGAATAAAAGTTAAGTAACATCTACGTACTTTTCTTCTTATTCATTAATAAGTCTCATGTTCCAGAACTTCAAGCCCGTCTGCGTTAGTTTAGCGTGCACCTAGCTACCTCATTGTGTCTATGCTGTATAAACAAGACACAACATTTTGATTCCAAGTATCTTGAAACTGACGGAGTCAAAATTTTTCCAGCCATGTTCGATTTCTGCGTATGTTACAGGAAGTAAAAGGAATAAAAAACCGAAAACGGGTTATTTTAGAAACCGATTATTTTGAGCGATTGTAACAGTCGGGTTAAACCGGCCCTGTGGCGGATACAGAAAAACCTCAAGGAGGGGGCGCTAAAGATATCTTGAGCTACCTTTTACTAAGTCACATGCAAAGTGTAAGGAAATCTTGTTTAAACTGATTATACATATATACAAGACAATTCCATCTAATGATATAAAAGAGTTACAATTGTTGTTCTCTTCCTTACATGATGCATTATATGCGCCTATTCTTCTTCGCAAATTGGTTAATTACATCGTCACTAGGACAATCAATGTCAGGGTGAGTGTTCATCAGAGCTAAGCCATTAAGTCGATCCTCTTTCATTGTCGACCGCAGCCATGTCTTTGTACGCCGCAATGTTGAAAAACTTCTTTCTACTGAAGCAATAGATGCAGGTAGGCAAGCAAATATTTTGTACAGCGTGTGCAAAGTATGACAGTCAGATCTAGGACAAACAGACAACTCTTGCATAACATAACCACGATCATTAAGGGCGTTTATACTCGTTTGCTTGTATTGAAGAATCTCTCCCATTAGTCTCTTTTTAATCACAAAGAGTGATTTTTCTTCAAACAACGGTAGTTCAGTTAAGCACTGATTCAATTTATGTGCCACATCATTACCGTCATGTTTCAGTAGTTGCGACGATAAAAGTATGTTAAATTTTAAATGATAAATATTTTCTTTAACATACCGTTCTCTCATGTAGTTGTAACGTGGTCCAGTGTTGGAATAAAATCAGTTCTTTTCCAGTATGTCAGAACATCATCATTATGATCACAGTTTTCCCTGTGTCTTTGTCTGCCTGTAAGACGAGGAACACTTATCTCCACGTCTAACTTTTCCATAACTTCCTTCGCCTCTTCAACAATGCGAATGCGGTCGGCCTCGCAAAGTGGAGGGGGGGAGGGGGGCATTCAACCTGCGATGTGTTGTTGTTGTTGTTGTGGTCTACAGTCCTGAGACTGGTTTGATGCAGCTCTCCATGCTACTCTATCCTGTGCAAGCTTCTTCATCTCCCAGTACCTACTGCAACCAACATCCTTCTGAATCTGCTTAGTGTATTCATCTCTTGGTCTCCCTCTACGATTTTTACCCTCCACGCTGCCCTCCAATGCTAAATTTGTGATTCCTTGATGCCTCAGAACATGTCCTACCAACCGATCCCTTCTTCTAGTCAAGTTGTGCCACAAACTTCTCTTCTCCCCAATCCTATTCAATACCTCCTCATTAGTTACGTGATCTACCCACCTTATCTTCAGCATTCTTCTGTAGCACCACATTTCGAAAGCTTCTATTCTCTTCTTGTCCAAACTGGTTATCGTCCATGTTTCACTTCCATACATGGCTACACTCCATACAAATACTTTCAGAAACGACTTCCTGACACTTAAATCTATACTCGATGTTAACAAATTTCTCTTCTTCAGAAACGATTTCCTTGCCATTGCCAGTCTACATTTTATATCCTCTCTACTTCGACCATCATCAGTTATTTTACTCCCTAAATAGCAAAACTCCTTTACTACTTTAAGTGTCTCATTTCCCAATCTAATCCCCTCAGCATCACCCGATTTAATTTGACTACATTCCATTATCCTTGTTTTGCTTTTGTTGATGTTCATCTTATATCCTCCTTTCAAGACACTGTCCATTCCGTTCAACTGCTCTTCCAAGTCCTTTGCTGTCTCTGACAGAATTACAATGTCATCGGCGAACCTCAAAGTTTTTACTTCTTCTCCATGAATGCGATGTGTAGAGAATGTAATTCGTGCGGGAAGCGTTTGTCTATGTTGTGGGAGCTGCTTTTTGTACCGTGGCTTAGACTCAGTCATCCGGGTTACCTTGAACATTTTTACTTTAACATTATTCTCGTACATGTTCATGGTGATTATGCTGTGGGCACTCAGTCTTACAAGATGACAACACCTGTGTTCCCAGTGCCGTACACATACGTTCCTCTCTCCCACGTGCTGCGCTGTTGCCGTATTTCGCAACAGTGCAGTTTCATTCACAGAGCGATCGAATTATTCATTCAGATGTCGATGTTATTTTCTTGTAGAGGTATAGCTGTGAATGTGTATATCTAAACGTTTTGGTGTGATTTCCAAATGAAAATGTCATGTGACGGCAATAAACGTGAAGTTCCTCACAATGAACTTTAATTACACTACTGGCCATTAAAATTGCTACAACAAGAAGAAATGCTGATGATAAACGGGTATTCATTGGACAAATATATTATACTAGAACTGACATGTGATTACATTTTGACGCAACTTGGGTGCATAGATAATGAGAAATCAGTACCCAGAACAACCACCTCTGGCCGTAATAACGGCCTTGATACGCCTGGGCATTGAATCAAAAAGAGCTTGGATGGTGTGTACAGGTACAGCTGCCCATGCAGCTTCAACACGATACCACAGTTCATCAAGAGTAGTGACTGGCGTATTGTGACGAGCCAGTTGCTCGGCCACCATTGACCAGACGTTTTCAATTGGTGAGAGAGCTGGAGAATGTGCTGGCCAGGGCAGCAGTCGAACATTTTCTGTATCCAGAAAGGCCCGTACAGGACCTGCAAAATGCGGCCGTGCATTATCCTGGTGAAATGTAGGGTTTCGCATGGATCGAATGAAGGTAGAGCCACGGGTCGTAACCCATCTGAAATGTAACGTCCACTGTTCAAAGTTCCGTCAATGCGAACAAGATGTGACCGAGACGTGTAACCAATGGCACCCCATACCATCACGCTTGGTGAAACGTCAGTATCGCGATGACGAATAAACGCTTCCAATACGCGTTCACCGCGATGTCACCAAACACGGATGCGACCATCATGATGCTATAAACATAACCTGGATTCATCCGATAAAATGACGTTTTGCCATTCGTGCACCCAGGTTCGTCGTTGAGTACACCATCGCAGGCGCTCCTGTCTGTGATGCAGCGTCAAGGTTAACCGCAGCCACGGTCTCCGAGCTGATAGTCCGTGCTGCTGCAAACGTCGTCGAAATGTTCGTGCAGATGGTTGTTGTCTTGCAAACGTCCCCATCTGTTGACTCAGGGATCGTGACGTGGCTGCACGATCCGTTACAGCCGTGCGGATAAAATGCCTGTCATCTCGAGTGTTAGTGATACGAGGCCGTTGGGATCCAGCACGGCTACCCTCCTGAATCCACCGATTCCATATTCTTCTAACAGTCATTGGATCTCGACCAAAGCGAGCAGCAATGTCGCGATACGATAAACCGCAATCGCGATAGGCTACAATACGACCTTTATCAAAGTCGGAAACGTGATGGTACGCATTTCTCCTCCTAACGTTTCACCAGTCAACGCCGGTCAACTGCTGTTTGTGTATGAGAAATTGGTTGGAAACTTTCCTCATGTCAGCACGTTGTAGGTGTCACCACCGGCGCCAACCTTGTGTGAATGCTCTGAAAAGCTAATTATTTGCATATCACAGCATTTTCTTCCTGTTGGTTAAATTTCGCGTCTGTAGCACGTCATCTTCGTGGTGTAGCAATTTTAATGGCCAGTAGTGTAAATTGCGTGCCTATGGAGTATCGTCTCAGTCGTGCGACAGGTTTCATGATTTCCTGTCAGAAAGATCACTGTATGTAGTAATAGACGGAAAATCATCGACTGAAGCAGAAGTGATATCTCGCGTTTGCAAGGAAGTGTTATAGGCGCTCCTCTGTTCCTTGTTTAACAAACGATTTAGGAGACAATCTGAGCAGCCCTCTTAGACTGTATGCAGATGATGCTGTGATTTACCGTCCTATAAAGTCATCAGAGATTAAAACAAATTAGAAAACGACTTAGACAAGATATCTGTATGGTGAGAAAAGTGACAATTGACTCTAAATAACGAAAAGTCATCTGCATGATTACTAAAAGGAGTCCGCTAAATTCGGTTTACAGGATAAAACACACGATTCTAAAGGCTGTAAATTCAACTAAACACTAAGGGATTACAATTACGAATAACTTAAAATGTGCCGGCCGGAGTGGCCGAGCGGTTCTAGGCGCTTCAGTCCGGAACCGCGCGACCGCTACTATCGCAGGTTCGAATCCTGCCTCGGGCATGGATCTGTGTGATGTCCTTAGGTTAGTTAGGTTTAAGTAGTTCTAAGTCCTAGGGGACTGATGACCTCAGATATTAAGTCCCATAGTGCTCAGAGCCATTTGAATCATGCTCTGTACATGAGAACTTCCTAGTTCTCATTGGTTAGCAATATGTAGCCCGTGAAGTATTCAGACTATAATGTTCAACACGTTGCCCAAGGAGAAGTTAAGCTTTTCCAGCCTGTTGTATTACTTGCGAGAATGCGGCTGGATAAATTCGTAAACCCCTGTCATTTTCATGGCACGAATTGGAAAATTCATAACTGCGTTCTCCCACTGTAATGTGGAACGAGTTACTTTAAACCCATAA
The DNA here is from genome assembly GCF_023898315.1 of Schistocerca nitens. NCBI lineage: Eukaryota > Metazoa > Arthropoda > Insecta > Orthoptera > Acrididae > Schistocerca > Schistocerca nitens. The sequence continues at coordinate 17,582,677 of NC_064622.1, forward strand.
TGCCTGTTGACACCGTAAAATATGATAACGTACAGCCAATTTTGCCGATAGTTTTTGCACTAGCGTTAGCTAACAGTGATTCTTTTTCACGCATAGTGGTTTACACTGAACAGCAGTGACACCCACCCACATAGGCGCATTATACACATTTAAAAATTTATGCAGAGTAGAAGCAGTTGTCAAACGAATATAATAATTTCGGTTTGAGTTTGAAGTTTATTTTGTTACGCATTACATTTTTACTTGTAACACATTCCAAATCGCAATAAATGGCAATTATTGCAACTATTTTCGATGATCATGTCGTTAGACAATCGTTGTTTTGAGAAAAATTTCTCTTGAAGTCTTCACAAAGCTCTATCAGTTGTCCTCGCCTTCCGATATCACACAGACAATTGCTGTGGAGCAATGGACACAACCTCAAAACTCATAAGTAAGATTTGTCTCATGTAGACGAATGATCGGAATCGGTTTTAAAAAGTATTATTCCCTCATAGATTTGAACATGTAATACGATGCACCGAAGGCAAATGAACATCGTTGTTGTCCGCAGCAACACAGTTCGGCAACACGGACTTCGTTTGCCCGCGCTCTGCCGCCACGCAAACGCAAACCTCATCCCCTCCACGCCTCCATATCGCAACGCCTCTATGCGCTGAAGCGCTGTCTTATGTGAAGCATGCTATAGTCAGTTTGGGTTATCGAGTGTAATTTATTGCCACTAGCGAACCTGACAATCCTTCGCGTTTTCCAAATAGGAATTGAACGTACATCCCAAATTCCTCCCTCCCCCCTTTCTCTGCCCATCTTCTCATCCCCCCTCTCTCTGTGCATCCCCTTCTCCCCCCATTTCTCTGTACATAACCTTCTCCCCCCTCTCTCTGTCCATTTCCTCGACCCACCTCTCTACGCCCGTTTCCGTCTGAATGTTCCGTAGAGTATCGAGTAAAAATAAATAAATCGGTTCCCATTTGTATATTACATATACATTTTTATATGTAGTATATTACAAAAATATATAGCCAATGCCCGTTCGACAGTTCCCATTTATATATTACATATATTACAAAAATATATAGGCTATGTCCGTTTCACTGTTCATTAGAGTATCATGTAAAAATTGAAAGTAAATCGTTCAACAAGTTTTCAAGAGCTGTGGTAACTACGCTTTCCCTTTATATATATATCCTATCTGGTGACATGCATCCATTTGCGTCCATTGTGCATTCCGACGGACTTGGGCAATTCCAGCAGGACAATGCGACACCCCACACATCCAGAATTGCTACAGAGCGGGTCCAGGAACACAGTTCTGGATTTAAACACTTCCGCTGGCCACGAAACTCCCCATACATGAACATTATTGAGTATATCTGGGTTGCCTTGCAACGTGCTGTTCAGAAGAGATCTCCAACCCCTCGTACTCCTACGGATTTATGGACAGCCCCACAGGAACCATGGCGTCAGTTCCCTCCAGCATTACTTCAGATATTAGATAAGTCCGTGCCGCATCGTGTTGCGGCACTTCGGGGCGCCCGCAGGCTTTCCAGTGTGGACAACTGCATCATCTGCAAGAAGCCTGATCTTACTATGAATATTGTCTGCAAGATCATTAATATATATAGTTGTATATAGTTATACACACATCAAAAAAGTTTTGCATCACCTCGGTTCTTTTAGAGTTCCAGAGCCTGTACAGGAAATTGGAATAGAGATCAACCTGAACATCATTTCCACCCTTTTTATGCTCAAGAAAACCACACATTGCATGTTGTACCACCACACAACGAGACCTTCAGAGGTGGTGGTCCAGATTGCTGTACACACCAGTACCTCTAATACCCAGTAGCACGTCCTCCTGCATTGATGTATGCCTGTATTCGTCGTGGCATACTATCCACAAGTTCATCAATTTCAATTTATCCCAAGCATGTTAGATAGGGTTCATGTCTGGAGGACGTGCTGGCAATTCTAGTCGAGCGATGTCGTTATCCTGAAGGAAGTCATTCACAAGATGTGCACGATGGGGGCGAGAATTGTCGTCCATGAAGAGGAATGCCTCGCCATTATGACGCCGATATGGTTGCACCATGTCGGAGGATGGCATTCATGTATAGTACAGCCGTCACGGCGCCTTTCATGACCACCAGCGGCGTACCTCGGCCGCACTTAATGCCACCCCAAAACAGCAGGGAACCTCCACTTTTCTGTACTCGTTGGACAGTGTGTCTAAGGCGTTCAGCCTTGCCTCCAAACACGTCTCCAACGATTGTCTGGTTCAAGGCATATGCGACACTCATCGCTGAAGAGAATGTGATGCCTATCCTGAGCGGTCCATTCGGCATGTTGTTGGGCCCATCTGTACCGAGCTGCATGGTGTCGTGGTTGCGTAAGATGGACCTCGCCATGGACGTCGGGAGTGAAGTTGCGCATCATACAGCCTATTGCGCACAGTTTGAGTCGTAACACGACATCCCGTGGCGGCACGAAAAACATTATTGAACATGGTGCGTTGCTGTGAGGGTTCCTCCGAGCCATAATCCGTAGGTAGCGGTCATCCACTGCAGCAGTAGCCCTTGAGCGGCCTGAGCGATGCATGTCATCCACAGTTCCTGTCTCTCTGTGTCTCCTCTGTGTCCGAACAACATCGCTTTGGTTCACTCCGAGGCGCCTGGAGACTTTCCTTGTTGAGAGCCCTTCCTGGCACAAAGTAAGAATGCGGACGCGATCGAACCACAGTATTGACCGTGTAGGCATGGTTGACCTACAGACAACACAAGCCGTGCATCTCCTTCCTGGTGGAATGACTGGAACTGATCGGCTGTCGGACCCCCTGCGTCTAATAGGCGCTGCTAGCACATCCATGGTTGTTTACATCTTTCGGCGGGTTTAGTGACAACTCTCAACAGTCAAAGGGACTGTGTGTGTGATACAATATCCACAGTCATCGTCTATCTTCAGGAGTTCTGGATATTCATAGTCAATGTCTATCTTCAGGAGCTCTGGGAATCGAGGTGATGCAAACTTTTTGTGTTATATGTATATAGTACATCTCACTTAGTAGCTCTTCGTTATTTGCAGGCTATCCCTCCGTGTTACAGATGTTACAGTGAGGTTTGGCACTGGGGACGGTAGTTATAAGTACTTTTTAGTGGCGATGCTGCCGCTGGAGTGAAAGGATGTGTCCGTAACTGGTATTGTTGCCCAGGGAACGACTGGGTGAACTATGCACTCATTCTTTATATTCCTGATCGTGTAATCCTCCGTGCATTATACCCAGACATGTGTGTAACAAGATACTTGTTTCATGTATTCTATGTTCTTTTTGTTGCTTTGTACTGAATCTTCTAACACGAATTAAAAATTTGCTGGGTAATTATTTAGTTTAGCTGCGATAGTCCAGAAGGAAATTCAGTGAGACAGCGGGAAGTGTAGATATGCTAAATAAGCGAACATCCTTGACTAATGATACCTCTAAGACCAAAGCTTGGTAAACTGAGCCTCTCGCTTAATTTATCATTATTTTGACCCCACTTTGACCAATTACCTGCGGTCTAGGGAATCAGCAGGTGTCAAATCTTCTTCCTGTGTGACTCTTACATAAAGATTTCAGGCTGTATGTTGACGATGCACGTGGGTACGAGTAGCAGCTAGTGAATAATTTACCCCGTCCCCTTGCAGACGGCGTTGGTGATGCTGGCGGCTGTGTTGTGCCTCTGGGTGCAGCCCTCCGGCTGCGCCAGCATTCTGGCCATCTTCCCGCTGGGCGGCATGAGCCACTGGCAGGTGTTCCGCGGACTGCTGGTGGAGCTCTCCAGGAGGGGGCACCGGCTCACCGTGGTGACGCCCTTCCAGCAGGAGGGCGACCCCTGGAACCACGTCCAGACCAAGCCCAACCTAGGAGGAGGGGGAGGAGGAGGAGGCGGCGGTGGAGGTAATGTAGTGACGGCCACCTGCGCAAACTGTGGGGGGCGGTCTTACATCTGCGTCCACGTGTTTACTCTATAATTCACAATCAAGCGCATAACAGAGCGTTTATCGAACCACCTTTAAGCTACTTCTCCACTCTCGAACAGCGCACAGGAAAAAAGAACATTTAAGTCTTCCCGTAGGAGCTCCGATTTCTCTTATTTTATTATGTTGATCATCTCTCCCTACGAAAGTGGGCGCCAGCAAAATATTTTCACAGTCGGAAGAGAAAGTTTGTGAGGGAAATTTCATGAGAAGGTCCTGTCGCAGCGAAAAACGACTTTGTTTTAATGGTTGCCATCCCAATTCGTGTATCATATCGGTAGCACAGACGAATGGAAAAACTGGTAGAAGCTGACCTCGGGGAAGATCAGTTTGGATTTTGTAGAAATGTTGGAACACATGATGCACGATTCGGGGAAGATCAGTTTGGATTCTGTAGAAATGTTGGAACACATGATGCACGACTGACCGTACAACTTATCTTAGAAGATAGACTAAGGAAAGGCAAACATACGTTTATAGCATTTGTAGACTCAGTGAAGGGTTTTGACAATATTGACTGGAATACTCTCTCAAATTCTGAAAAACGGTGGGGTCGAATATAGGGAGCGAAAGCCTATTTACAATTTGTACATAAACCAAATGGCAGTTATAAGAGTCGAGGGGCATTAAAGGGAAGTAATGACTGGGAAGAGAGTGACATAGTGTTGTAGCCTATCCCTGATGGTACTCAATCTCTATACCATCTAACAATACCACCACTTGCAAAGTAGGTTAGAAATCAGATTAATAATGTTGCTCACGCAGCATATGTTCGCTTTATCGGGCAACAACAAAGTTATTGACTGTGGATGGTATTGTCAGAATAGAAATAATGAAGCCACTGGAAAAAAGTCATTAATTTTGGACTTATCTTGAATGGATTTCGTCGAAGTTGTTATGGCTCATCTTGTTGATTCTACAGTGATTCCACTTTGACTGCTAGAAGGTCCAGATCTGTATTTTAGCAATATTTGAAGACTTAACAAATGCGTTTTTCAGGAAATTCTTAATGATCAAACAATCCCAGATCAGAACAATGGTATGGTAGAAATAATTTTTGACTTGGTGTTCACGATCCACATTTTTATTAAACTTCTTGTAAATTCACATATACTTCTTCTTAATTGTCACATTATCAATAAAACAGTTTTGTATCAATCTTCATATATTTAATTTCCACTTTAACCAAACACAAGACTTGACTGTTCTTTTACAAAGCGAAAAAACAACTTAACTTCTGCAAAGTGAAACAAAGACTGCTCTGTGCGCATTCGTGCCAAAACGGTTACAGGTAAATCAAAGAGTATGACAGTCTCACAGAAATGAATACACACAAGAACCATATCACTGTAATATATTGATACGTCGGAGTGCCTATACATTAATAAAACCAAATGTGAATATCGTCACAAAAATATGTTTGTTACTTCGCAGAAAAGCAGGGCGATATTATTGGTATCGAGAACTGGGGTTGGAGTGCCGTAATGGTCACGTAAATAAAGAACTCTTACAATGAGCAAGCAGTAAGGGAAACACAAGAAAAATTTTGAGTAGGAATTAAAATCCGTGGAGAAGAAATAAAAAGTTTGAGGTTTGATGATGACATTTTAATTCTGTCAGAGGCAGCAAAGGACTTGGAAGAGCAGTTGAACGGAATGGACAGTGTCTTGAAAGGAGGATATAAGATGAATATCAACAAATGAAAAACGAGAATAACGGAATGTAATCGAATTAAATCAGGTGATGCTGAGGGAATTAGACAAGGAAATGAGACACTTAAAGTAGTAGATTAGCTTTGCTATTTGGGGAGCAAAATAACTGATGATGGTCGAAGTAGAGAGGATATAAAATGTAGACTGACAATAGCAGAGAAAGTGTTTCTGAAGAAGAGAAATTTGTTGACATCGAGTATGTGTCAGAAAGTGTTTTCTAAAAGTATTTGTATGTAGCGTAGCCATTATGGAGGTGAAACTTGGACGATAGACAAGAAGAGAATGGAAGCTTTTGAATTGTGGTGCTGCAGAAGAATGCTGAAGATTAGATGGGTAGATCATGTAACTGATGAGGAGGTACTGGATATAACTGGGGAGCAGAGGAATTTGTGGCACAGCTTGGCTAGAAGAAGGGATCAGTTGGTAGGACATGTTCTGAGGCATCAAGGTATCACCAATTTAGTATTGAAGGGGAGCGTGTAGGCTAGAAATCGTAGAGGGAGGCCAAGAGATGAATACATTAAGCAGATGCAGAAGGAGTTAGGTTGCAGTAGTTACTTAGAGATGAAGAAGCTTGCACAGGATAGAGTAGCATGGAGAGCTGAATCAAAACAGTCTCTGGACCGGAGACCACAAAAACTACATCGGTGGCACTCTCTCACCTATTTCTCAATAATACAAAACGAGCTGTCCTTTTTCATGTCCACCGCCATTTATATCTGATGGAGATCCCACACTGCACGGCAATACTGCAGAAGAGGGTGGACAAGCGTGGTGTAAGCAGTCTCACTAGTAGACCTGTTGCACTGTCTCGGTCTTCTGCCATAAATCGCTGTCTTTGGGTTGCTTTCCCCACAGTATTATCTATGTGATCCTTCTAATTTAAGTTATTCGTAATCCCTAAGTGTTTAGTTGAGTTTACAGCCTTTAGATGTGTGTGATATATATCATGTAACCGAAGTTTAGCTGATCCTTTTTAGTGATCTGTGGATGACTCCACACTTTTCATGATTTAGAGTCAGTTGCCACTTTTTGCACTATGCAGATATCTTGTATAATTCATTTTACTGTACTTTTGATCATCTGATGAATTTACATGACTGATAATGACAGCGTCATCTGCAAACAGTCTAAGAGGGCTACTCAGACTGTCTCGTAAATCGATTATGTAGATCAGGAACGACAGAGGGCTTCTAACACTTTCTTTGGGAATGTCAGATATTACTTCCATTTTACTCGATGACTTTCCATCAGTTACTATGATCTGGGACCCTTTTGACAAGAAATCAAGAATCCAGTCACGCAACTGAGACGATAGACCATAGACGTGCAATTGGATTAGAAGGTGTTTGTGAGGTATGGTGTCAAAAGCTATCTGGAAATCTAAGAATGTGGACTAAATTTGACGTCACCTGGCGATAGCACTCATTACTTCGTGAGAATACAGAGCTAACTGCTTTTCACACGAACGATATTTTCTTAAGGTCATAACCAGCACCAAAAAAAAAAAAAAAAAAAAAAGGATCTGTGACGCTGACACCGTGAGGTGCTGCCCTACACATTCACTTCTCAATGTGATGTTTCCCAGTTATGGATGACTTGACATAGATGTGTGTTGTAGGAGTCTGCATTTTGGTTGTTCACGAAACGTTCCAGCTCGAAACTCACCTCTCCATCATTCTGGAAACAGCTGCCATGCAATGGTTTCTACACCTGAGGGAAGAGGAGTAGGTCATTAGATGTCATGACAGGAGAATACAGATGTGAAACGAAACTTGACAGCCCAAAGAAGCAGCACGTGTGGCTCTGTCCTGGGGCTTTATTGTGGAGGAAAAATGCGCATGTTGGACATCTTTACACAACGCCTTGCCTTGAAAGTCTCTTGTAACCTCATCAGGAGATTTGAATAGTATGTTCTTGTGACCGTGTGCCCTGTATCAGAGTAATCTATCAACATGCACCACGCCAGTCCCAAAAGACATCCAGTGACACCCTTCCCAATGATGGCTGGGTCTTAACATTATCAGGTGCTGGCGAACCCACACGTTTCTGCTGGTTGCTTTGCCCCTTTGCCTTGAGGTTATATTGATACAATCGACACTCATCAATTAGGCAGCTAAAGAAATCATTTCCACTGCTGCCTCAATTCAGTGGGCTTTTTAAATGGGTGTGAGAATTCGCAGAACTCAGTGGACAGTGATCTACGTCATCTTCAGAGGTCGCGCAACATGAACGCTGACTCATGGCTGATTTTCACGTTTTCCACAGTCGCCTAGATTAATACCAAGCAGTCTTCGAGGATCACAGCCCGTGATTCTCAGTTACTCGCAGATGGATTGTGTGCCACTTCATTCTTCATCAATCAGGTTTGTTTGACCACACTGGAAGCATCAGAACCAGCTGACCACTGTGTCATATGATGGTGATTGTTGGCGCACACTTCGAGCATCTCAGCATGAAATGTTGCAGTGTTGTTTCCCTCCAAATGCAGGAAACAAAACGTGCAAGATAATCTCCTAATGGAGGTTTCATGTCTTTTTTTTTTTTTTTTCCTCCGGCCTCTCTAGGAACTGTATGCATCTGCATGGTGAAGAAACACCTTCATGGCATACACCAAATCCATATTTATAGCATTTATGGATTTAGAGGAAGCTTTTGACAATGTGGACTGGACTACACTCTTTGAAATTCTGAAACTTACACAGAAACCAGGCTGCAGTTGTAAGGGTAAGCAGACGTGGAAAGGAACCAGAGAAGAGAGTGAGACAGGGTTGTTGTGTATTACTGAATTTATTCAATGTACACTCAGCAAGTGATGAAGGAGAACTCTGGAAATAGATTAAAGTTCAGGAAGATGAAATAAAAACTTTGCTGTTTGTTGATGGCATTTGTAATTCTGTCACAGACAGTTACGATCTCGAAAAAGCAGTTGAACAGAATTTATAGTGTCTTGAAAGAGACAAGGGTAATGGAATGCAGTCAGAGCACAATGAGGTGACAAAAGTCATGGGGTAGTGATATGCACATATGCAGAGAGTGATAGTATCGTGTACACAAGCTACAAAACGGTCATGCATTGGTGTAGCTGTCATTTGTGTTCAGGTGATTCATGTGGAAAGATTTCCAACGTGATTATGGCTGCAAGATGGGAATCACAGACTTTGAATGCAGAATGGTAGTTGGAACTAGGCACATAGGGTATTCCATTTTAGAAATTGTTATGGAATTCAGTATTGCACAATCCAAAGCGTTAAGAGTCTGCCAAGTACATCATACTTTAGGCATTATCTCTCACCATGGACAACAGCCTTCACTTAAAGACCAAAAGCAGCGGATTTGCACAGTTGTCAGTGCTAACAGACAAGCAACACCGCTTGAAATAACTACCGAAATCAATGTGGAAAGTACAAAGATTTTATCTGTTAGGACAGTGTGGTTTATTATTATTATCATACGCGTCAATTACAGTAATACACATTTAGCAAAACAAAGAAATATATATGTAAAAATGAACGTGTGAAATTATATACAGTACACAAGTTTTAAAACGGCTCAGGCTACACTCGGATGTTGATGGACTCGATCCAGCGGAGTGCCTCGTGGGATGCTTGATGGAGCTTCTCAATGCCACCAGGGAAGCACCTGATTGGACATTCATTCACAGTGTGGCTCATTGTTTGGGTGTCACCACAGTAACACACTGTCACTTGAAAAGCCCCACTTATGCATGTTGTATTTGCACCTACCCTCTTCAGTCCGATATCTGTTTAACTGCGCCCACACCTCCGTTGGTTGGTGGAAGACTGGAACTGGAACTGTTGGATTGTCTACAAGTTCATGGTTTCGGGTTCTTCTGGCTTGCCACTCTGCATCCTGGTCGAATCCTGTGGATAGCATTTGGACTCCCATTCCATGTGCTGGTCTTCTAGATTTGAGGCGTTTCCTGGGCAGTGTGGTGAAATTTGGCATTAATGGGCTATGGTAGCAGACAACTGACATGAGTGCCCTAGCAAACCGTATGATATCGCCAGCAGCATCTCTCCTGGGTTCGTGACCATATCATTTTGACCCTAAATGATTGGAAAACTGTGGCCTGGTAAGATGAGTCCCGATTTCAGTTGGTAAGAGCTGATGGTAAGGTTTGAGTGTGGTGCAGACCCCACAAAGTCACAGATCCCAGTTGTCAAAAAGACACTGGTGGTGGTTCCGTAATGGTGTGGGTTTTGTTTATATGGAATGGACTGGGCCCTCTAAGCTAACAATTGACCAAAATGGTTATGTTCAGCTACTAGGAGACCATTTGCAGCCATTCATGGACTTCATGTTCCCAAACTAAATGGAAATTTTATGGACGACAGTGCAACTTGTCACTGGGCCTCAATTATTCATGATTAGTCTGTAGAACATTCTGGGTAATTCGAGTGTATGATCTATCTATTAACAAATGAGGGGTATTTGAATCGAATTGAGGAAAAAAAAAATTGTAGAGCAGCCTGACTGAAATAAGGGATTGGTTGACAGAACACATCCTGTGTCATCAAGCAGTCATCATTTTGATAGTGGAAGGAAGTGGGGGGAGGGGAGGGGGAGGGTAAAAGTTGTAGCGGGACACCAAGAGATGAATACAACACAATGAGCAGATTCAAATAGACATAGGTTACAGAAGTTATGAAGAGATGAAGAGGTCTGCTCAGGATAGACTAGCGTAGACAGCTGCATCAAACCAGTCTTTGCACCGAAGACTGCATCAACGATAACAGTTAGGTAAACCTAATACTTTCATAGAAAGGGTACAGAGTTAATGAGCTGTTACATTCAAGTTGGAAAGGTACTAACTTGGTTTGACTCTCAGTGCATAAGTTCATTGTCTCAAAATTGAACTCTTTTTGGATATTGATCCATGTTACACAGTAAAGGGTGCAACACCACTGTGTTTTAGTTTCAGCTGGTCATCTGCTGGATGGTGAGGAGTGCACCAACACTTCTGTTCATACATTAGGGTAACAAGGCCAGACCATCCAGCCAGTGACGGTTTCAGTGGCAACACTTATCACGAATCTCTACATCTCATCAGTCACAGTTTATAGAAGCAGACACTTGAACACAGTTATTTATTAAAGTCAACATAAGAATTTTGTGTGCCCTCTTTCTCAAAACACATCCACCAACTGTAGATCGATAAATGTAGTAACGTAGATAACAACCAAAAAAAGTTCACATAGGTTGTTCTAACTAGGAACACACAGCAAAACACTGCTGTAAAGAAGTTACAGTTTACTGGGTAATAGGGTGACATCAACAAGAATACTGTGAAAATAATGTGATTATTGTTGATCTAACAGTCCACAGGTTCACAATGAAAGTAGTTTACAAGGCTCAAACACATTTGACAACTAAGGGACCAGAGGCCCGTGCATATTCTTATAAAGACACAACCCACTTCAGGTGTCACTGGTGTAGTGCTAAGCACACATCGCAGACCTGGCGACCGTGGTTGTTGATGAGGCTACTACTGGCAGCTGCCTCTGCTCACTGTGGGTGCACCGTCTGAATGTTGGTGAGCATTACGCTTTCAATAGTGGCCTGAGATATGTCTGATGTGAGCAGTGGGTGTAGTATAGAAGGTTACCACACTCCATCTCCTTGTAGGGGGAAGGAGCAGGCTACGCCGTCCACAATGCTGTGACTGAAGAGATGGCTGCGGCATCTTCTGCAGTCCGAGAGGCAGCCGGTGCACAGGACTGGCGGCAGGGGCAGACTGCACGACAGGGGTCACCGACACGGGCAGACTGGAGAGGAGAGGCTCTGGTGGTGGAAACCCAGCTTCTGTCCCCACTGACAGTGGTGCCTGCATTGTGCAGTGGGACGTGGTGGAAGGGGCCACAGGAAGTGAGCCAACCATCTGTGGTGACGAAGCCCCAACTACCGGGGTAGGCGGGCACGACCGGGCCCACTCGACCCCAGAGCAACTAGGGCCTGTGAAGAATTAGGTGTTGTGCCTATGGTGCAAGGAGGGGTCCCTGTCTCCATTCTGGGCTGCAACTGTTTCTGGTGGTGTGCCACAAGTCGAACTTTGGTGCAAACCACGAACTCGTGATGACTGCGCTGGTAGTGGATGGCAGCCAGAATACAGTGAGGGCACCGTCTGAATGTGATCCAGATTGGTGTGGCAGGTGTCAACATTGACAGAATTGGTGCTTCTAGTGGGCACCTGCCTGGTAGCAAGAGGTTAGGCTGCCTGCACTGTTCATGGCCTTGCAGGAGCTTGGTGGGCCTCTTGGTCCCCATTGGCAATGTTCTGTAAGATCTTCAAAGAATGTGAAAGCCTACTTAGTTGGGAAGTCTTCTTTATACTTGTGCATCGACATCACAAACATTCAGATGAGGTGCTCTGGTTCGCCATTTGACTGTGGATGGAAGGGAGGTGGCGTGATGTGGCGAATGCCATTGTGTGTAAAATGGCCTTAAAAGATTGCACTGCAAACTGAAGAACATAGTCTGACAGGCAAGCCTGCTATGGAGAATATCTTCAACAGGGCACTGAACACCATGTCTGTTGTCATAGAATGGACAACAAATGACATGAAGAAAACAACAAAAAGCATAAATTGTCAATAACCAGAAGCCAACAAAATCAATGTGGACTCTTTCCCAAAGTCATTTAGGGGCCAGCCTTGGCAAAAATACAATACAAGGAGCTGTCCTGACCTGAACACTTGTGGTAGGCCATGACATGTTGGCAGTGTGCAAATAGTTTTAAGTGAGAGATCCCCCAGTGACCCTGATGTAATAAGCAGAGGACCTCCCACCACAAAGCCGCTGGAACCATGATGTGGGGAGTAAGCCATTCCCTTGACAGGGGAATAATGCCATCAGTGAGGGAGAGGCAGTGGAGCAAAAAAAAAAAAAAAAAAAAAAAAAAAAAAAAAATCTGAATTGGGTTTGATGCCCAGCCTGGCAGATGGTCAGGCCACCCATGTAGCACCATGTGTATGACCTGTCAGAGCACAGGACCTGGTGCCACAGCAGAGGCAATACAGGAACTGGTGATGGGGAAGCCATCCACAATCTGCCTCATCTCTGTATCCAGTTGAAAACAAAGCAGTTCCTCCTGATTGAGTGAGAGTCAGTACCCATGGGAAGCCGGGATGTTGTGAGGTGGAATGAAAATGGATCTCATAATTGTATCAGGACAAAAAAAGAGCTGATTATTAAGAGCAGGTTTGTCTGATAAGGCCACTGACAGGCTAAAAAGGGCAACCAACTGGTTTGGTCAGTAATGAAAATAAATTTTGCTCCATACAAGAACAAATTGAGTTTTTAATGCATAGGCAATAGCAAAAGCTTCGTTTTCCACCAGAGAATAATGTTGTTGAGCTGAGTAGAGAATTTTTTTATGCAAAGGCAATAGGCTGTTTGGAACCAACTGAATGGCGATGGGCCAGAACTGCAACCACCCCACCAAGGGACACATATGTAGCCAGGACCAAATGCTTGCCAGGTTGAAGTGCTGCAAGACACGGTGCAGAGTGTAGACTGTCCTTAAGCTGCACAAGAGCACACTGACAGGCTGCAGGTCAACCAAAAGGAGCACTTTTGTAAAGCAACAGATGCAAGGTGTGGGCGATAGTGGCCACTCTGGGTATAAACTTGCAATAGTACGCCACCTTGGTGAGGAATTCTTGATGTTCTCATAAAATAGATGGATGCAGCAAAGCTGTAATGGTGATGACATGTTGTTCCATTGGGTGCATGACCTTCTAGGGAGTTTCATGATACAAATAAACAATGGAAGGCTGGAAAAAGTGAGACCTAGTTAGCAAGATTAAATTTGAGGCATGTGTCCTGTAGAACAAAGAATGGAGGTTTCATAGGTGATCCTCCATGGTGGCACCTGCCACGATGATATCATCAAGATAGCTGCGAAGATGGACAAAAATTGTAACCTGGCCAAAGAAACATTGAAAGATGGCAAGTGTACTAGTGACCCCAGTCATTAGCCATTGATGCTGATAGAGGCCAAAAGGCATATTAACCATAAGCAAATGTTTTGATGTCTCATTCAAGAGAATCTTAAGGCAGGATTTGGCCAAGTTGATTTTCAAAAAGAATTGTCTCCCAGCCAACTTTGTGGTTAGTTCCTTAGGGTGAGGCGGGGGGTAAGCATCTGTGACTGCCTGTGCATTTATAGTGACCTTGAACTCGCCACAGAGCTGAAACTGATCAGACGGTTTCTTTACAATCACTAAGGATACATCCCATTCACTTGAGGAAGTCAGTCTGAGCACACTCCTTACCAGAACCAGATAGCTTAGCAATAGAAATACAGCATCTACAATCAGTGTTTTCCAAGAGTGGATACACAGTCAAACAGATTGAGAAGGCCCTTCAACAAGCCACTCTGCCACATGTTGTAGAAGGAGAGCAAGATAAGGCAAAGACTGTGGCATACCTGCCCTGTGTGGTATTTGTTTCAGCCAAAATCAGCAGGATTCTGAAGAAGAACAATATCAAATGTATTCTGTCCACTTACCAAAATAAGAATGCTACAGGGAAACATGAGAGATGACCAAGGAGTATGAGAACTAGGAATTTATACTGTACTTTGCGACTGTGGCATTTCATACATTGACCAAACAACTAGGGTAGTGGACATCAGATAAAAGGAACATCAGAGGCACACCTGACTAGAACAGGGAACTAAATCAGCCATTACAGAGCACTGTGTGGAACTCAATAATTCCATGAACTATGGTGAAACAAGGGTCTTGTACAAAAGCCCAGATACTGGGACCATTTTATAAGGGAGACTAGAGAGAGAAAGGTGTCAGAAAACTTTGTGAACCACGACACTGGGTACAAACACAGTAGAGCCTGTGATCCTGCACTGGAGTTGCTGAAAACGCAATGGGGGCAACAGCAGAACTCCACAAATACAGGCACTGAGAATGTGCATAAGTGGAACAAATCCCAGACAGAGCACCAGGTGCACCAGACTGAAGGTGGGACATTGCAGGGAGCTTCTAGTGAGAGCAGACCACAAAGAGGTCACCTAGTACAGCACAAGACTGAAAATAGAACACCAGCATCCAGACGGGTGCATGGGATTGAAGACAAAACACCAGTGCTCAGCCTGGTGCACCGGACCAAAGAGGGAATGCCTAAGGGTGCTGTTAGCAGGAGAAAACTGCAGACAGAATGTCTGGAACCTACCTTAGAGGGGGAAGAACTTAGGTATAAGTACAGGACGTGTTCCACTCAACAAGCAGTCTCAGGCAGCACCTGATGAAGATAATCAGTCACATTGTTGAAGTATCATGCAAGAATGGTGCTGTTATCTGCCATAACATGCAATGCCTCAAGATACATAACAGTTTATTAAACTGTGCAGTTGAGGTTTAGCAGCGTATGTGAGCTGTATATTCAGGCAACAATTTGGTTTGCTTAATAACTTGTTACTTAGTAAATTACAAAAGGCTTCAGAACTACTTTGTGTGGCTATGCTGGGAATTACATATTTATGGCTACAGTTGTCACATTTGAAATTATGATAAAATATGCAAAATCTTAAGTAGCATCTTAACTGACCGATGAATGCTATCATTTGGTCCAGAAAATTTGGGGCAACAAATGTTTAGTGAGTGACTTGGGAATTAAGCTGGTATAGTGGCACAAAAGGCAAAACAGGTATCCAGACTTATCAGGCTCCAAAAAATTAAAACATGTTGCAGTCAAGTCTGGAGTCATAGCTTTCTGATGGTGTACATGAGTATTTCTGAAACTACTGATTGGATCAGTCAAAATATATCATTACAATTACTTGTTACTTTTAATTAAAATGGTTTCCAGAAGAAACTAAACACATTACTGTACTTACAATCTTCAAAATCATCCTCTGAATCATAATTATACATGAAATGTGCAGCAGAGTCCCGCTAATCTGAACCCCGATAATCCGAACATTCGGTTAATCCGAACATGATAATGTTAGTTTAAGTGTGGAAAACTGTGTGGTAAACTGCTGTACATACACACTATTTTAATTTACACAGTACAGTTAATATGCATGAGAAAAACTGGCAAGAAAACATTAGGTTCAAACAATGCATAACAATGAAAGAAAAGCTGTCAAACTTATTAAAACACAGTGTACATTTTATCCCTACTTTTTAGATGACAAAAACTCAATCAGTGTTTTTTGGTGTAATGAAGATAGTCTGTTATATGATGCATAGTTACACCATCGTCTCATAAACATCAAATCAGCAGGTGTAGCAGTGGCCTGTTTCTCCAAATAACGTAGCGCATGGTCAAGGGCTTCTGCTGCGTCACTGTGTGGCACCAGCTCTCCTTCGCCGCTTTCAGGCTCATCATCACTTCCGTCACAGCAATCCACTTCTTCCTGGTCTTGAATCACAGCAGCAACTAAATAAGCGTCAGTAAGGTTCTCCACACATGCCCCATCCGCTGCCAACCACTCATCTACGTCTCCTTCACTAGCTTCTTCACATCCAAGGATTGTCTGTACCATTTGTAGTAGATTTTCCTCTTCATTTTCAGCTAGGTTGTCCTGAAATTCAAGAGATGTCTACAGTTTCCTCCACAACTTTCTCAGAGTATTTTCTGAAATATTCAACCTGCCAATAAACAACATCCTTCACATTGGTCTTTTTTATTTTTTCCACTAAAGGAATGCTATCATCTTTGATCAGCATTCTTAAAAATTGTTTTCTGTAAATCAGTTTTAATGTTTGCAGTATTTCCTGGTCCATTGGCTGTAGAAGTGGTGTAACAAATGGTTCAAATGGCTCTGAGCACTATGGGACTCAACATCTTAGGTCATAAGTCCCCTAGAACTTAGAACTACTTAAACCTAACTAACCGAAGGACATCACACACACCCATGCCCGAGGCAGGATTCGAACCTGCGACCGTAGCAGTCCCGTGGTTCTGGACTGCAGCGCCAGAACCGCTAGACCACCGCGGCCGGCAGTGGTGTAACATTCCACGGCAAAAACTTCGCCACAGTTTCTCCATCACAGAATTCCTCAGTGCTGGAGTGAGATAGCGTGTTATCAATCAAAAGGATTGCACAAGGAGACAAATGATTTTCCTTAGAAAACCATCAAACAGAGGAAACAAACTGGCTGTGAAACCATCTTTGAACAGCTTACCATCCATCCATGCTTTTTTCCAGTTGTGATAATATACGGGCAGGGACTTCACGTTGTAGCTGTGGACCTAGCAGATTTGCCAATCAGCATTAAAGACAGCTTGTGATTACCAGCAGCGTTGCTGCACACTAATAAAGTCACACGATCTTTGCACATTTTAAAACCAGGAGCATGGTCTTCCGCTTTTGATGCCAGGCTTTTTGTTGGCAATGTCCTAAAATTAAGGCCAGTCTCGTCAGCATTATAAATTTGTTGGTGAGAATTATTTCCTTCTCTTATCATTTTTTCAAACTCATCCAAGTATTCCTTTGCTGCATCACGGTCAGAAGAAAGCTTCTCTCCAGTAATTGTTAGCTGGCGGATTCCATGACTTTTTTGAATGTGTCCAACCAACCTGTACTCGCACTAAAAGATTCATCACCATTCATTAACTTGTTCAGGTAAACAGTCTTTTCCTGAACCAGTGCTACACTCAAAGGAGTTCCTCTTTCTCTTTCCTGCATAAACCAAAGGAAAAAAGCTTCATCCACTTTATCATACTGGGACTGTGTCAAAATTCTGCTGAATTTCAAGTGTTTTTCCCAAAGACGTTGCACAGGACTGTTCAAGCTTCACTCAGTTCTTCTTCCAATCACAAATAGTTGCTTTACCAAAACCCAGTTCCATTGCCAGTTTAGATAAATTTTCACCATTGTCCATCCACGTCAAAACATTCAGTTTTTCTTTGAGAATTAATGTTGTATGTTTCCGTTTACTCATGACGAAAATACCTACACCACTACACCTGAACGAATACAATACAACTGTTATGCATGCCAGCAATCAATAACTAACATAACCAATGCTTTGGGAGCCAACTGGCAGTGCACTGACCTCAGACAAAACAAAGGTCTCAACAATGCACAACGACAAGGGCAGGGAGTGAGAGTGAGCCATTGTTCCCACACTTGTTCCCATTTATTACCATGGTGTACCTACTTATCTGCTTGGTATACTTCATTCTAGAAACTTGTCACCATAATTCCAGCTAATCCAAACAAATCAGTAATCTGAACAAGGTCCGCTTCCAATTAGTTCAGATTAGCGGGACTCTACTGTAGTTGTAATAATATTTTGATAGATTTGGGCATACACTACATACAAACAATGCAGAAAACTAGTTTCAAATAAAAAAAATTATGAAGAAAGTTAATTGCTAATAGAAGAGCAATAATAACAGGTGGAAGAGTTCCAGCGTGCTCTATTACACAGTCAGCAGACTTCAGTACACTACCTGCTTATGCTTCCAGTGAGTGAAACAAACAGATTTTAAAGGATCTTGCATTCAGGAACTGATGAAGTGTAGGGCATACAGCATGTTGGATGTTTCAATAACTGGAAATGTGGTTAACATATTCTTACCCTCTTCACACACAATATTGTGAGTCCGCCATTCAGAATTAAGTATAGATATATTTTAAAGTAGGCAGGTTTTAAAATTTGCAATACATAAATACTTCAGTGTTGTTTTCTAAACTGAAGACCCACCCCACTTACTATATTAACCAGGAATAACCTGTATGAACATCCATGTGGGTAGTGTAGACAGTATTGTTTAATTTTTGGCTTATTTTACACATATGTTCATCAAAATGCAATGTATGTCTTATACAGGACTACAATTAATTAAAGATGGAATTTTGCTTTTTTTCTGTTACAGGAGTAAATTTCTTGGATTTTGGCAAGCTTTCACACCAACAGCAGTTCCTTCTCATGTTCAAGATAGGAGAGCAATTTTGTCAAGATTTAATGGAAGACGAAGGTGTGCAAAGCCTTATTAATTCACAAGATGAGAAGTTTGAGCTCCTGATAATTGAAGCTTTTTTCCATGACTGTCTACTTGCTTTTGCACACAAGTTCAAAACTCCCATTGTTGGAGCATGTGCTACTGGAGCCGGTGCTACATGGACACATGCCATGGTGGGGAACCCCTACCCTCTGTCCTACCTCCCTGAGATAGGGGTTGCCTACACAACCAATATGAACCTGTTCCAGCGGACATACAACATTTTTTCTGCTCTCACGTTCAACGCCTATCGCCATTACTTTTACCTTCCAGCTCTGGACCAAATGGTCCAGAAGTACTTCAAGGATCCCAGTATACCTCCTTTGGCAAAACTGGAGAGCAATACTTCTCTCATGCTACTTAACACTCATTTCAGCTTCGACTACTCCAGGCCCTTAGTACCAAATATTATAGAAATAGCAGGCATGCACATTAAGACACCAAAAAAACTTCCAGAGGTAAGTTATATTTTCTATACATCATTAATATAAAAACTTTAAACACAAGAAATATCTTGCTCCTGTTACTGTACTTAGTTTATTGCTTAAAGAAGCTATGTATCTTCTTTTTCCTTAGATTGTAGTTTCCAGAAATGTCAAAAACTGCAAAGAATTTTGGAGTGATAAACATTATGCAGTATTTAAACATTTAAGATTTAGGTTTATCATTGAATCCTTTGTATGGAAAAGTAAGATACATTATGTGACAATAAATGGGAATGACTTAAGAGAACCACAAGAAAAAAGTAAACAGTCAGTATATCTAAGAGGCATCATTATCTACTTATGGGTGTACAAATGTTTATTCTGCTATTGTAGTTTTGCCATTAGTCCACTATCAAGCATTTACAAACACAGACTTTACTTATCAGCAAAATACAATGGGAAGACAACAACAGTAAGAACACCAAACTTGGGAATCTGCCAACATGCATGTACTTACAGATTTTGAACTAAAAATTTAATGTATACCAGAGAGATGGAAAGATGCATTAGCAAGTTATAACACATTCCCAAAATGCACCTTAAAGAAGTATTCATATTTGTATTAGATAATCTAATGAGTACTACTTTTTGCTCTTGTAACTTGATGGCTAAAACAACTGGCTGTCATTAGTATTTCTTTTCAGCAAGGAAATCTTATTTTTATAAAGAGCTGCTACTTGTTCTTCATCCTCTTATATTTTCATTTGTTTCTTCAAGATTTTCATCATGCCAACTTACATCAGTTCACTAATATTTATGATCAATGCTTCAGTTTAATTCAGCATAATATTCTGCTATATTTCTAATATAATTTACTTGAAACTCTACCCTTAATTTTAATGGCTGCCTTGTTCTATTTGAGATTTACTTCTCTTTTTTTTTCATACAAGGAAATTTTGTACTGTCGGACAACGTATCAGCATTAAACAATTTCTCCTTTTGCCTATGGGTACTCCTGTACATCATAGTAGAAAGTACTAGAGACACACTTTTCAATTATATACAGTTTATTAACAGCATCTTTACACAAAGCTCATGGAAAATAACAACAACAACATACGAAACATGGCTAAAAGGAAAAGCAAGTTAAAGAAGTTCATCCTCACAGAGGTGGAGGTCGACTCGTGCCAAGTTGACTGCCACCACAGAGCCCCCTGCCCCCATAGTGCAGAGCACGGTGGAGGTCATTAGACGGAGGAGCTCCTGATGTGCTGAGAGACAGTGTCACCAGCCGTGTCGCAGCTGTCATGAGGGGAAGGTGGAGCTGAAGTTGTTTTACAAGACAGGAGGAGAAGAGGAAAGCACATAATCTTGGTGACAAAAAGGGGAGTGGAGGGGACAACATGCACAGGTTAAGGCTGTGCTGGCTCTGAGCACTATGGAAATTAACATCTGAGGTCATCAGTCCCCTAGAACTTAGAACTACTTAAACCTAACTAACCTAAGGACATCACACACATCCATGCCCGAGGCAGGATTAAAACCTGCGACTGTAGCAGTCGCGTGGTTCCAGACTGAAGCGTCTAGAACTGCTCGGCCACCACGGCTGGCTTGCACAGGTTAAGGGAATATGAGGGATGGGAGAGGGGGAGTAGGTTGAGGACACACACAAAAGAAGGATCGTAATGGTATGCTGGCCTGCAGAATCAGTAATGTTGACCTCATTTAAAAAGGAGATAAAGGGTAATAGAACGTTTCAGAAGGATGATGTGGGGAGTGTTGGGGTCAATGAAGGAGCAAGGAGGGGTATGGAGAAGGAAGACAGTATCATTGCAGATCTCGATCAAAAGATCTTCGGAGGTGAACAACGAGATATTGATGGAGATTGTTGGGACATTCAGTGGTGCTGGTGAGAGATGAGTCATGAGAGTGAACACAGGATAATCACACGTTCTGTGCACAACTCTAGGAGATTCATTATAGCACTGGGAGGGACGGGATTGGAAGGGGAAGCAAGAATCGATGTGCATTGATCGAACAATGAGTTGCCATACTCATCTGGAGTAGATTCACTGGGTGGTGGATCATGAATTGTGTTGCTTCAATTGTGTAGGCTGATTTTAGCCTATGAAGGGATAAAGTTTGTGGCTTACTGTTGAGGAGAATAATGAAGCTGTTGTTAATGATAGTACCTTATGAGGGCCCAAATAAAGGAGCTGCAAAGCCGTTAAAATTGGTTCATCATTGAGCATAATACAGTCGCAGGAGGGGAGGTCACTGTGAATGAAATGCAGATGGGGAGAGGGCACATGAATGTTTGAGATGTGTGAGCGCACACGCTCATCTATTGTGCATAGAGTGGAGGGGGAAGAGGATGAGAGCCCTCAACATACTCTGTGGGAAGGACCAAAGATTCACTGTACAGTACCTTGGCTAAAGATGATTGAAGATCCTCTTTGAAGGTGGTGCATATGCCCAAGAGGACCCACGATAATGCTTCCACCCAGCCACTGGCACGACACACGAGTGCCACTTTCAGCATATTGCCAGCGTTCCACAAGTCTGTTACTTTGTGGATGGTAGGTAGTGTCACAGAACTTGGCAGCACCACATAGATTACAGAGCTTAGTGAATGTGAGTGATCTGAATTGCCGACCCTGATCTGTTGCGATAGATGGTGGGCAGCCGACATGGACCAGCCACGTGTGAATGAAACCACAGGCTGCTGAGCTGGCTCATATGTTGGTGAGAGGGACAGCACCCACCCACCAAGAGGAGGTGGACATGTTGACTGACACTGCCACACTGGCAGGGAGTGCACATGCACATGCAGGTGTGACAGTCACTTTTGATGTTCAGTAAAATAAAATGCTCAGTAAGTAGGCACATAGTGGCTTTGATACATGGTTTGGCCATGTTGTGAATGGCATTGAAAACTGTGAGTCGCAGTGTGGAAAGAACTATGGGATGCAGTGTCCCAGTAGACGTTTCACACAATACTGGAGTATCTGATGCAGGTAGGTGTCAGGATTCCACTATAGAGGACATATACAAGTCTTGTAACAAGTTCTGTACTTTGGGGTTTTGCTGCTGCAAGTGAGCCAGTCTGTCCACATCAAGTGGCAAAGTAATGGTATTAATTCTCAACATTTAGTCTGCGATGATATTGTCAGCATCTTTGATATAATGGACATCCATAGTGTACTGAGAAATGAGGTCCATATGTTGAACACAGAGTAGTCACTAGCATCTGTGTTAATAGAGATGCATGCATTTGTTACAGGCTGTGCAAGTATGACAGCATTGGAGAGCACAAACTTGAGATTTTTAAAAGCTTGTAACATAGCACCCAACCAGTTCATTCTATGTAATCTGGAAGTGTTCTAAACTGCTAAAGGATCCATGAAAGGGCCTTGAAGTGAGGCAGCATCAGATATAAGGCACTTGAAAATGTTTACCGTACCTAGAAACCTGCAAAGATCACAGTAGGCTTCAGGTAGCAGTAGGTCAGAGATGAAGTGACATGGTCGGAAGTTGGGCGAATGACCTCAGTGTTTACTTCATGACTGAGGAAGGTGATGCTAGTGTGGTGAGTTTTATTATTATTAATTTTGACACTATTGTCTGCAAGGACTTGTAACCTGTGTTCATCACTGGAAGAGGAAAAGATAAGGATGTCATCTACATATGCATAGCAGAATGACAGCGGTAAAAGTAGAGAATCAGTAAAGCACTATCAGGTTTGGGCGGCATTTTTCAGTCCTTAAGGCATGAAACCATGTTCCAATAGGCCGACTGGTGTAATGATGGGTGCTTATGGGATGTCATCAGCGTGCATTGGTATTTGATGCTAAGCCTTGCGACAATCTATGATCCTAAGCATATGCATGCCATGTGGCTGTTGTGCAAAGTCTTGGATGTGTGGAATAGGATAATTGTCAGTTGTGTGTGTGATCAGTTTGCAGTAGTCTCCACATAACCTGTAGGTACCGCCTGTTTTAGGGACCAGGTGGATAGGTGAAGACCAGGTACTAGAAGAGGGGTGGGCTATACCTGTGTCTAACAGTTCCTGCACAGTGGCTTGATTGGTGCAGTTTGTTATCTGTCAGGTGCCTTGTCTTGTAATGAATAGGAGGGCCTTCATTGGTCATTAACCTATGACAGGTTCCATGTGAAATAGCCATGAGGTGTGAAAGTGGGGGGGGGGGGGGGGGGCGGACGAACATCACACGCAACATTGATACGAGAAGAGTCACCAACCTATCAAGTCTGCTGAATGGCAGTGTGTGTGTCGTTGGTCAGATGTGTAGCATGTGGTGTCATGGCAGGAAGAGCATTGACCATGTGACTTGCATGTGTCAGGTCGTTGGAAGCATCCGCAACTACCTGATGGAGCATGTTGTTGCTCGCATGAAGGACATCTATGTCACAACATTGGAGTAAGAGCTCGAACGAGGGAGTTGGCAAGTTGAGCTATCAGAAGTATACACTCAGGTGATGGATGGACAAGTGTATCACAGTGAGACAAAGGGGCTGTAGCCAGCAGAATGAGGGAACATAGTATAAGTGTGCCAGAAGTGTGATGCAATAGCACAAATGACTGGTTGTCCAGCGAGAGGCCAAAGTGCTTAAGGAAGTCAATTCCGAGGACAGGACTCTCGACATCTGCCATGTGGATGGCCCATGGGAACTGCAGATTTGGAGTGAGCTGCAGCTGTAGCATGGCTGTGCCATAGGCCTTGTCTGAATTATTGGCCTCATGGACTGTACTAGGTGATGGCAGGATGCTTGATGGAGTGAGAGCATGCTGAATAACACTTGCTTCCACACCGGTGTCAATCAGGAAGCCTGTGTTGGTTGAAGTGTTAAGCAAATAGAAGCGTCTAGACATGAGGTGATTGTTGGATGGTTACTGACTTTGAAGGGCGGCACTCTGGGGAAGAAGGGCAGGATGTGGAGCCTACTGCAGCCCATGTGGTGAGTTTTTCATCACACACAGAGGGTGGCAGTTACAAGCAGCATCCCCAGAGTTTGTGTCGAACCAACATACACCATGAGATCAAAAGTATCTGGACACCTGGCTGAAAATGACTTACAAGTTCGTAGCTGGAATTCAATATGATGTTGGCCCACCCTTAGCCTTGATGACAGCTTCCACTCTTACAGGCATACATTCAGTCAGGTGCCATTCTTCACAGAGGGCTGCACTGGGGAGTGGTATCGATGTTGGTCAGTCAGGCCTGGCATGAAGTCAGTGTTCCAAAACATCCCAAAGGTGTTCTATATGATCCAGATCAGGACTCTGTGCAGGCCAATCCATTACAAGTATGTTATTGGCATGTAACCACTCTGCCACAGGCCGTGTATTATGGACAGGTGCTCAATCGTGTTGAAAGATTCAACCATCATTCCTGAATTGCTCTTGTAATGGATCTGGGAAATGTTATTTTTTTTACCTTATTTTTCGATACCGAAGTGTAAATGTTTTCTTATATTTTTGTCAGAATTTATTATAATTTGTCTTATTACATGTTAATTTACCTCTGTTTTTGAGAGTGAAAGCATATTGTTTACTATTAGGAAATGTATCGAAGAACAGCAAAGAGACTGATTACAAATGGAAACTTGTGGATTGTGTAAAGTATCTTTGACGTTAGAGTCGTCTTTGACTATAGTCAGTCGGCAGCTAACTGTTGGTGTGTGATGATGGAAGAACATTGTGAAGGTCGAAGTCCTAAATAATTTTGAATTATGTTACTATTATTTTTGTATTGACTATAAAGAAGAAACTGTATTTAAAACACCAAAATGAGAGAAACACTTTGAACCACGTCATTTCTGCAGCTGACAACGATGCATTGTGGAATCATACTTAGACAACTGAAGCCAAGACTTATATCGCCTTGCAAACATCTAATGGAAAAGGTACTGTCACGAAATATGGCAAATTTGAGTTAATTAAAAAATAGTGACCATATTTTCAACTTGTGTCTTTCCGGAAAGCCGTATTTCAACTGGGGGCTCAGTGCCGGGATATTGTGTTCACGAGATCTTCAACAGTGCTACGAGGAAGAAAATTTTTGTGTGTTAATACCAGTTTCTTCAGAATGTGTGCTACAGTGTTTGTGTTCATCGGGAAGTAAAAGTTTTGGAGAAGAAATGTTTCGGCAAAAAAATATAATTTTCGACAGAAGAAAATACTTCAAGAATTTTGGTCAACAATCACATGGATGGAAAACGTGGTTTTGCAACAGTAGAAGAGTGTTCCAGATAAGTCATGAAACCCTCGTATTTTGTTAAAACAATATTTTTAACTTGTTTTGTATTGTTGTGTATAAATGTTTGTTCTTCACAATGACTTACGAGATTTTCGAGAGTATTGTGCCTAAAGTAGAAAGTAGTAATTTAATAGACTTCGAACATCAGGACAGGTCAAATAAAATAGAAAAAACCGATCAATTTGATTTGAAAAGTTTTCTTGTAAATTTCACGCAAGAAATTAGACAATCAGTTGACGACAATAAGACTTACTGGGATGAAAAAATTGATAACATTTTGTTGCAAGTCCAAGCAGTCAATACCCAAGTGGGTGATCTTTCGAACAGAGTTGGCAGTGTTGAGGAAAAAATTGAATCTGTGGAAGCAAAAGTAAATGAAATTGATGCTAAATTGAGTGGTGAAATTAATACTGTAAAAAATGAGTTACTGGCAGATAGGGAAATAAATTTAATTGATTTTAATGAGATAAAAGGGGAAATTAAAAATTTGGATGAGAATACAAAAGTTTTAGTTAAAAATGTAGAACAAAAAACTGACAATCGTTTGGTTATTCTAGAAGAAAAAGTAGAATGCAATGATTTAGAAAACAAAAAATCTGTCAAAGAACTTAGCGAAAAAATTGAAAGTTTTGACATTGAATTTCAAAGCAAGAATTACAATGTCAACACATGTAATCTTGTATCTAATATTCCAGTGAAGCACTTTTCGGCAGATGGACCCTTACATCCCGTTGATTTTATGCAGTATTGTAAGGATTGTTTTTTACCTCACTCACCAGATGAAATAAAAATTAAATTTGTGAAAAAATTCTTGGAAGGGGAAGCTTTGACTTGGGCAAACCAGATTGTAACTTTGGGGATGACCTTTTTAGAATTTGAATCAAAATTTCTGGAAAAATTTTGGGATGATCTTAAACAAACTAGAATCAAAAGTGAATTTTTGAATGGGCGAAACTATAGAGAATCAGATGGGAACATGAAACAATTTTGCAAATGTGAACTTCAAAAACTTATTCATTTAACAAAACCTTTGGATGACTTGATCAAAATTGATACCTTAAAGAGAAGATTGCCATCAACAATGCAGTTGAGTTTAGTTCATTGTCCTGATAGTAATGTAGAGCAGTTTCTCAATTATATTGATAAGTTGGATAGGGTAACAACAAGAACACACAGTGGGATTACTCAGATAGGTGATGGTCAAAATTGGGGAAATGACAACTTTCAAAAAAGGGAACAAAACAATTATCATGGTGTCAGTCAAAATTCAGGGAGATATAGCAATTTTGAAAAGAAGGACCATAATTTTTATCCAAAACAAGAACAACATTTTCGCGTTAATAATCAACAAAATAGAGAACACTTTAGTGATCAAAATCACAGAAATTTTGTTAGAGATCAGTACAATAGAAATTACCAACAATCAGGTAATGTTTGGCATAGGAATGGGAATAGAAATGTTGATCAGAGACATTGGCAGAACCATAATCAGCAATTCAAACAGGAACCGGAAATAAAAAACGAGTAGACGCCCCCTTGAAGGTCCGCAAGGTTGAGGCAGAAGGTGAGCATGATGAAAGGACCAATGGATGTGACTATCATAAACCCAAATATGACAGTTCCAAACCTAA
Organism: Schistocerca nitens; assembly: GCF_023898315.1. Taxonomy (NCBI): domain Eukaryota; kingdom Metazoa; phylum Arthropoda; class Insecta; order Orthoptera; family Acrididae; genus Schistocerca; species Schistocerca nitens. The sequence continues at coordinate 17,609,736 of NC_064622.1, forward strand.
GCTATCACATGAGGTCATTAGTTGTTACTTATTGAAGAAATTTCAAGAGGAAAATAATGATGATAAAGATAACATTTTGAATACACAAGAAAATACAGTAGAAAAAAGCAATTGTGATTCATTTAATTTAACAGAGTTTTACACTTGGGTAGAAAAGAACAACACTTTGCCAGATGATGTAATTTGTAGTAGTTCAGAGATGTGTGTGAATGAAAGAGAGAATGTATGCTGTGAGAATGAAAATGTTGGTGAAAGGGATCTGGTAACTTTAGAAAGGGGAAATAATATTTTGGGGGATAATTTGAATGTGTATGACCTGAATATGTGTAATGATAATGATGTTGTTGATATAGTTGATAATGATGGTAATGGTATTGATGATGATGTTGAGGAAAGGTGTTTCATTAGTTTAAATAGGGAGTTGGGTATACACATGGTTGAAAATGGATTAAATAGTGAGAATATTATAGAAATTCCCAGGGATGTTACCAGGATGAATAAAGCTCGCAAGCTGGGTGTATGTAAAAGTGTGAATTTAGATGTTGCTGGTAAAGAATCTGACTACACAAACAACGATGACACATGTATAACTTCTTACCTAAGTGAAACTTTTACAGATACTAATGATACACACACATTTCTTATGAATATATGGCTGAACAGTGAAACTATTTCTTTTGACAAGAACTTTAGAAAGATGTTTATTAATGTATGTGAAACTGTATGTCCTGAGTGGTGGAAAAAGATGAGATATGTTATTTTTGAAAAGCTGAAGGAAAAGTACTTCAATAGTATACAATGTGATTTGGATGAAAATTCTTGGCTATTTGAGATAATAGAGAGTAATACTGACAATTTTGTATCTTGTGCAAATTTTATAACTGTGACAAATAATACATATAATGATATACCATATGATTCTGATAAGTATAGGTTTGGGGAAATTGAAAGTGATTTATTACATGAGGAGACAGGTTCTGAGAAAAGTGATCAATTTTGCAGTCCTTATATAAAAGTTCAAATTGGGTCATGGATTGGTAAATGTTTAATTGATACAGGAAGTGAGATCTCGGGAATATCTGAAAGGTTAAGCAAGAAATTGAAAGTGGGGAAAGATTATGTTGAAATGCCAGTTGTTGGGGTAAAGATAAAAGGTGCTACTGGGAAGAGCAGTAAATTGGTAAAAAGCCAGGCTTTAGTGACATTTTTAATTGAAGGCAAGTTGTTCACACATGGATGTTTTGTAATGCAGGAATTTAATGAGGATTTTCTTTTGGGTATGAATTGGATTGTAAAAGTAAATACAGCATTTGATTGGGTTGGAAGAAAACTTTTGATAGAAACTAGTGAAAGGGAATACATTCAGACAAATTTTGTGAACACACTTGGTGATCAGAGTAATGGAAATTTTGACAGTATCAATTTACTAAAAGAAAATAGATTGGAGAATATTGAAACTCATAGATTTGATACTGATGAAGTTGAATTTGGGAATTTAGTAAATTTGAAAATTTCAGAAACACAAAATTTATCTGGGGAACAAAAACAACAGTTAGAAAATCTGCTGTGGGAATACAGTGATGTTTTCAGTGACATACCTGGTAGGGTAAAGGGTTATCAGTGTGAGCTTCAGGTAAAACCTCATGAACCATTTTTCATAAAACCATACAGTATTGCAATATCAAAAAGACCTGCTGTTGAGAAAGAGCTGAAAAAAATGGAAGGATGTAATATAATAGAAAGGAGTATCAGTGCATATAATAATCCTCTAGTTGTAGTTTCGAAAAAAGATGGTGGAGTAAGATTGGTTTTGGACTCTAGACACTTAAACAAAATTTTGTTCAGACAGACAGACCATCCTGAAAATATTGATGAGTTACTCTATAAATTTACAGATATAAAATATATGTCAAGTTTGGATCTAACTTCGGGTTTTCATCAGGTACCACTTTCGGTTAATTCTAGAAAATATACTGCTTTCTTGTACAATGGTAAGAGTTACCAATATTGTGTTGTACCATTTGGGTTAAATTCTTCTGTTTCCGAATTTATAAGAGCTTTGGATCATGTACTGGGGCAAGAACTTGCGTCTAAACTGATAATTTATGTAGATGACATTTTGGTTACAGGGCAAAATTGGGAGGAACATTTTTCGATTTTGAAGTCAGTTTGTGAAAAACTTAGAAAAGGGGGGATGACATTGAAATTAGAGAAATGTAAGTTTGCAGTTTCTGAATTAAAATTTTTGGGTCATGTTGTCACAGACAAGGGAATTTTGGCAGATCCAGAAAAAATTAAAGCAATTTCAGAAATTCCTATTCCTAAGACTAAAAAACAATTAAAGTCGTTCTTTGGGTTATGCGGTTATTACCGAAAACATATAAGTGATCAGAGTCTGAATGCACCATGTTTAAGTCAGTTACTTAAGAAAAGCACTGTTTGGGTTTGGGATAAAAGTTGTCAGGAAGAGTTTGATAAAATTAAGCAAGAGTTGAGGAAGCAACACTTATTACACAGACCTGATTTTAATTTACCATTTTGTTTGAACACTGATAGCAGTAATTATGGGCTTGGAGCAGAGTTATTTCAAGAAAGAGTAGAGAATGGAGTTAAGATACATTGTACCATAGCATTTGCAAGCAGAATGTTGCTCAAGCATGAGAAAAATTATACAGTCACAGAGAAGGAACTTTCGGCAATTCATTGGGCTTTTACAAAATTTAGAATTTACCTTATTGGACATAAAACCATAGTATTTTCGGATCATAAAGCTTTGAGTTACTTACAAGAGTGCAAATTATACCACAGTAGATTGACCAGATGGGCAATATTTCTGCAACAGTTTGACTTCGAAATCAAACACATTAAAGGTTCTGAGAATGTAGTAGCTGATTCACTTTCAAGGTTACCAATTGGGGGAGAAAAGGAGATTTTTGAACAAGAGGAGGAAAAGCAATTTAAAATTAGATACTTAAAAGGGGTGGAAAATGAGAAAACAATTAGAGCTATGTGTAACAAAATTAGAAAAAATCAAAATTTGGATCAGAGTTGGAAATTAATCAAAGAATGTTTAGGCAAGAAGGGGTATGAGAAACTTGATAAATTTTACAAATTACATAAGGGGATTTTATTTCGGAGAACAGATGTAGATTCTGATAATTGGAAACTGTGTTGGCCAGAGGCAGATGCTGATAAGCTGATCATTTACATACATGAAAGTTTTGGTCATTGTGGGATACAGAAGTGCATTCAAAAGATACAAGAAAATGTTTATTTTTACAATATTGGAAAGAAGGTAAGAAAAGAATTGGCAACCTGTGACAAATGTCAGAGAGTTAAAGTGAGCAATCAAAGATGTGGTGGAGAGATGCAAAACATTATTCCGGAAAAACCTTTAGATCTTATCGCAGTGGACTTATATGGAATGTTACCAAAGAGTAAAGGTGGTCACTGTTACATATTTGTTATGGTAGATGTATTTTCAAAATTAATTAAACTATATCCAGTGAAAAAAGCTACTAGTCATGAAATTATAATAAAAATTGAAAGAGATTATTTTGCACAGGTGGGTAAACCAAAAGCTATATTATCAGATAATGGTTCACAGTTTACTTCAAAAATTTGGAAACAGTTTATTGAAAGATCAAAATTGAAGCATATACTTATATCTGTTTATTCTCCGTCCACCAATCCTGCAGAAAGATATATGAGGGAAATTGGGAGACTTTGTAGAACCTACTGTAGCCATAAACATCCAACTTGGTTTGAGCACATTCGAAATTTTGAAGATATTATGAATAGCCTACAACATAGTTCCACAGGATTTTCACCGTATGAGATTATGTTTAATATTAGACCTCCAAATCTTATATCAGAACTTATTGAATTTCCTATATGTACACCTTTAACTATGCAAGAGAGAGAAGATATTGTCAGGGAAACTATGAGGAAACAAGGGGAAAAGAGGAATAAAAGACATAACAATAGGGTAAGATTAACCACTTTTAAAATTGGGGATCTTGTTCTGGTCAAATCTCATGAAAAATCAAAAATGTTAACTTCAGAAATTAAAAAATTCTTTGATATCTATATTGGGCCTTTTGAAGTCATAGAAAATCCACACCCTAATGCTTATCGTTTGGTGTATCCTAAGTCAAAGAAATTATTTGGTCTCAGGAATGTTGTCTCTTTAAAACTGTATAAACAGAAATCATAATTTCAAAAAATTTAAATAATCTATTATCATCAAAAACAAAAGTCCTCCACTGGAATATGCTTGTTAGGTCAAACTACCTGTACAACCAAGTATGTATATTTGCATGTATAAATTAATAATTTGAAGTCACATGTTAATTGAAACTGATGAAAAAACACTGATGTAACAAAGAATGAGAGAAAGATTTATTTTTACTATTTTTACAAAAAAAAGTCTCCCTAGTGAGCATTTCTGAATTTTTTCTAATTTTTGGAAGCTAAGTCTTCCCTGTGGGTGAAGGCATGCATGTGAGGACATGCATGCAAAGGTATAAGTTTCAAAACCAATTTTAGATAAAGCCTCATGATATATGAGCAGTTTATTGTTGTTTATACTGATGCTGTGGGGAGCAAAAGTACTCTTCATAAGAATGTGACTTGTAGTAATATTGTAGTAGAGAGGAAAGTGTACATAAATAATTGCAAAAAAAAAAAAAAATTAGATAATACTGATGTATCTTTAGCTGTACTAAAAGAAGAAAATCATAAGAAAAAAAAATACAAACAAAAAAAAAAATGAGTAAAAAAAGAAAATCATAAGCAAAAAAAATAAACAAAAACAAAAAAAACCGTGACTAATAAAAAAAAATATAAAAAAATAAAAAAAATCAGAAGTTAAAAAAAAATATATGTATGAAAAAATTAAATTAAATCTTATTCTAGCAAAGGAGTTTTACCTTTCTATTATTTTTAATCTGTATGCTGTATGTTAGAATATTTCTCATGTATGTTTTATACCATATATATTTGTCATGTCAAATAATTTCTTTACTTGAATTTTTGTGTATGGGATTGATGGGGAAGTATCATTGCAACAACAGCCAGTAACAAGTCCACAGATTCAAAGAATCCAAATTTAGAAGAGGTTATCAGACTGCATCATTAGTGTACTAATTGTGTAATACAGATCCATTACTGAGAGTGGTCGGGATTTTGTTGTATATTTCCATAACAACAAAAGCCCTGGGGAGCAGTTGTAATGGATCTGGGAAATGTTATTTTTTTTTACCTTATTTTTCGATACCGAAGTGTAAATGTTTTCTTATATTTTTGTCAGAATTTATTATAATTTGTCTTATTACATGTTAATTTACCTCTGTTTTTGAGAGTGAAAGCATATTGTTTACTATTAGGAAATGTATCGAAGAACAGCAAAGAGACTGATTACAAATGGAAACTTGTGGATTGTGTAAAGTATCTTTGACGTTAGAGTCGTCTTTGACTATAGTCAGTCGGCAGCTAACTGTTGGTGTGTGATGATGGAAGAACATTGTGAAGGTCGAAGTCCTAAATAATTTTGAATTATGTTACTATTATTTTTGTATTGACTATAAAGAAGAAACTGTATTTAAAACACCAAAATGAGAGAAACACTTTGAACCACGTCATTTCTGCAGCTGACAACGATGCATTGTGGAATCATACTTAGACAACTGAAGCCAAGACTTATATCGCCTTGCAAACATCCAATGGAAAAGGTACTGTCACGAAATATGGCAAATTTGAGTTAATTAAAAAATAGTGACCATATTTTCAACTTGTGTCTTTCCGGAAAAGCCGTATTTCACTCTTCAACAGTGGGAAGCAAGAAGGTGCTTAAAACATCAGTGTAGGCCTGTGCTGTGATAGTGACATGCAAAACAACAAGGGGTGCAAGCCCCCTTCATGAAAAACACCACCACACCATAATACCACCACCTCCAAATTTTACTATTGGCGCTACACACGCTGGCAGATGACATTCACTGGGCCATCAGATCGCCACATTATGTACCGTGATTTGTCATTCCACACAACATTTTTCCGTGGTTCAATTGTCCAATGTTTATGCTCCTTTCACCAAGCGAGGTGTCATTTGGCATTTACCAGTGTGATGTGTGGCTTATGAGCAGCAGCTAGACCATGAAATCCAAGTTTTATCACCTCCCACCTAACTATCATAGTACTTGCAGTGGATCCTGATGCAGTTTGGAATTCCTGTGTGATGGTCTGGATAGATGTCTGCCTATTACACCTTACAAACCTCTTCAAATTTCGCTAGTCTCTGTCAGTCAACAGACGAGGTCGACCTGCATGCTTTTGTGCTGTACATGTCCCTTCATGCTTCCAATTCACTATTGCATCAGAAAAAGTGGACCTAGGGATGTTTAGGAGTGTGGAAATCTCATGTACAGACGTATGACAGAAATGACACCCAATCACCTGACCACGTTCGAAGTCTGTGAGTTCTGCAGAGTGCCCCATTCTGCTCTCTCACGATTTTTAATGACTACTGAGGTCGCTGATATGGAGTACTTGGCAGTAGATGGCAGCACAATGCACCTGATATGAAAATCGTATGTTTTTGGGGGTGTCTGGATACTTTTGACCACATAGTGTAGCAAGTAGGACATGAACTACCAACACCTGTCTTTGCTCTGCACAGGGAACTGTTGAGAGTAGAAGGTGAGGAGTGGGGAGGGGGATAGGGGAGGGAGTGCAAGTAGTGTGGCGGGTCTGCCGCTGACTGGCTGCACTGCTTCATTGCTTGATGTGTAAGATCTTGCATAACTTACTCTGGGTGGCAAGGATGAGGGATAGCCCTATCTGTATCAGGACTGCCAATGCAGGAAGCAGAATCAGGTCTTGTAGAAGTGACAAGCTCATGGTGTCACATGACTTGAAACACTTGATCTGCATGTCAGAGTCTGTGTTCCAGTTGTTCTGTAGACAAACATAAGAGCTGTAGCTGTAACTGTAGCCTCACAAGGAAGCTTGGCGTTACAAATGGCCCACAAGGCACCCTCTGGCGAGATGTTAGGACCAACATGGCATGCAGGTGACCCCCGAGGTGTGAGGGCATCTTGTCACCAGTTTGTTGCACATGAATTACGTGATGAAGCATCTATCGGTGATCGAGAAAGGTGCTCGACAATGATCTGTCTTGTGTTGAGGTATCTGGGGGGAGGAGGCAGGGTTAGGACGATATAACTGATAAGTGGTGCTGCTAACGCACTGAGTCCACCAGGGTGAACCACGTGAGAGGGCTGCCTTGTCGAGGGGAGGCAGCTTAGAGAAGTGGCCAGGAGGGAAGGGTGGCCTAAGCCAGCACAAAACCTGGTACTAGATGATGGCGGTACTCTCATCACAGCAATGGTGGAAAGCGACAGTGGTACGGTACCCGACGTAACAGTCATAGTGGGGGGAGCACTTTACAGTGTCACATACGGTGGCAGATGTGGTAGGCGTGGATGACGCTGGTGCAAATGCTGCTGACACGGATGACACGACCGGTGCAATATGAACAGCTGTGGCCATTACATCGTGGAAGAGTCTAGAATGCTCCATCTGAGTGGACAGGGCGGCAGTGCCCAAAGGCTGAAAAAGAGACACAATTTGGAGGTGTTGATACTCACCTTTTGCTCAGTCTGCTGCGGGTCCTGGATCCTGTTTAATCATCATTTGTTCAAACTGGGCATTCGTTGTGCTATAACTTGAAATGGCAAAGATGGCTGCTGTCGATTAGGGGGGGGACCCAATCAGGAGACGTGAAGGCAGCATGGAAAGCAACGTTTGACATACTTGAGGTGACACTCTGTATTGCACTCAATTATAGAGGTTGGCACACAGCGTCCAATGTATAATATGGTGATGACACCCTGATCGTGGAAAACATTGTTGACAACAAACTGCAATAATCACCGAGGAAAGTCAACACAACATAAAAATGCACAATAATGGAGTCATCACTAGGTACTCCAGTACTACATTGTAGTAGAAAGGACTAGAGACACATTTTTCAATAATATACACTTTATTAACAGTGTCTTCACAGAAATCTTGTGGCAGATAATAACATTGGCGTACAAAATATAACTAAAAAAAGCATGCAAGGATGAACAAGTCAAAGAAGTTCTTTCTCACAGATGTGGTGGTTGACGCATGCTGAGCCAACAGCTGCCACAAGATTTATGATGAATATTTCAGTTTAATTTAGCATAATACTCTGCCATGTTTCTAATATGATTTTCTTGAAACGCCATCCTTAATTTTAATTGTGGCCTTGTTCTATTTGAGATTTTCTTATCATTTTTCTTTTTGGTACAAGCACATTTTGTATTGTTTAACTGCCTGTGTTAAACAATTTCTCCTCTTGTCTACTCTGTATAATCTTGTTGCTTAATATGATCTAATACACAATCCCTTATTTTTAAATAAATTCTTATCATTGTGGAATTATTGAGGAAATTGCAGATAAAATGGCAATACTCATCACAAAATATTTTACATGGATATCATGCCAGTTGCACCAACATACATTCTGATGAGGAGGGAGAAAAGAGCTCTGCAAAGAGGCACAGAAACTGCTAAGTAATGACAAATCTCACTACATGACAATAATGAGGCTCTTAAATGCAAAAGTAAGAGAAAAACTAGATGATGTTTCTTCAGTAGGCAACTGGGTATTATAGCAGAAATGATAGGGGTCAAGTAGAAACAGAACTTCCTGAGGACAACAAGTATGTCCTTAAGACAAACTGTCCAAAGAAAATTCATATAAACTGGACTTTATAAGGACAAAAATGTAATTAAAAATGAACTGACCAAGTAAGGTGGTATTTCATGTCTACAACCATAGACATAATTGCAATAATGTCATTGTTTAATTAAAACAAAGCACTTAATGTTTCAAAAAGAGGGTTATATACAGAATAATGGTTAAATTTACTTATCTGTTGTGACATGGCCATTGTCTTGGGGTTTTCAAAACTGCAGGAGCGAAATGCTGTCTTACAGCACTAGTTGTCACGTATTTTCCATTTTCATAATCACGTTCACATCAATTACTGCTTTTTTTTTCAACATTGACCAGATCTGACAACAACGGACTAGCAAACAACTGACTGTCTGCTACCTACTTCCTTGGTCTAGCACCAGCCTTTATATCAAAGTTAAACAATATACAGAATTAACAGCATCATTAGAATATGATTCTTCAGTTTCTCCCAGTGTATTTGTTGCTTGAACAGTATTTGTTGCTTGCCCGTTAGACACTATGAACCGGCAGTATACCCGTGGACTGTTCGAGCATCATTAGAATACATAATTTTACAAAATTATACTTAGAAATTATATATGCACTACAACTTGACTGTGTCAGTAGGTTTACAATAAAAAAAGTAAGGATTTGACATTATTTGTTCCCCTGTACAATGTCTGTTTTATACAGAATTTTGTAAAATGTGAATTGTAAACAATTAATTTTTAAATATGTAAATTTCTAATAAATTTCTCAGTTACTGTGATTATTAACGTTTATGTATGTCCAAAGTGTTGCGATTACACAACACAAATAAGAACATGCATGAAGTACTAAATATTTTATTGCAAAAAGAGGTCTGATATTCCATACAAGTCCACAGTACAAAAGCTAGTCCTAGACAAAGATACAAAACTGATTCATCCTGAGAGCAGTGTTAAAGCTACTATGAGTTCTTAGAATCGTGAAATGAGAGAGAGGCTGCTCCACTCCCAGGTTATATGAACTAAAATCAAATGTGACTATATGGTTTCAAGACCTTTTCAAGTCTGAGACATCTGTGATATATATATGTGTGTGTGTGTGTGGATGGATATGTGTGTGTGTGCGAGTGTATACCCGTCCTTTTCTCCCCCTAAGGTAAGTCTTTCCGCTCCCGGGATTGGAATGACTCCTTACCCTCTCCCTTAAAACCCACTTCCTTTCGTCTTTCCCTCTCCTTCCCTCTTTCCTGATGAGGCAACAGTTTGTTGCGAAAGCTTGAATTTTGTGTGTATGTTTGTGTTTGTTTGTGTGTCTATCGACGTGCCAGCGCTTTCGTTTGGTAAGTCACATCATCTTATGAACCATGGACCTTGTCGTTGGTGGGGAGGCTTGCGTGCCTCAGCGATACAGATGGCCGTACCGTAGGTGCAACCACAACGGAGGGGTATCTGTTGAGAGGCCAGACAAACATGTGGTTCCTGAAGAGGGGCAGCAGCCTTTTCAGTAGTTGCAGGGGCAACAGTCTGGATGATTGACTGATCTGGCCTTGTAACATTAACCAAAACAGCCTTGCTGTGCTGGTACTGCAAACGGCTGAAAGCAAGGGGAAACTACAGTCGTAATTTTTCCCGAGGACATGCAGCTTTACTGTATGATTAAATGATGATGGCGTCCTCTTGGGTAAAATATTCCGGAGGTAAAATAGTCCCCCATTCGGAATTCCGGGCGGGGACTACTCAAGAGGACGTCGTTATCAGGAGAAAGAAAACTGGCATTCTACGGATCAGAGCGTGGAATGTCAGATCCCTTAATCGGGCAGGTAGGTTAGAAAATTTAAAAAGGGAAATGGATAGGTTAAAGTTAGATATAGTGGGAATTAGTGAAGTTTGGTGGCAGGAGGAACAAGAATTTTGGTCAGGTGATTACAGGGTTATAAATACAAAATCAAATAGGGGTAATGCAGGAGTAGGTTTAATAATGAATAAAAAAATAGGAGTGCGGGTTAGCTACTACAAACAGCATAGTGAACGCATTATTGTGGCCAAGATAGACACAAAGCCCACGCCTACTACAGTAGTACAAGTTTATATGCCAACTAGCTCTGCAGATGATGAAGAAATTGATGAAATGTATGATGAGATAAAAGAAATTATTCAGGTAGTGAAGGGAGACGAAAATTTAATAGTCATGGGTGACTGGAATTCGTCAGTAGGAAAAGGGAGAGAAGGAAACATAGTAGGTGAATATGGATTTGGGGGAAGAAATGAAAGAGGAAGCCGCCTTGTAGAATTTTGCACAGAGCATAACTTAATCATAGCTAACACTTGGTTCAAGAATCATAAAAGAAGGTTGTATACCTGCAGGAATCCTGGAGATACTAATAGGTATCAGATAGATTATATAATGGTAAGACAGAGATTTAGGAACCAGGTTTTAAATTGTAAGACATTTCCAGGGGCAGATGTGGATTCTGACCACAATCTATTGGTTATGAACTGCAGATTGAAACTGAAGAAACTGCAAAAAGTTGGGAATTTAAGGAGATGGGACCTGGATAAACTGAAAGAACCAGAGGTTGTAGAGAGTTTCAGGGAGAGCATAAGGGAACAATTGACAGGAATTGGGGAAAGAAATACAGTAGAAGAAGAATGGGTAGCTCTGAGGGATGAAGTAGTGAAGGTAGCAGAGGATCAAGTAGTTAAAAGATGAGGGCTAATAGAAATCCTTGGGTAACAGAAGAAATATTGAATTTAATTGATGAAAGGAGAAAATATAAAAATGCAGTAAATGAAGCAGGCAAAAAGGAATACAAACGTCTCAAAAATGAGATCGACAGGAAGTGCAAAATGGCTAAGCAGGGATGGCTAGAGGACAAATGTAAGGATGTAGAGGCTTGTCTCACTAGGGGTAAGATAGATACTGCCTACAGGAAAATTAAAGAGACCTTCGGAGAGAAGAGAACCACTTGTATGAATATCAAGAGCTCAGATGGCAACCCAGTTCTAAGCAAAGAAGGGAAGGCAGAAAGGTGGAAGGAGTATATAGAGGGTTTATACAAGGGCGATGTACTTGAGGACAATATTATGGAAATGGAAGAGGATGTAGATGAAGATGAAATGGGAGATAAGATACTGCGTGAAGAGTTTGACAGAGCACTGAAAGACCTGAGTCGAAACAAGGCCCCGGCAGTAGACAACATTCCATTAGAACTACTGATGGCCCTGGGAGAGCCAGTCATGACAAAACTCTACCATCTGGTGAGCAAGATGTATGAGACAGGCGAAATACCCAGACTTCAAGAAGAATATAATAATTCCAATCCCAAAGAAAGCAGGTGTTGACAGATGTGAAAATTACGAACTATCAGTTTAATAAGTCACAGCTGCAAAATACTACGCGAATTCTTTACAGACGAATGGAAAAACTGGTAGAAGCGGACCTCGGGGAAGATCAGTTTGGATTCCGTAGAAATGTTGGAACACGTGAGGCAATACTAACCTTACGACTTATCTTAGAAGAAAGATTAAGAAAAGGCAAACCTACGTTTCTAGCATTTGTAGACTTAGAGAAAGCTTTTGACAACGTTAACTGGAATACTCTCTTTCAAATTCTGAAGGTGGCAGGGGTAAAATACAAGGAGCGAAAGCCTATTTACAATTTGTACAGAAATCAAATTGCAGTTATAAGAGTCGAGGGGCATGAAAGGGAAGCAGTGGTTGGGAAAGGAGTGAGATAGGGTTGTAGCCTCTCCCCGATGTTATTCAATCTGTATATTGAGCAAGCAGTAAAGGAAACAAAAGAAAAATTTGGAGTAGGTATTAAAATTCATGGAGAAGAAATAAAAACTTTGAGGTTCACCGATGACATTGTAATTCTGTCAGAGACAGCAAAGGACTTGGAAGAGCAGTTGAACGGAATGGACAGTGTCTTGAAAGGAGGATATAAGATGAACATCAACAAAAGCAAAACGAGGATAATGGAATGTAGTCAAATTAAATCGGGTGATGCTGAGGGGATTAGATTAGGAAATGAGACACTTAAAGTAGTAAAGGAGTTTTTCTATTTGGGGAGCAAAATAACTGATGATGGTCGAAGTAGAGAGGATATAAAATGTAGACTGGCAATGGCAAGGAAATCGTTTCTGAAGAAGAGAAATTTGTTAACATCGAGTATAGATTTAAGTGTCAGGAAGTCGTTTATGAAAGTATTTGTATGGAGTGTAGCCATGTATGGAAGTGAAACATGGACGATAACCAGTTTGGACAAGAAGAGAATAGAATCTTTTGAAATGTGGTGCTACAGAAGAATGCTGAAGATAAGGTGGGTAGATCACGTAACTAATGAGGAGGTATTGAATAGGATTGGGGAGAAGAGAAGTTTGTGGCACAACTTGACTAGAAGAAGGGATCGGTTGGTAGGACATGTTTTGAGGCATCAAGGGATCACAAATTTAGCATTGGAGGGCAGCGTGGAGGGTAAAAATCGTAGAGGGAGACCAAGAGATCAATACACTTTGTATATATATATATATATATATATATATATATATATATATATATATATATATATATATCTCTGCTTGTGTCTGTATATGTGTGGATGGATATGTGTGGATGGATATGTGTGTGTGTGCGAGTGTATACCCGTCCTTTTTTCCCCCTAAGGTAAGTCTTTCCGCTCCCGGGATTGGAATGACTCCTTACCCTCTCCCTTAAAGCCTAAATCCTTTCGTCTTTCCCTCTCCTTCCCTCTTTCCTGACGAGGCAACCGTTGGTTGCGAAAGCTAGAATTTTGTGTGTATGTTTGGGTTTGTTTGTGTGTCTATCGACGTGGCAGCGCTTTCGTTTGGTCAGTCACATCATCTTTGGTTTATATATATTTTTTCCCACGTGGAATGTTACCCTCTATTATATTTATACACACACACACACACACACAGATATATATATATATATATATATATATATATATATATATATATATATATATATCACACTCCTGGAAGTGGAAAAAAGAACACATTGACACCGGTGTGTCAGACCCACCATGCTTGCTCTGGACACTGCGAGAGGGCTGTACAAGCAATGATCACACGCACGGCACAGCGGACACACCAGGAACCGCGGTGTTGGCCGTCGAATAGCGCTAGCTGCGCAGCATTTGTGCACCGCTGCCGTCAGTGTCAGCCAGTTTGCCGTGGCATACGGAGCTCCATCGCACTCTTTAACACTGGTAGCATGCCGCGACAGCGTGGACGTGAACCGTATGTGCAGTTGACGGACTTTGAGCGAGGGCGTACAGTGGGCATGCGGGAGGCCGGGTGGACGTACCGCCGAATTGCTCAACACGTGGGGCGTGAGGTCTCCACAGTACATCGATGTTGTCGCCAGTGGTCGGCGGAAGGTGCACGTGCCCGTCGACCTGGGACCGGACCGCAGCGACGCACGGATGCACGCCAAGACCGTAGGATCCTACGCAGTGCCGTAGGGGACTGCACCGCCACTTCCCAGCAAATTAGGGACACTGTTGCTCCTGGGGTATCGGCGAGGACCATTCGCAACCGTCTCCATGAAGCTGGGCTACGGTCCCGCACACCGTTAGGCCGTCTTCCGCTCACGCTCCAACATCGTGCAGCCCGCCTCCAGTGGTGTCGCGACAGGCGTGAATGGAGGGACGAATGGAGACGTGTCGTCTTCAGCGATGAGAGTTGCTTCTGCCTTGGTGCCAATGATGGTCGTATGCGTGTTTGGCGCCGTGCAGGTGAGCGCCACAATCAGGACTGCATACGACCGAGGCACACAGGGCCAACACCCGGCATCATGGTGTGGGGAGCGATCTCCTACACTGGCCGTACACCACTGGTGATCGTCGAGGGGACACTGAATAGTGCACGGTACATCCAAACCGTCATCGAACCCATCGTTCTACCATTCCTAGACCGGCAAGGGAACTTGCTGTTCCAACAGGACAATGCACGTCCACATGTATCCCGTGCCACCCAACGTGCTCTAGAAGGTGTAAGTCAACTACCCTGGCCAGCAAGATCTCCGGATCTGTCCCCCATTGAGCATGTTTGGGACTGGATGAAGCGTCGTCTCACGCGGTCTGCACGTCCAGCACGAACGCTGGTCCAACTGAGGCGCCAGGTGGAAACGGCATGGCAAGCCGTTCCACAGGACTACATCCAGCATCTCTACGATCGTCTCCATGGGAGAATAGCAGCCTGCATTGCTGCGAAAGGTGGATATACACTGTACTAGTGCCGACATTGTGCATGCTCTGTTGCCTGTGTCTATGTGCCTGTGGTTCTGTCAGTGTGATCATGTGATGTATCTGACCCCAGGAATGTATCAATAAAGTTTCCCCTTCCTGGGACAATGAATTCACGGTGTTCTTATTTCAATTTCCAGGAGTGTGTGTGTGATATATAAAAACAAAAATGATGTGACTTACCAAATGAAAGTGCTGGCAGGTCGACAGACACACAAACAAACACAAACATACACACAAAATTCAAGCTTTCGCAACAAACTGTTGCCTCATCAGGAAAGAGGGAAGGAGAGGGAAAGACGAAAGGATGTGGGTTTTAAGGGAGAGTGTCTGTATATGTGTGGATGGATATGTGTGTGTGTGCGAGTGTATACCCGTCCTTTTTTCCCCCTGAGGTAAGTCTTTCCGCTCCCGGGATTGGAATGACTCCTTACCCTCTCCCTGAACAATCCATTGCCCTAACCCACCCAATCCTTCACCTGCACATCAACTCAGCCAATGAACACACCCGTCAACTCCTATCCCTAATAAAAGTCCTCAATCTTTCCTCTCCCACATCCACACCGGCTGTTCAGAGCATCCTCCTACAGGCCAATCGCAAATTAGAACAGCATGCCACCCTCCACCTCAAAAAACTATCCAATCTCCTGGTTTCCCACCTCCGGAAAGGTAACTCACTCACCCTTCACAATCTTTCCAGCAAACCTCAACCTCCTCTCATTGCACACAGATCCAGTCTCTCCCATCTACTCAATCTCCCACTTCCAGCTCCACGCACCCCAAAACCTCAAAATTCCAATCAACAAAATCTGGAACCACAACACCCTAATTCAGTAGTTAACCTTTCCTCCAAACCTCTCTCCCAATCCGAAACCTCTGTCCTATCCAAAGGCCTCACCTTCCGCCCCACTCCCAGATTCAACCAAGCAGCCCTTGTCAAAGATTTACTGTCCTACACCCGTACTCTCTGCTGGAAATATCACTTTGCCACGAAGAAAAATGATCCTAATCCTACTCCTAATGGTCCAACTCCCCAAGACACTATCCAAATTGAACCCTGCCTGGAACAGTTCCGTCCTCCGTCACAGTGGGACCCACCTCCTCTTCCTCAAAATCACCCTCTCCAAACTTTCCAGGAATTTCTGACTTCCAGCCTTGCCTGTCAATCCTTCTTAAAAAACCTTAATCCTACTCCCAACATCACCACTGCTGAAGCCCAGGCTGTCCGTGATCTGAAGGCTGACCGATCCATCGTCATTCTTCCGGCGGACAAGGGTTCCACAACCGTGGTACTTGATCATCGGGAGTATGTGGCTGAGGGACTGCGTCAGCTTTCGGACAACACTACATACAAAGTTTGCCAAGGTAATCCCATTCCTGATGGCCAGGCGGAGCTTCAAGGAATCCTCAGAACCTTAGGCCCCCTACAAAACCTTTCACCTGACTCCATCAACCTCGTGACCCCACCAACACCCCGCACCCCTACCTTCTAGCTTCTTCCTAAAATTCACAAACCCAATCATCCCGGCTGTCCCATTGTAGCTGGGTACCAAGCCCCCACAGAATGTATCTCTCCCTACGTAGATCATCACCTTCAACCCATTACATGCAGTCTCCCATCATTCATCAAAGACACCAACCACTTTCTCGAACGCCTGGAATCCTTACCCAATCTTTTACCCCCGGAAACCATCCTTGTAACCATTGATGCCACTTCCTTATACACAAATATTCCGCACGTCCAGGGCCTTGCTGCGATGGAGCACTTCCTTTCACGCCGATCACCTGCCACCCTACCTAAAACCTCTTTCCTCATTACCTTAGCCAGCTTCATCCCGACCCACAACTTCTTCACTTTCGAAGGCCAGACATACCAACAATGAAAGGGAACAGCCGTGGGTACCAGGATGGCCCCCTCGTACGCCAACCTATTCATGGGTCGCTTAGGGGAAGCCTTCTTGGTTACCCAGTCCTGCCAACCCAAAGTTTGGTACAGATTTATTGATGACATCTTCATGATCTGGACTCACAGTGAAGAAGAACTCCAGAATTTCCTCTCCAACCTCAACTCCTTTGGTTCCATCAGATTCACCTGGTCCTACTCCAAATCCCATGCCACTTTCCTTGACGTTGGCCTCCATCTGTCCAATGGCCAGCTTCACGTGTCCGTTTACATCAAACCCACCAACAAGCAACAGTACCTCCATTATGACAGCTGCCACCCATTCCACATCAAACGGTCCCTTCCCTACAGCCTAGGTCTTCGTGGCAAATGAATCTGCTCCAGTCCGGAATCCCTGAACCATTACACCAACAACCTGAAAGCAGCTTTCGCATCCCGCAACTACCCTCCCGACCTGGTACATAAGCAAATAACCAGAGCCACTTCCTCATCCCCTCAAACCCAGAATCTCCCACAGAAGAACCACAAAAGTGCCCCACTTGTGACAGGATACTTTCCGGAACTGGATCAGACTCTGAATGTGGCTCTCCAGCAGGGATACGACTTCCTCAAATCCTGCCCTGAAATGAGATCCATCCTTCATGAAATCCTCCCCACTCCACCAAGAGTGTCTTTCCGCCATCCACCTAAACTTCGTGACCTGTTAGTTCATCCCTATGAAATCCCCAAACCACCTTCCCTACCCTCTGGCTCCTACCCTTGTAACCGCCCCCGGTGTAAAACCTGTCCCATGAACCCTCCCACCACCACCTACTCCAGTCCTGTAACCCGGAAGGTGTACACGATCAAAGGCAGAGCCACGTGTGAAAGCACCCACGTGATTTACCAACTGACCTGCCTACACTGTGAAGCTTTCTATGTGGGAATGACCAGCAACAAACTGTCCATTCACATGAATGGACACAGGCAGACAGTGTTTGTTGGTAATGAGGATCACCCTGTGGCTAAACATGCCTCGGTGCACAGCCAGCACATCTTGGCACAGTGTTACACCGTCCGGGTTATCTGGATACTTCCCACTAACACCAACCTGTCAGAACTCCGGAGTTGGGAACTTACCCTTCAGTATATCCTCTCTTCTCGTTATCTGCCAGGCCTCAATCTCCGCTAATTTCAATTTGCCGCCGCTCATACCTCACCTGTCTTTCAACAACATCTTTGCCTCTGTACTTCTGCCTCGACTGACATCTCTGCCCAAACTCTTTGCCTTTACAAATGTCTGCTTGTGTCTGTGTATGTGCGGATGGATATGTGTGTGTGTGTGCGAGTGTATACCTGTCCTTTTTTCCCGCTAAGGTAAGTCTTTCCACTCCTGGGATTGGAATGACTCCTTACCCTCTCCCTTAAAACCCACATCCTTTCATCCTTCCCTCTTTCCTGATGAAGCAACCGTTGGTTGCGAAAGTTTGAATTTTGTGTGTATGTTTGTGTTCGTTTGTGTGTCTATTGACCCGCCAGCGCTTTCGTTTGGTAAGTCACATTATCTATATATATATTCATCATTTCAGTCTGCGTATACACATAATGTATGAAGTAAGTTTGTTGATCAGTGTCTCGAGGTGGTGCTGGCACAGGCAGGTTGGATAGTGATGGCTTGTGTAGGCCCCTCACAAAACGTTCTGGCTGCCATAGCAGTGGTGCCAGTGCAAGACAAGTGCTGCACGGTGGGCTACAACACCAACTCCAAAGCTACATTTTCTGACTGAGCAAGTTACTTTATACATTAAGTTATACATCACTTATCAGTCTTGATTTTCCTGTGATGACTCTCTGGAACTTTCTAAATACAAGAAGCTATGTTACATGATTGAGTTATTGCTCTTTTCAATATGACAGTTGAAGCAAGCCTTCACTGACCATAATTATGTTCCCAATCTTATACAAAAACAAATCTCACGTGTCTTATCTTTCCAGTCTCCCACCACCTCCCAAAGTCCCACAGTCCGGCCACAGAGGAGCATTCCCCTCGTAACTCAGTACCACACAGGACTGGAGCAACTGAATTACATTCTCTGTGAGGGTTTTGATTACCTCTTATCGTGCCCTGAAATGTGAAATGTCCTGCCCACTATCCTTCCCACCCCTCCCACAGTGGTATTCTGCCGTCCACCGAAACTACACAATATACTCGTCCATACTTACACAACCCCTGCTCCCAATCGCTTATCTCATGGCTCATTACCTGTAATAGACCTAGATGCAAGACCTGTCCCATACATCCTCACACCACCACGTACTCCAGTCCGGTCACTAACATCACCTATCCCATCAAAGGCAGGGCTACCTTGAAACCAGTAATGTCGTCTAAAAGCTAAGCTGCAACCACTGTGCTGCATTCTATGTACGCATTATAACTAACAAACTGTCTGTCCACATGAATGGCCACCAAAAAACTGTGGCCAAGAAACAAGTGGACCACCTTGTTGCTTAACACACTGCCAAACATGATATCCATCATTTCAATGACTGATTCACAGCCTGTGTGATACGAATCCTTCCCACCAACACCAGCATTTCTGAATTATGCACGTGGAAACTTTCCCTGCAATACATCCTACGTTCTGTAACCCTCCTGGCTTCATCCTTTGTCAGTTGCTGTCCTCACCCATCCAGCCCCTTCCCTGCTCCCATTCCAGCACTACACAGCCGTCATTTCAACACCACACCCAGTCTTTCTTTTTTCCCCCCTCCCCTACTACTCCACCCCCCCCCCCCCTCCCCACCTCACCCCTGCCTGCCATTGGCCGAAAACTGTAAGTGTGAAAATCTTTTTGTTGTGCCTATCTGTGACTCAACATCTCTCCTATGTGGTGAGAAGCAACTTTCCTTCTCATAATATTATCAATTAACAAAGTCAAATTTTTAAAAATTGCTTAAACGCGCATCTCATAAAGAAATGTATTTACATATGAGTACTTAAAATGAAACTACATGTTGGGTGTTACATTGCAACAGGAAATATATAATAAGATTTTATGTGCCTGTAAAGTGTAATTTTGCTTACTCTTATTGTATACAGAGTGCTTCACAATGCATGGTATGCACTTCCTAGTGGTTGCAGAGGGAACTCAGTAGATCCAGTTTTACATAGGAACCCATGTCCAGAAACATCACCCAACAACAAGTATCAGAGTTATAGGTGCCAGTGCCTATAATTGTACATGTAAATGCAGGGTGATTCTGAGATGATGTTACAAATGTTCTAGCATGATGGAGAAGGATAAGGTTCATTGTGCTGGAAACAAACAAGTCGGAAGTTATAAGAGAAAACCATTGTGATACCTGTGACAATGAAATATGTACATGTACTGGTACTGTTGTTGCTAAGATTTGAAGGGTAGGTAACATTCAAAGAGATAGTATTGAACAAAATAAGGCAAAAATATGCAGTGAACTTGGGCTCTAAAGTGCGTGCCATAGAAGCTATGAATGGTTGTTCATCTTCACTGCTTTGAAACATGTCTTCTGTATTGAACAAGTGCTCATAGCTCCTCAGGTATGCATTTTAGAGCCCATATTTAGAGTACATTTTGCCTTGTTTTGATCCATACTTCCACCTTTGAAAGTTGCCTACCACACAGTCCTAGCAACAACAGTGCTAGCACATGTATTCCACTGTCAGAGCTATCAGATCGGTTTTCACTTATAATTTTCAACTTAGTTGTTACTGGTACAGGGACCCTTACCTCAAATTGATATGTTTATCCATCTCCATCATCCTTGAAAGTTTGTAGCATCAACAAGGGACACACTGTATATATAAATGCATTGACAGGCACCGGGGCCTATAACTTCGACACTTGTTGAATGATGTTACCTGACAAGGGTTCCTAAGTAAAACTTGGTCTACCAAGTCCTCTCTACAGCCTCTAGAAGTGTGTAACATGGATTGTTAAACACACTGTATATGCTGTAATGTAGTGTAGCAAACATGGTAACTGCAGCCAGAAGACAGATTTTACATCTCTCTTACTCTGTCTGCGTAGAAAAATTGTGAAACACACCCGTTACTCCCAGTTGAAAATCGTCAGCTTGAGACCACAGGCAAAGACTAAATAAATAAATAGATGTTACTTTTACTGAAATGAGTTTGTCACATCTCTTCCCCTCGCACAGTAATTTTTCACAATTACTTTGGCTGCTTGATAATTGAGCTGGAAGAGATAATTAGACTTCATGCAACTTTATTTTGTTCACCCAATAGAAAATAATTAATTCTTTCATTACCAATATCTGCAAGCCTATTTTTTGCAGTAAGTGTTGTATTTTAGGATCTACAAATATTTATGGACACTGCGACAGATGGTGTCATATACTTCAGCATGGGGAGCAATATCAAAAGCACAGACTTCCCAGAAGACATGAGGAATATGTTCCTCAAGGTATTCTCCAAGTTGAAACAAAAAGTTCTGTGGAAACTTGAGACAGAATCTCTGCCAAATCAACCCGCTAATGTGAAGATTAGCAAATGGTTGCCACAGAGTGACATTCTCGGTAAGTAGCCCGCAAACAAAGCCTATTCACTTTTTTCTGGCTTCCTGCCTGCCTGCATTAATTCACTGAGCCAAAGTCTTCAGCTACTGATAATGAATTCTTATGTTCTCTGGTGGATTTTATTCTCCTTTGGTTATATGTTTGTATGAAATGGTGTGAGGCCTGCAAACCATTTAGAGTTTGAGTTGGTCCATGGCATGTACTCTAGTAACAGCACTGGTAGTGCATGGCCCACAAATGCCTGATATGTAGGTTTAATACCTGCTCACAAACTCAGTTTTAATTGCATTAACTGACTGTCCCATTGGTTCTATGTAGAATATTTTATACATTAGGGAGGAAAAGATGTGCAGCACTGGGGAGATATTCTTCAGTATTTATCATTTTACAAACTGGTTTTCAGCTGTTGCATTATTGTGAGGTACAAAGATTTCACAGCCAGATACATTTGTCTTTGTTCCTGGCAATAGTGTAACAACTGAGAACTGGTTTGGAGAAAAATAAATATCATAGAATATTACACCAATGTTGGGTGTTTTTTCATGCTTATCAGTTTTAATTCTTTTGCATTTAAGAGGATCCAGTTGTGAGCAAATATCCTATGGTTGACCAAGCTAATGATGGTACACTTTCCTGAAAAATTGTTGGTTCTAATCAAACCAAATTTGTGACATTCATAAGTTGTCATATTTTCTTTGAAGTGTATAACTTATATGACAATAATTTTGTTGTTGTTGTTGTGGTCTTCAGTCCTGAGACTGGTTTGATGCAGCTCTCCATGCTACTCTATCCTGAGCAAGCTTCTTCATCTCCCAGTACCTACTGCAACCTACATCCTTCTGAATCTGCTTAGTGTATTGATCTCTTGGTCTCCCTCTACGATTTTTACCCTCCACGCTGCCCTCCAATGCTAAATTTGTGATCCCTTGATGCCTCAAAAGATGTCCTACCAACCGATCCCTTCTTCTAGTCAAGTTGTGCCACAAACTTCTCTTCTCCCCAATCCTATTCAATACCTCCTCATTAGTTACGCGATCTACCCACCTTATCTTCAGCATTCTTCTGTAGCACCACATTTCGAAAGCTTCTATTCTCTTCTTGTCCAAACTGGTTAACGTCCATGTTTCACTTCCATACATAGCTACACTCCATACAAATACTTTCAGAAACGACTTCCTGACACTTAAATCTATACTCGATGTTAACAAATTTCTCTTCTTCAGAAACGCTTTCCTTGCCATTGCCAGTCTACATTTTATATCCTCTCTACTTCGACCATCATCAGTTATTTTACTCCCTAAATAGCAAAACTCCTTTACTACTTTAAGTGTCTCATTTCCTAATCTAATCCCCTCAGCATCACCCGATTTAATTTGACTACATTCCATTATCCTCGTTTTGCTTTTGTTGATGTTCATCTTATATCCTCCTTTCAAGACACTGTCCATTCCGTTCAACTGCTCTTCCAAGTCCTTTGCTGTCTCTGACAGAATTACAATGTCATCGGCGTACCTCAAAGTTTTTACTTCTTCTCCATGAATTTTAATACCTACTCCGAATTTTTCTTTTGTTTCCTTTACTGCTTGCTCAATATACAGATTGAATAACATCGGGGAGAGGCTACAACCCTGTCTCACTCCTTTCCCAACCATTGCTTCCCTTTCATGCCCCTCGACTCTTATAACTGCCATCTGGTTTCTGTACAAATTGTAAATAGCCTTTCGCTCCCTGTATTTTACCCCTGCCACCTTCAGAATTTGAAAGAGAGTATTCCAGTTAACGTTGTCAAAAGCTTTCTCTAAGTCTACAAATGCTAGAAACGTAGGTTTGCCTTTCCTTAATCTTTCTTCTAAGGTAAGTCGTAAGGTTAGTATTGCCTCACGTGTTCCAACATTTCTACGGAATCCAAACTGATCTTCCCCGAGGTCCGCTTCTACCAGTTTTTCCATTCGTCTGTAAAGAATTCGCGTTAGTATTTTGCAGCTGTGACTTATTAAACTGATAGTTCGGTAATTTTCACATCTGTCAACACCTGCTTTCTTTGGGATTGGAATTATTATATTCTTCTTGAAGTCTGTGGGTATTTCGCCTGTCTCATACATCTTGCTCACCAGATGGTAGAGTTTTGTCATGACTGGCTCTCCCAAGGCCATCAGTAGTTCTAATGGAATGTTGTCTACTCCCGGGGCCTTGTTTCGACTCAGGTCTTTCAGTGCTCTGTCAAATTCTTCACGCAGTATCTTATCTCCCATTTCATCATCATCTACATCCTCTTCCATTTCCATAATATTGTCCTCAAGTACACCGCCCTTGTATAAACCCTCTATATACTCCTTCCACCTTTCTGCCTTCCCTTCTTTGCTTACAACTGGGTTGCCATCTGAGCTCTTGATATTCATACAAGTGGTTCTCTTCTCTCCAAAGGTCTCTTTAATTTTCCTGTAGGCAGTATCTATCTTACCACTAGTGAGACAAGCCTCTACATCCTTACATTTGTCCTCTAGCCATCCCTGCTTAGCCATTTTGCACTTTCTGTCGATCTCATTTTTGAGACGTTTGTATTCCCTTTTGCCTGCTTCATTTACTGCATTTTTATATTTTCTCCTTTCATCAATTAAATTCAATATTTCTTCTGTTACCCAAGGATTTCTATTAGCCCCCGTCTTTTTACCTACTTGATCCTCTGCTGCCTTCACTACTTCATCCCTCAGAGCTACCCATTCTTCTTCTACTGTATTTCTTTCCCCCATTCCTGTCAATTGTTCCCTTATGTTCTCCCTGAAACTCTCTACAACCTCTGGTTCTTTCAGTTTATCCAGGTCCCATCTCCTTAAATTGTTTGGAAGTCCTCTTTTGAATTCTGGTCTCTTTCATTATTTGTAGGGCACTTTTCATAGCCTCACACATTCTCAGCGTGTCAGCTGGACAATAGGGCTTTCTTCATGTGCACCTCAGGTTCTGTGGCCATATCTGTGACAAGTTTCAGCCTGCTGGCTGATCCATCACTGAAACAGAACACTGCATCCAGACAACAGTTTTTAGAAGGTTTGAGGACCACAAATACTCTTTTAGGCAATCATTCCCACACACACAGTTATTGAAACTTTCTTTGGGATTTTGAGTTTTCCCATGAATGCATTTAGCAAACAAGTTTTTGCTAGTTAAGTCTCTATAGATAGGTCTTACAACATCTGTTATTGACACTGGTAGGGATTGGTTATGTCTATATTCATCACCAGTTACACTTGCTGTCTGACACTTACACCAGACTCAGGGCTCACTGGACAGAGAGAATGATAGGGTTCAGATTCAGATTCAGATTCTTTATTAGTCATTCAGCATTGTTACATGCAATAGACTTCGTCAGTTCACTTAACCTATTAATTTTACAAAATAAATTTTTACATATTTAAGTTGATATTGGGCATTTCTAAAAATTCTTTTAATTAATAGAATGGATTAGTTAACAAGAAGTTATGAACATTATCTTTAAATAATTTGTCAGGCTTGATTGACCCATTTTTAGACAATTTGTTATATATTTTAATTGCCATATACTTATGACTATTGTTAGTTTTAGCTAATCTATTTTGTGGCAACAGCAGAGAAGTACACGTTCTTGTATAGTAGCCATGCCTTTCATTTGTTACACTTAAATTAGGTAGTTCAGCAAGTATGTAGTTAACACTGTCAAGAATATATAAATTAATTACTATTAAAAATCTATATTTAATGAACAATGGTTTACAATGTGTTCTATTATCTACCTTAGCCATTACTCTGATTGCTTTCTTCTGGATCACCATAATTTCATTTATTTTTCTGCTGTTTCCCCAGAGTATTAACCCATACCTTAAAACAGATTGAAAAAAGGCGAAGTACGCTGTCCTTGCGTACTGAAATGTCACACAACACATCAGTCTCTTCAACAAATATATAACTCTTGACAACCTAACCACTATGTGATCAACATGAGAGTTCCATGTTAGACTGTTGTCAAGTACAATACCTAAAAACTTTGCCTTTTGTTTTTCTATTTTTGTAGTCTTTGATAGACTGACCCACACATTCTGGGTCTTTTCCTCATTTAATAGCAGACCATTGGCATTAAACCATGATGTTGCATTTTCTTTTGCCAATTTCATATCACTTACAAGGTTATCAAGTACATGGTTTACAGATAGAAAAGTTGTGTCATCTGCATACATATATGTCTTTACATCTATATTTCCTGGTAAGTCATTTATGTGTACAAGGAAAAGAAGTGGTCCCAATTTAGATCCCTGTGGCACTCCTTGTTGAACCTCGAGTATGTTTGATAGATGACTTCCTGAACTTTGGTGTGACGTCATAAGCGAGTGACTGCGTGTGAGATCGCTCTCTAAGTTTTCATATATTTTTAGGTTCCAGATACATATTTTAACGGTTTTTGTGATAATATTTACTATATAAGTGACGTATTAGTGGTTTCTTCATTCAGCTCTGCCTTTCTTCTGTTGTGACGTGATATTTGTGAGTGTTTCGTATCGAGCAACTTAACCTCTTGCCTGTGTTTACATTCCGCGCTGACCAGTTGCAGCTGTAGCGGCGCATCGAAAGCTAAGTACTAATTAATTGTTTGTGCATAGTGATTTATTTAGGAACTTTAGTAGTCTTCAACCGGTGTTCGTGGTGTTTTCTGGTGAAATAATTTCAGAAGAACCTTTTGGGAACTGTTTACAGCTCGTTACTGTGTGATTAGACGTTTGATTCTCTTTCTGTATTAGTCTTTTGTTATATTCACATTTGTTGTTTATTAATACTGTTAATAATAGTAGTTACTTCCCTTGTAGAGTAAGTTTGTGATTATTGTAGTCAGGTTTTTAGCATCTTCTTATTGTAGTAGCGGAACTTAGAAAAAGTAAAATTTTACCATGAGTGAGAAGTGTGGGCTTTGCCGTAGGTTCGTGAGTAGTGGATTGCGGTGTGACACTTGTTCGAAGTATTTTCACTGGGGGGAATGCAGTGGGGAAGCCAGTGGGCATTCTGGTGAGATCCTCTCCTGGAACTGCAGGTTATGTAGCAAGAGTAAACTGATAGAGGAGCAGGAGCGTAAGATCTGTGCCCTTCAGGTGCAGTTGAAAAACGCACAGGAGGAGCTAGATAGGATGAGGAGGGAGAAGGGGGTTGGGGAATGGGAGCTGGCTGTTGGCAAGAGATCTGCTAGGAGAAGAAGATTTTCAGATAGTTTTGCTATTGGTGTTTACAATAGATATGACCAACTGTCAGAGTCTAGTGGAGAGGAATCTCTAGTAGCTGTAGATGTAGGAAGTATGCAGCAGACCTCAGTAGTTACTGTGCCTAGAACAGTTGCAAAGTCGAAGA
This sequence comes from Schistocerca nitens, assembly GCF_023898315.1. NCBI lineage: Eukaryota > Metazoa > Arthropoda > Insecta > Orthoptera > Acrididae > Schistocerca > Schistocerca nitens. The sequence goes on from NC_064622.1 coordinate 17,636,585, forward strand.
GGAAGAAGAAGGTTCTGCTGTTAGGTAGTTCACATGGCAGAGGTGTAGGCCAGCAGTTGCAGGAAGTGCTGGGAAGTGAGTACCAGGTCACCAGCATTGTGAAGCCTAATGCAGGGTTGGCTCAGGTGACTGTTAACATAGGGGGGTTATGTAGGGATTTTACTAAAGAGGATCAGGTAGTGATTGTGGGTGGGGCTGGTAATAGTATTGGTAGGGATGGGGAGTATAACATAGATGGTGACCTGGAAAAGATAGCCACTCAGACTGGCAACACGAATGTGCATTTCATGGAACTGTTTCAGCGTCACGATCGGCCTCATCTTAATACAGCCGTCAGGCGTAATAACATGAGACTTGGGGGTGCGCTGATGACGGAAAGCATGGGTCACATTTCAGTGGTGTCGGTGGAGTCTATCAGCAGGACGGGTTTCACTAGACACGGCCTGCACCTCAACAGGTATGGGAAGGGGAGGTTGGCAAAGCTTATAGGTGACAGCATAGGTGGGGTTGGTGGGATCACTCATGGGAAAATTCCTGCAGTAGTGTGTGTTAGAGCTGCACCTTTTTTAGATTGAAGTCAGCTGATAGGTATTCCTGCTTAAGGGAAGTCTCTCTAACAAGGGAATCACTTTTGACAAAGCTTAGGTATCCGAGTAATGAGGGAATTAGTATATTTCATCAAAATATACAAGGTATTAGGGATAAAGTTAGTGAACTGCTTATAGATGTTGACTCTGAAATTATTGGTATATCTGAACACTTCTTAAATAAGGAGATAATTCAGAGGCTTCCTTTACCAGGATACAGGTTGGCTGGCTGCTTTTCAAGGAGCTCTTTGCGGTGTGGGGGAGTAGCCATGTATGTGAAAAACGGCATCGCATTTGAGTCAATTGATGTTTCAAAGTACTGCACTGAAAAGGTGTTTGAATGTTGTGCAGGTGTGGTTAAATTTAACGGAGTTAAACTTGTAACTGTTGTTATTTATAGATCCCCAGACTCCGATTTCACAGCATTTTTGCTAAAGCTAGAGGAGGTTCTTGGTTCACTTTATAGGAAATACAAAAAGTTAGTTATATGTGGTGACTTCAATATTAATTGTATAAGTGATTGTGCAAGGAAGAGGATGCTGGTAGACCTCTTTAATTCATATAATCTTATGCAAACCGTATTCTTTCCAACGAGAGTGCAAGGGAACAGTAGAACAACCATAGACAACATTTTTGTTCATTCCTCATTACTAGAAGGGCATTCTGTTAGAAAAAAGGTGAATGGCCTTTCAGATCATGATGCGCAAATTTTAACTTTAAAAGGGTTTTATGCTGCAACTCGTGTTAAATATAGTCATCAGCTGTTCAGGAAAGCTGATCCGGTTGCTGTAGAGACCTTTGTAAACCTTATAAAGGAACAAGAGTGGCAAGATGTTTATAGCGCTGAGACAGTAAACGATAAATATAATGCTTTTCTAAAGACCTTTCTCATGCTCTTTGAAAGTTGCTTTCCGTTACAACGTTTAAAACAGGGTACTAGCACAAACAGGCAGCCTGGGTGGCTGACTAGAGGGATAAGAATATCTTGTAGAACAAAGTGGCAATTATATCAAAACGTTAGAAACAGTCAAAATCTAAATGCAGCAGCCCATTACAAACAGTATTGTAAGGTGCTTAAAAATGTTATTAGGAAGGCAAAAAGTATGTGGTATGCAGATAGAATAGCTAAGTCTCAGGATAAAATTAAAACCATATGGTCAGTCGTAAAGGAAGTTGCTGGTCTGCAGAGACAGGTCGAGGATATAGAATCAGTGCGTAGTGGGAATGTCCGTGTTACTGATAAGTCGCATATATGTACAGTATTTAATAATCACTTTCTGAATATAGCAGGTGAACTAAATAGAAACCTAATTCCAACAGGGAATCATATAGCGCTCTTAGAAAAAAGTGTTCCGAGACTGTTACCTGAAATGCTCCTCCATGATACTGACAAGAGGGAGATTGAGTTAATAATTAAATCACTAAAGACCAAGAACTCTCATGGATATGACGGGGTATCTAGCAGAATACTGAAGTATTGTTCTATGTATGTTAGCCCAGTACTTAGCCATATCTGTAACTTTTCCTTTAGGAGTGGTCGGTTTCCTGATCGATTAAAATACTCGGTAGTGAAGCCACTTTATAAAAAGGGAGACATTGATAATGTTGACAATTTTAGACCTATTTCTATGCCATCGGTGTTTGCTAAAGTTATCGAGAAGGTTGTATATACAAGGTTACTGGAGCATTTAAATTCACATAATTTGCTGTCAAATGTTCAGTTTGGTTTTAGAAATGGTTTAACAACTGAAAATGCTATATTCTCTTTTCTCTGTGAGGTTTTCGACGGATTAAATAAAAGGTTGCGAACGCTAGGTGTTTTCTTTGATTTAACGAAGGCTTTTGACTGTGTTGACCACAAAATATTACTGCAGAAGTTGGACCATTATGGAGTAAGGGGAGTAGCTTACAATTGGTTCGCCTCTTACTTTAAGAACAGAAAGCAGAGGGTAATTCTCCGCAATATTGAGAGTGGTAGTGATGTTCAGTCCCAATGGGGCACTGTTAAGTGGGGCGTTCCCCAAGGGTCGGTGCTGGGGCCACTGCTGTTTCTTATTTATATAAATGATATGCCTTCTAGTATTACAGGTGATTCAAAAATATTTCTGTTTGCTGATGACACCAGCTTGATAGTGAAGGATCTTGTGTGTAATATTGAAACAGTAACAAATAATTTAGTTCATGAAATAAGTTCGTGGCTTGTGGAAAATAATTTGATGCTAAATCACAGTAAGACTCAGTTTTTACAGTTTCTAACTCACAATTCAACAAGAACTGACATTTTAATCAGACAGAATGGGCATGTTATAAGCGAGACGGAAGAGTTCAAGTTCCTAGGCGTACGGATAGATAGTAAGCTGTTGTGGAAAGCCCATGTTCAGGATCTTGTTCAGAAACTAAATGCTGCTTTATTTACCATTAGAACAGTATCTGAAATAAGTGACACTTCAACACGAAAAGTAGTCTACTTCGCATATTTTCATACGCTTATGTCGTATGGTATTATTTTTTGGGGTAATTCTTCTGATTCAAAAAGGGTATTTTTGGCTCAAAAACGGGCTGTTCGAGCTATATGTGGTGTAAGTTCGAGAACCTCTTGTCGACCCCTATTCAAAAATCTGGGAATTCTGACATTGCCCTCACAGTATATATTTTCTTTAATGTCGTTTGTTGTTAGCAATATTAGCCTATTCCCAAGAGTTAGCAGCTTTCACTCAGTTAATACTAGGCAGAAATCAAATCTGCATGTAGAATGCAGTTCCTTGACTCTTGTGCAGAAAGGAGTGCAGTATTCTGCTGCATCCATTTTCAATAAGCTACCACAAGAACTCAAAAATCTTAGCAGTAGCCCAAACACTTTTAAGTCTAAACTGAAGAGTTTCCTCATGGCTCACTCCTTCTATTCTGTCGAGGAGCTCCTGGAAGAGCTAAAAAATTAAGCAAATTCCAGTGTTACATTGTTGATTGTCTTCATTTAAACTTATGACTTGTCACCTGAATATGTTTTTTTTTTCTATATTTCATTTTATCTGTTTCTAATATCGTGTTATAATTTCATGTATTGACTCGTTCCATGACCATGGAGATTTCTCCTTAATTTGGTCCCACGGAACAATAAATAAATAAATAAAATAAATAAAACTCACCCCCTGGTTCCTTTTATTGAGGTATGATTTGATGAGTTTTAAACTTTTATCACATATTCCATAGTACTCAAGTTTAGAGAGCAGAAGTGAGTGGTCAACACAGTCAAAAGCTTTGCTCAGATCACATAAGGTTACCTGTGCATGCGCATGGTCCTCAAATGCTGCTAGAATGTCTCTGACTAAGAGCTCTATGGCATGTATAGCTGACCTTCCTTTTCTGTAACCAAACTGTGATGCACTTAACATACCATTTAGTTCTAGGTACTCATACATCTGCTTATATATTATGCCTTCAAACACTTTTCCTAGTACTGGAATTAGTGAAATTGGTCTGTAGTTTGCAGGATCTGATTTGACACCCTTCTTAAAGACTGGAGTTACCTTGGATAGTTTGAGAGGATCAGGAAAAAACCCTTCTATGAGACACAGGTTTATAGAATATGTTAATGGTGCTGCAATGTAATGTATGATTTCTTTCAATAGATTGTTTGACATATTAAAAATATCTGTACTGTATGAATTTTTCATTTCATTGACTATTTTAAGAACTTCATGTTGGCATACCTCTTTGAAGTGTTTCAATGACGATCTGGCCCTATTATGATTTAGGTTTGCTCTCTTCAGATAATCTATACATGTTACATTGGGTTTACTGATCAGCTTTTTGATATCATCAGCACAGCTTACAAAATATTTATTGAATGTATATGCTGGTATTGGGACTGTCTTGTCGAAGTTTCTGACTTCACCTTTAACAGTATTAATTACTGACCAGGCTGTTTTGCATTGGTTTTTACTATTTTTTATGAAATTTGTGTTGTATCTTAGTTTCGCCAATTGCAACTCTTTCTTATACAGTTTCTTAGTGATTTCTTCGAGATCCTTAATTTCATTAGAATTGTTTACTTTGGCAAGGCGCTTCAACAGCAGTAGCTTATTTTTTAGGTTCTCCAGTTCTTTGGTGTACCAAAATTTACCCTTTCTTGTTTTATGGTATTTCTTTTGAACAAGATGGGCTTTTAAAATATCTGTTAAGTAATTGTGGAATGTTTCATAAACTGTTTGGGCACTGGAATCACAGTTTTGAAATAATTTGTCCCAGTTTGTTATGCTCAGCTGCTGTGTTAGTTTTATGAGATTGTGTTTTGTTAATATTAAGGTATTAGATTTTGTTAAATTTTGTGCAGCCTTGCTCTCATCCCCTTTTATAAAATGTCTTAACTCTACCGTTAACATGGAGTGGTCTGAGAAAACAAATTCCTTTACCTTGGTGGAGTACATATCACGAGCACAGTTGACAAAAGCATTATCCAAGCACGCTTGTAGTCTTGTTGGTTCTGAATTGACATGATGGAAGTTGTGCTGCCTTAGCATATTCAGTAACTTATTTACACTGGGTTTGTTACATGTTACATCAAAGCTTGAATTAAAGTCTCCCCCAAATACAGTTACATACTGTTTCCATTTTGTTATGTAGCAGAGTACACTGTCTAAATTATCTAAAAAAGTTTTATCATCTGAGTCAGGGGAATGGTAGATACATACTATGATAAGTTTCATCATATCACATATGATCCCGGTAATTTCAAAGTGTTTCTCTACACATGCCCAACTAAGATCTAGTTCTCTACACTCTATTTCATTTGAAACATAGATAACAGTACCACCATTACGGTACTGAGATCTGCAAAACTGTTTCCATATTTATAACCTTCTGGTACATAGTATTGTATTTGTTCTGGTTTAAGCCAATGTTCTGATAGACATAAGAAAGAATACTTATTCTGTGGCAATGACTCCTCCAGAATTTCAACTTTATTTTCAAGACCCTGAATGTTTAAAAATAGGATGTTGTTGTGACTTATCTGTGAGTTAGCAGGCTGGTTTTTCACAATTTTATTTTCTTCTTGGCTTGAAACCATAAAAAATTATCACTGAATGACACAGATGTATTTTTCCTTTGGCTCCTCCTTAAGCATTGCTGTGTTGCTGCTCCAGTCGTTGTTGGTTCTGCTGCTGCTGCTGCTTCTGCTGATAATGATGGTGCTGCTGCTGTTTCACTTATTTCTGGTGTTTGTTGTTCTATAACTGCTGTGTCTTTCTGTGAATTATTAACATTTGGAGTGTTCACTTGCATTAATAAAATTTCACATTTGTCTTGGAGGGGTGTAGCTTCACTGACATCAGATTTCACATTGGATTCTACAGGATTCACACACTTTCTGTCCATGAGAGGTATGACTTTTCTATCATCACACTGCACATTTCAGATTTTATTTACAAGTTCTAAAATTTTTGTTACTATTACATTTTGTCCAAGTACATTTAGATGGGAACCATGTGCTGTGTGAAACCTTTTCCCTAAATTGCTGATGTTCACAAATGTTACATTTTCAAACCACTTGCAAATATTTTGCATCTCTTTATTTGCAGTTTCAATTTCTTTATTTACACAGGACCATTCCATCAAGTCGTAATGGTGTGGCACTGAAAAAACAATAACATTTGTTCCTCTCAGCTCATACAGTTTTCTTTTTAGCGAGATTAAGAGATCGTTTTTTTCGTTCCTAGCTATATCATTTGATCCCACCAGGAAGATGGAAAAGTCCTTTTTGCTCAATGAGGAAATTTTTTCTTGACTCATTGACGTAGCAGCACTGAATTTTGCTCCTGGTTTTATTGTACAGTTAAAACTAAAATTCTGACTACTTGTACGCCGAAATTCAGCGGCTGTATTTCGTCCTTGGCTGTCGGCATACAGTTCAATTTTACCGGTACTTGCTGTTCCGAGATTGCCTGTTTCCTGCCTACCCTTGCAGTAAGCGAAGTCTTGTTTGCCACTATTTATTGTGTCTTGTTTGCTAACACATGTCGATATTGTCTCAGTAGAGCAGCTTAACGGTGGAAGATTTTTCGTGAGCACTTTCGCATATGATCTTTTACTTAACTGCTGCTGAAATATTCCATGTTTTACCTTATTCACAAAGTCGTTTGGTTTTCCACATGGTACACTCTCACTGTTAACTTCACTTTCACAATCCGTAGTCGAAAGTGCTTGAAAGTAATTTTCGTTCACTATATTTATGTTTCTTTTGCCGTTTTCTGTATCTTGTATTATCTGTTTGCGTCTTTTGTACTTCACTTCCGTCCAATTCTCCAACATATTCGTACTTTCATGGTACGAGTTTTTCATGTTCCGTTCACTTTTTTCTTCTTTAAGTTTCTTGATATCCATCTTCAAGGAACTGATAATAAATTGTAAACTAGACACCCGTTCGCTGAGCTTTGTAATTTCATCCTTACAACTGTCACAATTTTTCTTTTTCATGGCAAAATTCACACTTTTTCTCGGACAAGCACAACGAATTTTTACACTAGCCGCCATCTTGGCCACCTCTCTTACCTTCAAACTTATTCCTACTGTTAAATTTCCTTATTCATTATCTGCACAGATAAAATGTAACTATAAATATTACATGATTAGTTCCTAAAATCGAGTACTACTTGAAATCACTATGATGAGTAAAACAAAAACAGCGTGTTGCTTGATGTTCAGCTGTTACACTGTCCTAGCATGAGGTTGACCAACTAGTGAAGCAGTGGTCAAAGAATTTTAGAGTAAGGAGAAAGGGAGTCTGCTGCAGCCAGAATAAACACAGCTCGAGCAGACAGAAGGGGACATGTCATTGCTTAGAAAATGCTCTTTCTTTCTTATTACTATGCACCAAACATACAAAAACCATACTCATATTCTGGTTCATGAAGAAGTAGTGTGTAATGTAACACAATAAAAATAGTTCATTATTTTGACTGGTTTTTGCTGCCTGGTTCCCTTAAAGGTTTCTTGATATGTCAGAACTGGGTACCAGGCACCCAGTCCTCTGCCTCCTGCAGATGACGCTCATACCTGCTCAGCTACTCAGACATGCCTCCTGACCAATCTGACACAGGTTCAGTCTGTAAGAAGCCCCCTCCAACTCTGCGAATCCCACATAAGGTCCTGTGCAAACTTTGCTACACTAGCATCCTTAATAGAAATGTTTTGGCATAAAAGTGACTGACTGTGGATTGTTTCCAGTGTTAATCTTCCAGCCTGCTACAAAGTGTGCCCTGCCAGTAGTGTGCTGGTGGGTAGAGCTTATGTGCCACACGGGGACTCAAATCGAGGCCCTTGCCTTCCACAGAAAGTGATGCAGTGACCACACATAGATTGTGACTAAGCCATTCAACTGCCATACACTTTCTCCCAACAATGCTAATCCTGCAAGACATTTAGGAGACCTTCTGTAGCATATGGAAAGTAGGGAAGTGGCACAGAGAGGATGAAGCTGTGACATGGCTGGTGAGGAATGCCTGTAAATTGTTGGGCTTTGAATTAGAGTCCTGGTCTGAAGCTCAGTTATAGTCCATCACACAATTCATAACAGTAGCTACTCCACTACAGAGAGTATGAGATTCATTCCCATTGCATACAATCATTAACTGGTATCATAACGCCGGAAATGCATATCCTATGCTATCGAACGAATACATCGATAGGTCGTGTGGAGAACAAAAGTGTTTAGGGTCTTTGGTAGTGTTAACTCTGTCACGTGGAGCGCGGGCAGAGGGAGAGTCTGCCTGGAGTAGCGAGTGGAGCAGGTGTGTTGTGTGACGCTCCCGCGAGTTGCCGCGCTTCCGGGGTTGGGCAGCATGTAATTGCGCTCGAGTTGCTATGATAGTTTCTGACACGGTGTCACGGACGGGAAGCATTAGTTGGCGCACATCAAGAGCCCGTTTCGCCTGGTGAACGTGTCGAGAAGAAGGCGCGCCAACATCCAGCTTCTGCAACAGTGACAGCCGACAATGAGTGACTGTCGACACCACCTCGATCGACGGCTTCAAATCTTCAATCAACCAACAAGGAAGACTGGAAGCACGTAAAGTTTTAGAACTGTATGGCAGACCTCAGCTTTTCAAATTGTTCAAATCACAAAATTTCAGCAACGTAGCATGAACCTCTGTTGCTCATTGTCCCAATTGCATTACCAAGCAGGGTCCCTTCCTTTTCCGGAATGAACCTGAGTGTCATTGAAATTCATTTGATTTCACTGCTTTAATTTCAAAGTTCAGTTAAGGTATTCATAGCTGGCTACAATATTTAGATTACACAAGCACAAATTAAGAGTGCGAGTTTTGTTACCGTATTTTAGCTTACCTGTGACTGCAGCTCAGCTTGGTACGCACTAAATTTTACTATTGTTAATTGTTCAGAATCATTTAATTCAAGTTCAAAGTTAAATCTCTTATTTCTAAATTGCGTAGATTCAAGTAGCTTTTGAAATGATTGTTGAGGTAGTCCAAGACTAACCGTATCTTACTGAATTTCGATGTGCTTCAGAAAGAAACCTCACTATTAACTTTAGTCACTAAATTAACTCACGATTTTCCGGTTTTATTAATTCTTTTGCTAAATTAAGTCAGAACGTAGCGAAATTTATTACTTCTGACAAACTTTCCGTTTTCACACTACACGTGTCAACCTTCAGTTGCCACGCTTTTAGTGCTAATTATATGTGCATTAACCTTTCTTTTTCAGTTATTACAGTAGTTGTCCATAGGACTGGCGACCGTAATTTCCCCCAAATCTCAAATATCTAATTACCGCTAGTTAATTGTTAACGTAACGGCCACACATTTACTTTCTTTATTAACTTTACCCCTTTTCAAAATTAATTTCCACCAGTTTCACTTGCATTTTTCCTTTCATTTAGATGTAACCCTTTCCCCCCTCTTTACCGACAAATTAACTTTGGTGACGATTGCTTTTCCCAAATTTCCATTAGGTACACGTGGTTTAATTTTTCACTGACATTAAGGTCGATAAGTGAGGGGGATGTTACAGTATTGGTTACAATTAAAGGAAACTATTTCACCGATTTATTTTGTGTGGCTTTTAATAAATTTATTGACATAAAAACTGAAGGGTTAAATTTTTGTTTATAAAATTATGAGAGAGGTCTGCTAGCCAGTACTTAACATCAAGAGGTGAAATATTTAGTGCTGCCAATAGCCGTACAAGTTAAAGTGATGACACTATCCTATCTTTCAGAACTATTAGTTCATTCCTCCATGAGAGAGGAGGGTCAGTTTGGGGATGCAGAAGGAAGAGCTGGATACTTAGACCCCAGGATAACAGGGACCCACCTGGGTCAGTATATCACATGTGTGATCTACTGGATGCTAAATAAATAAATAAATAAATAAATAAATGCAGAAGGAAGAGCTGGATACTTAGACACCAGGATAACAGGGACCCACCTGTTACCAACATGTCTGTGTGTGTGTGTGTGTATGTGTGTGTGTGTGTGTGTGTGTGTGTGTGTGTGTGTGTCACAATACTAAAGAAGCAGCCTGAAAAAAAAAGTGGATCACCCAGAAGGGGTAGGCTGGGAGGGTGTGATGCTATTTCAGTGTTTACAATATAAGAGTCAAATTGACAGAGAAAGTTGCAGTATGAACTTTTTCTTCAGCCTTATGTAAAACAATGTTTTATACAGTAATTAAATACACACATAAGAAAAGAATCACAGTAAATAACTAGCTTATATAATATCAAAACATGTTTTTCATAACTTAGGTAAAACATATATTTTAATGATTAGTTTCTAAGAATTCTTCAGTCATATAGAATTCGTTGTTTTTTAGCCAGGTTTGCAATGTATTCTTATATTTATTTAGTGGCTGAGCATGGTAACTTATTGAAAAATTTTATGCTTAAGTACTTATAGTTATTATGGACTACAGCAAGTCTTGTGGAAGGCAAGTCCAGCAGGTGACTGTTTCTTGTACTGTGTGCATGCACATCACATCTCATGTTCAATTTTTTCAGATTTTCTCTGGCATATATTAAACAGTTATATATGTACATGCTTGGCACTGTAATTACGCCAAGAGATTTAAAATAATGTCTGCAGGACTCTCTGGGTGCTAACCCTTCCATGCACCTGATTGCTTTCTTCTGCCATCTGAAAATACATTCAGCCCCTGGGGAGTTACCCCAAAGCAATATTCCATATTGCAGTTGGGAATGAAAACAAGTATAGTATGAGTGGAGTAGCAATTGCTTGCTCACACTGTTTCTTAATTTATACAGTAAGAAAAGTACTTGTGCTAGTTTATTACATAGATAATTGGTGTGTCCTTCGCATGAGAGCTTTTGGTCTATGATTATTCCAAGTAATTTCACTGTTTTGTTTTCATTTTTAGTTACTTTGAGATTAAATATTATTTCTTCTGTTTTTGTTTGATTTATGCACAGCTGGTTAACCTGACACCAGTAATTAGCCATTTGCCTCATTTCTCTATTTTTGTCCAGTACAGTATGTAAGTTCTCTCCTGTACTTATTAATGTCATATCATCAGCATATAATATGTTCTTACACGTTATGTAATTCGAGGAGTCATTAATATAGACAATGAACAAAATAGGTCCAAGAACAGAGCCTTGGGGTATTCCTCCCTCTATAGGGAGTATTTCTGACCTCTGCTTATTTGCATATACAAGTTGTACCCTATTTCTTAGATAAGATTTGAATAGACAGAGTGTGTCATCTTCAATGCCATAGTATTTTAACTTTTTGATGAGTATGTCATGTGACACCGAGTCAAATGCTTTACTTAGGTCAATAAGTGTTCCAAACATTGATACCCTTTTTTCATACCCTTCATAAACATTGCTCACCAAAGCTTCTACTGCTTTTACAGTTGATAGGTGTGACCTGAAGCCAAACTGTTATTCATTTAAAATTTGATTGGTTTCAAAATACCTGTATATCTGCTTATGCACACAATTTTCTACTAACTTGGATATGATTGGTACTATTGAAAAGGGTCTGTAGTTATTTGGGAGGTTTCTTTCACCTTTTTTATACACAGGCAATGTAACTGTGAGCTTAAGACAGTCGGGGAATGTTCCTTCATCAAGTACTCTGTTTGATAGTGAGAGAAGTAGCATTTCAATTTCTTTTGCTATACATTTAATGATGAGATTACTGAGTCCATAATAATCTTCTGTTTTGGAATTACTTAATTTGTTTATTGACTTATGAATATCATTTAATGTGATTCGGGTACAAGTGAACTTCTCACTTCTTGTCTGTTTTGCACAAGTGAGCAATGCTTCTGCATCAGAGGCAGAATTGATGGGTGGGGTGGTGATGCTATTTACAAAATATTCATTGAGAATATTGCAGTCAATAGGGATACTCCTTTCTTTATTGGTATTATTAATTTCCCTTTTAATGACAGTCCAGGCAGCCTTACATTTATTTTTAGAATTTAAAATATATTCATCATTTGCACAGCACTTAGCATTTTTTATTTCTAATCTGTAAATGTTTCTCATCTTAGTGTAATTTTCCCTGTCCCTATCACTGTTATGAGATTTGTCTTTCATAATCATCAGTAGTATTGTGAATTTGTTAAGTTGTGGGGTGTAGGCCTACCACTTGTTAGTATTTTGTTGCTTATGAGTAATATTACACTAGTACCTTTTGGTTACCAAGGGGCATGTCATTTCTACTATATGATTGATCTCTGTCAGGAAAATGGAAAAACATTTATTAATCATTTTCTTGTTATCCATTACATGAGTCCAATCCATTCCTTTTAACTGGTTTATCAATTTGTTTACATTGGATTCGCCTAGAATTCTATATGTCACTTCTCTCTCTGTAGAACTAAAGGCTGACTTTTCTATTTGAAGCCATACCCCTGCATGATCTGATATTCGTAATTCTATTACATCACATTGTATGGAGTCTCTTTGTACATTGCTAATTATGTTATCAAGGCATGCGTTCAGTCTAGTGGGTTTTTCATTGAGACAGTAATAGTTTAATGACTTCAGAGTGTTAATCATATGTATTACATTTTTTCTCTTTGGCCTTATATCTATGTTAATATCCCCTACAATTACAATTCTATGCTGTTTATATTTTGACAACAGCAATATTAAAGTATTAATTTTTTCTATAAATACTATCTCATCAGAGCCTGGGATTCGATAGGTTGAGACAACTACAGTTTTCTGTTCGTGCATTACCACACCAGCTACTTTTATTGTAGCTTCAAGGCATATTCTACTAAGGTCTATAACTGAGTAAAGCAATTCAAGGTTACTTTTGACATATATTGAGACCCCACTACGTGTAATACTTTTTCTGCAGTAGCTTGTAACTAACGAATATCCAAGAGGAACACACAAGTCTATTTCAGTGTCTTCCATCCAGTATTCATTGATGCATAGTACACTGCAGTTGATTTTATCGAACCAGTATTGTAATTCATTGATTTTACACCTAAGAGATTGTACATTTATATGAAGGAGGAGGAAACTGCCACTGCTACATAATGGTATTCTACTTTCACAGAACTTTCTGTATTCATTTATTTTCGCTACATGATCTAGGGTTGCACAATTATCTGAATGAATTAGACTGCTGCTGTTTCCAGTTAAAGTGGTTTCTAACTTTCCTTCGTCTGTAATGTCGTTTTCTCTAAAAAAGGAGGTGTACAGTCATGCTCTGTGGGACTGTCTTTTAAGACAAGGCTGCTGCGTGCTCGTATTTCATTTAGAACATTGTTTATCTCCTGACACAAAAATGTTTTCCCATGGTAGTTTAGATGCTCACCATGTTCAGTGTGCAAATTTCTTTCAAGTCTGCTAATATCCACTACATTGCATTTAGCATAAATGGAACATAGTTGTTTGATTTTAATATTTGTTTTGCGAATCTCTTTGTTAACACATCAATTATAGATCAAGTCATGTCTATGAGGTATCGTCACAATAATAGTGTTTTCCATCTTACTTACATGTAAAAAAATTTTCAAAACTTTTATACATGTTTTGGCTTCATTATGTGCTGCATCATTTGCACCAGTCACACAAACAACAAAGTCACTTTCCCTTGTATTCTTGTGTTCTAGGATGCCTTCAACAATATTTTCTGTCCTCGCACCAGGTTTTACGGTGCCAGTTGCACGAATATTCGTATTCACATCCTGTAGAATATTTGCTAGCTTTCTTCCGTGGCTGTCTGCTAGAGAAAGCACATTATGTTTCTTTGTTCACTGTTTCTGGCTGTTGGCGATGTTTTTGCAGCTCCCTGCAATGTTTTTATCTTCACATTGGGTGGCTTGTTCACTTTCAATGTTTATGGAGTTGCTGCTGCTTTCTGATAACACACTGAACTTATTTGTGCACACGAGATTAGGTTTATTCCATGTATTTCATTGTGAGCAAGGCACTTTTTTAGTCACTTTGTTTGGCATTACACGAGAAATAGTTTTTGAATTGTTTACACACTGTACCCCACTGTTTTCGCTCTGAAGAGCATTTGAGTTAGGCCTATTTACGCAGTTTTGACCGTTACTTTTACTGGCATTTGAGTTCAGCCTATTTGCGCAATTTTGACAATTACTTTCACTGGAATGCGTGTTTAAGTTGTGTATGCTCTTTTGGCGTTTACTGCTCGCAACCAGTGTTTTTAACTCACGGTTTTCGTTCTCGAGTTTAGTGGTATCTCATCTCAGTATATCAGCAGCTAGCTGAAGACTTTTTAATCGTTCATTTAACTTTTCGATTTCACCTTTACCGTTATTACAAACACTATTTTTTACAACGTGGCTGTAGCTTTTTGTCTCGTTAATATTACTCACTTCTGCACTTGACGTGCTTTCCCTTAAGGGGCTCCGGAAAGGCTCAAAATCATGAAAAGTTCAATTTTTACTTTTTTGCGTTTTCTGAATCTGCAGACTATTACCTTTTAATAGATATATAATTTATTCAATTCCGAAGACTACAACTATTTTTAAATATTTTTTGAAATGTGTTCTACATGGGCGTGACCCACTGTGGCGCTGTTAAACTGCTGTCAAATGGTGTTATTATTAACGTCCGTGTTCATCAGGTACATTTTAGTTATGTGAGATAAAGTATGTGTTGTGGCTAACCTGTGATGGTTCAATATATATCGCTGGTGTGATTGTCGATTGTTTCATGTTTATTTACTCTGTCGTTATCTCGAAAATATTCGTAATTAATTCTGTTTCTTGAGTCTCTGTTTTGTTGAAGTATAATAATGAGTAAAAGTAAAGTTATTAGAAATCCTCTGAAGGCTTTTAAGAAAAGGAGAAATGTTGGAAAGCCAAAGGTATGTGTTATTACTGTAAACAATAAAGACGATGAAAATCCCCAACATAGCTTGTGTCCCAAAGAAGAAGACAGTTGGTTTAAATATAAAAAAGTATTGCTAACTGGTGAAGTGTACACTCATAAGCATAGTCTGCCTCATGCAATAATGGAGGTAATAAAACCTATTTTCAGAGACTTAGCAGCACCTGAACTGTTGAAAAAGTGTATTCACGGAAAAACTCAAAACCCCAATGAAAGTGTAAATAGTGTTATATGGTCGAGAATCCCCAAGACTGTATTTGTTGGAATAGAAACACTTCACTTTGGTGTGTATGATGCTGTTGCGACTTTCAATGATGGCAACATTGTAAGGTGCAAGGTATTTAGAAATATGGGAATGAAGATAGGTTCTAACATGGTACGAGCGATGCTTGCTTTAGACAAGGAACGCCTTCGGGCTGCAGACAGGGCTGTAAAGAGTCTAGAAATACAAGCAAGAGTAAACAGGAGGAGGAACAAGAGGAAGCTGGAGGAAGAGTTTGCAGAGGATGAAGATAATCCATCCTATGGACCTGGAATGCACTAAAAAGTTAATCCAATCTTTGTCGCTCGATTCCCAAAACTTTTATTTTCTCATACTAATTACATGTTTTCTAAGGATCTTCCAAACATATTTGTTTCAAACTTTCAGTAAATGTTACACAGTACCTTCTGCATAATTTAACACAGCCTTTTTTCCAAAAAACTGTATATTTTTTAATATATAAATAAAAAATTGCAAAAAATGTTGTGAATTTTCATTACAATTGAAAAAAAAAATCATCCTTAATAACTGAACTAAAATTTTGTAAAATCCCTGTGTTAAGTTGTAGCCAATATTCCAATAAATAATCTGTAAAAAGTTCAACTTCCTACCTCAAATACTTTGTGATGAAAGATGTAATTTATAAGCGTTATTTTAACATTGCAAGTATAGGGCGTTCCAGAGCCCCTTAAATATTGTACAGCTTCCCAATCCATTGTAGTTCCTACCTCTTTCGACAGCTGAACATGTAAGGCATACTCGCATGCTTCACAACAAAACTTAATTCACTCTTTCGAATTTCTCACGAGACTTATTTCACTATTGCTTAGACCAACACAATCACTGTGAAACTGTTTTCTACAACATAATCCATGGATCACAAATATTTCCGTGGTTTTTATGAATTTATTGCATTTAAGACACGATTTACTCTTGTCACTAGCCGCCATCTTAAATAAACTAATACATGCCAGAATAAGGCACGGTCAAACATAAAAAGCTAAAGTACCATGTCAAGCTATGTTACTTAACTGAGGAACAGCCCCGGCCCCACTTCGTGGAAAGCGGTCGGTTAGCCACAGACGCTACATTGGAAGTTACTCTAGCAGTAACATTTAGCAACTGAGGCGGATTATTGACATAGATTAGATTAGATTAGATTAGATTAATACTAGTTCCATGGATCATGAATACGATATTTCATAATGATGTGGAACGAGTCGAATTTTCCAATACATGACATAATTAGGTTAATTTAACAACATACTTAAATTAATATAACAACTTTATTTTATTGTGTTTTTTGTTTTTCTTTATTTTTTATTTTTATTTTTTTTATTTTTTATTTTTTTCTTAATTTATATCTAAAAATTCCTCTATGGAGTAGAAGGAGTTGTCATTCAGAAATTCTTTTAATTTCTTCTTAAATACTTGTTGGTTATCTGTCAGACTTTTGATACTATTTGGTAAGTGACCAAAGACTTTAGTGCCAGTATAATTCACCCCTTTCTGTGCCAAAGTTAGATTTAATCTTGAATAGTGAAGATCATCCTTTCTCCTAGTATTGTAGTTATGCACACTGCTATTACTTTTGAATTGGGTTTGGTTGTTAATAACAAATTTCATAAGAGAGTATATATACTGAGAAGCTACTGTGAATATCCCTAGATCCTTAAATAAATGTCTGCAAGATGATCTTGGGTGGACTCCAGCTATTATTCTGATTACACGCTTTTGTGCAATAAATACTTTATTCCTCAGTGATGAATTACCCCAAAATATGATGCCATATGAAAGCAATGAGTGAAAATAGGCGTAGTAAGCTAATTTACTAAGATGTTTATCACCAAAATTTGCAATGACCCTTATTGCATAAGTAGCTGAACTCAAACGTTTCAGCAGATCATCAATGTGTTTCTTCCAATTTAATCTCTCATCAATGGACACACCTAAAAATATGCAATATTCTACCTTAGCTATATGCTTCTGATTAAGGTCTATATTTATTAATGGCGTCATACCATTCACTGTACGGAACTGTATGTACTGTGTCTTATCAAAATTCAGTGAGAGTCCGTTTACAAGGAACCACTTAGTAATTTTCTGAAAGACAGTATTGACAATTTCATCAGTTAATTCTTGTTTGTCAGGTGTGATTACTATACTTGTATCATCAGCAAAGAGAACTAACTTTGCCTCTTCATGAATATAGAATGGCAAGTCATTAATATATAATAAGAACAACAAAGGACCCAAGACTGACCCTTGTGGAACCCCATTCTTGATAGTTCCCCAGTTTGAGGAATGTGCTGATCTTTGCATGTTACGAGAACTACTTATTTCTACTTTCTGCACTCTTCCAGTTAGGTACGAATTAAACCATTTGTGCACTGTCCCACTCATGCCACAATACTTGAGCTTGTCTAGCAGAATTTCATGATTTACACAATCAAAAGCCTTTGAGAGATCACAAAAAATCCCAATGGGTGGTGTTCGGTTATTCAGATCATTCAAAATTTGACTGGTGAAAGCATATATGGCATTTTCTGTTGAAAAACCTTTCTGGAAACCAAACTGACATTTTGTTAGTACTTCATTTTTACAGATATGTGAAGCTACTCTTGAATACATTACTTTCTCAAAAATTTTGGATAAAGCTGTTAGAAGGGAGATTGGACGGTAATTGTTGGCATCAGATCTATCCCCCTTTTTATGCAAAGGTATAACAATAGCATATTTCAGTCTATCCGGGAAAATGCCCTGTTCCAGAGAGCTATTACACAGGTGGCTGAGAATCTTACTTATCTGTTGAGAACAAGCTTTTAGTATTTTGCTGGAAATGCCATCAATTCCATGTGAGTTTTTGCTTTTAAGCAAGTTTATTATTTTCCTAATTTCAGAGGGAGAAGTGGGTGAGATTTCAATTGTATCAAATTGCATAGGTATGGCCTCTTCCATTAACAGCCTAGCATCTTCTAATGAACACCTGGATCCTACTATATCCACAACATTTAGAAAATGATTATTAAAAATATTTTCAACTTCTGACTTTTTGTTCGTAAAGTTTTCATTCAATTTGATGGTAATACTGTCTTCCTCTGCTCTTGGTTGACCTGTTTCTCTTTTAATAATATTCCAAATTGTTTTAATTTTATTATCAGAGTTGCTGATTTCAGACATGATACACATACTTCTGGATTTTTTAATAACTTTTCTTAATATAACACAGTAGTTTTTATAATGTTTGATAGTTTCTGGGTCACTACTCTTTCTTGCTGTCAGATACATTTCCCTTTTCCGGTTACAAGATATTTTTATACCCTTAGTAAGCCATGGTTTGTTACAAGGTTTCTTACGAGTATATTTAACTATTTTCTTGGGGAAGCAGTTTTCAAATGCATTTACAAAAATGTCATGAAATAAATTATATTTTAAATTGGCATCAGGTTCACGGTACACCTCATCCCAGTCTAACTGCTGTAGGCTTTCCCTGAAATTTGCAATTGTTAAATCGTTGACTGAACGTACTACTTTGGAGGACTGTTTAGTATTGCTGAATGGAGCTATGTCATATATTGTAACTAGCTGTGCACCATGATCAGAAAGACCATTCTCAACAGGCTGAGCATTTATCTGGTTAAACTTATCTTGGTCTATAAAGAAGTTATCTATCAGTGAGCTGCTATCCTTTACCACCCAAGTAGGAAAATCAATAACGGGTGTCAAATTGAAAGAACCGAGTAATACTTCAAGGTCATTTTTCCTATTACCCTCTTTCAGAGAATCTACATTGAAGTCCCCACAAATAATAATTTGCTTCCCCCTGTCTGACAGATAACACAACAAGGAGTCCAAATTTTTCAGAAATAGATGAAAATTTCCTGATGGGGACCTATATACAGTTACAATTATAAATGTGCCTTTATTTAATTTAAGCTCACAGGCACATGCTTCTATATGTTTCTCTACACAAAACTTCATTAATTTATCACACTTGCTGACAAGGCTGCAACATGTTAAAAATTCTTAAATGAGGCTTCTCACCAGGCCACCATCATATTCTCCAACAAAGGTCATCTGGGATTGTGCAGAACTGCCATTCGTCGCTGAACACATTCTGACTTCATTCATCAGCTGTCCGTGCTTCCCAGTCATGGCACCACTCCAAATGCACCCATTTGTTTTGTTCTTTTAACAGCACTGTACGCGTGGAATGATAATTCCCTAGTCCGGCTCTGCTAGTCTCTGATCAATGGTGCGTGATGACACAGAATGTTACAGAGAGTTTATTACTTGTTCTCAGGTGGCATACACAGTTGTGAAGGGGTTCCAATGTGCTCAGTGTAGAATATGGTGATCCTCACTTGTGATGATCAGGGGTGGTGAACTGGAACCTTGGCAGTGAAAATGCCTGCCCTCACATCCCCGTGCAGCTGAACATTGGGACACTGTCACATCTGAATGCCCCACAAATCTGGATACTACACGCTCCAACCAGCCAGCCAAATGGAGACTCACAATGAGGCCACTTTCAAGCTCGGTCACATGCTGAGGGCACTGCCTCATGCAAGACTGTGGCCCCTCCTTTACTATATTTTTACTGCTCGAAAGAAGAAATTAATCTTTTAAGCTGCTGGTAATATTAAACTCATTGTTACTGAACTAGTTTGTGTAGTCTCTCTCTCTGTATGTCTGTGAAGAGAACTGTCTCGATCGGTGTCGACTACTCCCACAGCATACATAATTTCGTACACGTAAACAAGTTAATCTCACGGTGGAGAAGCAGCTGCCGACTCTGACGGTTGCCTGTAAAATTCTTGAAATGTAAGAGAAAGAAAACTTCTATAGGATCTTCTCGAACTCCAACACTGCCATTCACATTTAGTCATTCGATGATTCTCTGCGAGTGAAATAAGTTCCTTTTAGCAGAGAAAACTTTCTCTATTCTTTTTACCATGTTATTGAAGCAGATTCTACAGCAAACATCAACCACCAAATGATGAAGTCCTATACAGGCTTGTAGTACATAATAGTTCATCACAGAATCATTTGATCAAAACTAAATACCCGCATTTACCTTTGAAATGATACAAACTGTATTATGAATGTTACTAAACTCCACATTAATATCACATATCACTAGGCAAAACGCGCTACCTTGTGATATATCTTCACTTTAAACCAATAACAATAGAAAGGTCGTTGAACCAATCACTCTCTTCTGGCAGCTAGTACGGGTCAAGGGATATTATACTCTGTGTCCTCCACAGTGATCTCGTACTGTTCCTGCCCCATACATAGCCTCACAAGCCTGGTAAGCAACTATTAATCATTTACATTCTCACCTATGGTGAGTACGCATACAAAATTACTTTGACACCTGACTGTGTCTCCTGATTGCTGAATTTTTTGTCAGGTACTGCATTTCACCTCCTGAGCATAAGTACCACTCACCAATCCTGTCTGTCTATTTTTTAGTTTTCTCGAGTGAATTTTCTTTTTGATGCAATTTACTTTTCCATCTATACATATATGTGGTTAACATGTAGCATTTAACTGACTTAAATCCACCACTCATATCTTGCATATCAGTACATAGGAGGGTTCTGACAGAATAATTTAAAAAATATATTTAATCAATATACTTCATGAATGAAGTGACTAGAACACATCATTTCTTTAAAACTTTACAAAAGCTATATAAAAAAGGATGTCTGTCCTATGTATCAGTGTCAGAAAAACTGGCCTAGAACTTTATATCATATGCTGATATTCCTCATGAGAGCACAAAAAATATCATGTTATGACTCTTTTGATACTATAAATAATTCAGTCTGCAACTTCAGTTATCCATTTAAGGATGGTAAGTAAATGTGGAATGCTTCTGGTACTTCACACATTTATGTGATCAGTATGTTGCCCTTCAGTTGTGTTACATTTTTTGTATATCCTTCAATGAGTCAACTACAAGGCTATTTACATGCCCAGTTTTCTGAGGGATTCATTGTGAATAGGGCACTGTCTGTCCACTCCAAGTGATATCTATTTTTTACATTCAGACCTTTCTGTAGTGAATGTTTCCAAATGAAATTTGATTTTTACTGATTCCGAAAATCCTGTTGTGTATTTTTACACACAGATATAGCAAAAGTCACAGTTAGGTTTTGTGTAGCCTATATATTATAATTAACTCACAAAAAGAAAAAACAGCAGTTACTTCTGTAGAATGAAATAAATCGGCTAAAAGCTTGTGGTATTGAAGAAAACATTTAACTTGCTTATTTTATGCTGACAATAAGCAAAGTAACAGTAACATATGTACAGTGCATTAATCAGCTGTAAACTATTGGTACAGAAGAAACTATTTAACTTGGTTACTTTAGATTCCCCCCCCCATGAACCATGGACCTTGCCGTTGGTGGGGAGGCTTGCGTGCCTCAGCGATACAGATGGCCGTACTGTAGGTACAACCACAACGGAGGGGTATCTGTTGAGAGGCCAGACAAATGTGTGGTTCCTGAAGAGGTGCAGCAGCCTTTTCAGTAGTTGCAAGGGCAACAGTCTGGATGATTGACTGATCTAGCCTTGTAACACTAACCAAAACGGCCTTGCTGTGCTGGTACTGCGAACGGCTGAAAGCAAGGCGAAACTACAGCCGTAATTTTTCCCGAGGACATGCAGCTTTACTGTATGGTTAAATGATGATGGCGTCCTCTTGGGTAAAATATTCCGGAGGTAAAATAGTCCCCCATTCGGATCTCCGGACGGGGACTACTCAAGAGGGCGTCATTATCAGGAGAAAGAAAACTGGTGTTCTACGGATCGGAGTGTGGAATGTCAGATCCCTTAATCGGGCAGGTAGGTTAGAAAATTTAAAAAGGGAAATGGATAGGTTAAAGTTAGATATAGTGGGAAATAGTGAAGTTTGGTGGCAGGAGGAACAAGACTTTTGGTCAGGCAATTACAGGGTTATAAATACAAAATCAAATAGGGGTAATGAAGGAGTAAGTTTAATAATGAATAAAAAAATAGGAGTGCGGGTTAGCTACTACAAACAGCATAGTGAACGCATTATTGTGGCCAAGATAGACACAAAGCCCATGCCTACTACAGTAGTACAAGTTTATATGCCAACTAGCTCTGCAGATGATGAAGAAATTGATGACATGTATGACGAGATAAAAGAAATTATTCAGGTAGTGAAGGGAGACGAAAATTTAATAGTCATGGGTGACTGGAATTCGTCAGTAGGAAAAGGGAGAGAAGGAAACATAGTAGGTGAATATGGATTGGGGGGAAGAAATGAAAGAGGAAGCCGCCTTGTAGAATTTTGCACAGAGCATAACTTAATCATAGCTAACACTTGGTTCAAGAATCATAAAAGAAGGTTGTATACCTGGAAGAATCCTGGAGATACTAAAAGGTATCAGATAGATTATATAATGGTAAGACAGAGATTTAGGAACCAGGTTTTAAATTGTAAGACATTTCCAGGGGCAGATGTGGATTCAGACCACAATCTATTGGTTATGAACTGCAGATTGAAACTGAAGAAACTGCAAAAAGGTGGGAATTTAAGGAGATGGGACCTGGATAAACTGAAAGAACCAGAGGTTGTAGAGAGTTTCAGGGAGAGCATAAGGGAACAATTGACAGGAATGGGGGAAAGAAATACAGTAGAAGAAGAATGGGTAGCTCTGAGAGATGAAGTAGTGAAGGCAGCAGAGGATCAAGTAGGTAAGAAGACGAGGGCTAATAGAAATCCTTGGGTAACAGAAGAAATATTGAATTTAATTGATGAAAGGAGAAAATATAAAAATGCAGTAAATGAAGCAGGCAAAAAGGAATACAAACGTCTCAAAAATGAGATCGACAGGAAGTGCAAAATGGCTAAGCAGGGATGGCTAGAGGACAAATGTAAGGATGTAGAGGCTTAACTCATGAGGGGTAAGATAGATACTGCCTACAGGAAAATTAAAGAGACCTTTGGAGAGAAGAGAACGACTTGTATGAATATCAAAAGCTCAGATAGGAACCCAGTTCTAACCGAAGAAGGGAAAGCAGAAAGGTGGAAGGAGTATATAGAGGGTCTATACAAGGGCGATGTACTTAAGGGCAATGTTATAGAAATGAAAGAGGAGGTAGATGAAGATGAAATGGGAGGTATGATACTGCGTGAAGAGTTTGACAGAGCACTGAAAGACCTGAGCCGAAACAAGGCCCCGGGAGTAAACAACATTCCATTAGAACTACTGATGGCCTTGGGAGAGCCAGTCATGACAAAACTCTACCATCTGGTGAGCAAGATGTATGAGACAGGCGAAATACCCACAGACTTCAAGAAGAATATAATAATTCCAATCCCAAAGAAAGCAGGTGTTGACAGATGTGAAAATTACCGAACTATCAGTTTAATAAGTCACAGCTGCAAAATACTAACGCGAATTCTTTACAGACGAATGGAAAAACTGGTAGAAGCGGACCTCGGGGAAGATCAGTTTGGATTCCGTAGAAATGTTGGAACACGTGAGGCAATACTAACCTTACGACTTATCTTAGAAGAAAGATTAAGAAAAGGCAAACCCACGTTTCTAGCATTTGTAGACTTAGAGAAAGCTTTTGACAACGTTAACTGGAATACTCTCTTTCAAATTCTGAAGTTGACAGGGGTAAAATACAGGGAGTGAAAGGCTATTTACAATTTGTACAGAAACCAGATGGCAGTTATAACAGTCGAGGGGCATGAAAGGAAAGCAGTGGTTGGGAAAGGAGTGAGACAGGGTTGTAGTCTCTCCCCGATGTTATTCAATCTGTATATTGAGCAAGCAGTAAAGGAAACAAAAGAAAAATTCGGAGTAGGAATTAAAATCCATGGAGAAGAAATAAAAACTTTGAGGTTCGCCGATGACATTGTAATTCTGTCAGAGACAGCAAAGGACTTGGAAGAGCAGTTGAACGGAATGGACAGTGTCTTGAAAGGAGGATATAAGATGAACATCAACAAAAGCAAAACGAGGATAATGGAATATAGTCAAATTAAATCGGGTGATGCTGAGGGGATTAGTTTAGAAAATGAGACACTTAAAGTAGTAAAGGAGTTTTGCTATTTAGGGAGTAAAATAACTGATGATGGTCGAAGTAGAGAGGATATAAAATGTAGACTGGCAATGGCAAGGAAAGCGTTTCTGAAGAAGAGAAATTTGTTAACATCTAGTATAGATTTAAGTGTCAGGAAGTCGTTTCTGAAAGTATTTGTATGGAGTGTAGCCATGTATGGAAGTGAAACATGGACGATAACGAGTTTGGACAAGAAGGGAATAGAAGCTTTCGAAATGTGGTGCTACAGAAGAATGCTGAAGATAAGGTGGGTAGATCACATAACTAATGAGGAGGTATTGAATAGTATTGGGGAGAAGAGAAGTTTGTGGCACAACTTGACTAGAAGAAGGGATCGGTTGGTAGGACATGTTTTGAGGCATCAAGGGATCACAAATTTAGCATTGGAGGGCAGTGTGGAGGGTAAAAATCGTAGAGGGAGTCCAAGAGATGAATACACTAAGCAGATTCAGAAGGATGTAGGTTGCAGTAGGTACTGGGAGATGAAGAAGCTTGCACAGGATAGAGTAGCATGGAGAGCTGCATCAAACCAGTCTCAGGACTGAAGACCACAACAACAACAACTTTAGATTGGCATTCATAAATTCTTCTACAGCATAAAAGCAACTCTTCTGACATAACATTTTCACCTTTGCTTATTATCCTTCTTTACTCAACTAAGCTTTTGGGTTTCTTGCTGTATAAAAGAACATCAGTGTCCAAATGTGTCTTTTATATAACTCAGACAAAATATTTTAGCACAATGGATGTAATTTAAATTATTTGGCACTTCCTACAATTTGTAATAGTGGATAATGGGAATAAAATTAGGATATGGCAAAGAAGCCATAAAATGAAATTATTTTCAGCATAATTAGCTCCATAATTCAGAAGCATCATGCATGACAGATATTTCACCTGCTTGCCAATATTATATTGTTTCTGGGCTGTAAGAAATGTGATATTGGTCTCTTCAAGTTTAGAGTCTTAATATAGACCTCAATCTTATGGGACTGAGTCGAGGAAGACTTGTTTCAAATTAAAACTATATAAAATACTACCAAGCACTTTAAGCAAGGCCACAGTCGCTCACTACCTTTTGGTAAAGAATGGTGCAAGGTATGACAGCAGAATTCAATAAATAACTGGCAATAAAAATGCAAAGGATGAATTACAAGACGTCTGTGAATTTGGGCATGCTGAGAAGGTGACAGGGTGTCATATTCAGCTCTGGGGTATGAACCTCATGCAGAAATTCTAGTCCAATGCCATAATGTACTAAAGTAGTACCAAAAGCCTATTACTACAGTGTGTACACTCTAGTCTCTAACTATCAATGCTGTTTATCCACTAGTGGTAGCTTAATATTTACTTGATTACACTGGTACTTTTCAAAAACTTGTTTTAAGAACTCATTGTGCATAAATAAAGCTTTGATTTAGAAACTACTGTGTTCAAAAAATATTCTGCATTTAATTTTCTTTGATGCATGACATTATGAAGACTAAGTGAATTTTCTCTCATTAGAATACAACAGTTCTCAAAAAATTTTGTTTTGTTGTTGCAGACACATATATCACTAATTACTCTGCTTTTTAGATTCCATGGATATGACACTCATTCTTTATATTATATTGGATTAGATTAGCTTTTCATTACATAGATCTGTGCTGAGGAGATCCTTGTGGATGTGGAACATGTCAATTATTTTTATTATTATTATTATTATTATTTTCATTTCCTCAGTTTTCACAATTTCATTTCTACACATTTCTCCCTCCTACCAAACTGAAAGACTAATAATAAGAGTTTGTACTTACGAGCTACATGGAAATATTTGCTTAATAAAAGAAATAAGAAGAACAAGAGAAACATTCATACATAAGATGCTATTTGCCACTGTGATTTACACATTTCTGTTATCATAGATCAAAGATAATTGCAGAAATATTGTCTGGTTATTGTACAACATATGACATTAATTGAGAGTAGGGGAGAGATTTGCACCTAGGAACAAACAATGTTTTTTGTCAGTACTTCAGTCTAGTGACTGGTTTTAGAATCAGAAGCAATGCACACTGGAGACTACCCTAAGCAGTTTCAGTCATTTTCTACAGTTTTTGTTGTTGTTAGGTATGAGGTTATGTTTTGCACAGCATTTGTAAATATTTTGCATTCTAGACATTTAAGTGGTGTACAATGAACTAAAACTGTTTGAAATATATTGCTAATTTCTTCAGGTGTAGAATTTCATGGTGAGTAAACTATTATATATTTTTAAAACTATTTATGTAACATGTGCAAAGTTAAGCTGTACTTTGGTCATGCATCATCTTGTACTTTGAAACAGAAGAAAATCTTTTACAGTGGAACATGTGTTACTTACAAATGATCTGAGTTTCTTTAATGTCTTAACAATTTTACTTGTCTTGAAAATGGAAATTTGTGTTAATTTGCAATAGCTTCTATTTGAAATTGTGTATAACATGTAATTCATTTTTTTATAATACTTCTGCTTAATTTGATTTCACTTAGTGACTGTTGGTGTGGAGCAGAGTAATAACATAACAGATAGACTGTTAAACACAGTATCGACAAGATTTTTTTTTTTTTTTTTTGATTGCAGAGCTTTAAAATTTCAAGTGAATGTTTGTTTGTACGCACATGATCATGTTGCATTTTGGAACATGTTTTTGCTGTTAAAAAAATAACACAATTTTCTGAAGTAACTGTTGTAAGTTCAGGAAAAGATTGTACCACATAAAAAGTGAATGGCATCATTGAAAAGTGGAGCAAGGGAATATATCAAACTTCCATTAAAGAGCTGGCTAGAAACGAAGTTTGAAAAGTTACTAAGATACAACACCTTCCCCTACACAAAAGTACATATTTAAAATTAATTGTTTTGCAGCCCATTGAAATAACTGTCAAAACATACGAAGTATGATATCCAAGTTCTAGAATACGTGATTCTCTTGTCTTTGTAGAAGTGAGATAATATTTGAAGTAAAAGGTGAAAGAAAATGTTATTTACTCTGAGCCTTAAAAAATATTTTAAACTGCCTTGTTCTTAAGACGTAGTCACATGAAGTATACTGAGGTGACAAAAATAAGGGGACACCTCCTAATATTGTGTCAGACCTCCTTTTGCTCAGCAGAGTGCAGCAGCTCGACATGGCACTCACTCAAAAAGTTGTCGGAAGTCCCCTGCAGAAATATTGAGCCGTGCTGCCTCTATAACCATTCATAATTGCAAAAGTGTTGTCAGCAGAGGATTATGTGTATGAACTGACCTCTTGATTAGTTCCATAAATGTTTGATGGTATTCGTGCCAGGCGATCTGGATGGCCAAATCATTCGCTTGAATTATCCAGAATGTTCTTCAAACCATTTGCGAACAATTGTGGCCTGGTGACATGTTTGGGAACATTAAGTCCACCAATGACTGCAAATTGTCTACAAGTAGTCAAATATAATCATTTTCAGTCAATGGTGGGTTCATTTGGACCATAGGATCCAGTCCATTCCAAGTAAACACGGCCCATAACATTATGGAGACACCACCAGCTTGCACAGTGCCTTGTTAACAACTTGGGACCATGGCTTTGTGGGGTCTGCACCACACCCAGACCCTGCCAGGCCACAGTTTTCCAGTAGTGTATGGTCCAACTGATATGATCAGGAGAGGCACTGCAGGCAATGTCGTGCTGTTAGCAAAAGCACTCGCGTCAGTCACCGACTGGCATAGCCCATTAATGCCAAATTTTGCTGCACTGTCCTAATGAATACATTCATCATATGGCCCACATCGATTCATGCCGTTATTTTACACAGTGTTGCTTGTCTCTTAGCACTGACAACCCTATGCAAATGCTGCTGCTCTCAGTCATTAAGTGAAGACTATCGGCCGCTACATTGTCCGTGGTGAGAGGTAATGCCTGAAACGTGATATTCTTGTCTCATACTTGACACCATGGATATCTGAAGTCCCTAATAATTACCAAAATGGAATATCCCATGTGTCTAGCTGTGACTACCATTCTGCATTCAAAGTTGTTAATTCACATCTTGCACCCATAATCACATTGAAAACCTTTTCACATGAATCACCTGACTCCAAATGACACCTCTGCTAATTCACTGTCCTTTTATACCTTGTGTATGTGATGCTACCATCATCTGTACATGTTCATCTCTCTATCGAATTACTTTTGTCACCTCAGTCTATGTTTCTTATGTTTGGTGAGCAGGCCTTAAAACCAATTAGTAATGTGTCTGGGTAGCCACTGTAATGTTCAACAAAACTTTAATTTTCTTTTTATAATTTTATTTTTGAGCTGTTTACATTTATTTTTGAAGATCCTGAATATATTTCTTACATAATCATATGCTTGGAGTATTTTGGTAATAAACAGATTATTACCCTCAGCCATTCACTTCATAGTGATTTGCAGAATATGAATGTAACAGATGTAAATTACAAATGAAGAGCACAAAATTGTGGGTATTCTACAGTATTAATTATTTAGTTAACCAGTTTTTTGGTTGCAAGGCCATCTAAGCAACAGATAAGTTATCTAATTGAATTAATACTATGGAGCAGTTACAGTTTTATGCTTTTCATTTGTACTCATGAAATTGTTCTACCTAGTGGTGAAACAGTCACATTATTAATGCAATACTTTATTTCCCTGCAACTAACATCCATTTATGCGCGTCATTTCTAGTTGCTCTTTATATATTGTACTGTCAGAGAGAGAGACAGACAGACAGACAGAGACAGAATAGGATGGTGGAATGATGAGCAGGCATAAACTTAAAGCTGTATTAATGAAATCACTTGCTTCATATGGATACATGCCTTTCCAGGTTGTAATAATCATTTTTTCCCTTGTAGCTCACAGAAATTTGAAGTTCTT
This sequence comes from Schistocerca nitens, assembly GCF_023898315.1. NCBI lineage: Eukaryota > Metazoa > Arthropoda > Insecta > Orthoptera > Acrididae > Schistocerca > Schistocerca nitens. The sequence goes on from NC_064622.1 coordinate 17,665,816, forward strand.
TATCACTCATGGAGGAATGATGAGTGTTCAAGAAGCCCTTCACTTTGCTGTCCCACTTCTTGGAGTTCCTATATATGGTGATCAAGAACCAAACTTGTTGAAAGTGCAAAGTCTCGGATATGGAATTATGCTTCTGCTTAATAACATCACTGAAAAATCATTTCAATGGGCAGTAAATGAACTACTTCTGAATCCAAGGTAACGACCACATGTGAGTTGCAAAGCAGTACAAAACACAATATAATTAAAATTTCTATAAGTTAAAGCACTAAAACTTGAGTGAGGATTATTCCACTGAGAGAAATTTATGCCCTTGAGGAAAGACTGTAATTTTCAGGGAGAAAATGAGGAAGGTAGTTTTATAAGCCTGCTTCTTCAACAACATGAGTGTTAATTAACATCAGTTAAGTAAAACTAAATCACAGAAAATAATAGATCCTGATTCTCTTTAACCAAACAAAAACAAAGGCTTCCTGGCAGATTAAAACTGTGTGCCTGACCGAGACTCGAACTTGGGACCTTTGCCTTTCGCGGGCAAGTGCTCTACCATGTGCTAAGCCATGTCTCCGCAATATCCTTTCTTTCAGGAGTGCTAGTTCTGCAAGGTTCGCAGGAGAGCTTCTGTAAAGTTTGGAAGGTAGGAGACGAGGTACTGGCAGAAGTAAAGCTGTGAGTACCGGGCGTGAGTCATGCTTCGGTAGCTCAGATGGTAGAGCACTTGCCCGCGAAAGGCAAAGGTCCCGAGTTCGAGTCTCGGTCGGGCACACAGTTTTAATCTGCCAGGAAGTTTCATATCAGCACACACTCCGCTGCAGAGTGAAAATCTCATTCTGGAAACATCCCCCAGGCTGTGGCTAAGCCATGTCTCCGCAATATCCTTTCTTTCAGGAGTGCTAGTTCTGCAAGGTTCACAGGAGAGCTTCTGTAAAGTTTGGAAGGTAGGAGACGAGGTACTGGCAGAAGTAAAGCTGTGAGTACCGGGCGTGAGTCGTGCTTTGGTAGTTCAGATGGTAGAGCACTTGCCCGCGAAAGGCAAAGGTCCCAAGTTCGAGTCTCGGTCGGGCACACAGTTTTAATCTGCCAGGAAGTTTCATATCAGCGCACACTCCGCTGCAGAGTGAAAATCTCATTCTGGAAAAAACAAAGGCGTTTAAGGGTTTTTATTTATTTCATGTCAGAAGCAAACTGAAACATTATTGAATACATTTCTGCATTACTTTACTACATACAGTATGGTTTATAAATTAAACCAGTCAAAGAATGAAATAGATATTTATACACATCAATTATATTAAGAAACATTGATTAATTTAACTATACAATGGATGCCCAAAAATTAGCAACATCCAGTACATTTTGTGTAGCATATACAAGATCTTCCATAGTGCAAACAGTTGGAGGTAATGTGCATTGTAGCAGATCTGATGTCTGCATGGCAGCTCCACAGTCACTATCAAGAGAGTCCATCTGGAAGCCCCACCTCTGCAGGTTGCTCATCGTTCTTGTGACACAGGAACTCAGGCGAATAAGTGATTTCCATGTGGACAATTTCTATCGGCATTTAAAGTACCCTGTAGATTTACTAAATAACTCAAACATTAGTGTTGGAGACCATTGTCACTTCATTGGGCTGGGAAGCTGTCTAATGTGAATCACTTTCTAGGCACAAGCACACACCATTAGTGCAGTCCTGTTACGCACAATATGCAGTCAAATTGAGACTGCCCACATTATTAAAATAGACGTGCATATGTGCAAGCGAAACACAGTTGGCAGGAAATAATGGAGTCCAAATTAATGCCTAGAAATAGCTAAGTATTGCAGAGTGGTCATAAATAATCCTGCCAGAGAGCCGAAAGTGGACAGTGTGCCAGATCAGACATCTGAGGCCATCTGTGGCTGTCCTTAAATTTGTCACCATTGTTTACCCTAATGACCTGGTGCCAGCATATATAGTGCTCTGCACCACACCTAGTGACCTTGCTGGAGATATGCACAACTATATCACCTGATATATCCAGTGGGATTGCAAGATTTAACAGCCTTATGGGCCAAAAGCTTTATTTGATACAAAACGTGCAGATGTAACAAGGGAAGACTCCAAGTTTATTTTGTATTCCAATGTGGCATTCTAGAGTTTTCAGAAACAAACCAGCACCCAATAAACCTCTATTATATGTCTAAGAATTTTACATTATTGGTTTGTTTATTTTTAACTCTGAAAGAATTGGACTTCCCTTATTGCAAAACATTGATTCTCAAGATTTTTCATTCATTAAAATTGGCTGCAGTAGCACTACCAAGAAACAAGGAAGTACATTTCCTTCATGTGTCTCTTTTAGTTTGTGTTTTATTTTTATTGTCGTGGGCAAAGTTTACATTATCCTATAGTTCAGACAGATTTCTTACTGTATGTATGGTGTAAAAGAGGACATTCTCTAACTACTATTTGATTTTATGGTGATGTTTAGTGAAGAGCAGACATTATACTATGTGCAAATGGCTGGAAAGTTCATTTAGAACATTTGCTTCAAACAACTGCTGTCTCTGACACCTAATAAACAATGACTGAGTTATAGTGTTAAGAGAAAAACTTCCAGGAAGAGTGCTGGAAATCTTTTGCAAAGTAGATAGTTTTTATGAAAAATTTTACTATTTTTCAAACATATTTCATTAGAATTTAAGTCCTGATTTCCACTAAACAAAATGGACTACAACTGCATAGAAGCAGGACTAAATAATGGCTAGCATGGAGTTTTTTACTACTAGAAAGAGAGGCATCTACCTACTTAAGAGCACAATTCATAACACCTAGTTAAAACATTATTTAATTATTATTGTGATTATTATTTTCCTTTCCTAGAATTGTGTCGTAAAAACAAACATCGTCTGACAGGTCTTGAAGACCAAACGGTACTGACTGGCTGCCATGTTATCCTCAGTTCTCAGGAATAACTGGATCCAGGTACAGAGCGGTGTGTGGTCAGCACACCGCTCTCCCAGCCGTTATCAGTTTTCATGACGGCTGCCGCTACTTCCCAGTCAAGTACCTCCTCAACTGGTCTCACAAGGGCTGACTGCACCCCACTTGCCAACAGCACTTGGCAGACCCAGAAGGTGACCCATCAAAGTATTAGCCAAGCCCGAGAGTGCTTGACTTTGGTGATTTGACAGGAACTGATGTTACCACTGCAGCAAGGCCATTGGCCAGCATTGTGTCATAGGCTATATCAATTGACCATTGCTTCAACAATGATCAATCATGCTTCTGCAGTATTTTACTATACTTATGTAGTGTCCTGCCCATTCGTCGAATATAGGGTGCCTAGGAAACCTGCTTTCTCGGATCGCTAGACAACAATTGAGGCAAATTGCATTAATGAATTTTTATAACAGTAAGATAAATGACAATACTTAACATTGTGGATTTACAATGATCTTCAACTGGGTCACAGCCAGGCAATGTTCTCTTTGCCTAGAGGCCACTGCTGTGTCGGTGTCATCCTAGAGAGGGGTCGGTCAGTGTACTATTGTCTGACGCCTTCTTCACAGCCCTCTCCACTTTTTGACATTCTTGATCAGCGTGCCGGCACTTGACTTACACTGGAACAACATAAACAAACATTAATTTTAATTTTAACTTTCCAATACAACTGACTTGAAACTCATTTTCATAACAGTAGACAAACTTAATTTCAATATCTCTGATATTGTTCACCTCCATAGTGTATGTCTTAATGTAAGTGTGGTGTGTTTCAATTGTTTCAGATATGTAGAGAATGCGAGAAAGTATTCCAAACTGTTTCATGACCGTCCACAAAAACCCCTGGATGCAGCTGTCTACTGGACAGAATATGTTTTACGTCACAAGGGAGCCTACCACATGAGGTCTGGGGCACTGGATCTGACATGGTACCAATACTTCCTACTAGATGTCATCTTCTTCCTACTGGTTTGCATTTTAAGTGCAGTACTGCTAATGACAATAACAATAAAATATGTTATTAAGTACATCTGTGGTACCAAACATTCAGCTTCTGAGAAGAAGAAAAGTGCAAAAAATGACTAGGTTTTTGACATTTAAAGAAAAATATTGAGGATTTCTTGGCAGTAAGACAGTACATATAAAATAATTTATGTTTGACTGGCATTTTCAATGATCAACAAGATCACATATCTAACAAATTTTACAAAGCTGTGTTTATTTGAATGAAAAATGTGTACACATGTGCTAAACTACTGAACATTGTGCTTTACATATTACTATGATACCATTCTATCACTTGGTATAAAATTTTCAATTTCATAACATGAACTGCAGAAGGCATATGTAATTACCTAGTTTTGATTGTCTGAGTATTTAAAAAAGGCTTTAATACATTTATTACACTTTCCTGTGTATTTTATTTACTGTATGTCCAGTCATGCCACACTGATTGCCCACAATTAAGGTATGCATACATAATTAACAGCAATATGAGAAGAATAGATTGTAGCTTATGACACTGAGGAGGTGTTGACAGCTGCCAAAGAAAGAAAGACTACTAGATGTTATTAACTATTAGATTGAGATGTAGACCAAACAAAACATGCATACATTCACACACCCATAACACACATGCATGGCTGCAGTCATCTCCAGGCACTAAGGCCCGACAGCCAATGTGTCTACGATCAGCAGCGGTCTGTGCTGGGGGGAGAGGGGGGGGGGAGTTACAGAAGAGGTAAGAGGTGTGGGATGTGAAGGGGGAGGATAGCAGGGTTGGGGTGGGGGAAGATGCTGTAGTGCTGCGTGTGAGAATGTGTTGGAATGTGGTAGGCACAAGGTAGTGGACTGCTGGATGCAGCATCAGAAGTCTATACTGGGTTCCAGAGGGTGAGCAGTGGTGATGGGGGAGGGGGGGGGGGGGAGGAGAGAAGTATAGAAGGTTAAAGCGCTATGATAGTGTGTGTAGGGCTGGAGCAGGAGCAGGGAAGGAAGCAGGTGGAGAACAGTGTAATGGAACTGTTCAGTATACCTCTTTTTCTCCACTGTTGAAGAACCCGACACATTATAATCCACAACATGATCCAAAGAGATTGAAACTGCATATTGTATAGTTTATATTATTTTTATACAAATGTTCATTGGAGAGGCATAATGGTGACATAAAATTTATTATTTTACGAGAATCATAATTATTTTTGTTATTCCCAACGTACTTTGCAGTGTTGTTCATTTGTGAAGTCCATAATATTTAGATTTAGTATTATGATCTTACTTATTGTTTTCTGTAATAAACAGAAGACTGTATTTCTTTTTGTTTTCATGGAATATAAACCAAATCCTAATTCTTTGGTCAAGAATATCAATTCTATTGACGATGTAATGGATAGATCTCTGTTCTTGAACAAACGGAATGTTTGATATATTTTGGCTGGAGGCAGTTGTGATGTAGTCGTAGAGCCATTTCCTGTTGGGAGCTGTAACAGTTGGAAGTTAGCAGTTCTTGTCAGGACCTGACTTAATTTGTGAAAACTGTAAAATATGAAATAAAATAACTTTCAAGTGAAGTTTCTGCTTCATCGTAATACTGATTTGATGTACGGATTTGTAGAACTAGTTAAAAAAAGAGAAATGATGTTTACAGTTTTTACAGCATTTTCATCACCATAGTTACAACTTCACCTTTTTCATAAAAAAACACAAATTTGAAAATTAAAAGGTATTTAGAATTTTTATGACATCATGGTGGGAATATGCTTACAAATTTTCATTTATATTATAAGACACATTTACAGAGGAGGTATGTATGCACAGATACTTTGAATTTTGCAGTTTGTTTAATTGTTCATCCTCATGCACACAAAACCAGTCCTGGGTTTTGCAAGCTGTGTGAACAGGAGCTCTGTCTTCTTGGAACACAGCAACACCATTGGGAAACAAATATTGCGCCATGAGATGGGCCTGACTGACAAAAATGATCACACAATTCTTGGCAGTAATGCAGCCTTCAAGGGTAATCGTGGGATCCAAGGAATTCCCTGCTTATGGAGTTGCTTTCATGTCATTTTGGTATTGACAGGGTTCTCAAGTGCAACATTCAATTCTGCAGCGACTTTTGCAGCTGCCGTGCTCTTAGTTTTCATCACAATCTTCTTCAGTGACTGTCTCTCATGATCACTCAACACACTTTTGTCCACATTGTGACTTAACATATGATGTTTTCCTATTTTCCCTGTATGCATACAAGGCACAACAACACTGTCAGCTGTCCACTGTCAGCACAAATGTATACTGTATGAGCCAATGGCAGTTTGGCAACAAGCTGAGAACTAAACCCCTGAAGAGGGAAGGAAACCTGATGTGTGAATCAATCTAAGGGGCAGCAGAGAATCCGAACACCACATAGAGATTGAGCATGGCAGAAAACCCTACACAACCAGTGCAAACGACTGACAACTAAGCACATAAAAACAAAGCATTGCGTGAGGCAAAGGCTCGGTCTGTGGGCGTTGAAATCAGAATTAGAGCTGCCACTGTTGCTGCTGGCAGGTAAACACTCGGGCCAGGGCTCTGCCCCCACCACCCTCTGTGTCAGCATCCTGTACTATTCCACTGCTATAAGTGTACCAGCTCCTCGGAATCCATCTGAATTCCGCTGGCAGGGATATTAAATCCCTCCCCACTGGAAAGGCCACATAGGACTGAAAATAACCTGGATTGTGCCTCGACCTGTGTCACAAAACAGGAAAGGATGCGAGATTCCTTAAAAGCTGGTCAACCACCGAAGGAGACAATGCTTATGCCACTTGCTCGGCTGGAGGACCAGAAGATTTCAGAGGCCAGAGGCTGGGGTAATGGTTGGGCCACTGGTGAGCAGGGAAAAGAGTGCACTGGTTCAAATTCCATTGGCTCCACAGCAGCAGGCACAAGGGGCAGGTCCACTGTCACCCAGTTTTGTGGCTGAAGGCAGGATAGCAGAGGGTACGGTGGGGATAGCAGTGCACGAGCACACTGCCACAATTGGGAGCCTCCAACCAGAACAGTGCCTCGACTGACCCTTTCACCCGTCAGGCTCGGAGTCAGCAGCATTGGAGGTCTGAAAGGTCGTGGCCACGAGTGACTGGAATGACTGATCTAAAGCTGCTGACTGAGATCAACCACAAGCAACTGCCGACCTGTTTTGCCCACCACTGTACCTGGCAGCTACACCTGCTACCAGCTGAATGAATGGGCACAAACATCAGCCCCATGAAGGAAATATGACAGGCCGGAACAGTCCAGGGCATGGAACTTGAGGTGCAACAAATCCCAAAGATCCTGTAGATGGTGCCCATGCAAACATTGTGGAGGACTACACCCACTAACCAGCATTTCCCAGTACGCATCCAAGAAAATTGGTCAGTGCATCTTTTCAGGATGAGGTAGACACAGACTTTTTCATCTGGGCCTCCAGTTCGATTGTGGTTGAAATGGGGAAGTAGTCAGTTACTGGACACCATTGCGTTGCTGATCATTATCAGATACAAGGGCAGGGGGGTGCCCCCAAGTGCACTCTGTCCCAAGGTTGGTCAGAATTGGCCAAGGGGAATGTGATGTGGTAGTGCACCGTGGTACTGTGCACAGGCCATGCAAGCCCTTACCAGAAGTTCAGTACCACAGTTGATTGCTAGCCAGCAGACATGACAACATTCCAAACCTTTTATACAAGTCGTACCCCAGTGTGATGCATGCAGCAACTGGAGTATGTGAGGAGATAATGCTGGAAGGGTGACCACTCAACAGCCTTGCTCTACTGTAGCAAGCATGGTAAAAACAAGAGCAGGTTGTTGGTTGAATTCAACATCTACTACCACTATCAATCACAATAGAGCATCCGCATTTGCATACTGGTTGGTGACCAGTATTGACTGTCATAACCACAATTACTGAGGAAGATCACTCACCTCTGCAATTGGTGGACAGTCCTATATAGCAGCTTGGAACAAGTGACGAATAAGGAAACCCGTGACTTGTGGTTGGCAATGAGTAGGAACTTGCCCCATAAAGAAAACATGGAACTATTTAATCCCAAAAAATCATAGCTGATGCCTCCTTTTCCACTTTTGAGTAATTATGTTGCAGAGCATAAAAGTCTTTGATGAGTAAACTATGAGCTGTTCAGTGTCATCCAGACCCTGATGCAACAGAACCATGCCAGTACCATACTGGGGCTCATCACAGGTCAGGGTTGAAGGTTTACCTAAAGTAAACCTAACAGGGAGAAGCACAAACACTGAAAAGCTCATTGACAATCCACAGACCAAAAAAATTTGACATCCTTTAGTCAAAGCCAGTTAAGAGGATGGCAGAGAGACCGAATGAAATCTTGCCCAAGAAGGACTGCAGCTCTTACAGGATTTTGAGCACTGGCAAGTTGATAATGGATTTGGTGAGCTTTTACACAGGGACAAGGCCATCTCTGCAAAGCACATGACCTAAACAATGCACCTTTGGGGAAAAAAAAACAGTTTTCCAATTTGCAATGTAGACCGTTCTTCAGAAGTCAATGAAAACCACCTTCAGATTCCATAAATTCTCGTATCACTTGGAGCCTGTGACTCAGATGGCATCGAGGATGTCAAAAGGAATGCCCTGAATTAACTTCTCCAAATATTGTTGATGAAAATTCAACAGGTAAGCGATTAAACTAATAAAGCCTAAATGGGTGTTGAGCAGTAAGGTCCTTCAAGAAATGGCATCCAGTGACAACTGCAGGTGTGCATCACTCAACTATGTGCATAGATGTATGAAAATACCGGCTCCCTGACAATGTCACCAGCAACTCCTCTGGCCCTGGAATTGGATACCAACCCGCAACACATATGCATTGACCATTTGTTTAAAATCACCACAAAACTTCTTGGTAGGGCTCTCGCCCATTGTCAGTGTGTTGTCAGTATGGAGAAATTCCACATTCTGTTTGAGCATTTCCTCCAGCAGCACAAAAACACCATGATGGCCACATTTTAACAGTATCAGAAAAAAAAGTAGAGTATCACATACATAAGAATGTCTGCTGTCACCAGTTTAGTGTCCGTACAAGGCGTGACAATGATGCAAACCACCACTGTCATCCCGAATGTAAATTACATGAGCTGATGGTCACTCAACAACAAGCCTGGAGCTGAACTCCAGAAGAGGAAATGAAACTCGACATGCAAGTCAATCTATGGGAGAGTAGAGTGTTTGAACACCACGTAGACGTTGAGCATTGGGAAAACAACATCCAGTCAGTGTGAACCACTGACAACTGAGCACATGTAAACAGAGCACTGTGGGAGATAAAGACTCGATCTGTGGGAACTGAAATCAGCATTAGAGCTGCCGGGCCAGGCCCATTGCCAACTGCAGGAAAACATCTCGGTCGGCTGCTCTGCACATCCCAGTCTCAACATTCTTCACCTCTCTGACAGTGTTGTGTATTATTCTGCTGCAATAACCATGCCAGCGCCTCAGCAGCCATTTTGATGTCCACTGGTGGACCATCCAAACACTAAGAATTTGTTTGCATTCGAATTCACTTAGCTCTGACATAATGCACTCAAAGCTACACAAAACACTGTTGTGACCAGTGCTGTTTTTCTTGGGGAACGCTGGGGGATGCGTACCCCTAAACTAATTCATTGACAAAGTAATTTTTTTGCGATGTTGAGAACCTGGAAGAGTGGCAAAGATTTATTTCACGGACGTACATTTTTTATTTCATTTTTTCATGTTGGTAATTTCTATACGAACGGTACCAGTGCAGCTTTTGGTGGGAAAAGCGATGCCATTGACTCTTTCAAGCATTTCGAAGCTATGGCAACTGTTCTCGACAACTGAATCGCTGGCAGCCAGTTCGACAAGCATGTAGTGCCCTCGCCCGCTAATAGTGGGCAATGGTAGTGCTAACGGATATGCGTACGCTCAAATGCCGAGCTACCAATAGATGTCTCTACAGTCCCACTACCATCATCCTTCACGATTTATTGCCATCTTTGTTTTGTTATTCTTCATTCGTTGGCATTTGCTGTTCCGTTCTTGTCCTTTTTTAGTTCGACATGTTGATGATGTAATGGCTAAAAGTAGATAGTGGTATCCCATGCCTCAGTTGTAAGTTATTTTCGTTGCTTATATCCAATGTCGGAGTACCCTCAAACTTTCTTTTAGAGAAAAAAGCACTGGTTGTGACCATGTCTAAAACACTTTTCTGACTGTTACTGACACTTGCAATGTACTGAGAATACTACGCAGGTGCCATTCATTGTCAAATACAATAGTGAAACCTGTGAGCTTGACTAGCATCTGCATTTATGTTTGAACATGCAAATCTCTTTGTCCAACCTCTATGTACTGGTTGACACAGTTCATGTGTGTATGTAAAGTCATTAAAATGGATAGAAAAACTGGTTTAATGCAAATTAATTGTACACTTTGACACATAGTAACTGTTAGATGTTAACTGGTTGGTAACCAGGCACAGATTTTAACACTCAGAATTTTATATGTTGGTGAGCGAATGCAGACTGGCAGAGAGAAACTACTGGACTGATTACTAGTCACAGTCTGCTAGAACTACTGTCCAGTGTTTTTATACATACGTGTGTGAGTAATTAGTGAAATCTGTAAGTACATATAGCTTTACAATGAGATTAAGGTCCAAATTAGTGGCAGTAGAACCATAGAAAATCAAGTAGTAATTTGGTTCAACTATATCTTAGGGAACTACAAAACTAACAAAATGAGATGGGTTATTTGTTCATACTTTGTAGACCTCTGTGGGGATTTACCAATTTTCTAGTAAATGTCTCCTTTCTTAATTTTTTTAATTTGCTTAATTTCTCAAGTAACACATTATTCTGACAACCAAGTGTATTTACTACGTCAGAAGAATTAGGGTAAAAAATTATATTATTAATTCTTGCAATTAGATGTGTTTAAGGGCTGAAAAATAAAAGTATTTTCTGGAGAATCGAAACTTAAATTGCAGATAAGTTTTTAGTGTATGAATAGAATAGAACAGAACAGAATTTTTTTTTATTAGCCTTTCAGTATTTTTCATACAATTGGCTTCGTCAAAGTTTAGAGAGGGTTTTAGTTTCAGCACAATATTAAAATAGTTACAGAAAGGGAGAAAAGGAACTAAAGACCTTTTCTTCAGCATTATGTAAAACAATGTTTTATACAGTAATTAAATACACACATAAGAAAAGAATCACAGTAAATAACTAGCTTGTATAATATCAAAACATTTTCTTCATAACTTAGGTAAAACATATATTTTGATGATTAGTTTCTAAGAATTCTTCAGTTGTATAGAATTCGTTGTTTTTTAGCCGGGTTTGCAATGTATTCTTATATTTATTTAGTGGTACTGTACGAGCTGAGCATGGTAACTTATTGAACAATTTTATGCTTAAGTACTTATAGTTATTATGGACTACAGCAAGTCTTGTGGAAGGCAAGTCCAGCAGGTGACTGTTTCTTGTACTGTGTGCATGCACATCACATCTCATGTTCAATTTTTTCAGATTTTCTCTGGCATATATTAAACAGTTATATATGTACATGCTTGGCACTGTAATTACACCAAGAGATTTAAAATAATGTCTGCAGGACTCTCTGGGTGCTAACCCCTCCATGCACCTGATTGCTTTCTTCTGCCATCTGAAAATACATTCAGCACCTGTGGAGTTACCTCAAAGCAATATTCCATATTGCAGTTGGGAATGAAAAAAAGCATAGTATGAGTGGAGTAGCAATTGCTTGCTCACACTGTTTCTTAATTTATACAATAAGAAAAGTACTCATGCTAGTTTACTACGTAGATAATTGGTGTGTCCTTCCCATGAGAGCTTTTGGTCTATGATTAGTCCAAGTAATTTCACTGTTTTATTTCATTTTTAGTTACTTTGAGATTAAATATTATTTCTTCTGTTTTTGTTTGATTTATGCACAGCTGGTTAGCCTGACACCAGAAATTAGCCATTTGCCTCATTTCTCTATTTTTGTCCAGTACAGTATGTAAGTTCTCTCTTGTACTTATTAATGTCATATTGTCAGCATATAGTATGTTCTTACGCGGTATGTAATTCGAGAAGTCATTAACACAGACAATGAACAAAAAAGGTCCAAGAACAGAGCCTTGGGGTATTCTTCCTTCTATAGGGAGTATTTCTGACCTCTGTTTATTTGCATATACAAGTTGTAACCTGTTGCTTAGATAAGATTTGAATAGACAGTGTGTGTCATCTTCAATGCCATAGTATTTTAACTTTTTGATGAGTATGTCATGTGACACCGAGTCAAATGCTTTACTTAGGTCAATAAGTGTTCCAAACATTGATACCCTTTTTTCATACCCTTCGTAAACATTGCTCACCAAAGCTTCTACTGCTTTTACAGTTGATAGGTGTGACCTGAAGCCAAACTGTTGTTCATTTAAAATTTTGTTGGTTTCAAAATACCTGTATATCTGCTTATGCACACAATTTTCTACTAACTTGGATGTGATTGGTACTATTGAAATAGGTCTGTAGTTATTTGGGAGGTTTCTTTCACCTTTTTTATACACAGGCAATGTAACCGTGAGCTTAAGACAGTCGGGGAATGTTCCTTCATCAAGTACTCTGTTTGATAGTGAGAGAAGTGGCATTTCAATTTCTTTTGATATACATTTAATGATGAGATTACTGAGTCCATAATAATCTTCTGTTTTGGAATTACTTAATTTGTTTATTGACTTATGAATATCATTTAATGTGATTTGGGTCCAAGTGAACGTCTCACTTCTTGTCTGTTTTGCACAAGTGAGCAATGCTTCTGCATCAGAAGCAGAATTGATGGATGGGGTGGTGATGCTATTTACAAAATATTCATTGAGAATATTGCAGTCAATAGGGATACTCCTTTCTTTATTGGTATTATTAATTTCCCTTTTAATGACAGTCCAGGCAGCTTTACATTTATTTTTAGAATTTAAAATATATTCATCATTTCCACAGCACTTAGCATTTTTTATTTCTAATCTGTAAATGTTTCTCATCTTAGTGTAAGTTTCCTTGTCCCTATCACTGTTATGAGATTTGTCTTTCATAATCGTCAGCAGTATTCTGAGTTTGTTAAGTTGTGGGGTGTACCACTTGTTAGTATTTTGTTGCTTATGAGTAATACTACTCTGGTACCTTTTGGTTACCAAGGGGCATGTCATTTCTACTATATGCTTGATCTCTGTCAGGAAAATGGAAAAACATTTAATAATCATTTTCTTGTTATCCATTACATGAGTCCAATCCGTTCCTTTTAACTGGTTTATCAATTTGTTTACATTGGATTCGCCTAGAATTCTATATGTCACTTCTCTCTCTGTAGAACTGAAGGCTGACTTTTCTATTTGAAGCCATAGCCCTGCATGATCTGATACACCTAATTGTATTACATCACATTGTATGGAGTCTCTTTGTACATTGCTAATTATGTTATCAAGGCATGCGTTCAGTCTAGTGGGCTTTTCATTGAGACAGTAATAGTTTAATGACTTCAGAGTGTTAATAATATGAATTACATTTTTTCTCTTTGCCCTTATATCTATGTTAATATCACCTACAATTACAAATCTATGCTGTTTATATTTTACAACAACAATATTGAAGTATTAATTTTTTCTGTAAATACTATCTCATCAGAGCCTGGGATTCGATAGGTTGAGACAACTACAGTTTTCTGTTCGTGCATTACCACACCAGCTACTTCTATTGTAGCTTCAAGGCATATTCTACTAAGGTCTATAACTGAGTAATGCAATTCAAGGTTACTTTTGACATATATTCAGACCCCACCACATGTAATACTTTCTCTGCAGTAGCTTGTAACTAACGAATATCCAAGAGGAACACATAAGTCTATTTCAGTGACTTTCATCCAGTGTTTTATGATGTATCATGCAGCGTAACTTGCTGTGACAGTGCGAGAGAGAGACAAAGATATTGTTTATTACTCTGTGGCGGTCAGCGCTCACATAATTATTCTTAGGATATAGAGTTCTTTTGTTCTTGTTAAGAGTAATTTTTTTTGGAGGAGAAGAGAGCCATTCTTGTGATGTAAATATTGACGCCATTGCGAGTTTTTTGATTCACATTGTAAAATATAAGTGCATGTGGAAGGAAATCAGTTAATAGAACAATAAAATATTGTTCATTTCAAGAAGGTACGTCTTATTATACACCCAGCGATGTACTGCTATTGTGATTTACTAATAAACACCAGTTGAGAACAGTTCCGACGGGAGCGTTCAGTTCTAGTGAATAGTTCGATGTTTTCTTCGGAAAAGAAGTCACTTCATGGATCATTCAAATCCACAATAGTAACTGGACATTTCTCAGAACTGAAAGCAATCTGATTGCTATGCAACAGAGCCCCGAAGAATATTTCTCCGTACTTTGGTTACCACTTTCAGCTCAACACGGTATCTGCAGCATCTGGAGCAGATTTCTACAACAGCGGAAGCGTGTAATCGCCATCAGTTTCACACACCGCCCTGTGTACGCTGTATGTATTTACCCACAACAGTGAACATACAGTTACTCACACACATAGAAAGACAATACTAGGTGGTGTGGGGAAACATTTCAGTATAATGGCCCTGTAGAGCTAAACAGTAACTAGCCTAGTCAGAAGAAGAGACATTATAAATGTCTACCGTTAGACAGGACACGATCCTGATACAACACTCATAGTGAACCTGCAATATAAATATGTTAGTAATTTAGTAGTTAATGTTTCATTGTGTGTATGTATGTCTAGTTTTATATAGTAACTACTTTATGGTCCTTTGTATGTTTCATGCTAACTGAACGTGCGGGAGTATCTTGTGAAGAGAACGAGTACGCCGTCCCAGCAGCCGAGCAGAAACTTCAAAAAGGCCAGAACATTTGAGTTACTAGCTTTCTGGAGCATTTATGCATTTAGTGATCTTTCATATATAAATTTTCTAAGTATAAATAGTGTTGCTATATTATTTTTACTAGAATTCCAGTATTTCAGTAGATATCAAGACAATATTTTATGTGTTATCTATGTACTGTGTTTGTGTCACATTGTAAAGTGTACATTAACAGCATTAGGACATTAACGATTTTTTTTGCGTGCGTAAAAGTTTAATAGTCACTTTTGTAGGACTTATTTAGAGGAGAAACTGTCAATTGCTCATTTACATGGTGATAACTAGACCTATGTTCAAAGCCAATAAGCAAGCACGCATCACAATGCCACAAAATGAATTAAATAGTGTGAATGCATCGTCAACTTGTGCCACAGAATTTAATACCGCCGTAGTTAGCGATATGTCGATTACGGCTGAGCAAACAGCAATAATTAATGCGCTCACGCCGTCGACACAAACGGTTGCTAGTTCCGACATTCATATGTCGAAAGAAGTCCAGAGAGATATGCAGCAACCAACAAACAACATGAATTTCATCTCTGACACAGACGCGTTCGAAAACGAAATGACTGTACCGAAAATTGTGTCGGTACAATCCTCATTAAGCCCAGTGCAATCGCCAATTGCTGAGAATACCGATTTGTTATCCCAGCTGATGTCAAGTTTGACTGTCATAACACAAGGGATTAAGGCATTGGAAACATCGCAATCTAATCTTGCAACGGCACAATCCACTTTTGCAAACGACATGAATCGTAGATTCGAGGCATTGGAAACTACGCAATCCACTTTTTCAAATGACATGAATCGTAGATTCCAAGCATTGGAGAGTGCGCAATTTAATTTGGCTCAGGAGCAATTTAATAAACTAAAAGAAATAAATGATAAGATTACTGAAAAATTCCAGAGTTTGGAAACAAAGCAGAGTCACTTGATTACCAGTCAGGCACAGCTCATAGTTACACAAGAACAACAGCATCAGGAATTAACAAACAAATACAAAGACATCTTATGTTGTCAAGATACACTAAATCATCAAGTGCAGGAAGTTATTCATGTACAGAACACTATTGCGCAAGACGTGAATACAATTAAGCACGATAACGAGCAAGCTGTCATTGAGCTTACTCGGAGGATAGACACTCTCAGTCTCGAAGGCGAGAAACACATAGAGAAACTTTTCAATGAACATAAGACCGCATTCTCTAAGGACATTGAAGATTGGGCGAAAGAGCAAACCGAGACAGTGCGAAATTATGTTGACAAAACCTTGAAAGAAACGGTTTCTAACGTGCAAGTTAACAACGAAGCTGCACAAGAACAACTTAAAGCAGAAGTTAAAGAGATTAAGGAGAATATAGGAGATGAATTTCCTGCTTGGAAAGCAAAGATAGAAAATACATTAAAAGCATGCCAGCAAGATCTAGTTAATACTAGAGGGGCACATACTACTTGCAGTTTATCAAAGGCAGACATTATTCCTGATGAAACCAGTGAAACCGAATCCATCCAACAATATCCATGTACTGGTGCATATTTACGTAATCAACCAGAAACAAATTATCGAGATTATCATTCACCCCGTAGTAGCCACCAGAATACACCTGTGACTATGAATGAAGAAAAAATGCTTAAATATCGTCAATTCCAGATATTTATTCCCGAAAGGAAGTCGATCAATCCCGTGGTATTTATCAAGCAATTTAAAGGGATATTGCCGCGAATGTGGACTGAGCAACAAAAAATTATGTACGTTGCAGGATTCATACATGGAGATGGATCGATGTGGGCGTCAGAAGCATCCGATTGGTGTCAAGATTATGACCAATTTGAACGCGCTTTCTTGCACAAATACTGGAATAAGGGAGTACAAGAAAGACTACGTAAGGAAGTTTTTGACCCACAACCTTTTTCTTTCAAAAATGGATCTTTAAGAAAGTATTTCGAGAAGTACATAAATAAAAGCAAATACTGGAATGAACCAATCCCGACGCAGGATATCATTCGAATATTAAAGGGCAAACTTCCACTTGAGGTTAAGGAAAAACTTCTACATGTGCCTGAACAACATGTGGAAGATTTTCTAGCCACATTGGATTCAATAGACATTCTGTTCGAAGAATCACGTGTGCGCTATAACCAGCCAAGTTACCAACCTAACAAATACAATAGTAACAACAAACAGTATGGAAACAAACCTTTTGCACACAATTCACCAAACCCACAGGTGAATTATTTCCAGAAAAACGTGAAATTTGGTAACGAAAATCCCGACCAGTGTAATCATGACCAACAATGTGAACAAACATATAAACGGAAATGGAGGAAGAATAATAAGAAGAGGAAAGGATACTATCAAGAAGGGAATTATCAGCAAAAACGCCGATATCAGCAACCAACCCAAGAATATCACAACCAACCACAAGCTTCAGGTTGGGTACCAAATGATAATGCAAGTGAATGGAGAAATCAACCACCAATAATAACCGACGTAACGGAGCATACATCTACTAATAATGGACAATCGTCAAACTAAACTCGACTGTCAGAAGCCCCGACGGTGCAGTCGAGGAAGTTTTCAGGGGCGAAAACTCAAGCGTCAATTTCTTTCGGTACAATGATGGCAAATTATTAATAGAAGAACTTCAGCAGGATATGATGCCTTGTCAAGAGGAACATATCACTGTACCTGTTGCGAAAATTCAGGCGGAAATTGAAGGCATTACTGTGCAAGTTACTTTAGATACAGGAGCAGCAGTAAATGTCGTTTCTGAGAAGTTATTTCAAAGAATACTTCAGAAAACAAATCCACCGATTTTTCCTGTTCAATGTTGTAGAATTGTAGGTCCTACTGGTCATAAGTCTTCTCAGGTTAAAGTGCAGACTCAACTCCAGTTAGATATAGGAAATGTAGCTATAAATTGCACGTTCCTTGTAATAGAAAAATTGGTTGAGGACTGTATCCTGGGTATAGATGAATTTAGAGAGAGAAATTGGCATATCGATTTTTCTCTAGGCCGTGCCAGTTTTACAATAATGGATCAGAAACATCAAGTGAATCTTCTTAGGGAATATAGTACCCATGGAAAGTATTGTCAGGGACGAAAGCTGCAAATAAAGTGGATACATAGCAAACCTGTACGGTATTACCAAATTAATTACTTGCAACCAGTTTTAAACCCTGAAGATATGGTATATGAAAAGGTGCAAGAACCTGAATATTTGCAACAACACGAAAGAAAGCAATTATATGATCTTCTACAGGAATATCATTAAGTCTTTCAAGAAAGACCTGGTGTAATCAAGGGATACACATGCCATTTAGATGTGATACCCCACCAAGTTTTCAGCCGTATTTTTTATCCAGTACCGTGGCACCAACGAAAGGCAGTTCATGCGGAAATCCACCAGATGCTTGAATGGGATCTGATCGAACCTTCGACGAGTCCATACTGTAGTCCGCTTCATGTTGTCTCGAAAAAGGGAGGAAAAGTTCGTCTCGTGCTAGACGCACGGCAGATAAATAAGATTATCGTGCCCATGCGAACTCACCCGGAAAATATCGATGAGCTAATTCAAAAGTTCGAGGGGATGAAATACTTAACAAATATTGATTTGAGAAGTTCATTTTGGCAGGTGGCTCTAGACGAACCATCAAAAAAGTACACCGCATTTGTACATACAGGTAGAAGCTATCAATTTAAGGTTTTACCTTTTGGGCTAAACGTGAGCTCAGGAGTTTTTATAAATGCTCTAGATTATGCATTGGGACCTGCACTGCGAAGCAATTTAACTTTATTTGTGGACGACATGCTCATAGCTACGACCACATGGGAGGAGCACGTTGATTTATTGAGAAGAGTGTTAGAACGTTTCAAGGAAGCAGGCATAACCGCAAATCTGCAAAAGTCCCATTTTGCTCGAGATAAAATCAAATTTTTGGGTCATCTTATAAATGGAAAAGGCATCTTACCGGACTCCGAGAAACTAAAGGCAATCAAAAACTTTGCAGTTCCAACAACAAAAAGACAGTTAAAGGGCTTCCTCGGAGTTGTCTCTTTTTTCAGGCGTTTCATTCACGACCACTCTATTAATGCAGAGCCGTTGTACAGCTTGTTGCGCAAAAATACTCCGTGGGTGTGGACGCAACAATGTCAGAATGCATTTGAAGCAATAAAACATGCCTTAGTCAATTCACAAATATTATATCATCCAGATATGAGCCAAGAATTCGGTTTAATGGCAGATGCTTCGGAAATTGGAATAGGTTCATGCCTCTTCCAAGTAAAGATGATAGGTAGGAAATCAACTTTCTGTCCAATAGCTTTTGCTAGCCGACTCTTAACTGCTTGTGAAAGAACATATACGACTACCGAAAGGGAAGCATTGGCTGTAGTCTGGTCATTTAAGAAATTTTACTATTACTTATATGGAGCGAAGACAACAGTATACTGTGACCACAAAGCGTTAAGTTTTTTGCAAACATGTAAATTATTACATCCAAGATTAGCAAGATGGACGCTCTCACTCCAAGAGTTTCAATTTGAAATTAAATACCTAAGCGGACAGGATAATTTCATCGCTGATGCACTGTCTAGAATGCCAGATGGAGATTTGTCAACTATCAACATCACCGGCAATCCGTCCGAATTTAATGTTCTTATAATGACTGATAGAATATATAGGAAACATTTTCTTGACATGTGTAAGAACATGGAAAAACTACAGAATGAAGATCCTCGTTGGCATCCAATAAAGGAAACTTTAGCAAAGCCTGGAAACGATGATCTGAAGAGACTGTACAAAGTTGAGGACGACGTCTTATTTTTCAAAGGGCATCTTGATTCAGACAATTGGAAGGTGTGTATTCCTGAGAAGAATGAGAATGACTTAATTTTGCACACGCACATCACTTGGGGACATTTTGGAGTATTAAAGTGTGCTCGGAAGATTCAAGCGTATTGCTACTTCCCAAACATTCGCAGAAAAGTGCACAGACAGTTAAGGAAATGTAAAATTTGTCAGCTAGCCAAACCAGGAAATTTTTGTGTGAAAGATTTCCTACATCCCATTATACCCACTAAACCGCTATCAATCATTTCGGTCGACGTCTGTGGTCCTCTACCATCATCAAGGGGAGGATGCAAATATATTGTAGCTTTTCTTGATATATTCACTAAGTATGTCAAACTTTATCCATTAAAATCAGCTACTGCTGCATCCATAGCCAAGAAGCTGGTCAAGGATTGTATAGTCATGGTAGGCAAACCAGAGGCTATTCTTTCTGACAATGGGTCAATGTTCACTGGATTTCGTTGGAGGCAAACATTAGCCAGTTGTGGTATAAAACAAATTCTAACATCAGTGTACCACCCTTCGGCGAATCCCGTGGAACGAATTTTTCGTGAATTAAACCGGTTCATGAGAACATATTGCCACAACCAGCAACCCAAATGGATCGATTATCTTCACGATTTTCAGGAAATTGTAAACAATATGCCACATACTACGACAGAATACACCCCATACGAACTGATGTTTGGAAAACAGGAACAGAATGACTGGATTCGACCAATTCCTAAAGTAGCTATTAACAAAATACACCTACAAAATAAAGTACGACAATCCTTACTCAATATAATGGACAAGGCAAGAAAAAGGAAAATATATTTTGACACTCGACTTGGAAAAATAAAAAGATATAAAGTGAAAGACCAAGTTTTAGTAAAAACTCATCCTAAGGCTTCACTTATACAGAGGAAGAACACAAAATGGCAATTATTGTATCAAGGACCATTTGTGATTACCAAAATACCCCATCCAGGAACTTATGTTTTGAAGGATGTGAAGAATGGAAAGGTGAAAGGAATGTATCCTCATCACTTGTTAAAGCAATTTCATGATGACTGAAGATTCTGAAGATTGAAAATACTATTCTTATCAAATAATATTGATTAGAGGTTGGTTCTGAGCACTATGGGACTTAACATCTGTGGTCATCAGTCCCCTAGAACTTAGAACTACTTAAACCTAACTAACCTAAGGACATCACACACATCCATGCCCGAGGCAGGATTTGAACCTGCGACCGTAGCAGTCGCGCGGTTCCGGACTGAGCGCCTAGAACCGCATGGCCACCGTGGCCGGCATTGATTAGAGAATTTTCATTAAACCTATGAATCATACTTAGGATAGTTTCTTTCTTTTTGCAATTTAGTAGTTAGTTTTTCTTTTCAGGCATATTGTACGATAGATATGCAGACATTATGTATTGGTTTTCCACTGTAAGGATAAGTTTTCTTTTCAGTATGCAGAGAATTTAGCTATAGTATGAATGATTTCTTTTAAATTTTTTTTTATTTAGTAGATAGTAATTTCAATCAGGTTTCACAATGCATAATGACCATGGGTTAGTGACTCAAATGAATCTGGTCTATGGCAAGATATTTTTCCTTATGTCAATTTAACAATGTCAGTGTATGTTTGTATTTGTTTTTTTTTTTTTACTTGCTGAGCTGAAGTCATGCTGTTCGGAAGGGGTAACCCGTTCTCAGTTTTAAAAGGACGCCTATTACTTTGTTTCAATCTTTTGTGATGAACATTGTCTTTATAATTGTACTATTGTTGTAACATACCTGTGTATGTAAATTATGTTATGTCAATTGTTGCTCGCGAAGTTACCAACTGAGCGAATGCCTTTCAGTTATAAGCACATCAACAAGTGTTGAAGTCCATCTGAAAGATGACGAGCATAAGTTGACACGGCAGCACCAGTTGGATTTGTGTATAGTGCATTATAGGGTTGTTGATAGAAATGAAGAACACCTTACGACTTCCGAATATTTCGAATTCAGGACAGACAATTAGAAAGAACTTTAGATTAGATTCTATTTCAGCTCAGCATAGACCAAATACCTTTTCCACAGAACTTACACTGACTCTTATTTTCATGTTAACCATATGCGGAAAAACCATAATACCCACGAGGAGACGGTGAAATGGGAATAGAATTCCATCAGTTACCCGGAGATGACAGATAGAAGGGAATCATAGATGGACGTAAACCAACGCGTCGACGGTTTACCTCAAGACACAGAAGATTAACAGTGTTGTGTTTCTTTTGTGAACAGTGTTTAAATTCATTCAAAAAAAAATCCATATTGTAAATTTTTTTTTATTTTCCATTGTAATTCAATTAATTATCTTTGCAAATGAGAAATACGAGGATGGTAAATCTACCCTGAGGTTTTCCTTGGTTTTCCTTTGCAGGGCTTGGCCGAATGGCTAGATTATCCGTTTGAGACATCCCAAGGCGAGTGACAGAAGCTTTGAGTGATGATGAAAAAGGTTTCTGATCACATCTCATGCCATCCTCGACAAATGAATAAAAGCAAGCATGTAAGCTATGCATATATGCTGCATCAGGAATTCACCACAGGCTTTGTCAGCAGTATATGCACCCAAATCTATAATTTACATTTTGATAGTCATTCACTAATACCAAAATATCATAAGAAATACAGTGGACATTAATACTCTAGTGGACATTAATACAGCGTCATAAACAATCACCGATATAGTGTTGTGTGAACGCTCGTGTTTGTTTTTGCCCAAAAACGTTCGTCCACAAGAGGGGCATATATGATGTATCATGCAGCGTAACTTGCTGTGACAGTGCGAGAGAGAGACAAAGATATTGTTTATTACTCTGTGGCGGTCAGCGCTCACATAATTATTCTTAGGATATAGAGTTCTTTTGTTCTTGTTAAGAGTAATTTTTTTTGGAGGAGAAGAGAGCCATTCTTGTGATGTAAATATTGACGCCATTGCGAGTTTTTTGATTCACATTGTAAAATATAAGTGCATGTGGAAGGAAATCAGTTAATAGAACAATAAAATATTGTTCATTTCAAGAAGGTACGTCTTATTATACACCCAGCGATGTACTGCTATTGTGATTTACTAATAAACACCAGTTGAGAACAGTTCCGACGGGAGCGTTCAGTTCTAGTGAATAGTTCGATGTTTTCTTCGGAAAAGAAGTCACTTCATGGATCATTCAAATCCACAATAGTAACTGGACATTTCTCAGAACTGAAAGCAATCTGATTGCTATGCAACAGAGCCCCGAAGAATATTTCTCCGTACTTTGGTTACCACTTTCAGCTCAACACGGTATCTGCAGCATCTGGAGCAGATTTCTACAACAGCGGAAGCGTGTAATCGCCATCAGTTTCACACACCGCCCTGTGTACGCTGTATGTATTTACCCACAACAGTGAACATACAGTTACTCACACACATAGAAAGACAATACTAGGTGGTGTGGGGAAACATTTCAGTATAATGGCCCTGTAGAGCTAAACAGTAATTAGCCTAATAATAAAAGGAGTCATTATAGTTTATTGATGCATACAACACTGCAGTTGATTTTATCGAGCCAGTATTGTAATTCATTGATTTTACACCTAAGAGATTGTACATTCATATGAAGGAGGAGGAAACTGCCACTGCTACATAATGGTATTCTACTTTCACAGAACCTTCTGTATTCATTTATTTTCGCTACATGATCTAGGGTTGCACAATTATCTGAATGAATTAGACTGCTGCTGTTTCCAGTTAAAGTGGTTTCTAACTTTCCTTCGTCTGTAATGTCGTTTTCTCTAAAAAAGGAGGTGTACAGTCATGCTCTGTGGGACTGTCTTTTAAGACAAGGCTGCTGCGTGCTCGTATTTCATTTACAACTTTGTTTATCTCCTGACACAAAAATGTTTTCCCATGGTAATTTAGATGCTCACCATGTTCAGTGTGCAAATTTCTTTCAAGTCTGCTAATATCCACTACATTGCATTTAGCATAAATGGAACATAGTTGTTTGAGTTTAATATTTGTTTTACGAATCTCTTTGTTAACACATGAATTATAGATCAAGCCATGTCTATGAGATATCGTCACAACAATTGTGTTTTCCACCTTACTTACATCTAAAAAAAATTTCAAACCTGTTATGCACTTTTTGGCTTCATTATGTGCTACATCATTTGCACCAGTCACACAAACAACAAAGTCACTGCCCCTTGTTGTATTCTTGTGTTCTGAGGTGTCTTCAACAATATTTTCTGTCCTCGCACCAGGTTTTACGATGCCAGTTGCATGAATATTCGTATTCACATCCTGTAGAATATTTGCTAGCTTTCTTCCGTGGCTGTCCGCTAGAAAAAGCACACTGTGTTTCTTTGTTCTCTGTTTCTGGCTGTTGGCGATGTTTTTGCAGCTCCTTACAATGTTTTTATCTTCACGTTGGGTGGCTTGTTCACTTTCAATGTTTATGGAGTTGCTGCTGCTTTCTGATAACACACTGAACTTGTTTGTGAACACGAGATTAGGTTTATTCCATGTATTTCATTGTGAGCAAGGCACTTTTTAGTCACTTTGTTTGGCATTACACGAGAAATAGTTTTTGAATTGTTTACACCCCTTAGGGCACTGTTTTCACTTTGAAGGGCATTTGAGTTAGGCCTATTTACGCAATTTTGACCATTACTTTCACTGGAATGCGTGTTTAAGTTGTTTATGCTCTTTTGGCGTTTACTGCTCGCAACCAATGTTATTTAACTCACCGTTTTCGTTCTCAAGTTTAGTGATATCTCGTCTCAGTACATCAGCAACTTTTTAATCGTTCATTTAACTTTTTGATTTCTCCTTTAACGTTATTATAAACACTATTTTTTTAACGTGGGTGTAGCTTTTTGTCTCGTTAATATTACTCACTTCTGCACTTGACGCGCTTTCCCTTAAATATTGTACAGCTTCCCAATCCGTTGTAGTTCCTACCTCTTTCGTCAGCTGAACATGTAAGGCAGACTCGCATGCTTCACAACAAAACTTAATTTGCTCTTTCGAATTTCTCACGAGACGTAATTTCACTGTTGCTTAGAGCAACACAATCACTGTGAAACTGTTTTCTCCACCATAATCCACAGATCGCGAATATTTCCGTGGTTTTTATTAATTTATTGCACTTTACGATTTACTCTTGTCACTAGCCGCCATATGACTTTCCAGAAAAACAAAATGTTTATTGAGAAGAAGGAAATTAGGTTTTTGAAATGATCTATGTCCTGGAAATTAACAATCATTAGCTCACTACATTTTTTCAAGCACATGATTTGTGAACATTGTAAATTATAGATTTCTCTTAAAAGAAAAAAGTTTATGAAGAACCAAGTGTACCATTGGAACCAGTATATCTCAAATAAGCTAGTAAATAATGAATTTTAATCAAATATTGTGTAGAGAAGAATTTTAATATTTTAAATTAATGCACCTTAGTTATCACAAGGAGAGCGCAGAAAAGAAAAAAAGCATTTATATATCGAGTAGAATTATAGCAAATGCAGTTATCCCACATTTCATGTTGTGCTTGCATAGTCAGCATACAGGTCCTTTTTCTCTTGTTTTGTATGCACAGAGGTCTTAATTTGTAAGTTTTTTCATCAGGGATGTGCATTTGTTTTTGGGTTTTGTGTTTTTCATGTTATGTACTTTACTGCACTGTATTCTTCATTATTCCTTTTTAATCATTTTTATAGCAAAGTCAACTTGTAATGTTAACATACATTTGGTTAGTACTGCTGACATAGCTGTTGTGTTGATGCTGCTGACTGGGAATGCATTCAAAGCTGCTCTGTGCATGGATGGGTTAGCTTTATTGGGTGGATGTACCTCTGAATGTTAGACAAAGGACATACTTCTAGCACAATGGGGCAACATCCCATTTCAGCACGGCTGTGAGGAATCATCTGAAAGCCATCTTTGGGAATCAATGGATCGTCCGAAGTGGCCCCTTGGCCTGACCACCCAGGTTGCCTGACCTCACGTGTCTGGATTTCTGTCTCCTGCTGGTACCATTGTGGTCATGCCAGGAATCTTCTAATGGGCATTACTCTCTAACAGTCTGACAATGTACTGCATGCATACAGGCCAGTGGTCGCACATTACAGCAGTTCCAGTGAATGCCACTGCTGTAATCAGTGTGCTAAACTAACTCCTTTGTAAATTGTATCAACCATCAGAAACTGCCTTCAGAAACCATATGGTACAAAACTAAATATGTTTGGTTTGATGTCCTCTACCTCTTGCATTAGTTTTTTACTTTCATCATAGTGGACAACAGTAGTCATACAGCTATTCAGTCAGCTCTATTGACACAACTTGCAGTAAATTAAACTATTTCAGACTTAGCAAAATCTATACAAACTTTCTACTAACATTATATTAATAGAGTAATAATGTACTCGTTTAGGACTTAACCCAAATCAGTCTAAAATTTGTGTGAAACACAAAGCGACGTTCTGGTGTGTCTTACCATCAACAACAACAATGGTGGACAAGTGCACAAATAATGTGTAATTCCTTTCAACCTCCTTGGCAGTTTTTATGATGAGGCCAATATTCCCTCATGCCAGCAAGATGATTTTCCACAAACTAAGTGAACCATGGACCTTGCCGTTGGTGCGGAGGCTTGGATGCCTACGCGATGTAGATAGCCATACCATAGGTGCAACCACATGAAGGGGTATCTGTTGAGAGGCCAGAAAAACATGTGGTTCCCAAAGAGGGGCAGCAGCTTTTTCAGTAGTTGCGGGGGCAACAGTCTGGATGATTGACTGATCTGGCCTCGTAACACTAACCAAAACAGCCTTGCTGTGCTGGTACTGTGAACAGCTGAAAGCAAGGGGAAACTACAGCCGTAATTTTTCCCGAGGGCATGCAGCTTTACTGGATGGTTAAATGATGATGGCGTCCTCTTGGGTAAAATATTCCGGAGATAAAATAGTCCCACATTCAGATCTTTGGGCGGGTACTACTCAGGAGGACGTCATTATCAGGAGAAAGAAAACGTGTTCTAGGGATTGGAGCGTGGAATGTCAGATCCCTTAATTGGGCAGGTAGGTTAGAAAATTTAAAAAGGGAAATGGATAGGTTAAAGTTAGATATAGTGGGAATTAGTGAAGTTCGGTGGCAGGAGGAACAAGACTTCTGGTCAGGTGACTACAGGGTTATAAACACAAAATCAAATAGCGGTAATGCAGGAGTAGGTTTAATAATGAATAGGAAAATAGGAGTGCGGGTAAGCTACTACAAACAGCATAGTGAACGCATTATTGTGGCCACGATAGACATGAAGCCCATACCTACTACAGTAGTACAAGTTTACATGCCAACTAGCTCCACAGATGATGAAGATATTGATGAAATGTATGATGAGATAAAAGAAATTATTCATATAGTGAAGGGAGATGAAAATTTAATAGTCATGGGTGACTGGAATTCGATAGTACAAAAAGGAAGAGAAGGAAAAGTAGTAGGTGAATATGGAATGGGGGTAAGGAATGAAAGAGGAAGCCACCTGGTAGAATTTTGCACAGAGCATAACTTAATCATAGCTCATACTTGGTTCAAGAATCATGAAAGAAGGTTGTATACATGGAAGAAGCCTGGAGATACTGGAAGGTTTCAGATAGATTATATAATGGTATGACAGAGATTTAGACACCAGGTTTTAAATTGTAGGACATTTCCAGGGGCAGATGTGGACTCTGTCCACAATGTATTGGTTATGAACTGTAGATTAAAACTGAAGAAACAGCAAAAAGGTGGGAAGTTAAGGAGATGGGACCTGGATAAACTGAAAGAACCAGAGGTTGTAGAGAGTATCATAGAGAGCATTAGGGGGAAAGAAATACAGCAGAAGAAAAATGGGTAGCTTTGAGAGATGAAATAGTCAAGGCAGCAGAGGATCAAGTAGGTAAAAAGATGAGGGCTAATAGAAATCCTTGAGTAACAGAAGAAACTTGAATTTAACTTATGAAAGGAGAAAATATAAAAATGCACTAAATGAAGCAGGCAAAAAGGAATACAAATGTCTCAAAAATGAGATCGACAGGAAGTGCAAAATGGCTAATCATGAATGGATAGCGGACAAATGTAAGGATGTAGACGCATATATCACTAGGGGTAAGATAGGTACCGCCTACAGGAAAATTAAAGAGACCTTTGGAGAAAAGAGGACCACTTGTATTAATATCAACAGCTCAGATGGAACAAGTACTAAGGAAAGAAGGGAAAGCAAAAAGGTGGAAGGGAGATGTATGTGAGGGTTTGTTGTTGTTGTGGTCTTCGGTCCTGAGACTGGTTTGATGCAGCTCTCCATGCTACTCTATCCTGTGCAAGCTTCTTCATCTCCCAGTACCTACTGCAACCTACATCCTTCTGAATCTGCTTAGTGTATTCATCTCTTGGTCTCCCCCTACGATTTTTACCCTCCACGCTGCCCTCCAATGCTAAATTTGTGATCCCTTGATGCCTCAGAACATGTCCTACCAACCGATCCCTTCTTCTGGTCAAGTTGTGCCACAAACTTCTCTTCTCCCCAATCCTATTCAATACCTCCTCATTAGTTACGTGACCTACCCACCTAATCTTCAACATTCTTCTGTAGCACCACATTTCGAAAGCTTCTATTCTCTTCTTGTCCAAACTATTTATCGTCCATGTTTCACTTCCATACATGGCTACACTCCATACAAATACTTTCAGAAACGACTTCCTGACACTTAAATCTATATTCGATGTTAACAAATTTCTCTTCTTTAGAAACGCTTTCCTTGCCATTGCCAGTCTACATTTTACATCCTCTCTACTTCGACCATCATCAGTTATTTTGCTCCCCAAATAGCAAAACTCCTTTACTACTTTAAGTGTCTCATTTCCTAATCTAATTCCCTCAGCATCACCCGACTTAATTCGACTACATTCCATTATCCTCGTTTTGCTTTTGTTGATGTTCATCTTATATCCTCGTTTCAAGACACTGTCCATTCCGTTCAACTGCTCTTCCAAGTCCTTTGCCGTCTCTGACAGAATTACAATGTCATCGGCGAACCTCAAAGTTTTTATTTCTTCTCCTTGGATTGTAATACCTACTCCAAATTTTTCTTTTGTTTCCTTTACTGCTTGCTCAATATACAGATTGAATAACATCGGGGAGAGGCTACAACCCTGTCTCACTCCCTTCCCAACCACTGCTTCCCTTTCGTGCCCCTCGACTCTTATAACTGCCATCTGGTTTCTGTACAAATTGTAAATAGCCTTTCGCTCCCTGTATTTTACCCCTACCACCTTTAAAATTTGAAAGAGAGTATTCCAGTCAACATTGTCAAAAGCTTTCTCTAAGTCTACAAATGCTAGAAACGTAGGTTTGCCTTTCCTTAATCTTTCTTCTAAGATAAGTCGTAGGGTCAGTATTGCCTCACGTGTTCCAACATTTCTATGGAATCCATACTGATCTTCCCCGAGGTCGGCTTCTACAAGTTTTTCCATTCGTCTCTAAAGAATTCGCGTTAGTATTTTGCAGCTGTGACTTATTTAACTGATAGTTCTGTAATTTTCACATTCGTCAACACCTGCTTTCTTTGGGATTGGAATTATTATATTCTTCTTGAAGTCTGACGGTATTTTGCCTGTCTCATACATCTTGCTCACCAGATGGTAGAGTTTTGTCAGGACTGGCTGTCCCAAGGCCGTCAGTAGTTCTAATGGAATGTTGTCTACTCCTGGGGCCTTGTTTCAACTCAGGTCTTTGAGTGCTCTGTCAAACTCTTCACGCAGTATCTTATCTCCCATTTCATCTTCATCTATATCCTCTTCCATTTCCATAATATTGTCGTCAAGTACATCGCCCTTGTATAGACCCTCTATATACTCCTTCCACCTTTCTGCTTTCCCTTCTTTGCTTAGAACTGGGTTTCCATCTGAGCTCTTGATGTTCATACAAGTGGTTCTCTTTTCTCCAAAGGTCTCTTTCATTTTCCTGTAGGCAGTATCTATCTTACCCCTAGTGAGATAAGCCTCTACATCCTTACATTTGTCCTCTAGCCATGCCTGCTTAGCCATTTTGCACTTCCTGTCGATCTCATTTTTTAGACGTTTGTATTCCTTTTTGCCTGCTTCATTTACTGCATTTTTATATTTTCTCCTTTCATCAATTAAATTCAATATTTCTTCTGTTACCCAAGGATTTCTATTAGCCCTCGTCTTTTTACCTACTTGATTCTCTGCTGTCTTCACTACTTCATCCCTCAGAGCTACCCATTCTTCTTCTACTGTATTTCTTTGCCCCATTCCTGTCAATTGTTCCCTTATGCTCTCCCTGAAATTCTGTACAACCTCTGGTTTTGTCAGCTTATCCAGGTCCCATCTCCTTAAATTCCCACCTTTTTGCAGTTTCTTCAGTTTTAATCTACAGTTCATAACCAATAGATTGTGGTCAGAGTCCACATCTGCCCCTGGAAATGTCTTACAATTTAAAACCTGGTTCCTAAATCTCTGCCTTACCATTATATAATCTATCTGATACCTTTTAGTATCTCCAGGATTCTTCCATGTATACAACCTTCTTTTATGATTCTTGAACCAAGTGTTAGCTATGATTAAGTTATGCTCTGTGCAAAATTCTACCAGACGGCTTCCTCTTTCATTTCTTACCCCCAACCCATATTCACCTACTATGTTTCCTTCTCTCCCTTTTCCTACGCTCGAATTCCAGTCACCCATGACTATTAAATTTTCGTCTCCCTTCACTACCTGAATACATTTCTTCAATTTCTTCGCCATCTGCAGAGCTAGTTGGCATATAAACTTGTACTACTGTAGTAGGCATGGGCTTTGTATCTATCTTGGCCACAATAATACGTTCACTATGCTGTTTGTAGTAGCTTACCCGCACTCCTATTTTTTTATTCATTACTAAACCTACTCCTTCATTACCCCTATTTGATTTTGTATTTATAACCCTGTAGTCACCTGACCAAAAGTCTTGTTCCTCCTGCCACCGAACTTCACTAATTCCCACTATATCTAACTTTAACCTATCCATTTCCCTTTTTAAATTTTCTAACCTACCTGCCCGATTAAGGGCTCTGACATTCCACGCTCCGATCCGTAGAACGCCAGTTTTCTTTCTCCTGATAACGACGTCCTCTTGAGTAGTCCCCGCCCGGAGATCCGAATGGGGGACTTTTTTACCTCCGGAATACTTTACCCAAGAGGACGCCATCATCATTTAACCATACAGTAAAGCTGCATGCCCTTGGGATAAATTACGGCTGTAGTTTCCCCTTGCTTTCAGCCGTTCGCAGTACCAACACAGCAAGGCCGTTTTGGTTAGTGTTACAAGGCCAGATCAGTCAATCATCGAAACTGTTGCCCCAGCAACTACTGAAAAGGCTGCTGCCCCTCTTCAGGAACCACACGTTTGTCTGGTCTCTCAACAGATACCCCTCCGTTGTGGTTGCACCTACGGTACGGCTATCTGTATCGTTGAGGCACGCAAGCCTCCCCACCAACGGCAAGGTCCATGGTTCATGGGGGGGTAATATTATGGAAATGGAAGGGGACGTAGAGGAAGGTGAAATGGGAGATATGATACTGCATGAAGAGTTTGACAGAGCACTCAAAGACCTGAGTCGAAACAAGGCCCTGGGAGTAGACAACATTCCATTAGAACTACTGATAGCCTTGGGAGAGCCAGCCCTGACAAAACTCTACCATCTGGTGAGCAAGATGTATGAGACAGGCAAAATACCGTCAGACTTCAAGAAGAATATAATAATTCCAATCCCAAAGAAAGCAGATGTTGATAGATGTGAAAATTACTGAACTATCAGTATAATAAGTCATGGCTTCAAAATAATAACACAAAGTCTTTACAGACTAATGGAAAAACTGGTAGAAGCTGACCTCATGGAAGATTAGTTTGTATTCCGTAGAAATGTTGGAACACGTGAGGCAATGGTGACCCTATGACTTATCTTAGAAGAAAGATTAAGGAAAGGCAAACCTACAATTGTAGCATTTGTAGACTTGTAGAAAGCTTTTGACAATGTTGGCTGGAATACTCTCTTTCAAATTCTGAAGGTGGCAGTGGTCAAATACAGGGAACGAAGTTGCAGGTTCGAATCCTGCCTCGGGCATGGATGTGTGTGATGTCCTTAGGTTAGTTAGGTTTAAGTAGTTCTAAGTTCTATGGGACTGATGACCACAGTAGTTAAGTCCCATAGTGCTCAGAGCCATTTGAACAGGGAACGAAAGGCTATTTACAATTTGTACTGAAACTAAATGGCAGTTATAAGAGTCAAGAGGCATGAAAGGGAAGCAGTGGTTGAGAAGGGAGTGAGACAGGGTTGTTGCCTATTCCAAATGTTATTCAATCTGTATATTGAACAAGCAGTTAAGGAAACGAAAGAAAAATTTGGAGTGTGAATTAATGTGGTCGCAGATTACCTATCTCGACTGAATGCACTGTCAGTTGACATCAACTACGTTGATCTCACCAAAGCTTAACAACGGGACCCACAATATTGTACAAGATACTACAAAACTAGAACGGCACACCACTTGCAATTGACGGTGTCACTCGCGGCGTCGATGTGACACTCTTACCAGATGTGGCGGTGGAAGTGACGGTGAGGGCTTTTGAATAGGTGTGGATATCAGACTTGTGGTGCCCAGCATCCATCACTATCTACTAGGGCCACCTCTTTTAGTCTGTCCCGTTCTCTCAACTGTGTAATGTTTGTGGGGTTGAAAATTACCACACCACAGCCTACCATTCACAGACCAAAGAACTGGTGGAAAACAAATCAAACACTCGAGGCAGAAATCACGTGTCACAGGGGCCAGTGGACAGAGTCTTTGTGTCAGGTCATATAGGGTGCTCGTTCCACATTCAAAGAAGACCTCTGGGTCTCTTTGGCAGAGATTTTATATGGTGGACTGTCCAACCTACCAGCAGATGTCATCTCCCGAGTACAACCACCAGCAACTACAGTGCTACCAGCTCAAGTCCGGAGAGTGAGACAACACATTACATGAACAAGAATACCACTGCCCCAGTCCCACAGCTCCCCAAATCATTTTGTGCTTTTAAGGCTCTAGCAGAATGCAAGTATATGATGATGTGGAATGACACAATCAGACTAGCACTGAAGCCACCATATTCTGGACCACATTGGGTACCGAAACGTGAAGACAACATGTTCAAGATACCATTACGTAGGAAGCTGGTCACCAGCTACGTTGCTGCTTCAAACATGCCTGGATTCCATGAAATACACCAGCAGAGACAACACAATGAGCTGCTCAACCAGACGACAAGACTCACTTTGCACGGGTCACAATGGAAAAGACAGTCAGAAAATTAATAATGATTTCAAGGTGAGCCTTGATGTGCAACAATTCCAGCCAAATGAAATAGGTGTAAAACCAGTGGACGATTTTGTCGTTGTTGAAGGGCAGGTTGAGAACGATTTTATTTCCAGACATGTCACTCGCTGCTCCAAGCTACCCAATGGTGCAGATCCAAATCACACCTATCAGCCGACTTCTTCCTAACTGTCACAGGTGCTAGGAAACAGCTGTCTCCTGTAAGTCCGCACGAAGCGAAGCATAATAGTGCACCACCTCTTTCGTCACAGCCGGAACCGATCATTTCGCCACGACAGCCCAAATTCTTCTATGCCGACCAGCAATAGCGCTATGGCAGTCCCCGACGACCTCCTGCATACATTAGCCATTGTCATATGTGTAGCGGGTGGGGAGGGGGGGGGAAGGGGGGGGGTGAGGAGGCACCTTCACTGCAGCTGATGTGCTTCCTCACTGACAATCTGCCCACTCGTGTTGTTCCTTGCACCCACCACGAAATGTTTGGTCATGCACAACTGCACAAGAACACGTCAACAGCTGTTATCTTTATCGATGACATCCTTCCTCTACTGCTCCATACTGAACCGCGGAGGGGTAGGGGGGCTCTGTGCCCCGAGGGGACCTCACCGTCCACAATGTAGATTATTACATAGATGGGGATCTTTGGTGGTAATGTGAGTTTGGTACTACTGGGAGGGGGAGTTTTATCTTTGATGTCCTAGCCTGCTCAGATCGCTATGATCAACTGTACTGTGTGCATGTATTTCTGTTCAACATCCATCATCGGTAACAGAGTGTGTGTTAACAGCATCAACTAGCATCCTGTTTCAGTCTATGTGCATTCCCCTCTCTAATCTCTACAACCATTTGATTCTCTATTTTTCTAAAATACATCTAAAGGTGTCCTCTTCTATCCAAAATAAGAAATACACTGAAGAGCCAAAGAAAATGGTACACCTGCCTAGTATCGTGTACTATCCCTGCAAATGTGCAGAAGTGCCACAACACGATGTGGTATGGTCTCGACTAATGTCTGAAGTAGTGCCGGAGGGAACTGACACCGTGAATCCTGCAGGGCTGTCCGTAAATCAGTAAGAGTACAACGGATTGGAGACCCCTTCTGAACAGTATGCTGCAAAGCATCCCAGATATGCTGAATAATTTTCATATCTGTGAAGTTTGGTGGCCAGCGGAAGTGTTTAAACTCAGAAGAGTATTCCTAGAGCTACTCTGTAGCAATTCTGGACGTGTGGGGTGTCGCATTGTCCTACTGGAATTTCATAAGTCCATCGAAATGCACAATGCACAGGAATGAATGCAGGTGATCAGACAGGGTGCCTACGTACGTGTCACCTGTCAGAGACGTATCTAGGCGTATCAGGGCTCCCATATCACTCCACCTGCACACGCCCCACACCATTAAAGGCCGTTAACCAGATTGAACAGTCTCCTGCTGACATGTAGAGTCCATGGACTCACGAGGTTGTCTCCATACCTGTACGCATCAATCCGCTCGATACAATTTGAAACGAGACTCGTCCGACGAGGCAACATGGTTCCAGTCATCAACAGTCCAATGTCGGTGTTGATGGGTCCAGGCGAGGTGTAAAGCTTTGTGTCGTGTATTAATCAAGAGTACACGAATATAACACCACATTCAAACTCACTTAAATCTTGATAACTTGTCATTGTAGCAGCAGTAACCGATCTAACAACTGCGCCAGACACATTTTATCTCATATAGGCGTTGCCGATTGCAGCGCTGTATTTGGTGAGCCCATAGACGAGATGCATATCGGCCGATTCTTCATCAGGAAACCTATCCGTACTGTTCTGTATCACTCGTAACGTAAAACTGAGAACGCTGGAAAAAGCAACCCGGGAAACTGGGCCAAGCAGTAAACGTATGCTTTACTGTTACCAAAAGCAAGTACCATTAGTGAATGGCACAAGATTGTTTGCAAACAAGACACACGGCCACACCGCCGACACTTTCACTGTTGTGCAAATATTTTCAGTGCAATAACAATACAAGGGCTAAGAAATCAAACAAAGTGGAAGTACTCTGTAACGAGCCACCGATGATGGTGAGTCCTTCATGCCGAAACACTCGAAAAATGTACCCTCCAGAGAAATTTTGTCGGTGGGGCTGTAGTTGGCCATGTATACATGTGAAATGGCCTTTTCACCAGAATGACAATGCTTCTTTTGTACATTACTTATGCCGTATGCTGATCCACGGGGATAGACCATATTTTATTTTAAAGTATGCTTTGTCGAGTGGAAGGCATATGATATTTAAAATCCGTGTTTGTAATTCAGCAGTAATGTTTTCCATTGTAGGGTCGTACGTAAAAAAAATATTATTGGGTCCGACAGAAAATTAAAAAAATTTAATCGCTTCCGATTGGAAAAACCTTGGCAGTACAGTTCTTGTTCGGGCATCTCCAGTCCTCACCATTAGCACACGACGTAAGGGCGGAGCATTTTTTTTTTTTTTTATATAGGGTCGAGCCCCTCCACTCCCATATCGGCATGATGGCCAATGCAGAAGTCTACCGCCATCTCTGCATATTGGTTAGTTTCCACTAAGCAGGACGCGATGTTTGCGTGTATCTGGTTATGGTTAACCATTAATACATGCTCAACTGGAGATAGATGGGGTCGAAAGTTGAACGAAGGGTAGCAGTTTGAAGGGCAGAGGAAGAAACGAGCCAAGGCCAAAAAGGCCTCTGCGATAGTTGGGTCGGTTTGAAAGAACAGTAGTGACGCTGTGGAGGGGTGCTACCGAGCGGTTGCAGCTGGGTACCGGTGTTGGATTCTTGGTCAGCATCAGCATTGTCGCTGCTGTGCAGGGGCTTGCCGATGTTGTCGCCTGTGAGCGTACGTTGGCTCGTCATAGCTTGTTATGTCCTTGCTAGTGGTGTCTTTGGCCGCTTGTGCTTCCCCCTATGGTTGTGTGTGGGAACAAGGTGGGACATCAGCTCCTATATCTGCCGGGCAAGTCGCGGACTTATGACGGGATGATTCATGAATCCTTCCTCGACCTTTTCTGAGTGTAAATTTCACTGGGTGTATATTTCACTGGGAGCACTTTACAGGGCACTGTTTTACAGAGACGAAGAACTTTGCACACAATAGAGAGGCGTCGAGGAGCTGTGTCAAACCAGTCTTCGGACTGAACACCACAACAAACAACAACAACAACCTATGTCTTCCCATTCAGGTATAACTCATGACTGAGGAAGAAAGAGCATGATAATAGGTGATGTCAACGATTATAAAGAATCCGCCTCGACTGCAAATAGAAACCAGATGTTGACCTAGGTTTCGGTGAGGATAACCACGCCTTTTTCGTAAACACATTATCGTCGAAGATCCGGTTGAAGGAAAAATGGTTACTCTCGCGTTCGTTCCTATTGGCGATTGTTTTCTTGCAAATAAAATTAAATTTGTCGACTTCTTGCAGGGCATAGAACAGTCACTTGCAACCCCAAGAATTAGTATTCGTTTTTCTTAGCTGTTTCATCAGTTCTGCAGTTTACAGCGTTATGTCAACTCAGGTAATTGCGGCGCAGAAACGAATTTAACTTGAGAGGGAAAAAGGTGAAAATTCTTGAACTGAAAAGGGTCGGCATGTCCTAAATCTTTCTCACAGCTTTTGAAAATTTCCCTATTCTGTTTTCTATTCCAAGCAACAGTGGGAAAAAATGAGTTTTTTCGTTAATTGCATTTCAGTTGACTGAAGAGAAAGAAACCATTGCTTGGCACAGAGAGTTATGAGGATCGTCATGGTGAAATATAACTTCAAAACATCTCCTCTGAACAGTTCTACAATTTTGTGGTGCAAGAAACGAATTCATCACCTTTGACCAAAGTGGGTGTCACTGACAAATGTAAATGAATCATTGCTGCAGCTGTGACTAAGATTCTCGATTATAGCCAGGTAAGCGTATTTTCCCTGTAAGCTATCATGCTGATAATGACTTTAGTATTTGCGCCCATTTGCAATGAGTCTCCTCTTTTTAAAATGGTCAGTGTTATCATCGTAAACAATTTTTTCCCATCTGCTTATCCTACTGAAGAACTGTTTTGCAAGGCGGAGAAATACGTGACAAGCAATAACAATGAGCTGCTTCTGCATATCGACACTGGATCAGCTATTCATCATTTCTTCAGCGTTGTCAGCTTGCTTGACAAGTGTTCTACTCCACAGAACGTGTAATAACAAAAGTCATGTATAAAGCTCTCTATGGGAAAAACAGAGCTGAAGACATGTAAACATTGTCTCAGGTTTTCTCGATGTGACTGATTAATACCGAGCGATGTGCTGCAATGGTTAGCTCACTTTCAAACACGTGTCAGGCCATCCAGATTTAGGTTCTCCGCAATTTCCTAAAGCCCTCCAGGCAAATGCTAGGATGGTTCCTTTGAAAAGACATGGTCAGTTTCCTTTTCCATCCTTGACACAATCCGAGCTGTGCTCTCTCTCTCTAATGACCTCTACGTCGATGGGACGTTAAACCTAATCTTCCTTTTTTTTTTTTTCGAATGATTAACAGTGTTCTCGCGAGTGTTCTGCCAAGCTGCTGTTTCCATTTTATGCGGAAAATGTCGACGACCTACCCAGCTGTCTTCTTCAGGTGCTGACGTTACGTGTAGAGTCCACACAGAGTACCGTGTCCAGTAGGGGCGGAGTCGGCAGGGCACACGTGGGAGGGCGGTAGTGGTGGGGGCTATGGGCAGGCGCT
The DNA here is from genome assembly GCF_023898315.1 of Schistocerca nitens. NCBI lineage: Eukaryota > Metazoa > Arthropoda > Insecta > Orthoptera > Acrididae > Schistocerca > Schistocerca nitens. The sequence continues at coordinate 17,703,782 of NC_064622.1, forward strand.
GTAGGGGAAATACCGAGTGCCGGAGGGGAAGCGCCATTCTAAACTGAAGCCTACACTCACATTCTTGGTAAATATTAAGCAGGTCCTCTCCACACCTAATCTCATCTCTGCTTTGGTTAGTATCTAAAACGAATTTCGCCGAAAATGCAGCGATTTATTTTTGCCTGGCTTGTTAACCATTTGAAACTTTCAGAGAAGTGTCACAAGTGGCGAATTTTGAGTAACGCCTACTCATTTCTCTTCTTTGCTGTACTACAATTTGCGTCTTTTGTCAAAACAGGGTAGTGTTTATGCAGTCTCACCTCGCTAACACGTTGTGCAGATACAACTGCGAGAGAATTTTGAAACTGTGGGTTATTGATTGAGGAACCGAGGAAAAGTGAGGTCCGTAGCTTCTGATAAAGCACATCCTCCGTACAAAATAAACGTGTAATTATTGGTAACAGATAGAGACCACCATCCAAGTCCAAAGAAAAATGCGATATGTTAGCTCAATTTCGTACACAGAAACATGTTATGTAATAGGCACCAAATGCAAGACATTTTCGAATTTCGCGAAGTGTCTTACTTCCACGTATTGTCCAGAAAATAAGTTCCGATCGGTCGCGAAATGGAAACCACAGAAACCAGAAACGTTTTATTTGCAACAGTTAGGTACACCTTTCACCTACTTCTCTACATAGTCGCCGCTCCAACTTCGAGTGTTGTCGTAGTGTTGTATCAACTTTCCAATATCCTCGTCATAGAAAGCAGCCGCCTGTGCTTTCGGCCAGTTATCTGCACTGGTCTGCAGCTCGTTGTCTGTGGGAAAATTTTGTGTTCATAGCCAGCGGTTCTTGTGAGCAGAGATGAGACTCAGGGGGAGCCAGTTACGGACTGTATTGTGGGCGATCAAAAACTTCTCATCGGAAACGCTGCAGGAGCGTCTTCATTGCCCCTGCAGTGTGCGGCCGAGAATTAACATGAAGAAGGAACTGCTCGACAGTTGTGTTATGCGGGCTGCATGACACAGGCGAAATCTCTAACCGGGCCCTCATACTTGGCGGCAGACGCTATTCCCTACGCATCTTTACGTGCTCACTGTTCACTGAAAACTGAAAAAAGCGACGCGACACGACCGATGGACATACTGGAGACACTGCCCAGCACATCTGTGCAAAGCTTTACCGGGTTTCCCCAGTGGTTTCCGTTTCGCGACCGATCGGAACTTACTTTCTGGACAACCCTCTTATCACCATAACTGTGACCATTTGTGAAACGATGGGCACGTCATAATGAACCTGACATATAAAGCTACAAGTAAAGCAAAAATGAATTTTTTTACCGAATAATCTCTGCAAAATCGTTTGAGAAAGACTGCAGGGCGTGCTCCTCTATTCTGTCATCGCCGACCGGCCGAAACGTGGCAGACACTGCCGGCCTCCTCTTCCAAACAAACGAATGAACTTGCCCAGCGCTTTGGGCGAAACTCGGTCTCTGCACATCACCCACCGCATCCTGTGCAGACTCTTCTCTGTGCTTGCAGTCCAGCCACATAGTCAACTGTTGTTGCTATCGCGCCGCTATTAACAGCTAACTGATAAACGCGGGCATTTATTTTGACAATTTTCTATTAGAAACAAAAACAAAAAGTGAACTACGTTTGTAGTGAAGCATCGAAAAAATTTCATTTCCACATATTCGTGAAATCACCTTTGAAATTGTGAAACAGCTTTACAAAGAAATATGCTTTGTGTACAAATGTATAATAAACCGTCCAAATCAAGAAACATGATCTCACGATTCCAAACAATTTCTGTATGCTGGGCAAAGATGCTCTGTCTACCTATAGCGTGATTTTCTGAACATCTCTGAGGCATCGCCTCTTCATAGCATTGTAGATGGCTATTGTTTTCACCGACAATCGTTCGTGTTGCACAGTTGAAAGCTGTCAAAAGCGCTGCAAGGTGTCAGATATTTACTTACGCTGGCTCAAGTGTAGAAGTGTCTTAGTAGGAAAGAATAAGTGTATTAAAATTTCATGCATGATCAGGCATTTTTTTTTCAGTATTCCAGTGTTCATGACGTCATATCTCCTGACCTATGTGTCATACTGTGATATAATTTTGTAGGTACATTCAGCGGCATATGTGGAAACAGTGTGCAAAATGTGTTGCGAACGGAGTTACTAGAAAATATGTAATAAATTTAAATCTCAGCACAATGGGACAGTTTATCACGCATCTCATTATTTATTACGTCAAGTGCTGAACTACTGGTATTGTAAGGTAGGAGTATTTGGCACCTTACTGTAATATAATAATTGTTGCAAAGACGAGTTAGATATCGGTTATTAATGTTATTTATCAGGCAATCAGCCAATTGAAATTAATATAGGCAGTATCAGATGGCATAAGAAGCGTAGTAACTTTAATAAATATGCATGTTGCATGAAGTCGGGGTTCAGGTGATATTTTCACGGAGTTTGGCTGGAGCGGACGAGCGGCACTGCTCAAAGCCAGGGCACCGGGGTGCGGAAGTTTACAGCCGACCATTACGAGTCGGCATGCGAAAGCGTCCCACTGGGGGAGACGCGCCGCCGGAGCAGGTAGGCACCCATTGCGAGGACAACAGAGGCAGGCCTTCGAGGGACGGCGCCTCGCTGGCGCTGGGCGTTGCGCCGACGACACTACGTCGAGACGAGCTGGCGCCTAAGGGAGCCTTCCCACGAATCTTAACGTTTACTGGGGCTTTCTAAGAAACGCGGTTAAGCTAGTGCACTGACCTTTTCCCATGCGAGGGCGAATAGAGAGACACGATTGGTGGGTTCAATTTTGAACGGAGTTTCAGTTTGTTCCAGAACATGCTAGGCGCAGTAAGGCGCAGAATGTTTTAATTGGCTGGAAGAAGCCAGGAAATAATAGCGGGAGCGAACTGTGCTGGTCTAGAGCCACGGGATTGGCCAGCTCGAAAAATAGCGTGGGGGTGCTGATTTTTGCAGAAGGAAGCTTTTGGAGCTGTTATCGAGAGAAGTGTCTTAGCTCCTGTAGCGAGCGGACGTCGTGCTTTCGGCTCTGCTGTAGGAAAGTAAATTCTTTTCAATGTGCTGTGCAGAACTTTGAATAAGTCTGCCAGCTGCAACTGCAACTAGTATTCAGTTAGAGGTACTGTCATGTTTTACAGTTAGAGACAGGCTGATTCCGCTAATTACGGTTGGGAATACTGTCTCACAGGAAGTAGACGGGGGCAGAGCAATTTCCTTGAGCCACACTTCATTAAAGACGTTACTGGATTCCGCCTTTGGGCTGGTGAGTCCCGTCTTAACGAGTGCGAGACGATTGGAAAGAAAGCAGAGTTAGCTTTTGGATAGGATTTTACGAACAGGAAGCCTGTTCGCGAAAATAAATTCATTTTGTTGTAATTGAGGCTCCTCGACGTTGTAGACGCCATCGGCAGCTTGCTGACCTATCCACGATGCTGCATTTGGTAACTTGGTGCTCAGTTTCGGCATTTAATCCGATATTACGCACGCCTGTGATCACCAGAGCTCAGTTTTCCAGCCATGCTCTTGTTGAGAATTTGTTAATTGCGGTAGGTTTGTCTGACGTATTTCATGACGTCTGACAAGGGGAGAGAGTAGAAAATAACAAGTACAGATGCGTTATCCGACCTTAAGAGTTACTTTTGGAATTTAAGGGCCACTGCCATTACTAGCTTAATTTTATCACTTACAAATGTATGTCATTGTTCAGTTTGGTGTTAGGAAGATTGGTGTTCAATAAATGTGTTCAATGCTATCCTTGTTTGTTTAGTAGTGATCAGTTCCCTGAACACTATTTAGTTATTAAAAATGGCTCTGAGCACTATGGGACTCAACTGCTGAGGTCATTAGTCCCCTAGAACTTGGAACTAGTTAAACCTATCTAACCTAAGGACATCACAAACATCCATCCCCGAGGCAGGATTCGAACCTCCGACCGTAGCGGTCTCGCGGTTCCAGACTGCAGCGCCTTTAACCGCACGGCCACTTCGGCCGGCCATTTAGTTATTAAATATTAATCAAAATTAGTGAAGGACCTTGCCGTTGGTGGGGAGGCATGCGTGCCTCAGCGATACAGATGGCCGTACCGTAGGTGCAACCACAACGGAGGGGTATCTGTTGAGAGGCCAGACAAACATGTGGTTCCTGAAGAGGGGCAGCAGCCTTTTCAGTTGTTGCAGGGGCAACAGTCTGGATGATGGACTGATCTGGCCTTGTAACATTAACCAAAACGGCCTTGCTGTGCTGGTACTGCGAACGGCTGAAAGCAAGGGGAAAGAAACTACAGCCGTAATTTTTCCCGAGGAAATGCAGCTTTACTGTATGATTAAATGATGATGGCGTCCTCTTGGGTAAAATATTCCGGAGGTAAAATAGTCCCCCATTCGGATCTCCGGGCGGGGACTACTCAAGAAGACTTCGTTATCAGGAGAAAGAAAACTGGCGTTCTACGGATCGGAGCGTGGAATGTCAGATCCCTTAATCGGGCACGTAGGTTAGAAAATTTAAAAAGGGAAATGGATAGGTTAAAGTTAGATATAGTGGGAATTAGTGAAGTTCGGTGGCAGGAGGAACAAGACTTTTGGTCAGGTGAATACAGGGTTATAAATACAAAATCAAATAGGGGTAATGCAGGAGTTGGTTTTATAATGAATAAAAAAATAGAGGTGCGGGTTAGCTACTACAAACAGCATAGTGAACGCATTATTGTGGCCAAGATAGACACAAAGCCCATGCCTACTACAGTAGTACAAGTTTATATGCCAACTAGCTCTGCAGATGATTAAGAAATAGATGAAATGTATGACGAGATAAAAGAAATTATTCAGGTGGTGAAGGGAGACGAAAATTTAATAGTCATGGGTGACTGGATTTGGTCAGTAGGAAAAGGGAGAGAAGGAAACATAGTAGGAGAATATGGATTGGGGGGAAGAAATGAAAGAGGAAGCCGCCTTGTAGAATTCTGCACAGAGCATAACTTAATCATAGCTAACACTTGGTTCAAGAATCATAAAAGAAGGTTGTATACCTGGAAGAATCCTGGAGATACTAAAAGGTATCAGATAGATTATATAATGGTAAGACAGAGATTTAGGAACCAGGTTTTAAATTGTAAGACATTTCCAGGGGCAGATGTGGATTCTGACCACAATCTATTGGTTATGAACTGCAGATTGAAACTGAAGAAACTGCAAAAAGTTGGGAATTTAAGGAGTTGGGACCTGGATAAACTGAAAGAACCAGAGGTTGTAGAGAGTTTCAGGGAGAGCATAAGGGAACAATTGACAGGAATGGGGGAAAGAAATACAGTAGAAGAAGAATGGGTAGCTCTGAGGGATGAAGTAGGGAAGGCAGCAGACGATCAAGTAGGTAAAAAGACGAGGGCTAATAGAAATCCTTGGGTAACAGAAGAAATATTGAATTTAATTGATGAAAGGAGAAAATATAAAAATGCAGTAAATGAAGCAGGCAAAAAGGAATACAAACGTCTCAAAAATGAGATCGACAGGAAGTGCAAAATGGCTAAGCAGGGATGGCTAGTGGACAAATGTAAGGATGCAGAGGCTTGTCTCACTAGGGGTAAGATAGATACTGCCTACAGGAAAATTAGAGAGACCTTTGGAGAGAAGAGAACCACTTGTATGAATATCAAGAACTCAGATGGAAACCCAGTTGTAAGCAAAGAAGGGAAGGCAGAAAGGTGGAAGGAGTATATAGAGGGATTATACAAGGGCGATGTGCTTGAGGACAATATTACGGAAATGGAAGAGGATGTAAATGAAGACGAAATGGGAGATAAGATACTGCGTGAAGAGTTTGACAGAGCACTGAAAGACCTGAGTCGAATCAAGGCCCCGGGAGTAGACAACATTCCATTAGAACTATTGACGGCCTTGGGAGAGCCAGTCATGACAAAACTCTACCATCTGGTGAGCAAGATGTATGAGCCAGGCGAAATACCCTCAGACTTCAAGAAGAATATAATAATTCCAATCCCAAAGAAAGCAGGTGTTGACAGATGTGAAAATTACCGAACTATCAGTTTAATAAGCCACAGCTGCAAAATACTAACGCGAATTCTTTACAGACGAATGGAAAAACTGGTAGAAGCGGACCTCGGGGAAGATCAGTTTGGATTCCGTAGAAATGTTGGAACACGTGAGGCAATACTAACCTTACGACTTATCTTGGTTCAAATGGCTCTGAGCACTATGGGACTCAACTGCTGAGGTCATTAGTCCCCTAGAACTTAGAACCAGTTAAACCTAACTAACCTAAGGACATCACAAACACCCATGCCCGAGGCAGGATTCGAACCTGCGACCGTAGCGGTCTTGCGGTTCCAGACTGCAGCGCCTTTAACCGCACGGCCACTTCGGCCGGCTACGACTTATCTTAGAAGAAAGATTAAGAAAAGGCAAACCTACGTTTCTAGCCTTTGTAGACTTAGAGAAAGCTTTTGACAATGTTAACTGGAATACTCTCTTTCAAATTCTGAAGGTGGTAGGGGTAAAATACAGGGAGCGAAAGGCTATTTACAATTTGTACAGAAACCAGATGGCAGTTATAAGAGTCGAGGGGCATGAAAGGGAAGCAGTGGTTGGGAAAGGAGTGAGACAGGGTTGTAGCCTATCCCCGATGTTATTCAATCTGTATATTGAGCAAGCAGTAAAGGAAGCAAAAGAAAAATTCGGAGTAGGTATTAAAATTCATGGAGAAGAAGTAAAAACTTTGAGGTTCGCCGATGACATTGTAATTCTGTCAGAGACAGCAAAGGACTTGGAAGAGCAGTTGAACGGAATGGACAGTGTCTTGAAACGAGGATATAAGATGAACATCAACAAAAGCAAAACGAGGATAATGGAATGTAGTCAAATTAAATCGGGTAATGCTGAGGGAATTAGATTAGGAAATGAGACACTTAAAGTAGTAAAGGAGTTTTGCTATTTAGGGAGTAAAATAACTAATGATAGTCGAAGTAGAGAGGATATAAAATGTAGACTGGCAATGGCAAGGAAATCGTTTCTGAAGAAGAGAAATTTGTTAACATCGAGTATAGACTTAAGTGTCAGGAAGTCGTTTCTGAAAGTATTTGTATGGAGTGTAGCCATGTACGGAAGTGAAACATGGACGATAAATAGTTTGGACAAGAAGAGAATAGAAGCTTTCGAAATGTGGTGCTACAGAAGAATGCTGAAGATTAGATGGGTAGATCACATAACTAATGAGGTGTTGAATAGGATTGGGGAGAAGAGATGTTTGTGGCACAACTTGACTAGAAGAAGGGATCGGTTGGTAGGACATGTTTTGAGGCATCAAGGGATCACAAATTTAGCATTGGAGGGCAGCGTGGAGGGTGAAAATCGTAGAGGGAGACCAAGAGATGAATACACTAAGCAGATTCAGAAGGATGTAGGTTGCAGTAGGTACTGGGAGATGAAGAAGCTTCCACAGGATAGAGTAGCATGGAGAGCTGCATCAAACCAGTCTCAGGATTGAAGACCACAACAACAACAACATCGTTTTAATTAACAGGTTGGGTCTCATAACAGGTCTTCAGCCAGAGCCAACGACCCGATCCAGTAGGGAAAGTGAACAAGTAAAAGCATTCTTGTTAAAACCCCTCGACATTTGGCTGACCCTTCTACGGTCCCTTATCATCAATAATTGAAAATAAAACCCCTTCCAGTACGTATGGTACCATGACATACGTTTGAAGGTGCATTTAAGGGCATTTATGGATACTGCCCGTGAAATTTATTGCGAATACAGTTAGTAGCACAGATTAAGGAGTCTTTCGGAATCGAAGTGTCGGTAAACCTCATAAACAGGTACGGAGGCTTCAATTTAAACAAACACTGGGGGTCCGGCACCCAGTTTATTAAGATCTCGCAGGCCGTCAAGGAAACGCTGATAGTGTACGCGTCTTACATACCATCGTTGCGGGCTCCGAAAAACAAAATAGCACCAGTGCCTTTATTGGGTCGTTGGGAATCGAACTCACAGTCATGTACAGTGAAGCGGCAAAGGAACTGGTATAGGCATGCGTATTCAAATACAGAGATATGTAAACAGACAGAATATGGCGCTGCAGTAGGCAACGCCTATGTAAGACGACAAGTGTCTGGTGCAGTTGTTAGATCGGTTACTGCTGCTACAATGGCAGGTTATCGAGATTAAAGTGAGTTTGAACGTGGTGTTTCAGTCGGCGCACGAGCGACGGGACACAGCATCTCCGAGGCAGCGATGAAATGCAGATTTTTCCGTACGACCATTTCACGAGCGTACCACGAATATCAGGAACCCTGTAAAGCATCAAATCTCCGACATCGCTGCGACCAAAAAAGAGCCTGCAAGAGCGGGACGAGTGGTAGAAGCGCAACTGTTCCGCAAATTGCTGCAGATTTCAGCGCTGGGCCATCAACAACTGTCAGCGTGCGAACCATTCAACGAGACATGATCGATATGGGCTTTCGGAGCTGAAGGCCCACTCGTGTACCCGTGATAACTGCACGACACAAAGTTTTACGCCTCTCCTCAGTCCGTCAAGCACGTTGCCTGGTCGGACGAGTCTCGTTTCAAATTGTATCGAGCGGACGTACGTGTGCAGGTTTGGAGACAACCTCACGAATCCGCGGTCCCTGCATTTCAGCAGGGGACTGTTCAAGCTGGTGGAGGCTGTGTAACGGTGTGCGGCGTGTGCAGTTGGAGTGATATGGGATCCCTGATACGTCTAGATACGACTCTGACAAGTGACACGAACGTAAGCATCCTGTCTGATCACCTGCATCCATTCCTGTGCATTGTACATTCCGACAGACTTGTGCAATTCCAGCAGGACAATGCGACACGCCACACGTGCAGAATTGTTACAGAGTGGCTCCAGGAACAGTCCTCTGAGTTTAAGCGCCCCCACTGGCCGCCAAACTCCCCAGACAAGAAAATTATTCAGCATATCTGGGATGCTTTGCAACGTGTTGTTCAGAAGAGATCTCCACCCCCTCGTACTTTTATGGATTTATGGATAGTCCTGCAGTATTCATGGTGTCAATTACGTCCAGAACTATTTCAGGCGTTAGTCGAGTCCAAGGCACGTCGTGCTGCGGCACCTCTGCGTACTCGCGGGCTCCCTACACGATATTAGACAGGTGTACCAGTTTCTTTGGCTCTTCGGTGTATAAACAGTGGCGTGCCAACAACAATCAGTCTGTTTGGGATCGAGGCAAGCAGTACACATAACAGAAAAATCGCAGCAGCTGAAGTAGACGGAGGGGTGGTCGTCGAAATATCGTGCAGGAAATGGAAACGAGAACTCGGAAGAACGTGGACAAGTACACCATTCATCGTGCAAATACTCAGTATGTTGTCACATTTTTCGCTGGGGAAGTGTGCAGTAATCGTAGAACTGTCTCCTACTTCGTAACGAACGAAGGAAATGATCCGTCGAACACGCACATAACTATCTAACTCGTCACGACACGGAGATATCGCGACAGTGAGGGGCGAGCTGTTGTCGGACGCTGAGCGATGATTTCGCGCGGTCGGGTGGGGAGTGAGCGGCCAGTGCGCGGGAGGGGGGGGATAGGGGGGAGGTGGGGGGAGGAGGCGCCCGCGCCCAGTTCCTCGCGGGACTCCACCGTGACGTCACGCCGGATCTTCCTCGGTGTGTCCGCCGCGCGCAGTGTAGCTCTGTCAAGCACTGTGGACGGGGTCCGTGCAGGCGGGCGATGGCGAGACGGCTGAACGAAGAGGATCCGGAAGAAGGTAAGGCCGCTGCGCCGCGATTACTCTCTGCGGCGCCGCCTGCTCAGCTCTTGTTTATGGCGTCGGTGGGAAGTGACAGCTGCGTCTCGAAAACTGCTACGGTTTACGCCAGTGTTTACCGGAACCTCTATCTGGCGAGATAAGCACACGGATTTCAGTGACAGTTGCAGGTTAGGTGTTACTGTCGGTGTCAGTTCGCTCCAAATCTCTCGCCTGGATAGGATATCTTTGATGTTTCAGCCGTAAGCGACAGCACAGTTCTTCAAAACTCGACGCACGTCTGCATCTGCTTCCGTAATCTGTGACTCACTGTGCATTGCGTGAGACAGGATACCCTCTTTATTGTACCACACACGTGCAGGTTTCCTCGCTTTTCACTCGCGGATGGAGCGTGCCAAAGCATCGCTGCTTGTACGTCTGTGGTGTGAGGCGTTATTCGCCCCGGGTCTGTGTGCTCGATCTCTGCTGAGTGGACACGTAGCGGCCTGAGGAACATTCGTAGTTTGTGCTCCGAAAGGCGCGACGGTTCTCGAAGATTGCGCAGCGTCTTCTCGGGAGTTGTACTGCTTCTTTTTTCGGGTGTCTGCCAGCTGATATTTATCAGCATTTATGTTAGATCCCTGGTTAATCTAGACAGTATGTGACCGTTCGCACCCCGTCTGTGTATACGCTTCATGTCCTATGTCAGTGCCACAGGTACGGGGCCCGAAGGTTTAGCAGTACGCAAATGCGGTCATTACGAGTGTTTTCTACGCAATGTCTTTTGTGGACAAACTGCAGTTCTCCAGAGCCACACCAACTAATAGCAGCCTGTTTGTCATGTGCCTTGCCTACAACTTGGGACAAAACAAGCCCTAGCGGAACCCTCCATCTCCTTAATGATATCTACGATACTGTCCCACTACCAGCCAGGTTTGAACTCTCCTTCGGTTTTAAATTGTACAAATAATTGCATACATTCACATAAACATATTTAATTTCTAAATACAAATTTTTCTGCAGTTTCTATTTTCTATTGAATTTCAATATTTTCGTAAAAGTAAAGAAATTCTGAAAAGTGATTTTCTTAAATTCACCGAAAAAAACTTTTAAAAAGTAAACTAAAATATCTGTTGCTAATTATAAAACACAATTACACTTACTACTCAAACGTCAGTCACGAGTTATGTGTTTTATATGTCTCCAAGCGACATCAAGGTCGATAACATAGCAACACAGGAACTTATTTACAAATTTTTTTTTACAAATATTTAATTTACTTTCACTAATTGTTCACTGCAGAAAGATTTACATAAATAACAACTCTATAAAAGAAACCAATAAACTAAAACGTATGTAAATTATGCAAATACAAATCACTCAATTTACTCCAGCGTGTTCTTCTCGAAGCTTCTGGAACCGTGGATGACCTAAGCAGCTTTGTCCGTTAGGAATTCACACACTTTTGAACCGTCAGCTGATGCATTTTATCACAAGTAGCGTCGCTTGTGACGCAGCTGTTCTACACAAAGTTTAGAGGGAAGACGTGTGGGACATGTTCCTGTGATGCAATTAGAGCGCATTAAAAGGCTTTGAAAAAAAAATCTGTGTGAAATCTTACGGGACTTAACTGCTAAGGTCATCAGTCCCTAAGCTTACACACTACTTAACCTAAATTATCCTAAGGACAAACACACACACCCATGCCCGGGGGAGGACTCGAACCAGCCGCACAGTCCACGACTGCAGCGCCCTAGGCCGCTCCGCTAATCCCGCGCGGCCAAAATGCTTTGAAATCGACGTTTATCATGTCTGTACACAACTGTGTTTATGTGGATGATGTGGTGAAAGACAGCACTCTAATAAAAGTTCAAGACTAAAGAAACAATATTGCCTTCCATGCAAGTTATTTAAAGGAGCCACTAGCTACGAATTTTAGCAGGATGATTACAACAAGAGGCAGCGTACTGAGAGTGAATATTTATTATATTTTAATAAAATGTTCTGATTTATGAGCTGGTTGTTTATCCACGACAACAAACTGAGTTTCAGTATTATGCTAGGTCGCTGACATGTAAACTCAGTGCTGGTATTTTCATCACGGAATCGTCTTAAAGTGGACCTGTCAGATATCTCTACACTAGCTCACTCCGAAATATTTATGTGACGTAACTGACACTGCTTTTGATTCGTTAATCCTGTAGTCGAAGTATGCCACTTTTTCAGGTGTGGCGAAGTGCACAAGTTTGCACTTCTCTAGATTAAGAGCTAGTCTTAGCACTTCGCCGATCTTTTCTCGAGATTTGACTAGACGTTTCTTCAGTTTTTAGCAGATACAATGTTATCGTGGGTAACTGCATCATCTACGATAATCCCGAACTGCAACTGACGCTGTTCGCTAAGTCATCAATGTAGGGCGGCCCTTCTATGCTGACACGCGGCATAGCGGGTGTTCTCCAGTGTTGTAGATGACTCTCTAAACGTTCTGCGTCCTGGCCGTGCGGAAGTTTCCAGTCAGGGCGAGAGGAGGCGGGAGGATCTGGATAGGAGGCGTTCGGATAACTCAGGATAAACAGTTCCTCATCCATGCATGTAGTAGTAGTTGTAAATACAGTATAATATTCTACACAGGAGGTTTCTACGTGCCGAACCTAGCTTCCGCTAAAGCAGACTCACCGTTACTTTTAAGCCTAGACAATATTGTAAACGTATGAATTACGAATATAAGCAAAAATTATTTGTTTCGTAACTGTGGCATAAAGTCGTATGGCAATGTAATATTTCACTTCTTCCTGAGTTACACCTTCTTCACAAACTCGATACCACTATTTTTCTTAACACCACCCGCGTATGTTCCAGGATAAACATGTTACCGGCATCGAATGAAACAACAAGTTTACCGTTACCAGTCACTGTTTATTTGTATCCACAACGCTTTTTGAAGGTTTAAACCTCCATCATCAGGCGGAACTTCAAGTTTACAACATGTCGCCTGATTATATAAATGAGTATGAAATTTCAGCTATATAGACTTGACAGAAAAGGATCTGTATTCCACTTGCCATATTTATTCCAACTCGTATATTCAGAAACTCAAACCGAAATCTCCATAATCCTTTAAAACGTATTCCGAAATAATACTGTTATTGTGATGTATATATTTTGTACTTTGAGATAATGTTTCTGTTTTGCTATATGTTCTTTGGACCTAGTAGCTTCCTGAGGCTGTCTTTGTTTGTTGTTGTTGTTGTTCTTGTTGTTGTTTTTGTTGTGGTCTTCAGGCCTGAGACTGGTTTGATGCAGCTCTCCATGCTACTCTATCCTGAGCAAGCCTCTTCATCTCCCTGTAACTACAGCAACCTACATCCTTCTGAATCTGCTTACTGTATTCATCTCTTGGTCTTCCTCTACGATTTTTAACCAACACACTTCCCTCCAACACTAAATTGGTGACCCCTTGATGCCTCAGAACGTGTCCTACCAACCGATCCCTCCTTCTAATCAAGTTGTGCCACAAATTCCTCTTCTTTCCAATTCTGTTCAGTACCTCCTCAGTAGTTACGTCATCTACCGATCTATTGCTCAGCATTCTTCTGTAGCACCACATTTCAAAAGCTTCTATCCTCTTCTTGTCCAAACAGTTGGTCGTCCATGTTTCACTTCCATACATGGCAACACTCCATCCAAATACTTTCAGAAAGGACTTCCTGTCACTTAAATCTATACTCGATGTTAATAAATTTATCTCCTTCAGAAACGCTTCCCTTGCCATAGTCAGTCTACATTTTATATCCTCTCTACTTCCACCATCATCAGTTATTTTGCTCCTCAGAGACCGAAACTCATTTACTGCTTTAAGCGTCTCATTTCCTAATCTAATTCCCTCACTATCACCTGATTTAATTCGACTACACTCCATTATCCTTGTTTTGCTTTTGTTGATGTTCATCTTATACCCTCCTTTCAAGACACTGTCGTCTTTCGCTGTCTCTGACAGAATTACAATGTCATCGGCAAACCTCAAAGGTTTTATTTCTTCTGCATGGATTTTAATTCCTACTCCAAATTTTCTTTCGTTTCCTTTACTGCTTCCTCAGTACACATATTGAATAACATCTGGGATAGGCTACAACCATGTCTCACCCCCTTCTCAATTGCTGCTTCCCTTTCGTGCCCCTCGAGTCTTATAACGGCCATTTTGTTTCTGTGCAAATTTTAAATAGCCTTTCGCTCCCTTATTTTACCCCTGCCACCTCAGAATTTGAAAGATAGTATCCCAGTCAACATTGTCAAAAACTTTCTGTAAGTCCACAAATGACAGAAACGTAGGTTTGTTTACAAAATATAATAGTTTAAATGCGACAGAGAAAGGAGCCTGTGACCACTGGAGGTATTCCATTCGATTTGTTTTATTTTTCACCGTTAGATATACCATGTTCTAAATAGTGTTTCATTTCTCTACAAGACAATGCTGTAAATTATCTCAAAATCGTATCAGAGCACGCTCATATGTCAGACTAACAATGTAAATCCACCTGATGATGGAGGTTGAAGCCTCTACGGAGATGCTCAGACAGCGCTGCAAGAGAGGCGTTCTGCATCATGGTGTGGTGTACTGTCAAAGTTCCGAGGGCGCACGTTCCTAGAAGAGCCAGCCAATATGTCGGTTCCTCCTTAGTATATCTCGCAGAAAGACCACGAAGATAAAATTAGAAATATTCGAGCCCAAACAGTGGCTTAGGAGCAATTCTCCTTCCCACGAATCGCGCGTGACTAGAACAGGAAAACGGAGAAGTTACGCAGGTAAACAAAGCACACTGCGCCACACACCGTAAGGTGACTTACGGACTGTAGATGTAGATATGTGTCTGTGAGTTCAGATTTTCATCATATACACATCCGAAAATTTGGAGCACAACTAACAGAGTGGTGTTCATGCGATACACTCATTATGATTCTTCAGCTGCTCCTGGGGTAGTGGCTTGGCTCTGAGCACTATGGGACTCAACTTCTGAGGTCATTAGTCCCCTAGAACTTAGAACTACTTAAACCTAACTAACCTAAGGACATCACACACGTCCACGCCCGAGGCAGGATTCGAACCTGCGACCGTAGCGGTCTCGCGGTTCCAGACTGCAGCGCCTAGAAGCACACGGCCATATGGGCCGGCCCTGGGGTAGTCCATGTCGAAACAATCCATGGGTGAAAGGCCAGATGCCAGTGCCCAATGGACAAAAAGTATTTCGGCAAGCGATGACCTTGCCATAACCTGATGATGGCAACGCGGTGGCTTGTCGAAACACACTGACGTGACAAAATCGCGGGGCACCGCCTAATACCGTGGCCGACCTCCTTGTGCCAGGAGTAGCACAGGAACTCGACGTGGCATGGACTTCAACAAGTGGTTGGAAGTTCCCTGCAGGAACAGTCAGCCATGCTGCCTCTGTAGCCGTCCATAATTGCGAAATTGTTGCCGGTGCAGGATTTTGTGCACGAACTGTCCTCTAGATCACGTCCCATAAATGTTCGGTGGGATTCGAATTGGGCGATCTTGGTGGTCAAACCGTTCGCACGAACTGTCCAGAATGTTTCTCAAACCAATCGTGAACAGTTGTGTCCTGGTGTCATGGTGCAATGTCGTCCGTAAGAATTCCTCCACGAACGGCTGCAGACGGTCTCCAAGTAGCCGAACACAACCTTTTCCAGTCAATGATGGGTTCAGTTGGACCAGAGGACCCACTCCGTTCTATGTAAACACAGGCCACATCATTACGGAGCCACCGCCAGCTTGCACAGTGCCTTGTTCACAGCTTGCGCCCATAGCTTCATGGGTTCTGTGCCTCGCTCAGACACTACCATCAGCTTTTACCAACTGAAATTGGGACTCACCTGACCAGGCCACGTTTTCCAGTCGTCCAGAGTCCCACCGATAAGGCCAGCAGCCCAGCAGAGGAGCTCCAGGCGATGTCGTGCTGTTGGCGAAGGGACTCGCGTCGGTCGTCTGCTGCCAAAAAAAAAAAAAAAAAAAAAAAAAAAAAGTTCAAATGTGTGTGAAATCTTATGGGACTTAACTGCTAAGGTCATCAGTCCCTAAGCTTACTCACTACTTAACCTAAATTATCCTAAGGACAAACACACCCACCCATGCCCGAGGGAGGGCTCGAACCTCCGCCGGGACCAGCCGCACAGTCCACGACTGTAGCGCCCCAGACTGCTCGGCTAATCCCGCGCGGCCCTGCCACAGCCCACTAACGTCAAATTTCGCCGCACTGTCCTGACAGATACGTTCGTCGTGCGTCCCGCACTGATTTCTGCGGTTATTCCCCGCAGTATTGCTTGTCTGTTAGCACTGACAAGTCTATGAAAAACGCCGCTGCTCTCGGTCGCTAACTGAAGGTCGTTGGGCTCTGCGTTATCCATAGTGAGAGGTAATGCCTGAAATGTGGTATTCTCGACACACTCCTGACTCTGTAGATCTCGGAATACTGATTCCCGTAACGATTTCCGAAATGAAATGTCCCATGCATATACAGGGTGTTTCAAAAATGACCGGTATATTTGAAACGGCAATAAAAACTAAACGAGCAGCGATAGAAATACACCGTTTGTTGCAATATGCTTGGGACAACAGTACATTTTCAGGCGGACAAACTTTCGAAATTACAGTAGTTACAATTTTCAACAACAGATGGCGCTGCAAGTGATGTGAAAGATATAGAAGACAACGCAGTCTGTGGGTGCGCCATTCCGTACGTCGTCTTTCTGCTGTAAGCGTGTGCTGTTCACAACGTGCAAGTGTGCTGTGGACAACATGGTTTATTCCTTAGAACAGAGGATTTTTCTGGTGTTGGAATTCCACCGCCTAGAACACAGTGTTGTTGCAACAAGACGAAGTTTTCAACGGAGGTTTAATGTAACCAAAGGACGGAAAAGCGATACAATAAAGGATCTGTTTGCCAAATTTCAACGGACTGTGAACGTGACGGATGAACGTGCTGGAAAGGTAGGGCGACCGCGTACAGCAACCACAGAGGGCAACGCGCAGCTAGTGCAGCAGGTGATCCGACAGCGGCCTCGGGTTTCCGTTCGCCGTGTTGCAGCTGCGGTCCAAATGACGCCAACGTCCACGTATCGTCTCATGCGCCAGAGTTTACACCTGTATCCATACAAAATTCAAACGCGGCAACCCCTCAGCGCCGCTACCATTGCTGCACGAGAGACATTCGCTAACGATATAGTGCACAGGATTGATGACGGCGATATGCATGTGGGCAGCATTTGGTTTACTGACGAAGCTTATTTTTACCTGGACGGCTTCGTCAATAAACAGAACTGGCGCATATGGGGAACCGAAAAGCCCCATGTTGCAGTCCCATCGTCCCTGCATCCTCAAAAAGTACTGGTCTGGGCCGCCATTTCTTCCAAAGGAATCATTGGCCCATTTTTCAGATCCGAAACGATTACTGCATCACGCTATCTGGACATTCTTCGTGAATTTGTGGCGGTACAAACTGCCTTAGACGACACTGCGAACACCTCGTGGTTTATGCAAGATGGTGCCCGGCCACATCGCACGGCCGACGTCTTTAATTTCCTGAATGAATATTTCGATGATCGTGTGATTGCTTTGGGCTATCCGAAACATACAGGAGGCGGCGTGGATTGGCCTCCCTATTCGCCAGACATGAACCCCTGTGACTTCTTTCTGTGGGGACACTTGAAAGACCAGGTGTACCGCCAGAATCCAGAAACAATTGAACAGCTGAAGCAGTACATCTCATCTGCATGTGAAGCCATTCCGCCAGACACGTTGTCAAAGGTTTCGGGTAATTTCATTCAGAGACTACGCCATATTATTGCTACGCATGGTGGATATGTGGAAAATATCGTACTATAGAGTTTCCCAGACCGCAGCGCCATCTGTTGTTGAAAATTGTAACTACTGTAATTTCGAAAGTTTGTCTGCCTGAAAATGTACTGTTGTCCCAAGCATATTGCAACAAACGGTGTATTTCTATCGCTGCTCGTTTAGTTCGTATTGCCGTTTCAAATATACCGGTCATTTTTGAAACACCCTGTAACTGCAAGTACCATTCCGCTTTCTGTTAGTTCCCCTAGTGCGGCCATAATTACACCGGCAACCTTTTCACCTGAATCACCTGGCTACAAATGACAGCTCCTCCAGTGCACCGCCCTTTCATACCTTGTGTACGCGATCCTGCCGTCACCTGTATGTGTGCATATCACTATCGCACGACTTTTGTAACCTCAGTGTATTCTGCCCGTTGGACACTGACATCTGGCCGCCATGATACAGTAAACGTTGATGTTATTCTGTTTCTACTGTTCCTGAATTACTGTCTCTTTCTGAAATCAAGGGACATTTCATTTTATGGAAGCCACGCATTAATTCTTTGAAAAATATCGGAATATCGTTGCCTAGAGTAGGGGAGGGGCAATGGTACGGGTTCGTATCCGATCCGGCACCGCTTTACATGACCAGGAAGTGTTTTTACCAGCTTGGAACGATGATACAATTCATGAAGACAAACTAACCTATTAAGAATGCGGGATGGAAACTGCTGATTCTCGCTGTAGGGAACTAAATAGCAAAGTGGTGGGTGGTAGTGAAATAACGCTAGCCCTCAAAATTTGGAGTACTTCGTACATTACTCAAAATAATGGCCCAACATTTGAACCTCACTTATTTCATCAACAAGAACATATTTTGAGGCAGTGCTATCGTGCTAGGGGAAATATTTTTGACATTTTTGGCGATAATTTTGCAGCCCACACTGTCCTACTTCGGTGGCCAGTTGCCAGAGATCTACGATCTACAGGGACACAAATAGTCGAGCGTTTTCGAAGCATGGCTTCTTATAGCAAGTAGAACGGTACCCTAATCAGTTTTCTAATTCCGTGTCAGTCTTTTTGTGTTGAAAATGGTAACGCACTCACATCATCCCTCCAAATTCCGCGTCTTATAAAGCAACTAGTCTCTCTGCGTTGTTCACGCGTTTTTCACGCAAGTGAGAGCGACTATTCGCCGAGCTTCTTGTGCCGTACCTGTCACACACCTCCTGCATCAAGCAACGCTACGAGTAGCCGAGTGTAGGGAGACAGCTGATTCTCATTAAAGCCTAAGCTCGCTGATTACTTGTACTTACTATACACATAGTGTATTACCATATCTTATGGTAAAAGGTGGAAAACGTACTGTAAACGTATGTAAACAGAATTTCGTATTGTTGTAATGCTTTACTGTTAGCCTATTATATGACAATCTAATGACCTAGTGTAGGTGTAGCAGGGCTGCAAACTTTCATCTCGATTATGTTTGTGTGATAGAAGGAAAAAGCTTTAACTATGATGTATTTCATCCAAAGGGTGTGCAACTGCATACATATAATGTGGGATGATTGCATTGTGGCAAAACATGTTTGAAAATATCTTCAAATAGGTTCTCAAACTGTTTTTCTAATCGCGCCACTGTTTGACCTAATGAAAAGTCATCGCAAACACCTCCGTCTCTTCGATATTTTACAAGCTTTATTCACGTCGCATGTTTGCAAATGTGCCTTTGTTGTACACAAACTGTAATCGATATTGACAAAACTTCATGTTTCCCATATTAACCTGGAACTTCTGTGCATTTATCGAACAGATGACAGAGCAGTATTAAACATCTTCTGTGCATCGTGTCTTGCAGCCAGCAAGAGTCTGAAGTGACATCTTGGGAAACATCATATACGTGCGGCAAAATTTAACTTATCACTTCGACATGTTTCTGGATAAACCCCTAAACCTGTAATCAACAGTCAGAGCTATCACAGGATGTAAACAAGTTCGTGAGAACCACTCTTCGTAAATTACAACTGCTGTAAATAAAAGTAATCGAGTTCTAAGCATTTGTAAGAAATCTGGAGAATTGGCAGTGTTTACGTATGGACTTCATGGATGCTGTTCTGGTACTGCGAACGGCTGAAAGCAAGGGGAAACTACAGCCGTAATTTTTCCCGAGGACATGCAGCTTTACTGTATGGTTAAATGATGATGGCGTCCTCTTGGGTAAAATATTCCGGAGGTAAAATAGTCCCCCATTCGGATCTCCGGGCGGCGACTACTCAAGAGGACGTCGTTATCAGGAAAAAGAAAACTGGCGCTCTACGGATCGGAGCGTGGAATGGCAGATCCCTTAATCGGGCAGGTAGGTTAGAAAATTTAAAAAGGGAAATGGATAGGTTAAAGTTAGATATAGTGGGAATTAGAGAGGTTCGGTGGCAGGGGGAACAAGACTTTTAGTCAGGTGAATACAGGGTTATAAATACAAAATCAAATAGGGGTAATGCAGGAGTAGGTTTAATAATGAATAAAAAAATAGGAGTGCGGGTAAGCTACTACAAACAGCATAGTGAACGCATTATTGTGGCCAAGATAGACACGAAGCCCATGCCTACCACAGTAGTACAAGTTTATATGCCAACTAGCTCTGCAGATGACGAAGAAATTGATGAAATGTATGATGAGATACAAGAAATTATTCAGGTAGTGAAGGGAGACGAAAATTTAATAGTCATAGGTGACTGGAATTCGACAGTAGGAAAAGGGAGAGAGGGAAACATAGTAGGTGAATATGGCTTGGGGCTAAGAAATGAAAGAGGAAGCCGCCTGGTAGAATTCTGCGCAGAGCATAACTTAATCATAGCTAACACTTGGTTTAAGAATCATGAAAGAAGGTTGTATACATGGAAGAACCCTGGAGATACTAGTAGGTATCAGATAGATTATATAATGGTAAGACAGAGATTTAGGAACCAGGTTTTAAATTGTATGACATTTCCAGGGGCAGATGTTGATTCTGACCACAATCTATTGGTTATTAACTGTAGATTAAAACTGAAGAAACTGCAAAAAGGTGGGAATTCAAGGAGATGGGACCTGGATAAAATGACTAAACCAGAGGTTGTACAGAGTATCAGGGAGAGCATAAGGGAACAACTGACAGGAATGGGGGAAAGAAATACAGTAGAAGAAGAATGGGTAGCTTTGAGGGATGAAATAGTGAAGGCAGCAGAGGATCAAGTAGGTAAAAAGACGAGGGCTAGTAGAAAACCTTCGGTAACAGAAGAAATATTGAATTTAATTGATGATAGGAGAAAATATAAAAATGCAGTAAATGAAGCAGGCAAAAAGGAATACAAACGTCTCAAAAATGAGATCGACAGGAAGTGCAAAATGGCTAAGCAGGGTTGGCTAGAGGGCAAATGTAAGGATGTAGAGGCTTATCTCACTAGGGGTAAGATACATACTGCCTACAGGAAAATTAAAGAGACCTTTGGAGAAAGGAGAACCACTTGCATGAATATCAAGAGCTTTGATGGAAACCCAGTTCTAAGCAAAGAAGGGAAAGCAGAAAGGTGGAAGGAATATATAGAGGGTCTATACAAGGGTGATGTACTTGAGGACGATATTATGGAAATGGAAGAGGATGTAGATGAAGATGAAATTGTAGATATGATATTGTGTGAAGAGTTTGACAGAGCACAGAAAGACCTGAGTCGAAACAAGGCCCCCGGAGTAGACAACATTCCATTAGAACTACTGACAACCTTGGGAGAGCCAGACCTGACAAAACTCTACCATCTGGTGAGCAAGATGTATGAGACAGGCAAATACCCTCAGACTTCAAAAAGAATATAATAAATAATTCCAATCCTAAAGAATGCAGGTGTTGACAGATGTGAAAATTACCGAACTATCAGTTTAATAAGTCACAGCTGCAAAATACTAACGCGAATTCTTTACAGACGAATGGAAAAACTGATAGAAGCCGACCTCGGGGAAGATCAGTTTGGATTCCGTAGAAATGTTGGAACACGTGAGGCAATACTGACCCTACGACTTATCTTAGAAGAAAGATTAAGGAAAGGCAAACCTACGTTTCTAGCATTTGTAGACTTAGAGAAAGCTTTTGACAATGTTGATTGGAATGCTCTCTTTCAAATTCTGAAGGTGGCAGGGGTAAAATACAGAGAGCGAAAGGCTATTTACAATTTGTAGAGAAACCAGATGGCAGTGATAAAGAGTCGAGGGACACGAAAGGGAAGCAGTGGTTGGGAATGGAGTGTTCAAATGTGTTCAAATGTGTGTGAAATCTTATGGGACTTAACTGCTAAGGTCATCAGTCCCTAAGCTTACACACTACTCAACCTAAATTATCCTAAGGAGAAACACACACACCCATGCCCGAGGGAGGACTCGAACCTCTGCCGGGACCAGCCGCACAGTCTATGACTGCAGCGCCTTAGTGGGAAGGGAGTGAGACAGGGTTGTAGCCTATCCCCGTTGTTATTCAATCTGTAAATTGAGCAAGCAATAAAGGAAACAAAAGAAAAATTTGGAGTAGGTATTAAAATCCAGGGAGAAGAAATAAAAACTTTGAGGTTCGCCGATGACATTGTAATACTGTCAGAGACAGCAAAGGACTTGGAAGAGCAGTTGAACGGAATGGACAGTGTCTTGAAAGGAGGATACAGGATGAACATCAACAAAAGCAAAACGAGGATAATGCAATGTAGTCGAATTAAGTCGGGTGATGCTTCGGGAATTAGATTAGGAAATGAGACACTTAAAGCAGTAAAGGAGTTTTGCTATGTGGGGAGCAAAATAACTGATGATGGCCGAAGTAGAGAGGATATAAAATGTAGACTGGCAATGGCAAGAAAAGCGTTTATGAAGAAGAGAAATTTGTTAACATCGAGTATAGATTTAAGTGTCAGGAAATCGTTTCTAAAAGTATTTGTATGGAGTGCAGCCATGTATGGAAGTGAAACATGGACGACAAACAGTTTAGACAAGAAGATAATAGAAGCTTTCGAAATGTGGTGCTACAGAAGAATGCAGAAGATTAGATGGGTAGATCACATAACTAATGAGGAGGTATTGAATAGGATTGGGGAGAAGAGGAGCTTGTGGCACAACTTGACTAGAAGAAGGGATCGGTTGGTAGGACATGTTCTGAGACATGAAGGGATTACCAATTTAGTATTGGAGGGCAGCGTGGAGGGTAAAAATCGTAGAGGGAGACCAAGCTATAAATACACTAAGCAGATTCAGAAGGATGTAGACTGCAGTAGGTACTGGGAGATGAAGAAGCTTGCACAGGATAGAGTAGCATGGAGAGCTGCATCAAACCAGTCTCAGGACTGAAGACCAGAACAACAACAACATCATGGTGTAACTACATCTTTACAATAGTGCGCTGAAGACGAAAGGAGAAGAACGTGTACGACTAGTCAGTATTAACAGTGTGTAACCTCGACTCACACCATTCCATTTAGCACGTATATTAACAGCGCACTATAGTTCAATAATTCGTACCACACAACTGCAGTTATTAGGTATTGGCTAGACGTACGCATCATAGACTATACATCAACTTCCATTAGTTTCAGGATGCGACAGTCAATATTTGTACCGTGTCGCCTGTACGGTGTTAATTCTACAAATTTCACCGAAATGTTTTAACCCTCTATTTGAGGTTTTTATCCTTCTTTTTTTTTTTAACCTAGGGTGCAATGTATTAAGAGTAGTTTTCATGAACGCTTTCATACTTTGACGGGTCTAACTGCCGGTATCATTTTAAATGCGAACATTTCAGTTTAGATTTTACAGCGACTGTTATTGATATCGAAAGAAGCAACAAGTTTACTCCTACCAGTCACTGTTCACTTACATCCACAACACGTTTCGAATGTTTAACCCTCCATCATCAGGTGGATTTACGCTGTTAATATGACGAGGGGCAACAGCCTTTTCAGTAGTTGCAGGAGCAACAGTCTGAATGATTGACTGATCTGGCCTCCTAACATTAACCGAAACGACGTTGCTGTTAATCATTATTAAACATACTGCTGCATTACCCATATTTGATTTTGTATTTATAACCCTGTATCCATCTGACCGGAAGTGCTGTTCCTCCTGTCACTGAACTACACTAATTCCCACTATATCTAACATCAACCTATCCATTTCCCTTATTATACTTCCTAACCTACCTGCCCGATTAAGGGATCTGACATTCCACGCTCCGATCCGTAGAACGCCAGTTTTGTTTCTCCCGATAACGACGTCCTTTTGAGTATTCCCCGCCCGGAGATCCGAATGGGGAACTGTTATACCTCCGGAATATTTTACCTAAGAGAACGCCATCATCATTTAACCATACAGTAGATCGCCTTAATTTTGGTGTAACCATGACCTGATGGATAAGTGCCAATCGGATTTAGCTGATAAGGAGCCGTTTCTAATCAGAATTACGTGTCGTCAACAATGTTCAGCTTAATGACAAAGGATTTTTGCAATAACTAGTGCCAGGATGTTTTAGATTGTTTCACTGATATATTCTGTTTAGACACAATATAAGACAGACACTACTTTCATCTCACACTTCTAATTACGGTTAATCTCGTCACAAGTCAGTATTTTTGGTATTACGTCACATGTTGTAACAATGGTCAGCACACCCAATCCTCATTGCAATCCAGTGTGTTTCTAGCGCGGTTGACGCGAAGACGAATATCCGGCACACTGTAAACATTTAAAACTCTTGTCAGAAATATCATTTGTCCTAGACTCGACTAACTGACGCTTAATTCACTTAGCGCTAGCGGCGCTTGACAGTCAATTTGTCCTACCATCGACCCGTGTGTTTATCGTTAGGTAAGGGATCGCGGAACCCTTACAAAGGATGACAGCTGTAATGTCCCTGTGCGCGCTGTTATTAGCCTGACCTAATGTTTATAGCAACGAACCCCAAGTTGCATACAACATAATACCATGTTAGCATTTACAATAATTTCACTTCTCTTCTTGAGTTTTAAATTAATTTAGTTGCACTAGCAAAGACTTATTTGCTCTCACAGCAACGATAGCCTAACATCTTTACCAGTGGAACGTCTTTAAAAATATTGTTCATGTTACTCATGTAAAGCTGGACGACGCTGTGTAAATCGTTATCGTGTGTGCTGCCATTAAAACAGCAAATGGTGTAGTATAAAGAGTTCTCCAGTGAACTGAATCGAATTCACATAGTGCATGTCCAGAAATTGGTTAATTTTAAACTTCTTAACAAAGCCACACGGCAATTTCGTCACACAGAACAGTACAGCAGGTACGTTTTCACCAAATTTCAAATTTTATTAATTTTAAAACCTTTTCACGAACGCTTCGATAGGTATCAAGAAGAACTAAATCTCTAAAAAATTTCACCAAATTACTAACGAAAACGTTTGTATATCCTAGTGCAACGAATCAATAATGATTACAAAACGAGACCCAAGGAAAAAAGCGAGAAAACCCGTAACAACAGTCTGAAAGTGGATTTGTAAGGAATTAGAAACCGGTCATTGTTTGATTCAGGTAAACGTTTTTACACCATACTTGTCGCTGGTAGCTTTTCAGTTATAAACAACGTGGTATTACAGCGACAGTTCTCGAAAAGTCAATTGTCGACAAAGTAGCGTTTGTCTAGTCTTCACAGTCTTTACGGGATCGATGTGTGTGTGTGTGTGTGTGTGTGTGTGTGTGTGTGTGTGACCGGCCGGTGTGGCCGTGCGGTTCTAGGCGCTTCAGTCTGGAACCGCGTGACCGCTACGGTCGCAGGTTCGAAGCCTGCCTCGGGCATGGATGTGTGTGATGTCCTTAGGTTAGTTAGGTTTAAGTAGTTCTAAGTTCTAGGGGACTGATGACCACAGATGTTAAGTCCCATAGTGCTCAGCGCCATTTGAACCATTTATGTGCGTGTGTGAGTGTGTGTGTGTGTGTGTGTGTGTGTGTGTGTGTGTGTGCGCGAGCGGGGAGGGGGGGGACTGTACTTTAGTACAGTGTATCTGTCTATTCCTTATATTTTTTCACCGTCTGCTACTTCTACATGTTCCAATCACACTTCATCCAAGATAACATGTTGCGTACTCCCTACCAAGAAATCCTCAATCCTGTCACAAATTTCCTCTGATGCCCTGCAAGATCGTAGTTTCGTTAATAATCGTTAGTGTAGTGCCGAGTGAGACGCATTTCAGAACACGACTGTGTGTGTCTGAATGTGGCATCTGACGGCACCAAACAGTAGATGATTAGCACGTTTTATCTACGAACAATGAGCTCTTCTAATATTTCTCCTTTACCAGCGAGGTATATAATGAAACAAGTACGTTTAATCACATGGACCAACCATCCCATTGGATATCTTCTCCTCTATCTGCTGGTGTCAACATTAACGTTGTACTGTAGGGAAGCAGCCTACTCACGCTGTAGTAAATTCATATCAGTCTTTCCATTGTGTGCCAGCCAGTCTGCTGTAACTAGCTCTGACGTCATAAATGTTGCGCAATACTTTAAAAATCAAGCAAATAACCTAAAACTTTTCTAGCATGTCAGGTGTAATACTAAATTAATATGTGTTAAATATCAGTTCGATAACTTAAGCCATTTTCGAAATTTGGACGTTTTTCTGTAAAAATCATTGGCGCAACAGAAAAGAGCTAGAGACTTCAAAATTTATATTTAGATTCATTTTTCATAATGATTTAATAAAAACAGTACTTTGGATTTCACAAATTAAGATTTTAGTGGAAATTCATGATTTTCTGGTTTTCGTCTCAAAACTTAAGGAAGCAAGATAGATTAAGTAGGTTAATAAATAAGGCTAGGATGTTTAGATTTAAATAGGTTGGAGATCCGCTATAACTATAAAGATGTGAAAAGTTTCATTTGAATACCTATAAAATTATAGCGATAGCGTATCTCCAAAGGGCCAGTTCAGAGCTCGTCTAATGCGTGCAGTGTAATTAAATTAATTCTCTCGCCCAAAATGTTTAACTTAGCCACGTCAAAATTTTATTATCAATACTTACCTACGTGCTGAATGCACATTTAAATTAAGAGCTTCATCGGCCATCAGCAAGAGAAGCTATGATTTATTCGGTAACTTGAAGTGGTGCGTTACTAGCCCAGCGGCTAGTCGGGAGAGCCGATTTGATCAGGCGTTCCCTTAGCCGTCCGCACCGCGGCTTTATATATAAGAACGCTGCGCGAGGAAGGAAGGCCCCAGTTCTCTCCAGACGCTGAATAACACGCCATCTGTGTCGGGAGTCGCGTCGCGTCGGTATCACTGCTACAAACAGCCTCGGATGCCGTATTAAGTTACTCGAGATACGCGTAACCATAAAATCATTTTCAAGTGAAGTGTTAATTCTGGGATGATTTTCATTATCTAGCTTCAGTTTGCGTATTGTCGTATTTTCACTTGCCGTCGCGGGACAGACACTCTACTAATTATTTAGCGTGGCGTTTGATTAATCATCAAATTATGGCGAGCATTCATTTTAACATTTAATTCGGACATTTATAGTTGCATCAGCGCATTAGACTCTGAACTGCTCTGTTAGTTAGGTTGTATGGATACTTGTGTTTTTTATCTGTGACTTTCAGAATATACTCAACTATTTTAGAAAATCGTTTTTGATTATAAATCCCGGACAATCTCCTATTTCCTCAGAGCTATAAGCTGCAGCTATAATTGTATTCTTAGATGAAGTGGGCACTAGGAATTCTAATTACACTTTCTGGTTGCTAAGGTGTAATTAGAGAGCCAGTGTTGAGAACGGCGAAAGACAGCATAAATATCATACTAAATAATAGGAACTGATTTTACATACATTCAAACTTTTATGCAACAACAATATTTTCTCAATAACTCGTCGCCCCACAGTACCTCGCATCGTTTGCTAATTAAAGACAATGAAAGGGCTTCTCTAGCTTTTATGTCTCTAGAGCTCAGTAAAAACTCGTAAATGTATACAAGTAAAAATACTTAGATCCAACTAAACACTACATCCAGTGTATCTTGACGGGCTCCTGTTTGTTCTACTGTTACGTTGTGTTGATTAGTCATTAAACGCCAATTACAAACAAAAGGCAGCTTGCGGCTGAAAAAAAATGTGTAAGAACATTTTAGTTATCTTTCTCGCAGATCGTTTTAATTACTATGGCAAGGCATTTAAACCATTAGGTAATAGCGCCGCTATCAGGATGCAAATCGTGTTTGCTTTAAATATTCGCCTTAGCGGTACTCAGCGTTGGTTGCTTTTGAGACTGGACGTCGTGAGTTGACGTTAGTCAAGAATACCTCTGGGGCAACAAAGACGTCATTATCAACACGTAACTGAGTTTGAACGAGGTCGTGTGATAGGGCGGCGAGAAACTGCACAAAGACTTGTCAGGAATGTAGCCACTGTACATGGCGGCCGGCAGCGGTGGTTGTAGGAACGTACGGTTTGAAGAAGACCGAGCTCGTAACGGCCACGTGGCATAACCGAGAGTGAAGATCATGGTGTCCGGCGTATGGCTCTGGCGTATCGTTCTCCATCTGCAGTAGTATTTGGCATCAAGTGACACAACGAACTGTTACAAATCTGTTATTTCAAGGGTGCGTCCGAGACAGACGGTCCGTAGCGTGCATTCCATTGTCCCCAAATTACCACCATTTGCGACTTCAGTGGTGTGGAGCGAGAGCTAATTGAAGGGTAGGGAGGAGGTCTGTTGTGTTTTCTGAGGGAACCTGGTTATGCCTCTGTGCCAGTGATGGCCGCGTGTTGGTTAGAAGGAGAGCTGTTGAGGGTCTGCAACCAACCTGCCTGCGTGTTAGACTCACGGCGCCTACACGTGAAATTACGGTCTGAAGTGCGATTTTGTCTGACACCAGTGGCGGTCTCGAGGTTATCCCACCCATACTGACTGCAAATTTGTACGCCAGTCTGATGATTCGACGTTTTGTGTTGCCATTCTTGAACAGCACTCCAGGGGGTGTTTTCCAACAGGATAACGTTTGTGTTTCCTCTTGGCCGCTACCTTGAACTTCCAGCGTCGGAGGGTGGTACGGGACTTCTCACCGCCACACTTTCAATGTGCACTCCAATGATGTCATTGCACGGATGCCATTGTCCAATAGAAACATTTTAACCTTACACCAGGACAGAAAGACTGCCATCCGCCGGTGACGCTGTACCACAACCTACTACAAAAAAAGAGGAAAAAAAGCACATTAGAAAAAATAGTATCACGGAATCTGAATCGTCCTAAACTTTGTAATCCTGCCCGTTAGCGCATTGTAACTACGCGAAACACTGTTGTTAGTGCTACTATGTTCATGGATCCATTTGGTGGAGACGCCTCTCTGGTGCCCCGTGTATCAGTTATTCCAGCAATTGTTGTTGTTGTTGTCTTCAGTCCTGAGACTGGTCTGATGCAGCTCTCCATGCTACTCTATCCTGTGCAAGCTTCCTACTGCAACCTACATCCTTATGAATCTGCTTAGTGTATTCATCTCTTGGTCTCCCTCTACAATTTTTACCCTCCACGCTGCCCTCCAATGGTAAATCGCTTGATGCCTCAGAACATGTCCTACCAACCGATCGCTTCTCCTAGTCAAGTTGTGCCACAAACTCCTCTTCTCCCCAATCCTATTCAATACCTCATCATTAGTTATGTGGTCTACCCATCTAATCTTCAGCATTTTCCTGTAGCACCACATTTCGAAAGCTTCTATTCTCTTCTTGTCCAAACTATTTATCGTCCACGTTTCATTTCCATACATGGCTACTCTTCATACAAATACTTTCAGAAACGACATCCTGACATTTAAATCTCTACTCGATGTTAACAATTTTTCTCTTCTTCAGAAACGCTTTCCTTGCCATTGCCAGTCTACATTTTATATCCTCTCTACTTCGACCATCGTCAGTTATTTTGCTCCCCAAATAGCAAAACTCCTTTATTACTTTAAGTGTCTCATTTCGTAATCTAATTCTCTGAGCATCACCCAACTTAATTCGACTAGATTCCATTATCCTCGTTTTGCTTTTGTTGATGTTCATCTTATATCCTCCTTTCAAGACACTGTCCATTCCGTTCACCTGCTCTTCCAAGTACTTTGCTGTCTCTGGGAGAATTACAATCTCATCGGCGTACCTCAAAGTTTTTATTTCTTCTCCGTGGATTTTAATATCTACTCCGAATTTTTCTTTTGTTTCCTTTACTGCTTGTTCAATATACAGACTGAATAGCATCGGGGAGAGGCTACAACCCTGTCTCACTCCCTTCCCAGCCACTGCTTCCCTTTCATGTCCCTCCAGCCGATTAACGCACTCAATTTAAGCGACTTGAATGCCATCAAGGTTTTGTTTGCAACAACAACTAACTACGCTCATGTTCAAAGAGGGGGCGGGGAAGAGAGAAGGGGAGGAAGAGGTGGGGAGAGAGAGGAAGGAGGAGAAGGAAATGGACAGGGGCGGGGGGGGGGGGGGGGGCAGAACGAGATTAGGTCGAACATCGAGTCCCATTACATATTCAGCAGTTGCGAAGCATTACCGGGTTTGCTGGTTTCTTGCAGTAATAACATTATCGTAGAACCTGCTTCACTGAGCAAGGCAGCATGCGCCGTCTAAAAGTGACCAGACAACGATTGCAAAATATTTCGAACAACGGCTTTTGCGTGCGAACGATAAACGGAAAGCTAGGATGCGCTCCGTCGTTTCGAGCACGGTTAGGACGCGATGTTCCGCAGCCTACAGTTGATTCCAAAGAGCATGATGTTCACAGCTGCGATAGAGGTGGCGCAAGCACTCCCTCACATCAACATGCTCTCACCTCGGTACCGTACAGCCAGGCAGTAACGACAGATGTGTACACGCCGCCTACCTTACTGCCGCACACTGACGTCGGAAGCCGACCACCAGCTCTCCCTGCCACCGTGGGCAGTCAGGCCGTGTCCCGGTTGACTTTGGCCAGCACTCCCGGCACAGTTTACGTCCTCCTTCCTCGTACCAGCGTCGTCGCAAAGGTTACCGTTCGCTGAGCTGTCCAACTTTTCCGGCTCCACGCTTTTGCTTCATACTGCGTGGCGTTGGGCGATGTCGAGGAAATCAGAGAGGCGACCTTGATAGCGCGCTCTGGTAGACGCGATAAACCGAGTCGTCGATAGTCCCGGCTAAAGGAAGTTGCAAACTTCTGGTACCGAAGGTTATATCCTTGAGAAGTACACGCCGGCCGCGGTGACCGAGCGGTTCTAGGCGCTTCAGTCCGGAACCGCTCGACTGCTACGGTGGCAGGTTCGAATCCTGCCTCGGGCGTGGATGTGTGTGATGTCTTTAGGTTAGTTAGGGGAGTGATGGCCTCAGATGTTAAGTCCCATATTGGTCAGAGTCTTTTTTTTTGTGTGTGTGTGGGGGGAGGGGGGGGGGGGAAGTACACGTAAATAACTTACTTCAAACTTCTGTGTGCACCGTGAGTAGTCAAAAACAGAAGGGTGGTCGACGATTTGGTCTCTGCAGGTTTAACGTCCCTGATATTCGATTTGGCCTAAACAGTTATGGGGCTAATTGCTGTTTTTCATACTTACATCACGATATTTTATCCTAGTCTCATGGACAAAACCTGGATAAGGAACACAAAAATGACTTAAAACATCGGCTTAACCACTACTCCACTCCATCTACAGGCCACAAGTGGCCCATCGGGAACATCCGACCGCCGCGTCATCCTCATTGGAGGACGCGGATAGGAGCGGCGTGGGGTCAGCACACCGCACTCCCAGCCGTTATGATTCTTGACCGAAGCCGCTACTATTCGGTCGAGTAGCTCCTCAATTGGCGTCACGAGGCTGACTGCACCCAGAAAATGGCAACAGCGCATGGCGGCCTAGATGGTCACCCATCCAAGTGCCGGCCACGTCCGACAGCGCTTAACTTCGGTGATCTCACGGGAACCGGGGTATCCACTGCGGCAAGGCCGTTGCCTTAAAACAGTGGCTTAAAGTGCTAAAAAATGAGGAGACACGTGTGACCGCCACAGCAGCCATTCAATGTACAGGGGAAAGGCAAAGTAATGTCAACGTCTATACTTACTTGGGAATGGTTTATTAATAAGGGGTTGGACTCCCTTTTGCGCGTAATACATCTGCGATTCTGAATACTGGCTTATAATGATTGTATAGTCTGCAGTGGAATGTTATGCCACTCCTCGATCAGAACCTCTTCTAACTCCTGTAGTGAGGACAGAGGTGCAAATATGCTCCGGAGTCTGAGCTCCAATACTGCCGACAAGATCTCGATAATTTTCAAATCCGTGCACTGTGCTGGCCAGGAAAGATGCTGCAATTCACTTACATGCTCGTCATACCACGATTATACTGTCACGGCTGTGGGAATGGGTGCGCTATCGTCCTGAAACATGGCATCATTGTTAGAGAACAACATTTGAATCATGGGGTGCACCTGATCACCGAAAATGTTCGCATAATCGTCGTTTGTAACACGACCCTTGAGAGTAATACCGGGACCAGCAGAATACGATGATAGTGCTCCCATCATACTCCCAAAGGAGCCGTGTGTGGCTCGTGTTCCCTCCATCATGTATTTTACACTCCGTTTTTAACGTACTTGCATCTCATTACATTAATTTAAATTACTACTGTCATTGAGTTGCTGCTTTGCCTGACCGTGGCCGGCGCTAGCAGCGCGTATCGATATATCCCCCTCTGGTAGTATCTTTCCTCGACTGCTATTACTTCCCTGTCGTGGTCTGTCGTGAGGAGCTCGGATCGAGAGTTCGGGTCGCGAGTTCGAGTCTGCCTGTCAGTCCTTACCTGCCAGTCGGGGAGTTGCAATGCGGCACTGTATGGGGCAGTCGGGTTGGAGCAGCAGTGAGGTCTGCGTCGACAAGGCTCGCCCGTCCATCACTTGAGCCGGTCCACGGTCTTGGCGGATCGTCGGTCGGTCGTCCTACTGGACGACGCGTTTTGGCTCGCCGATCATTCATCAGTCGCCTGTGTGTGTGTGTGTGTGTGTGTGTGTGTGTGTGTGTGTGTGAGCGCGCGCGCTCATCGTCTTCTTCTGTGCTTAGTTACTGTTCGGTATCGTTCAGGTCTTCGTGCAAGTGTTTGTCAGGTTGTGTGTGTAGCTGGCGTTATTTCCACAGACGACTACTTCAGATGTTGTCGGCATTCTGACAAGGGAACCTCCCCATCGCACCCCCCTCAGATTTAGTTACAACTTGGCACAGTGGATAGGCCTTGAAAAACTGAACACAGATCAATCGAGAAAACAGGAAGAAATTGTGTGGAACTATGAAAAAAATTAGTAAAATATACAAACTGAGTAGTTCATGATAAGATAGGCAACGTCAAGGACTGTGGAAGTCAAGGAGCGCCGTGGTCCCGTGGTTAGAGTGAGTAGCTGCGGACCGAGAGGTCCTTGGTTCAAGTCTTCCGTCGACTTATAATTTTACTTTCTTTATTTTCGCAAAGTTATGATCTGTCCGTTCGTTCATTGACGTCTCTGTTCACTGTAATAAGTTTAGTGTCTGTGTTTTGCGACCGCACCGCAAAACCGTGCGATTAGTAGACGAAAGGACGAGCCTCTCCAATGGGAACAGAAAACATTTGATCGCAAGATCATAGGTGAACCGATTCCTCCACAGGAAAATACGTCTGATATATTCTATACGACACTGGTGACGGCATGTGCGTCACATGACAGGAATATGTTTTCGACCCACCTAACTTGTACACTTGGCGAATGGGTAAAAAGATTTTTCTACCTTGCCCGATTTAGGTTTTCTTGTGGATGTGATAATCACTCCCAAAAAAGCGATGAAAACATAGGAGTCTGACACAAACTGAAAATAAAAAATTAAAATTTTCACTTGGTGGAAGACTTGAACCGAGGATCTCTCGTTCCGCAGCTGCTCACGCTAACCACGGGACCACGGCGCTACTAAACTCTAAGTGGCCTTGATGTTGCTTATCTATCACGTGGACTACTCAGTTTGTATATTTTGCTTATTTTTTCATAGTTCCACACAACTTCTTCCTGTTTTCTCGATTGATCTGTGTTCAGTTTTTCAAGGCCTTTCCACTGTGCCAACTTATAACTAAATCTGAGGGGGGTGCGATGGGGAGGTTCCTTGTGAGAGGAGTCGGTCGGTTGTTGCGGACGAGGGAAGTCATCTCCGCGCGGTGCAGTTGGCTGGGGCCGCTGGCAGCCCCTGCGCAGCGTCGGAGCGTGTGTGGAGGAGCTGTCCGATCGCTACGAGCTTCGTGGTTCACCGACCCGGACAAGGTTGAGTAGTGGTTTCAACTACCCAAGCCACGTCTATTGTGGTGGTTCGCTTCGGTGGTTTGCGGTTGGGGAGGTTTTCCAGTGAGCAACATCGAGTGGTTCTACTGCTCAGATTTAGCAGCCATGCGGTGCAATTAACTATTTTGCGCGACTACGATTTGAGTGCACCAGTGGAATTTTCTGCCTAGTGGCTATTAGTGTTCCGGTTACCTGCCCTCGCCACTAACGTAATCTCGGGCAGCGTCCTTTCTTCACCTGCTGCTGTCCAACATGTTGTGTGATTTTGACAGCTAATACATACTCCAATGTGGATTATGACGTTTGTAACATTGTCGGTTTGAGTTCTCATGCACTGATTGATAGGAAGCAACTCGTGTCGGTCGGTCCGTGGCTGTCCCCGGGTTGGGTTCCGACGTATCAAGTGTAGTTGGGCTCACCACCTGTCTCACCTGAGTGAACGAGGGCTGACCGACCTCCCTGCAGGCCTTCTGAGTGCCACCGCTGTTTAATTATCTGTTGTCAGCTACTTTAAACTTTAGGCTTATGGTTATTCGTTTTTTTAACATTAAATTTTAAATTTATCGTTCAAGTTAAACACTGTGGCCTTCTGCCTTTAAAGATTATGGTAATATACAGGGTGATTCAAAAAGAATACCACAACTTTAAAAATGTGTATTTAATGAACGAAACATAATATAACCTTCTGTTATACATCATTACAAAGAGTATTTAAAAAGGTTTTTTTTCACTCAAAAACAAGTTCAGAGATGTTCAATATGGCTCCCTCCAGACACACGAGCAATATCAACCCGATACTCCAACTCGTTCCACACTCTCTGTAGCATATCAGTCGTAACAGTTTGGATAGCTGCTGTTATTTCTCGTTTCAAATCATCAGTGGTGGCTGGGAGAGGTGGCCGAAACACCATATCCTTAACATACCCCCATAAGAAAAAATCGCAGGGGGTAAGATCAGGGCTTCTTGGAGGCCAGTGATGAAGTGCTCTGTCACGGGCTGCCTGGCGGCCGATCCATCGCCTCGGGTAGTTGACGTTCAGGTTTCATAACTAACCTTTTTCGTAGGACTCTCCATACAGTTGATTGTGGAATTTGCAGCTCTCTGCTAGCTCTGCGAGTCGATTTTCCTGGGCTGCGAACAAATGCTTGCTGGATGCGTGCTACATTTTCATCACTCGTTCTCGGCCGTCCAGAACTTTTCCCTTTGCACAAACACCCATTCTCTGTAAACTGTTTATACCAACGTTTAATACACCACATATCAGGAGGTTTAACACCATACTTCGTTCGAAATGCACGCTGAACAACTGTCGTCGATTCACTTCTGCCGTACTCAATAACACAAAAAGCTTTCTGTTGAGCGGTCGCCATCTTAGCATCAACTGACGCTGACGCCTAGTCAACAGCGCCTAAAGCGAACAAATGTACAACTAAATGAAACTTTATAGCTCCCTTAATTCGCCGACAGATAGTGCTTAGCTCTGCCTTTTGTCGTTGCAGAGTTTTAAATTCCTAAACTTGTGGTATTCTTTTTGAATCACCCTGTATTTTAAAATTTTTGAAGTTTAATTGTGGCCCTCAGCGATTTTTGTTCCACCTTGCATATGTTGCTTTTTGCTTTTTAAATTATTTGATTGCTATCTTAATTGAATTTTTTTTTAAGATTTCATGTTGGCGTTCTGCCTTTAAAGGTCTATGGTAATATATTCAAAAATTCTGGAATTTAATTGGGGCCCTCAGCTATTTGTATTGAACTTTTCGTATGTTGTTTTTTAAACTATTTTATTGCTATCTTAATTGGATTTTTATGTTGTTAAGATTTCTTATTCGAGGCCTACAGCCATGAAAGAGTTGAATTCGGTAAGGGTTCGGCTATGTGCCACTTTGCTTGTAAGGGTTATTAAATTACAATAAATAACAATTACAAGCAGAAACTGACCTCAACCATTGGCCCTTTCCACACTCCTATTACCTGTTCTGGCCAGCGGTTTTAGCGGGCGTCTCACCACCTCCATGCTTAACCTTTGGAATCGAGCAATCAGGATTGTAGGTTTCTTTTGACGTTCTCCAGATGTAAACCAGGCCCGATGTTGGAATTAACGAAAACGTTGACTCGTCGGACCATATGACGTGTGTCCACTGATCAGCCGTCCAAGGTTTATGCTGCTGACACCATGTTTTACGCTTATTTGCGTTCGTTGTCGTCACTAATGGTTTCAGTATAGCAGGTCATCCACGAATATTCGCTTTATAGAGTTCTCGGCGCACAGTGTCCATAGATACGGGGTCTCGAACATGGCTATTGAGCTCTGCAGTCACTTTAGCCGCCGTAGCTTTGTGTTGTTTTGACACAGTTCGTGTTACCATACGACGATCTCTGTCATTTAGTTTTGATTTGCGCCCACTATTACGTTTACACGACGATGTCTCTCCATGTTTTGTGTAGGCTGTCATGACTGTTGAAACAGTTGCTCTTGAAACATTCAGTAAGTTGGCTGTCAAGGTTACTGACCTCCAGGCAATCGGGTCCCCACAATCTGCCCTCTTTGGAGCTGTGTTAGGTCTTTCATTGCACGTCGACCTCGGCCTCTGAATGCAAATACGAAGTGTGCACTACTCGTAAACAACCTGCACTGATGCCTGGTCTGCACTCAACACGCACAGTCCCGCGCGACACGTACCTTAGCTGCGTTGTTGACCGTCAAACACAACCATCCCATTACTACCACTGTTCACGCGATTTTGCCTATCCCCTGTACTTGAAGTAGGTCACCCGCATACTATCACAACGTGTCTTTACGACACGAAATACACCGCACATCTTTTTCCCGTTTTTACGTAGGGAGTCATTCGACATGCACCACATGAAGGCTGATGTAGGGAAGCAGCCTACTCACCCTGTAGTAAATTCATATCAGTCTTTCCATTATGTGCCAACCAGTCCGCTGTAACTAGCTCTGACGTCATAAATGTTGAGCAATACTTTAAAAATTAAGCAAGTAACCTAAAATGTTTCTAGTATGTCAGGAGTAATACTAAATTAATGTGTGTTGAATATCAGTTCGATAACTTTAGCCATTTTCGAAATTTGGACGTTTTTCTGTAAAAATCATTGGCGCAACAGAAAAGAGCTAGAGACTTCAAAATTTATATTTAGATTCATTTTTCATAATGATTTAATAAAAACAGTACTCTGGATCTCACAATTTAAGATTTTAGTTGAAATTCAATATTTTCTGGTTTTTGTCTTAAAACTTAAGGAAGCAAGATAGATTAAGTAGGCTAATAAATAAGGCTAGGGTGTTTATATTTAAGTAGAATGGAGATCCGCTATCACCATAAGGATGTGAGAAGTTTCATTTGAATACCTATAAAACTATAGCGATAGCGTATCTCCAAAGGGTCAGTTCAGAGCTCGTCTACTGCGTGCAGTGTAATTAAATTAATTCTCTCGCCCAAAATATGTAACTTAGCCACGTCAAAATTTTATTATCAATACTTACCTGCGTGCTGAATGCACATTTAAATTAAGAGCTTCATCGGCCATCAGCAAGAGAAGCTATGATTTATTCAATGGCTTAAAGTGGTGCATTACTAGCCCAGCGGCTAGTCGGGAGAGCTGATTTGATCAGGCGTTCCCTCAGCCGTCCGCACCGCAGCTTTATATATAAGAACGCTGCGCGAGGAAGCAAGGCCCCAGTTCTCTCCAGACGCTGAATAGCACGTCATCTGTGTCGGGAGTCGCGTCGCGTCGGTATCACTGCTACAAACAGCCTCGGGTGCCATATTAAGTTACTCGAGATACGCGTAACCATGAAATCATTTTCGAGAGAAGTGTTAATTCTGGGATGACTGTAGTTATCGATCTTCAGTTTGCGTATGTCGTATTTTCACGTGCCGCCGCGGGACAAACATTCTACCATTATTTAGCGTGGCGTTTGATGAACCTAATCATCAAATTATGGCGAGCATTCATTTAAATATTTAATTTGGACAGTTATAGTTGCATCAGCGCATTAGACTCTGAACTGCTCTGTTAGTCAGATTTTGTGGATTCTTTGTTTTATCTGTGATTTTCAGAATATAGAGAAAGTTTTTTCACGATAGTTTTTGATTGTAAATCCCAGACAATCTCCTAACTCCTCAGAGCTATAAGCTGTAACTATAAGTGTATTCTCAGACGAAGTGGGCACTAGGAATTCTAATTACAGGCTTCACGTTTTGCTAATCACTTTCTGGTTGCCAATATTGTAGTTAGAGAGCCAGTGTTGAGAACGGCAAAAGACAGCATAAATAACATTCTAAATAATAGGAAATGCAGTGTTTCTACATTCAACATTCAAACTTTTATATAACAATTAATTCCATCCGCCGCCCCACATACACACGTAACACTTTCACTGTTCTATTACTCAGTTTATTTCCGTTTCCCGGCCGATGCACCATATGTGGGGCGGCGGATGGAATTAATTGGATGAGACACACAGAAAATGTTGTGGAGAAGGCAAACCAAAGGCTGCGTTTTATTGACAGGACACTTACAAAATGTAACATATCTGTCAAAGAGACCGCCTACGCTACGCTTGTCCGCCCTCCTTTGGCGTACTGCCGCGCGGTCTGGGATTCTTACCAGATAGGATTAGCGGGGTACATCGAGCAAGTTCATAGAAGGGCAGCACCTTTTGTATTATCGCGAAATAGGGGAGAGAGTGTCACGGACGTGATACAGGATTTGGTGTGGACATCAGTAAAACTAAGGCGTTTTTGGTTGCTGCGGGATCTTCTCACGAAATTTCAGTCACCAGCTTTCTGCTCTGAATGCGAAAATATTTTGTTCATGCTGAGCTACATAGGAAGAAACGATGATCATAATAAAATAAGGGAAATCGGAGCTCGCACGGACACAAAAAGGTGTTCCTTTTTCCCGCGGGACGTTCGAGATTGCTATAACAGAAAATTGTGAAGGTGATTCGATGAACCCTCTGCCAGACACTTAGGTGTGATTTGATGTAGATGTAGATCATCCAGGGACTATACCAAATCGACAGAAATGAACAATACGTGTTGCTAATGAAAATTCACATCCCATAGTCGTTAAGTGTTGAGCATCATACATAAAGATAATCGGAAGATATGCTTACAAAGCAAAAACAATACGACTTTTACATTTTTGATATCATGCTACAAGTGAATGCCATACTACAAAGCATATTATGATACACGCCAAGAGTTACCACTGAAATACTCGACTCAGTCAACTTAACTACGGAGACTGAGCGTGAAGGATACTCGAAGAACCACAGAAACATATGATGCCACATAAAAGAGTGTATCCGTCAAAGATATTACAGTCCAAGAAACAAACGTGATTTACAGTCGACCCTTATGTAAATATCCAATGTGTAATATAACATTTTTAATACAATATATTCACAAATTCACATCTGCTTATTACCAACATGTCAAATAACATCAGTAACGTCTGGTTAATATAAGCATCTACAAGCCTAGGAATTACGTCAAATACATGTACTGAGTACAGAACTGAAGCAAAAGGTGAGGATTACATTTTTAGACATAAGAACAAAGTCCATCAGTTTGTTATGGAACCAAAATTGTTTTTCTTATGTATAGTGCAATGTCTAAAATCAATTAACAAAGAAATCTTCGAAAGTCACATGAATAACTTTGTTGAGAAATAGTAGGCACAAAAAAAAAATCACATGCCGCATAAAATCCATAGATGTGTATGTTGAAGAAGTTTTACATTGTAAATGAAGTGACGTAGGAATAAGAAGTGTACTACAATGCTTGACAGACAAACAAGGGACGCCTGGGTAAATCGCCAGTACAAAAATCTTTCCAAACATTTTTGGAATATGAAAGACATTCGTACATAAATATATGAGTAACCTTATAATTACATCGGTATTCTAACACGTACAACACATAAACCCCATATTCTCAGAAGAGAGTAGATAACACGATGCGAATTTCCAAGGGGGAAACGTGCAATAATGTCAAGTTCCAAGACACATGTCGGGGAGTGGCCATCGTGTAGGACACGTAAGCCACATCATATAGGTCACACAAGTGTAGAATACCATGGAAAAACAATAGTTTCATCTCATTTTTAGAAATTACATGAGAGAGTGAATACGATTTTGACGGGAACGTTTTAACGATTCCGTGACAAGGTACATTCTGATATACCTCAGAAGGAAAGTGTT
The DNA here is from genome assembly GCF_023898315.1 of Schistocerca nitens. NCBI lineage: Eukaryota > Metazoa > Arthropoda > Insecta > Orthoptera > Acrididae > Schistocerca > Schistocerca nitens. The sequence continues at coordinate 17,743,969 of NC_064622.1, forward strand.
ATCGTAGGACAAACCATAATTGAGTTGTGTCTGCAATTACATAACGTGAGCCTCATGGATCTTTAACTGCCATCACGAATAGATTAAAAGACACAAAAGAAGCATACAACAGGAATATGCAGCTTAGACCCAATCGCTTTATTTGTTCATGAGACCCAGAAAATATTAGATACAGGCTCCCAGGTAGATGCCATTTTCCTTGACTTCCGGAAGGCGTTCGCTACAGTTCCGCACTGTCGCCTGATAAACAAAGTAAGAGCCTACGGAATATAAGACCAGTTGTGTGACTGGATTGAAGAGTTTTTAGCAAACAGAACACAGCATGTTGTTCTCAATGGAGAGACGTCTACAGACGTTAAAGTAACCTCTGGCGTACCACAGGGGAGTGTTATGGGACCATTGCTTTTCACAATATATATAAATGACCTAGTAGATAGTGTCGGAAGTTCCATGGGGCTTTTCGCGGATGATGCTGTAGTATACAGAGAATTTGCAGCATTAGAAAATTGCAGCGAAATGCGGGAAGATCTGCAGCGGATAGGCACTTGGTGCAGGGAGTGGCAACTGACCCTTAACATAGAGAAATGTATTGCGAATACATAGAAAGAAGGATCCTTTATTGTAAGATTATATGATAGCGGAACAAACACTGGTAGCAGTTACTTCTATAAAATATCTGGGAGTATGTGTACGGAACGATTTGAAGTGGAATGATCATATAAAATTAATTGCTGGTAAGACGGGTGCCTGGTTGAGATTCATTGGGAGAGTCCTTAGAAAATGTAGTCCATCAACAAAGGAGGTGGCTTACAAAACACTCGTTCGACCTGTACTTGAGTATTGCTCATCAGTGTGGGATCCGTACCAGGTCGGGTTGACAGAGGAGACAGAGAAGGTCCAAAGAAGAGCGGCGCGTTTCGTCATAGGGTTATTTGGTTAGCGTGATAGCGTTACGGAGATGTTTAGCAAACTCAGGTGGCAGACTCTGCAAGAGAGGCGCTCTGCATCGCGGTGTAGCTTGCTGTCCAGGTTTCGAGAGGGTGCGTTTCTGGATGAGGTATCGAATATATTGCTTCCCCCTACTTCTACCTCCCGAGGAGATCACGAATTTAAAATTAGAGAGATTCGAGCGCGCACGGAGGCTTTCCGGCAGTCGTTCTTCCCGCGAACCATACGCGACTGGAACAGGAGGTAATGCAGTGGCACGTCCACCACACACCGTTGGGTGGCTTGCGTAATATAAATGTAGATGTAGATGTAGAAAATCACCAGCGAGACCCACCAGTGTAGAGCCAGTAAAGTCATCAGTAACCGGCCATAATTAACAAGAAATCGACAATTATAAAAAGTAGAAAAATTGGTGGGAACCGGATTTATAACCCTATACGCTGTAGCATTTACAGCCACGTTGGTTAAGCACTGGGGAAACATCACTATCGAAACATTAAAAATAAATAATGGTGTTATATGTTCTAAGGCAGTTCAGAAGATGCCACAAGAGGAGCATTGTTACCAAGTCTGTGTAAACAACCGTCTGAAGTACCTACCAGCCGCGCAAGTTGTGGACGGTAGAAATGCGCCACTTTGCCGCTGGGCCATTCCTGAACAGCCTTCTGAACGTCCTCTTCGTTGGAAAATCTGCGACTGCTGCGAATAATCAGTTCCTCGATCTGCGGGGCATTTCTGTCTGTCGTCTGTGTCGGTAGCCTTCCTTCCCGATCAGCATCGTCCACGTCTGTGCGACTCTTGTCAAAGTGATCGCAACATTTCACTGCGACTGCTCGCGATATTGCATTTGGTCCACGTAACGTCAGAGTTTCACGGTTAATGTGTGCGCATTTTAGACCTTTTGCCCACAAGAATCGCCCCGTCCCGTGTGCTTCAACTCTGGAGTACGTTTTCCAAGTGCTGCGCCGTTTAGCTGGCACACTGTGTGACGTACCTGTTATCTGTACCGCAGCACAAATGTGTCTACAGGTCATCCAGAACACGTACTGTCTTCTGGCAATGCGCGTTTTTTTAAGCGGTGGGCTTAGCATGAGGCGACGTGTGTAACTTACTTTCTGAGATACCTTCATATATACAGTGATGAGCTAAAAGTTATGACGACCTGCTTAGTAGCTTGTTTGTCCGTCGTTGAAATGCAGTACTGATTCTGCGTATCAGGGATCCGACGGTTTGTTGGTAGCTTTGTGGAGATATGTGGCATTAGATGCCTCCTATGCGCAGGTCGTGCAATTCGCGTAAATAACGGGCCGCTGACTTGGGTAAGCGGTGATGGCGCCCCGGTAGCTACCCAGATGGGTTCCACAGGATTTACACTGCTGGCCACCGTAAATGCAACACCCTGAAGGAAGCATCCGAATCAAGTGAAATTTACACCATGAGTTTGCAGCGATGAGATATGCAACTGATTAGAATTTCAGCGCAGACGCACATCACGCGCGCCTGTGGCGCCACCTCATAGCGCCATTTAGGGCTTGGCGATTTCGACCAGTGTACGTTCGGCACGTGTGTTTACCTTGTGGTTGTTTCACAAGACGATCTGTTATGCCTCGTAGACAACAGCGAACATCTTTTGATCAAGTATCCGAGTTCGACAGAGGAAGGGTAGTGGCTTACCGAGATTGTGGATTATCATACAGAGAAATCGCTAGTCGTGTTGGACGAAACCAAACAACTGTAATGCGGATATGTGACCGTTGGATGCAGGAGGGTACGACGGACCGACGTGGTCGATCGCATTCACCTCGGTGCACCACAGCACGTGCTGATAGGCAAATTGTGCGCATGGCAGTGACGGATCGCTCAGTGACATCCCGAACCGTAGCACAGCACATTGCGTCTGCAACGCATCATCCAGTGTCTGCGCGTACCATTCGACGCCGTTTACAGCAGAGTGGTCTGTCCGCAAGACGTCCATTGCTTCGTCTACCATTGACGCAGAACCACAGACGTCTCTGTCGCCAATGGTGTGATGACAGACGGATGTGGACGGCAGAATGGAATGACGTTGTCTTTACTGACGAGGCACGCTTCTGTCTGCAGCACCACGATGGTCGGATTCGAGTGTGGAGACACCGTGGAGAGAGGATGCTGGACAGCTGCATTATGCACCGCCACACTGGTCTTGCACCGGGTATTATGGTATGGGGCGGTATTGGATATTACTCTCGCACGCCTCTAGTACGCATTGCCGGTACTTTAAATAGCCGGCGCTACATATCCGAGGTGCTGGAGCCAGTTGTCCTTCCTTACCTTCAGGGCTCGGCCACAGCCATATTTCAACAGGATAATGCACGACCACACGTGGACCGCATTGCCCAAAGGTTCTTCGTCAATAACCAGATTGAATTGCTTCCCTGGCCGGCTCGCTCTCCGGATCTTTCGCCGATAGAAAACATGTGGTCCACGGTTGCTCAACGAGTGACCCAGATTACATCCCCAGCTGCCACACCAGATGATCTTTGGCAACGTGTGGAAGCTGCTTGGGCTGCTGTACCCCAGGAACACATCCAACGTCTCTTTGACTCAATGCCGAGACGTGTGGCAGCGGTGATCTCCATCAATGACGGCTACTCTGGCTACTGATTCTGGCAGGAACCACATGTCACAGACGTCTGTAAACGTAATCATTTGATACTTGGTCAACATGTTATCTACAAAATAAATTTTGTTCTGCTACCTCTTGTCTTTCTTGGTGTTGCATTTACGGTGGCCAGCAGTGTACATCGGGCGAATTTGCTGGCGGAGACATCGGCGTTCACTGCAACGCTCCTGAAGCCACTGTAGCACGGTTCTAGCTCCGGGACGCAGACACTTATACTGCTGAAAGATGACTTCGACGTAGGGGAAGACATCAAGCAGGAAGGGATCAAGGTGTTTCGCAGCTGCTACTGTGTCTTCGATTACTACCACAGGTCACGTGCAAGCGCAGGGGAATGTTTCCCACGATATAATACTGCTCCCAACAGACTGCGCCCACCGTGCGCTGCACGTTTCGAGCCGCCGTTCACCTCGACGACGTCGTTTGTGGAGACGACCGTCGACCTAGCGTAGCAAAAATGAGAGTCACCCGAAGAGCCGACACGCCTCCATCGATCGACAGTCTAATCCGAATGTTTCAGTGCTCACTGCAGTCATAGTTGACGGTGTCGTCGGGACAGCATATGAAAACGTTCGGGTGGTCTGCTGCGGAGCTCCATGTTCAACAGTGTGCGATGAGTGGTCTGCTCCGAAACACTTGTGCGTCCACCAGCATTGCGCTCCTTCTGCAGACATTCCACAGATCACCATCTATCCTACTTTACAGAGCAGAGAAGCCTCCGAACTCCACGTTCTGTGGAGAGTCGTGCCCTAGTGGTGGTTTCACTGTCCTTCTACCGCTTTCCGCAGATGCTCACGACAGTAGCACGTGAACATTCCATCAGCTTCGCCGTTATCGAGACATTCGTTCATGCGCTTTGCGTAATAATAATCTGCCCTTTGTCAAAGTCGCTTAGTTCAATGGATTTCCCGGTTTGCAGCCCATATCTTTGCTAGGGTGATTCCCAGTCCGTGTCTGCTCCGCTTACATACGTTTGTTACCGCATCACGTGCCCGCAACACTACCAGATAGCATCCATCTTCGCGGTGGGCAGTGGTCATAATGTTTTGGCTGATCAGTGTAACTTATTTTCATAAGTAGTCCATTACTGTTAGCTTACACTGTAAAGAGTAGCTGTCCTAAATAGCTAGGAGTAAAACACTGTAACTAAACCACACGCCACGTTGAGATTCACTGAAAGACTGCTAAGGAAATGTAATTCCCCCGCAAAAGAAGTAGCTCACAGAACACTCATTCGAGCGATTCTTGAGTACAGGCCGTCCTTACTGAGATGCCCGACAAAATCCACTGGCGAACGCTACAGGTGTGTCGCTGTGCGACACGGAAAGGCTAACTTTTATTAAATTCCGAGAGCAGGTGTTCCGAGAAGAGCCAGCCAACATGTTTCTTCCTCCCACATACTTTTTCGTGACATAACCGTGACTGGAAAAACCGGTGACGTTCGACCTCGTAAATAAGTTGACTGACAAGTCGTCGTTCTCGCGCAAATTTCCGCGAATCGAACAGGCTGTGAGAGGTGGGGGCGGGGGAGGGGGGCGTTACGATAACCGTACCAGAAGTGCTCTACAGCACACTCACCTTTGAGGTGTAGACAAGTTTAGTCAAAACCGATCAACTTAGTTTCAGTGGATGACCGGTTACGTCGTTTGAAGGCAGATAGAAACTAAGGAAGAGGCTACATGCTGATCTTTAGTTATTTGTGAAAGTTCAAAAATTTATAACGCTGCTGGTTTTACGAAATATGTTATTACATAACCGCAAGCAAATGGTACAGAAACACTTGTAGTGACTTGTCGAGTAAGTGTGGCACTGAAAGTAATTTGTAAAAAATGTATTTAATACATGTTATACGTAAATGCACCGGTTCCCGTGATATCACCGAAGCTAAACGCTGTCGGGCGTGTTCGGCACTTGGATGGGTGACCATCCAGGCCGCCATGCGCTGTTGCCATTTTTCGGGCTGCACTCAGCCTCGTGATGCCAATTGAGGAGCTACTCTACCGAATAGTAGCTGCTTCGGTCAAGAATACCATCATAACGACCGGGAGAGCGGTGTGCTGACCCCATGCCCCTCCTATCTGCATCCTCCACTGAGGATGACACGGCGGTCGGATGCTCCCGACGGGCCACTTGTGGCCTGTAGACGGAGTGGTTTTATACGTAAATACAGATGTAGGAACTTGGCAGCTTGTTCATATATGTTGTTGTTGTTGTGGTCTTCAGTCCTGAGACTGGTTTGATGCAGCTCTCCATGTTACTCTATCCTGTACAAGCTTCTTCATCTCCCAGTACCTACTGCAGCCTACATCCTTCTGAATCTGCTTAGTGTACTCATCCCTTGGTCTCCCTCTACGATTTTTGCCCTCCACGCTGCCCTCCAGTACTAAATTGGTGATCCCTCGATGACTCAGAACATGTCCTACCAACCGATCCCTTCTTCTAGTCAAGTTGTGCCACAAACACCTCTTCTCCCCAATTCTGTTCAATACCTCCTCATTGGTTATGTGGTCTACCCATCTAATCTTTAGCATTCTTCTGTAGCACCACATTTCGAAAGCTTCTGTTCTCTTCTTGTCCAAAACTATTTATCGTCCACGTCTCACTTGCATACATGGCTACACTCCATACAAATACTTTCAGAAACGATTTCTTAACACTTAAATCAAAACTCGACGTTAACAAATTTCTCTTCTTCAGAAACGCTTTCCTTGCCATTGCCAGTCTACATTTTATATCCTCTCTACTTCGGCCATCATCAGTTATTTTGCTCCCCAAATAGCAAAACTCCTTTACTTCCTTAAGTGTCTCATTTCCTAATCTAATTCCCTCAGAATCACCCGACTTAATTCGACTACATTCCATTATCCTCGTTTTGCTTTTGTTGATGTTCATCTTATACCCTCCTTTCAAGACACTGTCCATTCCGTTCAACTGCTCTTTCAAGTCCTTTGCTGTTTCTGACAGAATTACAATGTCATCGGCGAACCTCAAAGTTTTTATTTCTTCTCCATGGATTTTAATTCCTACTCCGAATATTTCTTTTGTTTCCTTTAATGCTTGCTCAATATACAGATTGAATAACATCGGGGATAGGCTACAACCCTGTCTCACTCCCTTCCCAACCACTGCTTCCGTTCCATGTCGCTTGACTCTTATAACTGCCATCTGGTTTCTGTACAAATCGTAAATAGCCTTTCGCTCCCTGTATTTTACGCCTGCCACCTCCAGAATTTGAAAGAGAGTATTCCAGTCAACATTGTCAAAAGCTTTCTCTAAGTCTACAAATGCTAGAAACGTAGGTTTGCCTTTCCTTAATCTTTCTTGTAAGTTAAGTCGTAGGGTCAATGTTTGCACGCCTGGGGAAAGTAGACATGCTCATTTCTTTCTAGATAGCGAGATCAGTTGACTTAAATGATTGTAACTTCTTCTTACAGTTCAAAACAGTACATTATCTTTTCAGTCTGATAATTCCATGAAATTTCAACTGCTGTAATCTTTTTCTCTATTGCTTTGAAAGTACCCAGCTTTCGTACTCAAATGTGTCAAGTACCCCCATGTCCTAACACAGAATCAACTTGGAAGCATTTCTGATTTTATATTTTCGGGCTTCTAATTGCATCACGAGTATTTGAGGAGAGTTTTGTTTCAAGATATTTCATTTTTGGGATAGTTAAAGCAGGGTACGCGATACCACACATTGTCATTAACCTCTACCTGTACCGCGATGGGGTGTCTTTTGTGTGTTATATAATCACCGTATCGTCACCGTATAAAATACTTTTTAATGTGTTTTATAGAACAGTCTTCACACAACTGTTAAAATTGAACAAAATTCGTGATTCCTTCGTGACCTGTTGCAGACGTGCGTCATTTTGGCTTTGCCTTGTAATGCAACTGCCTGTTCGCTCAGGAAAGCCGCATAAATTTACAAACATGACAATAGTTTTAGCAAGAAGACGTCACGGTAAACGGAAAATTCTTACGCAGATGGTGTATTTCCCGCTGCTCCTGTGTTGCATAAGAAATGCCACAAAAACTAAGACCCAGCTAAGTGACACGCCGGAAGAAGAAATGGCCTTTCCCAGATATCCACGGGTGTCGGACAGAATCGGTCGTAAGTTGAGGAAAAAACGCGTAAACACTGTTTAGAAGCCGACCAAGAATACGAAAGAGTGTGTCAGATATGGAACGGACTAAAGGAACCCACTTATAATGCCAGGAGTGTACAATGTACGTGAGGAAAACGCTATGTTGGGATGACAGAATTGTCAACGAAACACAGTGAAGACTTTGTTATGGCCTTCACATTTCTGTTCGTGAATTTCTTAAGGAGTATGTTGAGAAAAACAGTTTTGCTGTCTTTACTGGTCTCTCTGGCATCTGCCTATAGCACATCTAACACGAGCTCGGTGCAATGTTCGTAAATCAAAAGACATAACCACAGATCAAAACACTCTCACATTTGATAACTAAAGAAGAGGGATTGCACCTACTTCGCAATGGAACACCGTCATTGTGACACGAACAAATTTGGAATATAAGGATTATATCTATGTTTGAAGTGTCGCCTAAGCAGGGTCTGTTCCAGAACAGTAGCTTGGTTCTGAGGGCCAAATAAACTCTTAATGTAATAAGTCATTTATTTAGTCAAAATGTCGATGTAGATCACACTAAAATGACAGAAATAACTTTCCAATTAAATGAACATAAAATCTCGTAATGCTGACTGAGAAATTGCTGCAACACAAGGAGCCCAAAGTCGTGTAAAATTCGAACCGCCAGCAGTGTGGGAGGTACCTCATCTATGCGGAAGATTGCTTGGTGAACGCTACAAACTTCCCTGATCTGTGCAGCTCACAAATGCAAAGTAAACAAGTCCAAGAACCAGTGCAATTAATCAGGCAACTCAAGTTGCGCGACAAATCCCGCAAATTGTGACCTGCCCAGAAAGTGGACGGCGCTAATGCGAAATGCGAAGCTTAAAGCTGAGCAAACGTGCACCAGAATGTGCCTGTATGTACACCGAATAAAGACGGCCGAGATGGCGTCAGAGAAAGGCTGCAATCTCTGGAACACAAGCATCCCGTACGGCTTCCCTACGACAAGTGCCGAAAATTCTCCTCCTCTAAACCTAATATCCGACTTTTCGAAATATTCTACACGGATGGGAGAACACCCAGCCATTTCCACAGTGACCAGCGAGAGTTTCGCTTTATTTACTTGAATACAGGGGAACCGTGCGCAAATTTACAATTCTTGACTTGCCGAATGAAGAGGTTACATTCAAGAGGTTGGAATCTCCTTCTAGCCGTGTTGCACTCACTGGTCGAGCCCTTCGCGCCTAAACACGATGGCGAGCCAGACTCAGTTGATTAGATAATAAGGTTTGGAGGGAAAAGGCAACTAATTTTGTCATGTTGGCCTAGAGATGCAGTGTCCTTCCGCTCTTACAAGGGAACCTCCCCATCGCACCCCCCTCAGATTTAGTTATAAGTTGCACAGTGGATAGGCCTTGAAAAACTGAACACAGATCAATCGAGAAAACAGGAAGAAGTTGTATGGAACTATGAAAAAATAAGCAAAATATACAATCTGAGTAGTCCATGTGTAAGATAGGCAACATCAAGGAGTGTCCGAGCCCAAGAAAACCGTGGCACCGTGGTTAGCGTGAGCAGCTGTGGAGCCAGAGGTCCTTGGTTCAAGTCAACCCTCGAGTCAAAAATTTTAATTTTTTGTTTTCAGACAATTTTTATCTGTCCGTCCGTTATGTTTTCATCACTTTTTTGGGAGTGATTATCACATCCACAAGAAATCCTAAATCGGGCAAGGTAGAAGAATCTTTTTACTCATTCGCCATTCGACAACATATTCCTGTCATGTGACGCACATGCCGTCACCAGTGTCGTATAGAATATATCAGACGTGTTTTCCTGTGGAGGAATCGGTTGACCTATGACCTTGCGATCAAATGTTTTCGGTTCCCATTGGAGAGGCACGTCCTTTCGTCTACTAATCGCGCGGTTTTGCGGTGCGGTTGCAAAACACAGACACTACACTTATTACAGTGAACAGAGACGTCAGTGAACGAACGGACAGATCATAACTTTACGAAAATAAAGAAAGTAAACTTTTCACTCGAGGGAAGACTTGAACCTAGGACTTTTCCTTCCGCAGCTGCTCACGCTAACCACTAGACGACGGCGCTCCTGAGCTCACACTATCCTTGTTGTTGCCTATCTTGAGCATGGACTACTCAGTTTGTATATTTTGCTTATTTTTTTCATAGTTCCACACAACGTCTTCCTGTTTTCTAGATTGATCTGTGTTCCATTTTTCACGGTCTATCCACTGTGCCAACTTATAACTAAATCTGAGGGGGGGTGCGATGGGGAGGTTCCCTTGTTAGATCTGTTGTGGGCACAGAGTGACAATTATTGAACTGTATGAAATAAAATCCTTATAAATTCTGAACAGATTGCGTTTGGACGTTCAAAGTGCACGGTTGGCCACGGAGCATTATGGGAATTCTTATGCGCATGGGTGGTTTGGTTTAGCAACGGAGCCCACTTTAACTTGGATGGGTTCGTCAATAAAGAAAATTGGCTCATTTGGTGGACTGAGAATTCGCATTTCGCAGCCAAAAAGTTTCTGTGACTGTGTGGCGTGCAATGTCCAGTCACGGAATATTCGGTGCGATATTCTTTCATGGCACGGTGGCTACCGAACGGTATGTGAATGTTTCGGAAGATGATTTCACCCTCATTATCTAAAGTGTCCCTGATTTCGACAAGACGTGGTTCGTACAAGGCGGAGCTCGACCCCATCGAAGCAAGAGACTGATGTTCTGGAGGAACACTTTGAGGACCGCATTCTGGATCTGTGGCAGCCAGAGGCCACTGGCATCGACCTCGATCGGCCACCATATTCTCCCGATCTGAACACGTGTGACTCATTTTTGTGGGGCTGCATGAAAGACAAGGTGTACATAAGTAACCGCAAACCATTGCCGAGCTGAAAGCAGCCATTCAGGATGTCGCCGGCAGCATCGATGTTCCGACACTTCAGCGGGTCATGCAGAATTTCGCTATTCGTCTGCGCCACATCACCGCCAATGATCGTAGGCATCCCGAACATATCATAACCTACACTACCGGCCATTACAATTGCTACACCAAGAAGAAATGCAGATGATAAACGGGTATTCATTGGACAAATATACTATACTACAACTGACATGTGATTACATTTTCACGCAATTTGGGTGCATAGATCCTGAGAAATCAATACCCAGAACAACCACCTCTGACCGTAATAACGGCCATGATACGCCTGGGCATCGAGGCAAACAGAGATTGGATGGCGTGTACAGGTACAGCTGCCCATGCAGTTTCAACACGATACCACAGTTCATCAAGAGCACTGACTGGCGTATTGTGACGAGCCAGTTGCTCGGCCACCATTGACAAGAGGTTTTCAATTGGTGAGAGATCTGGAGAATGTGCTGGCCAGGGCAGTAGTCGAACATTTTCTGTATACAGAAAGGCCCGTACAGGACCTGCAACATGCGGTCGTGCATTATCCTGCTGAAATCTAGGGTTTCGCAGGGCTGGAATGAAGGGTAGCGCCACGGATCATAACACATCTGAAATGTAACGTCCACTGTTCAAAGTGCCGTCAATGCGAACAAGAGGTGACCGAGAGGTGTAACCAATGGCACCCCATACCATCACGCCGGGTGATACGCCAGTATGGCGATGACGAATACACGCTTCCAATGTGCGTTCACCGCGATGTCGCTAAACACCGATGGGACCATCATGCTGCTGTAAACAGAACCTGGATTCATCCGAAAAAATGACGTTTTGCCATTCGTACACCCAGGTTCGTCGTTGATGCAGCGTACTCATTGTGTAAATTGTTTATACCATCTCAAGTAAAATATGCCTCATCAGTAAATAGAATGTATTTGTGTAACTGTTGATTAGTATTTAACCAGTGCAGAACTCCAAGCGAAGGGCAGGATCTCCCGGATGTAAATGATGCACTTTTTGTTTATGGTATGGGTACAGATTATTGTACTTCAGTGTACGCCATACCTTAGATTTTGAAATGACTAATCGTTGAGAGATACGCCGTGTACTGGTACCCAGGCTACGTTGAACAGCATCCATAATATCCTCATCATCGTCTTCACGTATCGAGCGCTCGTACTGATTATGAACGCTAGATGGAGAACCTGTCTCCTGTAACATTCGAAGTACTCCACTAATGGTTCGTGCATTCGTATTCCCCCGAGTCGGATAACATACACGATATTCGTTAACTGCAGCCGTAGCATTACCATCACATTTGCCATAAATAAACATCATATCGGCGTATTCCTCTGTCGTAAATTTGAAAGGCATCCCTATTTCATAAATAATCTACAAACTACAACAGTTACTATGTGGTTTCACTTAAATACATTGTTGTTATTATATTCTTTCACTCGTTTCAAGGTTAGGAAACGACTGAAACAACTCACTGGCGGTTGCCAACAATGTCATAAACGTTTCTACATTCTTAATGGAAAGTAAATAAATTTACTTGTACAATAATCTTTTCTTCTCTGGATATTCTGGAAAACTACTGCAGATACACGTCTGGGACATTTTTTATTAGATTCACCGGACCAATAACAAGAAAATAAATGGAAATCGTGCTTTACTTTAACCTCGTACAGTTTTGCGATGGCTTCATATTAGCGAAGCTGCTAAATTTCAAGCAAAATCTTGTATTAGGCGTAAGTCCGTAACTAAACATTTGAGGACCTACGTTTATAGGAACTTTTTTCTTTAGTTTTACTTGCAGAATAGCATATTAAAATATTTGCATATCTTCGTGAATCACCTTGTATGTGTATTAAATTTTCTTGTCTCTTTATTGAGCCGGCCGCGGTGGCCATACGGTTCTGGGCGCTGTAGTCCGGAACCGCGCGACTGCTACGGTCGCAGGTTCGAATCCTGCCTCGGGCATGGATGTGTGTGATGTCCTTAGGTTAATTAGGTTTAAGTAGTTCTAGGGGACTGATGACCTCCGATGTTAAGTCCCATAGTGCTCAGAACCATTTGAACCATTTTTTTCTCTTTATTGAGTCCTTCAACTGCTTCACTTATTAGGTGCTTACTATAGTATGAGCACATCTGCCAGTGTTGTATTGGGACCGCGACGGTGGAAGAGCTCAGATACGTCGGTTCCTCATCAGCTCCGAGTGTATTCACACAAAAACTGGCACCAAAAGTACACACGCTAAACAATCCGACTTGACGCAGCAGAGAATCTGCTATTACCCGACGGCTGCATGCTTTTGAAATTTGTGAATTTCTTACTTGCACACAGTGTACAGTTATCGGTGTTTTGGGCGATATGGCGTGCGGAGCAAACATTAATCCAAACAACAATGTAATTACCGTCAAAGATTATTGTTTTTCTTGTCGGGGCTTTGAGTAGACCAGCAAAACTCATTTGGTTATATTTAGGATTCCATACCTGAATCGTTAAAAAACTGAACCCTCACAGGATCACTTTCTGGTCCGTATGTCTGTCCGCCTGTTCCACTCTTCAGACTCCTTTTTCTCAGGAACGAGCAGAATCAGGTTGAAATTTATGTCAAGTACTAAGGTCTGCGGTCCCCTGGCGGCGTAGAAGGAATGTAGATTCCAAGCCAATTCAATCAAAATATACGATTTATGTTACATATCTAGATACTCCAAACTCGCTCACCAAGATTTATATGGTACATCCCACTGGCCAAAAAAAAATGTGATTCAAATGGCTCTGAGCACTACGGGACTTAACATCTGAGGTCATCAGTTCCCTAGACTTAGAACTACTTAAACCTAACTAACCTAAGGACATCACACACATCCATGCCCGAGGCAGGATTCGAACCCGCGACTGTAGAGGAGGCAAGGACCTCAGTACAAACTGTGCTTGAGAGTGTTTCAGGACCCGCTAGTTATTCCAAATGCACAGTAAAGGGAATAAGGAAGAAAGGCGAAAACGTAACTCCAAGTACTTCCGAACGCTTCACAATTTCAGGAAAGAGGCGGAAGAAAATGGTTAAAATGGCTCTGAGCACTATGGGACTTAACTTCTGAGGTCATCAGTCCCCTAGAACTTAGAACTATTTAAACCTAACTAACCTAAGGACATCACACACATCCACGCCCGAGGCAGGTTTCGAACCTGCGACCGTAGCAGCAGCGCGGTTCCGGACTGAAGCGCCTATAACCGCTCGGTCACAGCGGCCGCCTATTTACTGCATACTTCATTTTCTAATAAAAAGAGCAGGGCGGGCCTATGAACAATCTCGTCTTTCTCATCCAAATGTCGGCAAACTGGAAATGAATAAAAGGGAGTCACAATTCCAGTTACAGCATTAGGAGGAACGTCCACACCGAAACCTTGGTTAAAACCGGTGGATTTGAACTATTACGATAGTGGATAAGTTTGTAGTTTCTTTTTTTTTTTTTTGCATCTTGAAATTCCGATTGCTATTGATTTATTTATCGATTGTAATGTTTTATTTGCAGTTCACTGTTCCTACTTGATTTTACATGTCGTCACTTTTTCATCTGGACATAGTGTGAGTCAAGCTGCGGATTCCAGAAAATGGAGTGCCGAGTGGGGAATTCGGAACATTTCCGACATATTCTTCTGTTTGAGTTCAGTTGAGGGGTGACAGCAGCAGATGCAGCCAGGAACATTTCCGCCACGTATGGGAATAATGTCATTGGTCAGAACACGGCAAGGAAATGGTTTTCTCGTTTTAAGGCGGATTCGTTTCGCGTTAGTGGTTTTCCACGTTCAGGAAGACCTTTGGGGCTTAAATCAAGATCTTTTAAACGCATTAATCCACAATAATCCACGTCAATGTTTTCGAGAACTGGAAAATGCGGTGCACTATGATGATGCCATCATCGTGCGATATTTTCATGCAATGGGGAACGTTAAAAAATCGGATGTGTGGTTACCGCATGCTCAAGGCCAAAATCAAAAAAATCTGCGGGTAACCATGTGTGCATCTCTGCTTGCTCGTGATCAGCTGGGTCGATAACAACACCGACAGTTGGGTTGGGTTGTTTTGGGGGAATAGAGCAAACTGCGAGGTCATCGGTCCCTTCGGAATAGGGAAGGACGAGGAAGGAAGTCAGCCGTGCCCTTTCAAAGGAACCACCCCAGCATTTGCCTGAAGCGATTTAGGGAAATCACGGAAAACCTAAATCAGGATGGCCGGACGCGGAATTGAACTGTCGTCCTCCCGAATGCGAGTCGAGTGTGCTGGCCACTGCGCCACCTCGCTCGGTAACACCGACAGTTCCTACCCTGTATAGTTACTGGTGACGAGGAAAGGTGTCTTTATGCTAAAATAAGGAAAAGAAAGGAATGGCCGAGCCCAAACAAAGCAACAACTCCCTGAACACGAACCTGCGTGCACACACAAGGGATAAAGTTGTGCGTCTGGTGGAACAGCGACGGTACGGAGTGGTACCAATTGCTTCCCCGAGGTGCAGCCATCCCTGCCAACATTTATTGTCAACAACTGAGACGTCTTACAACGACGAGGAAGACTGCGTGAAGTGATGCCACTCCACATTAACGCCCGCCCACATTCTGCTTGATTAACAAAAAAACCATATACACACATCAAAAAAAGTTTTTGCATCACCCCGGTTCCGAGAACTCCTGAAGATATACATTGACTGTGTATATTGTATCACAGACACAGTCCCTTTGACTGTTCAGAAATGTCACTAAACCCGCCCAAAGATGTAAACAACCGAACAACCGTGGATGAGCAGCGGCTATTAGACGGTAGGGTCCGACAGCCGATCAGTTCCAGTCATTCGACCAGGTAGGAGGTACACGGCTCGTGCTGTCTGTAGTTCAGCCATGCCTAGACGGTCAACACCACAGTTCGATCGCATTCGCATTGTTACTTTGTGCCAGTAAGCGCTCTCAACAAGGGAAGTGTCCAGAGGTCTCGGAGTGAACCAAACCGATGTTGTTCGGACATGGAGGAAATACAGAGAGACAGGAACTGTCGATGACATGCCTCGCTCAGGTCGCCCAAGGCCTACTACTGCAGTGGATGACTGCTACCTACGGATTATGGCTCGGAGGAACCCTGAAAGCAACGCCACCTTGTTGAATAATTCTTTTCGTGCAGCCACAGGACCTCATGTTACGACTCAAACTATGCGCAATAGGCTGCACGATGCGCAACTTCACTCCCGACGTCCATGGCGAGGTCCACCTTTGCAACCACGACACCATGCAGCGCGGTACAGATGGGCCCTACAAGATGCCGAATGGACCGCTCAGGATTGGCGTCACCTTCTCTTCATCGATGAGTGTCGCATATGCCTTCAACCAGACAATCGTCAGAGACGTCTTTGGAGGCAACCCGGTCAGGCTGAACGCCTTTGACACACTGTCCAGCGAGTGCAGCAAGGTGGAGGTTCCCTGCTGTTTTGGGGTGGCATTATGTGGGGCCGACGTACGCCGCTCGTGGTCATGGAAGGCGCCGTAACGGGTGTACGATACGTGAATGCCATCCCCCGACAGATAGTGCAACCATATCACCAGCAGAATGGCGAGGCATTCGTCTTCGTGGATGACAATTTGCTCCCCCATCGTGCACATGTTGTGAATGACTTCCTTCAGGATAACGACATCGCTCGACTAGAGTGGCCAGCATGTTCTTCAGACATGAACTGCATCGAACATGCCTGGGATGGATGGAAGAGGGCTGTTTATGGACGACGTGTCCCACCAACCACTCTGAGGGATCTACGCCGAATCGCCGTTGAGGAATGCGACAATATAGACCAACAGTGCCTAGATGAACTTGTGGATAGTATGCCACAACGAATACAGGAATGCATCAATCTAAGAGAACGTGCTACTGGGTATTAGAGGTACCGGTGTGTACAGCAATCTGGACCGCCACCTCTGAAGGTCTCGTTGTGTGATGGTACAACATGCTATGTGTGGTTTTCATTATCAATAAAAAGGTCGGAAATGATGTTTATGTTGATCTACGAGTATATTCCAATTTCCTGTACAGGTTCCGGAACTCTCGGAATCAAGGAGATGCAAAACTTTCGATTTGTGTGCATGAGTTGGGTTGGGAAGTCATTCCGCACCTACCTTATTCACCTGATCTTGCGCCCTTAATTTTCACCTTTCGTCCTTTCTATCGAACGACGTAAAAGCAATTTACCTTCCGGATGAAAATGCGCTGCGAACATGGCTGGACGACATCTTCGCCTCACAGTCACGTGGTTTCTACAGTCGCGGAATCGAAAAGTTACCCCAGCGCTGGCAGACTTGTAAATAGAGAAGGAGAATATACGATCGATGACTAAAGTCTCTATTATGCGTTATCTCTTGTGTTTATTACTGTTATGGAAAAACGGTACGAACTTATGCAACAACTCAATATTTTTAATGTGTTTCTTGCAGTGCTGTCCCTTGTACAGACGTGTGTCTGTGTGTGTGTGTGTGTTTGTGTGTGTGTGTTTTGCTTCACAGACCACTGTTTATTGTTTGCCTATTGTTAGTGGCTAGGCACATTTTTTCTTACAAGAAATTACGTTTCCACAGCGGAACGGCAATGAGAACACAAACCTATCGATTCCTGCTGGATTCTTCCATTTCGGCAGAAATCAAACCTGCATTTGAATCGGACTTCCTTAACTCTTGTGCAGAAATGTGTGCAGTATACTCCTGCATCCATTTCCAATAAGCTACCGCTCGAATTCAAAAATCATAGCAGTAATCCATGCTCTTTCAAATCAAAGTTAAAGAGTTTCCTCATGGGTCATCCCTTCTATTCTGTCGAGGAGCTCCTTGAAAAATTAAGCTGATTCTTGTTGCATTGTTGATTGCGTTTACTTAAACTTATGGATTGACTTTTTTCGGGTTCGTAAACATTTTATTTTTATCTGGCACTGACATGTTCCCTGACCTTGGAGATTTGCCCCTCAATTGAGTCCTACGGAAATTGACGTGTGAATAAATAAATAAATAAAGTCCTCCGTTCAACAGTTCCTGTCAGATGAGGTATGAGGTCTATCAACGAATAGCGTCTTGAAAACAGGGAATAAATCAAGTGAAACTGAGGAAATTAGATTAGGAAATGACACAGTAGGTAGGTTAGGTTTGTTATGTGTGCAGCAAAACAACTCATAAAATCCGTTTGCAGGACAGATGATGTAGATTGGCAAGGTCAAGTAAAGAGGGTTCTGTTAACACGCAATATAAGTTAAAGTGTCAGGAAGTAGTTTCCTGAAGGTATTTGCATTGTACGTAAGTGAAACTTGGACGATAACTGTTCAAACAAGAACAGAATAGAAGCTTTTGAAATGTGGTGCCGCGGGAGAATGCTGAAATTTAGATGGGTAGATCGAATAACAAATGAAGAGGTACTGAATCGAATTGGGGAAGAGAGAAATGTGTGACAGAACTTGAGTAAAAAGCGGGACATGTTGACAGGAGACGTTCTGATGTATCAATGTATTCTCGATTTGGTAATGGAAGGAAATACGAGTGGTGGGGGAGGATAAAAGTTGTAGAGGGAGACCAGTGTTTAAGTAGAGTACAGCAAGTAGTTTCAAACGGATGTAGCCTGCGCCAGTCAGTCGGAGATGAAGGGGCTTTCTTCACAGGACAGAAGTAGCGTGCAGAGCCGCACCAGACCAGTCTCCGGACTGAAGACTGCGAAGACACGCAAACACGGCGGTGGTAATTCGCCCGGTGGTTCCCCGGCACCGGGCGACAACACCGTTACCAGTCGAGTCTCAGGCGGCCCACCTATGCCGCGGCCTGATCTCAACTCACTCTGGCCCCTCCGTCGACTCACAGTGAAAGAAAAAAAGCTCTTCTGATGCCTCGAAAATCCCAGCTGGAACATTTCACAATCTGAAACATCGCCGACAGCAGCAACCTTTTATAAACTTTCAATAAATGCTGCACAGCCAATCAGTTGCATAAAGTTTACTGTAATAAGCCTTGACCAGATTTCAGCACCACTACTAATTGCAGGCTGTACTTGGCACTGTGGCCGAATTGGCCTATAGTACACAATAAATAAACCTTTCAGCAGCTAACTGGATTTACGAGGTGCTACAATAAAGTAATGAGACTGATGTGAAAAAAAATTTGCTTACCGTTTTAGTCAAGTTTAGTGTTGTCTCCTTCGAAGTAGTTAACTTCTGATTGCAACACTTTTTTCAGCGCTTCTGCCATTGATGGTAACATTTCTGGAACTCATATTCTGTAATATCCTCCAAGACCCTCGTCACAGCTTTTTGGACATCTTGTGTTGTTTGAACATTGTGTCCCTTGACCGTCGTTTTGACTCTTGGAAATAGAAAAAAGTCGCACGGAGCGATACCTGGCGAATAAGGTGGCGGTGGTAGTACTGAAATTTGTTTTGACGTTAAAAATTGCTGTACTGACAGAGCAGAATGGGATGGCGCATTATCGGGATGCAGAATCCGATTATCAGCAATGTTGGCACGGACACGAAGAACTCTTATATGAAGTCTTTCTAAAAGTTCATTGTAGTAATATTGGTTAACTGTTTCTCCAGGGGGCACCCACTCTTTATGAACAATTCCCTTGAAATCAAAGAAGCACACAAGCATGCATTTCACTTTTGACTTTGACATGTGAGCTTTTTTTGGTCTGGGTGATCGCTTTGAGCACCATTGCGAACTTTGGCGTTTTGTCTCTGGATCGTACTGAAAAAACCACGGCTCAACAATTCTGGATTGATTTCCATTTGTAATAACAGATTGGCTGCCACATTTTTCCTTGTTTCTCGCTGTTGTGGTGTGAGATTTTTGGGGACCATTTTTGCACAAATGTTTCTCTTACCAAGATCTTCTGTTATTATTAGACGAACCGTTTCTCGATTGATGTTCATTTCTTCTGCAATCATTTTCACGAATAATCTTCGATCAGATCATACGAGTTCACGCACCCTGGCCAAGTGAGGTTGGTGGTCGTCCACTGCGGTCTTCAACATTCGTTCTGCCTTCACTAAACATTTTGTGCCAATCAAAAACTTGAGCTCTTGACATAACCTCCTCTCCAGAAGCCTTCTGAAGCTTACCGTAAGTTTCCGTCGCGTTTTCACCCAATTTAACGCAAAAAGAAATGGCATACCGTTGATCAATATTATGCGGTTCCATTTCCGTCACGAGAGATACAAACACGTGTTAACTTATTACAGCACAAATCATGACGGATCAGTTGCATCGATGTGCCGCTTGGACTAGAAGCAGCTTATAGACCAACGTCAAAGATACTGTGCCTATACAAGCCTGCAGGTTTGCCACATCTTGCAAAGAAAATCAGTTTCATTACTTTATAGTTGCGCCTCGTATTTGTTACATAAAATTTACTGAAACATTTGAACAAGAAAATGAATTTCGAATTCCTGGGGGCCTTCTTCCGTACAAAGAAATAGTCCAGATTATCAATTTAAAACTATAATTAAAAACGCAAATAAAATATATTAATATGCAGAACTATATGCAGCAAAACCAGTCTCTATCACATCTACACAACAAATTCTTGCAAATCCGTGGAAAAGCTGGACTCTAAGAAAAATGAGACGAAGAACCCCCTGGGTTCCCAGAATGAGATTTTCACTCTGCAGCGGAGTGTGCGCTGATATGAAACTTCCTGGCACATTAAAACTGTGTGCCTGACCGAGACTCGAACTCGGGACCTTTGCCTTTCGCGGGCAAGTGCTCTACCAACTGAGCTACCCAAGCACGACTCACGCCCCGTCCTCACAGCTTTACTTCTGCCAGTACCTCGTCTCCTACCTTCCAAACTTTACAGAAGCTCTCCTGCGAACCTTCCAGAACTAGCACTCCTGAAAGAAAGGATATTGCAGAAACATGGCTTAGCCACAGCCTGGGGGAGGTTTCCAGAATGAGATTTTCACTCTGCAGCGGAGTGTGCGCTGATATGAAACTTCCTGACAGATTAGAACTGTGTACCGGGCCGAGACTCGAACTCGGGAACTTTGCCTTTCGCGGGCAAGTGCTCTACCAACTGAGCTACCCAAGCACGACTCACGCCCCGTCCTCACAGCTTTACTTCTGCCAGTACCTCGTCTCCTACCCTCCAAACTTTACAGAAGCTCTCCTGCGAACCTTCCAGAACTAGCACTCCTGAAAGAAAGGAAATTCGAAGACATGGCTTAGCCACAGCCTGGGGGAGGTTTCCAGAATGGGATTTTCACTCTGCAGCGGAGTGTGCGCTGATATGAAACTTCCTGGCAGATTAGAACTGTGTGCCGCACCGAGACTCGAACTTTTTGCGGTCAAGTGCTCTACCAACTGAGCTACCCAAGCACGACTCACGCCCCGTCCTCAAAGCTTTACTTCTGCCAGTACCTCGTCTCCTACCTCGTTGCCAGGACGATTCACAATCAGATTGTTAGATAATGTGGAAATTCATCTAAAATTTTGCGCCGGCCGTTGCGAGCGAGCGGTTCTAGGCGCTTCAGTCTGGAACCGCTCGACCACTACGGTCGCTGGTTCGAATCCTGCCTCGTGCATGGATGTCTGTGATGTCCTTAGGTTAGTTAGGTTTAAGTAGTTCTAAGTTCTAGGCTTCTGATGACCTAAGATGTTAAGTCCCATAGTGCTAAGACCCATTTGAAACATTTTTTTCATCTACAATTTTGCAAATTACTCTTTATGGACACAAAGTCAAACACAGACAAGATTGCAAAATATTATTAAATCAGCAAAAATGAGGCCACAGAGCTTGCAATTCTTTTGAAATAAGAATAACAATAAGTCCAATCTATGAAACAATTATTTCTTTTTATATGGAATATGGTAAAATTGTTATTCAAAGTGGAAAATGTACCAAAACTCGTACTCGGTAGGCATAATATCTTTTTACGTACTCTCAAATTTCTGTACAACTTAAAATAGTAAAAAGTGATTTACAATAAAACTCCCCCTATAACAAATGGGGTGTTAGCAAGCGAAATATCTACGAAACAGAATTTTTCCTTTAGAAATTTCCTCCGTCTAACCTTGTACCATATCAAGAAATTTCACGTTTCCGAAACGTAAGTAACACCTTTTCAGCAAACCAAAGTCGTCATTGATCACACCGTAATGCAACGGTTAGCACACTGCATTTTGAATAACTTTAGATCTAATAATTCTTCCGTCTTGTACTCATTCTTCATCAGTGAAATGTACAAACAGCGCGCGCACACGTGGAAACTATAAAACTCTATTTGTCAAATAACATTTTCGCAGAACGTAAGGAAGAGCATTTTTTAACAACAACAACAGGGATATCCAGACACTGCTTAGTTTCAAATCAGATTATTTAGACGGTCACAATTGTCACTTTCAAAGGTCAACGGTTTACCTCTGAGGCTGATTATACGTTTTGATTTAGGGGTTAACGGTGTCCAGTTTTAGTGTTGTAAAGGCCATAGGAGAACAAACTTTGTGTTCAACGTAACCGGCTTGTGTTCGAAGCATGTACCGGAGCACGATGTCGGGACACGTTCAATACGAATGTCTGATGATCGTTATTGCAGTAGATCTTCGTATTTCTGCTATTTTGATACCTTTAATCACACTTCCCCCCCCCCCTCCCCTTTCTCATCATGTCGCATTTTATCTATCCATCCTGTATTCTCTCACAAAATAATATACACGTCACTGTTTTGACGTTTATCCAGGTATTTTAAAGCAGTCTTTTTCCAATTCTCCCGCTTCACGTCAACATGACTTAAGCGCTTTCTGTGTTAGCAGCATTCAAAACCAGTTCTTCAGTCACCCGATTCCACACGTCCATATGCTGCTTACGGCTGTGAGACCTGGACACTTCATGAATATACAAGACGGAAACCTAGAACTGTACAACGAGGAAAGGAGAGGCCTGTGCTGCGATTTACAAGGAAACCCAAAGAAAAGAGCAGATGACGTCTGACCGGGCAAAGGCGGTGCTGGAATGGAGTTCAGGAGACAAAGGCGGACCACGAGGAACACAGCCACACTGATGGCACAAAGGGGCGCGAAAAGCCACTGGAGTTAACTGGCCGAACATGGCGCAAAACCGTTGCTCGTGGAAGAAGTAGTAGGAGACTAAGAAACCTCAGTGCGTAGAGAAGCCATGTCAAAAAAATTGCTCTGGGCACTATGGGACTTAACTTCTGAGGTCATCGGTCCCCTAGAACTTAGAACTACTTAAACCTTACTAACCTAAGGACATCACACACATCCATGCCCGGGGTAGGATTCGATCCTGCGACCGTAGCGGTCGCTCGGTTCCACACTGTAGCGCCTAGAACCACTCGGCCACACCAGCCGGCAGAAGCCACATCACTTAGTGATAGAAACGGCTGATAAATGTAGCATCGTATCTGCTGCATCACCCGTGTGCACGTGGGATACTGCACAAACTTCCTGCCGCCGCCCCCCCCCCCCCCCCCCCCCCATTCAAAGGGCCTGTTCTACATCAAGACAACATTACAAATGTTGACAAACTGCCTATTGGCTTCTAATGATTTTTCTGACGTTTCGCCAGCACGAGTGGCTGGCATTGTCAAAGCTTCACCCTCCATTGCCGGTGGTGAACTGGAGGCGAGCTCGCGGGCGCAGACTATATGTACCTGGCGCGCCAACGTCCGAGGGCTTCTCCACGGTAATTTCCGGTGCGGTTCTCCTCTTGCTACCTGCGACGGTCGTTCGCTGCAGTACGGGCAGCCAGGATCCGTCGGCCGAAGAACCCAAGACAGAAGCCAATAGGCAGTTTGTCAACAAGTGGCCACGAAAGCCTTAACAATTTTGTATTACAAATGTTGTTTGACTGCAACGTAATCCCATTGCAACTTGCAAAAGACACGTTCACACACCAGTTGACCTGGCGTATGAAAAAGTCTTTTGAATTTTGCATTGGAATTACGTTACAGTCAAACATTAGAGATGCAGGTGATGGACGAAAGCGTTTGAAGCTGTTGTTGATTTAGTCTTCAGTCCGAAGAATAGTTTGATGCAGCTCTCCAACCTGTTCTGTCCTTTTCATCTCCGAACAAATGTTGGAGCTTTCATCCTTCTGAATCTGCTTGCTGTATTCATCTCTTGGTCTCCCTCTACAATTTTTACAACCCACACTTCCCTCCAGTACTAAACTGGTGATCCCTTGACGTCTGAGAATGTGTCCTATGAATCGCTCCCTTCTTCTAGTCAGATTGTGCACATATTTCTTGTCTCCCCAATTCTGTTTAGTACTTCCTCATTAGTTAAGCGATGCACCCGCCTATTCTTAAGAGTTCTTTCGTTGTATCACATTTTAAAAACCTCTATTCTCTTGAAACTTCCTGGCAGATTAAAACTGTGTGCCCGACCGAGACTCGAACTCGGGACCTTTGCCTTTTGCGGGCAAGTGCTCTACCAACTGAGCTACCGAAGCACGACTCACGCCCGGTACTCACAGCTTTACTTCTGCCAGTACCTCGTCTCCTACCTTCCAAACTTTACAGAAGCTCTCCTGCGAACCATGCAGAACTAGCACTCCTGAAAGAAAGGATATTGTGGAGACATGGCTTAGCCACAGCCTGGGGGATGTTTCCAGAATGAGATTTTCACTCTGCAGCGGAGTGTGCGCTGATATGAAACTTCCTGGCAGATTAAAACTGTGTGCCCGACCGAGACTCGAACTCGGGACCTTTGCCTTTCGCGGGCAAGTGCTCTACCATTCTCTATTCTCTTCTTTTTAAACTTTTTATCGTCCATGTTTCACATCCACACTTAGTTACACTCCATACACATAATTTCATAAAAGATTTCCTAACACTTAAACCAAAATTCGGTGTTAACAAATTTCTCTGCAGCAGAAACGCTTTTCTTCCCATTGCCAGTCTACATTTCATATCCTCTCTACTTCGGCCATCATCAGTTATTTTGCAGCCGAAATAGTAAAACTCAATTACTACTTTAAGTGTCTCGTTTCATAATCCAGTTCTCTCAGTATCAGCTGATTTTATTCGACTACATTCCGTTTAATTGAACTGCATTCCATTAACCTTGTTTTGCTTTTGTTGGTGTTCACCTTATAACGTCCATTCAAGACACTGTCCATTCCGCACAACTGCTCTTCCAAGTCCTTTGCTGTCTCTGACAGAATTTCAATGTCTTCGCCAAACCCCAAAGTTTTTATTTCTTCTCCATGGCTTTTAATACCTACTCCGAATTTTTCTTTGGTTTCCTTTAGTGCTTGCTCAATATACAGATTGAATAACATCGGGGATAGGCTACAACCCTGTGTCACACCCTTCCCAACCATTGCTTCCCTGTCATGCCTCTCGATTCTTGTAAGTGCCGTCTGGTTTCTGTACAAGCTGTAAATAGGCTTTCGCTTCCAGTACTTCCGGTACTTCAGAACTTCAATGAGGGTATTGCAGTCAACACCGTAATTCTTAACTAGTGACCATTAAGTCACCAACTCTGACGGAACCTTAATCACTAATAAAGTTGCTCAGTATATTTCTTGGTTCTGGATTTATCTGCGGTGGACTGTCTCGGGAGAATTACCCTATATACTGAACAAAAAAGTTTATTTTAAACTGAGATTTTCATGTTCGCAGCTTTTATTTATTGCGGTCCTATTCAGGACCCACAAGCTCGTAGAATTGGACCATCTCTGCGCATCTGTCAACTGAATATCGAAGGGATAAGTCGAGCAAAATGTGAGTATCTTTCCAGGCTCACACAGAAATATGCAGTTGATATCATCGCACTTCAAGAAACGCACACAGCTGACGAACCACAGCTACAGAGTAGGGGGAAAATACCGGGCTTTAAACTGATAGCCTCTAATCACCATCAAAATTATGGCCTTGCAACTTACGTCAAGAATCACATAACAAACTACCAGCTGCTGTCAGAAAATTCTGGAAATGACATTTTTACAACTGCTGTTAAAATTGAAAACCTAACGATAGTTAACGTGTACAAACCCCCAGGGACTAATTGGCCTAATCCCGTTCTACCGTCTCTGCAACATCCAACTATATACCTCGGTGATTTCAACAGTCATCATCACCTGTGGGGATATATGGAGAATGACCTCAACGGTGAAGCGCTTGAGGACTGGATGGAAACTGAAAACCTGAATTTAATTTACGATGCTAAAGATCTGCCTACCTTCCACTCAGCTCGCTGGTCCCAAGGCTATACCCCAGATCTGTGCTTCACAACTCAGTCTCATAATTCCCTAAATCAAGTACGACGAACTGTGCTCAAGGAATTCCCACATAGTCAACACAGACCTGTTATATTGGAGATGGGGATGTCTATACCTGTTGTACGATCACATCCTAAACCGAGGTGGAACTTCAAGAAAGCCAACTGGACTGAATTTGCAAAGCAAACAGATTCCAATATCAGATGGATCAAACCAACGTACAACAACTACAGCAGATTTGTTGGGGTTATCAAAGGTGCAGCCAGACGATGTACTCCTAGAGGGTACCGTAAAGAGTATATCCCTGGTTGGAGTTCCGAGAGTGAGGAGTTACTAAAAGAATATGAAGACCATCCTAACTTTGACAATGCAACAAGCCTCCTCCAGTCCCTGGATGATAATCGAAGAAAGATCTGGCATGAAACTGTGGGGTCCCTAGATTACACCCATTCTAGCAGAAAAGCCTGGTCTATCATCAGGAAATTAGACTCTTCAAACCCTACAACAAAAAGATCAAAAAATGCCATCAATTTGAATGACTATGCTAAACACCTTGTGTCAGTTACAAAGAATATAAAGGACAAGCAAGCCAAAAGGGATATCAAACTACAGTTGAACACCAAGAAAAGAGCAGCCCTACAGTCTTCCGAATTCTCTACTCCATTTCAAGAAGAGGAAACTAAAGCTGCAATCAAAAGTATGAAACTTGGAAAAGCAGCTGGATATGATGGAATATACCCAGAATTCCTGGCTCACTGTGGACCAGCTACAGTAAAATGGTTGACCAACTTCCTTTCAAACATCCTGCAAACTGGAAACATCCCACATCTGATGAAGAAATCAAAAATATTAGCCATACTGAAACCAAATAAAGATCCCACAAAAGTGGAAAACTATCGTCCAATAGCACTCTTAAGTATCACTTATAAACTCCTTGAACGTCTGATCTACAACAGAATCTGTGAAACAATCAACCATCATATTCCTATCGAGCAAGCAGGATTTAGACCTGGGAGAAGTTGTAACGATCAGGTACTATCTCTCACTACGCACATTGAAAATGGGTATGAGAAGAAATCAGTAAGTGTGGCTGCCTTTTTGGATCTATCTGCTGCCTATGACACTGTCTGGCGAGAAGGACTCCTTTTAAAATTTGTGAGTGTTATCCCATGTCGTAAACTCACGGCCTTACTCAACAATATGCTAAGCAATAGGTACTTTCAGATCTACTCAGATAATGATAGGAGCAGAATGTTTAAACTAAATGACGGCTTACCTCAAGGGTCTGTTCTGGCTCCCCTCCTTTTCAATTTGTATACACACGACTTACCAGAAACATCTTCAAGGAAATTCATATATGCTGATGATATTTGTCTGGTGACTCAGTGCTCCAACTTTGCTGATGCTGAAACTATTCTATCCACTGATCTGGAAGCCTTAGACAAATATTTCAAGAAATGGTGCCTCCACCTAAATCCTCAGAAAACAGTTATATCTGCATTCCACCTACGTAACAGACAGTCAAATTACAAACCAGAAGTTGTATTCAGAGACCAAGTGTTGCCATACTGTAGTACACCAAAGTACCTGGGATTAACACTAGATAGAACTCTGTCTTTCAAGCAGCATTTATCAAATGTGGCTGCTAAAGTTAAAACTAGAAATAATATTCTTCAGAAGCTTGTTGGTACATCATGGGGAGCCAATACTAACGTCCTGAGATCTACAGCATTAGCTCTGTCATATTCTGTTGCTGAATATTGCTGCCCAACCTGGATCAACAGTGTTCACACTAAGAAGATAGACGTGCAACTCAATCAGGCAATGCGATTAATCACAGGATGTATTCGGAGCACAAACACGCTGTGGCTGCCGGTTCTAAGCAATATCCCACCTCCAGCCCTAAGAAGATCAGAAGCTCTCCTAAAGACGTGGAAAAACATTCAGCAGAACCCCCAGCTCCCCATCCATCAAGATATTGTACAAGGAACACACCAACGCTTGAAATCGAGGAAACCACCATGGCGCACAGCACTCGACCTTGAAGGATCTGCTTTCAACATTAACAGTTCATGGAAACTCCAGTGGGATCAGTCTTCAGTAGCCAATAAACATCTAGTCGAGGACCCTTCCAAGCAGACGCAAGGATTTGATCTTCCAAGGCGTCAGTGGAGGATCATTAACCGCATTCGAACTGGACAAGGCAGATGTGGCTATCTACTGCACAAATGGGGATGGGTTGGCTCTGCAAATTGTGACTGTGGTGCCCCCTCACAGACGATTCATCACATTGTTGCTGACTGCCCTCATCGTACTTTCAGAGGAACTTTAATGGACATTCATCGTACATCGGATGAAGCAGTCAAGTGGATTGAAGAACTAGACATAGAGCTGTAAAATTGTACGAACTTGTGATTGTACATTTTAGTCCTGAAAATATTGTATATAAATGTAAATCAATGTACACATCATACGATAAATAAATAAATTTATTTAATTATTTATCCTGGAAGCATTACTCTAAACCAGGTAGCCTACATTTTTTGTATTAGGTTCAGTACGTGACACATTTCACTGCCTTGAATCAGCACTTAGAAATAACAGTGATTTGAATTGTGGAAATAGTAGTAGCGATGATAGGAGAAAAAACAGTGTATATTTGGTCTTGAGAAGTGGAACAAGCAGGACAAGTTAAAGGCACGTTGATTTAAACTGAGGGTTCTCGAAGCACTGGACGTGATGGAAGGGATGGGAGAGAAACGCGACAGGACAGCACAGATAATGAGAGAAGGGGGAGAGAGAGCGATTTGACTGATGGAGAACAGAAGCGAGAGAGGTGTTCAACTGGGAGAAGTTGAGAGCGTTTTCCTACTTGTCTGACACAACTGGCGGCACTTGTTACTTTGTGGGGAAAAGTTACGAGATTAACAAAAGCAAGTGCTTCAGATTTTTTAAAGCGCAAACAGAATGCGGGGTAGCGTGTTCCAGACGCCGAGGAGGAGTTTGCGAATGTTTTTCATTTTTATTGTATGGGTGGTCATGGTGGCTCATGGTGTGGGTTCCTGTAGTCATGTCCTAGTTCATGAACCACGGGCAACGTATGAGTGGCCAAGTAAGTGGTCCCGACAGTCGGCATACCAGTTACTTTGGAATAAGGCTGGGCATCTCGGACATATTCTGAGTCGTGGTCACCTTCGTGCTCATACGGCAAAGACTATCAAATCCACCGGTTAGTCCCTCAACCGTTAGGGGTAAAACTCAATGGGACTCGGGGCAAGTAAGGCTAGCAACCTGCTTCCCTGGTACTTTAAATATGATGCTGGCAACAATCAGAGCAAAATGCCTCGGACCTTTGGAGGTGACGGAGTCCCACCTCTAACTGACAAACCAGGGACTCCTAAGATACGACTTGGCAAACAAATTGTAATGAGATGGGGAGCTATTAATATCAATGGGGGCTACTCTGGGAAGAAGGTAGAGCTGGCAGAGGCTGCAAGTGAGATGGGGCTGGACGTTTTAGCTCTTAGTGACATTCGGGTAAGGGGTGAGAAAGAAGAGGAAGTGGGAGAATACAAGGTCTACCTGTCAGGAGTCAAAGCAGGAATAGCACAATGGGGTGTAGGGCTTTACATCAGGAAAGAAATGGAACCCAGCGTAGTTGCAGTAAGGTATGTAAACGAACGACTGATGTGGATAGATTTGACAGTGTCTAGCAAGAAAATCAGGATTGTGTCAGTATATTCGCATTGTGAAGGGACAGATCAAGATAAGATAGATAGTTTTTATGAGGCACTCAGTGATGTAGTTGTTAGAGTAAAGGACAAGGACAGTGTTCTGCTCATTGGTGATTTTAATGCCAGGATTGGAAATCGAACAGAAGGGTATGAAAAGGTTATGGGTAAATTTGTAGAGGATATGGAGGCCAACAGGAACGGGAAACAACTCTTGGATTTCTATGCCAGTATGGGCTTAGTAATCACAAACTCCTTTTTTAAACATAAGAACATTCACCTGTATACTTGAAAAGGAATGGACAAGGTACAGGGACACAGTACTAGAAGTGGCTAAAGAATGTCTTGGAACAGTAGTGTGTAAAAGTAGGATGAAGCAAACAGCTTGGTGGAATGACACAGTCAAGGCAGCCTGTAAAAGGAAAAAGAAGGCCTATCAAAAATGGCTACATACTAGAACTCAGGTAGACAGAGAAAGTTATGTTGAAGAAAGAAACAAAGCCAAACAGATAATTGCAGCATCCAAGAAGAAATCTTGGGAAGACTTTGGAAACAGGTTGGAGACTATGGGTGAAGCTGCTGGGAAACCATTCTTGAGAGTAATTAGCAGTCTTAGAAAGGGAGGTAAGAAGGAAATGACAAGTATTTTGGACAGGTCAGGAAAACTGCTGGTGAATCCTGTGGATGCCTTCGGCAGATGGAGGGAATATTTTGAAGAGTTGCTCAATGTAGGTGAAAATACGATCAACAATGTTTCAGATTTCGAGGTAGAATGGGATAGGAACGATGATGGAAATAGGATCACATCTGAGAAAGTGGAGAAAATGGTCAATAGATTGCAGTGCAATAAAGCAGCTGGGGTGGATGAAATTAAGTCGGAACTCATCAAATACAGTGGAATGGCAGGTCTTAAATGGCTACACAGGATAATTAAAATGGCCTGGGAGTCGGGACAGGTTCCATCAGACTGGACAAAAGCAGTAGTCACACCAATCTTTAAACATGGAAACAGAAAAGATTGTAACAACTACAGAGGTATCTCTTTAATCAGCGTTGTGGGTAAAATCTTCTCAGGTATTGTTGAAAGGAAAGTGCGAGTATTAGTTGAGGACCAATTGGATGAAAATCAGTGTGGGTTTAGGCCTCTTAGAGGTTGTCAGGACCAGATCTTTAGCTTACGGCAAATAATGGAGTAGTGTTATGAGTGGAACAGGAAATTGTATCTATGCTTTATAGATCTAGAAAAGGCATATGACCGGGTTCCTAGGAGGAAGTTATTGTCTGTTCTACGAGATTATGGAATAGGAGTCAAGCTTTTGCAAGCAATTAAAGGATAGTCAGGCAGCAGTTAGAGTTGACGGTAAATTGAGTTCATGGTTCAGAGTAGTTTCAGGGGTAAGACAAGGCTGCAACCTATCTCCACTGTTGTTCATATTATTTATGGATCATATGTTGAAAACAATAGACTGGCTGGGAGAGATCAAGATATGTGAACACAAAATAAGCAGTCTTGAATATGCGGATGACTTAGTTGTGAAGGCAGATTCGATTGAAAGTTTGCAAAGTAATATTTCAGAGCTAGATCAGAAATGTAAGGACTATGGTATGAAGATTAGCATCTCCAAAACGAAAGTAATGTCAGTGGGAAAGAAATATAAACGGATTGAGTGCCAAATAGGAGGAATAAAGTTAGAACAGGTGGACGGTTTCAAGTACTTAGGATGCATATTCTCACAGAATGGCAACATAGTGAAAGAACTGGAAGCGAGGTGTAGGAAAGCTAATGCAGTGAGCGCTCATCTACGATCTACTCTCTTCTGCAAGAAGGAAGTCAGTACCAAGACTAAGTTATCTGTGCACCGTTCAATCTTTCGACCAACTTTCTTGTATGGGAGCGAAAGCTGGGTGGATTCAGGTTACCTTATCAACAAGGTTGAGGTTACGGATATGAAAGTACAGGGTTATTACAAATGATTGAAGCGATTTCACAGCTCTACAATAACTTTATTATTTGAGATATTTTCACAATGCTTTGCACACACATACAAAAACTCAAAAAGTTTTTTTAGGCATTCACAAATGTTCGATATGTGCCCCTTTAGTGATTCGGCAGACATCAAGCCGATAATCAAGTTCCTCCCACACTCGGCGCAGCATGTCCCCATCAATGAGTTCGAAAGCATCGTTGATGCGAGCTCGCAGTTCTGGCACGTTTCTTGGTAGAGGAGGTTTAAACACTGAATCTTTCACATATCCCCACAGAAAGAAATCGCATGGGGTTAAGTCGGGAGAGCGTGGAGGCCATGACATGAATTGCTGATCATGATCTCCACCACGACCTATCCATCGGTTTTCCAATCTCCTGTTCAAGAAATGCCGAACATCATGATGGAAGTGCGGTGGAGCACCATCCTGTTGAAAGATGAAGTCGGCGCTGTCGGTCTCCAGTTGTGGCATGAGCCAATTTTCCAGTATGTCCAGATACACGTGTCCCGTAACGTTTTCTGCGCAGAAGAAAAAGTGGCTGTAAACTTTAAACCGTGAGATTGCACAAAAAACGTTAACTTTTGGTGAATTGCGAATTTGCTGCACGAATGCGTGAGGATTCTCTACCGCCCAGATTCGCACATTGTGTCTGTTCACTTCACCATTATGAAAAAATGTTGCTTCATCACTGAAAACAAGTTTCGCACTGAACGCATCCTTTCCATGAGCTGTTGCAACCGCGCCGAAAATTCAAAGCGTTTGACTTTGTCATCGGGTGTCAGGGCTTGTAGCAATTGTAAACGGTAAGGCTTCTGCTTTAGCCTTTTCCGTAACATTTTCCAAACCGTCGGCTGTGGTACGTTTAGCTCCCTGCTTGCTTTATTCATAGACTTCCGCGGGCTACGCGTGAAACTTGCCCGCACGCGTTCAACCGTTTCTTCGCTCACTGCAGGCCGACCCGTTGATTTCCCCTTACAGAGGCATCCAGAAGCTTTAAACTGCGCATACCATCGCCGAATGGAGTTAGCAGTTGGTGGATCATTGTTGAACTTCGTCCTGAAGTGTCGTTGCACTGTTATGACTGACTGATGTGAGTGCATTTCAAGCACGACATATGCTGTCTCAGCTCCTGTCGCCATTTTGTCTCGCTGCGCTCTCGAGCGCTCTGGCGGCAGAAACCTGAAGTGCGGGTTCAGCCGAACAAAACTTTATGAGTTTTTCTACGTATCTGTAATGTGTCGTGACCATATGTCAATAAATGGAGCTACATTGAATTTATGAAATCGCTTCAATCATTTGTAATAGCCCTGTAGCTAGGATGATTGCAGGTACTAGTAGATGGGAACAATGGCAGGAGGGTGTCCACAATGAGGAAATCAAAGAAAAACTGGGAATGAACTCTATAGATGTAGCAGTCAGGGCGAACAGGCTTAGATGGTGGGGTCATGTTACACGTATGGGAGAAGCAAGGTTACCCAAGAGACTCATGGGTTCAGCAGTAGAGGGTAGGAGGAGTCGGAGCAGACCAAGGAGAAGGCACCTGGATTCGGTTAAGAATGATTTTGAAGTAATAGGTTTAACATCATAAGAGGCACCAATGTTAGCACCGAGCGAGGTGGCGCAGTGGTTAGACACTGGACTCGCATTCGGGAGGACGACAGTTCAATCCCGCGTCCGGCCATCCTGATTTAGGTTTTCTGTGATTTCCCTAAATCGCTCCAGGCAAATGCCGGGATGGTTCCTTTCAAAGGGCACGGCCGACTTCCTTCCCCATCCTTTCCTAATCCGATGAGACCGATGACCTCGCTGTCTGGTCTCCTTCCCCAAACCAACCAACCAAGCAACCAACCAACCAATGTTAGCACTGAATAGGGGATCATGGAGGAATTTTATAAGGGGGCTATGCTCCTGACTGAACGCTGAAAGGCATACTCAGTCTTAAATGATGATGATGATGATGATGGATGGTCACATCTAGAATACTGATCGTCTAGTTTGAAATTACAAGTGCATACGCTTTGTTTATGCGTGTTCTGCGGGTTGTAGAGTTACTGTATGTCAGACATATCGAGCAAGATCTATTATAATGGTTCGTTTCTACGTACGTTAACTGTAACGCTTGCTGATAAGACAGATACGTAGAGAGCTGTGGTTTGGCGGATGCGGGCTCGCTCGAGAATAGAAGGAAACCTGGGCGAAAAGCGCGCCGCACGAAGGAAATGTCAGAGCAGCATCTCGCGCGCGAATTACAGAAAAAAGCGGACGAGACACGTCACGTTACGCGAAGAGCGTAGCGCTTCCAGCTACTGCCGCTGCGGCGCTATAGCTGAATTCTTTTATCTTGGCGTCTCGCGCACACCCGCCCAGACGCGGGAGACTGCTGCGTTGCCAGCTGCACACGACGCACGCGCCAATAGAAGCAGCGCCATAGTATAGTACAGTTTGCAAACTTACGTTTAGGGGGGAGCGCGCAGTCCATGAAGTAAAGCCACCATGGCCGCATTAACTCTTTCGCTGCTACAGAGACGTACTCCCCGCATTCCGCTCTGTGCGCGATTTTGTCATCACTGCACTGCTCGCCTGTGCAAACACATGGTGTTCCCACTGCTTTGACACACTTATCATTCGATTGCAAAAAAACTATTTGGCCCAGAAATTTGATTTTTCCACATGTTCTTGACTGATACCTTTCTCCCACAAAAGACTTAATTTTGTTTAGATGCTCAACGCAGTTATTATGCAGCATTAAATGTAGTAAACCATTGCACGAAATTTTGAAGAGTTTGCAGAGGTAAAAGTCCATAGCGTATACTTTTCGTATGGTCGATTTTAGTTGCCACAATGTTGAGAATGAAATGTGGACAAGATACCTAAATTTCATATAAAATTTACTGTATAACAATATCTCATTTAATTTAAGTACCAGGTAGGTGTCGTATGTAATATTGAGAAATATTCCGTCTTTCGCGACTGTAATAAAAAGTTTTATTTACACTGGGCGCGTTTGGCTTCATTTTAAAGCACTTCAATCGATCAAAAGGAAGTAGACAAAATACATTAAACAAAAATGTGGACTTATAAAAACATTATGACTTGAATATACTGTGTATCAGTGAAGTGTTCTGAGCTATGTCAAATATAATTTTTGTGTGTGGCACACACAAACAGCATTTATTTGCTAAAACACTGATCAGCCGACACAGACGTTGAATATTGTGTTAACACTAGCACTCGCCAAGACATTCACAGCAGACCGCTCAGAAGACTGCTGAACACTCATTGGCTGTCAGCGGATGCGTGACGTCAGATGCGTAGAACAAGCCTTAAATCGATCGCACTCGCTCATGGTTCCAACTACACAGAGTGTTCATTTTAACTGGAGACATTGAAATATCCGAAAATCTACACATCGGATCAAACAAATTTATAACTAAAATTTGTTTGTCTCCGAGGGGGACATCCAATGATACCAAGTCCGACGAATTTGTGGTCAAATTTGTTATAATTGGATGTCCCCTTCCAAGAGAACCTAAGTTTCATTAGGATTTCTTTTGGCTCTGTGTGTCGTTTTCAAGAGATTTCAATGTCCCCAGTTAAAATGAACACCCTTTATAACATAAACAGTGTTTATAAATTTGGAAATATTCCACCTTTAGCGACTGTAATAAAACTTTTATTTATACCAGAGTCATTTCGCTTTTTTCTAAAAACGTTCTGATTAAAACAAAATTGGCGAAGTACACAAAAGTGAATTGTGGACGTAATAAAACATATAAACTAAAATATATTGTCACTGAGGCGCAGTGCGCAAACAATTTGTGTTTGTCACAACGGACAGCAAATACTTGCCAAAACATAGATCAGTCGACGAAAATATTGAATATGACATTGCCAAAGTAGCGAAGCAAAGAATTGAGTCAGGCAATCTAGTAGATCGGCAACGTACGAGCCGAAATTCTGCTCTAAATAATACTTTTAATACTGTCGCAAAAGAATAGTAAAACAGCGACTGCGGAAGAGAAGATATACAAACAAAAGAGATAACATGAATCCTGTATGTGTGCCTTTTCATTGTTTGTAATTCCCGTGAAAAGAAATATTGGAGGACAAAATTAGGAAAACTGAAAACTTATTATGATTGTAATGAAGAGACAAAGCACTAGAAATTTCAAAAAATTACATTCAAACGAATTAAATTCACGAAGTAAGACACTTCGATAATGTTTTTGAGTAAAGAAAGTATTAAGCACCAGACAAGGTTTGAATTTAGAACCTCCCACTTTATAACCAAGCACCTTAACCATTACGCAAACGCAGCTCGTCAGTTTATAAACCTGCTGGAGGACTCTAAAATAGCACGCAAAATACTGAGAAACACTGTTAGTATGACTATGAAGTAGTCACGCTTCGTCGAAGTACAATAGGAAATAAACAATTACCGCTGTTCTTTATTGCGAAAAAGCGGTTCGTGAGAATGATACAAACACCTTTCCTTGCTATCGCCTGAATTAGGAGGCTTATTGCTTGTTTGGTATAATTAATTAATAGAATATGAAGCAATTGGTATAAAAAATGCTTTTCCCAAACTTTCTATAAGAGAAAGTCTGCTATGAAGACATTGCTTTTGTTCAGTTACTTTATTTATGACTGAACGTTTCTAAAACTGAAGACACTCGTCCGTGCTGTGCACTGCAGTAGAGCTCTGGCAACGTCGTTCTCTGTTCATTGGCTGACTGTGTTTTGTGACGTCAGATGCGCAGAACGAACCTAAACTCGGCCGCCGTCGTAAATGACGCGCACTTTAGCATTGCTGGGCAGCCATTGGATGTCTTGGAGAACATCAGTCAAACTGCTGCCGCAGAAATGTTACCCACTGTCACACTCAAAAGTATCCGAACGGACTGGTTTTGCGTTGCGTCTTATTTCTATGCAACCCACACAACCCAACTGTCTTGCAGGTCCTCTAACCTATTCCCGCTGCAGTCGTGTGAATGTACAAAATGGTTACTACAAGAGATCACTAGAGAACTTTGTTCCATATGATAATTGGTGCAGACGCAAATATATAGCACGATAATGAAAGTATCAGGAAACTTGTTATTAGAGATGACATAGTTTTAACGCTTGGTTGCTTGGTCGGTTGGGTGGGTGATTCGAGGGAGCGGACCAAACAGCGAGGTCACCGGTCCCATCGGATTAGGGAAGGATGGGGAAGGAAGTCGGCCGTGCCCTTGTGGAGGAACCATCCTGGCATTTGCCAGGAGCGATTTAGGGAAATCATGGAAACCCTAAATCAGGATGGCCGGACGCTGATTTGAACCGGCGTCCTCCCAAATGAGAGTCCAGTGTCCTAACCATTGCGCCTCCCCACTCGGTTTTTAACTCTTGTAAACTCAAATTTATTACAATAAACAGTAAAACGAGCTGCTCGCCCAGGCCAAGGGACGTCGACCGGCCGCCGTGTCAACCTCTGCCTTGCGGCGTCATGCGAACACGGTTGGAGTCGCACGTGGTGAGCACACCGCCCTCTCGGCCACTTTGCCGATATTCCGGACCCTGGGGCAGCTGCCCTCACCATTAGGACCAGCAGCTCCTTAACTGGCATCGCGACGCTAATTAGGCTACACCCTGCTCCAGTCCTCCCAGCAAGGACGTGTACAGATTTGAACTTAAAATGACGTGGGTATAGAGTTACGAGTTGGACGGGTGTTCGAAACCAGCACTTACACGACTGTTAACTAAGCACAATCAGATCTTAGATATCGACATTGTTCAGTACTAAGAAATGTACGCGTAGTCTAGAGCAGCCGGCATGGTAGCTCAGCGTGTTCGGTCGGAGAGCCGGTTGGCCTCTGTAATAAAAAACTGAGTGGAAGGATCAACCACCGAACTTAAACAGGATGTCTTGCGACGTCCGCAACGACCAAACACAACGATCAATAAGGAACAAAATGCAAAAAAAAAAAGAGGGAGCGTCTTCATTAGTAATCCAAACGTCCTCGGTCCCGGGTTCGAAACCCGCCACCGCTTAAATTTTGATAAATGATCAGCATTGGCGGCCGATGACTTCCGGCATAAGAAGTCGCTCTCATTCTGCCAACGGCCTTGTCAAAGATTGCCCAAAAGGCGGAAGGCTCAACAATGATCAACGGCACGAGGATGCAGAAGGCAATGGAAACCACTGCATTAAAGACACGTAACGTGTATCCACAGGACATGTGACCTGTAATTGAAGAAGTGTCATGATG
Organism: Schistocerca nitens; assembly: GCF_023898315.1. Classification (NCBI taxonomy): domain Eukaryota; kingdom Metazoa; phylum Arthropoda; class Insecta; order Orthoptera; family Acrididae; genus Schistocerca; species Schistocerca nitens. The sequence continues at coordinate 17,781,828 of NC_064622.1, forward strand.
ATCTCTCCATTGGCGAAAGACTCCGGAATAGTCCCCCATTCGGATCTCCGGGAGGGGACTGCCAACAGGGAAGTGACCATGAGAAAAACATTCAATAACCAACAAAAGGATAACGTTCTACGAGTCGGGTGGTGGAGAGGGGGGGGGGGGAATTTCATAAGTTTGAATGTGGTAGGGAAGTTAGAAAATCTGAAAATGGAAATTCAGAGGCTCAGTCTAGATATAGTAGGGGTCAGTGAAGTGAAATGGAAAGAAGACAAGGATTTCTGGTCAGATGAGTATAGGATAATATCAACGGCAGCAGAAAGTGGTATAACGGGCGTAGGATTCGTTATGAATAGGAAGGTAGGGCAGAGAGTGTGTTACTGTGAACAGTTCAGTGATAGCGTTGTTCTTAACAGAATCGACAGCAGACCAACAACCACAACGATAGTTCAGGTATACATGCCGACGTCGCAAGCTGAAGATGAACAGATAGAGAAAGTGTATGAGGGTATTGAAAGGGTAATACAGTACGTAAAGGGGGACGAAAATCTAATAGTCATGGGCGACTGGAATACAGGTGTAGGGGAAGGAGTAGAAGAAAAGGTTACAGGGAAACATGGGCTTGGGACAAGGAATGAGAGAGGAGAAAGATTGAGTTCTGTAATAAATTTCAGCTAGTAGTATTGAATATTCTGTTCAAGGATCACAAGAGGAGGAGGTATACTTGGAAAAGGCCGGGTGAGACGGGAAGATTTCAGTTGGATTACATCATGATCAGGCAGAGATTTCGAAATCAGATACGGGATTGTAAGGCGTACCCAGGAGCAGATATAGACTCAGATCACAATTCAGTAGTGATGAAGAGCCGGTTGAAGTTTAAGAAATTAGTCAGGAAGACTCATTATGCAAAGAAGTGGGATACGGAAGTACTAAGGAATGACGAGACACGCTTGAAGCTCTCTAAGGCTACTGATACAGTAATAATGAATAGCTCAGTAGGTAATACAACTGAAGGGGAAGGGACATCTGTAAAAAGGACAAAAACAGAATTTGAAAAGAAAAACATTGGTACAAAGAAGCTAACTGCGAAGAAACCATGGGAGACAGAAAAGTACTTCAGCTGAACAATGAAAGAAGGAAGTACAAAAATTTTCAGGAATACAGAAATACAGGTCGCTGAGGAATGAAATAAATAGGAAGTGTAGGGAAACTAAGACGATATGGCTGCAAGAAAAATGTGAAAAAATCGAAAAAGAAATGATTGTAGAAAGGGCTAACTCAGCATATAGAAAACTCAAAACCAACTTCGGCGAAATTAAATCAAGAGTGGTAGCATTAAGAGTGCAACAGGAATTCCACTGTTAAATGCAGAGGGAGAGCGGATAGGTGGAAAGAGTACATAGAAGGCTTGTATGAGGGGGAATTTGTCTGATGTGATAGAAGAAGAAATAGGAGTCGATTTAGAAGAGGTAGGGGATCCAGTATTAGAACAGAAATTAAAAGAGCTTTGGAGGACTTAAGACCAAATAAGACAGAAGGGACAGATAACATTCCATCAGAATTTCTAAGGCCATTTGAGGAAGTGGCAACAAAACTACTATTCACGTTGGTGTGTAGAGTGTATGACTCTGACGACATACCATCTGACTTTCAAAAAAATATCGTCCACACAATTCCGAAGACTGCAAGAGATGACAAGTGCTAAATTACCTCACAATGAGATTAGCAGCTCATGTATCAAGTTACTGACAAGAATAATATACAGAAGGATGAAAAAGAAAATTGAGGATGTGTGAGATGACGGTCAGTTGGGCTTTAGAAAAGATAAAGGCACCAGAGAGGCAATTGTGACGTTGCGGTTGATAACGGAAGCAAGGCTAAAGAAAAATCAGGACACGTTCATAGGATTTGCCGACTTGGAAAAAGCGTTCGACAGTGTAAAGTGGTGCAAGATGTACGAAATCTTGAGAAAAAAAGGGGTAAGCTACAGGGAGAGACGGGTAGTATACAATATGTACAAGAGCCAAGATGGAATAATAAGAGTGGACGACCGAGAAAGAAGTGTTCGGATTAAAAAGGGTGTAAGACAGGAATGTAGCCTTTCGCCTCTACTGTTCAATCTGTACATCGAAGAAGCTATGATGGAAATAAAAGAAAGGTTCAGGAGTCGGATAAAATTCAAGGTGAAAGGATGTCAGTGATAAGATTCGCTGATGACATTGTTATCCAGAGAGAAAGTGAAGAAGAATGGAATGAACAGTCTAATGAGTACAGAGTATGGATTGAGAGTAAATCGAAGAAAGACGGAGGTAATGAGAAGTAGCAGAAATTAGAACAGTGAGAAACTTAACATCAGGAGCGATGGTCAATTAGTAGATGCAGTTAAAGAATTCTGCTACCTAGTCAGAAAAATAACCAATGACGGACGGAGCAAGGAGGACATCAAAAGCAGTCTAGCACTGGCAGAAAGGGCGTTCCTGGTCAAGAGAAGTCTACTAGTATCAAATATATGCCTTGTCTGAGGAAGAAATTTCTGAGATTGTACGTTTGGAGCACAGCATTGCATGGTAGTGAAACATGAACTGTGGGAAAACCAGAAGAGAATCGAAGCATTTGAGATGTGGTGCTATAGACGAATGTTGAAAATTAGGATTGATAAGGTAAGGAGTGAGGAGGTTCTGCGCAGAGTCGGAGAGGAAAGGAATATGTGGGAAACAGTGACAAGGAGAAGGGACATGATGATACATCTGTTAAGACATCAGGGAATGACTTCTATGGTACTAGAGGGAGCTGTAGAGCGCAAAAACTGTAGAGGACATAGGTTGCAAGTGCTACATTGAGATGAAGTGTTGGCACAGGACAGGAATTCGTAGCAGGTCACATCAAACCAGTCAAAAGACGGATGCCTCAAAAAAAAAAAAAAAAAAAAAAAAAAAAAAAAAAAAGTGGTTCAAATGGATTGGGTTGGGTTGGGTTGTTTGAGGGAAGAGACCAAACAGCGAGGTTATCGGTCTCATCGGATTAGGGAAGGAAGTCGGCCGTGCCCTTTCAAAGGAACCATCCTGGCATTTGCCTGGAGGGTTCAAATGGCTCTGAGCACTATGGAACTTAACTTCTGAGGTCATCAGTCCCCCAGAACTTAGAACTACTTAAAAGCTAACTAACCTAAGGACACCACACACATCCATGCCCGAGGCAGGATTCGAACCTGCGACCGTAGCGGTCGCGCGCCTCCAGACTGACTAAAAAAAAGAAAAATAAAGGGGATGACAAACTGAAACGAAGAGACGACAAAGTTTGACCTTACCGGGCCTTGAATCTAGCACCGATCGCCGTTGTTTTCTAGCCACGAACAATCTTTAAATATCGGTGTGCTTCATCCGTACTGAGATGCGCTTAAGTTTGACATGGAAATAGCGCCACGAATACTACCTTGCTGATTAGGAGTCAAACCCCCACTTACTAACTCACGCTAAGGACAACACACACACCCATGCCCAAGGGAGGACTCGAACCTCCGACCTTGGGGAGGGGGGGTGGGGGGAGCCGCGCGAACCGTGAGAAGGCGCCTGAGACCGCAAGGCTATAAACGAAGAGATTTTAACTATCGAATTCGTTTTCACCGGCAGCTGGGAGCGGCATGTTTCAACTTGAAACGGTGTGATGAAAAAGTTCTGTGGTTGACTGAGAGTCGAAACCGGCACCAGTCGCCATTGTTGGTAACGCTCTAAGGCACTTCAAAACCCAGAATTACTTTACACCTGTGGTTTGGTGAGAACATGCTACAGCTTGTTATGATGAAAATTTTTGAGCCGGACCAGGATTCGAACCCACTTCCGTGGAGACATTGAGGAGTTTTGAATTTTGGGGAAACAACGAAACAATGGAACAGTATCGTCCCTTGAAGAGGGAGCTCTGAGTTCGATTGCCAGTCTAGCATCAATATTTTTAACATGTTGTTGTTGTTGTTGTTGCTGTTGTTGTGGTCCTCAGTCCTGAGACTAGTTTGATGCGGCTCTCCATGCTACTCTATCCTGTGCAAGCTTCTTCATCTTCCAGTACCTACTGTAACCTACATCGTTCTGAATCTGCTTAGTGTATTCATCTCTTGGTCTCCCTCTACGATTTTTACCCTCCACGCTGCCCTCCAACGCTAAATTTGTGATCCCCTGATGCCTCAGAACATGTCCTACCAACCGGTCCCTTCTTCTTGTCAAGTTGTGCCACAAACTCCTCTTCTCCCCAATTCTGTTCTATACCTCCTCATTAGTTATGTGATCTACCCATCTAATACTCAGCATTCTTCTGTAGCACTACATTTCGCAAGCTTCTATTCTCTTCTTGTCCAAACTATTTATCGTCCACGTTTCACTTCCATACATGGCTACACTCCATACAAATACTTTCAGAAACGACTTCCTGACACTTAAATCTATACTCGATGTTAACAAATTTCTCTTCTTCATAAACGCTTTCCTTGCCATTGCCAGTCTACATTTTATACCCTCTCTACTTCGACCATCGTCAGTTATTTTGCTCCCCAAATAGCAAAATTCCTTTACTACTTTAAGTGTCTCATTTCTTAATCTAATTCCCTCAGCATCACCCGACTTAATTCGACTACATTCCATTATCCTCGTTTTGCTTTTGTTGATCTTCATCTTATATCCTCCTTTCAAGACACTGTCCATTCCGTTCAACTGCTCTTTCAAGTCCTTTGCTGTCTCTGACAGAATTACAATGTCATCGGCGAACCTCAAAGTTTTTATTTCTTCTCCATGGATTTTAATACGTACTCCGAATTTTTCTTTTGTTTCCTTTACTGCTTGCTCAATATACAGATTCAATAACATCGGGGAGAGGCTACAACCCTGTCTCACTCCCTTCCCAACCACTGCTTCTTTTTGATGTCCCTCAAGCTCAAATATAGAAAGAAATAAGCCCCCTCTGTAATCTTACATTACGCCTAGTACAGTAAAATTTCTGGTGTAGGAAAGCTTACAGGTGACAGAGATACTATTTGCCTCGACTTTCCCCTCTTTCATGCCCCAGCCTACACTGACTGCCCACCAGCTGGTAGCGAAGGGACGATGTTACGTGTGGGTTTCCAACATCGGTGCAAACCTACGTTGTTCAATTGGTGTTTTCAGAGGTAAACAGGATTCCTTTATGCTTGTTAAAAATGGTTGTTGGGTGTATAAACTGAAGCCCGACCTTATGAGTACGAAACTACAATCATTCCAAACGACCACCGAATTACACAGTTGGCTGGCGTATGATCTCGTCGTAACGAACATTGTTCCAGACTGGATGACAGTCCTGATCAGCCGGGAGCAGATTACAGCCTGTTCAAAACATTCATTGCCTTGTTAGTCAGCACTGCCATCCACCAGCTGTCTTGGCTGCCCATTGCGCACGTTCGACTTGGTTTTGTAATCACTGAAATAAAATTACTGCCATCCGCACTAACTGGTGAAGTGGCACGATGCGAAATTTGTGCATGAGCTAGAGCAACAGAAGTGTGTACAAGAAGTCGAAGAGTTCTTCAATGACACGTATTTGGTGTTTCTTTGCCGTATAGTGACGATTTCAAAACGGGAATATTTACGGAAGGAATGAATCAGATTTGATCTCGAAATTTCAATATTTTGACCATGGCTGCACTACAACAACGGCTACAGAACAGCAGGTATAAAAGACAGACAGCCAGTTGCATTAAAAGGTGGTTTTCAACTAACCTTTACCATGGTTTCGACTTATTTAAAACCGTCTACCTCAGAAGTACAAATCTGCATACAGTACGGTAACATACAATGAAAACGCCGTGGACCCATATTAGGTGTCTAATAGAAGCTGCTCTCTACAAGAAGTGTAGGAATGTCACGAACAACGTATGGGAAGCTGTGCTTACAAATTGTGATACTGAGAATAGCTTCTGTTGGACACAAAATACTCCTTCATGGCGTTTTCGTTACAAGTTATGTCATCGTATTGTATGCATGTTTGTCCTTATGAAGAAGACGGGTTTTAAATCCGTCGACACCACGGTAAAGGTTAGTTGAAAAGCACCATTTATTGCAACTGGTTGGCTGTCTTTTATGCCTGTTAATCTCGTGCTGTTTATTTTATTTGATTAACATCTATTCTAAATTCCTCGCCTTACCAGTTTTTCACTTTTTCTAGTTTTTACACGGTGCCGTCTTTAGCCTTCATGCCCGTTTCTCTTTTGATTTTGCCCTCTTTATGTGACCCCGAATTTTTTTTAGTAAATCAAGAGCTGATGATCAGTAGGATCAGAAGACAAACAGGTGTGCACAGCGGCTATCGTGAAAGCGTTATTAAACCTTTGTAATAGTTCCAGAGATGAGATCAAGTTGTATAGTTAGCGCTATGCACTCAGTAAGATTCTGCCGCAAGTACCGCAGTATTTAAAGTAGCAGTCTCTTCTCAGAGTTACATTCGAAACTTCTCGTATGAATGTTGTGATAGCCTAACAGGTATCGTTAGTGTGAAAAAATCTGGAGATAGGCTAGGAAGAAAATGACACGTGCGAGGAGACGCATTGCAATTCCGTCCCAGATTCAATTAAATGAACCTCATCTTGTTACATTATTCACGAGTAGAGGCACCTTTTTGCTCGTTTGGTTCTTATAGACTGAATCACAGTTTTGCTTAAGGATGACATATCATAGACATTAACGTCGGCGCCTTGTGTTCCTTGTTCCACATTCTCATCATAGCTGCTTCTGCTTTCATTTTATCTAACGCTGGAATCGAACTTACACTGTACTCATTCACGTATTTAATTTTCTTCATGGCTTTCTGGGTCTTATTTTCAGTCGCTGCGCCAGATTTCTTCGCATAATTTGCTTTTCTGATTTGAAACTGTTATTCGGAACATATGAATTTCCTTTGTTGATGTTCACATTTTGTAATCAGTGCTACTATTTTTTGACGTGCATTAGAGACGGTGCTAATAGAAGCTTTCTAAACAAAAATTATTTTAAAATGTATAATATTAAAGTGAGTGTAACTTGCTGTCTTAATAGCGTCTGTTGATGCTAAAAAAAGCGAATCGCTTTCGTGAATCAGCTGTTTAGTTTGCGGTTTTACAGAAAAACAGAAGTATAATCCGATAAAAATTACTTGATAGTCGACACGCAACGCTTTGGAGCTGGTTTCCTCCAATCAGACCGCTCCACGTCACACACGAACCGCTCGCTGTTGCCAAACTGTGATTCAGCGTCACATGCACAGTTATCAAACCCAACAGAGAACGGCTTACATCAGATAAGCTGCGGACGACATTGCGTGAAACCGAACTTTACCGTTGCGACTGAGTCACTACAGTCATAAATACTCTGTGTAACTACTGAATCCTGTGTTGTGACCCAGCGCAACGGTTGTCGAGGAAGCCTGATATGTAGCAGTTGCAGGTTCGAATTGTTTTAAATTTTTTTTATTTCTAATTCTTCACAGCGTCATTTCCGTCATCGTATTGACTTTTTTATTTGCTCCTGTTTTTCTTCCAATCATTCGTTTTTCGTTTGGAATTTGCTTGTGACGCCTGTAGTCTGCGACCAAGTGAAAACTAGGACCGCTCATCGGCTGGTAACGCGGCGGCTCGTGTAGCCAGCGGAGGAAAGGTTTCATGTAACCAATTATGAAGAGAAATTTGTTTGCTTTTAGCACAGAAACTGGATTTTTTCTGTTTCGAGTTCGCTCGCGGAGGTTAGCTTTCATCGCCGTTAACAAAGCGATCGCGATTTTAGTTCTGCCACAAATTGTTGTCCGCCGTTTTCCCGGATGTACTGCACGTGACAAGGCTGTGTTTAGCTCAGAACCGAGATTAAATTCAGGGCTACTAGACGCAGTTCAGTCATTGGGCACTTGAAATCAGCTGTCGAAAGAGCATGTCGCATTTGCGACATACCTCGCGGCGGCCGCTTCCTGCAGTACACATTGGCACCATTTCTGAAGTGACCCACTGTGTTTGGGTGTGGCCTACAATAACCGAGCGTTAGCCGATGTGGCAACACTGTAGCAGCAGGTGACGGACGACAACTATCAAGTAATTTTAATCAGACTATAGCTTCGGCAGCTACTGAAAAGGAAAGCCGCCCAAGTAATTCCCTTTATGATATTCCTGTTGCAGTCGGTGCCTCGGGATGTTGTTCATAAGTACGCTTTAGAGTCACATCGTAGTTACAGAACTGCGAATAAAACTCACTGGGCTACACTTCAGGTATTTCGGCTGCCGGCGAACACAGGGCAGTCGACGTCGGTTAGCCAGCTGAACAAACACAGTGCCTGAGAGCATTCCTGTTCTTCCTGTCGCTAGTCTAACGGAGAACTGGCAACTTTGTAGACTGCATTTGGTAACTATGTGACCGTCGATTTCAACATCAATATTTCGTCCGTGAGGAACGCATTAAGAAGTCTGCGACTGTTGGTTAATACAAATAAAACAGTTTCTGCGTCAGTCACTTTGTTTATTTTGCCACTACGCGTGTCGATGGCTCACACCGTGATATTCAGGTGCAGAATTGTTTACTTATGGTACATGGCTGGCGTTTGCGAAGCGTACAGACGTCTTTTCACAGTCGGAGATCCAGTCCAGTGTAGATTATTTTGCGTCTTTTGACGGACATTAGAGCTGTAAATGATCTGCATTCTGTTGCCTGATGTATGTCCTCTCCACTGCACATTATATTTACACTTTCGTTGCAAGTGACTTCAAAAAATGGTTCAAATGGCTCTGAGCACTATGGGACTCAACTGCTGAGGTCATTAGTCCCCTAGAACTTAGAACTAGTTAAACCTAACTAACCTAAGGACATCACACACATCCATGCCCGAGGCAGGATTTGAACCTGCGACCGTAGCGGTCTCGCGGTTCCAGACTGCAGCGCCAGAACCGCGCGGCCACTTCGGCCGGCCAAGTGACTTCTTTGAAACGACAGTGTAAATATAATGTGCAGTGGAGAGGACATACATCAGGCAACAGAATGCAGATCTTTTACAGCTCTAATGTCCCTCAAAAGACGCAAAATAACCTACACTGGACTGTATCTCCGACTGTGAAAAGACGTCTGTACGCTTCGCAAACGCCGGCCATGTACCATAAGTAAACAATTCTGCACCTGAATGTCACGGTGTGAACCATCGACACGCGTAGTGGCAAAATAAACAACGTGACTGACGCAGAAACTGTTTTATTTGTACTATCGATTTACTTCCTCGAATGGTTCAGAACTATCCTGCTAAATCCAGTCGATATTTACTACCATTTCGAATAAATAATCTGAATGATTCTCACTTTACGAGTAATATTGGATTATCACATTTATGATTTGATTCCAGGATCGTCATTCGACGTAGTATCTACAACTACTTTTAGACTTTATGTTGCAAATTATCTGTGTTATGAACCACTATGGCAATGAGAGTGTACTACAGTCAGAAATAGGCCGCTAGCTAAGTGTTAATGTGGCCGGTCTGTGAAAGGGCAGATGCCTTGGCTCCAAGCTGTACGCTAGATGGAGACCTACATAATTTGTCAGATTTTTACCCTTTGTCTTATTGGGCTACAAGCTTCCAGTTCTAAACCCAGTTAGGAAATCTCAATTCTTCCATCTTCAGTCTTCCCACTAGTGCCCCATTGATCTTGAAAGGTGGCTACACTGAGCCACAGCGCCAGAGATCGCTAGAGAGCATTGTTCCGCCGCCTCCACTGGCACAGTGAGTGTTGAGATGTCGTAGTGGGCAGTGCTTGTCCAGGACTCGTAGTAGTCAGTTCGTGTTGAGATGTGCTAGTAAGGAGTGCTTGCTGAGATGTGATACTGAAAAGTTCTTGTTGAGATGTGGTAATAGCGAGTCGGTGTGGAGATATATTGTAATTATGAGAGTGATTTTGGTCAATATATGAAGGTAACGAAACTTGATTTATTTTTCATTATTTCCATGTTTTAAATAATGTGTCATTACAGGTTCAGTCAACAAAGCATCTGGCTTGTGTTCTTGGATTAGAGTGTAATTGTGGTTCTCTTGAGTAATTATGGTATTTCTATTTTCTTTAATTAACTCAGTATAAATGGTATTTGAAATTCTTGTCTTTTGAAGAAGAACCGTGCCAGATGTGTACGTTGAGTCACACTCCCACACACAGAACAGTTACTCTTGTGCTTGTTGTTGCGTTGGTTTTATAGTTGCTGGGGACTTAATTAATTAATTGTGTTAATGAAAATTTCCATTATTTTCTTTGTTGTTGTTCTATGCAGTCAGATAGGGTAATAATAACAGTCAGGGCCAACCGTTTACGAGACACAGCGTAAACGGATAAACAGCTACAAAAAAAATTAAAATTATTTTCATTTCATTTAATTAAGCCCCCATGCACGTGGCGACCCTGCCAGGATCGTCCCTTGGAATCTTCTGATTGTGAAAATAGTAGACAGTAGCATTGTTGTAGTAATTTGTAGTTTAGTAATTATAGTCTGTTTTGCATGTGTAGATTTGGTAATTGTCATTCTTATAATGGTATTTTTTTCTCTGAATTTGATTGTTGTCTTGTATACGCGTTTGACAATTTAGTGCAATTATTTCAATTGTTCGTTAAGCGTGTTTGAAGGAAACATTTCGTGTAAATGGTATTGTTGGAGATAAAGAGTCATTGTGTGTAATTTTCGTACAGTGACGAGTTTTGTATTTTTTTGTAAATGATTACGCGATCAATGAAAAAGGCGAAAATGATGGACAGTGAGAATGACGAAATTGTTAACATGGCGAACTCGCCAACAGAGGAAAACACTATCATGAATAATGAAGTGGAAAACAGTTTAATAAGTCGGGAAGATAGTCCGGAACCATTTCAAAATTTTTCTCAATCAGAAAATTCACAGAATACGAGATTAATTACAGAAGATTCTGGAATAGTATTGAACACAGATAGCTTTACAGCTATGACGAAAGAAGTTGGTTTCGCGGGATATGTTAGGGGCGAAAAGAATTCTGAACCATTTAATACGGAGCAGTTGATGAGTGCAATATTAAATTTGGGAACACGGTTAGACTCACAAATAGGAACAATTAAAACAGAGATAGGAACAATTAAAACTGAGATGGGAACAATTAAAACTGATATGGGAACAATGGAAACACGGTTAGGATCTGAATTTAAAACAGAGATGGGAACTTTGGCAACACGCTTAGAAACTGATATGGGAACAATGGAAACACGGTTAGATTCACGAATTGGGACGTGTTTCAAAAAGATGAAAGATGAATTAAAGAAAGAAATCAGAGAAGAAGTACAACCGATTTTGAATGCTCACAATAATAGATTAATTGCAGTAGAGATTAGACAAAGGGAACAGGATAGAGAACAGGAAGAAAGAGATCGCGTGATAGTACAAAAATTTTCAGAGTTAAATTTACAACGTGCACACGATAAGGAAGAATTATTTGAGAGAATCGAGGAATCGGTACCAAATGACAGATTAAATAACCTAACACAGCAATATGAACAGTTGACTGCCAAATGTGTCAACACTGAAACCCGAGTCGCGACACTTACGGGGGACGTGGGTAAACAGAGAGAAAAAATAGGTGACTTGTCGGAAAGAGTTGAGGAAATTTCAGATAAATTGACAAATCTTAGTTTACATGGGGACAGAGATTCGGATGATACAGCTCCATTACCATTTGCAGAAACCGAAGAGTACCAGAACATAAATAAACATGTTGAAAATCAGGGAAAATTTAATGAACGCGTTAAAAGGGAATTTGAGGCATTACGAATGCAAGTCAAACAAATTGAAGGCGAAATCGTAGGAAAAGACAGCAAAAGAAATTTAGAATCACAGATACCAGGGGGGTTTGAAGAGGGTAATTTGTTTCATTTACGGGATGCAACAAGAGAGCGCCAGACGCGCGAATTTGACAATAATCAACACTGGGACTGGGACAGACGCGGTAGGTCTTTGTCGCCACGAGGCGAAAACTTTGACTACAAACACTTTTTGACCGTTCGGAAATTTAAGATCTTCCGCAATTCTAAAAATGACATACATCCATGTGCATGGTTAGATCAATTTATGTATGCACTCCCACCAAATTGGCCACTAAGTCACAAACTGGAATTTATGTGTGGATATTTAGAAAACGAACCGGCGACGCGGATGCGTGCACTCATTAGAGATTGTAATAATCTGAATGATTTTTATCATGCATTTCTATCGGCATATTGGTCCGAAAACACGCAAGACAGAGTCAAACACAGTCTTATTATGCAGCGTAATTTCAAACAGTCTGAATTCCGCACGCCAGCAGAATATTTTGAAGACATGATTCGAAAGAATCAGTTCCTTTCCAACCCTTACAGCCCGACTGAATTAATTCGCATTTGTTTAACTAAGCTGCCACAATTCATAAGACAAATTGCTTTAGCCGGAAGATGTAAAGACGACATTGAGACTTTTAAGACTTTGCTACAAGAACTTGAGTATGACAACGACGACGGGACTTCTTGTAATTTTTTCAGTAGCAGTAATTACAATACATTTTCAGAGAAAAGGGATAGTGATCGGAACGGACGTTATTTGGGTAACTTTGAGAATGACAGACGTAACAGACAGGACAATAGATACCAGCCTTATGACAATAACAGACGTTCTAACAGAGATTACACAGACAATTATAACGGTAATTCTTACCGGAATGATCAATCATACGGAAACAATAATCGGTATCATCAAGACAGAAATTATTCATACAATAATAGAAACTCTTACTACAGAAATAACCAGGGTAGTAGGTCTAACAATAATTTCAGAAGTGACAGTCGAAATTATACAAGAAGTAGATATGCAGACAGACAGGAAACCAGAAATTTTAATAACAGACACAACCAAGAATTTGCATCTAACAGACAGGAAGGACCTAATTGGCATCCTCCGCGTGACAGAAATTCAGAGAGACAAGTGGAAATAGTAGAAATTGATCCGCGAAATGTCGGGAATAATCAAAGACGTGACGCAAACAATCGACAATGACTAGCAGCTTCGGCTTCTGGCAGCAATATAGACGGTTCAGAAAGTAATGACACTACGACTTTACACTACGTACGCCTGGAAGACATGAGAGACATTTTGCTAGATGAAAAGGAAAATAATGTAGACGCATTTTTACATCCTGTCATTGAAGTATGTGTGGGTAAGAATAAGTTCACTGCAGTTTTAGATTCTGGGAGCCCATTGAACGTCATTAGTGAATCAGTTTTTCGTATATGTGAAAGAACTATTGCCTGTCCTGTGTTACCTATTTCTAAAACTACAATTCGAGGAGCGATTTCTGGAAAAGGTGTGGAAGTTAAACAACAGACCAACCTAAATTTCATTTGTCAAGGATACGAATTGTCTGCTAATTTTATTATTGTTCCATTACTCAGTACACAGATTATATTAGGTATGGAGTTTCTTAACACACATAAGGCAATTTTGAACTTTAAAGAAGGAAGTGTGAATTTGACTGTTGCCGGAATGCCGAAATGTTTGAAATTTTTCGAGTGTTTAGCAAGATCTGAATCAGATACAAAATGTTTAAGGTTTCTTACTTCTGATGTTTTCGTTGAGCATTATGACGACAGTGTGTTTATTCATGACAATGACAATAGATACAGAGACGCGATGGAGGATATAATTAGTAGCGAAGAATTAATTAATGAAAAGGTTAAAAAAGCTGAAGTGCCAGATGACGTTGCAAGAGAAGAGCTGCACCATATTTTGACTTCACATGCTACAGTGTTTAGTCATCACACAGGAACTATACAAGGCTTACAATATTTATTTAAAGTTAAAGAACACACACCATTTCGAGGAAAAACGTACGCTATTCCTTTGGCTTACAGAGACAAGGTTAAGAATGAACTTCAATACATGTTAGATCAGGGCATTGTTGAGCCAGCAGTCAGTCCTTATACCAGCCCATTACACGTTGTTCTTAAAAAGGATGGGTCAATTCGTTTGGTTCTGGATTCCAGACAGATAAATAATATCATCATTCCTGAAACTGACCGTCCACAAAATTTAGATGAACTTCTTCAACATTTCCATGGAATTAAAGTTTTATCCACGATTGATATGCGCGCAAGTTTTTGGCAAATAGAACTCCACCCTGATTGTAGAAAATATACTGCCTTTTTAGCCTTTGGTAACTGTTACCAGTTTCGGAAATTACCGTTTGGACTTACTGTATCTTCTGCAGCATTTATTCGCAGTTTAAATGAAATTTTACCTGTTTATCTTCGTGACAATATTACTTCATATGTTGACGATATTCTTATTGCTAAACGTTCTTGGAGTGAGCATAACAAAATTTTGGATTCATTATTACGTATTTTTGCACGAGTTGGCATGACAGTGAACTTGGAAAAATCAGAATTTGGTCGTTCTCAGGTGAAATTTCTCGGTCACATTATTTCTACAGAAGGTATTCTTCCCGATCCAGAGAAACTAGATGCTATCCGTAATTATGCTGTTCCTACCACAAAACGTGATGTTCGTAGTTTCCTTGGTGTTTGTAATTTTCTTAGACGTTTTGTTAGATTGGACAATTTGGCCACACCTCGTTTATGTGAACTATCTGGAAAAAATTCTAATTGGTGTTGGGATGAGGAAGCTCAATCAGAATTTGAACAACCTCGTGATGCTTTAGTTGCTGCCCCACTTCTTTCACATCCGGATTTATCTAAAGATTTTTGTTTGGCGACGGACTCATCATACAAAGGCCTAGGTGCACATTTATTTCAAGAGATAGAAGAAAACGGCGTTGTAGTACAGAAAACTATTGCATTTGGAAGTCGTGTTCTCTCTAAATCCGAAAAGAATTATTCGATTACGGAAGTTGAAGCTTTGGCTGTTGTTTGGGCTTTCACAAAATTTCGCACATTTTTGTTTGGCAGACATACTAAGGTTTACACCGATCATCGAGCTCTGGAATTTCTTATGTCGACAAAATTAACTCATGGCAGATTGTCACGATGGGCGTTGTACCTACAGGAATTTGATTTTCGTATTGTTTACATACAGGGATCTTCAAATATTGTTGCTGATGCTTTATCACGTGCACCTATGGGTTTGAAACAATGTGCTGAAGAGGACTGCAAAGAAAACCATTATTGTTTGATGTACATTCAAGGTGTTGCGTTTGAGAACTTTATTTCGTCTTCGCTCCAGGACATCGCTAAGGAGCAAAATAAGGATCCAATCTGGAAGGACATTAAGGAGAAGTGGAGGAGAAAGGAAAGCGTAGCGATTAGACAGCATTATTTAGTTCGCAATGACATTCTTTTCAAACGAAAATCGGTCGACAACTCTGTTTGGTTAGTTTGTATTCCTGATGAGTGGGTCAATAAATTGATTTGGTACACACATTTTAGTTATGCGCACTTTGGTCCCAGAAAATGTTTTCATAAATTACGAGAAAATTGTTACTTCAGTAATATGGAAAAACGTATTCGATCCGTTCTGGCCAAATGCAAATTACGTCAAAAGGCTAAGCCGCCAACTGTTTCTCACAGAGCACCGTTGTTTCCTATCATTCCAGCGAAATTAAAGGACATGGCTGCAGTCGATTTGTTCGGTCCAGTGGTTCGTTCTACTAATGGTTTTGCGTACATTTTCGTAGCAGTGGAATTGACATCAAAATATGTGTGTTTTACACCGTTACGCAAAGCAACAGCTCGTTCAGTATCTAATGCTTTCATCAAACATTTTCTTAAAGAAGTTAGTCATGTTGATAAGGTTATATCAGATAATGGATCACAGTTTCGCTCTAAAATTTGGCTTCGTACTCTACGGCGTCGTAAGATTAAACCAATTTTTATTTCACTTTTTCACCCTCAATCTAATGCTTCAGAGAGATGGATGAAGGAAATCAATAAATTGTGCCGTCTTTATTGTCATCAGAATCACAGAACGTGGGATCAGTATCTTCATATTTTTCAAAACATTCTGAATGAACTTCCTAATGATTCAACTTCTTTACCGCCTCTATTGATATTAAAAAATAAAGTACCAACAAATCGCATTTCTGAAATCGTTCCTTTTCCGCCTTCACGGAAACTGCGGCATTCTGAAGTTGTCAACCTGGCTCTACGAAATATTGCGTCTGCGGCTGCAAGAAGAGAGAAATCAGCTAAACGTCCTGGTCGTTTAAAAATCTTGTCAGTTGGTCAGAAGGTGTTAATTAAGTCTCATCGTTTGTCTCATAAAGGAAAAGGCTTGTGTCGCAAATTTTTTCTGCTTTATAACGGTCCATATAGAGTTCGCAAAATTATTCATGATAACACTGTTGAAGTAGAAACTGTTAAATCTCGACGCTCTAAAGGAATACATCATATATCAAACGTTAAAATTTTTGTGGAATGACATACTTGTGAGAAACTAATAGCTATACGTAAACATAGAGAGAGTACAAGGATACCGCGCTGTCTTTGTCGGCGGCACATACTCAAAGCAACAGTCAGTCTGCGCGCCGCACAAGGCAGTCGTTGACCGCAAACAATCACTTCCTACGTCACGCGCCTACAGCTGATCGAGCGCTCAGTGCGAATGCACTGACAGACGTAAATAAATACACAGTTTAATTTCTCCGAATAAATTCTGTATAAAGCTATGGTGACTTCATAAATTATGTTATTAACGTTCAGTATTTTTCAGGATACGGTTGTATAAAATATTTAAGACCTTCAGGTAAATTCTGTGCGTGTCCGACGTTAAGACGACTTGCTTTGGAGAAAATTTTCAGGAAGAATGTCATTCCGAAAAAGAAGTAATAAATTAAAAATGGTAACTATTAATTGAGTTTATTTTTCAGGTAACATAATTCCACTTAGGTACGTACTTTAGACATAATTTGCTGCTTGCGATTACGTGATTCATACTTTGTGCTAATTTCATGTTCTATGAATTTACTAGTGAAGCGACGTGCTTACGCATATTAACTGATTTTGACAATGATTGACTAATGAACAGGGTTGTTATTTGTATATATTATCCATCGCTTGGCTGCTATGCTTTTTCACTGACGTCATATTTTTTTTTATTATGTGCCAGCTGTGCTTATTTATTTAAATTATAATTGTCACCTGATTAATTGTGCTGATGTGGTTAGATATGTAAGTTATACTTTGTGATTTATCTGCTTGCGCCTTCATGGGTACTTATTAAGATTACATATGAACATTTATTTGCTTATGTCGATGTGATGCTAATGACCTGTTTATTGTGTAAGGCATGTTTGCTGCTGTGCGTATGGATTGCATATTTACACATTTCTATTTTGTTGTCATAACTACTCTTCAATTTAGTATATAGAAATGCTGATATACTGTATACGAACATAGAGTTTAGGTTACACTGTGGTATTAATTATAGATTGTTCGCTTGGCAGAGCCTCGTTATAGGGATTGTGCTGCATCCACTTGTTGACATTCTGTTCTCTACTGGTATATTTACTTGCTATTGGATGTTTTGCTTACGCTCAGTGCTTTATATTTTAAGATAAGAAACTGAACTGCTATAATTCGACGAACGACATTAGTACAAGAAAGTCATAGAAGTCACATGAGCTGAGGTTTTATGGAAGCTGTATAAATTTATGCTAATAGGAAGGAAGCTAACGACATGACATACCAAAACTAGGTTTAGACCATTGACAGTATTACACTGCATTTTCGTGAGCAATTGAAATAGGAAGTGACACTTGACACAAAAAATACTCCACATGTTTGCTTCTGCTATGATTCTTGAAGTGGTGTACACACTGTGAAATATTATGATCATTCACACTCCGTAATCGTACTTGATTACTGAGAGTTATTCGAACTAAGTCTGTTAGAGGTCATGTATGCATTTCTTTTATTTAATGATGGACAAGGAACCAAAATGTATCTTATAATTTATAATGAGTAGAAAATTTGGGTCAGATGGATTACACAGAGGTTGTGTGTGGACACTGTGTCTTCGGATTGCATGGGATGCTGAATTGAAGTTGCACTAGGATTTTGTCTGTACTTGTTCGAGGAGACTGACTAGAGGAAAGAGTTGTTATGGAAGTGAAATGATATTGGTGCTGAGGTTTATATGTATAGACGTATTATTGAGGTATTGAGATTATGTGAAGTTGATGATTATTCGAGTTTCGTGGACAAGAGGTAAGGTAAATGAGGTATTATTGAAGTTAAGTGATGATTATTGGAGTTTTGGTGGATAAGAGGTAAAGTAAGTGAGGAGCATATTTTTTTTTTGTTGGTCCATATGGAACAAGGAGGATGAAGATGGCAGACTAGAACACTCAAGTAGAAAGAAGATTGCCTACACACACACTTTGTCAAATCGCTAAGCAGTATATACTTTTTTTTTGAGAGAGGAAGCATTTGCATATCTTGGTACACTGACAGTTGTTCAGCAACCGTACATTTTGATCTGGCTTGGCAAACATTGGTCTTGACATGATGACTATGACGTTCACTTAACTATTATTGACTGTCATACATTGCTGCCACTAGTACTTGGTACACATGATGAACATCAAATCTTGGACAGAGTTACATTTACACAGTTAACACTATTCAATTACACAGTAGTACTTAATGTGGATGAAAGATGAGTGGATGTGTTTTGTGTGTTTTCCTTTTCTAATCCTACCCACCTATCTCCTAAATATTATTTTATTTGTTGGTAGTGGCTTGCACTGACACCCATAAATGTTATACGTTTACTGGTATTTGTGTATTGTAATAGTTAATAGGACAATTATCTGATATCATTTGTGTGTTTGTTATGATTTGTATGTTTAATGTAAAAGAAATTGTATGTGTATTCAAACTATTGTTCATGCCTCAAATGTCTGATTAGTGATGGTGCTGCACTTTTCAACATGATGTGTGACATTTAGTCATGTTTAATTTCTGCTGATGAACTGTGTGATCAGTGATTGTAAAAAAAAATTATGGACTGTTACTTGTACCTTCTCTACATGATTGGTGCCACTAGGACATGTTTAATTTCTGCTTATAAACTCTGATGAACAGTGTGATCAGTGCTAGTGAATTTTATGGAACTGCTTCTGCTGAGAAATGTGACTTGTTGCTGTGTGTACCTGGTCAACATTACTGGGTGCCACTGATGGACTGCTTCTACTGAAATGGTGTTACTTGTTGATGTCTGCACCTGATCAACATTGCTGGTGCCACTAATGGACTGCTTCTACTGAAATGGTGTTACTTGTTGGTGTCTGCACCTACTCAACATTGCTGGGTGCCACTGATGGATTGCTTCTACTAAAATGAAGTCACCTGTTGCTGTGTGCACCTGATCAACATTGCTGGTGCCACTAATGGACTGCTTCTACTGAAATGGTGTTACTTGTTGGTGTCTGCACCTATTCAACATTGCTGGGTGCCACTGAGGGACTGCTTCTACTGAAAAGATGTCACCTGTTGATGTCTGTACCTGCTCAACATTGCTGGGTACCACTAATGGACTGCTTCTACTGAAATGGTGTTACTTGTTGGTGTCTGCACCTACTCAACATTGCTGGGTGCCACTGATGGACTGTTTCTACTGAAAAAAATTTCACTTGTTGGTTTTTGCACCTGTTGACCATGGCTGGGTGCTACTGCTGAACTGTCAACTGCTTATTCTTGAGCTATGAAAAGCGTTTATGTGAATATTTGTATAAACTGATTTTTTGTGTATTACTGTTTGTGAAAAGTTATGAGACTCTTACCTGCACATATTCGTCATTGCTGACGCTATTGATTGAATTGTTTAACCACATAATACTTGTGTAAACTGTTATGTAAAGTCACATGTATGAAAGAATTTGTATTGCTTACTGTATTCTATATAATAGGTTATTGAAAGGTCAGTGCAAAGCCAAAATTTTATCTAGTTATATGATATTTACGTATTAACCCTCTACTGCCCACCGTGACTCTGAAGTCACGTCAAATTTTATCGTTATATTTCGCATTATGATCGTTATTTCTTTCTTGACCAGTGTGACTTGAGTGTTACAATATGACTGCTTTATACACAAACAATGTAACTGCCCACTGTGACCTCAGAGTCACAGAACTATTTTTAAAAAATAATTTTTTTCAAAAACAAAAATTCACCTGATATGTGTTAAATACATTATTCTCTAACATTCTGTGCATATAAATATTTTTTTCTACAGGAAATAATAATTTGGGCAATAGAGGGTTAATATTATCTTTTATTTTTGTCTGTATTTTTTTTGACGAATTTGGTGGTATTTTCACCACCAATGCTGGCAAAAATACCATCAAATTCTAGCCGTGGAGGAAGGGCATATGAAAGGTGGCTACACTGAGCCACAGCGCCAGAGATCGCTAGAGAGCATTGTTCCGCCGCCTCCACTGGCACAGTGAGTGTTGAGATGTCGTAGTGGGCAGTGCTTGTCCAGGACTCGTAGTAGTCAGTTCGTGTTGAGATGTGCTAGTAAGGAGTGCTTGCTGAGATGTGATACTGAAAAGTTCTTGTTGAGATGTGGTAATAGCGAGTCGGTGTGGAGATATATTGTAATTATGAGAGTGATTTTGGTCAATATATGAAGGTAACGAAACTTGATTTATTTTTCATTATTTCCATGTTTTAAATAATGTGTCATTACAGGTTCAGTCAACAAAGCATCTGGCTTGTGTTCTTGGATTAGAGTGTAATTGTGGTTCTCTTGAGTAATTATGGTATTTCTATTTTCTTTAATTAACTCAGTATAAATGGTATTTGAAATTCTTGTCTTTTGAAGAAGAACCGTGCCAGATGTGTACGTTGAGTCACACTCCCACACACAGAACAGTTACTCTTGTGCTTGTTGTTGCGTTGGTTTTATAGTTGCTGGGGACTTAATTAATTAATTGTGTTAATGAAAATTTCCATTATTTTCTTTGTTGTTGTTCTATGCAGTCAAATAGGGTAATAATAACAGTCAGGGCCAACCGTTTACGAGACACAGCGTAAACGGATAAACAGCTACAAAAAAAATTAAAATTATTTTCATTTCATTTAATTAAGCCCCCATGCAATCTACAGGTGAAAAATTTAAGAAATTGAGACACTGAACCGCTGTTGACACATATTTTCTATTTATACCGACATAATTTTTAATGTTTCGTAAACACACAATTTGAGTGATTTATGTATGATATTATATGATGAAACGGAACTTGTTGTCCCGTTCCATATTTTCTCGAATAAATCCTGGCAAATGAGAACTACTGCGAGTGTTTTTTATTTTTATTCAGCAGAAGTAATTACTAGGGTAACATACAGAAGAGAATGGACCAAGTGTTTATTTATTTATTTATTCAGTCATTCATTTTATGTGTGCTACATTTCCTAGTTGCCATTCCTTTATGCGACCTGGTTTGTGTGATTGAGATAGTTAATGATGTACCAGAAAGCTTGGTCAACGGTTGTAGCTGTGCATGTGTAGAATGGTTCTGTGGTAGGATGGTACCAACACCCTAAACGTGAGCAAGTTTAGCAGAGCTGGTGGACAAGTCAGGTCAAAGAGCTCGCGAAGCCTCGCGGTTCGGCTCTGTTTACTTGACGAATCTTCCCCCCCCCCCCCCCCACCACATTTTTAACGAAGTTCAGTTAGGCGAGGTGTCCGCTCTTCTCTTGCTCCTGGGACCCGGCACTGAATGGGTGTGGAGACGCAGCTCTCGATTTGGTAAAGTAACAAATGTATTAGACTGTGTGAAATCTGTTCAGTAATGAAGTCCAGCTGCTCAAATAATATGCAAGATAACCACTAAACCCCCATAAGGGAGTTTATTTTCACACTTCATTCACATTTCAGTTGAACTTTACGTTTGGACATTGGTCACGCCAGCACCATGGGCCTTAAGCTCACGGTCTACATCTACATTTATACTCCGCAAGCCACCCAACGGTGTGTGGCGGAGGGCACTTTACGTGCCACTGTCATTACCTCCCTTTCCTGTTCCAGTCGCGTATGGTTCGCGGGAAGAACGACTGTCTAAAAGCCTCCGTGCGCGCTCTAATCTCTCTAATTTTACATTCGTGATCTCCTCGGGAGGTATAAGTAGGGGGAAGCAATATATTCGATACCTCATCCAGAAACGCACCCTCTCGAAACCTGGCGAGCAAGCTACACCGCGATGCAGAGCGCCTCTCTTGCAGAGTCTGCCACTTGAGTTTATTAAACATCTCCGTAACGCTATCACGGTTACCAAATAACCCTGTGATGAAACGCGCCGCTCTTCTTTGGATCTTCTCTATCTCCTCCGTCAACCCGATCTGGTACGGATCCCACACTGATGAGCAATACTCAAGTATAGGTCGAACGAGTGTTTTGTAAGCCACCTCCTTTGTTGATGGACTACATTTTCTAAGCACTCTCCCAATGAATCTCAACCTGGTACCCGCCTTACCAACAATTAATTTTATATGATCATTCCACTTCAAATCGTTCCGCACGCATACTCCCAGATATTTTACAGAAGTAACTGCTACCAGTGTTTGTTCCGCTATCATATAATCATACAATAAAGGATCCTTCTTTCTATGTATTCGCAATACATTACATTTGTCTATGTTAAGGGACAGTTGCCACTCCCTGCACCAAGTGCCTATCCGCTGCAGATCTTCCTGCATTTCGCTACAATTTTCTAATGCTGCAACTTCTCTGTATACTACAGCATCATCCGCGAAAAGCCGCATGGAACTTCCGACACTATCTACTAGGTCATTTATATATATTGTGAAAAGCAATGGTCCCATAACACTCCCCTGTGGCACGCCAGAGGTTACTTTAACGTCTGTAGACGTCTCTCCATTGAGAACAACATGCTGTGTTCTGTTTGCTAAAAACTCTTCAATCCAGCCACACAGCTGGTCTGATATTCCGTAGGCTCTTACTTTGTTTATCAGGCGACAGTGCGGAACTGTATCGAACGCCTTCCGGAAGTCAAGAAAAATAGCATCTACCTGGGAGCCTGTATCTAATATTTTCTGGGTCTCATGAACAAATAACGCGAGTTGGGTCTCACACGATCGCTGTTTCCGGAATCCATGTTGATTCCTACATAGCAGATTCTGGGTTTCCAAAAACGACATGATACTCGAGCAAAAAACATGTTCTAAAATTCTACAACAGATCGACGTCAGAGATATAGGTCTATAGTTTTGCGCATCTGCTCGACGACTCTTCTTGAAAACTGGGACTACCTGTGCTCTTTTCCAATCATTTGGAACCCTCCGTTCCTCTAGAGACTTGCGGTACGCGGCTGTTAGAAGGGGGGCAAGTTCTTTCGCGTACTCTGTGTAGAATCGAATTGGTATCCCGTCAGGTCCAGTGGACTTTCCTCTCTTGAGTGATTCCAGTTGCTTTTCTATTCCTTGGACACTTATTTCGATGTCAGCCATTTTTTCGTTTGTGCGAGGATTTAGAGAAGGAACTGCAGTGCGGTCTTCCTCTGTGAAACAGCTTTGGAAAAAGGTGTTTAGTATTTCAGCTTTACGCGTGTCATCCTCTGTTTCAATGCCATCATCATCCCGGAGTGTCTGGATATGCTGTTTCGAGCCACTTACTGATTTAACGTAAGACCAGAACTTCCTAGGATTTTCTGTTATTATTGCTCTCCGCTTAATGGAAATCCACTCATTAGATGGGTTTTAATCTGCTCTTTCATTTTCAGTAATATTTTAGGGGACTTTTATTTATCTTCTATATGTTTCCTTTGTGGACTTGTTTTCGTGCCACGTGGTAGGTCGGAGCAACCGCCACATTGACTCTGTGTAGTTTCAGACTGAAAATGTATTGTAAACGATGGATAACCATACGATGCCGCGCGAGTGTAAATAGCGAAAGAATAACCTTGTGTTTCCGTATTTTTCTGGATTTTTGTTGCCCACTGATACTTGGCCACGTGTGAAGTGATAATGTTTCGTGTGCTCCCCCAATGACTATTTGATTTTTTGGCACTGTTGTGCATACGGAATATACACGGTCTAAACTCGTACATTTAGCAAAGTATCTGATTTTAATGCCCTTTAACTTGACAAAGACTTCTAAAATTGTGTTCCACCCTGACCTAGTTCACTTGTAGCTTCTTTGCTCAACTTGTTTTGCGTGCTCAATAGCAATTTAATTCAATAAGCATGACCAAAATCTATTGGTTATGAACTGTAGATTAAAACTGAAGAAACTGCAAAAAGGTGGGAATTTAAGGAGATGGGACCTGGATAAACTGACTAAACCAGAGGTTGTGCAGAGTTTCAGGGAGAGCATAAGGGAACAATTGACAGGAATTTGGGAAAGAAATACAGTAGAAGAAGAATGGGTAGCTCTCAGGATGAAGTAGTGAAGGCAGCAGAGGATCAAGTAGGTAAAAAGACGAGGGCTAGTAGAAATCCTTGGGTAACAGAAGAAATATTGAATTTAATTGATGAAAGGAGAAAATATAAAAACGCAGTAAATGAAGCAGGCAAAAAGGAATACAAACGTCTCAAAAATGAGATCGACAGGAAGTGTAAAATAGCTAAGCAGGAATGGCTAGAGGACAAATGTAAGGATGTAGAGGCTTATCTCACTAGGGGTAAGATAGATACTGCCTACAGGAAAATTAAAGAGACCTTTGGAGAAAAGAGAACCACTTGAATGAATATCAAGAGCTCAGATGGAAACCCAGTTCTAAGCAAAGAAGGGAAAGCAGAAAGGTGGAAGGAGTATATAGAAAGTCTATACAAGGGCGATGTACTTGAGGACAATATTATGGAAATGGGAGAGGATGTAGATGAAGATGAAATGGGAGATACGATACTGCGTGAAGAGTTTGACAGAGCACTGAAAGACCTGAGTCGAAACAAGGCACCATGAGTAGACAACATTCCATTAGAACTATTGACGGCCTTGGGAGAGCCAGTCCTGACAAAACTCTACCATCTGGTGAGCAAGATGTATGAGACAGGCGAAATACCCTCAGACTTCAAGAAGAATATAATAATTCCAATCCCAAAGAAAGCAGGTGTTGACACATTTGAAAATTACCGAACTATCAGTTTAATAAGTCACAGCTGCAAAATACTAACGCGAATTCTTTACAGACGAATGGAAAAACTGGTGGAAGCCGACCTCGGCGAAGATCAGTTTGGATTCCGCAGAAATGTTGGAACACGTGAGGCAATACTGATCCTACGACTTATCTTAGAAAATAGATTAAGGGAAGGCAAACCTACACTTCTAGCATTTGTAGACTTAGAGAAAGCTTTTGACAATGTTGACTGGAATACTCTCTTTCAAATTCTAAAGGTGGCTGGGGTAAAATACAGGGAGCGAAAAGCTATTTACAATTTGTACAGAAACCAGATGGCAGTTATAAGAGTCGAGGGGCATGAAGGAAAGCAACGGTTGGGAAGGGAGTGAGACAGGGTTGTAGCCTGTCCCCGATATTATTCAATCTGTATATTGAGCAAGCAGTAAAGGAAACGAAAGAAAAATTCGGAGTAGGTATTAAAGTCCATGGAGAAGAAATAAAAACGTTGAGGCTCGCCTATGACATTGTAATTCTGTCAGAGACAGCAAAGGACTTGGAAGAGCAGTTGAATGGAATGGACAGTGTCTTGAAAGGAGGATATAAGATGAAGATCAACAAAAGCAAAACGAGGATAATGGAATGTAGTCGAATTAAGTCGGGTGACGCTGAGGGAATTAGATTAGGAAATGAGACACTTAAAGTAGTAAAGGAGTTTTGCTATTTGGGGCAAAAATAAACTGACGATGGTCGAAGTAGAGAGGATATAAAATGTAGACTGGCAATGGCAAGGAAAGTGTTTCTGAAGAAGAGAAATTTGTTAACATCGGGTATAGATTTAATTGTGAGGAAGTCGTTTCTGAAAGTATTTGTATGGAGTGTAGCCCTGTATGGAAGTGAAACATGGATGATAAATAGTTTGGACAAGAAGAGAATAGAAGCTTTCGAAATGTGGTGCTACAGAAGAATGCTGAAAATTATATGGGTAGATCACATAACTAATGAGGAGGTACTGAATAGAACTGGGGAGAAGAGGAGTTTGTGGCACAACTTGACAAGAGGAAGGGACGGGTTGGTAGGACATATTCTGAGGCATCAAAGGATCACAAATTTAGCATTGGAGGGCAGCGTGGAGGGTAAAAATCGTAGAGGGAGACCAAGAGATGAATACACTAAGCAGATTCAGAAGGATGTAGGCTGCAGTAGGTACTGGGAGATGTAGAAGCTTGCACAGGATAGAGTAGCATGGAGAGCTGCATCAAACCAGTCTCAGGACTGAAGACAACAACAACAACAAGCATGGGTTTCGGTGTAATTGTGTGTTTGTAGAAAATTACGTTGAAGCCAAGTCTGCGGTCCAATCTCCCATTCATTAATTATGTGGCGGAACTAAACGATGTTAACTACCGAGGCGAATTGTGATCATGTTCATTGCAACAGAAATACGTCCAGTAGTTAAACGCCATTGATGCTGAATAAATATCTTTTAAGCCATATATTTTGCTAATTATTTGCTCCCTCATCATAGAGAATAGCTCAAAATCAGTACCTCAGTCGAATCCTTGGTCACGAATTTAAGAAAATGAAAGCCATATATAT
Organism: Schistocerca nitens; assembly: GCF_023898315.1. Lineage (NCBI taxonomy): Eukaryota > Metazoa > Arthropoda > Insecta > Orthoptera > Acrididae > Schistocerca > Schistocerca nitens. The sequence goes on from NC_064622.1 coordinate 17,808,499, forward strand.
TGCCTAGTAAGCTGTGTATAGGTACTTTATGTAGTCGTTCAATAAAGAAATATTGCGTTATCCGTTGCGTGCTTAATTTTAGTGGTTGGTCAAAACCTTCCACTAGAAATTATTAATACCCGGCAATAAATTTAAGGAGGTAGTAATTTCGTGGAGCACATGAACTTGAGAATCCGTTTACTACAGCCGGTAGCTTACAGGAGCTGTAGGACAGAAAAGCAACGACAACTACCCTCCTAACAGGTCCAGTCGTACCACCCATACCTGAATAGAAGTCCGTAAATTGTCTCCACGATTAGTTGTCACGTTGCAATAATTTGTTTACTAGGTTCCTTTTTAGGTCTACTCTCATCGCCAGATGGCTCTGAGCACTATGGGACTCAACTGCTGTGGTCATAAGTCCCCTAGAACTTAGAACTACTTAAACCTAACTAACCTAAGGACATCACACACATCCATGCCCGAGGCAGGATTCGAACCTGCGACCGTAGCAGTCGCACGGTTCCGGAATGCGCGCCTAGAACCGCGAGACCAACGCGGCCGGCCATCGCCAGATTTGCATATGTTAGTTATAGTGTTGAAATGCTTCATGGGTGGGACAAACCATATCGAGTTCAAAAGTCAGTAATGCCTTACTAATAACTGAAGTTTTGGGCAGGCTCGTATTATGAATATCATTAATTTCTGTTTTATTAAATTACACGTTAGTCACAAGGTTATCGCGGAAGGTTGTAATTCGTTTGTATTAAAAAAGTGTTGATTTTAAAGTATTTGTCGTTGGTTTAGTGAATATGACAGAAAACAAGAGAGAACTTAATCATCATCAATATAATATCTCACATTAACTAAAATACATTGATAATGTCTCAAGCAGTTTTGAACTCCGCACCTGTAGAAACTTGTATTGTATTGTATGTTAACCGGGGACCTAGAAACGACGGAGAGGCTCCGTCCCCGCCGCAGCCGCAGTGGTCCACAACCCCACGACGACTACCGCAGTCCACTTCACCCCTCCGCCACCCCACACCGAACCCAGGGTTATTGTGCGGTTCGGCCCCCGGTGGACCCCCGCAGGGAACGTCTCACACCAGACGAGTGTAACCCCTATGTTTGCGAGGTAGAGTAATGGTGGTGTACGCGTACGTGGAGAACTTGTTTGCGCAGCAATCGCCGAAATGGTGTAGCTGAGGCGGGATAAGGGGAAGCAGCCCGCATTCGCCGAGGCAGATGGAAAACCGCCTAAAAACCATCCACAGACTGGCTGGCACACCGGACCTCGTGCCGGGGACCAGGCGCTCCTTCACACTCTTCACACTCCGGAAAGCCGTGCGTTAGACCGCTTGGCTAAACGGGCGGGCTGTACAAACTTACTGAGGTAGCGGTGTTGCCAGTCCAAGAGTGAAGTGATTTTTTGACCACAAAGAAATTTTCTTGATGTAACTCTTCAGGCTTTCCCGGCGATCTAATGACATCTTGGGTTGTCGGGTGTTCTGCCGGATATCAGCGTCGTACTTGCACGATATTTCGGTCACGTAGCTCGTAACCTTCATCAGGTGCGACCTGAGACTGCTCCTCGAGTGGACCTGGTCCAGTATTTATGCCTATGGCCTTCCCCCTCCACCAACGGCTGCAGGCGCTTCCTCTGTGGTCCGCGCCCATTCCCTGCGACCTGCTGGAGCGTTGCTGCTCCGTTTTCCGTCCGCTGCGGTTCTAGGTGTTCCCTCTGCGGTCCGCGCCCACCAACCCCGCTCCTGGGGGTTTCATCTACGGTCTGGGGTACCAAGCGTTCCCCCTGCGGTCCGCGACCGCTCACCACGACCTGTTGGAGCGTTGCCGATCCGTTTTTCGTCCACTGCGGCTCTGGGTGTTCCCTCTGCGGTCCGCGCCCACCAGTCCCACTGGACCGCAGAGGGAACATCCGGAGCCGCAGTGGACAAAAAACGGATCGGCAACGCTCCAACAGGTCGTGGTGAGCGGGCGCGGACCGCAGGGGGAACGCTTGGTACCCCAGACCGTAGATGAAACCCCCAGGAGCGGGGTTGGTGGGCGCGGACCGCAGAGGCAACACCTAGAACCGCAGCGGACGGAAAACGGAGCAGAAACGCTCCAGCAGGTCGCAGGGAATGGGCGCGGACCGATCCTGCTGCAGTCGGCACAGACGCTGCGCTGCAGCACCTCACCCAAGAAATCCTCAGGGCCGCGGAGGCAGCTGCTCCGACGCCCCCACGGCGTCCACCGGTACACTCCCATCGCCTCCCGCCAGAAATCAGGGAGACGATTAGGGAGAAAAACCGACTGTTTAGAGAATGGCAACTGACACGACAGCCTCGCACCAAAGCACGCCTAAATCACATGCGCCGCGAGATAAAGGCAGCGGTGGAGGCCAACCGCAACAGGGAATGGGCAGACCTAGTGGCAACACTAGACCCTGCAGACGGCAATGCGTGGCGCATCGCGAAGTCGTTCCTGAGACGTCGGCGTCGCGTCCCACCTATCCAGGTAGGACACGACGTTATCAGCCACCCAGATGAAAAGGCGAACGTGCTGGCTGACCACTTCGCAGCGTCTTTCACCCCAATGGAAGACGTTGTGGACGTGGAGCACGTCCGCCTAGTTCAAACGCAACTGCCCACTTTCCTGGCAGCCAGGGAAGAGGGAGACGAAATCGAACCGATATCGGTGGAAGAAGTGGCCGAGCAGCTGCGGACACTAAGCCCCAAAAAGGCGGGAGGGGATGACGGCATTGTCGGCATCCTCTTGCGCGATCTTCCAGCAGGGGCCCACCAGAGCGTGACCGACATATTCAACATGATCCTGCGTACGGGGATCTACCCTTCCGCGTGGAAGCATGCGGAAGTGGTAGCAATCCCCAAGGCAAACAAGGACCCCAGACAAGCGGCATCCTACCGTCCCGTGAGCCTTCTGCCCACGCTGTCTAAGGTTTTCGAGCGCATATATGCAAAGCGGCTCCTCAGGCACGTGGAAGCCGAACACCTGCTTCCAGATGAGCAATTCGGTTTTCGCAAAGGCCACTCCACCGCACACCAACTCTTGCGACTAGTGGAGGAGGCCATGCGAGCCCTGGAGACCCGGGAATACCTAGGGGCGGTGTTCCTGGACGTCTCCAGGGCATTCGACTCGGTGTGGCACGACGGCCTCGTGTACAAACTTCTTGTGCACGGGGTCCCGACGCCACACGCGGTGTTACTCAAATCGTATCTGGAGAACCGCACTTTCCACGTGCGCTTGGAGGAGGGAGCGTCCACCCAACGCCCAATTCGGGCTGGAGTGCCACAGGGGTCCGTACTCGGACCCCTGCTGTACTCCCTCTACACTGCTGACGCTCCACGGGTGGCGCAAGTGTCGCTGGCGCTATATGCCGACGATACGGCGCTACTCGTCCGCAGCATGAACGTTCTTGAAATGAGGCGCCGACTCCAGCTTGGTTGCGAAGAGCTTGGAAGGTGGTCCACAAAATGGAGGCTCAAATTCAATGCCGCAAAAAGCCAAGCAGTCGTGTTCACCAAACGACTGCTTCCACCTGATCTTGAGCCGGTCACGATCGCGGGAGGCCCCGTCCCGTGGTGCAAGACAGCTCGATACCTCGGGGTAACCCTCGATCAGAGGCTAACGTTTCGCCCCCACATCCAGGACATAAAGGGTAGGGCTATGGGACGTCTACGGACCCTATACCCCCTACTCAACCCGACCTCGACGCTTCCCCCCCGCCACGGCATCACCCTGTACCTAGCACTGGTCCGTCCAGTACTGGAGTACGCAGCCGTGGTGTGGGGCAACGCAGCCGAGACTCACATTGCCGAGCTCCAGAGGGTTCAGAACCGGGCACTTCGGCTCGCCCTCCGGTTGCCATGGCGCTACCCGACAGCCCAATTACATGAGCAGACCGGGATCCCACTGCTCAAGGACAGATTTCGTCAGACGGCAAGACAGTTTTACCAGGAGACCAATAGGTCACAGAACAGGCTCGTACAGGCACTGGGCCACAACATCCACCGCAGGCCGACGACACGTTGGCCTGACCTGTTGCGAGACTAAAACCTCGTAACAGTCAAAGGATGCCATGCATCCGAAAGGCCGGCTCAAAAGTAAGTCAGTTCTCTAAATTTCAGCAAGACATGTTCTGCAGGAATAGCGATAAACGCTCACCCTGCCAGACCACGAGCATAGGACCGCTCGTTAGGAAAGTGCAGTGCAGTGCAGTGCTCGAGGAGCAGTCTCAGGTCGCACCTGATGAAGGTTACGAGCTACGTGACCGAAATATCGTGCAAGTACGACGCTGATATCCGGCAGAACACCCGACAACCCAAGATGTAATTTTCTTGATGTTTGTTCGATATGAACCGAAAGAGGTGAACGTTGTTAGCGCAAGAATAAGTGAAGTAAGGATTGCTTTGCAGCCAAGCACCTGCGAAGGTTCTTTAGTGATACCAGCAGTGTGCAGACGGACACTCCCGTTCAGTGGCTGCACTCGATGTAGTTTCGTTGATAGCTTTTCTTATATGACGACCGCAAGGCGTCTCAATTGTTGGCAGCAGACGCTAACAGCGGCAGTCGCACCCCTGGGATGCAGTTCGTAACACCTTCTTTGTGCCACCAGATGCATTAAATTACTTTCTGCGGCTTCACACTGGCCTCTGCTTCAGATACTTTTTGGTACGGCCAACCGTTATTTTCTTTTTACAAACTTAACAAACAGCGGTGCAAATGTGGTTGCGGCTCAAAATGCTGGTGGGCTGCCTGCAGCTCAGTAGACAGACCGCTACACACAGTCAGTTCAGCAACTTGTGGGAATGCATTTTTACCCGAGAAAAAAATGACGCTACTGCTGTAAGATATGTGGAACAACATCAAGCTCCCGGTCACCCACGTGCGCATTATCGGCAATTTAAAAAAAAAAAAACGCAAGCCTGAGGTATTCTTTTTTTATGAGGGGCACTCAAATGAAAATCAAACACCCGCGACAACAGGACCGTGGGATGATTCTATTCAAACGTAATCACGACACGCGTTAAGACATTTATCACGCTGGGAGGCGAGATGATCAATTTCTGTTTCGCAGAACGCGGTCGGCCGATGACTAATCCACAGCCGCATCCCCTCTTGCACTCTCTCGTCCGACTTCAACCGACGTCCACGCACGTTTTTCTTCAGGTCGCCAAAGACGTGAAAATCGCGCTGTGGAAGATCCGGGCTGTACGGAGGATGTTGCAGTGATTCCCAACCAAACAACCAAATCGCTGACTCGTCCTACTGTGGTTCCGCGCCCGTGAGAGCGAGAAAGGCAGGCCACGTCTGCTACACAGCTGTCTGGAGGGTAGTGGAATCGTAGGCGCTGGCCGTACGATATTATCACAGCTGGGCGAACACACTCCAATAACTTCATGCACCTGTGATGTGGCACTATGGCCATCTCTTACCACAGTGGTGACAGCATCGAAACGTAGCAGTGGTAGGCTGACCTGTCACGTGGACTGTGTATTATTTTGGGTGTTCGGTTTTCATTTGACGGACTCGTATATCGTAAATTTAACGTAGGTCGCTGAAGGAACTATGAGTCTACCTTGTTGTTGGCAAAAAAGCACAGGTCATTCCCATTTTCAACAGAGGGTTTAGTACACATGTGTATTAGCATACGACCTATTACGGGACGTGTGTTGTACCCACGCATCATTACGTCTATGGAGAGAGAAAATAAAAATCAACATGAATTGAATTGCACAAACAGAAGTCTTGCGGAAATCAGCTCGCTCCGCTCCTCCGTGAGACGGAGAGCACAGCAGGCACATGCGGCCAGGTGCAGCCGTGCTGCTTGACTTCAGGAAGGCGTTCGACGAAGTTCCGCACTGCCGTGTAGCGAACAAAATGTGAGTTTTGCGAATATCGAACCAGCTGTACGGCTGGCTGAGGACTTCCTAGCAGATGCGGCGCTACTCGTCATTCTAAGCGGGACAAACGACAGGCGTAAAGGTAATTTCGGGAGTACCACAAGAGAGTTTCAGAGGGTTGTTACCACTCACAATTTACAGGGGATAGGCAAAATAATGTGATCACCTGTACTTGTTTGGGAATGGTTTATTAATAAGGAATTGGACCACCATTTGCCCGTAATACAGCTGCGATTCTTCTCGGAATACTGGCATATAATGATTGTTTAGTCTCCAATGTAATGTTACGCCACTCTTCAATCAGAACCTCTACTAACTCCTGTAGTGACGAGAGAGGCGGAAATCTGCTCCGGAGTCTGCACGCCAATACCGCCCACGAGGGTTCGATAATGTTAAAGTCCGGGGAATGTGCTGGCCAGAGAAGGCGCTGCAGTTCAGTTGCACGCTCTCTGTACCACGATTGTACCGTCCTGGCTGTGTGAATGGGTGCATTATCGTCCTGAAATATGGCATGATTGTTGGGAAGAGCATTTGAACCGTGGGTGCACCTGATCATCTAAAATGCTCGCATAATCGTTGGCTGTAACACGGCCTTTGAGAGTAATGATCCGACCAGCAGAATACCACGGTATGGCTGCCCACACCATCACACTTCCACCTCCACGCTTAACCGTTGGAATCAAGAAATCAGGAATGTAGGCTTCTTTTGGCGTTCTCCAGACGTAAACCCAGCCCAATGTTGGAAATGAAAACGTTCCAAGATTCTACTCCAGGCGGGTGTAGAAATGAATGTGCGCAATGGAAAATACTGAATGCGAAACTCAAGATTTTGCCCTGTCTGACTACCCCCTGAAGCAGATCTTAGGATCTCTTAATTGTGATATTATTTCCTCCTTGTTGCTTTAACATATAAATTACAACATAAACATAAATGAATGGTTAAGGGAACTAGTTACTACAAACTGATAAATGTGATTTCTGCTTATACTTTTATTGTAGATTCTAAACTCTTTTATATATTACAAATGTTTATATATCAATGTCCAATGGACGTAAAGAGATACAAATGAATTTCCTAACTAATATGATTGATCAAATTGCTCAAATCTGCCCTCTTTTGTGACCATGCTATCTGATATAAATAAAGCGACATTACTGACATCACCTGCGTACCAAACACTAGAAGAGAATACTTTCAAGGATGATCTACAGTGGTGTCGAACGTCAGTGGAAATACAACGTACGTGATCACAGCTGTTTAGCTTTATAGCCCTAATATGCCGAAGCAAGCAGCTTTATCACCGTGTGTACTACGTCCGGTGCGTCGGAGTGATGGTTCTCGTACACGTCTGCGACCATGGAAGAACTCCAGCCACAAAATAAAAACTCATTCTAACACTAGGACGGCAGAAGGCGGTCCTACGATTAGTTAAAATGGTTCAAATAGCTCTGAGCACTATACGACTTAACTTCTGAGGTCATCAGTCGCCTAGAACTTAGAACTAATTAAACCTAACTAACCTAAGGACATCACACACATCCATGCCCGAGGCAGGATTCGAACCTGCGACCGTAGCGGTCGCTCGGTTCCAGACTGTAGCGCCTAGAACCGCACGGCCACTCCGGCCGGCCCTACGATTAGTATAATCTAATACTGTCTTCTGCTCTCTGTGTTCTACAGACAAGAAACGCGAACTCCGAGCCACAAGGGCGGAATTCAGATAACATCTCTACGTGAGTAGAGACAGAAGAGGTGCTCTCAATCACTAAACGCTGCGTACTCAATGACAGCTCCCTACCCAAAGGCGTAGTGCAGAATCGTAAAAGTTCGCAACAGTACAGAGCCTAACCGTTCTAACTGTGAACTCTCCTGAGAGCAAAGACAGCAAGTCCGTCTGTACCTACAAAGCTGATACTGAGCGACCGTCAAAACAAGGGCGCTGAAAATGGAAGACCTCTTCTCTCCACCGCTGGCTTCCCAGCAAAGCTCGGCTCCCCTCCCTCGTAACTGCAGAAGGCGAATCATATTCTCGAAACCACGGAATATTCTCCCTATCTACAGATTCTTCCGAACGCCAACCAACCATATTTTAGTCTTTTGTCGTACAGCGCAGAAAGTTTGCGAGGAAATACCTATCCTTGAAACTTCCTGGCAGATTAAAACTGTGTGCCGGACCGAGACTCAAACTCGGGACCTTTGCCTTTCGCGGGCAAGTGCTCTACCGACTGAGCTACCCAAGCACGACTCACGCCCGGTCCTCACAGCTTTAACTCCGCCAGTACCTCGCCTCCTACCTTCCAAACTTCACAGAAGCTCTCCTGCGAACCTTCCAGAACTAGCACTCCTGGAAGAAAGGATTGGTAGAGTAGTTGCCCGCAAAAGGCAAAGGTCCCGAGTTCGAGTCTCGGTCCGGCACACACTTTTAATCTGCCAGGGAGTTTCATATCAGCGCACACTCCGCTGCAGAGTGAAAATTTCATTCTAGAAATACCTATCCTTGTTAATTAGGAATACACAGAATGGTACGCTTCTCAGAGTAAAAATCCTCAGAAATAACCCAGCCTGCGTGATTTCCGAGGTAACGCTTCCTCGTTCCTCTCCGTTGCGTCCAAGATTTTCAGAGTTTCCGAAGTATTATCTGGTTATCCTTCCGGCCCCGCTACAACACTGGCCGGCCGCCGCTGTATTGTGCTTCAGCACTCAGGTGCCCCGACCGTCAGTCTTTGCTACTTCCTGTATTAAGCAAGACCAACATACCTGTGCGGGCTTTTCCACCCAGGACTTGAGTTACACCTGCCGTTTCATTTCCATTGGCGTTCCAAGCTTTAGTGGTATAGGCAATCATTCATTACGCCATTTCAAAAAATGTTCGAATGTGTGTGAAATGTTATGGGACTTAACTGCTAAGGTCATCAGTCCCTAAGCTTACACACTACTTAACCTAAATTATGCTAAGGACAAACACACACACCCATGCCCGAGGGAGGACTCGAACCTCTGCCGGAACCAGCCACACACCGTTTTGATAATAAAGAGTCTCCATCACCTTTCATGCAATAAGTGTTAACAACTATTTACAAGGTGTATGTGACAGTGTCTTCTTTAAATATTCATATATACCATGTACAGTCTATCAAATTATACCTAATTCCGGTTGTAAATCACAGCAAAATATGTAGATGAGTGCTTGTAAGGTGCGAAATTACAGCCACCTTACAGCGTTGACTCGTCGGACCGTACGGCGTGTTTCCATTGGTCATCCGTCCAGGATTTATGCTCCTGACACCCTGTTTTACGCTTCTTTGCGTTGGTTGTCGTCACTAATGGTTTCGGTATTGCAGGTCGTCCACGAACATTCGCTTCATGGAGTGCTCTGCGGACAGAGTCCATAGACACGCAGTCTCGAACATGGCTATTGAGCTCTGCAGTCAGTTTGGCCGCCGTAGTTTTGTGTTGTTTTGACACAGTTCGTGTTAGCGTACGACGATCTCTGTCATTTAGTTTTGATTTGCGCCCAGTGTTACGTTTACACGATGATGTCCTTCCATGCTTTGTGTAGGCTATCATGACTGTTGAAACAGTTGCTCTTGAAACATTCAGTAAGTTGGCTGTCACGGTTACCGATGCTCCAGATAATCGGGTCCCCACAATCTGCCCTCTTTGTAACTCTGTTAGGTCTTTCATTGCACGTCGACCTCGGCCTCTGAATGCAAATACGATGCGGTCTAAGGCGCTGCAGTCATGGACTGGATGGCAGTTATAAGAGTCGAGGGGCATGAAAGGGAAGCAGTGGTTGGGAAGGGAGTGAGACAGGGTTGTAGCCTCTCCCCGATGTTATTCAATCTGTATATTGAGCAAGCAGTAAAGGAAACAAAAGAAAAATTCGGAGTAGGTATTAAAATTCATGGAGAAGAAGTAAAAACTTTGAGGTTCGCCGATGACATTGTAATTCTGTCAGAGACAGCAAAGGACTTGGAAGAGCAGTTGAACGGAATGGACAGTGTCTTGAAAGGAGGATATAAGATGAACATCAACAAAAGCAAAACGAGGATAATGGAATGTAGTCGAATTAAATCGGGTGATGCTGAGGGGATTAGATTAGGAAATGAGACACTTAAAGTAGTAAAGGAGTTTTGCTATTTAGGGAGTAAAATAACTGATGATGGTCGTAGTAGAGAGGCAAGGAAAGCGTTTCTGAAGAAGAGAAATTTGTTAACATCGAGTATAGATTTAAGTGTCAGGAAGTCGTTTCTGAAAGTATTTGTATGGAGTGTAGCCATGTATGGAAGTGAAACATGGACGATAACCAGTTTGGACAAGAAGAGAATAGAAGCTTTCGAAATGTGGTGCTACAGAAGAATGCTGAAGATAAGGTGGGTAGATCACGTAACTAATGAGGAGGTACTGAATAGGATTGGGCAGAAGAGGAGTTTGTGGCACAACTTGACCAGAAGAAGGGATCGGTTGGTAGGACATGTTCTGAGGCATCAAGGGATCACCAATTTAGTATTTGAGGGCAGCGTGGAGGGTAAAAATCGTAGGGGGAGACCAAGAGATGAATACACTAAGCAGATTCAGAAGGATGTAAGTTGCAGTAGGTACTGGGAGATGAAGAAGCTTGCACAGGATAGAGTAGCATGGAGAGCTGCATCAAACCAGTCTCAGGACTGAAGACCACAACAACAACAACAGTGTGTAAGCTTAGGGACTGATGACCTTAGCAGTTAAGTCCCATAAGATTTCACACACATCTGAACATTTTGCTAATACGATTCGAGCACTACTCGTAAACAACCTGCACTGATGTCTAGTCTGCACTCAACGCGCTCGGTGCAGCGCGACAGGTGCATTACGTGTTACCGTTGACCGTCAAACACAACCATCCCGTTACTACCGCCGTTCACGTTATTTTGCCTGTCCCCTGTATACTGACGATTTATTGCAGCATTTCTTAACCTTTTCGACAAGTGGAACGCTTTCTAATGTGCGCTTTTGTCTTCGAACTCGTGGCTTGTTCCTATTTTTAACGCAAAATTCTGTAGATAAGTTATTTACAGCAACGATTTTATGCAGGCAGTGACCTTCCTCAAAAAATAAGAAAGCAAACATACGGGCACTCATTACTGGAGTCTCCTTGAGACTTTCCTGAGCACTGTTGTTGTCTCCAGGAAACTTCCAGCGCCAAGACACCGTGCAGATTTTCGGGAAACCGTGCACATTAGGTACCAAATCATTGGAGACAACAACCGTAAGATTCTTACGAATAACCGTCAGGAACGGCGCAAAGTAGAATGGGCAAGAGAAGAAATTCTTAAGGAAAGGATGTCTCAGACTGAGATTCACTGGCAGAATCTTAAGGAAACGTAATTCGCCCGCGAAAGAAGAGGTTCTTGACTGTTGCTGCTTCGTGTGGGATCCTTACCGAGTACGATGAGGAAAAGGGATGGAGAAGATGCGACGAAGAGTGGCGCCTTTCGTCACGGGACCGCGAGAGCATTACGGACATGCTGAAAGTTGTCGCTGGTTTGTCTCATTCTGCTCTGAGGGGCGTAAGTGCGATGTTCGATGTATAAAACTAACCTCTGATGTTACTAGACGAGAGACTGCGATGCTTGTTCTTCTCTCTGAATTGTTAACGAAACTTACAACGGATGTACACTTCCGTTTAGTTAAGATTTTTGAATGACACAGGCACCTTATATTTTCTGTTGTTTGGGAAAGGCATCTATACCGACGAATAATGGATACCCGGATGAAGTGCAGATACAGTTATAGACGAATGGTTATCGCGCGGCTACTTTTGCATGTTAACGAAATTTCTACAAAAAGATGAAAATACTAAATAATTAGTGACATTTGTAGTAAATAAACTGAATCTGTTACAAATTTAGACTGCAGATTAGTCAAGAACCGTCGCCAGCTCATTGTGTGAGCAGAAATTACTATGAATTATTAATTGTTTATAGACAGCAATTACGAACTAATCACTGAATTGCAATCAGGCAAGAACGGAACGAAAACGACTTACTCGGGGTCAGACCTAAAAACACACTTAATACCATGGCTTAAATTTAATCACAAAACAAGCAAATACTCTGTACTGAACACACGCACATAAAAGTTAATTGGCTCTGAGCACTATGGGACTTAACATCTTAGGTCATCAGTCCCCTAGACCTTAGAACTACTTAAACCTAACTAACCTAAGGAAATCACACACATCCATGTCCGAGGCAGGATTCGAACCTACGACCGTAGCAGTTCCGCACTGAAGGGCCTAGAACCTCACGGCCACCGCAGGCGGCAAAAGTTAATTATTTGCAAAACAGTTCGGTTAATGAAGAGCTTTGCGTTGCTCACTGCAGTGCCAGCTGTTACTGAGTTTAGAAGTGTAAATGTTCATAAATACGTGTTTTCCATTACAGTAAATTATTTCTCGAAAATTCGTAATTTTTCGCTTAGTGAAGACTAAGTAAGTTTACACTCCACTGTTAACAAATTTGCAAATGTGAGCAGAGTTTTGCAATGCACATAGAAACATGAAATGTATTATTCTGAAGTGATATTTTATCAACATTCGTTTAAATTACGCTTTTATGCCTTTAGTTTTAGTCATTATTCATTAACTGGTTGTTCTGCCAAGCAACAAGGTTTATTGCTATCAAATGGCAGTTTTGTATAGCTCTCAGTTTTGTAAATTGCACTTCTTGATCTTAGTTACCCAAATTAAATAAGCTCATCATTTTAAGCATTTTACAATTCCTTCACTGGTGGTATCCTCCCTGCTAAGAGAAACTACTGCATTGACTAGCCTTGTACAATCGAAAGATGAAACTGGTCGGGTCTTACTTTGATGAGTTGCTGCTGGTGCGATGTAAGGCTTTAGTCGTCGACAATGTATGACAACAGGCTCTTCTTTATCGTCGCTCCACGTAACAAGTTTGGCACCGCACTACTCTTCTTGAATATTAATTCCTCTTCATGACAGTGTACTGTGTCCACTTAATACCCACCCAGAAGTCCTGGCCATATATTGAAAAATGATACGGTTTACTCCTTCTGTTCCCACGCACCGCGTCTGCACTTGACCACTTGCTAACAATACCCTCCGCGGACTGCTGCTGCCCAACTCCGCGCTTACGCACCCAGCGACAACACTCCTTACTTCAAACGTGTTCTTCGACTCTATACAGTAGCAAACTTCCCTGACTAAACCACCGTTTACAATATTGTTTGTTAATTAATTCATCTGAATTAATTCTTTGACATTTAATTATACGACAAAATTACTGAAATAATAAAAGATACATATGACAGAAATTGCGTCACAGTTACATTATGGTAACAAAGTCGACTATGCAAAAAAAATTATTAGGGACTGTGTTGTTGTGTTACAAACTGATCAATGAGTCTGGTCACTGTAGACAACGAAAACACCGCCACGATGAGACAATGACAACAACAACAAATTGCGTGTACAACAGATTATATTTGCTATTTGTGGATCGCCTAGCCATGGGAGGGTCGTAGGAGAGTGCTTACCTCAGAAAAATCTTCGTTACTCGAACTACTGCAATACAGCGAGGGCAAATACTGCCAGCTAAATAAAAGATTCTAACTACTGAAGGCACTAACTACTAATAGGCATAGTCAGCAAATGAAAGATTTTGATAGAGAACAAACAATGTATTTACCTTAATAGTGTTCAAAAGTCATCATATATATGTATCAGTTCATGATATCCAATAATACAAATTTACTCTTTCTAATGGACACACGTCCAGATCATCCGCTCTCTAAACTCCGCCATCTCTCTCCCCACATCCACCACTGCTGGCGGCTCACCTCAAACTGCGTAACGCTATGCGCTGTTAACATCCAGCTGCCCAACACCACAATAGCAAATTCCAACAATGCAAACCAGCCACAGGCTGCACACAGCCCAGCCAGTGACTTTCATACAGAGCGCTACGTGGCGTTACTAATATAAAATCCTAAACAACCTACTTACAAAATTACAAAATGACTCAAACACAAATGAAATTACAAAATCACTCAAACACCGTACGTATGCACAAAAAGTGTGGAAGGCCGCACAGAGAAAGTGCAACAAACTTTGCTCATCTGGGCAGCTCGCAAAATCAAAGTTAATGCCAGACATTATAACCAAATCAGGCAACACAAGTGGCGTGACGGAGTAAGCAAGTCCTGAGCTGCTCTGGACGCAGATCGCGCCACTACAACGAGCGACTCTAACATTTCTCCAAATCAGCTAATGTGGCCCTATCAGCCGCAAAAGCGGCCAGACCCGGAGTCGAATGCCCAACTTCACAGCCCAACACCATTCTTTACTTTCAGAATATCTCTACATGCAAGGGACAACTCAATGCTGTTGCAATGTGACGAAAGAGAATATCGCTTATCTCACGAAAAATAGGGGAACGCATCACAAACTTTACACTCTCGGGGAATAGAATGCACATTAACAGACATGAGGTTGGTGCCATCCTGGAGCAATGTTTCGTCGACTACTTGGGCCCTCCGCGCCAAGCGTGACGGAGGGGTGACTCAGTTCTATTGGATGACCAAAATTTTGGAGCGGAAGCAGCCGTCGTTGTCACACTAGCACCGTGGTGCCACAGCCTCTCAGCCTCCAAGGTTTGTTCAGAAAAAGCGAAAAGTGTGAAACTCAGTGAGTGTCTAGGGACGGCTGTGGTGGCACGGCACTCACTGTCCACAGGTAGACCGGGGCACTGGCTCCGCCCACAGCGGCAGGAAGCGGGCATCAGCCTCACTTCCGCGAAAACTGCCCGCCTCCCTGGAGAGGCACCCCTCCCTTAAGGGGCTCCGGAAAGGCTCAAAATCATGAAAAGTTCAATTTTTACTTTTTTGCGTTTTCTGAATCTGCAGACTATTACCTTTTAATAGATATATAATTTATTCAATTCCGAAGACTACAACTATTTTTAAATTTTTTTTGAAATGTGTTCTACATGGGCGTGACCCACTGTGGCGCTGTTAAACTGCTGTCAAATGATGTTATTATTAACGTCCGTGTTCATCAGGTACATTTTAGTGATGTGAGATAAAGTATGTGTTGTGGCTAACCTGTGGTGGTTCAATATATATCGCTGGTGTGATTGTCGATTGTTTCATGTTTATTTACTCTGTCGTTATCTCGAAAATATTCGTAATTAATTCTGTTTCTTGAGTCTCTGTTTTGTTGAAGTATAATAATGAGTAAAAGTAAAGTTATTAGAAATCCTCTGAAGGCTTTTAAGAAAAGGAGAAATGTTGGAAAGCCAAAGGTATGTGTTATTACTGTAAACAATAAAGACGATAACCAAGTGAGTTAACCTAACCTCTCAAGTACACCTGCCCATAGCAGTCAAAGTGGGAAAGAAAATACTTCACAGAAGAAGCTTGGTTCAATGAGTGAAAACTATGAATGTTTTATGGGCGAATCGGATGTGAATGAAATATTTGATATGTCGGTTCTCAAAGGAATTTTTTCAAACTGTGTAAGATGTATTCATTGTAGTGAAGTTGGTCTGGAACTCTCCATAATAAAGCACGTAGGACTTGCTAGTGAAATACAACTGAAATGAGATAAGTGTTCATACATGACCACCTTTTGGAACAGTGTTGCAGTAACTGCAACTGAAGAAAATGGTAGCAAAATCTACGAACACATTAGATTTGTTTATTCCTTGCGTTCAGTTGGTAAGGGTGCTACTGCAGGTGCAATTTTCTGTGGCATCATGAATCTTCAAAATCCCCCAACCAAGTTTACGACCTATAATAAATTAATAGGGTCTAAAGTAGAAGATGTCTGTATAGAATCTATGAAGAACGCTGTGGAAGAGGCAGTAAGGGAAAATAATGGTAACAGAGATTTGACTGCAGCGTTCGATGGTACCTGGGATAAACGGGGACACACATCTCTTCATGGTGTAGTATCTGCCACCAGTATGTATACAGGGAAAGTTTTAGATGTAGCAGTAATATCAAAGTATTGTAGATGTCCACAAAAATATAAAGGTACACATGAAAATAATTGCAAAGCTAACTATAGTGGCAGTAGTGGAGGAATGGAAGTGGCTGATGTTGCCAGTATATTCCAGCGTTCTGAGGCGTGTGATAAAGTGCGATATGTTAATTACCTTGGTGACGGTGATTCTAAAAGTTTCAAACATGTTCAAGGACTGAAGCCCTATGGTGATGATGTTGTAGTGCAGAAATTTGAGTGTATTGGACACGTACAGAAGCGAATGGGAACAAGACTTCGGCGACTGAAAGCTTCGTTCAAAAAACAAAAACTCAGTGATGGTAAAGGGTTGGATGGGAAGGGAAGGTTAACTGACAGTGTAATTGACAAAATACAGAACTATTATGGAATGGCTATTAGGCAAAATACACAAAGTGTCGACGAAATGAAGAAGGCTGTTTGGGCTCTTTTTTTTTTTCATACTTCTTCAACCGATGAAAATCCCCAACATAGCTTGTGTCCCAAAGAAGAAGACAGTTGGTGTAAATATAACAAAGGATTGCTAACTGGTGAAGTGTACACTCATAACCATAGTCTGCCTCATGCAATAATGGAGGTGATAAAACCTATTTTCAGAGACTTAGCAGCACCTGAACTGTTGAAAAAGTGTATTCACGGAAAAACTCAAAACCCCAATGAAAGTGTAAATAGTGTTATATGGTCGAGAATCCCCAAGACTGTATTTGTTGGAATAGAAACACTTCACTTTGGTGTGTATGATGCTGTTGCGACTTTCAATGATGGCAACATTGTAAGGTGGTGCAAGGTATTTAGAAATATGGGAATGAAGATAGGTTCTAACATGGTACGAGCGATGCTTGCTTTAGACAAGGAACGCCTTCGGGCTGCAGACAGGGCTGTAAAGAGTCTAGAAATATAATTTTTATTTTGGGTATTTATTATTTAATAATTGATTATAGAGTTTTTGTTGAATGAGAACTTTTTAATTTAAATGGTTCTATAACAGGAGGAGGAACAAGAGGAAGCTGGAGGAGGAGTTTGCAGAGGATGAAGATAATCCATCCTATGGACCTGGAATGCACTAAAAAGTTAATCCAATCTTTGTCGCTCGATTCCCAAAACTTTTATTTTCTCATACTAATTACATGTTTTCTAAGGATCTTCCAAACATATTTGTTTCAAACTTTCAGTAAATGTTACACAGTACCTTCTGCATAATTTAACACAGCCTTTTTCCAAAAAACTGTATATTTTTGAATATATAAATAAAAAATCGCAAAAAAATGTTGTGAATTTTCATTACAGTTGAAAAAAAATCATCTTTAATAACTGAACTAAAATTTTGTAAAATCCCTGTGTTAAGTTGTAGCCCATATTCCAATAAATAATCTGTAAAAAGTTCAACTTCCTACCTCAAATACTTCGTGAGGAAAGATGTAATTTATAAGCGTTATTTTAACATTGCAAGTATATGGCGTTCCGGAGCCCCTTAACGAGATTCACTGACCGCCTTCTGCCGTGAGACCACACTGATAGCCCACCGACCCAGCACGAAAAATGCAAAGCGTTCCTCCAAAGCGTGTAGGTCCAGAAATTGGGTTGTTTTGAAAATCAGCCTTATACAAGCAAAATTAGTTTATTTTTATATTTACCTTACATGTTTCGACATCTGCGTATCATCTTCTGTGCGTCTTTTTTTTTTTATTCGTTCGGCATATACAAGGCAAATATTACAGTGTCATTACAATCCGCCAGGAAATTACAACACTACACAATGCTGCTTATAGTTTTGAGCCAATCTATGGCTAGGTCAGGCAGGTAATGTATGTCCTTCAGTTCGCCACCATATCCTACCACGTCACACACCAGTAGGTGGTCCATTGTCTGGATTTCACCACATTCACACACGGGACTCTCCGCAAGTCCCCAATTATTCATTAGATGTTTGCATCTTCCCACGCTTGTTCTAAGGCGATTTAAGGCAGCCCAGAGCTTCCGAGGGAGATCAAAACCATTTATCTTCTTGCTGGGGTCATCGATAAGCTTTTGGTTCTTGTGTGTCCCTTTGCGCCATGATTCCCCCCAGGCTAGCTTTGGGTCGAAGTCCTGTAATTCCCTGCCAATCTTCCAAAAGGGGGACCTAGATTTTAGCCTGTTGATGGGTGATAAGCCTTGGTGTATAGGGAGTTCTGAATTGTGTACGATCTTCCTATATGTTCTTGAGGTCGCCATGGAGCGCCTTATATCAGGGGGTTCTATGTTGGCAAGGACTGGGAGCCAGTCACATGGGGTAGCCCTAAGTGTGCCTGAGATAATTCTCATCGTCTCGTTCAATTGGGTGTCTACTTTATTTACATGCGCACTTTTCGCCCAGACTGGTGAACAATATTCAGCCATGCTGTACACGAGGGCTAATGCTGACGCCCTTAGTGTATTAGCTCCGCACCCCCATGATGTTCCGGCCAGTTTAGACATAATGGTATTTCGAGATTTTAATTTTTGTTTGGTGTCTTCCAGATGGGAGCTACACGTTAGTGTGCGGTCTAATTTTACTCCCAGATATTTGGGCTTATCTTCATGTCTGATATGCCGGTCATTCAGGGAAAGCTGTAGTTTCCTGCTTGAAGCGGTGTTATTAAGGTGCATTATGGTACTGGTCGTTTTATTGGGGTTGGGATGCAAATGCCACTTAAGGTAGTAGGTGTTCAGCGCTTCAATGTCCGCATTCAATGTTTTTTCAAGAACTTCGAAATTTTTGCTTTAGTACGCGATGGCCAGATCATCCGCATACGCAAATTTACGCGACCTGGTGCTCGGCATATCAGATATGTATAAAATTCTGTGCGTCAAATTTTTATTTCTGTACCGTACAAGATGAAATTTACAATAATTTAACTGTTGTAGGTCTAAGAATTACAATATGTGCAATTTGCTTTGTTTTGATTAGACGCTCACCTTAAAATTACGTCGCTAAATGAATAGTGGAATGTAGTCCAATTAAGTCGGGTGATGCTGAGGGAATTAGATTAGTAAATGAGACACTTAAAGTAGTAAACGAGTTTTGCTATTTGGGGAGCAAAATAACTGATGATGGTCGAAGTAGAGAGAATATAAAATGTAGACTGGCAATGGTAAGGAAAGCGTTTCTGAAGAAGAGAAATTTGTAACATCGAGTATTGATTTAAGTGTCACGAAGTCGTTTCTGAAAGTATTTGTATGGAGTGTAGCCATGTACGGAAGTGAAACATGGACGATAAATAGTTTAGACAAGTAGAAAATAGAAGCTTTCGAAATGTGGTGCTACAGAAGAATGCTGAAGATTAGATGGGTAGATCACATAACTAATGAGGAGGTATTGAATAGAATTGGGGAGCAGACGAGTTTGTGGCACAACTTGACAAGATTGACAAGAAGAAGGGACCGGTTGGTAGGACATGTTCTGAGGCATCAAGGGATCACAAATTTAGCATTGGAGGGCAGCGTGGAGGGTAAAAATCGTAGAGGGAGGCCAAGAGATGAATACACTAAGCAGATTCAGAAGGATGTGGGTTGCAGTAAGTACCGGGAGATGAAGAAGCTTGCACAGGATAGGGTAGCATGAAGAGCTGCATCAAACCAGTCTGAGGACTGAAGACCAGAACAACAACAACAAATGAACTGCACTATCATACACTGGCTTTTATGATCTTTTTCGTCGTTATTTTGACACCATGTCATCTGCAAACTAGCGATGAAGAAAATTATTGCGCATTTTTTTAAGAATTGTTTCGTGGGTAGAGGTTATGTGCGTTTCTGTACTTCATTTAGCGATGTAATTTTAAGATGAGCATCTAAACAAAACAATGCAAATTGCACATATTGTAATTCTTAGGCTTACAACAGTTAAGTTATTTTAAATTTGATATTGTACGGTACATAAATAAAAATTTGACGCACAGAAGTGGCACGTAGATGTCGAAACATGTCTGGGTAAATATGAAAATAAACTAATTGTGTTTGCATAAGGCTGATTTTCAAAACAATGCCATTTTTAAATTGCAGTCACGGAAGAAAATAAAGAGGAGCTTCACACCTTAGTAAACTGAGTAGGGCCGGCCGAAGTGGCCGTGCGGTTAAAGGCGCTGCAGTCTGGAACCGCAAGACCGCTACGGTCGCAGGTTCGAATCCTGCCTCGGGCATGGATGTTTGTGATGTCCTTAGGTTAGTTAGGTTTAACTAGTTCTAAGTTCTAGGGGACTAATGACCTGAGCAGTTGAGTCCCATAGTGCTCAGAGCCAAACTGAGTAGGTCTATTAGCCACAAAATATTAACCACGAAGTAGTGGCAAAGAGTGAAATAACATCACATAGCAACATGTCACAATGAAGTCACAGTGCCCAACAAACTCCAGTGGCAGAAGCTACAATAGCAGCATTGTGTATCATGGAGAGATTTACTGCTGAAATCCTGATACAACGTTCGGAGAAGTGACAGGCAAGGTACTACTTGCCCCACATCAGTCCCGCAGAGTCATTAGAGTGACCACATCAAAGAAATCAGATGCCATAATAAGCTTTACCGGTAGCCATTTTTCGCACAGGGCATTCGCGGATTTAGCGGCATGGGAAAGGGGAGGGGGGGGGGCAAATACAGGCACGACAAGTGCCCTCTCCCACACGTGGAGTGTAGAGGTAGGTGTAGAGTACCTGAATGGTGTATTCATTGTTATCGTTCACCAGCCCACAGTCGCATTCTTGTGCATCAACGCGTGGTCAAAGCTGGGATTAAAGCTCCCCAACATCCTTCCTCATCCCTGCTCTGGCGTCAGTTGCCACCACCCTCTTATGCTCTCAGAGGGAGGGAGGGGGAGAGGGGAGGCATTCTGACGATGTCGAATCGATTCAGTGGAATGTGACAAATTCTGAACAGCATCCCGGTCCAAGCTTTTGCCGATACAGCGAAAACTAATATAATATTAACAGTTTAACGCCTATTTGTACTTTGTTTTGAATTAGCCTCAGAACATATTGCCCTGCTGTGCAGGTGATGCCATGCTTAAGGCTGTACACGGTCTCCCCCAATCGAGTGCGGTAGCTTCAGCGAGCATGCTCTTGTTACCTCGTAGCACTTCATTCAAAATTAAGGTATATTTTTCTGCCAGAACTACACGTTTCTGGTAGATGAAATTCCACTGTGCTCTCGCTACCGCTTTAATTGTTTCCTTTTTTAGAAGACGCCATAGTCGCGATTCACCGAAGAAAAATATTTATTTGCTCTATTGCAAATTCGGCCTTCTGGACTGATCAAGTCGAATCCTGTAAAAGCTAAAAAAATAAAGAACAGATCGCATATATAAAATTGCAATTAAATCGTACCTTGCATGCGGTAGTTTTTTGTTTTGTTTTGTTTTTGAAAAACCCTAAAAATAACGTATCATTTACATTATGCTTTAGCACATCCCAAAATCTAAACATCTTCTGACATATATACATAAAAACAGATAACAATAAATAATGCTTTTCAAAAGATATTGGTGGACAATAATGATTTTTAAAAGTTTATAGACGATTTTATATGACAGTAACAATATGGGATGCCATGGTTCAATGGGAGTGCTGGTGATACATGAAAATGGTGATGGTTATGGCAAAGATGGAATGATGAGTATGACCGTGGTGCTCTGTGAAACCACAAGTGAGCGAGAAAAATGAAAGGATGGTTTGAGGTGGGACGTTGTGACTAGTGTTGGAAACAGGAGTACATCTCCGGATGGATTTTATCTTTTGGGAGGTGCAGTTTGTCAAAATTACGACAGGAGAGAAACGATAAGGCACAAAGGTGCATGGAGGGTGAAATATGGACATAGGGGTACAGGAGGGTACCTAGATCGGCGATTAGTCCAAAGGTGCTCTAAGAGGAGAAGGAAGGGGTGGTAAATGGAGGACGTGGTACAGGATGCTAGTTGGGGTAGGTAGACGGATGAGGAAGGCGATTTCAAGGGACTTTATGGGGCGCATGCGGGATTTATAGGTGAGGATAATGGCAGAAGGATGTTCATGGGATGCAGTTGGTTAGCAGTTTTAGGCGGTTTCGAGCTTTTTGTTGGATGTATGTAGGTGTGCACTGCATGTTAATTTTCTGTCGACGGTTAGTCCTAAATACTTTACTGTCTTAGAGGCATGGCTTGCTTGCAGGTGAAGAGATGCAAATCTGGACTAGGAAAACGCCGGGTGGTGTGAGCGGAGATGGTATCTTGATTTTTCTGTGGATTTACTTGATACAACTTATACAGACCATGGTTTTATGACTATCCAACCTTCTTTAAGAATTTTACGGTACATAACATACGTACTGCTACGTCACACACTGTACTAAATAAATTTCCTATCCCATCCCTCATAGCATATGACTGTATCATAATACACAATGCTGAATTCTGTCAATGTAAAAATGATATTAAGGTAGTCTGATAGTACACGTTTACTATGGAATTTAAGACCTCTGACGAGGGCAAATAAGGTACGGCCTGTGAATGTCTTTCCCCACCAGCTGCCTTCGTTGTCATGTAAACAATGTAGTGATTTGATGGGATTCATGTAAAGATGTAAACATAGTAACAATATATGCAATTTATACTTTTTTCACAAAATTGGTAACATTGTGCTAGTTTAACGTTGATGTATCCTTACAGTTAAAAGACTCATCATACAAATACAAGGATGAGCAGCTGCCTACCTGTTCTCATTATCAGCCCCTATGCATTACCTCATCCCCAATGCACCACATCTCAAGCTCTGTCCAAAATTCATCCAAGACCACTTCTACACAAACTGGAACGCTTACCAGGATCCAAGGATGCCCAAGTTGGAAGCCACTCGCTAACCTTACAGCAACATGATGACATGATCATACCACATCCTTCCCACCCATATTCCCATCAAGACCATATATTCTCATCGCCCCAACCTCCCATTACGAGCCCTACTCCTCCGAGAATCCCATCGCTCATTCCGTTCCTTCCCTCCCACTCACTTGTGGCTGGAATACACTCACACGCCACTGGCAAATACAGAGACAGGGCGGGAACTTATTAAATGCAGAGGAACGCTGGGACTGGCACCACACATGCACCACATTCGATGCTCCACTCCCCATTGACTCTCCCAAGTACTGGAAAGCATTCTACCGCCTCACTGGCAGTAATCCCAACGCTGACTAGCTGCTCCTCCGCAGCAGTTCTACATAACAGCCTGAGCAAAGCTGTCCACTCTGAATCTTATCTCTTCGACATCTGTTCTAATCCTGACGACTCTCATTTTCGTTACTCCCTTTTCTGTACAATACACGTATGCACCAATACCACTGCCTCATCCAAGGCTCCCAGCTTTCACTACTTAGACCACATACTACAAACAGAATTAAATGTACCAATAATAGCACGCTACAAGTAGTTCAAGAAAACACACTTCCCCTGGTCACGACTGCGTTACTTATCGATACCTCAAAGAATGCCCTCTCTTCGTTGTCATCACCCTTACAGCTCTATAACACGATCCTCTCTACAGTTTCCCATCAGCTTCCCCTGAATGTTCAGCAAGTTCTTCAAATCCACCCTCTGCCGACGCATTCATCAACACCTAAACCAACGCCATTTCTTTCACCAGTGTAGCTTTCGCCCATCAACACCTAAACCAACGCCATCTCTTTCGCCAGTGTAGCTTCCGTCGCAATTTTCCTTCCGATGATCAGCTTCTGTACCTCATTCATCTCCTGTCCTATGAGCTCAACAACCGCAAATCCACTGTCTTTGTCTTCCTTGACCTGGAGACAGCCTGTGACCAGATAAGGCATCCAGGTCTTCTCTTCAAACTCCAGATTTATGCGTTTCAAGTATGTCCTCCTCATTGCGTCCTTCCTATCTAACTACCCATCCTTCATAACTATCAACAATACCAATGCCCATACCTTCCATCTCACTGCAGCTATACCCAGAGCATTTGTCCCGTGTCCTCTTCTTTATTTTCTTTACACTGCTGATTATTCCCAAACTACCTTCATCAGCCCATCTCCCTCAGCAAGCTAAAGATGCCGATTTCGTCCAGCCTGCTCTCTAGAAATCTAAAAGATCTCTCAGTATCTCCTTTTTAATTAAAGATACTGGTAGTATGCTGGCTGAAATCCACACCCATCAGACTTGCTGGTTCTAACAACACAGGAGGGTTAATTTACACATAACATACACGTGCCAGTTGATGAAAGTTCTTCACTGTGAGCCTACTGACGCGTGTCCTATCTATTCTTCCTCTAACTCTCTTCATAATTTCCACCAACATTCTAACATAGAAATGATGAGCTTGAATGATGTTAACACCAATCTGATAAACACTTGATTTATTATTCTTCAGTCACACCTAATACCTCTTCGTATTATTCTCAGCCGTTCTACAGAGACTCATTCACTAAACTCCGCTTGGTTACTGTGTGTCATTGCGTTCGGTGTTCCACGGTCGGCATTGAATTAAATGTCATTTCTAGAGTAATGAAATACAATTATGTCTGCAAATTATGAAATTTTCCCGAGATATTAAAAACTCTACACGCACACAATTCGCTCCGCATGACCACTCTATCCAGACTGACTCACTTTCTAGTGTCACAACCACACCCTGCCATTTTATTGGGTCTTCCCCGTCAACCACACTACCTCTATAGAGCAAAGATGCGTAAGGGTAGACTCAATCCGTCAACAACGGGATCGATACCTGAACCTTTACAACATCAATCAGTTTTTAAGACGAACCACCAACAGGTCTTGCCTCCACGACTTGCGCCTTACCACTTACAACTGTTTCATCCAATTAACTAATCTACTAAAATATGTTGGACCAACCCTCGACCAGCAACTAACATGGAAACGTCACCTACTAACCATTCAACAGAAATCCCGCAACTAAAACTACTTAACATCGGGATAGCACCCTCCACTCTCCTGCACACCTCCAAAACGTTGATCTCACCCATCCACTCCTGTGCCTATACTGCATGCATATTCGCTCCCTCGAAGTTCTGTAAGTCCCTCCAAATCCTTGAATGCCATGCGCTCTGCCTCGCTTTTCTCCTCCACATGGAAGGTTTACCATCTTATCAAATTCCCACCTCTCCTCACCCACGCTGAACACCTCCTTGTATCCTATGCTATCTGCAAACGAGATTCCAATAGTCCCATTGTTTCCCCAGTGATCAACAATCCTGGTATCCCGCTGTGCTTTCACAAACATGTCCAACTGTCCCTACAACTATGCACAGTCCATATCCTATCCCAACTCAACTTCATCCAACTCCCTCTCCCACACATTGAAATCTGCCCTGATATTTACTCATCCTACCAACTATAGCTGCTCCCCTACCTATCTCGCTCCAAATCAGATCTCCTTTTTGCCTCTGGTCTCTCCCTGTCCTCTTCCCTCATGACTCTGACTCTTCCTCACCTTCTGTCTTCCTAATATCCATCCCAACACTTGCTTTAATCTCCTTTGTTTCCTATCTAACAGCCCCTATATTTTTTCCCACACCTTTCCACCCTCTAGAACACATTACCCCGTCCCCAACGTTTTCTCTCGGTGCAACTCCTTCCCCTTTTAACTGCAAGAGCACCACCATTTTTGTAATGTCTTTCAAATACCTATATTTGTTTTTATTTTTTAATCCTTTGATTTTAACCTAAACAACAAAGAAAATCTAGTATTTCAATCTTTTATTTATACACCAAAAAATTTTATTCTTTTTATAGATTTTGAAACCATCAGCAAACTTTTCAGTTTGTAATCACATTTTTTCCACCTGAGTTTATATTTCTAAAAACACTTTTGGCTGTAGAGCGGGGAGCTGTACTCCAGACAGTCCACCCTCTACCCATATGGGGCGAGAGGATGAAATAACTAAAGAGAAATATACGGCCATGAGGCACATTCGAAGGTTGTAACCACTCTTCCAGTCAGAAAAACAGCTGCCTGGGCTGTTGTCAGGGTTGGAAACTCAATAGGGAAAAGTTTTCGTCTCACTGTCACTATCTTCGGTTCCAATGGCTCTGAGTAGTATGGGACTTAACATCTGAGGTAACCAATCCCCTAGACTTAGAACTACTTAAACCTAACTAAACTAAGGACATCACACACATCCATGCCCGAGGCAGGATTCAAACCTGCGACCGTAGCAGCAGCACGGTTCCGGTCTGAAGCGCCTAGGACCGCTCGGCCACAACGGCCGGCAACTGTCTTTGTCACCACGTTTGCTGTCAGTCGTTGCCGTGAGTCATCACCCTCATTGTCAATCATCGCTTTGCCAATGGTCATCACCTTCGCTGCCAGTCATCACCTTTTTCGTCAGCCAATACCACCGTTGCCAGTCACAGTTTTCACACCCATAATTTCCTTTGCCACCGTTTTCATCACGTGCCTGTCCCTGGCATTGCCGAGTTTCTTCCAGCTTTCTGTACTGCTCGCTGTACGCTGAACCAACTAATGACTACAATGTCCACAGTCATCTGTTCCCACCCATACTCCACTTCCATCTTCTCTTATTTCTTTCCCCCTATTTTAGTCCCATCTGTTCTCCCCACATCCACCTTCCCCATTACTCATATGGTTCCATCTGTCTTCAGACACACACACACGCACACACACCACACACACACACACACACAGACACACACACACAAAGGCGCGCGCACTCTTCATCCCCAGTCTCAACAGACTCCTTCTTTTCAGATAATACAACTCCAGCACGTGCAGCAGCTGTATTACCACCGCCACCGCAGCCAGCGTCGGCAGAACTGCACCAGTCAGCAGCACCACCGACCCTTATTGTTGCTCTGTTGCCAACGCCTTCATCACTATGTCTGGATCCAGAGGCAGAAGAGCCAGCTGCAAATACTCTGGCCTCAACCACACTTCCGCAAACTTCATACGCAGCAGCTGTGTCTGAACTAGCAACATCTGCAGCTGCTTCAGCTACACCAGCTCCAGGTAAGGAAAACGTCCATACCACATCTCAGTCCCCAACCAATAAGCTCACACAAGCTATCCCCAACACATCCTTCCAAACTACCTATCACGCACACTGAACCTGTAACTGAAACCCAAAAAACCCCACTGCAGCCCCACACACCAGAACCTATGGACTCCGCTACTGTCTCATGCCAAACGTCTCCTCCAAAAACATTCCTTCATCCTGTCGCGTCTGGACGTCAAGATACTCAATCCTAAAAACAAGTCGCTTGAAACTGAAAAGAATCTTCCAAACTTTGACAAATTTAGAATTAATACCCTGCAAAGTTCCATCAACACCAAGTCCTGCAGTTCTGATTTCCACACCCACCTGCTGCACATACTTCCTGCCATAAATTTTGGTTGACATGCCTTCCTGCTCCCACGTAGCCCACCAAGTCCTAGACAACACCAAAACCCACACCACTCGCCTGCTCTAGCTGCTGTGATCAATGTGGCTGATCCAAAGATCACAATGGGCAGTGTCGAGCAGATGCTAAATTCGTCACGATTCTCAGATTCGAAGAGCCCTCTGAATTGACCACAACTATGATTCAGCATTCCTAATCGGTGTCTTCTCTGAAGACACTTGTACTTCCTTCAGAATGGAGCCTTCATGCACCATCATAAACACAAAGTAGAACCTCCCTGATTCCGAGCCTAAGCCTACAATTTCCACAGATGCCTCACCTACAACGACCTTTAACCCCACACCGCAAAATCCCATCCGCATGCCCCTACTGTAAAACCTCCACTTGTACCAACACTGTCCTAAAATCCAGTCCCGCAACACAAGCAATCAACTCCTAACCACATACTCGAACAAGTGTAAAGCTATGTCCCCTCCAACCAACTGATGAACTGACCATCCCAATGCGCCCTAACGTCGCATCACTTCACCCGAAACAACTCCCTACACCCTGCACCCGCTGATGAAGACATCATCCACTCCATTATCCCTGTCATTCAGAATGCGCAATGAAGTCATCCTGCCAGCCCGTTCTATGTTCCATGCAGATAGCACTGTCACGTATTCCCAAAACCAGTTCCCCTTCTTGTTTTCCGGACTAGACACCCTGGCCTAATACTCTCAAACTCAGCCTTGTGCAGCACATTCGACCCTGGAGCACCCATCCTAACCCCAAAACATAGCTAGATGGTTCAAATGGCTCTGAGCACTATGGGACTTAACTTCTGAGGTCATCAGTCCCCTAGAATTCAGAACTACTTAAACCTAACTAACCTAAGGACATCACACATATCCATGCCCGAGGCAGGATTCGAACCCGTGACCGTAGCAGTCGCGCGGTTCCAGGCTGTAGCGCCTAGAACCGCTCGGCCACCCCGGCCGGCCCCATAGCTAGATCCCTCCCATCACCACATCCCTAACAAATCACATTCATCAACCTTTTTTCTTCTCTATAACAAACATCAGCTTCCTGTCCTCATCTTACGTCCAGTCTCCACCATGAACTCTTTACATTCACCCATTACGAACAGCTGTCGTCAAGCAAATAACGATGTCAGTATCGTCTCGTCAAGAAAGACTCTTTTCTCTTTTACGTATTTACAAAACTCCATGCAAGTTGCCTGCCGTTGTGGCCGTGCGGTTCTGGCGCTTCAGTCTGGAACCGCGTGACCGCTACGGTCGCAGGTTCGAATCCTGCCTCGGGCATGGATGTGTGTGATGTCCTTAGGTTAGTTAGGTTTAACTAGTTCTAAGTTCTAGGGGACTGATGACCTCAGATGTTAAGTCACATAGTGCTCAGAGCCATTTGAACCATTTGAACCATGCAAGTCAGCTTGTAGTTAAACCAGCACTGTAAGATTGATTCCAGAGTCCCTGGCAGCAGTCGATTTCTTACATCAGTCCACTGGGTTGACATCAGCGCAAATGCTCTTTCCACAGTGGCGTCGTGTGCGGGAATAGAAAAGAAATACTCGCATAATTTTAGCAGCTGGCGTTTGTGTTCAGAATTTTCGGTTTCCTTAACAAAGTAAATCCACCTGTCTTCCACGGGGAGTTCCGTCTTCCATTCTTCTGAGTCACGCTTAATTTCTAAAAAGCGCTTCAGATGCATGAATCCCTGAAAACAAAACGACTGTGACGCGGTTGTAGTCACTGTGGAAACACCTCGATGCAGGCGTACCTGTGTCGCTCTTCCACCGCATACAGTGAATCCACACACGAGGTGCAAATCGCCCAGCTCTACGTCAGCAAGCCTATCCACAGTGCTGCTGTGTATCAGTAACACTGCCGGAAAACAAACCCGAGACAGAAACGAGCAGCACGGGATGGAAGCTTGAGGGCGAAAAGCGGAGTGGACATTACTGCCGTCAACAGCAGGTGGGGAGAGTGAGCGGAACAAGTTTGTTGTCAGACAGGACACGCAGCGCGTACCGTCAACATTCGCTCTGCTGTCCGCAATTCTCCGTGCGGTACACATACAAAGCCTATTGGGACAAGAAACCAAGCTAAATATAATAACTTTAAAGTCAGTACCGCCATTAGACTGTTGTTTATTTACAGTGTTACATTTACACTTACGCAATCATGATTTCGGCTTCAACGTGCCATTATCGTTTTAAGTGTTATAAATTGCCTAAGATGGCATACTGTCGTATTAAAATACACTATTAGACACAGTACACCAAGATGGTGTACTCAGTAATGAAACAAACCAGTAGGCTCTGCCAGAAATATCGACTCTTACACATTGTGTCTAATAGTGTATTTTAATACGACAGTATGCCATCTTAGGCAATTTATAACCCTTAAAACACTTGATAATGGCACTTTGAAGCCGAAATCATGATTGTGTAGGTGTAAATGTAACACTGTAAATAAACAACAGTCTAATGGCGGTACTGACTTTAAAGAAATATATTATGACAGTGGCCCCGCATTATGAAAAAATTATTAAATGTAATAAGTCTGTAGCGAGCTACCGAAAAACTTGGATCCCTTACACTAATGTATTCAAAAGTTTTTGCTGAACAATTTCTGAAAGTTCGTCGGTGGAATTCTGGTTGTTACTGTACACACTCCGTTCCTTATAATTAAATTTTTGCAGTATACCAGTTTCCAATAGAAACACTCGCGATTGATAAGTTGTTGATTGTTACTGACTTTAATTTCCTTGTGACCATGGCCTACCAGATAAATGCTAATCGGATGTAGCTGGTTTGAGAGTCGTTCCTAATCATGATGCGGCTACTCGACAATGTCCAGGCAAAGATTAAGGGTTCTGCAATAACCAACACCAAGACTGTTTGATTTGTATATCCTGTTCAGGTACAGTATGAAGCAGTCACTATTTTCGTCTCGCACTTCTAGTTATGGTCAAATTTTCTCAAATGTTCAAATGTGTGCGAATTCCTAAGGGACCAAACTGCTGAGGTCATCGGTCCCTAGACTTACACACTGCTTAAACTTACTTATACTAAGAACAACACACACGCCCGTGCCCAAGGGAGGTCTCGAACCTCCGGCGGAAGAGGCCGCAAATTTTCTCATTATGAGAATATTGAAGGGCGATCTGTTTTAATTTTTGAAAACCAATCAAAAGCCAAGATCACACAGGATATTTTTTATTCAAGATAACCGGTTTCGACAATCTTAGCTGTCGTCTTCAGTTCTTAAACATTTTTTGTAATAAAACATGTTCATTTTACGCTGAACCTCATGCACAAAATGTCAAGTGGCTAAAACTCAGCACTTTTCGTGCATGAATTTCAGCGTGAAACGAACACATTTTACTACAAAAAATGTTTAAGACATGAAGATGACAGCTAAGACTGTCGAAACGGGTTGTCTTGAATGAAAAATATTTTGTGCGCCCTTGGCTATTGAACGGTTTCTAGCAATTAGTTATGGCCAATCTTATCATAGGACAGAACTGTTAGTATCCAGTCACATGCTGTAAGAATGGTCACCACACAAATCCTCACTGCAATACAAAATGTGGACAGCGCAGATATTTGGCACATTATAAGCCTTTAAGACACTTGTCAAAAAATATCATTTCTTACTAATCGGTAATTTTTTGCTGGGGGTTAACCCACAGCAGTGGGGACTCTCTCAGCCCGTACGACACGACGCATAGCTCACGCCCCTGCCCGAGGTCGATGAACTCCAAACTCGAATTCCGACTGACTCTTACTCTCTTAGCGCTAGTGGCGCTTCACAATCGATTTTGCCTACCATCGACCTGTGCGAGGCAAAAACGTCTTTATCGTTCGGTAACGGATCGCAGACCCCATACATCCCCGCCCTAAAAGACTTCTTCGCAGCCGTATGATCCAAAGAAGATAGAAAAAGTTGTTACAGATCACTAAAAACTAAAGAAGGTGAAACTTAAGGACAAACAATAATATTACAAAGCATACCACATAAATTCCTTTGACGCCGACAGTGCACTGCTTCTACAATGAAATAACACAAAAGTATTACACATCTTAGTGAAAAATACTAAATGTTATAAACAAATATGTTTTACGTTATATGACATAGAAATTATTTCTTTGTAAAAAGTAATGAGTATTTTACACAGGTTTAATTTGCAGTTAATAATAAAGACTTACCCCTTTCAGCAGTCTGCGTGGGACATCAAACACATAATTGTTGCTGGTTACTTTTCCTGTAGCACTGCACAAAAAAAGCTCTTATTAACGTATCTCAGCTGCCCGTTCGGTGTGCCATTCTTTCAGCAGGGCTTTTACCGCCCCTAATGTTATCACTGTGTAACGTCCCCTCTGGTACAACGCGTGAAGCGTATAGAGAAAATATTTCATACCAACGACTGTTCTACAGTAAAGCGCCAAAGAAACTGGTACAGGCATGCGTATTCAAATAGAGAGACATGTAAACAGCCAGAATACGGCGCAGCGGTGGGCAGTGCCTGTATAAGACAACAAGTGTCTGGCGCAGTTGTTACATCGTTTACTGCTGCTGCAATGACAGGTTAACAAGATTTAAGTGAGTTTGAACGAGCTGTTATAGTCAGCGCAGAACCGATGCGACACAGCATCTCCGAGGTAGCGATGAAGTGGGATTTTACAGTACGACCATTTCCCGAGTGTACAGTGAATATCAGGAATCCGGTAAAACATCAAGTCTCCGACATTACTGCTGCCGGAAAAAGATCCTGCAAAAACGGGACCAACGACGACTGAAGAGAATAGTTCAGCGGGACAGAAGTGCAACCCTTCCACAAATTGCTGCAGATTTCAATGCTGGGCCATTGTCAGCGTGGGAACCATTCGACGGAACATCATGGATATGGGCTTTGCAGCCGAAGGCCCACTCGTGTACCCTCGATAACTGCACAACACGAAGTTTTATTCCTCCCCTGGGCTGTCAACACCGATATTGGACTGTTGATGACTGGAAACATGTTGTTTGGTAGGACGAGTCTCGTTTCAAATTGTATCGAGCGGATGGAGGTGTACAGGTATGGAAACAACCTCATGAATCCAAGGCCCCTGCATGTCAGCAGGGGACCGTTAAAGCTGGTGGAGGCTCTGTAATGGTGTGAGGCGTGTGCAGTTGTAGTGGTATGGGACCCCTGATAATCTAGATACGACTCTGAAGAGTGGCATGTACGTAAGCATCCTGTCTGATCACCTGCATCCATTCATGTCCATTGTGTATTCCGGCGGACTTGGGCAATTTCAGCAGGACAATGCGACACCCTATACGTCCAGAATTGCAACAAATTGGCAACATGAACACACTCCCGAGTTTAAACACTTCTGCTGGCCACCAAGCTCCCCAACATGAACATTATTGAGCATATCTGGGATGTCTTGAAACGTGCTGTTTCCCCTTCGTACTCTTACGGATCTATGGACAGCCCTGCTGGATTCATGGTGTTAGTTTCCTCCAGCACAACTTCAGACATTAGTCGCGTCCATGGCACGTCGTGTTGCGGCACTTCTGCGTGCTCGCGGGGGTCCTATACGATATTAGGCAGGAGTACCAGTTTCTTTGGCTCTTCAGTTTATTATTATCTTTAACAATGTATTAACATCAAACGTATTTGGCAAAACATTACTTCAGTACAACGGATTATACAAGTAATTGATAATGCTTTAATCTGTATTAAATTCTTCACATATAAATCTCTTGTTAACGTGGTTGTCCACAAATAAGTTTCAGAAGGAATTGGTACTTATTCTACCCGGGATTATGTTTCTGTACTTGAATAGGTGTTATTAATTTTGCAAATAAGGTAGTACATATTTTTACTCTGTTGACAGATATAGTTCAAAATTTGAAACATCAGTACACATCATTCCTTATACTGTGACAGCATTCTATTTTTTTAAACTCAATACAAAAGAGTGAATTACCAAGCTCAACAGCTAATTCGATCACCAAATTATTATTTCTTTGTTGTTCGTGAGTAATTCTCCATTTATCTCATTGTACCGTACTCATCATCACTTACAACATAAATACATACAGATACGAGTAGGGCAACTTGTGTGATAATAAATGATAGCGTTCAACTGTTATCTCTTAAACTACTCCATAGTTCATATATCTCAACTCACATAAATCTCTATCACGTATAACTCTCTTAAACTCAGTATTATTCTTCCTTCAAATATACACTCCTACACATTCATTAACCTCCTTATCGCCTCAATAAACACACAATCATGCCTCCATGCACGTTAACTTCTCTACACATTGCTACTCTCGTCATATAAAACATCCCTGCACTTCATATTACTCATATAACCGAGTACCTCACTATCAGTATGTCATTTTACACTTTTTTCCTGTTTGACACAACCATGAGCTGTTATCTCATTCTATTTCATTGCCGTTCCTCTGCTGTTTCAGGACTCGCGAAACAAATTTACAAGTTTACAGAAGAATTATCTACTAACACTAATTAGCCTTTCTCAAGATTTTGGTAAATGTTTCATCTAGATTCGGCATTTATCTTTATTCTTTCTGGCACTACTGTTTGTATAGTATGATTTTGAACAATTACAGAAGTTATGTCCTCTTTTATCTCATTATTGCTTCATAATACTGTGACGAATGTACCACAGGTTTTACTAAACTGTTTCTAAGTGAGATATTTGGCAATCACTGCTTAATCTGCTTAATAATTTCCACGATTTTCTTAAACCTAAGGACAGGAAAGATGGGAGAGGAGTGAGACTTGAAACAGGATGTAAAATCTCATCCAGCTGCGAGCATACCAGTGGCTATTTAGTATACCAGCAAAAAGTTGCTAGTTCCCTATGCCCTTTCTGACTCTACTTCGTCACCTGGGTTGCCCTTATCTTCATATGGCATGGACAGTACCTTTTTATGTTTCCAACACGTTCCTTGTCATGACCTTTCATTGTTTGTACATAATCTATTTCCACAGTGTTTGGATGTTCATTCCGTATCACCCTACATATTTCCTTTATAAACATGACTGATCTTATGTATCTCAGAATTCATTCTCTTTGATTTGGCATGCACCTTCAATAGCACCAGGCCCCCCACTGGATGAGTTATTGGCTTAACCAGTTTATCATGTCTGTCTTGTCTCCTCCTTGCGTTCTCCCTCACTCACACTTCGACTAGTTTTCTTCTCCCTTGCTGTATCGCTCCCTGGTGGGAGTTCCATTAATTTACGAAAAGTACTATAAGGTCCCTGGTTAAGCAAGATCTGAGATGTGCAAATCTGTTAGAATCATCTGATAGATGGTCCCATACACATTCAAAGTCGTCCAACTACTCCTTCCACGAACCATGTTTCCTGTGCCAATATGTTCTGCATAGACAGTTTAGCTCCTTCATCGTCCGTTCTGCAGGATTGGAGGCCACGTTATACCCGAAGATGGCTGTCCTTTCTATACGACGTCTATGCAGCATTTTTCTCCATTCTTTGGGCCAAAATTGTGATCCGTTATCAGTCAGGATTTGCACAGGGTACGTACTTTATTGAATTAGCCCTTCTCAAACTTATTAATGATAGCTTTGCTGGTGGCTTTCTTCAACATGCAAAATTTTACAAATTTGGAAACGAGTTCTTCGGCAACTAAGACTTGTGTGTAGCTTCCTTGTGCTGCAGGTAGAGGTCCAAACAGATCGATGCCTACGATGGCCTTAATTGATGTTGGTATGATTAATGCACACAGCCTTTATGTTGGACTGGGGTTGTCTTAGTCTTTTGGTGGGTATCACAAGTACTTAGTACTATGCATATACGCCTTCCCCTCTTATTGACAGTGCGATCTAATTTCAACTTACCAAGACATTTCTTTCATCCATAAGTAGCATTAATATAATGTGTGCAGCAGATTAACTTATCCACTACGTGCTTTGGCACACATAGTTTCCAATTTTCTTCACTTTCGCTACTTCTCTTGTTTAATATTTCATTGTGGACGTAACAGTAAGTACGAATCTTTTCTTCCTCAGCCCACTTGCATTTGATCTTAATCATCTCAAGCTTTCATCTTCATTTTGCTCCCTACGCACGTTCCTCGAGAACCTTCTTATGAATTCCTCATGTTGCAATCTTTTCATTAGGTTGATCCTAATATTTCTTCACCCTGTGGTGTGTTCACTGCTACCCCATGTGAATCAGTTGGTAATCTTGATAATGCATCAAGTATTATGTTGGGTTTACCAGGTTCGTATACCACTTAAAAGTCGTAGTCTTGTAACATCAGTGACCACCTTGTTAATCGACTATGTCTCAGTTTGCTGGTGGTCAAAAATGCCAGGGCTTTGCGGTCGGTAACCACCTTCACATGTCTTTGTGTCAAATAGAACTGGAATCGTCTCAAACCCCATACAATTGCTAGTGCTTCCTGTTCTGTAATTGAATATTTTCTTTCCCATGCATTTAAACTTCTGCTACCAAATTCTGTAGTTTCTATCACTTTGATATCTCCATCTGTCTTCACTTGACATAGGTGTATGTCCAATCTGTAATCTGATCTATCTGCACCCAAATAGAAGTCCTTAATAAAATCAGGTTGGTACAATATTTCTGCATTACGCAAAGTTTCCTTCATCTTTTCAAATTCCTCTTGACATTCTTTGTTCCAGTCTACGTCGTCTTTGCCTTCGTTAGCTTCCTCAAGCTTGAGGCAATTGAGTACAGCTTCCTTGATGAATGTTCTATAGAATTCAAGACACTGAGAAACACTCTCAATTGCCTCTTAGTGTTAGGAATAGGAAGTTGCCTAATGCCTCCAACTTACTCGGATTGTGTAAACACTCTCCTCTGAAATTATGTGACCTAGGAATTTTATCTGTGATTCACCAAATTCTGATTCACACAGATTTGCTGTCACCGTTGACATCTCTAATGCGTCTAGGAGGGCATCTAATCTTTCTAAGTGTTCATCCCATGACTCACTCATAATTAGAGCTTCATCCACAGAGACAGTGACTTTTCTA
The DNA here is from genome assembly GCF_023898315.1 of Schistocerca nitens. Lineage (NCBI taxonomy): Eukaryota > Metazoa > Arthropoda > Insecta > Orthoptera > Acrididae > Schistocerca > Schistocerca nitens. The sequence goes on from NC_064622.1 coordinate 17,844,866, forward strand.
AGTAAGTCTTCACCTAGAATTTTATACAGTGCTCTGATAAATTCAGAGACGGGTACATTAAGGCCAAATAGCAGAACCTTGAAATTGTAACTCCTGCCAGTGTATGTAAAAGCAGTACAATGGCGAGATTCTGAGGAAAGAGATATTTGCCAATATCCAGTGGCCAAGTCAATGCTACTGAGTATATTCGCTCCTCGAAATTTTTGAATCAATTCTTCCATCATCTCTGGCTCGTCCCACTCCAACGATTCTGTTCATTGTGTGTGCATCAAATACGATCCCAGCTTTCCCATCCTTTTCATCCATTACAAACAGGGGACTATTATACAGATTGTTGGCTCTTTTTATAACCCCAAGCTCCACCATCCTTTGTATGTCTTTCTCTACTGCTTTCCTTTCTGCTAGGGGATGGAATATTGTTTAATATTGAATGGCTTATGGTCCTTCACTTTCAGTCTGCATTCTGCTTCTCTCATGATACCCAGCTGCAGAGAGAAGACATTATGATGCTTGTACAATACTGTAGTGAATTTCCTCTGAACTTCTTCATCCAGATGTGTCACCCCTTCATGTTTCTTCCCCATCATAGCTTCCGTATGCTGATCCTCTTTCACTAACCTGTCATGGAATATTAGCACACCTTCCTCCTCCATCTCTCCGTCTTGTTGTTCTGTTGTGGAATGCTCTTTATTACATACGATCACCCACTTAAATCCTTCCTCTTCATTTGCTTGTCCTCTTCTATAAAAGATAACTTCGTCCTTTCTCTCTTTTGCTTCAGCAGTGTCTTCATCAAAACTTTTTATCGCTTCCGCTTCGTTCAACCAATCCATGCCTGCAATAACTGTCTTGTTCAAACCTCGAACTACTAAAACTGTTGCTCATATACTTCTCGTTCTACTTCAAAGGTAACCAACACTTGCTCTTTAATGGGATTCCGCTTGGCAGCTACAGCATTCACAACTCTCACACCATTCACTGGAAAACTCGGCAAACTGACATTTGCATTCAATATTTGTTCATGTAGCTTCTTGGATGTAGCACGTGCTTCACTTCTTGTGTCTATTAGGGCCGGCCGGAGTGGCCGTGCGGTTCTAGGCGCTACAGTCTGGAACCGCGCGACCGCTACGGTCGCAGGTTCGAATCCTGCCTAACTAGTTCTAAGTTCTAGGGGACTAATGACCTCAGCATTTAAGTCCCATAGTGCTCAGAGCCATTTGAACTATTTTTCTATTAGGACTTCAACATTAATTCCACACATTTTGATTTTAACCATAGGTAATAGATAATATGGGTTCTTTGGACATTTGCTCATTTTCCTCCATTACGTCTCCTCTCAGATCTCCACCATCGACATGTTTAATATGGTTAATTGGTCTATTAGGTCTCACTCCCAACCAGACCACAGCTGTAGTGCTGTTTAGTTTTCCGTACTCCCTACTTCTTCAATTTGTACCTCATTACCCATTCGTCTGTCTTCTCTTCTCCCATAAATTCTTGAATCATCTTTTCTCCGATGATCATTGTGAAATTGATGGCCATTACAATGGTTACCATATCAAAGACAACTGCCCCTTTCTCTGTAACTTGGTGAGTTACTAAATTAATTTACTTGGTAGTTATTTTCTTTTTGGTTTTTCCCATTCCTTTGGTTCTTTTCCTGCAATAGAATGGATTCTAACTCCTCCAGTACTTCTACAAATACCTCTGTCTTTAATCAAGCTGCCAGACCGGTTTCCTTGCACTCTTCGGCTCAACCTCCTCTTAACTGCAAATATCAATCTGTCATCATTTAATGCTTGCTCCAACGTCTCGTTCAGAAAATTATATTATCTATTACCTATGGTTAAAATCAAAATGTGTGGAATGAATGTTGAAGTCCGAATAGAAAAATAGTTCAAATGGCTCTGAATTGAATTGCTCCAACGTCTCGTTCAGAAAATTCTCTCATATTAGCCCTCCAAGTGTTAAGAGGCTTGTGATATAGTAAATCTTCGGCGTTGTGCATTGATGACTCTTGGACCAGAACTTTTTCAGGAATTCTAACTCAAATTGGTCATAATTACTGATCTTCCTCGTTCTTCTTAACCTCCCCTCCCCTCCCAAGTGAAAGCTTCACCATCCATTCTATCTATTTGCAAACTGAATTTTATCTGCATCTCTATAATGTAATGGGGAAAACCCCTGTTAACCACTTACAGTTAGTAAATATTATCAGGTGGAGTGTCCCTTTTGGTTTATACTTGTGCTCTATGTTAGTTTGTGCATGCCCCACTGTTAATGTTGTACCGCTAATCTTCCTCTCTGTCTCTTCAGTTTTACTCTCCAGCTGGTGTACACCATCCTGCAACTGCTTCTTATCGTCCGCAACTTCCTGCCTCTGCACTTCTGTCACCTTCTTTAAATTTACTGTCATATCCTTTTGTGTGTTTCCTTGCCCATTAAGAGCCATACTACATTGTTGTTGCATAGGTTTTACTTCTTTGATCTCTTGATCGTGACGTGTCTCTACTGCGTGGATCTTCTTTCTAAATCAATTTTAACTTCCATAATACCTTCCTCGACGTATCCCGCTTTCTCTTCTCCCTTCTTGCCCATATCTTTGCAGAGTTGGCCTGCGTTCTGCAGCGGTTTACTATTTCCGTCGTCGATGTCTCTCTTCACTTATTCCTTAAATTCCAGCAACCCTCTGTACAAATCTCCTTGAATTTGTAATATCTTCCGTGTACTCTCTTTCATTTTTCTTATTTGTCTGGGCTATTTTCTCTAAGCTCTGTACGGTTTTATGTGAACTTTTCTTCATCCCCTCATGTCCTCTTCCCTTTGTGTTCTCGTAATATCTTCTCCAGGTTTTCTTTATTCTCTCGTGCCTGTTTTCTTAGTTTTCTCATACTCTCTTCTCTTCTTTTTCTTCTGATGCAAAACGAGTTAGAGGAGATATCTGTGTGGTGCGAAAATTGGCATTGGATCCTAAATAATGAAAAGTGTAGGGCATCCACGTGAGCGCTAAAAGGAATCTGTTAAACTTCGGTAACATGATGAATCAGTCTAATCTAAAGGCCGTAAATTCAACTTAATACCTAGGAATTACAATTACGAACAACTTAAATTGGAAAGAACACGTAGAAAATGTTGTGGGGTAAGCGAGCAAAGGATGCATTTTATTGGTCCCCTTGCAAGATGCAACAAATCTACTAAAGAGACTGCCTACACTACGCTTGTACGTGATGTTTTAGAATACTGCCGGCCGCTGTGGCCGAGCAGTTCTAGGCGCTTCAGTCCGGAACGGCGCTGCTGCTACAGTCGCAGGTTCGAATCCTGCCTCGGGCATGGATGTGTGTGCTGTCCTTAGGTTAGTTAGGTTTAAGCAGTTCTAACTTCTAGGGGACTGACGACCTCAGATGTTAAGTCCCATAGTGCTTAGAGCCATTTTTTAGAATACTGCTGCACGCTGTGAAATCCTTACCAGATAGGACTGACGGAGTACGCCGACAAAGTTTAAAGAACAGCAGCGCGTTTTGTATTATCGCGAAATACGAGTAAGAGACAGACTGTTACTGACATGAATAGAGGTTCTGGGGTGGACATCATTACAACGAAAGTGCTTTTCGTTCCCACGGAATCTTACAACGAAATTTCCATCACCAACTTCCCATTGCGGCGAAATCTTCTCTCAAAATTTCAACCACCAACTTTCTGCTCCGTATGTGAAAACATTTTGTTAACGCCGACGTGCAAAGGGAGAAACGATAATCATAATAAAATAAGGGAAATCAGAGCTCGCACGGAAAGATATAGGTGTTCGTTTTTTCCGCGCGCTCTTCGAGATTGGAATAACAGAGAATTATTGTGAAGGTGGTTCGATGAACCCTCTGCCAGGCATGTAAGTGTGATTTGCAGAGTATCCATGTACAGGGTGTTTCAAAAATGACCGGTATATTTGAAACGGCAATAAAAACTAAACGAGCAGCGATAGAAATACACCGTTTGTTGCAATATGCTTGGGATAACAGTACATTTTCAGGCGGACAAACTTTCGAAATTACAGTAATTACAATTTTCAATAACAGATGGCGCTGCAAGCGATGTGAAAGATATAGAAGACAACGCAGTCTGTGGGTGCGCCATTCTGTACGTCGTCTTTCTGCTGTAAGCGTGTGCTGTTCACAGCGTGCAAGTGTGCTGTGGACAACGTGGTTTATTCCTTAGAACAGAGGATTTTTCTGGTGTTGGAATTCCACCGCCTAGAACACAGTGTTGTTGCAACAAGACCAAGTTTTCAACGGAGGTTTAATGTAACCAAAGGACCGAAAAGCGATACAATAAAGGATCTGTTTGAAAAATTTCAACGGACTGGGAACGTGACGGATGAACGTGCTGGAAAGGTAGGGCGACCGCGTACGGCAACAGCGGCCTCGGGTTTCCGTTCGCCGTGTTGCAGCTGCGGTCCAAATGACGCCAACGTCCACGTATCGTCTCATGCGCCAGAGTTTACACCTCTATCCATACAAAATTCAAACGCGGCAACCCCTCAGCGCCGCTACCATTGCTGCACGAGAGACATTCGCTAACGATATAGTGCAAAATGAAGCAGGCAAAAAGGAATACAAACGTCTCAAAAATGAAATCGACAGGAAGTGCAAAAGGGCTAAGCAGGGATGGCTAGAGGACAAATGTAAGGATGTAGAGGCTTGTCTCACTAGGGGTAAGATAGATACTGCCTACAGGAAAATTAAAGAGACCTTTGGAGAGAAGTGAACCACTTGTATGAATATCAAGAGCTCAGATGGCAACCCAGTTCTAAGCAAAGAAGGGAAGGCAGAAAGGTGGAAGGAGTATATAGAGGGTTTATACAAGGGCGATGTACTTGAGGACAATATTATGGAAATGGAAGAGGATGTAGATGAAGACGAAATGGGAGATAAGATACTGCGTATAGAGTTTGACAGAGCACTGAAAGACCTGAGTCGAAACAAGGCCCCGGGAGTAGACAACATTCCATTAGAACTACTGATGGCCTCGGGAGAGCCAGTCATATCAAAACTCTACCATCTGGTGAGCGCGATGTATGAGACAGGCGAAATACCCTCAGACTTCAAGAAGAATATAATAATTCCAATCCCAAAGAAAGCAGGTGTTGACAGATGTGAAAATTACCGAACTATCAGTTTAATAAGTCACTGCTGCAAAATACTAACGCGAATTCTTTACAGACGAATGGAAAAACTGGTAGAAGCCGACCTCGGGGAAGATCAGTTTGGATTCCGTAGAAATGTTGGAACACGTGAGGCAATACTGACCTTACGACTTATCTTGGAAGAAAGATTAAGAAAAGGCAAACCTACGTTTCTAGCATTTGTAGACTTAGAGAAAGCTTTTGACAATGTTGACTGGAATACACTCTTTCAAATTCTGAAGGTGACAGGGGTAAAATACAGGGAGCGAAAGGCTATTTACAATTTGTACAGAAACCAGATGGCAGTTATAAGAGTCGAGGGGCATGAAAGGGAAGCAGTGGTTGGGAAAGGGGTGAGACAGGGTTGTAGCCTCTCCCCGATGTTATTCAATCTGTATATTGAGCAAGCAGTAAAGGAAACAAAAGAAAAATTTGGAGTAGGTATTAAAATTCATGGAGAAGAAGTAAAAACTTTAAGGTTCGCCGATGACATTGTAATTCTGTCAGAGACAGCAAAGGACTTGGAAGAGCAGTTGAACGGAATGGACAGTGTCTTGAAAGGAGGTTTTAAGATGAACATCAACAAAAGCAAAACAAGGATAATGGAATGTGGTCGAATTAAGTCAGGTGATGCTGAGGGAATTAGATTAGGAAATGAGACACTTAAAGTAGTAAAGGAGTTTTGCTATTTAGGAAGTAAAATAACCGATGATGGTCGAAGTAGAGAGGATATAAAATGTAGACTGGCAATGGCAAGGAAAGCGTTTCTGAAGAAGAGAAATTTGTTAACATCGAGTATAGATTTAGGTGTCAGGAAGTCGTTTCTGAAAGTATTTGTATGGAGTGTAGCCATGTATGGAAGTGAGACATGGACGATAACTAGTTTGGACAAGAAGAGAATAGAAGCTTTCGAAATGTGGTGCTACAGAAGAATGCTGAAGATAAGGTGGGTAGATCATGTAACTAATGAGGAGGTACTGAATAGGATTGGGGAGAAGAGAAGTTTGTGGCACAACTTGACTAGAAGAAGGGATCGGTTGGTAGGACATGTTTTGATGCATCAAGGGATCACAAATTTAGCATTGGAGGGCAGCGTGGAGGGTAAAAATCGTAGAGGAAGACCAAGAGATGAATACACTAAGCAGATTCAGAAGGATGTAGGTTGCAGTAGGTACTGGGAGATGAAGAAGCTTGCACAGGATAGAGTAGCATGGAGAGCTGCATCAAACCAGTCTCAGGACTGAAGACCACAACAAACAACAACATAGTGCACAGGATTGATGACGGCGATATGCATGTGGGCAGCATTTGGTTTACTGACGAAGCTTATTTTTACCTGGACGGCTTCGTCAATAAACAGAACTGGCGCATATGGGGAACCGAAAAGCCCCATGTTGCAGTCCCATCGTCCCTGCATCCTCAAAAAGTACTGGTCTGGGCCGTCATTTCTTCCAAAGGATTCATTGGCCCATTTTTCAGATCCGAAACGATTACTGCATCACGCTATCTGGACATTCTTCGTGAATTTGTGGCGGTACAAACTGCCTTAGACGACACTGCGAACACCTCGTGGTTTATGCAAGATGGTGCCCGGCCACATGGCACGGCCGACGTCTTTAATTTCCTGAATGAATATTTCGATGATCGTGTGATTGCTTTGGGCTATCCGAAACATACAGAAGGCTGCGTGGATTGGCCTCCCTATTCGCCAGACATGAACCCCTGTGACTTCTTTCTGTGGGGACACTTGAAAGACCAGGTGTACCGCCAGAATCCAGAAACAATTGAACAGCTGAAGCAGTACATCTCATCTGCATGTGAAGCCATTCCGCCAGACACGTTGTCAAAGGCTTCGGGTAATTTCATTCAGAGACTACTCCATATTATTGCTACGCATGGTGGATATGTGGAAAATATCGTACTACAGAGGTTCCCAGACCGCAGCGCCATCTGTTGTTGACAATTGTAACTACTGTAATTTCGAAAGTTTGTCTGCCTGAAAATGTACTGTTGTCCCAAGCATATTGCAACAAACGGTGTATTTCTATCGCTGCTCGTTTCGTTTTTATTACCGTTTCAAATATACCGGTCATTTTTGAAACACCCTGTAGATGTAGACGTAGATGTAACTTTAATTCTCATGTGACTGTGGCCCAAGAGATAAATGCTAATCGGATTTAGTTGCTTCGAGAGTCGTTTGTAATCATGATGCCGCTGCTCAGCAGTATTCACATAATGATACAAGGTTCTGCAATAACTAACGGCAAGATGTTTTACACAGTTTGATTTATGTACTCTGTTTAGACTCAATACGAAGCAGACACTACTTTCGTCTCACGCATCTAGTTAAGGTTAATCTTATGACAGGTCAGAATTTTTAATACTCCATCACACTTTGTCACAATAGTCACCAAACAAAGTTCTCACTGCAACCCGAGATGTGGCCGGCGCGGTTGACGCCATCGCGGATATTCGGCAGACAGTAAACATTTAAGTCACGGGTCGAAGAATATCATTTGTCACGAATCGGTAACGTTTCGATGAGGGTCAACCGATGGCGGTGGAGACTCTCTCAGCCGGTACGACACGATGCGCAGCTCACGCCCCCGCCCGGTCCCGAAGGATTCCTAGATCGAATTCCGACTGACTCTGATCGTGATAGCGCTAGCGGCGCTTGACTGTCGATTTCACCTACCACCGACCTGTGCGTGGACAATACGTGTTTATGGTTGGGTTAGGGATCGCGGACCCCTTACACAGTGCTCTTAACCCAACATTGCAATGTTGTTGTTGTTGTTCTGGTCTTCAGTCCTGAGACTGGTTTGATGCAGCTCTCCATGCTACTCTATCATGTGCAAGCTTCTTCATCTCCCAGTACCTACAGCAGCCTACATCCTTCTGAATCTGCTTCGTGTATTCATCTCTTGGTCTCCCTCTACGATTTTTACTCTCCACGCTGCCCTCCAGTACTAAATTGGTGATCCCTTGATGCCTCAGAACATGTCCTACTAACCTATCCCTTCTTCCAGTCAAGTTGTGCCACAAATTCCTCATCTCCCCAATTCTATTCAAAACCTCCTCATTAGTTACGTGATCTACCCATCTAATATTCAGCATTCTTCTGTAGCACCACATTTCGAAAGCTTCTATTCTCTTCTTGTCCAAGCTATTTATCGTCCACGTTTCACTTCCATACATGTCGACACTCCGTACAAATACTTTCAGAAACGACTTCCTGACACTTAAATCTATACTCGATGTTAACAAATTTCTCTTCTTCAGAAACGCTTTCCTTGCATATTGCTACATTGCAATAGTACAAATAAATACACTGAAGAGCCAAAGAAACTGGTACACGTTTCTAGTGTCGTGTAGAGGCCCCCGCGATGACGCAGAAGTGCCGCAACACGACGTGCCATGGACTGGACTAATGCCTGAAGTAGTGCAGGAGGGAATTGACACCATGAATATTGCAGCGCTGTCCACAAATCCGTAAGAGTACGATGGGGCGGAGATATCTACCGAACAGCACGTTTCAAGGCATCCCCGATAATCAACATGTCTGGGTAGTCTGGTGGCCAGCGGAAGTGTTTGAACTCTATAGCAATTCTGGATATGTGGGGTGTCGCACTGTCTTGCTGGAATTGCCCGGGTGCGTCCGAATGCACAATGGACACATACGGATGCAAGTGATCAGACAGGATGCTTACGTACGTGTCAGCTGTCAGAGTCGTATCTAGACGAACCAGTGGTCCCATATCACTCCAACTGCACACGCCGCACACCATTACAGAGCCTCCACCAGCTTGAACAGTCCCCTGCTGACATGCAGGGTCCATGGATTCGTGAGGTTGTCTCCGTACCCGTACACGTCTATCCGCTCGATACACTCTGAAACGAGACTCGTCCGACCAGGCAACATGTTTCCAGTCATCAACAGTCAAATATCGGTGTCTACGGGCCCAGGCGAAACGTAAAGCTTTGTGTCGTGCAGTCATCAAGTGTACACGAGTAAGCTGGAAAGCCCATATCGTTTATGTTTCGTCGAATGGTTCACACGCTGACACTTATTGAATGGCCCAGCACTGAAATCTGCAGCAATTTGCGGAAGGGTTGCACTTCTGTCACGTTGAACGATTCTTTTCAGTCATCGTTCGTCCCGTTCTTGCAGGATCTTTTTTCCGGCCGCAGCGATATCGGAGATTTGATGTGTTACCGGATTTATGATATTCAAGGTACAGTCGTGAAATGGTCGTACGGGGAAATCCGCAGTTCAATGCTAACTCGGAGATGCTGTGTCCCATCGGCCGTGCGCCGACTACAGCACCACGTTCAAGCTCACTTAAATCTTGATAACGTGCCATTGCAGCAGCAGTAACTGATCTAACAACAGCGCCAGACAGTGAGTGTCTTATATAGGCGTTGACGACGGCAGCGCCGTGTTTTGCCTGTTTACATATTTCTGTATTTGAATACGCATGTATATACCAGTTTGTTTGGCGCTTCAGTGTCACTTCTACTGCTAATGGCGACTGTGTTGTCTTGTCAAAAACTTTTACAAGACCCTGAATCCCACCCGGGAGAAGTAAAATTTGTCTTTTGCTCTTATAAGGTTTTTGTGTTGAGTAACTAGAGAAGGAACAAGATACCACCACGATCAATACCACTGGGCGCGCAGCTGTCCTCAAACCACACTGAACATATCTGGATCACTTGCGCTTGGGACGAACTGGTGGTAGTCACAGCAACACCTCCAGGAAGAGAGCACCTACTCGCTATCCACTTCCTCTGCATCAGCATAAATGCTGTCTCCAACATCAGCAATCCCTGCATTTCAGTTTATGTGAGGTCTGTGGAAACACTCCTCTCCCTGCAGGAAACGCCTGTTCCACCTTGTTTTCTGTCCTCGCCGATTGTTACGTCGCAAATGCCGGGTACACCAATTACTGTGCAGTCCATACAGTAAAATGTGGTTTACAACTGCAGCAGAATCAGCACTAACCGCGCCTGAGCATAAGGTAGTGTAATGACACATTCCGATGCAAAGACATACAATACCTTAAAGGCTGCGCCAAAGATTAAATTGAGAGGGATGTAGAATATAATCTCTGTAATGTGCATATTGGATTCTCTTTTGTTTCACACTCCAAGAAGGAGTTAAGAGACACTTTCGGTTGTTACCTTGTAGAGGATGGACGTAATTTTTGGTGTGTGCGGAAAGGTAGCCATATTGTTAGTGTTCATGGTTTGTGCGACGAGCAGAGCAAGTCTTATTGTGTTGTGAATAAAAATTAGTGAGAAGTATCTAAGTTTTACGAGAATTATTTAAAGCGACGTAGCATTGTATTCCTTGGTTTCCACCGTCTTCGTGAAGTCAACCGATGCCGACTCAGGAAGATACACACGGTCAACAAAGAGAAGAACATCGATGGCGACTAGTGAATTAATATTGTGGCAGAAGGACTAATTCTACGTCTAAGGTGAGAACTCTGACTAAATCTACAATGACGTAGAATTCAAAAATGTAATTAATCGGAATTGTAAATTATATTACAGGCAAATTTCATGCAGCACTGTACTTGTCCGCATTCAAGCCGGTCAATACAGTCCATAAAAAAGCCTTTGAAAAATTCTAAAGATACAGTTCCATATTCATAATTTTTCCTCTTTTCAAAAAACAATAAATTTAATTTTTTATTTATTTCGCCACAGTAGTATTAGCAACGTGCAGTAACTTTACAGAGAAAATTTAAATAATTTTTAATGGCCCTTCAAAGTATCATTAATTAAAACTTCCGGGCAGAATTGCCGTGGTCCATATATAAAACTGCTTCTCCATCCTGACGTTTCGTTGCCTACTGCAGGCAACATCTTCGGAGGTGAGTCGGCGACTGGCTGCTAGGCGCTGGAGGTCCCGCCATATCTTGTCTAGTTTTAATCCTTCTTCTTTTCTATTAAAATTATTTCCGTGCTTGTAGATCTCTGTAGCTTCTCTATACATGCGAGTATAATAACGTGAGGTCCTAGCTATCACGTTTGTCTCACTAAATTTTATTTCGTGATCACCGTCTTTGAAAACGTGTTCCACTACACTAGACAAGATATGGCGCTCGACTTTGTACCAATGAAGTGACAATCGATTACCTGTAATGGAGAGAGATGGCACTAGCCAGAGATAGTTTTAAAGTCGAAAGCACGTGATGAGTGGTGGCACCATCTAAGCGCTCTACATAAGCGGGACCTCCAGCGCCTAGCAGCCAGTCGCCGACTCACCTCAGAAGATGTTGCCCACAGTAGGCGACGAAAGGTCAGGAAGGAGAAGAAGTTATATATATGGACGACGGCAATTCATCCCGGAAGTTTTAATTAATGAAGACGCCGGCCGTGAAAGCTTACATGCTATGACCTTCAAAGTATACTAATGTGTCACTCTTTTCCTCAGTTTGCCGCCCGGTGGTTCGTTACTTTAGCCTGAGAGGTATAAGTGTCCTTTTTTTCCACTTGGTTTACAGATAAGAACGTGAGCCCCCCGCCAGCGACACGCCGGCCAAGTATTCTGACGTCACACTACCTGGTGTTTGGGTTCCTCGCCTTCGGAGTGCTGGTGCTCATCGGGAGCCTGGTGTTCACCATACTGTCGAGTAAAGAAGGTGAGTGGCACACAGGTCTCTTTGCTTTACGTCTGCGCTCGGATTGCGTCACGCAGCAGACTGATTGATGACTCTGAACATTTGCGCCAGTGATCCGCAGGCTCTCCACACGAATCCGGTAGACACGCCGCTGCGCCCAGGCGCCAGACGGGTCATACACGATCTGATCAAAAGTATCTGGACACATTACTGGAGACCGATGTGGGCTGTGTCGTCCCTTTGTCTTTAAGGCAGTAGCCGCGCGGTTTGAGGCGCCTTGCTACGTTTCGTGCGGTTCCCGCCTTCGGAGCTTCGAGTCCTTCCTCAGGCATCGGTGTGTGTGTTGTCCTTAGCGTAAATTACTTTACGTTAGATTAAGTAGTGTGTAAGCTTAAGGACCTCAGCAGTTTGGTGCCATAGGGACTTACCAAAAATGGTTCAAATGGCTCTGGGCACTATGGGAGTTAACATCTGAGATCATCAGTCACCTAGAACTTAGAACTACTTAAACCTAACTAACCTAAGGACATCACACACATCCATGCCCGAGGCAGGATTCGAACCTGCGACCGTAGGGGTCGCGCGGTTCCAGACTGAAGCGCCTAGAACCGCCCGGCCACACCGGCCGGCGACTTACGACAAATTTAAAGTTCCCTTTAAGGGAGGATGAACGGTGCTGCGGACACTTTCAATGAAGCGGCCTAATGTCTGTGGAGGAATGGCAGCCGTTTTCCCTTAAGAGCCGAAACCGGAGAAGGTCGTGATGTTGGACGCTGGGATCTGGAGCGAAGGCGACGTTCTGACTGATCCCAAACGTGTTCCATTGGGTTGAAGTCGGAATTCTCCATAGGCCAATCCGTTTCACGAATGTTACTGTACACAAAAGACTGCCTCGCAGATGTTGCTTTAGGACAAGGGTGCATAGTCATATTGATACAAACAGTCATCGTCTCCGAACTGTTCCTCTACTGCACGCAGTACAAAATGCTGTAAAGTGTGTTCATATCGGTCAGCATATGGCATTTTCTAAAGTACAATAAGGGGACCGCACCTTGACCACGAAAACCACCCCCATGCCGTGACACCACTTACTCCATACTTCACTAATGGTACCACACATGATGGGAGGCAACATTCTCGAGGTTATCGCCAAATCCAAACCCTTCCATCGCATTGACACAGGGTAAAGCGTGACTCATCGCTGCAAATCACTCTTTTCCAGTCATCCTGTGTCCAGTGACGCCGCTGTTTGCAGCACCTCAGACATCGCCTACTATTGACTACATAAATGTCTCGTTTGCGAGGAGCCAGTCGACTATTGTACCCCATTCTCTTTAATTCTACACACATCAAAAAAAAAGTTTCTCACCACCCCGGTTCCCAGAACTCCTGAAGATGACGTCGAGTGTGGGTATTGTATCACAGACACAGTTCCTTTGACTGTTCAGATATGTCACTAAACCCGCTCAAAGATGTAAACAATCATACATGAGCAGCGCCTATTAGACGGAGGGGGTCCGACAGCCGATCAGTTCCAGTCATTCCACCAGGAAGGAGGTACACGGCTCGTGTTGTCTGTCGTTCAACCATGCCAAGACGGTCAATACCGGGGTTCGATCGCGTCTGCATTGTTACTTTGTGCCAGTAAGGGCTCTGAACAAGAGAAGTGTCCGGCCTTCTCGAAGTGAACAAAAGAGATGTTGTTCAGACACGGAGGACATACACAGATACAGGAACTATCAATGACATGCATCGCTCAGGTCGCCCAAGGGTTACTACTACCTACGAATTATGGGTCGGAGGAACCCTGACAGCAACGCCACCATTTTGAATAATGCTTTTCATGCGTCTTTTCGTGTTACGACTCAAACTGTGCGCAATAGGCTGCACGATGCGCAGCTTCACTCCCGACGTCCAAGGCGAGGTCCATCTTTGCATCCACGACACCATGCAGCGCGGTACAGATGGGCCCAACAACATGCCGAATGGACCGCTCTGGATTGGCATAACGTTCTCTTCACCGATGAGTGTCGCATATGCCTTCAACCAGACAATCGTCGGAGACGTGTTTGGAGGCAACTCTGTCAGGCTGAACGCCTTAGACACACCGCCCAGCGACTGCAGCAGGGTGGAGGTTGCCTACTGTTTTGGGGTGGCATTGTGTGGGGCCGACGTACGCCGCTGGTGGTCATGGAACGTGCCGTAACGGCTGCGTGATACGTGAATGCCATCCTCCTACCGACAGTGCAACCGTATCAGTAGCATATTGGCAAGGCATTCGTCTTCATGGACGACAATTCGTGCCCCCATCGTGCACATCTTGTGAATGGCTTCCTTCAGGATAACGACAACGCTCGACTAGAGTGGCCAGCATTTTCTCCAGACATGAACCCTATGGAGCATGCCTGGGATAGACTGAAAAGCGCGTGACCCACCAACCACTCTGAGGAGTGGAATAATCTGGACAAACAGTGCCTTGATGAACTTGTGGATAGTATGCCACGACGAATACAGGCATACGTCAATGTTAGAGGACGTGCTACTGGGTATTAGAGGTACCGATGTGTTCAGCAATCTGGACGACCACCTCTGAAGGTCTCGCTGTATTGTCGCAGGACATGCAATATGTGGTTGTTACGAGCAATAAAAAGGGCGGAAATGATGTTTATGTTGATCTACATTACAATTTACAGTGCAGGTTCCGGAACTCTCGGAACGGAGGTGATGCAAAACTTTTTCTGATGTGTGTATAAGGATAGTCGTTGAGCTAGCTGGAATTTGGAAGTTCTTTCTGCAGATTCCGTGCGATTTTTTACGTCCACCCTGCCTAATGCTCGACGGTCGCTGTGCGTCAGTATATGAGGTCCGCCTGTTCTTGGCGTACCCATCGTTGTTCCTTCGCGCTTCCAGTTCAAAAGCACGTCATCAACACTTCAACACTCGATTTGGTGAGCTTTAGGTGGGCTGAAATGACATGCTGTGACTGGGCCGGGGGTCGAAGTGACATCCCACCCTCCTGTTACTGCTTCTCGCTGACAACACAATACTCCCCGCCCCGTGTTGTACCGTTGCGTCCGCCTCTCGTGAAATCTGCTGGTCCTGTCCACATTAAATTGGGATGTCTGGATGCGCTTAATCAGACAGCATACTCACCTCTTATTTGTACCTTTTATTCCGGGTTTCGAGTGATGTGACGAATCATTTCTGGTCACGGAATCGCACATAGCGTCGTGAAAGGCCCCAGCCTGTCAGGCAGTCTCTGACACACACATCAATAGCCATTCGACACGCCCCCTCCCCCCTCCCCTGATACCCTCCAACTTACCTCCATTCTCATTCTCCTGCTGAGGTGTGTGATCAGTAATGTGTATGCAATTTGCTTCTTTAGCTAGAAATCGGATTGTAGTTGACGATTCACACAAAAAGGGTAATCAGCTGTAGGTAAATAGATATGAAGCAGCCAACTAGTTGCAACACAAGGCGGTTTTGTTCAGCCTTTGACCATATTTTCGACAGATGTGAACCCATTATGTTCAGAAATACATATAACATTGGTAAAACATCAAATAATGAGGTGATCTGACATTTGTCGAGTGAAAATGCACTGTTAGTGCACACCATTGTACCCATTACTAAATATACTGGCCACTGTGATCAGGGCTTGTCAAGTAAGAATAATCAAAATCCAGAAGTAAAACTAATCAAATAAAACGTGAGATCATGTTATGAGATGCTCCCCAACTCCATGTCAAACCGTTCTCAAAGGTTGAATAAAGCCACCTTTTGTTGCAAGTGGTTGTCTGCTTTGGATTCATTTACTGATCTCTAATCGTTGCTGAAGGGAACGGCCTTGCTGTTGTGGATACACCGGTTCCCGTCAGATCACCAAAGTCAAGCGCTGTTGGGCGTGGCCAGCACTGGGATGGGTGACTATCTGGGCCGGCATGCGCTGTTGCCATTTTTCTGGATGCACTCAGCCTCGTCATGCCAATTGAGGAGCTACTCGACCGAACAGTAGCGGCTCCGCACACAGAAAACCATCATAACGACCGGGAGAGCGGTGTGCTGACCACACGCCCCTCCTGTCCACATCCTCAGCTGAGGATGATACGGCTGTCAGATGGTCCCGATGGGCCACTTGTGGCCTGAAGACGGAGTGAAATCGTCGCTGAAGTCCAGCGATGTTCAAAACATTGAGGTTCAGTACTAAAACAAATAACTGACGAGATGTCATACTACATTTTGTCTTACACGTCATCACACCTACAAGCCAACAATGGACGCTGACTGATCAAAGTCTCCTCTTCTCTGAGGCATCTTTCTAGACCATCACCACGTATCGCCGCGAAAATAAAAATAAATATCTCGCTTGTACAGTCCGTTTAAAATTACCTGACAGTTAACGTCTGCCACTTGCTGTCACGGTGTTGCCACATCGACCACCGTCTGTCGCTGGGACGCAGGCAACAAACAGACACGGCATGTTACTTCGCTAGCACTGTTAACGTGTAAGGCAGAGCAATATTGGAGGTGACAGCCGGTAGCTGTGCCGGAAGTCGAGATGCTCTGTCGACAGCCGATTTGAACTGCGGCAGACGACGCGTTTTGTAGCCCTGAATTTATAAACTCCATATCCTAAGCTAACCGCAACATCGTGATGGGTAATGTAGCCGAGGAAGCGGTGGCCAGCAATCTGTGGCAGAACTAAAATCACGATCGCTTTGTCCACGACTATTAAAGCTAGCTTCTGCGAGCAAACTCAAGGCACAAAAAGTTCACTTTCAGCGCTAGAAGCAATTTCTCGCTCTCAACTGGTGATAGGAAACTATCCTCTGACTGGCTACACGAGCTGGCGCGTTGAAAAACCCGATAAGCAGTCGCCGTTGGTACTTGGTTGCAGATTATATACGACACAGGCAGATTCAGGCGAAAAAAAGAATGGTAGGTAGAAAAATAAGAGTAAATAACAAAGTCAGTACGATGAAAATGACGTGGCAAACAATTACAAAAAAAAAATTACGTTTAAGGTAGTTGTTTGAATAAAAATTATAATCAAACTTTTTTTTCCTTTATTGTGTTTCGATTCCCCCCCCCCCCCTCCTACCCCAGAGAGGGGGGAGGGGGGCTGGCAGCAGCTAATAGGCCGCTCTACAGCCTACAGAAAAGTTAAAAAAACATAATGAGAATATAAACAAACGATAAAAACAGTTCATAAAACGGTCACATTGTAATAAATTGTAAAATGGCTGAAGTTGTGGAAGTTGAAATACAAAAACACGGCATTGACGATGCAGACGAAGACACACAGTAAGTAGACAGGCACAACTAAAAAACACGGCGGCAGTCTGGTGTCTTTTCGCAGGAGATAAAAAAAAACACAACTAGTGACAGAATGGTGGCTGTTTGCAAGACTGACGGGACACACAACGATGATCGTTCACTTTAAACAGCCTATAGAGGCGACACGGCGGCGGATGGGGGCGGCGGGAGGACCCCAACCGATGAGGGAGAAAAAAGGGGGGAGGAGAGGGAAAGGAAAAAGGGGGGAGGCGATGGACAGAGAGGACATAGAAAAAAGGGGGCAGGATGGACGTGAGAAGGAGTGGGGAAGGCAGTGGAGCGGAAAGCAAAAGGACTCAGGGGAGAGAAGTCACTTAGAGACAGGATAGACTGGGAAAAATAGGATGGAATGGGCGAGAGGGATCCCGGGAAAAGGACAGAGGGAGGGAGGGGGAGGTGAGGATCAGAGTTGGTAGGAGGAACAAATAAAGGAAGAGAGGGCATCATCTGGGAGGGGTAGTTGATGGAAGCCACCTTGGGATAGGAGATGAAGGGTGTAGAGGTGGAGGGTAGGGGGGGATATAATCAAACGCTTTTGATTAGATTGATAGTAAAAAAAGTTGCCTGACATTTGACGAGATTCGAACGTACAGTCCTCAGTGTGGTAGGCTTATTCGCTAACCATTGTAGTATGGTACAGCAGTGAGTCAGGTTATTATACAGGGTGTATCAAAAAGAACCATCCGATTTTTAAAAAAATCATAACTATTATGTTATCTGAGATACGTGCATGAACAACATACTGTTGGAAAGAGCAAACTCTCGAATTTTACGAGGTTCTCGCTAGGTAGCAGCAGTTCGCGCCCACTTCAGTTCTAGTAAAAATGGTGTCGCGGCAACAGAAAGCATTTTTTTTTTCTACGTTTTGCGTAGTGCGGGTCAGTAATATCTGTTCAGCGTGACTTTGGTACTACGTATGGTGTGGGTCCTCCTGCACCGCAGAGCATTAGACGATGACATCAACAATTCCGAGAAACAGGTAGTTTGTGTGAAGGCAAATCGCCGGACCGTTTCCGGGTGTCTGACACAGACGTTGAACGCATCCGCCGTAGTTTCACAAGGAGTCCACAGAAATCCGTTTGCCGTGCAGCTCGACAGCTCAGCATACCCCTGGCACGTGAAACTGTAGAAAATTTAGCTACTCCAAGCTCTTCGTCGAGGTGAGAAACAACAACATCTGGAGTTATGTAATTTCATTTTTAACTGAAGTTCAGTCTTGATCACAACACTTATGTCTCAACAACATAGGTGACCGGTTTCGGTTATATTTATATAACCATCTTCAGACCCATGGCTTCCTTGGAGGATGGTAAGCGCAGCTCTCCTCAGCTGCTACGAAGTCAACTGATCAGTTACCCGGCATTCGCAGACTGTTGTAAGTAGTAAAGGAGAATATATTATTGACGACTAAAGTCTCCATTATGTGTATTAGTTGTGTTTATGGAAAAACGCCAAGACCTTGTTCACCAATGCACCAACCTAACACATGTTTATCTATATGTTGTTGTATCTGATAGTTTTTGTGTATACATCAGATACACGTGGCGGCTCCATATGGTGAAAGTGTTAACAATGGATGAACAATGCGTAGCTGCCGCTTAGACATGACTTCACCACGTATGTGATACAAGTCTTTCGGTTGCTCGTTGCTCGTCTTGACGAAACACCTGCGAAGGGCTGTGCGCCCTCACCACACTGCAAGTACAAGATCTGGATGAGATGGCCTGCGTATCGCATTAAATGCAGCATCAGAAGCATAACTGGACCTATCGTTAAGTTATCAAAAACAGAACACCTCATCGTCAATACTAACTACAGTGAAGAGCCAGTCTGTAGCATTTCGGGACATCCGGGGTGTCGCATTGTCCTGCTGGAATTGCCCAAGTTCGTCGGAAGGCAAAAATGGACATGAATCTATCCTGGTGATCGCACACAATAGATACGTACGAGTCAGGTATCAGAGTCGTATCTAGACGTATCGGGGGTTCCATATCACTCCAACTGCGCACGCCCTCACCATTACAGAGCCTCCACCAACTTGAAGACTCCCCTGCTGACATGCACGGTCCATGAATTCATGAGGTTGTCTCCATACCCGTACACGTCCATCCACTCGATATAATTTCAAACGAGACTCGTCCGACGAGGCGACAAGTTTCCAGTCATCAACAGTTCAGTATCGGTCCAGGCCCACGCGAGGCGTAAAGCTTTGTGTCATGCAGTCATCAAGGGTAGACAAGGAGGCCTTCGGCTCCGAAAGCCCATATCGATGATGTTTCGTTCAATGGTTCGCACGCTGACACTTGTTGATGGCCCAGTACTGAAATCTGCAGCAATTTGCGGAAGCGTTGCACTTCTGTCACGTTGAACGATTCTCTTCAGTCGTCGTTGGTCCCGTTCTTGCAGGATCTTTTTCCGGCCACAGCTATGTTAGGGATTTGATGTTTTACCGGATTCCTGATGTTCTCCACATCATCGCTACCTCGGAGATGCTGTGTCCCATCGCTCGTGCGCCGACTGTAACACAACATTCAAACTCACTTAAATGTTGACAACCTGCCATTACAGCAGCTGTAGCCGATCTAACAACTGCGTCAGAGACTTATTGCCGTATAGGCGTTGCCGACCGCAGCGCCGTATTCTGCCTGTTTAGATACACTACTGGCCATTAAAATTGCTACACCACGAAGATGACGTGCTACAGACGCGAAATTTAACCGACAGGAAGAAGATGCTGTGATATGCAAATCATTAGCTTTTCAGAGCATTTACACAAGGTTGGCGCCGGTGGCGACACCTACAACGTGCTGACATGAGGAAAGTTTCCAACCGATTTCTCATACACAAACAGCAGTTGACCGGCGTCGCCTGGTGAAACGTTGTTGTGATGGCTCGTGTAAGGAGGAGACATGCGTACCATCACGTTTCCGACTTTGATAAAGGTCGGATTGTAGCCTATCGCGACTGCGGTTTATCGTATCGCGACATTGCTGCTCTCATTGGTCGAGAGCCAATGACTGTTAGTAGAATATGGAATCGGTGGGTTCAGGAGGGTAATACGGAACGCCGTGCTGAATCCCAACGGCTCGTATCACTAGCAGTCTACATCTACATCTACATTTATACTCCGCAAGCCACCCAACGGTGTGTGGCGGAGGGCACTTTACGTGCCACTGTCATTACCTCCCTTCCCTGTTCCAGTCGCGTATGGTTCGTGGGAAGAACGACTGTCTGAAAGCCTCCGCGCGCGGTCGAATCTCTCTAATTTTACATTCTTGATCTCCTCGGGAGGTATAAGTAGGGGGAAGCAATATATTCTATACCTCATCCAGAAACGCACCCTCTCGAATCCTGGACAGCAAGCTACACCGCGATGCAGAGCGCCTCTCTTGCAGAGTCTGCCACTTGAGTTTGTTAAGCATCTCCGTAACGCTATCACAGTTACCAAATAACCCTGTGACGAAACGCGCCGCTCTTCTTTGGATCTTCTCTATCTCCTCCGTCAACCCGATCTGGTACGGATCCCACACTGATGAGCAATACTCAAGTATAGGTCGAACGAGTGTTTTGTAAGCCACCTCCTTTGTTAATGGACTACATTTTCTAAGGACTCTCCCAATGAATCTCAACCTGGTACCCACCTTACCAGCAATTAATTTTATATGAGCATTCCACTTCAAATCGTTCCGTACGCACACTCCCAAATATTTTATAGAAGTAACTGCTACCAGTGTTTGTTCCACTATCATACAATAAAGGACCCTTCTTTCTATGTATTCGCAATACATTACATTTGTCCATGTTAAGAGTCAGTTGCCACTCCTTGCACCAAGTGCCTATCCGCTGCAGATCTTCCTGCATTTCGCTACAATTTTCTAATGCTGCAACTTGTCTGTATACTACAGCATCATCCGCGAAAAGCCGCATGGAACTTCCGACACTAGCTACTAGGTCATTTATATATGACAAGCATCTTATCCGCATGGATGTAATCTATCGAGCAGCCACGTCTCGATCCCCGAGTCAACAGATGGGGACGTTTGCAAGACGACAACCATCTGCACTAACAGTTCGACGACGTTTGCAGCAGCATGGACTGTCAGCTCGGAGACTATGGCTGCGGTTACCCTTGACGCAGCATCACGGACAGGAGCGCCTGCGATGGTGTACTCAACGACGAACCTGGGTGCACGAATGGCAGAACGTCATTTTTTCGGATGAATCTAGGTTCTGTTTACAGCATCACGTGTTTGGCGACATCGTGGTGAACGCACATTGGAAGCGTGTCTTCGTCATCGGCATACTGGCGTATCACCCGGCGTGATGGTATGGCGTGCCATTGGTTACACGTCTCGGTCACGTCTTGTTCGCATTGACGGCACTTTGAAGAGTGGACGTTACATTTCAGATGTGTTACGACCCGTGGCTCTACCCTTCATTCGATCCCTGCGTAAGCCTACATTTCAGCAGGATAACGCACGACCGCATGTTGCAGGTCCTGTACGGGCCTTTCCGGATACAGAAAATGTTCGACTGCTGGCCTGACCAGCACATTCTCCAGATCTCTCACCAACTGAAAACGTCTGGTCAATGGTGGCCGAGCAACTGGCTCGTCACAATATGCTAGTCACTACTCTTGATGAACTGTGGTATCGTGTTGACGCTGCATGGGCAGCTGTACCTGTAGACGCCATCCAAGCTCTGTTTGACTCACTGCCCAGGCGTATCGAGGCCGTTATTACGGGCAGAGGTGGTTGTTCTGGGTACTGATTTCTGAGGATCTATGCACCCAAACTGCGTTAAAATGTAATCGGATGTCAGTTCTAGTATAATATAGTTGTCCAATGAATACCCGTATATCATCTGAATTTGTTCTTGGTGTAGCAATTTTAATGACCAGTAGTGTATTTTTCTGACTCTGAAAAATGATTTCTTTAAAGAAATTATTCATTGGGCTGAAATAGACACGACGTGGAAGAGGAGGAGGTACTGATAAGGGGGTATTCTAAGACTAAATGCTTCAGCTTGAAAATTGTATTCAAAATAAAGTTTCTCCTCCACAAAATTTGATATGAAACATTTTACATTAACTTCAAAATCAGTAAACTTCCCAACTGTTCTACAGTTCTCACTTACTGTCGTAATTAGAGACACTTGGATTGTTACATGACAAAAAAGTCTGACATTGTTTGAGAAAATAGATTCTAAAATTTAACTTCTCTGAATCAGGATTACAAAACAGAAAAAGGTTCAATATTTGTATTATCTATTCCTATTTTTTGTCTGTATCCTAGATATTTATAGGCATCTGTTTTTTCAATCACTTCTATGCAGCCGCTGTGGTTATCCAATATGTAATCTTCTTGTTTAGTGTGTTTTCCCTTGACTATGCTATTTTTCTTACATTTGTCTGTTCCAAAAGCCATATTTATATCATTGCTGAATACTTGTGTTATCTTTAGTAAATGGTTGAGTTGTTGATTTGTTGCTGCCAGTAGTTTTAGATCATCTAAAAAAAATGGTTCAAATGGCTCTGAGAGCTATGGGACTTAACATCTATGTTCATCAGTCCCCTAGAACTTAGAACTACTTAAACCTAACTAACCTAAGGACATCACACAACACCCAGTCATCACGAGGCAGAAAAAATCCCTGAGCTCGCCGGGAACCGAACCCGGGAACCCGGGCGCGGGAAGCGAGAACGCTACCGCACGACCACGAGCTGCGGAGCTACAAAACACACAAAGTGTTACAAATCGGGTATACCTAATGAACCTACACATTAAATTTGATGGAAAATACGTGGTTCCTACATTGAAGGGTGAGTACTTTAAAATTCAGCCAAATCCACAAATTGCGTTGCTGAATACTTAAAACTAAATCCACAAAATTTCATTACGTTACAAATTTGTTCCAGTTGCTTTACCTTTGAGTTTCAGTATCAATTCATTACTCTTCTCTAATTGCCATGGACAATGGTGAATATTGTTAACGATTAGTAGCACTTAAATTGTTGATAATCTTACAGAATTATAAATTAATGATACACTTTGGTAGAAATAACTACGATCTAGCATTTATGGGCTCTGTGTGAGCATAAACAATCCCATTCTTGCAGGATCTTTTTCCGGCCTCAGCGATGTCGGAGATTTGATGTTTCAGCGGATTGCTGATATTCCCGGTACACTCGTGAAATGGTCCTGCGGGACAATCTTCAATTCATCGCGACTTCGGAGATGCTGTGTCCCATCGCTCGTGCGCCGACTGTAACAGCACGTTGAAACTTCCTCAAATATTGATAACCTGCCATTACAGTAGCTGTAACCGATCTAACAACTACGCCAGACACTTGTTGTCGTATAAAGGTGTTGCTGACCGCAGCGCCGTATTCTGCCTATTTACGTATCGTCTCCAATTTCTTTGCCGTTTCAGTGTAATATCCGCTGATGTAGGATGAACGTGTTACGTTTGTCCCTGCAGCTGGACCCGACCCCGCCGAGGAGTGGAGCGTGGTGCCGCGCAGCGACTGGGACGCCAGGCCGAGCACCGCCGTGGTGCCGGTGAGGGCGCCCGCCCAGTACGTCGTGGTGGGCCACGCGGGGACCGCGCGGTGCGCGGCGCGGCCGCAGTGCCTGCCGCTGGTCCGGGAGCTGCAGGCGCTGCACCTGCAGCGCGGCTTCTCCGACGTGGCGTACAACTTCCTGGTGGGCGGCGACGGCGCCGTGTACGAGGGCCGCGGCTGGCGCGTCGAGAGCCCCCTGGCGCCCGCCGGCCTGCGGCCCAGCCTCTCCCTGGGGCTGCTCGGCGCCGCCTCCAGCCCGCCGCCCCCCGCCAACCAGCTGGCGGCTGCCCGCAGGCTCATCCGCGTGGGCGTCGACACCGGCTACGTCGCCGCCGACTACACCCTGCTGGCCGAGTCTGTGACGGACGGCGACGAGCTGGTCCGGGAGCTGAGAACGTGGCCCCACTGGCCCGCGGGCTCATAGCGCTGCACCGAGGCTGCCGCGGCTGAGTAAACCGCGAATCTCACATGAAGCGCGACGGGCCTTCGTTTCGGATCTCCAGATACGTCTGCTCTGGCTCGGCATACACCGCAACGTGTTAACGAGAAAGACTGCATTTTCTTATGCTGACAAATTAGAAGGAGCCATCTGTTTTCCTCGGTAAAAGCTTTCTAAAGCCAAGATCGCGCAACTATTTCCTTGTTTACAAACAACAGGTTTCGGCAAATTTTTCTGTCATCTTCAGGTCTTCGAAAATGTATGTTATAAAATGTATTCATTTTGAGTTGGACCTCACACCAACGTAGATAAAATGTAGCACATAAACGTTTACATAAATAAAACATTTAATATCAAGAAACACTTTGTGGACATGTTCGTGTAAGTAGCACGTACAGATGATTGTTACGTCATAAAAAACAGACTACAAAATAAAATGCAGAGCAGCACATCTATTAACGTTAGCTGCACGTGTTCTAATCGCTGAAGATCTTCAATCGTTGAGGATCTTCGAACACTGAAGATCATCAATGATTAGAACATGTCCAGCGAACGTTATCACATGTGTTACTGGGCATTTTATTGTGTACTTTTTATGACGTAACAATCATCTATGAGAGCTATATACAGGGTGAGTCGCGTAAGACGTAACACCCCCATTATTCCGGGGGCGATTGCACGTATAGACAAGTGGTGTTCGGCGAATCATAGCCGACTACACGGCACATACTTTGGTACATGCACAATAATCACAACGTTTATATTGACCGAGATAATGAGTCAAGTACAAGTTTTTTTAAATGGGACGCTGTACTCCTTTTACCATCATTCGAACGCTCTGGAAAAGACGCGTATAGTGATGTAACGCATATTGCTATTGTGATTCAAAGTTCGCTTAAAAGACGCTGGGAAATATTGTACGGTCGGAAGCGGCTGCAGACCGTAAACACGCCTCGCGCGACACGCGGGCCGAGTTGCCGTGCTCTATGCAGCATGCACGTCCTACGCTACGAAGGTAAATCCTCATCCGCCCCCTTTTAAGCGGAGTTTGAATCACAATAGCAACATGTGTTACATCAGTATACGCGTCTTTTCCAGAGCGTTCGAATGATGGTAAAAAAAAAGTATAGCGCCCCATTTAAAAAACATGTACTTGCCTCATTATCTCGGTCAATATAAACGTTCTGATTATTGTGCGTATACCAACCATGTGCCCCATACTCCGCTATGATTCGCCGAAAACCGCATGCTGATACGTCCAATCGCCCCCGGAATAAAGGGGGTGTTACGTCTTACGCGACTCACCATGTATATGGACATGGCCACGTGCACAAAGCGCTTCATGATTTTAAATGTTTTATATATGACAAACCTTTATGTAATGTACTACATTTTATCTACATGACAACTTGGCTTGAGGTCCAATTCAAAATAAACGCGTTTTATGACACAAATTTTTAAAGACCTGAAGGTGACAGCAAAGTCTGTCGAAACCGGTTGTTTGTAAAGAAAGAACTATTAATCCGCTCTTGGGTTTAGAAAGTTTTTAACGAGGAAGATGGCGTCAGGAATCGGTCCGGTACGTTCGTGGCTGCAAGGGCGACATCTTATACGTTGCTAAACTATTAGCTCTACAACAGGATACATGAACCTTATTCTGGCGTGCCTTAAATCCGAAAATCACTGTGCGTTCGTGGCGACGTACGTTTCGATCACTATAGCAGGTAGTTCTCAGTGTTAGCAGGCCACGTCGCTGGATGAACGCGCTTCAGTCGTGTACCCTCCGAAGCAGTGCTTTATTGACACCAGACTGACTGCTCCCCTTTGCGAGGGCTTTCCTATCGATGCCACGTGCACAGAGACAACCAGAGGACTGTCATCGACCACGAGGTGCATACAGTGTCTGCAGTGGCAAGTGACACTCACCGCACAGTGTCCAAACTCCGATCACTGTGCTACACGCGACGACGTGTTTCTGAAAGATCTTCACTTGTCCTTCTGAAATCAAATTACTAGTGCAAAAATGAACAAAGAGGAACGACAAAATAGAATACTGTTAAGGCTTTCGTGGCCACTTGTTGACAAACTGCCAGTTTGCTTCCGCCTCGGGTTCTTCACCCGACGTTCGTTTGATGATTTTTCTGAGTGGCTGGAGTGTCAAAGCTTCACCCACCAGGAATGCAGGCTGAAGCTTTGACAATGCCAGCCACTCAGAAAAATCATCAAACGAATGTCGGGTGAATAACCCGAAGCGGAAGCCAGTAGGCAGTTTGTCGAAGGACAAAATCATTTCGAACCATTTGTACAATGTATGACCAGAATTAAACTGCTGCTGGATTTGAAAGTCACTAATCTTCGAAGTACTTCCTGAATCACACTTCAAGCCATCCCTCGTCCCTTCAGTATTCTCCTCGTACATTTTGCTTGCATTTCCAACAATTCCTAAAAACACATCTCATTTTGTGCATTGTTATACTCCCTTACAAAAGCTTAAGTTTTATGGAATTTATTCTTTAACAAACTATTTTGAATAATATCGCTCAAAAAGAATGCAAAATGTTGTACAAAATAATTCAAAGTAACCTGGAAAAATGCGAATTTCATTTGCTCAGGGAAATGAAGAAAAGTATCCCAGAGCGTTCGATTTGAGACCAGTCCTACTCTTTATA
Organism: Schistocerca nitens; assembly: GCF_023898315.1. Classification (NCBI taxonomy): domain Eukaryota; kingdom Metazoa; phylum Arthropoda; class Insecta; order Orthoptera; family Acrididae; genus Schistocerca; species Schistocerca nitens. Next base: position 17,871,681 of record NC_064622.1, read on the forward strand.
GGTGTGAACGACCTTCCACTTAACGTACATCAAGCAAGGTTAGTACTTTCTTGCAAGCGACACGAGCATTACTGTTAATCCTGTTAGAGGGAAAGCAGGAGAAGAAATTTTCAAAGAATTATTAAATGTTTTCTCATAAAACAGGCACTTAATTAAAAATACCGGAGTATTCAGTACTGTACGAGAAATAGAATGACATAAACATTTAATGTGAGACACAAACAGAGTTAATTTCAATTTTCTTACTGTATACACCATGAAAATTTTACTGAAGGAAACGTGGTTCTGAGCTGTTAAACAACTAAATTCAGCAAAAATTGCTGCCTTTGGGAACAAACAAATCAACATCTTAACAAAATTTGCGTAGTTCTACTTATAAATGTTTTATGGTGCAATATTCTGTGATAAGTTAACAGTTAAAAAGAAACTACTGATTTCACAAAACTCTTTAGTCCACCCACAATCATCTTGACATTCTTCAAGCAATAAGGAGTTTTAACTGCACATACAATACCTATATAAGCTAACGAAATTTGTCACAAATAATCCTTCACAATTTGAGAAGAGTGGTGATGAATACAGCTACAAAAAATTAATCTTTTACATGAAAAATTAATCTTTATTTCTAATTACTAAAGCTGTCTTTGGCTCAGAAGGGGTTTCAATAACCTGTCTCGGAAGTCTTTCATCATTTGGCTAACGACACAAAATACGCAACTTTCAAGTTTAACCTTAGTCATTGCTCCAGAACCACTTTTTCTGTTCCATAAATGAATCTGAAATTAAAAACTAGTAGTATGTGTAGCTAAATAATACTAAATTTAAGTGTATCACTAGTTATATGCACAGTATTAAACACTAATATGTTCATTCCTTTTACATTTAGTCCGTCGAACTACTTAGTAACCTGCAAATGGGCAGAATGTAACCATCTCCCCCTTTCTCTCTTTGTTGTTCAGAACTGAGGTTGGTTTGCAGCAATAGGCAGTTCCCCTCTTCTCTCTGTCTTCCTCTTCAATTCCATGTATGTAGTGAATCCCACTTCCTTCATAACCTGCTGCAACTATGACGTGCTTGGTCGTTCCCAGCGATTCCTTCCCCCAAGAGCTCCTTCTGCTACTGTTTACATTTTTATTGATGTATCTTGAAATGTGTCCTACAAGTTTCTCTCTTCTTGTTGGTATGTGTGTCCACAGAGATTTGGCTTCCTGCTCTCTTCCCAGCACTAACTCTGTCTCGCCAGCTGATCTTCGTCATCCTTTTGTAGCACCAAATCTGCAGGGCTTCTAGCCGTTTTCTTTCTAGTGTCCTACCGTCTAAGTTTCACATCCATATAGGGTCACACCTCAGACAAAAGCTTTCATGGTCCGTTTCCTTATTTCTAGATTGATGTTCTTGCTGACGAGTAAGAACTTTCCCAAATTAAAAGTAATTTTGGACCGCTGTATTCTGGTCACAATTTCTTTCCAGCTTCTACCATCACTTTTGATCCTGCTTCCCAAATAGGTAAATTCCTCTATCACTTCGACCTCCACTCTTCCAATTCTTATAGGTTCATATTCGTGTTTATACTGCACAGCATCACTTTATCCTGGGACCATAATGATAACAGAAAATCCTTTCCATTATGCTGCGTACCTACTCTAGATATTCCTTGCCGGCCGCGGTGGTCTCGCGGTTCTAGGCGCGCAGTCCGGAACCGTGCGACTGCTACGGTCGCAGGTTCGAATCCTGCCTCGGGCATGGATATGTGTGATGTCCTTAGGTTAGTTAGGTTTAAGTAGTTCTAAGTTCTAGGGGACTGATGACCACAGCTGTTAAGTCCCATAGTGCTCAGAGCCATTTGAACCATTTAGATATTCCTTCGTCTCCGTGACAACAGAATATCATTTGTGCTACGCTAATTGTGATCCAGACCTCAATAGTTGAGCAGACTAGGTCTATAACTACTTGGATGAAATAATCTACAAGAAAAGTGTGGGTGGAGAAATTGCTTTTGTGCAATCTTTTTAACTCTTGATCGAGTCGTGTAGGCTTTGCTCTTGAGGTAGCCCCACAAGAAAAAAAATCACGAACGGATAAATCTGCCGATCTAGGGGGCCAGGGAATCGTGAGATCACAGGGTTACCAAACAATTCTCGCACATATGCCTTTGATTGCCGTGCTGCGTGTGATGTCGCTCCGCCCTGTTGAAACCAGGCTTCCTGAATGTTTGCAAAGTTGCTCAATGCAAGTGTAAAGAAAGTTCGTAACATCTCCATGTGGCGATCGGCATTGACAGTTATTGTGTTTCCCTGTTCGTTTGCGAAAAAATACGGTCCGATAACCCCATGTGATGAAACACCACACCACACTGTCACTTTACTAGCGTGTAAAGGGCGCTCATGAACGTCATTAGGATTTGTCTGCCCAGTAACGGTAGTTCTGTTTACTCACATAACCTATGAGATGAATATGTGCCTCATCTGACATACACAACTTGTTTAGAAATTCATCGTCACTCTTTATTTTTGTTATCATTTGTTGACGGAATCCTAATCGTAAACTGTAATCTTTGTACTTCAATTGTTTGCACAGGTGAAATTTTAAATCAAGATGAAGAATTCTGCGAACACTCTCCCAGGACATTCCAAACACTGCCGCTTGATTACGAATTGAACGCCGTGGGCTCCGTAAGACAGACTCGCGTACAACATCAACGTTCGCTGGAGAACGCACACTTTTTGGTCGTCCTGTTGGTTTCTTCTTAAGGGCAGATCCAGCCTCTTCAAAGTTATTAATCAAACATTTTATCGCGTGTTTCGACGGAACGGTATCGTGACGTCCTAAATTATAAAAACGTCGAAACTCCCTCTGCGCCACTTACAAACTATCATTGTTTTTATAAAACAATTTTATGGCTAACGCACACTGTTGCCCGTTCCACTGATCCACGGTTACTGAAATGGCGGACTGTTTACTCGCTAACTGTCACCAACCGACAGTGCTGCCAACCGCCCATGGCTGCCACTACTTACTGCAAACATTCCCGTTATTCTGTGTCACCCTGTATTTGATGAATGAATTGTTGGGAATCATTACAAACAGTAAATTCTTAAAAGATATGCAGGATGATTGCTTCATTGATAAGTATACAAAAGGAAACATAATTATTTTTTATGTTTGACTACTTGATCAGAGCTCAGTGGTGAGTCTAATATTCTTGGCTCATTTATCATTTTGAGTTTTCTATCCCTCCCCGACTGGAAGCAGCTCACGGGTAAAAAGAGTTAAGGAGAAGAAAACAACAGAGTGAGGGGCTTCTATACATTTAGTGCTTTGAGTCAAAATTTATACATGTTCATGGGTCACAGGCATCGTTATTGTACGAAAAGCTCAGATTTTACACAATTTTCGTTATTTACACTCATAAAATGGTCTGCGCATAGAGCGTTCACACATAAATTGACTAATAAAGTAATTAACTCTTTGTATTTGTTTAAAATCTAAGTTTTTTGTGAAGTGTTAGTTCTCGAGAAACATTTTGTGCATAAAAATAAAATGACGTCGTCGAGGACTGAACAAAAAGTTGCCGCATCGTTGTGGAGCAGCGAGCGACTGATTCAGCCCTGCGATAAAGCTGAATAGTACATTGATGTTACAAAGAAATTATACACACACACACACACACACACACACACACACACTTGTATGATCCAAATACGTGAGGACATTTAGTTTGTTCACTAGCCATATACTGGTAACATTGTTTGCTGCATACAACACGCAACGTATTTACAGATAAAACTGTTCTTCTCAGAAATATCACATAAAACACTTCGTTGCTTAGAAGTCACTTAAGTGTTCATCACTAACAACAAGCAAATGTAAGCGTCGTGTAAGCTTGCGTGATTCGCATTTAATGCCATTACACGCAATTTACAGAATGAAATTTTCACTCTGCAGCGGAGTGTGCGCTGATATGAAGCTTCCTGGCAGATTAAAACTGTGCCAGACCGAGATTCGAACTCTGGACCTTTGCCTTTTGCAGGAGAGTTGCTGTCAAGTTTTGAACGTAGGAGATGAGGTTGTGGTGGAAGCTGTGAGAACGGGTCCTGAGTCTTGATTGGGTAGCTCAGTTGGTAGCGACTTTTGGGTGCCTCGTGCGTTGAGGTGTGCTTTTCGAGACCAGATATGACAGTCTCACCCTACCGCCGGATCGAGGAGGGCTTGGGCTTGTCCATGTCTATGACAGGCCGGTCGCTCTAATTGCAAGCACGCTAGTCAGGTTATGGAAACATCGTCTGGCCAATTTGACGGGTTTGTTGCTAGGGGAACTGGTGGCGACCTCCCTCACACCGCCTGTGACGATGCAGCACGTCCCACCCCCACACCCCACCCCCTGTCAATCTTCTAATCATTTGCATAGATATCTTTTATTTAAACCTCAGTTACGTGCGACTCGCCCTACCAGCGAGACACCGAGTCGTGCTGAACTTAAAAGTCTATTCTTCCCGGACGAGACATATTAGCCGCGCACCAAAACTAATGCTGTGACGTGTCTTCGCGGACACGCAGTTTATTATTTGTTTCGAGACGGCCCGAATGGCACTTTGTACTCCGTCCGCAGCTCGTGCTCTAGGGGCTAGCGCTGCTGCCCCTAGATCACCACGGGGTCCCGGCTGGGTTGGGGATGGTTGGGGATTTGCTCTGCCTAGGGACCGGGTGTTTGTGTTGTCCTCATCATATCATCATCATCATTAGTGACAGTGGCTAGATCGGACTGTCTAAAAAAATTGACCACACAGTTGAGCGCCCCACAAACCAGACATCATCATCACTTTGGACTTCTGGAACTATTCGCAGGAAGGGCATTGCAAGATCATCCGTAACCCAAAATATAGACACTATTACTCCAATTATTTATGGAGTGCACATCAGAATCTTTCGCATTGCTGGATCATCGTAGCCAGAAGAAGCTAGAATTAAAAGACGATGACAGAACAACGCACGATTCAGTGTGGTATATACATCAGTCAGTAGGAGAAATCATGCCTGGATGATTAAGCTATAGGAGAGTTTTGACATGACCTTTTGCTCTGTGCGGCGGTATGTGCCCCCCACTACCTGTTTGTTTTTCGTCTTAACTGACGAAAGATCCTCGGCCTTTTTATGTTTCCAGTCCAGCGCACAACGCAGTACCGATTACTGGTGGTATGGGTTCCACTATTCGGTTTTATTTCATGGCTTCCTCACCCACACACTGTCCGCCCCCGGTAGCTGAGTGGTCAACGCAACAGAATGTCAATCCTAAGGGCCCAGGTCCGATTCCCGGCTGGGTCGGAGATTTTCTCCGCTCAGGGACTGGGAGTTGTGTTGTCCTAATCGTCATCATTTCATCCCCATCGACGCGCAAGTCGCCGAAGTGGCGTCAAATCGAAAGACTTGCACCCGGTGAACGGTCTACCCGACGGGACACCCTAGTCACACGACATTTCTTCCCCACACACTTCACTCCTTTTCACTGTGCTGCGACGATAGCTGTATACACTGATCAGCGAGAACATTGTGACCAGCCACCTATAGTTGAATTCTTTTATCTTGGCGGCTCGCGCATGCCCGCCCAGACGCGGGAGATTGCTGCGTTGCCAGTTGCACGCGCCAAGAGAAGCAGCGCCATTGTATAGCATAGTTCGCAAGCTTACGTTTAGGGGGGAGCGCGCAGTTTATGAAGTAAAGCCACCACGGCCGCATTAACCCTTTCGCTGCTACGCAGACGTGCTCCCAGCGATTTTGTCACTGCACTGCTCGCCCGTGCAGACACATGGTGTTCCGACTGCTTTGGCACTCTTATCATTCGATTCCACAAAAACTATTTTGCCCAAAAATTAGATTTTCACACATCTTCTTGATTGATACCTTCCCACCATAAATGACTTAATTTTGTTTCGATGTTTAACGCAGTTATTATGAAGCATTAAATATTAAACTATTGCACGAAATTTCGAAGAGTTTGCAGAGGTAAAAGTCCATAGCGTATACTTTCCGTATGGTCGATTTTAGTTGCCACAATGTTGAGAATAAAATGTGGACAAGATACCTAAATTTCATATAAAATTAACTGTATAACAATATCTCATTTAATTTAAGTACCTCATAGGTGTCGTATGTAATATTGAGAAATATTCCATCTTTCATGACTGTAACAAAAGTTTTATTTACACCGGGCACGTTTGGCTTTATTTTAAAGCAAACTCTTCAAAATTTCGTGCAATGGTTTACTACATTTAATGCTGCACAATAACTACGTTAAACATCGAAGTCATTTATGGGGGGAAGGTATCAGTCAAGAAGACGTGCTAAAATCAAATTTTTGGGCCAAATAGTTTTTGTGAAATCGAATGACAAGTGTGTCAAAGCATTGGGAACACCATGTGTCTGCACAGGCGAGCAGTGCAGTGATGACAAAATCACGCACAGCACGGAATGCGGGGAGCACGTGTAGGCAGCAGCGAAAGGGTTAATGAAGAGACAAAGCACTAGCAATTTCGAAAAATTGCATTCAAACGAATAAAATTCGTGAAGTAAGGCACTTCAATATTGTTTTTAAATAAAGAAAATATTAAGCACCGCACAAGGTTTGAACTCATAACCTTGCGCATATTTTTTTTCGCCTAGAACCGCTTTTTTTATGTGCTGACCACTAAACCATTTTTTTATCTTTTTTTTCTTTTTTGGAACTACAAAAAAAACTTAAGTGCCACCGCCACTTTTAATCCTATAACAAAAAAAAATTTTTTTCATCCCAACACCGTAACCATTACGCTAACACAACTCGTCCGACAACAAAACTCCAGAGGATTGTAACACGTCACGCAAAATACTGACAAACACTGTTGGTATGACTATGAATTACTCATGCTTCGTCGAAGTACAATAGGAAATAAACAATTACCACTGTTCTTTATTGCGAAAAAGCGGTTCGTGAGATTGATACAAACACCTTTCCTTGCTATCGCCTGAATTAGGAGTCTTATTGCTTGTTTGGTTTAATTAATTAATAGAATATGAAGCAGTTGGTATAAAGAATGCTTTTTCCAAACATTCTATAAAAGAAAGTCTGCTATCAAGACATTGCTTTTGTTCTATTACTTTATTTATGACTGAACGTTTCTAAAACTGAGGACACTCGTCCGTGCTCTGCACTGCAGTCGAGATCTGGCAACGTCGTTCTCTGTTCATTGGCTGACTGTGTTTTGTGACGTCAGATGCGCAGAACGAACCTAAACTCGGCCGCCAACATAAATGACGCGCACTTTAGTAGCCCATTACGTTCACTTTTGGCGCGGGTAACAGCTGCGACGCGTCGTTACACGGAAGCGACGAGCCCTTGGTAAGTTGCTAAAGGGAGTTAGCAACCACGTCTGTATACACGAGTCACTTAATTCCGGGGCGGGAGCGATGAGCTCCGACGCCAAGTTTAATCACATCCCAGATTTGTTCAATCGGGCTCAGATCTGGCGAGTTAGGGGACCAGCACACCAACTGGAACTCGCTAATCTGTTCTTCGAACCACTCCACATACTTATGGCCTTGTGACATGGGCATATTTTCTTGCTGAAAAATGCCACTGCTGTCGTAAAACATGATCATCATGGAGGGGTGTACGTGGTCTGCAACCAGTGTACGATACTGCTTGGCCGTCATGGTGCCTCGCACGAGCTCCACTTGACCTATGGTTGCTCACGTCAATGTTCCCCAGAGCATAATGGAGCCGCGGCCAGCTTGTCTCCGTCCCGCAGTACAGGTGTCAAGGAGCTGTTCCCCTCGAGGACGACGAATTAGCGCGCACCCATCGGCATTATGAAGAAGGTATGGGGATTCGTGAGGCCATGCAACGCTCTGCCACTGCGCCAGCGTCCACAGCCTTTGGTTCAAATGGCTCTGAGCATTATGGGACTTAACATCTGAGGTCATCAGTCCCCTAGACTTAGAACTACTTAAACCTAACGAACCTATGGACATCACACACGTCCGTGCCCGAGGCAGGATGCGAACCTGCGACCATACCAGAAGCGCGGTTTCCGACTGAAGTGCCTAGAACCGCTCGGCCACAATGGCCGGCCAGCCTTTGGTCACGCGCCCATTTCAGCCGTAGTTGCCGATGTCGTGGTGTTAACAATGGAACGCTCACGGGTCGTCGGGTGCGGAGGCCCATCTTTAGGAGTGTTCGGTGTACTGTGTGTTCAGAGACACGTGTACTCTACCCAGCCTTAAAGTCTGATGTTAGTTTCGCCACAGTTCGCCGCCTGTCCTGTTTTACCAGTCTGCCCAGCACACGACGTCCGGCATCTGTAATCAGTGGTGGCTGCCCAACCCCACAACGCGTCTGGACGTAGTTTCGCCATGTGTTGAAGAGACCCACAACAGCACTCCTCGAACACCCGGCAAGCCATGAAGTTTCCGAAATGCTCTTCCCGAGCCTCTCGGCCATGAGAATCTGATCTGCCCTCCGTCAAACTCGCGCGCCTTCCCCATTCCACAAACGGACATCACGCTCACTGGTACTATATGCACCGTGCGTGTGTCTGACTGGCAGCCATTCCACGCCAGGTGACGCTGCTGTCACCTGGAGGGGTTTACGTCGACAGTATGTCTGTGGTGGCTGATCGGTGTGTTACGTTCTGTCAGTCCCCTCCATACACTTAGCCACCAATTTAATGCAACAACGGCACTAACCAGTTTCAGTCTTTTTTCACAAAACAAACAAAAAAGACAATCCAGAAGAAAGCCATATTTTTTATTTTATGCAGAAGACGTACGTTATCTCTGGAAAATGCTCGTATTTACAGGTGATGAAAAAAAAAAAGAAAAAGAGAGAGAAGGCGGTGGAGCACTTATCCCAGAAAAGCAAAGGTTCCGAGTTCGAGTCTCGGTCTGGCAAAGAGCTTTAATCTGCCAGGAAGTTTCACATGCAGTACAGTTTACAAGACACATGTCGACAGTTGGATTCGAAGTGGCATTACTGCATGTCCGCCGCTTGCACCGATATCACGTGTTTTGTGAGTGCGAGTGTTCGTCATCAACTGCGGGATATACAGAAGACGAGGAATGTCAAATTCGTCAGATATATCCACGTGTCTACCATTTCATCAAACTTTAAAATGTCTTTAAATTCTTGTCTGCACCATGTAGCATCTTGCCCTGGAAAAGCATCCCTTTTACTACTTTATAAGTTCAGATTCGAGCGAAAGGAACATTAGGTCTAAATACATCAGTCCGACTCTAATAACTTAACTATGAGCTTGTACAAAGTCTCTTTCTTTGTCAGTCCCACTGACTGCAAAACTTTCTTAACATTATTTGCATCAGTGAATATTTACAATAGATCTTTGGAGTACTCAGAATACAGTCTCTTGTGATGTTTCTTTATAAAATCATTTTGTTTTAGGTTTGATCTGTTGTGGCCTGATACTTAAAGAGAGTTCTAGTCTTTTTTTCTTTTCATTTATTCATGGAACAAGACAGATATAAATATAAATTCCAGTACTTCGGATACCATTGTTTTATGTTCACACGCGAGAAATCGTAACTGAACGCAAGGTTGGACCGGATGTTGGATGGAAACCAAAACAAAGCAAGAATCGCGATCGTGAAAGAGATCAAGGCTAGAGACTAGGGTTATAGTGTGTGTACAATACCGGAGACCGTAGGATTCTTACTTTAACTCCCTGACAAAATTTCCCGTGGCGTGCCTTTATTTTAACTGAATTTAACACCACCTCTCTACCGCTGACTACCAAATGGCACAGGCCGCTTTCAAGGCGCATCCTCGCTTTCCTCGTTCCTTCCTCATGAAAACTCCGTACCCAATAAACAATCGATTCTTAACCCCTTCACCACGAGAGACGTGCAACGTCCTCAAAGTTAACTTCAGTCTACACTTGCGTACCTACCTTCTGGCACCTGGTACCAATAGCGCCCGATACCAAACAATTATGTTCTGGTAAAGTAGGTACTTTCATAGTATCATTCATTTTTCTAAGGAAACTGTCAGCAACAACGTTCACAGTTGCACCTGTGTCAGGTATAACGATGGTCGGAAATCCTCCCACAGCTGCATTAACTGCGGTCTGATCCAGTTCTTGTGCATGTTCCCTGCACGACTCGGAGCTCTTTCCTGATGTCTACATCATTATATCGCAAGATATGTAGTTGTTCGTTGGAAATGGTGCCCCCCTCCTGTGCCGCGACTGTCATCCGGGAGTACGATCGAGTCGCATCTAGTTTCGACACTTCGTCAGTTGCCGAGGTGTGCTCACCTGCTCACCTATCACTTCAACAATACTAACTGTACGATTCTCACACCGCGGTCAGTTCGAAGAAGGTTCCTTATTGTTCGAGTGCCGGTCGTCAAAATTAATGTTTTTAAGCGGTGGCCAGTTTGGTGTATGCCTCTCATTGTCCTCCTGTAAGTTGTCATGATTAGAATTTCGTGGCGATGAACTATTTTCGTGACTTTGGTGCCACTGGTTGCCAAAATCTGATGCCACTGGTTCTGTGGCATCCCATTGCGCTTTGTATGGGATCTCGGTTTGAAATGGTGGTCATTATACCTCGGACGCCGGTAAAAAGTCGCCTAGTTCTGAGTGTTTACGCGGCAGTTTTGATTCTCCGCAGCGTCGTCTCCACCACGTACCTCATTGTTGGCGTGCGAACCGTTGTTGGGCTGCGCGCCGCCGGAGCCGCTAGAAGATTTAAAATCAGGTATCAAATCGATGGAATCTAGGACCGAGGGAAAGTATTCCAAATCATCGTCTGGTATCGTGATTAGCTTCTCATGTATGTTATTCGGCAAGTTTGCCTTTAAAATCCATTGCGCGCGACAGGTTTGTCCCACCCAGCACCTTACCTTACTAATATAGCGCTCGAAGTACACTCCTGGAAATTGAAATAAGAACACCGTGAATTCATTGTCCCAGGAAGGGGAAACTTTACTGACACATTCCTGGGGTCAGATACATAACATGATCACACTGACAGAACCACAGGCACATAGACACAGGCAACAGAGCATGCACAATGTCGGCACTAGTACAGTGTATATCCACCTTTCGCAGCAATGCAGGCTGCTATTCTCCCATGGAGACGATCGTAGAGATGCTGGATGTAGTCCTGTGGAACGGCTTGCCATGCCATTTCCACCTGGCGCCTCAGTTGGACCGGCGTTCGTGCTGGGCGTGCAGACCGCGTGAGACGACGCTTCATCCAGTCCCAAACATGCTCAATGGGGGACAGGTCCGGAGATCTTGCTGGCCAGGGTAGTTGACTTACACCTTCTAGAGCACGTTGGGTGGCACGGGATACATGCGGACGTGCATTGTCCTGTTGGAACAGCAAGTTCCCTTGCCGGTCTAGGAATGGTAGAACGATGGGTTCGATGACGGTTTGGATGTACCGTGCACTATTCAGTGTCCCCTCGACGATCACCAGTGGTGTACGGCCAGTGTAGGAGATCGCTCCCCACACCATGATGACGGGTGTTGGCCCTGTGTGCCTCGGTCGTATGCAGTCCTGATTGTGGCACTCACCTGCACGGCGCCAAACACGCATACGACCATCATTGGCACCAAGGCAGAAGCGACTCTCATCGCTGAAGACGACACGTCTCCATTCGTCCCTCCATTCACGCCTGTCGCGACACCACTGGAGGCGGGCTGCACGATGTTGGGGCGTGAGCGGAAGACGGCCTAACGGTGTGCGGGACCGTAGCCCAGCTTCATGGAGACGGTTCCGAATGGTCCTCGCCGATACCCCAGGAGCAACAGTGTCCCTAATTTGCTGGGAAGTGGCAGTGCGGTCCCCTACGGCACTGCGTAGGATCCTACGGTCTTGGCGTGCACCCGTGCGTCGCTGCGGTCCGGTCCCAGGTCGACGGGCACGTGCACCTTCCGCCGACCACTGGCGACAACATCGATGTACTGTGGAGACCTCACGCCCCACGTGTTGAGCAATTCGGCGGTACGTCCACCCGGCCTCCCGCATGCCCACTATACCCCCTCGCTCAAAGTCCGTCAACTGCACATACGGTTCACGTCCACGCTGTCGCGGCATGCTACCAGTGTTAAATACTGCGATGGAGCTCCGTATGCCACGGCAAATTGGCTGACACTGACGGCGGCGGTGCACAAATGCTGCGCAGCTAGCGCCATTCGACGGCCAACACCGCGGTTCCTGGTGTGTCCGCTGTGCCGTGCGTGTGATCATTGCTTGTACAGCCCTCTCGCAGTGTCCGGAGCAAGTATGGTGGGTCTGACACACCGGTGTCAATGTGTTCTTTTTTCCATTTCCAGGAGTGTATTTTCTCAAGATACCCTGTTTAGGGTTACATACTTTTGGCCTAAAAACCTCCTTCCGAAGAGGCTCCTCGGCATCTCCCGACGGAAACAGCCAGTAATGATTTCTCAAACTCCTCATATGTTGTCGGTGGCGGCTCATGAGTGTACATTCTGGGTGTTCACGATTTTTTAGATTCAGATAAATATGAGAGTGTGAAATTAATAGCATCTGCTGCATAACACTTATGCTTTTCAAAATATTTATACAGCTACAGCGACTGTCAATAATAATAATAATAATAATGACAATATGCATAACTTTCCTGAAAAAGAAAAGAATTGTTTTTGTGGAATTTTGTTGTTTTGGTCATAATTAAGTACAGATTAGGGCAAGAGCGAAATAATGTTTAAGCTTTTGCTACTGTCCGCTTCGCACTTTTGCGTAAGTGGGAGTTTTCGTGGTTTTTTATTTTTTCGGACAAATATACAAGAGCCCTAACACATGCATTACTTGACGAATCAACTTCCGAGCTGAAAATCAGTCTTAAGTTGCACCCACTCAAAAATTTACGCTTATTACTCACTTCTCTGTTAAATGTTCCCTTGTACTCAGGCTTATTTGATATCGTCATTTTCACAGTCAACGCCGGCCGAAGTGGCCGTGCGGTTAAAGGCGCTGCAGTCTGGAACCGCAAGGCCGCTACGGTCGCAGGTTCGAATGCTGCCTCGGGCATGGATGTTTGTGATGTCCTTAGGTTAGTTAGGTTTAACTAGTTCTAAGTTCTAGGGGACTAATGACCTCAGCAGTTGAGTCCCATAGTGCTCAGAGCCATTTGAACCATCACAGTCAACGAATCCGGTATGGGAGACCCTAATTTCTCTGTGGCTAACTTTTTCTGTTAATTTTCTTTCCTGTTACCACCTAAAACAGATTCAACAGAGTTCCTGTTAACACTACACACGAAAGCCGGTTCCTGCACGATAAACAACTAACTGCAAACAGAAACTGCCGTTTGTGGAAATGATTAAATTGAAGTACTCGTGTCTGCCAACACAGTCACTTCACTAGAATACAAATAAGGTGCTGAGAACCGTAAGAGCCAAAAGCACACCGTCGTCGAACCAACATTTAAGTGAACGTCAGACAAACCAGTGAGACAGTTTATCTTGAATGTTCGTATATACAATGCGGGCGTACAGCATAGAAAACTTGATCCACCATAAGATCAACAAATGTCAGAAGCAGGAATAAATGCTAGTCTCACAGTCGAGGATGATGCGCTTCATGGTTCTCAGCGCCTCAAATGGATTATTGTATGATACAATCCAAAACATTCTATAACTCACTCAGAATCCCACAAAATAAGTTTTCCTATCAGTATAACTATAACGTATACAGATGTTCGATCTAATTTTTTCTATATAGTGAGTGCATTGGCACTTCGTCTGGTGGGATTTATGTAAAGCGATAACCAAGTACAGTGTGCTACCACCTGGTGGCACTGACGTAAACTTGTAGTTGAGTGGTAAGTGTGTACATGGTGAACCGTGCACGGTCTTTATGAAATCCGTATGTACTTGGCCCATAAGGCAATTACGTCACGCCAGTTGGGCATGCACAGAAGTTCCTCAAAACGTGCAACAACTGAAGGTGTGCTCGCGACCCTGATACCAAGGCCCTCTATTGTTCTTGACCTATATGAACGACATAGGAGACAATCTGAGTAGCCCTCTTAGATTATTTGCAGATGATGCTGTCATTTCCCGTCTTGTAAAGTCATCAGATGACCAAAACGAATTGTAAAATGATTTAGATAAGATGTCTGTGTGATGCGAAAAGTGGCAATTAACCCTGAATAAAGAAAAGTGCGAAGTTATTCATACCAGTACTAAAAGAATTCCGCTAAAATATGAAGGCTGTATTTTCAACTAAATACTTAGGGATTACAATTACAAATAACCTAAATTGGAACAATCACATAGATATTGTTGTGGGTAGAGCAAACCAAAGACTGTGATTCACTGGCAGAACACTTAGAAGATGCAACAGGTCTACTACAGAGACTACTTACACTATACTTGTCCACCCTATTCTGGAGTATTGCTGTGCGGTGTGGGATCCGTGTCAGCTGGGACTGACGGATGACACTGAAAAAGATCAAAGAAGGGCGGCTCGTTTTGTATTATCGGGAAATAGGGGAGATGGTGCCACAGACATGATACGTGGATTGGAGTGGCAATCATTCAAACAAAGGCGTTTTTCGTTGCGACGAGATCTCATGAAATTTCAATCACCAGTTATCTCCTCCGATTGCGAAAACATTCTGTTGGCACCAAACTACTTAGGGAGAAATGATCATCACGATAAAGCAAGAGAAATCAGGGCTCTCACAGAAAAATTTGGGTGCTCGTTTTTCCCGCGCACCGTTCGAGAGTGGAACGATAGAGAGACAGCTTGAAGGTGGTTCATTGAACCGTCAGGCACTTAATTGCGAATAGCACAGTAATCACGTAGATGTAGATGTAGGTGTGAAGTTTCACGGAGTCTAGAGGAGTTTCGATGTAGCGTATCGCGGTAGATTCAGTGCCACGTCTTTCAGATTACCACATCTACATTACGTTTAACACCATTCAAAGAAAACCAACCAGTAATTTCGCAAGGCGTCAAAATTTTCGGTGTTCACGTGCTCTTGTGCTCTTACACAACAGCCGCCACTGTATGGGGTGCATTTATCGACGCAGCAGTTGCCACAAAGCTCCTTCGTCCTGAAGACATGCTGTGACATACTAAATTTTCTGTCTTTCATACCACGATCTAGGCAAGACTCCTCTAAATCCCTTTATGAAGACAAGGCGTTGTGGGTATTTCTTTTCAGGCGAATATACCGGAAACTGCGATGTTTTAGTGAGCATTATTCGAAAGCATCACCACTAAAAGTGGGTGCTACCCCCACCGATTCATTCGCACATTCTGAATGTGAACTAACCGGTCCTGTTTCATTCTGGTAAGTTTGACGGTTATGAACACTCGATTCACACGTTTCAGCAGCATAAGGTGCTGCGATGTTGCCTCTACACTTAAGTCCCTGTGCAGTATCTTTCCACTCGGTTTTAACCTTTCGTTCACGCCAGTATTTTTCTCCCAACCATTTAGTATACTCGTTGCAAAATCTTTGATCTAAGCACTTACGAACTACTTTCTCAGGGTCAAGTACTGAACAACGATCTCTCTGAGGTACTTGGTGTACAGTGGCTTCTATGGTTGAATGATCTGTCTGCAGAACTGTACATTGCTTTTTAACTCGTTTACTGCCTACGGTACGCCTTCGTTACGTTTCCTTAAGCTCTGAACTTTCGGCAGAAATACTTGACAAAGCAGTATCAGTGCGAGCGGCTAATTCGTTATCTCGCTCAGCAAGAGCGGTATTGATTTGCACGGCAAACTGTTTGTCCTGTTCTGCTCGGGTATTCTCTATTTGCGCGCAAAATTCGCGTCGTCATCTCTTCGTCACTTTCGACAAGCGTGCTATTAATTTACGCGTCAAACTGTTTGTCACGCTGGTGACCAGTTCCTGGTCCTGCTTGTTTATCATTAATGTAGTTTTCTTAAATAACATAATGAATGGATCTACATTTTCACTGCTTGTGGGTTTGACTATTTCAGAAATACAGGATTCACTTTCTCTGTTGCCGGATCGGCATTGCTGCAAGCGTCGGTATCAGATTCGACATTCGTTTGATTTTCAGGATCCATTCGGACATCTTTCGCTATTTTGGTCATTATATGGAAACATCAACGTCATCCAGAACTGACATGTTACTCTACTACACTGAAGTGCCAAAGAAACTGGTATAGGCTATCGTATTCAAATACAGAGATATGTAAACAGGCAGAATCTGACGCTGCGGCCGACAACGCGTATATAATAGGACAACAACTGTCTGGTGAAGTTGTTAGATCGGTTACTGCTGCTACAGTCGCAGGTTATCAAGATTTAAGTGAGTTTGAACGTGGTGTTATAGTCGGCGCAAGGGCGATGAGACACAGCATCTCCGAGGTAGTGATGACGTGGGGATTTTCCCGTACGACAATGTCACGAGTGTACCGTGAATATCAGGAATCCGGTGAAACATCAAATCTCCTACGTTGTTGCGGCCGGAAAAAGATCCTGCAAAAACGGGACCAACGACGACTGAAGAGAATCCTTCAACGTGACAGAAGTGCAACTCTTCCGCAAGTTGCTGCAGATTTCAATGCTGGGCCACCAACGAGTGTCAGCGTGTGAACTATTCAACGAAACATCATCGATATGGGCTTTCGGAGCCGAAGGCCCACTCGTGTACCCTTGATGACTGCACGACACAAAGGTTTACACCTCGCCTTGGTCCGGCAACACCGACACTGGACTGTTGATGACTGGAAACATGTTGCCTGGTCGGACGAGTCTCGTTTCAAATTGTATCGAGCAGATGGACGTGTACGGGTATGGAGACAACCTCATAAATCCATGGACCCTGCATGTCAGCAGGGGACTGTTCAAGCTGGTGGATGCTGTGTAATGGTGTGGGGGATGGGCAGTTGGAGTGATATGGGACGCCTGATACGCCTAGATAGGACTCTGACAGGTGACACGTACGTAAACATCCTGTCTGATCAGCTGCATCCATTCGTGTCCATTGTGCATTTCCACCAGAACAATGTGACACTCCACACGCCGTAATTGCTACAGAGTGGCTCCAGGAACACTCTTTTGAGTTTAAACACTTCCGCTGGCCACCAAACTATCCAGACGTGAAAATTATTGAGCATATCTGGGATGCCTTCCAACGTGCTGTTCAGAAGAGATCTCCACCCCATCGTATTCTTGCGGATTTATGGACAGCCTTGCAGGACTCATGGTGTCAATTCGCTCCAGCACCACTTGAGACATTAGTCGAGTCCATGCCACGTCGTGTTGCGGCACTTCTTGTCCCTATACGATATTAGTCAGGTGTACCAGTTTACAAACTACCTATTGGCTTCTGTCTCGGGTTCTTCGGCCGACGTTCATCTAATGATTTTTCTGACGTGCAAGTTTCAGCACCAAACGACATCTTGGTCAGCTTTGATGTTGTTTCGTTATTTACGAAAGTGCCACTCAGTGACGCTCTGGAGCACATCGGTTCCATTTTCCCGCAGGACATCAGAAAGCTCTTCCATGCATGTCTCACCACGAGCTATTTCACGTGGAATGGAGATTTCTACGAACAGCTGGAAGGCGTGGCCATGGGTAGTCCTCTCAGTCCAGTGGTGGCCAACTTCTTCATGGAACAATTCGAAGCACAGGCACTGGACTCGGCGACTTGCAAACCTAAGGTGTGGTACAGGTACGTCGATGATACTTTCGTGGTGTGGAGCCATGGTGAAGAACAGCTCGGTGACTTCCTAAGACACTTGAACAGCCTCCATGCCAACATAACATTTACCATGGAAGTAGAAAAGGACAAGAAACTGCCATTTCTAGATGTGCTGGTCACAAGGGACGGCGAAAACCTGGGACACAGCGTGTATCGGAAACCGACACACACGGACCGATACCTGCACAAACTGTCAAACCACCACCCGAGCCAGAAAAGAGGCATGATTAGTACGCTCGTAACGAGAGCAGGACGAATATGTGAGCCGCAACACCTCAAACGAGAAATGCAACACCTGGAAACTGTCCTGAGGAGCAATGGGTACTCCAAAAATTATATTAGAAGTGTAACAGAGCCAAACACTCGACGAAGTAAGGAACCAGAAAAAGAAATGTCGGGTACGGCCTTTCTGCCATACATTCCCAGAGTGACGGACAGAATCGGCCGTATATTGCGCAAACATGGCGTAAAGACGATTTTCAAACCGACAGGGAAGATCAAAGAGTGTCTTAGATCGGCGAAGGAGAAAAGAGACCCACTTTCAATGTCGGGAATATACCGTATACCATGCACATGCGGAAAAGTTTATGTCGGAATGACTGGACGATCCATCAACACCAGGATCAACGAGCATAAGCGACATTGTAGGTTGGGGCAGGTGGAGAAATCGGCCGTGGCAGAGCACGCACTCAATGAGACCGACCACGTAATAAAATTCGCCGACACGGAAGTTCTGGCTGTAGAGAAGCACTATCACACGCGCTTGTTCAGAGAAGCTGTAGAAATACAAAAACACGCTAACAGTTTGAACAAGAAAGAGGAAAGCCTTAGGGTAAACGGATCCTGGCTTCCCGTACTGCAGCGAGCGACCGTCGCAGGTAGCAAGAGGAGAACCGCACCGGAAATGACCGCGGAGAAGCCCTCGGACGTTGGCGCGCCAGGTACATATAGTCTGCGGCCGCGAGCTCGGCTCCAGTTCACCACCGGCAATGGAGGGTGAAGCTTTGACAATGCCAGCCACTCGTGCTGGCGAAACGTCAGAAAAATCATTAGATGAACGTCGGCCGAAGAACCCGAGACAGAAGCCAATAGGCAGTTTGTCAGCAAGTGGCCACGAAAGCCTTAACAATTTTGTACCAGTTTCTTTGGCTCTTCAGTGTATCGAGAACTTCGTAAACAGTACATAAGTTGCAATGCAGAAACGTAATGGGTACAGTTTCGGTTAATGGTACCAACTGTACTTACTACAAGCACATAATATCCCGGGCTATCGAGCTTATTCAATAGTACCATTGAACCACTACCACATACCGTTTCTCGCAGCTCTCCAAGATTCTACAACCGAACAACGAGTTCAGATCATCTATACCGGACAACAGGTAGGTGCTGACACTATTGAGTGTCGTTCTGGCGGCTTTCCAGACAGTTGGGGTGTAGTCATGAAGTGATTGCCACCACGGGCAACACTGGAGTCGCAACGTGAGTGTACCGCCGCTGCAACCTGCGCTAAGGTGGATGGGTTTTACATGAAAGGAATGTCATACCTGCGCTCGTCTGCGTAAGGGGAGCTCAGTTAAAATTCCCTAATGTCAAAGATGTACAAAAGTTTGAATACGCACGGAAAAACGTAAACTGCCATTGAAATATATGTATTCACTACCCCAAAGTCTTGTCGTACTTAAATGATCATACAATACAAGCTTCTGCGCCTGCTGTTTCCTTCGTCGGTTTTTTTTTTTGTTTTGTTTTTTTGCTTT
The DNA here is from genome assembly GCF_023898315.1 of Schistocerca nitens. Taxonomy (NCBI): domain Eukaryota; kingdom Metazoa; phylum Arthropoda; class Insecta; order Orthoptera; family Acrididae; genus Schistocerca; species Schistocerca nitens. The sequence goes on from NC_064622.1 coordinate 17,891,152, forward strand.
TTGTTTTTGTTTTATGGGTATTGGGCCACAGAACGTTTCTATACGTAACGTCTCGTTCGCTAATGCTGGAGACATAGTCAGACGCTACAAACATTCAGACAGCAGTTTCAAACTTAAACAGGGCAGCATGCCGGACTGTCTATACATATCCACGCGACGGTCGGTTCGTGACGTCATCACACCGTTGCCAGGGGTCGCAACACTACGAGATCTTGCGATCTGCAGTGGCCGTCCCTTGCAGCGAGTGAGTTAAACACTCACCAGTTGCGTGTTTAAGTCCAGTCTAGCTCTCGAGAACACATGACTAAGTTTTAAAACTTTGTACGTGGTCTTAGGTTGAAATCTTCTTGGATATTTAATAAACAGCCCATCAGTTGCAAAATGGAACCCGCCAGGGTAGCCGAGAGCGCTAATGCTCTCCTTCCTGGACTCGGGTAGGTGTGCCGGCCCCGGATCGTATCCGCCAGGCGGATTAACGACGTGGGCCGGTGTACCGTGCAGCCTGGATGTGGTTTTTAGGCGGTTTTCGACGTCCCGCTAGGTGAATACCGGGCTGGTCCCCACGTTCCTCCTAAGTTACAGGGCTCACAGACATTTGAACACATTCACACTATTCCACGGCTTACACTAGACGCAGACAGTTAGGGTACACTGTTAGGCCACACTTCTGTGGGGGAGGTAAGGGGTGACAGCAGGAAGGGCATCCGGCCACCCCTTAACATTAACATGCCACATCCGGTTAACCAGCAGACCCTGCAAGCCAGGATTAATATTTGGAAAGAGAGAGTTGCAAAATGGAACATTTATTAAATCCACTTTAACATGGTTTCAGAGTTTTTAAAACGTCTTCTTCAGAAGTGAACAGTGACAATTAGGTTACGTGTTGTACCAGATGTATGTTAAAATATAGCCAAAAGGCGTCAGTCAGATATAAAATCACACCTCTGTAATAATTAAAACATGCACAATGTGGCTGTTGTCATTGGGTATTATGTCACCAACGTACAGCTGCTGTACAAGTGTCGTGTACTTAGTTCGTTGGCAAAGGAAAGCTTCTACATCTACATACATACTCCGCAATCCACCATACGGTGCGTGGCGGAGGGTACCTCGTACCACAACTAGCATCTTCTCTCCCTGTCCCACTCCCAAACAGAACGAGGGAAAACTGCCTGCCTATATGCCTCTGTACGAGCCCTAATCTCTCTTATCTTATCTTTGTGGTCTTTCCGCGAAATATAAGTTGGCGGCAGTAAAATTGTACTGCAGTCAGCCTCAAATGCTGGTTCTCTAAATTTCCTCAGTACCGATTCACGAAAAGAACGCCTCCTTTCCTCTAGAGATTCCCACCCGAGTTCCTGAAGCATTTCCGTAACACTCGCGTGATAATCAAACCTACCAGTATAAAATCTAGCAGCCCGCCTCTGAATTGCTTCTATGTCCTCCCTCAATCCGACCTGATACGGATCCCAAACCCTCGAGCACTACTCAAGAATAGGTCGTATTAGTGTTTTATAAGCGGTCTCCTTTACAGATGAACCACATCTTCCCAAAATTCTACCAATGAACCGAAGACGACTATCCGCCTTCCCCACATCTGCCATTACATGCTTGTCCCACTTCATATCGCTCTGCAACGTTACGTTCAAATATTTAATCGACGTGACGGTGTCAAGCACTACACTAATAATGGAGTATTCAAACATTAAGCGATTCTTTTTCCTATGCATCTGCATTAATTTACATTTATCTATTTCTAGAGTTAGCTGCCATTCTTTACATCAATCACAAATCCTGTCCAAGTCATCTTGTATCCTCCTCCTACAGTCACTCAATGACGACACCTTCCCGTACACCACAGCATCATCAGCAAACAGCCGCACATTGCTATCCAACCTATCCAAAAGATCATTTATGTATATAGAAAACAACAGCGAACCTACCACACTTCCCTGGGGCACTCCAGATGATACCCTCACATCCGATGAACACTCACCGTCGAGGACAACGTACTGGGTTCCATTACTTAAGAAGTCTTCGAGCCACTCACATATTTGGGAACCAATCCCATATGCTCGTACCTTAGTTAGGAGTCTGCAGTGGGCCACCGAGTCAAACGTTTTCCGGAAGTCAAGGAATATGGCATGCGTCTGATACCCTTCATCCATGGTTCGCAAGATATCATGTGAAAAAAGGGCGAGTTGCGTTTCGCAGGAGCGATGCTTTCTAAAGCCGTGTTGATGCATGGATAGCAACTTCTCTGTCTCAAGGAAATTCATTGTATTCGAACTGAGAATATGTTCGAGAATCCTGCAACAAACCGATGTTAAGGATATTGGTCTGTAATTTCGAGGATCCGTCCTTCTACCCTTCTTATATACAGGCGTCACCTGTGCTTTTTTCCAGTCGCTCGGGACTTTACGGTGGGCAAGAGATTCGCGATAAATGCAAGCTAAGTAAGGAGCCAATGCAGTAGAGTACTCTCTGTAAAACCGAATTGGAATCCCACCAGGACCTGGTGATTTATTTATTTTCAACCCATTCAGCTGCTTCACAACCCCAGGGATGTCTATCACTATGTCCTCCATACGGGAATCTGTACGAGACTCAAACGGCGGTATGTTTGTACGATCCTCCTGCGTGAAAGATTTCTCAAATGCTAAATTTAAAATTTCAGCTTTCGTTTTGCTGTCTTCCGTCGCCAGGCCAGACTGATCAGTGAGTGACTGGATGGAAGCCTTCGACCCGCTTACCGATTTTACGTAAGACCAGAATTTCCTTGGGTTTTCATCAAGATCTTTTGCTAAGGTATGACGGTGGTAGTGGTTGTATGCTTCGCGCATCGCTCTTTTTACAGCAGCACGAATCTCTACTAACTTTTGCCTGTCCTCATTCTCCCGATCTTTCTTGTACCTCGAGTGCAACTGTCTTTGCTTCCAGAGCAATCTCCGAATTGCGCTGTTAAACCACGGTGGGTCTTTTCCGTCCGTAACCCACTTTTTCGGCGCATACTTGTCCAATGCGTGATTTACAATGTGTTTAAAATTTGCCCATAGTTCTTCTACGTCCATCGTACCGGAAGTAAATGAAGTCGATTGATTTACTAAGTGGGATGCTAACAACTGCTTATCTGCTCTTTCTAGTAAGAATATTCTCCTAGCCTTCTTGACCGACTTTTTAACTTTCGAAACCATAGTCGTAATGAAAACATCATGATCACTAATCCCTGTCTCAACACTGACACCGTCGATGAGGTCTGGTCTGTTCGTGGCTACCAGATCCAAATTATTTCCATTACGCGTTGGCTGTCGATTTAGCTGCTCAAGACAGTTTTCGGATAATGTGTTCAAAAGTAATTCACACGACGGCTTGTCTGTACCACCTGTAATGAATCCATAGACATCCCAGTCTACAGTAGGTAGGTTGAAGTCGCCTCCGACTAATATAGCATGATCCGGGTACTTCTGCGATACAGAGTGTAGACTCCCTTTGAATGATTCTAGAACTGCCACGGTGGAACCTGGTGGCCGGTAATAACACCCAACAATTAACTTTATTTCTCCTAGCCCTGTTAAACGTGTCCAGATAACTTCACAATCACACTCTACTTCGACCTCAGTAGACACAATATTTTTGTCAACTGCAATGAAGACACCACCTCCTACGGTGTCTTATCTGTCTTTCCGATACACGTTCCAACCCTCACTAAATATTTCAGAACTTCCTATCTCAGGGTTCAGCGAGGTCTCAGTCCCGAGAATAATTTGCGCGCTACACGCTTCCTGGAGGGCAGTAAAAAAATGGTTCAAATGGCTCTGAGCACTATGGGACTTAACAGCTATGGTCATCAGTCCCCTAGAACTTAGAACTACTTAAACCTAACTAACCTAAGGACATCACACAACACCCAGTCATCACGAGGCAGAGAAAATCCCTGACCCCGCCGGGAATCGAACCCGCGACCCCGTGCTCGGGAAGCGAGAACGCTACCGCGAGACCACGAGCTGCGGACGGGCAGTAAATTCAGGAACTTTATTCCGAACACTCTGAAAATGTACTGCTAATATCTTGATAGGTGAAGTGTCTTTATAATGAGCGCGTCCTGATTCCCCTGCCTGCACGTCGACTGGTGAGTGTTCATCAGGACACCTCGCACTACTGCCTAGCCTAAAAAAACTCCATATGCACGCCACAAGTACTCTGCTACCCGAGCAGCCGCTTCCTTTGTGTAGTGCACCCCTGACCTATTTAGGGGCGTCCCACAATTCCCCACCCAATCTGCAGCCAAGACCGTCACAGAGTCGACGAAGCCTCTGGTTGAGACCCTCCACTCGGCTCCAAACCAAAGGACCCCGATCCACTCTGGGAACGATGCTGCAAATAGAGAGCTCTGCTTGCACCCCGCGTGCGAGGCCAGCGGTCTTCACCGTCTCCGCCAGCCACCTGTACGAACTGAGGATCGCCTCAGAACCCAAGCGACAGGCATCATTGGTGCGGACGTGAGCAACTACTTGCAGACGACTGCACCCCGTATTCTCAATAGCCACAAGCAAGGCCGCCTCCACATCTTGGATGAGGCCCCCTGGCAGACAAACCGAGTGCATGTTGGATTTCTTTCCAGCCCTGTACGCTATTCCCCTAAGGGGCTCCATCGCCCGCCTAGCGATGGAGCTCCCAATAACCAGCAAGCCTTTGCGCCCGTGCGCCTGCTCGGGCCCTGCTTCCTATACTAAATTACAACAGTCACGTTGTGCATGTTTTAATTATCATGGAGTTGAAATTTTATATTTGACTAACACCTTTTGGCTATATTTTAACGTACCTCCGGCGTAATATGTAACCTAACTGTCACTATTTCGTTATGAAGGAGAAGTTTTATAAACATTGAAACTATGGTAAAGGGGGTTAAAAAGACCTTCCATATTGCAACTGATGGGCTGTTTATGAAGTCTACAAGTATGTGACAAAGTTTAGTACTTTAGTGTGTATCTTTTTATTCACATACTGGCTTACCGCCTGGCTCCATATGTAGCCGAACATTCACGTGTGTCGGGCAAGGCAACTAGTGTGGCGTCACAGGTTCGTTGCGCGGGAAGGGGTTTGGGAGGGGGAGGGGCAGGGGGGGGGGGGCGGGAGGGCCAGGTCGCGACAGTTGGCGACGACCGTGGAGCCACGCCGGTGCGTGCTGTGGACTGTGCAGCGTGTAGTGGGGGAGAGTTGGCGCTTTATTTAGCACTTAAACTGTCTTATTTCAGTCCTTCTTCTTTTCTATTGAAGTTCTTGGTGCCAGCCGGGGTGGCCGAGCGGTTCTAGGCGCTACAGTCTTGCACCGCGCGACCGCTACGGTCGCAGGTTCGAATCGTGCCTCGGGCACGGCTGTGTGTGATGTCCTTAGGTTAGTTAGGTATAAGTAGTTCTAAGTTCTAGGGGACTAATGACCTCAGAAGTTAAGTCCCATAGTGCTCAGAGCCATTTTTTGAAGTTCTTGGTGCTAAATAAAGCAAGCGAGGCCAGCTATTCCCGACTGTAAGCTCAGTAAAACACGTCGGCGCGACTTCGCGAACTTAAACATTTACGCTTGCTGAGCTTGTGTCAGTCCGAAACTGCTACCAGATTCTTTGTAACCTCTGATGATGTCTCCTGCATTAGGAGGCGGAACGCTAGGCACAGAAACGTACCTTGGGCTACGACCTAATAATACCCATACAACAAAAATTGAGTTTATCCTCGTCATTGGCATGTCCAAAATGGTCAACTACATTACAAAAATCAATATTTTCTGCTCTTTCACCTTCTACATAGGTTTATAGGTCTACATCTCCACTTCACGCTGCAAATCATTGTAAACTGCACGAAGATTGGAGCGAGGGAAGAGTGAGTGCATCTGCTTCTCTAGGAGGCAGTTCCTTAGGTGGCTGCACGTAGTGGTTTCTACGCTGAAACACGGGACGTGGAGTTTTCCAAGCAAGTTCTTGAGACATGCCGGCTTTTTGCTTCGAGTTCAGCCAGTTGAGATTTCTAAACACTTCTCTCACTCTCTCTCAATTGTCAAGCAAGCGTGTGACCATTCGCATCAAACTTCTCCTAATGATAGCACGGCAAAACCGGGAACCGTGTCTGACTCACTGCAGAACGTGAGTATTTTTTGAAAACATGTTTAGCTTTGGAAGAGAATTCTCAGTGTTTGCAGCAGCCGTAGCCTTTGTTAGATACATCGGGACGGCTGTTCATACGACACAGTAACTCGACGTCAGCGCTGCTGAGTCTTGTACACGAGGCATTTCCTGTATCTGTGCTTTGTTTGGTGTTCTTTTCAGCATTAGCTGGCTGGAGACAGAAGAGAAATGTCATGATAAAGTATCACTGAGGCATTTAAGTGCTCTGTTTTAAGATATTCGCCGCACGTGGTAGATATGAAAATCGGTTGTATTGCTACATGTGCGTCCATAATGTAATTCACTTCTTAAATACAGTTATTCACTTGCGAGTAAATGTTGTCAGTCACATCTTAAAAGTTGTCACTCTCAGCCTAGTTAGGCGCTCTGTCAGCCTCTAGTCCTCTCAAATCCCGTCTCTATGATTTTAATTAATTTCACATATTTTCAAAGTTTCGCCAAGAAGACTGTCACATGAGACTTTGATGTTAGCTATTCCTCACAGCAACCGAGTGATATAGCGCAGTGTTAAGACACTGGACACTCGTTTGGAAGGAAGGCGATTAAACTTCCCGTCCGCCATTTCGGTTTCAGAGTCTCTGCGACCTGCCCCAGATCGTTTGACGCAAACGCCGGGATGGTTCCTTTGAAAAGGATACGCCCCATTTCGGCAGTCATCCTTGTTCTACCCAAGTTTGCGTCCCGTCACTAATGACCACGTCGTCGACGGGACGTTGAACACAAATCTTCCCTCTTTGTTCCTGACAGCGCCGCTCCTCATAAGTCACGTGTTACTGCAACGTACATATTCTCAGACTTCAAGGCGTCACGTGCTGCACTAATTATTTCTAGTAGTTAATAATGGAATCTGAAAACGGTACGATTATATATTTAAGACTTACTGCTACACTTCGTTCGAATTGTGACTTGATTCCTTTTTCCACATCGTTGTATACGCCACACATGTAGGATGCTCCGACATAGCCCTGGCCAAACCCTTATGCACCTCTATTCCCTTTCGATCCATATATTTATTTATTTTCGTATCCTAAAGCTGACTGATTTTTTATCTAGGTAAATAATTCGCATATCGTTACGTCAGATTGATTTCCAATACAACCTTTCATTGTTTTAACACAGTGAAAGACTTCTCTTGACTGGTCGATTTTACTAAATTTTCTGGTTTTCCTTCCCTTCTTAATTCTTCCTAAAAAAATTCCGTTTTATTTTTAATTCCAAATGTGTATTATCTTTGGGATCATTGTCCCTGCCGTCCCAGCTTAATTGCGCCGCTATTATTACCGCCGGATAGTTCCTTTATAATAATTGTACTCTTGCTATTTTCCGTATATCCTCTTAATAGCAAACAAAATATCGCAACGCTACGTACTTTTCAACAATACATGGCTCCCTATAACGGAGCACGCCGTCGCTTAGCAGCAGTTCGAGACGAGGCGAATAGCGAGCAACGTATGTCCGTTCCCAGACAGCAGAATCTTTGGAAACCGTGAAATGCTGTAACAACACGGAGAACGATAGCAATCACAAGGTAAGCCGTTAACAAACATTTCACTTCTGCCATTCTGTGACATACAAAAACTTAGACGTCAAATCGATTGCACCTTTTAGCGGGAACGTAACATAAATTCTCAAAAGCTTGTACAAGCTTTAATTTTAATATGCACATCATGGACGCTGTAGTTATATTCATGTAATTCTGTTTTGCAAACCAGTCATCCAGATTGTTTAAAAAGATTTGTCCGAGGCAGTTTGTTTTGGAGATGCACGAATTTTATAGATCGTAATTACAGAAAATCGGAATGTTACGTATTATACATTCTTCTACGAAGTTCCTTTACCAAGTGATCTCTGTGTTCGCTCGTGCAGACATTGTTCAAAGTCCATTGTGTCGCAGTGGTTTTGGTGAAGTACATATTCTCCATGCGCGTGTCATAAGAAATAATACATTTTTATAAGAATTTCTAACGATTACAGGGGAATTTCAAACATTATACTGTAGTTTTGTCGGAAATAATTTGCCTATTAAAATGTAGAAGTCTTATAAATGGAATTAAATCCGATCTGAAATTGTTGTTTCTGTTTTCGTGTAATTAAATGAACTGGATCAGCGATATCGTCTTTTTAGCACTACAGTTCGTATCCTCAATGCGAGCAGAGAGCGCCCACATTTCCTTGGTTTCTCGTCTCTCTAGCATTGAATAGGTAGAGATCGTTTCAGTTCGGGATGCTTTAATGACTTTAAAGCAGCACTGTCTAGTGTAAACTGGCAATAGAACCTTGCAGGAATGCGGGTCCAGTGACTCATTTGAATGTCTGTTCCAAACCGTCAGAATAAAATTTGATGACATTTTCCCAGAAATCCCCAAGAAGAATCCTGCAAGCAAGTCACAAGGAAGGGCAAAACCCATTAAAGGGAAGATATGGTATACACCTGAGCTAAAGAAATTACAATGCATTACCAAAACATTAAGAAACCATATGAAAACAGCCGTAGATCTTCCAGCTAAAGACCTGCTTCACTGTTAACTACCTAAGAGCCACAAAAACTACAGAAAGGCAGTGGATGCAAAAAAGAAAAGCAATGACAAGTTCACTAAAGAGGCTCATAATCCATGTAAAGCAGCATGGAATCTGGTAAATGAGCACAGAAGAAGCCTACTCCCGTCTTAAATTCTGGCAGCCCTGATTCCTTCAACCAGTACTTTGTTAGCGTAGTGGGAAGTATGGTAAATGAAATTCCTGTTTCAGGCTCAGATCCCACGGCCAACATAAAAAGTGTAAGTTGCACATTTAAAAACTCGGAGGAAATACACCCTGAGGGCTTTGTAAAATTAGTGAAGTGCTATAAGCATTCAGAGAGTCCAGATATGGTATGCCCTGTACAGTACTGAAGAAAGTAATACCAGAACTTGCTCAACCACTAGCCACAGTAATTAACAAGTGTTTATCTTCTGGTGTCTTCCCAGATTTCCTGAAGGTGGCAACAGACCGTACCAGTGTACAAAAAAGGCGACCCATGCAAAGTGTCCAGCTTCAGACCTATTTCAATAATACCCATTCTTGCTAAAGTGGTGGAGTCCGTAATGAAACATCAGATAAAAAATTTCTTACAAAACAATAAACTCTCAACAGTTCCAGCGGTACTGGACCTAATCACGAAGATAAGGGAGGGGTTTGAAGACCTCAGCAAGGCGTCTGATTGTATCTCACACAAGATACTGATTAATAATCTCAAGTGTTATGGGCTTGAAGGTGCGGTCCTAACTAATCTTCAATCCTGTCTTGAAAACCGAAGACAAATAGTAGCAGTCCATAGAGCAATCACTCCTGTTCCTTATCTATGTCAATAATATAGGTTGTATCTACGACATTCTACAGTTTGCTGATACCACACTCTATGCCAAGGGGAGAACGGCTGAAAAAGCTCTGTTGGCGGCAGATGTACTCTTTGAAAGCATTAAAGAGTGGTTCATCGAAAATGAAATGAAAATGAATCAACAAAAAACACAACACATGATATGCAGTCTAGCAACGTCGGCTGCCAATATAACATGGATGCTGTCAAACTACTAGGCTTCATGATAGACAGAAAACTGACTATGAGTATGTGTGTTCCAAGCTGTCTCGTGTTATAGACCTGCTAAGAAAACTAAAAGGTGTATTAACTGACCTGTACCTGTTAACAGGAAAATTAGAGAGACCTTTGGAGAAAAGAGAACCACTTGTATGAATATCAAGAGCTCAGATGCAAACCCAGTTCTAAGCAAAGAAGGGAAAGCAGAAAGGTGGAAGGAGTATATAGAGGGTCTATACAAGGGCGATGTACTTGAGGACAATATTATGGAAATGGAAGAGGATGTAGCTGAAGATGAAATGGGAGATACGATACTGCGTGAAGAGTTTGACAGAGCACTGAAAGACCTGAGTCGAAACAAGGCCTCGGGAGTAGATAACATTCCATTAGAACTAATGACAGCCTTGGGAGAGCCAGTCATGACAAAACTCTACCATCTGGTGAGCAAGATGTATGAAACAGGCGAAATACCCTCAGACTTCAACAAGAATATAATAATTCCAATCCCAAAGAAAGCAGGTGTTGACAGATGTGAAAATTACCGAACTACCAGTTTAACAAGTCACAGCTGCAAAATACTAACGCGAAATCTTTACAGACGAATGGAAAAACTGGTGGAAGCCGACCTCGGGGAAGATCAGTTTGGATTCCGTAGAAATGGTGGAACACGTGAGGCAATACTGACCTTACGACTTATCTTAGAAGCTAGATTAATTAAAGGCAAACCTACGTTTCTAGCATTTGTAGACTTAGAGAAAGCTTTTGACAATGTTGACTGGAATACTCTCTTTCAAATTCTAAAGGTGGCAGGGGTGAAATACCATGAGCGAAAGGCTATATACAATTTGCACAGAAACCAGATGGCAGTTATAAGAGTCGAGGGGCATGAAAGGGAGGCAGCGGTTGGGAAGGGTGTGAGACAGGGTTGTAGCCTCTCCCCGATGTTATTCAATCTGTATATTGAACAAGCAGTAAAGGAAACAAAAGAAAAATTCGGAGTAGGTATTAAAATGCACGGAGAAGAAATAAAAACTTTGAGGTTCGCCGATGACATTGTAATTATATCAGAGACAGCAAAGGACTTGGAAGAGCAGTTGAACGGAATGGACAGTGTCTTGAAAGGAGGATATAAGATGAACATCAACAAAAGCAAAATGAGGATAATGGAATATGGTCGAATTAAGTCGGGTGATGCTGAGGGAATTAGATTAGGAAATGAGACACTTAAAGTAGTAAACGAGTTTTGCTATTTGGGGAGCAAAATAACTGATGATGGTCGAAGTAGAGAAGATATAAAATGTAGACTGGCAATGGCAAGGAAAGCGTTTCTGAAGAAGAGAAATTTGTTAACATCGAGTATAGATTTAAGTGTCAGGAAGTCATTTCTGAAAGTATTTGTATGGAGTGTAGCCATGTATGGAAGTGAAACATGGACGGTAAATAGTTTGGACAAGAAGAGAATAGAAGCTTTCGAAATGTGGTGCTACAGAAGAATGCCTGAAGATTAGATGGGTAGATCACATAACTAACGATGAAGTATTGAATAGAATTGGGGAGAATAGGAGTATGTGACACAACTTGACAAAAAGAAGGGACCGATTAGTACGACATGTTCAGAGGCATCAATGGATGACAAATTTAGCATTGGAGGGCAGCGTGGAGGGTAAAAATCGTAGAGGGAGACCAAGAGATGAATACGCTAAGCAGATTCAGAAGGATGTGCGTTGCAGTAAGTACTGGGAGATGAAGAAGCTTGCACAGGATAGGGTAGCATGGAGAGCTGCATCAAACCAGTCTCAGGACTGAAGACCACAACAACAACAACCTGTTAACAATTTATTATTCACTCTTTCACAGCCATATTAATTATGGTCTACTGTTGTGGGGACACTCTGCAGGTTGTAAGGAGGTGTTAATGCTCCAAAAAAAGCTATCAGGATCATTACATCAAGTAAAACACAGGAGCACTGCAAACCTATATTTACCAGATTAGCCAATATGTGTTCCCATGCCTCAGTGGTGTAAAGGAAAATCAAGGTGATTTCAGCATGAGGCAAGACATTCATAATCACGACACCCGCTACTAGAGGAACATTGAAGTACCAAGTTGTCGACCGACTGGAATGTAAGACAGTTTTCCAGTGGTAGCCCTAAAAATGTTCAGAGCACTGGACCGAGTAGTGAGGTCTCTGCCGCTAGGACTGTTCAAGAGGCCAGTTGCACAGGACTTGGAAAGACACCCATTATATTCTATTGGAGAATTTTTCAATACGGACCAAAGTGAATGAACGAAACAATGTTGCCTTAATATGTTGTATGTGCCCTTATTCTGAATACTTTTCTGTATTTGTATAAAACTGTAACGAAATCTTATATGTAACCCTGACGCAGTCTGTCCAGTTACGACTGGTAAATGACGCAGACCTAGTAATATAGTAATGTATGTCGATTCCTTCTTTGTCAACATTTGCCATCAAATGATGCTGTGCAGAACAGGCATAACACAATGGTTATTATTATCTAATAACATATTTTCATTTCAGTGATAAGTACAGTAATTTGTAGGAATGAGTAACATATGTGCCGGTTGTGCCCCTGATAATAGTTCACTCTGAGAAGTCTAAAGACTGTGAGTGAGTTCGGACTCATATTCACTTGTTACCAGTCGCTGCAAATCTTAGCTTTCTAAACAGTGTATAAATTTTATCTTCATTGAACATTATCAATAAACTTTTACCATTTCAAATTCAATAATAAATAACGTTTCTGTGCTCTTTAACTACGCTCACGAGAAAGAAAATAGAAGAATTCCGCTGAATTATTGACCCATATCACTGACATAATTTTGCATTGGGATTCTGGAACGTATACTGTGTTGGAACATCACGAAATAGCTAGAAGAAAACCACCTTTTGACACACAGTCAGCATGGCTTCAGAAATTATTGTTCTTGTGAAACATAGCTGCCTCTTCATTCACACAAAGTAGGGAGTGTTATCGACATACTATCTCAGGGTGATTCCATATTTCTAGATTTCCAGAAGTGTTTCGACATCGTTCCTCACAAGCGGCTTCTAATCTGATTGCGTGTCTATGGAGTATCGTCGCTGTTGTGCGACTGGATTCGCTATTTCCCATCAGAAAGCTCACAGTTCTAATGAAACGGAAGTCATATCTAGCTTTCTCCAAGGAAGCGCTGTAGGCCCCCCTTCTGTTCCTCTTAATCTATGTAAACGACTAGCTTACATACCCGGAATTGCCTGGGTATTCATTTTGCCAATTTTTATTAGAAATGAAAACAAAAAATGAACTGTTTTTGCAGTGTAATATCGAAAAATTTTCATTCCATGTATTCGTGAAAACACCTTCGAAGTTACGAAACAGTGTTAAAAAAGAAGTATACATAATGTAGAAATGTTGAAGTACAGTATGTGGGTAGTTCTTGCACGCTGGTTGCAGCTGCTTGGGTGTCTACAATGCGATTCTGTAAACGTCTCAGTGGCAACGCCTATTCATTGCTCTATAAACGGCTATCATTTTCGCCTACAGCCATTTGCACCTCGTGGTTGAAAGCTGTCAATAGCGCTGCCAGGTATCAGGGATTGCTTTATGTCGACTCGACTGTAGGTGTACCTATGTGGCAAAGAATAAATCTTACAACTTCTTGCATGACGTGGCATTTTGTCACGCATGTCAACGTTAATAATGTCATATCACTTGATCTATATGGCGGACGCTGATATATTTGCGTAGTTACATTCAGCAACATATGTGGATATTGTCTCTGAAATATGTTGCGAACACAGTTAGCAGCAAAGAAGTAGTAAATACATATGTCATGCATGATGCAGTTTGTCACGCATCTCAATGTTTGTGATCTTAGCTCTTGAACTATGTGTGGTACCATGATATAATTTCGTAGGTGCATTTAGCGGCATGTGTGGATACTGTCTGAGAAATTCGTTGTGAATAGTGCTGGTCGAACAAGTAATAATTGAAGCGTCGTACACGGTGCGGTCGTTTTCTACTCACCTCGTTGTTTATGACAGCATACGTCCTGAACTATGATACGGAGATGGTTCTTACACCCACAGGGATTGTTGCCTGACAGTAAGGGATATGTGTGCCAAGTTTACTTGAAATCGCTCCAGTGATTTAGGATGAGATGCGGAAAACACACACACATATTTTTATAAAATGTATGGGTTTAGGAAACAATCTGAGCAACTCACTTCGAATGTTTGCAGGTAATGCTGTCGTTCACCATCTAACAAAGCCATCAGAAGATCAAAACCACCTGTAAAATTATGTAGATAATATATCTGCAAGGTCCAAAAAGGGGCAGCTAATCCCATAATGAAAAATTTGAGGTTATCCACATGACCACGGAAAGGAATCTGTAACATTTCGTATACACTGTAAACAACGAAAATTTAAAGGTTTCTAGTCCAATTAAATGCCTAGGCATTTGCAGACGAGCTAAATCGGAACCACAACTAGAAAATATTGTGGAGAAGGATAACCGAAGACTGCATTTTATTGGCGGTACACTTGGAAGGTGCAACAAATACAGTAGACTGCTTACACTACGGTTGTCCGTCTTCTTCTGCAGGACAGCTTCGCTGTGGGGGATCATTAGCAGTTAGGACTGACGGAGGACAGCGGAAAAGTGCAAATAAAGCAGCTCGTTCTGTATTATCGCGAAACGGGAGAGAGAGTATTGCAGGTATGAAACGCGCGCTGGAGTGGCAGTCATCAAAACGAAGACGTTTTTCGTTGCTCAGTCACCAATTTTCTCCTCTGAATGCGAAAATATTTTGTTGGCGGCCAGCTACTTACGGGGAAATGATCATCGCAGTAAAATAAGACAAAGCTCGCGCGGAAAGAATTTAGTGTTCGCTTTTACATGCGCTGTTCGATAGTGGAACGGTAGAGAAATAGTGTGAAAGCGCTTAGTTGAGCATCAGCCCTCTGCCAAACGCGTAAGCGTGAATTGCAGAGTAGTCGTGTAAATGTAGACGTACGAGCATGCTACGTCTGCTTTCGTTTACGCACTGAACACAGAGTTGCGCGCTAGCTAAAGTTGGATAAGTGATTCACGTTTATTTATGTCAGAATAATTTGCAAAAACAACATTGATTGTTTTGATACAGGGAAAATCGTCACTTGACTGATGGATTTTATTAATTCCTGTCCGCAGCTCGTGGTCGTGCGGTAGCGTTCTCGCTTCCCGCGCCCGGGTTCGATTCCCGGCGGGGTCAGGGATTTTCTCTGCCTCGTGATGACTGGGTGTTGTGTGATGTCCTTAGGTTAGTTAGGCTTACGTAGTTCTAAGTTCTAGGGGACTGATGACCACAGATGTTAAGTCCCATAGTGCTCAGAGCCATTATTAATTCCTCTGTTTCGATTTTTCCTTATTTCTTTTCCGTTTCTTTCTTTCGGATGCCATATGTCCCTCAACCTTGGGGACCTGGGCCAATGCCTTGGCTGACCCAGCTTGTTTACGCCCCTGACAACAATATATACATTCAGTACCCTCTCTTACTCCTATTTGGCATGGGCTCAACACTTCACCAATTTTTCTAAGAGGTGACACGACTGGTTTGTATGCAATCTCCTTTGTAGACTCACCGCATTTTTCCTAGTATATTGGAGACGTGAGCTCGGATTAATGCAAGGTTCATTCTTGCCAACTACTCCGGAGACTGAGCAACTCCTACATGGGAATCAACACAGTTTCCACAAGCACTTATAATGTAAACCTGAACTGTTCTGTTCGTCAAAGAGGTCCATAAGGCTATGGATATTGTGAATTGTGGTTTATTGGTCTCATAACGTACATAATCTAAATAATTTGTTTCAGATACAGGAGACATGTCAAATTGTGGTAAAATTTCACTGTAAACAAAGAACAGCTGATGTTAACAAACAGCATAATAATATTAATAATAATACAATTTTTTATACAGACATACATTAAAATCTAACACTTCATTACCCCTTTCTCAAATTATCATTTCATTCACTATGAATTCTTCTATTGAATAATGGCATTTCTCCCACAGAATCTGCTGTAGCCTCATTAAATGTCTGGCTTCACATTAAATATGTTCTTGCCCATTAACTTGTTGTAAATTGTCATCCCCGTGGAGTCCGTGCACATATCAACTGGTGTGTGCACAGCATAAAATTATTTTTATTTTTGTGTTATATGTATGGTTAAAATTATTCTCCTCAAATAATTTTTGTGTGCTGTGGAGGAAGATTATAATTTCGTAGATCTATATGGATGGAACAGTTAGGATTTGTAGTTTCTGAAATAATAGGCAACAAGACTGTTTGCTGCGCAGGACATATGTATCTGATGATTTTCTTTTGCAGTTTCAGTATTCGAGGTACAATACTTGAACTTCCCCAGAAAATTATTCCATATCTAATAAGATATTCAAAATATCTACAGTGAGTAATTTTTCGTACGTCAGTGAAATTTGCTAGTACTTGCATTGCAAATGCAAACCTGTTTAGTATATTTTTAGGGAGTCAGTCTGTGTTTTCCAGCTTAAGTTCTTGTCCACATTTAGTCCCAGGAATTTGACTGTGCCAACTTCTTTCATAGGTTGGTTGTTATGTTGTATTTTAAGTTCCACGGCAGAGTGCAGAGTGATGCAGTGTTTCAGGACTTCTAGAAAGTCTTTGACACAGCTCCACACTACTGCATAGTACACAAAATATATACATATGGAATATTCGAACTGATATGCGACGGGATAGAGGACATCGTATCAAAAAGAGTGCAGAATGTCCCTGTTAACCAAGAGATATTGACAGAAGTGATTTACCTCAACGTCATGTCGTAGGGTCATTGCTGTTTGTGGAGAGGTAGCAAATGTATGTGTGAGGTGTTCTTGCTTGTGCGAATGTGTGTCCATTTTTTTTTTTTTTCAGGGGAGGCTTTGGCCAAAAGCTCAATGTGTACGAGTCTTTTCATTATGACTGTCTGAAACTCAACTTAGAGTGAGTGGCAATCTATCCTTTTCATAATATTGCTGATATTCCAACCTGGACTTTCCATTGTCTCATATTATGTTAATTGTGACTATTGTATTAATACAGAATGAACACTGATTTTATTGAATGAATGGCATACTGCAGTTTTGTCACAGGTAATTGTCCACAAAAGCTATACGGAAATGTTTGGGACACGTAACTGACACAAGAGACATCGTAATAAGAATAGACTTAGGCGCAGCTGAATTAGAAATAGCTATGCAGTGAAGGTCGGTTCATTCGGGGGACCGGACCGAACAGCGAGATCGTCGGCCCCGTCGGATTACAGAAGGGTGGGGAACGAAGTCGGCCGTGCCCTTTCACAGGAACCATCCCGGCATTTACCTGAAGCGATTTAGGGAAATCACATAAAACCTAAATCGGGTTGGCCGGACGCAGATTTGAACCGTCATCCTCCCGAATGCAAGTCCAGTGTGCTAACCACTGCGCCACATCACTCAGTCTACAGTGAAGAGCATGTGTTCCTGTTGTACAGTGAACTCAATACTACAGCATGTCACATGACCGGCATGTCGCCAGACATTGGACTGGCCAGTGACGTGGCAGCTGAGTGAAGGACACACTACTGAACATTTGAACAGGCCTCATCTTGAGTGCCAGAGACATGGAACACTCTTGTTTTGGAAGCTGTGCAGGTAATGAGCATTTCACGTACCATGTCAAAGGTGTACCGTGAATACTTTGAATTGATAAAAATTAACATCATCACAGCAGCTAATGCTGCTGTCAACTACTGTACTTTGTAACTGTGGATAAATGGGCGACAATGCAGAGAATCAATTGCCCTCCAAACAGTGGACATCAACAGCTAGTAAGTACCCATACCATTCAGCATCAGTTCCTCACAATGGGATTCACCTCTGCTCACCATACATCACAAGCCACAGCAATCAGCACGGCCACAGGAAGGCCAGCATCGGACACTGGAAGCGAGGACAAAGGTCACCACTACTGGCGAGCCGAGGTGCACTACGGTACACGACAGTGGCAGAGTATGAGTAGGCGTACTTCAGAGACTAAAACGTAATGTACAAAGATCACCAGCACGTTCTCCGCAGACAGGGAAGACTGTGGGAGCTATATGACACAGATCACAAATCAGCACCTCTGGAACTTGAATCTTGGAACAGTATGGATGATAATGAGAAAGGACCAACAGTCATAATGGAAGATGCTAAGACAGCAATATCTGCAATGAAAAATGGAGAAAGTGGTAGCTGCAGATACGATACAAGCAGGAATACAAAAATGATTGAACCAAGAAGGAGTAAGGTTATGTAACAAAATATATGACGAGGGTGAATAGCCGGAAGACTTTCTGACTTCAGTAATGATTCCAGTATCAAAAACTTAGTTATTTAGTACTTACTCCATAGATCAGATTCACAGTAAACTTTTTGATGTAAAACGAGCCAACGTAACAAGCATAGAACACTTATATACAACTAAATAAAAAAATAATAATAATACTGATATGGCTGCATGCTGGCCATTTACAATTTTTTAAATGATTAATTATCTCTGTTCAGGAATTTGTCTATTGTTTAGGAGGAGTTGCTAAGGAGGAAGCTCTTCAACCTACATTTGAAAAAATTTCTGCTTATCTGCCACACTTTTATTTCCATGGGTATATTGCAAAAGAGTTTTATAGTGTGTATTTCACCCCTTTCTCTGCTAAATTTAGGTTCATTAAATGGTAATATGGTTCATTTTTCCTTCTAGAAGCAAGGAACCAAGAAATACAGGGAGCTCAGGACAGTTGGCCTCATTCCACATACAAGCAAAGTTATGTTAAGAATCATTAATGAAAGACTGGAAAACGTAACGAATGAGAATCTAGCTGAGAATTTGATTTTAGACACAAGAGGCGAGGAAGGACTCTTGTAAATTTTGGGGAGAGGGTTATTGAAGGGGGAAGAAACCTATATGTGTGGCAAAAGCATTTGGCAGTATAGCTTCATATAAGCTCAAAACTATAATAAGAGAAAAGAGAGTGGACTGGAAAATGGGACAACTCATTATATATAAATCAAAAAGTGTCAGTGAAGTAACCAAAGTTCCGTACATCAGTATTTGTTTCAAACCTGCAAACATGTCAAGTTTTGTGCCTACGAACTACGATTTGCGGACAGCATTGGTTTTCTGTTATCATTTAAAGAAAATTGCTGCAGAATCGCATCGAATACTTGTCAAAGCTTTCAGCGAACATGCTTCTTGGGAAAACACAGTGTTTTGAGAGGTTCAAAAATTTCAAAAGTGGTGATTTTGACGTGAGAAATGAACGGTGGTGATTTTGACGTGAGAAATGAATGGCATGGGAAACCACCTAAAAAGTTCGAAGACAATGAATTGCAGTCCTTATTGGATGAACATGCAACTCAAACTCAACAGGAATTCGTGGAACAATTCAGTGTGATGCAGAAAGCCATTTCTCTTCAGTTGAAAACTGTGGGAAAGGTGCAGAAAGTCGGAAAATGGGTTCCACATGAACTGAAAGAAAGACAGCAAGCAAACTAAAAGACCACTTGTGAAATGCCAGTCGCCGGATAGAAAAGAAAGTCATTTCTCCATTGAACAATGACAGGTGACGAAAAATGTATATATTTTGAGAATCCTAGGAGTCGTAAATCATGGGCAAACCATTGACATTCACTGCAAGACCAAATCACTTTGAAAAGATGACAATGCTCTGTGTTTGGTGGGATTAGAAGGGTGTCATCTATTGTGAGCTGCTAAAACATGGTGAAACGGTTAACACTGGTTGCTACTAACAGCAAATTATCAATTTAAATTGAGAATTTAAAAAAAAAATGCCCAGAATATGGAAATAGGCAACACAAAGTCAAATTGCTCCACATTGTCCCATCACACACAGAAAAATGGGTCAGTGAAACAATCGAGGCATTCAGTTGGGAAATACTAGGGCATGCGGCTTATTCTTCAGAATTGGCTCCATCCGATTGTCATCTATTTGCTTCACTGGGACAGGCTCTCTCTGAGCAATGCTCCAATTTCTATGAAAATGTACGAAAATGGCTTGCTGACCGGTTCACTTCAAAAGAAGAACTGTTTTTTTGGCATGTCATTAACAGCCTGCTGGAGGGGTGGGAGAAATGTATAAATAGCAATGGAGATTATTTTGAATAAAATATTGTTTGTCAGTTTCAAACAACAGATGTGTAATTATTTCAACCAAATTCTGTTTCATACTTCTATGCCTGGTATTCCATTCAGTAACAGAAGAAAAATAATTACTGGATATAGTAATACCAATGAAACTACTTGATATATTTATGGACTGAAAAGCAATACAAAGGAAAGAAAATAATGGCACTAGGAGGAAATAAATGGGTAAGAACATGAGCAAAGCTTTTAATATCTAGGAAGCAGGTTAGAAGCTGATTAGAAGAATAACACAGAAACTTAAACTAGGAAAGCATTAGCAAAAGAGGCATTTTGTAAGAAAAGGAGAATTTTCTGTAGAGTATGGACAAAAATTTGAGAGAAAGACTAAAAAAATGTTTTGTATGGAGTATCCTCCTGTACGGTGCTGAAACACGGACACTGAGGGAGAAAGATAGAGCAAGGCTGGAGGCTTTTAAGATGGAGACTTTGCGGAGGATAGAAAGAATAAGTTGGAGGGATAGAGTGCAAAAAAAGGATGCTGAGAAACAAAGAGCAAGACTGAATATGGTAAAAGGGAGGAAACACATGTTGATAAAGAAGGAGAGGCTTTGAGGGTTATGCGAAAGGGAAGAGGAGTTGCGGGATGAGGTGGTTTCAGATCCTGAATGATGTGACGTATGGGGGCAAATACAGCAGCATTAATAAAGAGGCAGTGGAGTGCAGGAAATGGTGACACAATGTACCTACTAATACAGCAGAACACTGATGACAGAATTCCCACGAGCCACTGAATCTTGCTTGCAAACAAGGAACTGTTCAGACAAATGGCATAGATATTTTTAGTAACCCTACCAGACATGCATATGGATGACAAAGACACATCAGTATTATGACGTTGCACATGTCCAGTGAGGGCATCTTTGATGGGAACGAGATCAATATCATAGAAACCCATTAATGTTCAGGTGAACATTGGTTCTTATCCCTTGCCTCATTCAGATTAACTTTATTCTAAACATGGGAATCTACTCTCCAAAATTGATCTTGCAAAGGTATAATTTCTGCTGGTTCTTGATTAAAATCCTCAGAACATACAAGTATGGAACATTCCATTCGGACTGTATCAATATAATTAATCGGTAGCCTTTCAGCATGGCAAGAGCTCCTGCCATCTTCAGAAGTTTCTTGAACAAGTTCAAGTTGATGATAGTCTAGCAACTGGTCAAACAGCAAACATTTGCACAATTTCCATAAGCGAACTCTCACATTGTCTCGGTGTGATTGATTAACAGTGTACTTCCAGGTGTTATGGTGAGTTGTTGCCTCCACCTCATGCACGATATTTCGATGACCGACCCAGCCGTCTTGTTCAGGTGCTGTGAGTTTTGTTGTTACGTGCATTCACTGACTGTGACATATTGTTGATCTTATGTGCCTATTTATAACCGAGTTCAATTCCTGACACCCACTATGCCCATTGATGCTCTTTTGTTTTTCAGAACTTGCTCTGATATTCTGTCTAATGCCAACTACGATGCCCAGCAAGATTTTAATAAACTGAGTGCATATCCAAAGCATTATTTAAATTGAAACCACTATTCCTGTTATTTAGGTTTTCTGACATGTTTTGACAGACTCCTTAATTATGCTATCTGAAAAACTTGACGTCTGCTCTGTGATAAAGCTCTTATCATATTTAATTTCACGATTACATTTGCGGCAGTTCTCGGTGACTATTGATTTTCTTGGTTGTTTTAGTCAGGTGTGTCACTGATGTTCCTTGTGTCTCTGCTCGACTGTTCTGACAGTCTGCTGAGCATAAGACATTCATGGAATATGGTACATGGCTAGCTTTTAGGCACCTAGATCATCTTTAACATAAGAAAGAACATTTTTTATCATAGTTGAAGGGACTGAAATACACTGGATGTCAGTTTCCCTAGGAGTCTACCTATCTGTTCGTGGGTGAGGTACTTCTTCGGTGAGCCCCTCCTTGTCTGAAAGTGTTCGACATCTACGGATCAGTGTCTTTAGCACTGAATCTCTTTGTGACGAACGGTGATGGCTCGAGCCATGGAGATAGATGTCAGTATGGGTAGAATTTTTGTATACACCCAGGGATCTGTCTTGTTCTCCTAACTGACACATTGAGGAAAGGTAGTCCTCCTGCTCCCAACTCTCATCTTTTCAAGTTGTATTTTATATGTTTCCATATTTCTCCTCAGGTTGAAGTTTACAGTATGTTAAGTCATTTTGTTTGTCAAGATTCAAATAAAGATCATTCTTAACATGCATTTCCTTAAGAGTTTGTGTCATGGAATTCATTTTATTGTCTATTTCACTGTATGAAACACATTCTTTTTGCATCATTTTTGTAATTAGAGATGGAACACATGATATTTTTTCCTCAGTGAATGCTTATTATAAATCTCAGTGTTCTCTCCTTAATAATTCACTGATTTCAGGTTCTAAGTCTAGGAACTGTATGATATAGCGAAAATCTTTCAACTATGCCAACAAAGCAACTGCCTCACTATAAATCCAACAGATATGAAACAGCTTTTTAACTTTCACATAGCCAATGACACATATAGCCACCACAATGTTTCAAGTTTTGCAGCTGTATGTGGTTTACTGAAAATTTTATAAAGTTCATCTAACAAGCATTCAAAGTTATAAACAGCATTTCCATCACTAAAAACTAGTTAAGAAACAAGGTCCATCCTATGAGCCATACAATGTACACTAATCAGGTGTGGAGATATTTTTCATAATTCTAGCTGCAACACCTTATTTTTTACCAGTAAACACTGCTGCTCCATCTGTACCAAATCCTACGACCTTTCCTTTAAGAATTTCCCCACCTATGCCATCTTCTGAGATAGCTTGGATAATTTTTTCTTCAAGAGACTTTGCATCAGCATTTGGCACTGGTACTAATTTACAGAAACAGCACCATGGGTTATTTTGACCATTAACATTTGTAACATATAAATTCAAATATTTCTCAGATATCCTATCAGTTCACTTATCTGCAGAAATGGAAAAAAAATCAAACAATGGAAAATCCAGGATGGACTGTAACAATATTATGAGGAGGAAAGCTGCTACTCACGATATAGCGGAGATGCTGAGTCACAGATAGCCACAACAAAAAGACTCTCACAATTATAGCATTCAGCCATTAAGGCCTTCATCAACAAAACACACACACATGCACACACACACACACACACACACACACACACACACACACACACACACACATGCACATACACTCATGCAAACGCAACTCATGCACTGAGTTGCATTGGTGTGTGCATGTGCGTGTGTGTGCACATATGTCTGTCTTTTATTGACGTAGGCCTTAACGTCTGAAAGCTCTAATTGTGAGAGGCTTTTTGTTGTGCCTATTTAAGACTCAAAAAAGCATCTCCGCTATACGGGAAATGGAAAAAAGTCAATTAGTTACACAAAATTAACTAATTTTAAAAGTAGCTGTTCACAATAAAATTAGTCATTGCTGCTGCGGTCTTATCTCTTTGAAGATGTGTTCTGAGATCTATTCCATTTGCAATTTGTAGCTATTTAAGTTCTGGATGGTCAGAAAACTCCTCTCTCATTTTGCACCCACACAAAATGATTGTCTCACCTTAACAGTAGCAGCCAAGTTTTCCTTCCGATTTTTTAAATATTGCTCACGGACTGGGAAGGTCTTCTCGTCACATCCTGTCCAATAAGTCTCCCCTGACCCAGGGTTCTGTGTTACTTTTCTGAACTGTACCCCTTTCCCTAAACCTCTCCAGTTATTTTCCCTTACCTCTCTTCCTTCCCCTGCAACTCTTCAGCCAGGAGGAGGAGCCACTGGCCCCGAAAATTTGTAAAAGTTAAATCTTTTTGTGTGTGTACCCGAGCTGCCGCTTGGTGAGTAGATTTTTTTATCTATCCATTTAATTATATCATCAATAATTGATTATTTTCATTGTGATACATGTACTAGGATAGACTGCTGTTCATCAAGTAAACAAGTTGCTAAACAGTGGACAACTTGCAGTAGAAAGATGGAAATCACTTAGCTTCTGGCCAAAACTGTTTTTTACACTAACAAACACACGTACAACTTGGACAACTATCACACAAACAAACACAAACAAAAACATACACGCAAAATTCAAGCTTTCGCAACAAACTGTTGCCTCATCAGGAAAGAGGGAAGGAGAGGGAAAGACGAAAGGATGTGGGATTTAAGGGAGAGGGTAAGGAGTCATTCCAATCCCGGGAGCGGAAAGACTTACCTTAGGGGGAAAAAAGGACGGGTATACACTCACACACACACACATATCCATCCACACAATATGTGATGATGTGACTTACCAAATGAAAGTGCTGGCAGGTCGACAGACACACAAACAAACACAAACATACACACAAAATTCAAGCTTTCGCAACAAACTGTTGCCTCATCAGGAAAGAGGGAAGGAGAGGGAAAGACGAAAGGTTGTGGGTTTTAAGGGAGAGGGTAAGGAGTCATTCCAATCCCGGGAGCGGAAAGACTTACCTTATGGGGAGAAAAGGACGGGTATACACTCGCACATACACACATATCCATCCACACATATACAGTCACAAGGTCTTTTAATATGTCTGCTTGTGTCTGTATATGTGTGGATGGATATGTGTGTGTGTGCGAGTGTATACCCATCCTTTTTTCCCCCTAAGGTAAGTCTTTCCGCTCCCGGGATTGGAATGACTCCTTACCCTCTCCCTTAAAACCCACATCCTTTCGTCTTTCCCTCTCCTTCCCTCTTTCCTGATGAGGCAACAGTTTGTTGCGAAAGCTTGAATTTTGTGTGTATGTTTGTGTTTGTTTGTGTGTCTGTCGACCTGCCAGCACTTTCATTTAGTAAGTCACATCATCTTTGTTTTGAGATATATTTTTCCTACGTGGAATGTTTCCCTCTATTATATATATATATAGGTAAACATTTCTTTGGTGAACACTGGCAAGGATGTCTCATGTTATTAACAAAATTAGTCCCCACTTTCTGTACCTATGCACTTTTCCCATCTAAACAATAGACTCTTATGAACTCCACATATGAAAAGCTAATCTGAAATGTATGTTTTTTAACTGAGCTGAATTTACATGAAATATCTCCATTCACATGAGGACAAATGTGAAATATGTATTATGCATGAAATCGCAGTGCCTGTCAGTACAGACAGGTGGTCAATACAGTGGAGCCTCACTTAACAAGCACCTCCCATAACGGCACAATTCGCATAATAAGCACGACAAATTCTAAGAAAATGACTCGCCAGTTGATCGTGCGCCACGGAAACATTCAAGAATATGAACACCTTTCATTGTTGGCAGCGGCATATGGACAATGTCTTTAGTACGTACTGCAGTCTGAGTTTAGCACTCTTTCTGCTACCATCTTAATGCAGCTTGTGATCACACACTTCTCTAAACCTGTGTTCACACAGTGTTTTTTGTGTGCAAATTTTAATAACATTCGTAGAAATGTCCCTAACGATAAAGCCGCAAGTGGTGTGAGTGTCGCTGATTCGGCAAGCATGAGCAATCACTCTACACCAACTATTTGCACTATGCTCAAGAACAAGGACAAGATTAAGGAGATAGATGCTTCGAAGGGAGTGACATGAATATCTAAACAATGGTCTCGTATTCTGGACAATGTCATAGAGTTGCTCCTTATATGGATAAATGAAAAGCACTTGCGAGGGGACACTATTACCGAGAACATCATTTGTGGGAGGGCAAGATTGTTTTTTGTCGACTTCATTAAGAAGATTCCAGGATCATCAGTGGCCGAAGAAGTGTTTAAGGGAAGCTGTGGGTGGTTCAAGAAGTTTAAGAGAACTGGCATCCACAACATTGTGAGACTTGGCAAAACAGCCAGCTCTGATACAAAGGCAGCACAGAACTTCATCAGCAACTTCAGGATGCTTGTAGATTCTGAGGGTTATCTGTCACAACAGGTTTTTAATTGTGACAAGGTGGGTCTATTCTGGAAAAAGATGCTGAAGCGTACCTTTGTAACAGCAGAGGAGAATGCATTGCCCAGTCACAAGGCAATGAAAGACTGTCTCGCACTGCTATTCTGTGCCAATGCAAGCAGTGATTTGAAAATTAAACTTCTGCTTATTTACAATTCAGAAACTCTATGAGCCTTCAAGAAGTGTAAAGTCCACAAGAGCAGGTTAAATGTGATGTGGAGGTGCAATAACAAGGCTCGGGTGACACATGATCTTTCTTGTGATTGAATCAAATGAAGTGTTTGGTCCATTGGTGAAAAAATACTTGCTCAAGGTCAATCTGCCACTCCATGTCTTGCTTGTTATGGACAATGCTCGTGCCCATTCTTCAGGCCTACATGTTCACCTCCTTGAGGAATTTCAATTCATCAAGATGCAATTTCTGCCTCACAACACAACTCCATTACTCTAGCCTATGGACCAGCAGATTATTTCTAACTTTAAGAAGCTATACACTAAAGCACTCTTCGAGCATTGCTTCCAGTTGATTGAAGCTCACTTCAACATCGTTGCCTGCGTCGAGATAATCATAATGGCATGGGAAGGGGTTACCAAGAGAACTCTTCCTTACGCTTGGGAGAACCTTTGGCTGGAGTGCATTAACGAATATGACTCTGAGGCATTTGAGTCAGTAGCTGTGGAGCCTGTAGTCAATAAGATTGTGTCTTTGGCCGAGAGCATGGGGTTAGGAGTGGATATCAATGAGATTGTGGAAGATCACAGCCAAGGAACGACCGAAGAGCTTATGGAGTTGCAGTGTGTTTCACAGCGGGAAATTGTGGAGAGGAGTTCTTCAGAAGAGGAGGAGGAGGAGGAGGAGGAGGCGGTAACAGCAAGCTTCTGGCACAATAAGAGAACTGCTGAAAGCATGGGAATCGGTAGCATCATACATTGAAAATCATCATCCCAATAAAGCAGTGGCCATGCGCGCTGCAAATTTATTTGACGATAACGCTGTGTCACATTTTCACCAAGTATTGAAGCTTCGGCAGAAAAAAATGGTTATAGGTAGTTATAGGTACCTTCCTAGTTGAAAAAAATCAGTTATGCGTATGAATAATGAAGTACATAATCCTGTATGTATAATTTTCTTTGAATAAATGGCATGAATAACATGTAACTTTTAGTAGTTTTTCTGCATGGAACGCATTATTGTATTTTACATTAATTATATTGAATATATTGTTTCATTTAACGAGTACTGTATTCCAATCGTAAGTGTGAAGAGTGAACAACTTTACCTTATAACACTGTATTTAGCAATAAATATACCTCTCTTCATCTCTATTAATGCATGGTAATACAGTATGACTATGTTTCAGAGCTGCTATGCTAATTTTGTGTTCGTAATATAACAGTCCACAATTTACACACACACATATGTGTGAACAATAATGTTGTCTGACTGACATTTTACACAGTGAAACAAGAGTATCGTAATGTATTGTATTGTTTCCAACTCTTAACATTTCCTGCTGATTATTTCTATTTTGTGTTCTTAATTACTACACATGCACTTAGTCTATAATTGTGTTAGTTCTATCTGTACTGACAACAATGAGTAGCATGAAGATTAAATGCTCTCTTAAACTTTCTTTTTCCTCAGTACAAAGTTATCCAGGAATCTAACTCTTGATTCTTGTGTAGAATTTTACAGCAAAGAAGGGTTGGCTGATTTGGAAGAAGGGACCAAACAGTGAGGTCATAGGTCCCATAAGATTAAGAAACCATCCTGGCATTAGCATTTTAGGGAAATCACAGAAAACCCAAATTAGGATGCCTGTTCCTGGGTTTGAACTGTAGTCCTCAGAGTCCAGTGTGCTAACCACTGTGCCACCTCGCTCGGTAAACAAAAAGGTAGTGTGTTCATATAGGGATCTTAGTCTACCAGATTGTGACTTGCATGTCAGGTGTGCCAGGCAGAAGTAAATTTAGTAATTCTCAAAGCTAATGTAGCAGTTAACCCTGGTGAAGAAGCCATTTGTCACATTCTGTTCAATGGGTATTGCCCACAGCTGTTATTTATATAAATTTTAGTATCCGAGGACGATCTGGGTTCCCCGCGAAGCCCCGAGTATCGACAGAGAGAACACGATGGAGATACTCGGACTCCAAGTGACAGTTGTGGCTTGTGTCCATATGCGGTACGGCTGCCAGTGTAAGCATGTAAGATGGTACCGCCCTCTGACGACCATTGACCAATATACCGCAGCCTGGAGATTCTGACCAGTCTCTCACTAGTTAGCACTGAAACCACCTGTTTCATTCTGCCACTCTCCTTATTACCACCAGTGCAAGTAATCATAAACCCTGTATCTACCTAGTCGACTAGGAAAGAAAATAAATGGTCTTTTCCTCCAGGTTAGGTTAAGTTAACTTGTCTTGAGTATACTTTTCAATATACCGTACCGTACATTGGGGGTACACTGAAATGATACATAGTTATAATTCTAATTAAAAATAAAAATGAACAACTCAGATGAGGAATGGTTATTTGTCGGCTGCCAGAAAGAGCAACATCTCAAGAAGGGACAAAATACACATGGACGAACTGTGAATCTATCAGAACTGCTGCACTTGTTCTTACAGCTGTTGCTCTTGTGTCTTGCACACACACTCCGAATAAGTTCTATTAACGAGAAGTAGCAAACTTTTACAAAGAATTAATAATGTACATACCATGGGGCTCCTATAGAAGAACTAAAGCAAATCATCGGAAACTACTACTTAAAACCACGGCCGAGAGAAGTACATCAAATATGTAGGAAATATCAGGGATAATGTGTGGTTATCTTCTCCTTACCTACTTACGAAGCAGAAAGTAACTATTGGCATTTTTTCCCCCAGCATTTCTGCACTCACCAATCAATCTGCTTCAACATGATGTGTGTCACTCATCTATGATACTTTTATTTATGAGGTTTTTATCCATTTGTCAAATACAGTCACTGTTTGTTTATGAAACAATTCATCTGTTGTCATAAGAAATATTAAAAACTAACCAACAAGAACATATGATAAGTACAAAACTGATTGGCAGAAATTCTTTAATTTTTAATCAACACAAAAGTTCTCACATTCAATAATAGTACAATCATTGTGAATTTTTTGTTTGGAATTTTTAGTACATATGGTTAATTTTACACTGTCAAAATAAAAACTAAAATACACAGAACCATTCATCACAGAGAAAATTGCTTTTATATACTGAGAAGCAGCAAAGCAAAAATATGTTGTAAATTTACCTTGGTTTCAAGCATAAAATTCACTTTATACTGTTCCTTTGCTGTAACTGTATTATAGAATACACAATACTTCTGCAGAAGATATTTGCATTAAAGCCATGAAGTTGCTTTTCTTTTTTCTGTTTTTCTTTTACATGGTCATAAAAATATTTATGCTTAATGAAATACTGAAAGAAAATTTTAATGCAGTTTTGTAGCTAGCAACATTTGTTTTACATATTTAATTACAAGAAATTTACAGTAAAATAATCATTGTATCATTCTACTCCTGTATGTTATTAAAATAACAGTTTCTCTTTTTTTCATAAACGACTTGCTCATTCATAATACTGCACAAATTTCTGTATGCTCATACAGAAGTAAACTGAGTATATTTTGCAATTTAATGTTCTATTGTTACATGGTGTAAGAAGGCCTTATTCACTTTTTAATTGTAGTATTAACATGACACTTCAAAAATACTGAAATACTTGGATGATCACGTCTCTGTTTTAGGAAATTGTGATCAAAGTTTAAAAATTCCTACAAGCAATTCTGATAACATAACTTATACTCTCCCTTGTAAATAATCAGTTTCACTTTGTATAGGTGGTTCCAGTAGTTTCTGTTCTCAGGACTCACTCATTAGTAATGTTAAAATAAATTATATAGTAAGCATAAGTTAAAATTGGGATATGTACATAAGAAAGTGAGATTCTAGTGAAAGATTAGACTCTTCCACTTCTTGCTATACAGCATGACAGTTCGTGTGTGTGTGTGTGTGTGTGTGTGTGTGTGTGTGTGTGTTGTTTGTAATAAACCAATAAAAGATAACTTTAAATAGGCTAAACTTTACACATTTTTCAGTCTAACTGGCAAATATTTACATACTGAATGTGTTCAGAATCTACACTGATACCACTTTCCCATGCTTATATTTTTATGTACCTCCCATGCTTAAATTTTGTGTTTGCTTTGTCAAAATACAAGTTTCAGAGACATTTACAATGAACTATTGAAATAAATTGCACAGAATAGTTTTTTGAACACTTAACTGTTTATGGAATGAACAAAATTATGAAGTGTATGTGTTGATGTGTTCTCCAAACAATGCAGGCATTTTAAGTGAATTATTAACAAAATTGCTTTTGTTCTTTTATGTGACACACAGTTTTCACTTATACTGCTCTGTGTGTGATGGCACCACTTACAAAAATTAGTAATATTTCACAAGTGAGCATTACTGGAAAACACACTGACAAATTTCTATGTTCATACCTTCATTGACTAGAAGACCTATTAGTCCTTTCAATCCCCCCCCCTCTCTCTCTCTCTCTCTCTCTCTCTCTCTCTCTCTCTCTCTCTCTCACACACACACACACACACACACACACACACACAGACGCCATGTGTTCATCTGCAGTCTTCCACGTTAGAACAGTAAAATATAAACAGCAGTAAGATTTTCAAACTTTCTCTGAAGAACATATGTCATCATAAATATTAACATTCTTAGTGACCACAGCACAACTGCAATGCCTGATCAAGATAATGAGTAAATGTACATTGTCCACTCAAATGTGTACACTAAAGATACTTTTATTACCTCTTAGCAGACCCTTATAAACACTTATTGGTCAAAAACTGCTTTAAAAGTGAATGGGTTAAATATTTAAATATGCAGAAAATTTCTGTTGGCAATAGACACACACTTCATAGCGCCATAAAAATGAAATATTTGTATTTTTGTGCAGTGGTGAATTACCAGTCAACAATTTCTTCACTTTTTTGAGACAGAATTATACACTCTGTGAGAATATGGACATGTTCTATTATATCACTTTCTGGCCAGATCACTTACAATACAGCACATGTAATATTTCAATCAGTATCATTCTCAGTGTGAAACGAAATTTTGCTTTATGCATGTTATTGCATCAATAAGGTGCTCAACAATCCTGGAGAACATATAATATTTTATTCTGGTGATTAATTAAGTAGCCACTGACTTCTGAAGAAAGAACTAAACATTGATCCAATTCTATTTATGAAATTAAAAAATTACCAAATAAAATTTAATTATATGTCAAATATGCCATAGCATTTGGTTTTAATAAAAAAATGAATATTCTTTCTTCGCTGTAATGTTGCTCATCTAATGTAAAAATATACTAATTTTACATTATACAGATCTTACTAAAAAGGCATATAAAATTTTTTATTACGTTGAAAATGGAGGTAACAAATATTAATGGTCAAATATCATACAGAACTTGAAAGACTGACTGCACACTATTTTCCATACAGCTCACGGTAACTGAATACGGTCCATGACAACAAATCAGAAATTTAAAAGTTATTACAAGTGTAAGATATAGCTTAATAACCATGTATGGAACAGTAATCTTTGCCAATGGAAATATATTTTCAAATATTGTACAGAAACAATTAGTTGTCAACAGCTTACTATCTCAACAATTAGAGAAAATTTTTCATAACAACAGCTAAATGTGCATACATGAAAGAGCATATAGGAGAAAGGCACATCACATTTCAAATATACCAATTATTGAAGAATTATAAATAACTGAAAGTTATATACTGTACATCATTTTATATAAGCTTCAAAGAGACTTATTTAATGAAGAGGCACTAGGACACACATAGGTCCTTTTGTGTGGGACTTTCCACATGTCAGTCATTGTATTTACTGAAACCTCCTGTGCCAGTGTCATGTTCATCTTACTGTCATTACTAAAAATATAAATTTTCACCAGAAAATTCTGCAAATACAAGGAAGAAAATAGTCTAATGGCCTATCCAGTCAGCAATATACACTGTAAAACTTTTCTTGATCGCTTACATAGCAAACTTGTAACAGGTGGGATATTGAAAATCCACCTGCATGCAGTTTTATGATTTTTTTTTCATTGTCATACTACAGGCTTCAGCTCCTGAAAGTGAAGTGAAAGGATGCTCATTCTACAGCTCCTAACTATTTCACCCTGAATGCTAAAAATGCATTTATAACTACCTGCATAACTACAGTATTTATTTCACCAAACCACAAATATCAACCAGCACTGGCCTGTACAGTTGTACAGAAAGTGTCTGCTTTTTCCTGACACATAAGATCACCATTCTGACAAATCATGAGGCAAAAATAACATGAAAATGTAACAGAGATGGATTATTTGTGGATAAGCAGTAATTATCATGAGTCAATCAACTTTTGTTGTGTTATACTGACTGCTTTTTAGAAAAATTTAATACACTCAACGCAAAAGAGTTTCTCACCATTATAGTATCAGTTACTGAACTTCATACACTCTGAGCATTAATCATAATTGTAACATTTAAGTACTTACAAAAGTGATATGTCAATATACAGAAAAATAAGTATGGAAAAAGAGTGAGGAACTTAGAAAATCAAAATAACAGTGAACACATCACAGTTATTTTACTGCATCTTGGATGTCATATTAATTATGCCAAAGAAAACTTCAAGCAGTACAGGTTATATAGGCTTAATTACAGGTTTGAATGAAGTGTATATGCACAAAATACATGCTACTGGAGTTCACTGTACGACAAAAACCTGCATTCCACCATTTCCCATTTATGATAAAGCCTGGGACGGATTTGAACAATGACAGCTTTATTTCCTTATTTCTTGCTGTGTCCATCTCACCTGCTGTTCTCCCAAAACACATAATGTTACAATAAGAATTATCAGAAATGCTCATTCATGATAATATTCCTCTCCAATAGAATAAATGTTTATACAACTTTTATTTTATATTTTCAGTACACATTGTAAGACAAAATGTATAAACTTAAAAGAAGCACACACAGATTTATAGAGTAACACAAAATAAAACTAAGCACTTTTTAGACAGTACATCCTATTTAATCTTCAAAAGATTTTTTTTTAAATTTTCCAATGACTACCTCTGGAAGGGCACAGCTCTTACAGACACACTGTTTGTTGAAAACTGAGGGTTGGGCTGTCACATTCTGATTTTTGATGTTGACATACTGAGGAATCCTCCCTGTGCAAAAATACACTTTGCAGCATAATAAATGAGAATAAAAACCACAATTTTCTTATTTCACTGAGAGTGATTGGCCTAGAATTTTGTTTCTATTTCATACAAAACTGGTCTGATAACCAGAGCATTTAAAATATATTTTAGCAAAACAACCAGAGAATTCAGAATTCCACGACAATTTCCTGTCAGAAATGCAACTGGCCTTCTTTGAATGTGCATATCCTTCACTCACATTCTAGTTTAACAGAATTTTCCTCCGTATTACATGTCCTGGAACATCATCCGAAAAAGACAAAATATGCAGTGTTCCTTGTAGACAAGTTTTGCAAACTTTCCAAGTAACAACCAGGATTATTCATTGTCACTGATAACTTGTAAAGTGCCTTACAATCACCTCAGTTTAACAATCTTCAGCAGAAACACAAAAGTTAGCACCTGAGTAATGCGATGAGCCCAGTACAACCTGAAAAAGAAATATTTGTCATTAAACTGTGACAGTTTCACGATATTAATTTTAAAGTGTTCTATTTATGATCAGATCTTCATATCAGCTACAGGTGTTTGCTCATTCAACTATTACAGACTTAGAATCATTATAGCAATGAAGTGATAATGGTTGGAAGTGAAACTACCAGAGAACATAAATGAATTGCTCAATATCAAGCTGAGAGCTGCTTTGTGTTATTGGTTCAAATGGCTCTGAGCACTATAGGACTCGACATCTGAGGTCATCAGTCCCCTAAAACTTAGAACCACTTAAACCTAACTAACCTAAGGACATCACACACATCCATGCCCGAGACAGGATTCGAACCTGCGACCGTAGCGATCGCGTGGCTCCAGACTGAAGCGCCTAGAACTGCTCAGCCACACTGGCCGGCATGTGTTATTGGTGTAATAGTTTAATGTCAGATACAATATCAGAACACTCATTTTTAATGTGTTATGAGTTTACACACTCAAAATTTTCATGACAACAGCAGACAAAGTGGTTCCTTTAGTGAACATTGCTCACAAAATTAAAACTATCTACGAAGTTGGAACGTTGTAACACACCCTAAATTTCTGCTTCTCACAGTGATCATGTTGATATCCATCTGAAGTGACAAATAAAAATTTGTGCCGAGACCAGTCCTGGAATCTGCATTTCCTGAATTTTGCGAACAGTTGCGTTACTAGTAGGCTACCCAAGCATTCGACCTGGCTCAACCCCAAGTCTCACAGGCACTCAGTGTTAAGAATGCTTACACACTGGCTCACACATCATAGTAACAACACCATTTCAAAGGAACCAAGGCAGAGTGCCTGGCTGACTTAACCCAACTGACGTATACTGCAATGTGTACAATGTGACTTGAGCCTTTCGAGTCAAACTTAAACAGCTGATAATGGGCCCACATCCAATTATATTGAATAGGGAACCAGTGGTCAGAAATACATATTTATTGTGTTATTATTATTTAATTTGATAGATAAAAAATCTACTCACCAAGTGGCGGAAGAACGCACACATAAAAGACTGTTGTGACTGGCAATTTCCGGAGCCAGTGGCTCCTTCTTCAGGCAGAAGGGTTGAAGGGTGAAGGAAAAGGTCTAGGAAAAGGATTGGATTTTGGGAAAGTCACCCAGAACCATGGGTCAGAGGAGACTTACGATACGGGATAAGAAGGAAAGACCGATTGTGGGAATGCATCGGACGAGATTCTACATCGGCATGACTACCACCAAATTATCAATTAGGACGAATGGGCACGGGCAGAGGGTATATACTGGCAACTCGCAATATCCTGTTGCAGAACATGCTCTACAACGTGACATTCATGACCCTGGCACCTGTTTCACATACACGCACCACTGGGATTCTTCCCCCAGGTACAAGTTTCTCAGAACTCCACAGGTGGGAAGTAGCACTACAACATGTTCTTGGTTCTCGCCACCCACCTGGCCTTAATTTATGTTAATTTCTTTCTTGAGTCTCAGCTTTTCTTCACTGTAACTGCTCTTTGCTTCACTCTGTTCTAGTTTTCTACATCTTTCATTGTCATTCCCGTCTATTTTTCACTGCCCCCTCCCACTTCTGTTACATACAGTGCACTTGGCTTACTCACTCTTATTAACTCGTGCACGATCTTTTAGTAGTACTCTCTGCTTGCTTATAACCCTGTCTTCCACCTTTAAGCAGTTCTGGGTGACTTTCTCAAAATCTACCCCTTTTCCTAGACCTCTACAGTCTTTTTCCTTCACCCTTCTGCCATCCTCTTCAACCCTTCTGCCTGAAGAAGGGGCCACTGGCTCCGAAAGCTTGCCAATCACAACAGTCTTTTATGTGTGTGTTCTGTCACCGCTTGATGAGTAGATTTTTTTAACTATCCAATTAAATAATTTCATCAATAATTGATTGTTTTTGTTGTTTTATTGTGTTATGGATATACACAATGTACACGGCATAACAGCAACGTAGCTCCTAGTAACTGTTCAAACTGATGACCGCCAGTCTCAGTGCATGCTTGGCAATGGAGCATCAAGTTCTGCTGCACTCTCTGAATGATCTCTTTTGCCTGTTGTACCAGGGGACAGGCAGCTCGGACCCTAGCAAACACGTCTTCATCAGTTTCTATGGGGTTTCGTACAGCAACATCTTGACGTAACCCCAGAGGAAAAACACCCAAAGGTGTAAGACTCAGTGACCGTGCTGGCCATCCCCTTCCAATCCAACAATTTGAGGATATGTGTTGTTCAGATGCTTGCAGACATTAACATCAAAGTACGCTGGTGTACCATCATGTTGAAAACACATCTTTTCGCAGACAACAAGAGAAACAGTCTCCAAGAAGTGTGATGGCACATCCTGCAGAGCCACCAGGTGACATGCACCAGTCAAGCAGGGAGGCAACAAATCAGATTCTACTAGGTGATCTTGGACAGTGCCTGCCCATACATTGATAGAGAATCGTTTCCGGTGGCCATCAATGTATGTGTCACGGGGACTGTCCTAATGCCAGACATGGAGGTTTATCCACAAACAATACAAACTGCAAAAAGTTCGGCACTACAGCACTGCAGTGGATAATCCACTGACATAAGTGAATGCAGGGCTCAAAATCTGTTGGTACAAGTGCTTGCACACATTCTTTATGAAAGGTGTGTAGTACCTTTTCCACCAGTACACTCCTCACACTGCATCCTTCGAAGCGTGTGTTTCGCAGGCAAGTTGATGGGTACATGTTGCTGGGGGGTAAGACACACGGTCCAAAACAGTCTCCTCAAAGTCTTGGCCGGCTGTCTGTGGCATGAATGACACTGTCTCTCAAAAGGTGGTATTCACAGAACTTCTTCCAATTAGGATGAGGTGTTGGGAAAGTGTTCTCTACACATTCATGTTGCTATACAGACACACTCCATCCCATCACACCATTCATTAAATGCACATCTGCCTGCTGTCGTGACGAGTTGCGTTCTGTCTTTGACTACGCACCTTGCACTGTACACAGTAACACATGACAAGCTGTCTCATACAATGGACAACTGACACCACAGATAGTGGTGTGTATGCGGCACAGGTTAACATGCCGATGCGACACATGGGGTCATCGTATGACACATGTTGTGTACAATACGTCTGTTTGATGGTCAGGGATGTACATTGTTTATCACCCGCTGCCTGTTCCAGTGTACAACAGACAGCCTACATCTTTGCAAGAGTGCAGCAGAACTGCATGCTACATTGCAATACACGCATTGGGACTGGCAGTTGTCACTTTAAACAATTACTATTAACTACATTGTTCTTGTATGGCATGCACTGTATATGTCCAAATATAATAAACATGCATTTCTGACCATTGGTTCCCTATCTCAAAATAACTGATTGTGGACCCACTGTCAACTGTTTCAATTTGCCCCAAAAGAATTGAGACACCCTGCACAAGATCCATTCAAAAAACAACTGAACTTTTTGAAATAACATTTTTATTCAGCTACAGATTTTCAGCACACATCTCCTTCAAAGTACTCCCCATCTCATTTCACACACTTGTCCTAATGGTGTTTTCATTTTATTGTGATTCTTTTGAATGTTCATGAAAAATCCGCTTTGAGTCCTAGTCTAGGTACAAAATTTCAACTGTCACTTCAAATGTACGTTATTGCTATTAGTACATGGACTCGTGTAAACCTTTGCCTTTTTGTACTGGTTCATTTCAGACCTTTAGGATCATGACTGATTTGTTCAATACATCTCCTTTCTCCCCAATATCTCTTCATTCTCTCACTCCTCTTGGTTTTCTCTTCTTATTATGTTAATTCTAATAGTGGTGTCAGTCCACCACAGCTGTTCCCAAGTTTGCCACAGGAAGGAAGAGGTGGTGTGATAAAACCTCACAAGAAATCTGGGTTTGTCATGCTCTGGACAAGAGTAAACAGTAAGAGCTCCTCGTATAGGGTAACAAATGACGGGGCGGAAGGGGGAGGGGGGGGGGGGGAATTGTTGTGATGGTGGAAGGAAGTGAAAATCTCAATTGCAAAGATGGTGCAAAAATGCCCTTCATTCTAAACATGAACATAATTCAGAGACGTCTGTTACTCCGGAGAATCTGTGCTTTGGTACTATGTAGGTGATGGCAGAATCAAATCTGTACCATCTGTACTCCATTGGTGCACCTGAAAAGGTGCCACTTCTCTAAGATGACAGTCACCTGTATGAGTCCAGCAGGCTTCACTACCTCAGTTTTAACCTCATTGCTGCCACTGTGGTAACTCAAGGTATGCAAAATCATCCAATTATCAACCACTCTCCATTTGGTGTATTCCCACAGTGGAAAAACCTTGCCCATAGGAGGCAGAACCAGTTAATACTGAGAATTTGTATTGTGCTATGAGCTGAGGGTGGAGAGCCTAAAGTAAGGTTACTGATTGTGAAGCGCACAAAATCCACAAAGTCTGGGTCCTGGCACAAATTTTCAGAGGTTGAGACATATCCGGGTGGAATTGTTCCACATGCTATAATACCACCTGTTCAATAATTTTGTTTACTTTTGTTTTTTCCATTATGCACTTAATGCATATACCATGATTACACATAATTTCCGAATTCTTATCGTGTAATATGTCACTAAACTTTATTATTCACTGGATACTGTACTTACTCGAATATAAGCCGCACTTTTTTCCGGTTTTTGTAATCCAAAAAACAGCCTGCAGCTTAGAATCGAGTGCAAAGTAAGCGGAAGTTCTGAAAAACATTGGTGTGTGCTGCCACAACTAACTTCTGCCGTCGAATATATGTAGCGCTACACAGGCATGCTTTGCAGGCACAAAGATAAATACTGGCGCCAATACCTCTGCGTCAGTAAATAAATTAAAAATAAAAAAAAAAAAAAGGTGGAAGACGAGCT
Source organism: Schistocerca nitens (assembly GCF_023898315.1). Taxonomy (NCBI): domain Eukaryota; kingdom Metazoa; phylum Arthropoda; class Insecta; order Orthoptera; family Acrididae; genus Schistocerca; species Schistocerca nitens. Next base: position 17,929,828 of record NC_064622.1, read on the forward strand.
TTTTTCTTCGCCCCGAGTTTCGACCACTGCATTTTCATACATTATCCAACGAAGTAAATACAAATTCCGTATTGTTCATCTTTGACTGTAGCAGCATTTCAATGTACTACGAAAATCCGACTGGCAAGACTGTTTGGGATGTTTGTCAATACGGCCAACTCTACGTTCTGAATTTTTTCGTACCTGTGAGAAAAGATGATTGCTAATAGGAACTTTTATGAATTGTGAATCACATGCAGCATTCTCTTCACCATAAGAATAATACAAATATAAACATTTTGCCATGTATTCTTTCGTGTTTGCTGCTCTCTCATTTAAATCCTGTCTGCCAAATAAACTACGAAACTAGAGTGAGACAAAAGCAAACGCGGAAGAGTATACATATCATGTCATGTTTATATTCGTATTATTCTTATGATTATAGTGATACAGTCAGAAATGAAGCACAGCAAATGACTAGATTTTTAAATCTAAGATGACTAATTTCTGTGCAGAATGTAATGTAGTAAAGAGGCGTCTGCAAAGATTTTCAAACGGAGAAAAATTTTCGCTAAACTCTCGTTCAGAACATCTTCTATCACACGCAATCTATTATTTGATTCTTGTTGATCATTATCAAAGAAAGCAGCAGTGTAAGTAACAACAAATAGCAGTCTCTTGCCATTGTTTCGCTAATGAGACTATTCCTCTCTTTTTTTAAAAAAATTGTAAGCGGCGGTAGCATGCACAAAAGCAAGCCATGCTGCGAGCGGCAACAGGTCGTAAACACTCATTACCAGAATGCGACAAACAATGCACGACACAGTACAGTCATGCATTTTCAGCTTAGAGTGACAAACACCTATAACAAAGAGAATGGCACTTATCTGATCAAAGAAAAATAAGCAATCAATTCAAACCAGACAAAGCACGTGAAAAAGGAAGGGTACCCATATAAATACGAAGCACCTGACGCATAACAATGGCTACCTGGTAAAGCTTAACCGCTAAGCTTACGTCTCGAACCAAACTACTGTAGCTGTCTCATCATTCATTTGACCTAAATTGTGTCTCATATTACAATGGACCAACTTTGTTTTGATTTGGAGGTGTGGCGTAAAATTTTTCTCTCCCCTTGAATTTCGAGTCTCAAATTTCAGGTGCGGCTTAGATTCGGGAAATTTTTTTTTCCTTGATTTAGAGTCTCATTTTTCAGGTGCGGCTTAGATTCAAGTGCGGCTTAGATTCGGGTAAATACGGTAGTTACTGATATTATTATACTAATATATATTTAGTTTACTTGCAAGTGTTTTAAGGAAATATTTACAATCTTAGTGCCTTGTAAGACTTTCTGAAATTTTATATTTCAAACAAAACAACATGGAAAGAAACGATTGCTTCTCACCACACAGAGGAGGCACTGAGTTGCAGACAGGCACAATGAAAAAGAATTCCAGAAATATTTCAGCTTTTGGACAAAGTTGTTCTTCTGAAGCAGAAAAAACACACATATTCGCAAACAAGCACGATTCACTCACACTTGGCAAGTGTCTCCAGGTGCCAGTATTGAACTATGTGTGAGTTGTGCTTGTGTAAGTTTCCTACTGCTGAAGTGAGACTTCTGAAAGCTGAAATAATCGAAAGCATTCTTTTTCATTATGCCTTCCTACAACTCAACAGTTACTCAATGGTGTGTGTAGCAAATCCATCCTTTCAATATTGTTATTCTATCCTGAACTATCCATTGTTTTATATTTTGTTATTCATATTACCTACAAATTAATGTATTCCAGAATGTTCATATCATAAAATGCAATCCTGTCAAAATTCTACTGTTATAGTTTTCTAGCCATGATTTTTCTGATTCCAAAAATGTATGCTAAAACTTTCCTAAAATAACACATTAGTTTATGAAATATCCAAATTATAAAACATCACTTTCAAGAAAATTGTTGGCAAGCTTTGGAATTGCACATTAAAATTTCTGCAACACACAACAGTATCGATCATTTTGCCATTTTCGAATTATACAGCTTACAGTTAATAAAAATAAATTCATTGCCTAATCTGTTTTCATATTTTTTAAATTTCAGGCGTGCTTTAAGCTAATAGCTAAAATGTAATGGTTCTGTATTTTCCCATTTTAACATTCCTGTACTACGCGCATCTTTACACAGACATTCTGCAAAAAGCTATAGTCAGTCAGAGTTTGTAAATGATCCTGTAGTCAGTCATTGCCCATCATTCCATATGCAAACATATGTTAGTCAGTCAGCCCCTGTCACCTGTGAGTTTTGTGAAACCACCCACAGTATATGTAGCTTACTGATGTTTGTCGTGAAATCTATAGCACATTACAAGCAGCTGATCAATGGTCTAGTAACATTAAATATGAATGAACTGAAAAGTACAATCAAATGTGGTGTGTTGCATGATTATTAACTATTTGAATCACTTAACAATCGTTGGGAGGAAATTGAAAATATTCCATGAAACTTCGGAGGCACCAAATAGTTCATTAACTCTGCAAGGTCACTTCATTTGGTTAGATTTGTAAGTTCAATATTTATTTGATACTTTGACATAATGTGAAATATCTGTCAAGGCAGTAAACTGATAACATTCTCATATAATAAATCTTCGCATGTGGCTAAATAGCTTAGAATTACACCTAAATGATTGTTTGAGAAACAGCAGCAGATCATCTGTTATAATTGTCCTCTGCATTTGCATTGCTATAGAATACTCTATTTCACTTTTAAGTCATTATATTAGCATTGTGTAATGAATGTTGACCATATTCTTAATATTGATAGAACTTACCAAGTATAGCTTAACACAGATTTATGAGCTAGTCATTGTCATTTCTTTTCCCCTCTATCCAGCATCAGGCTGGGTTAGGACATTTATGATACTTCTTCAATTTCCCCGGTATTTCCAAAATTGTCCTTCTATAACTGTTTTGTTACAGTCCATATTTCTTCTTCACTGGTCTTAATTGAGCCAATCCATCTTACTGTGTGTCTCCCTCTTGCCCTCATATTTGGCCTCCATTATTCACTCTTATATTCTTCCACTTTCCATTCTCTTTATATGTCCAAACCATTTTAACCTATTCTTCTCAATTCTGTCAATCAGCTTTTATACTCCAATTTTGTTTCCAACATTGTCATTTCTCAGTCTGTCCCTCTTCATTTTCCCTAACATTCTTCTTAAGAATTTAATTTCACTGGCTTAAATTCTGCTCTCTTCCCTTTTTATTACTGGCCAGTTCTCTGATGCGTATATGTTAATATGGGTGTGAACTATGTCTTTTACAGCACTTCCTTCCCCAGACTAAGCCCTGCTCTGTTTCACACACTGGTACACTGTATTGCTCTGTTGTACTCTTTTGCTAAGTTTTGCCTCCATTCTTGCAGTCTCCATTATTACATTTCCTTGATATTTAAAGTTATCCACAATTTCAATATCCTGTTCTTAAATATTAATTTATCCCTTACCTTCTCTGTCTCCCCTGGTTGCCACCATACTATTGTTTTTCTCCACACTGTGTTTCATTCCATATTTCTTGATTTTTCATTTAAAATGTCTAGTTGTTCTTGCACCTCCTTACTGTCACTTGCCCACAACACAATGTCAAAAGCAGATAGATCACCTTTATAAATAATGATGGCGACACAACACTTTCTTGTCTCAACTCTGTAATATTCCTAAGCAAATCAGTTCTTTCAACTTGGTCTGGATACAGCTGAGCTGTTATGATACATTGCTTAAATAATTTCAAGGTGTTTGCTTTCCAATTTCCTCCTCCTTTTATCTGGGGACACTATTGTATGCCTTCATTAAGTCAGGAAATGTCACCACCAGATGCTCTCAATGCTCTTTCAACTGTCCCATACTAAATATTGAGTCCACTGTTGACCTCCCGTGTCAAAAGCCATAATACTCATCTTCTAACTGATCTTCGATGCTTCAATTGTTACAACATACTTTTCTGTCTCTCTTCTTGAACAATGGGATCATTATTCCCTTTCCTCATTCTTCAGGAACACATTTTTGAGTACATTTGCATCTTTGCAATCTGTATAATCTCTGTAGCCTAGTAGGTCCACCTGCCTTTACGCCTCCACACTTATTTCACCTGTCCCAGGTGCCTTTCCTGTTTTCATTTTCTATGTGCTAGTTCCACTTCTAACATAGTAACCTATTTTTCTTCTTCCATGACTAGGTCCCCTCACTGTACTTCTGTTACCTTTCCATTACTGTTAATCACATTTAGTAGTTTGTCAAAGTACTCTTTCCATCTTTTCCTTATCTCCTCTGATCGCGTTATTAATTTTTCAATTTCCCCTTTCCCAGTTTTGTGAATGTGCTTTCCTTCCTCTCACTTCTCGCACTTCCATATAGCATCCTTTTACCCCACATTAATACCCTTTTCCAATACTCATTTCAATTCCTCCAAATTTTTCCCTCTTTTCTTTTGCCAACACCTTCTTTTTACTTTCCTGGTATTTTTTTTTTAATTTCTTCCTTTTCCACATATGACATTCTTTCTTTTCTTCTATTGTTTCCTGCACCTGCTCATTCCATAATTGTGTCTTCTTGTCCACTGCCCTTCCAGACATTCTGTCACAAGTGGTTCTCTGCAGAACTTACAAATGCCTCTTTGAACTTACTCCATTATAAACTAGTGCATAGCAATAACATTAAGGCATGTGAACCTTTCATTGTTATTTACAAAAATTTCATAAAATTTCAAACCAGTCAAAAAAGAAAATTTATCCTAAAATGAGTGTATTCTCTGTTGTGAGTTGGACAGAAAAGCTAATTTTTATGTGACAAAAGCACAGCTCTCTTCTTGATCTAAAATAAAAGCAAATACCAAGGGGAGAAAATAGCCTGAAGGTAACAGGGACAAAGACAGGTTTCCAGCAAAAATAGAGTATGAAATTGCTGTAGTGATCAAATAATAATAAGCACATATATGAAATATATGGAAAAACTACACACACCTCTATACACTACGAGTAATTTGTTCAGTAGGTAAGTGTTAGATTGTAAGTCTACAATGTCATTATCTTTTTCCTCCATATAATGTGATTTCCTCTGAGGCATTCCAGTGCATGTCTGATAAATGCTTAACTGCTTCATGATTTGGATTCCACATTCAACTACATACCCCCTACCAATCAACTGGCAAATGAGATATCAAGATCAACAAGCGCATTGACAAAGCATGCACATGACAATACCTTGGTCTTCAGACCAGCTTTCTGGTCGGTAATGTTTTTATAACCATAAAGTGCAAATATTCTCACAGTTCTCATAAAGTTGTAAAAACATTTCATATTGAGTATGCTGTTTTCATCGTTTCTTATTTATTTCCAAGCTACTTTCTGAACAAGTATTTCATTTTGCTTACAAATGTAAGAATACTGACATAAATGAATAAAGAAAGGAAAGGAAAAAAGGATCTGTGTTTGACTGATCATGAGTTAATGAATCATAGTGCTAATGCTTATAGAAAGGCAGCTGCACATACTTCTGAAGTTTTCGCCGTGCTCCAGGTATAGTGTCTGCAGAATCTTTCAGGATAAATTTCCGTATTCCTAGCATATATTGTCTGACATATTGGTCCCAATCTAGCTCAGAAATGTCCACATCAAATAATGCTTTGTCCTGGGCGTCTTCCATTAATGCCATCAAATTATCACTATGAAATTTCCACTCGTGCAGGGCAAAAAATTCACCAGTCTTAGCAGCCATTTGAAATCGCTTCGAAATCTTCATCATGCTGGAAAATACGAGAATAAAATCATTATATCTAAATTAATTTTATCAAATTAGCCACAAAAAGAACTAACTAAAGAACTAATAAAATTATATTCTATGTAGATAGACTGAAGCAGTGAGTGAAAATTTGTACCAAGGCCGGGAATCGAACTTGGGTCTCCTGCTTGCTATGTAGGTGCGTTAGCCACTGAGCCACCTCAGTGGTTGACACACTTCATGGATTACCCTGGCATGCCTCCCTTCTCAATCCAGATTTTCACTGCCATCCCAGTCTGCTTTAAATTCCACTGTATGAGACCAGTAAAGTCTCTTCATTTGTATAAGTACCTGGACCTGGGTTTGAGGCTGGATACCCCAAATACATTTGATGCTGAGGTGCTATTCCAGAACATGGAGAGCCTCGGCAATTCTGTTGTTGTGCAAGGGAGAATTTAAAGTAGAGTGCGACAGCAGTGAAAATTTGTATCGAAGAGGGAGGCATACCACGGTAATCCATGCAGTGCAGTTGAACCAACCATTGTGCCAAGATGGCTCAGTGGCCAATGCACCTACCTAGTATGCTGGAGACTTGAGTTCAATTCCCGGCTTTGATACAAATTTTCACTTGCTGTTTCAATCTGTATACATAAAATCATATCTGCATGAGACCAGCAAAGTCTCTGAAACTGTATCATTTCATTTGTAAAACAGTGCTCACTGCATTAAATATTTCTAGTCTTTTCTCACTAGTTACTTTGAAATAATTTGTAATCCTCAGCCTATTACATAAGACATTCATAAAAAGTGTATTGATTAACAATTGATTCATTAACAGGCAAAAACAAGAAAGAAATTCAAGACATTTATTTGCAGCATTTTCAGCTACAGTTGTGAAGGGCGGACCATGGAAAAGCAAGAAAAGGAAAAAATTAAAAGCAACAGAGATGTGGATGTGAATAATCACAAAAACATCCTAGACTGTATGACAATTTAATGAACATATTTTAGAAAGATTTAAAGAGAAAAGGACGTCCTTTAATTTGATATATAGAAGACAAATTAAATTAATTAAGACACCTAATTCAACATAATGTTTTCATGAAGAGAAGTCTTACAAGGAAAATTGATGGGGAAAAGCAGACATCTGCATTGCAGAGTGTTATTTGTTGAATGAGCTGCAGCAACAACAGTCAAATATTTGACGATAAAATCAGTCAAAGATGTGTGAGAAAACTGATCACATAACATAGTGAAACACTGAATAGAGTACATACAGTTCTTTAATAGATGAACCATAATTAATTCCATATAAAATATTGCAAGAAGCAGTAGTGCATACTGTGGTGGCATACATTATAAAATTTTGCTAAACGTGGTTAATTTGTTCAAGGAGCTCTATTATTTTTGGTGCACTTCTTAGTACATTAAATATGGATAGAAACTTTAGTTACCTCTTAAAACTTTGTGTCAGACCAGGGTGTAAATCAAATTTACTTTTGCAAATACTTTTCGTACAAATGGCTCATTTTACAATAGGTCATAAACTGACTCAAAGTTTCAGTCTGCTACGTTTATAATCTCCTGTAGCACCAAACAGAGGTTTATTCATAAATTTATTTTATTTTATTCATAAATTTATTTTTTCATAAATTTATACTATGTTTGTTAATCATTCCAGTGACACACCAGGTTGGAGATATATGTTTGGTAAAACACCATGTCCTGCTGTGTGAATATGCCCACAACTGCCTGCTGCACAGGCCTTTTTTAAGAGACCAAAGGTGTGATAATCAAATGGGGAGAGAGAGGGACGATATGATGGATGCTTAAGTATCTCCCATTTCAGTTGGCGTAAGTTCTGTGTCATGACATTTGTGATATGGGGACATGCATTATCACAAAGTACCAGCGCCCCTTGTTGCAGTTTTCCTGGTTTTTGACAGATATGCTGCCCACTCACATCCTTCATTCTCTGATCGAAGTCTACTGTAGTTTGTCCTTCAACAGCCAGGAAAAGAATAACAGCACTCTGGTCTCATTTGGATGCATTTGGTAATAACATCGCCACAGTTTCTGTTTCCACATTTACTGCATACACGTTTGAAAAACATGACTGCCACACCAATCCCTTGCCTACACATCAATGCTATGTTGTATGCTATGTTGTATATACACTGCATCAACAGCCTAAAACGGAAACTTTTTCATCACCCCATACATATAAAAAGCAACAGAATGAAATCAGATACAAATATTAAACATAAAGCAGTTTTTACGGCATATTCTTACATTGGTTTGGCTCCTTGTAGTCGCAGAACCATGTCGACAACAAAGGCAGGCACAATATGGAAAAGTGCCTCACATATCTTGTGCATCAGCCTGTTTGTTCTGAAGGTAAATCCAGGGTACCACATAACGTGTCGTGTAGGTGATGTGCAGGCGTGTTTCTGTGTCAGCCTTCCAAACTCAGCCCACTGGACAGGGTTCCTCATTCCTGATGTGCAGTTGTAGACTCTGACTGTGTTGGGTCTGTTAACATGGTGAACTGTCAGAACAATAGCTTTCTTAAGGTTTAGCATTTTGACGTTGCAAAACTATATGAGCAGCAGCTGCATCTTACATAGCTTTTCGTATAGAAATTTATATTAACATTACAATGGTAAATTGTTCAACTCAGATTCTACTCTTACACTATTTTTAGAAGTATATGTCTCCTAATATAAAAATCTGATTCCACCTTTGCTGGAGTTCTGTTGAATCCAAATGTAATTCAGCAATTTATTGGTACTACAGAATAGAAGAAAACAACATTTTTAAATTTAATAACATAAGGAAAGCTTGTAAATAAAAATGAAATTTGCTGCCAAACAGAAGGTGATTATAAAGAAAAAACCATTTCTCTTTCACTTATTCTTGATTAAATATTAGTGTAGTTTGATGTTTGTTTTTATTTATTTATTTATTTATTTTCGAATTCCACAGATCCACGGCACAAGAGTATCGCTAGGATGTAGAACACGTTGCACTCAGTAATACTCTGCCAATTTATTTTTCTCAATATTAATCCATAGATCACCAATGATTTTTTAAAATAGAAATTACTATTCAGAATAGAAAGCAATTTTCATTCTCAGAGAGCAAATTAAATCTGCCTGCTTGATATGTATCCATCATGGAATAAAAAAATGTTAACAGCTGTGTTCAGGACTACAGTTTTGTCAACAGTTACACTGTTAAATTCAGCACAGGAAGTAACTGTCTCCGTGTATCTTTTTCATAAGTGATATTTATACCAGTAGACCTACAAGTCCCAGGAATCTGTTTTTCCCCGTAGCCAAATGGGATTTTAAACCTTTTTACTTTTGTGTTATTGGTTCTCTTTCTCCTACTTTCTGTGCCCACATACTTGCTTTAACCTATTGACCACATTTTTCCTCCTGGATGCTTTACTGTATTTTGTTCTAATCTTGTTTTCCTTGCACCTGCTACACCAGTATTCCACCAAACCTCCCCACAAATGATCGCCTGTGCTATTTTTATTTATCACGGTTTGTCTGAACCTTATTTCACAGTATCATTCATTATTTGCCTTTCTTTCCAAACCTCATATTGCAGATCTTTGTTTATGTTGCCAAGGTGATCGTGCAACAATGTCCACGTATAAATGCATGTATATGCTACTATTATTTCTTTTTTAGATACCGAAAACTAAACAGATAATAACTTGTTCACTCTGCTCTACTAAACAGTGGTAAATAAAGTTAGAGTAACACATTTTACCTACTTCCTCAAACATTTTGCCGTGTCATTCATAACTTCTGGACCTGTATGTAACTTATTTATGATTTGAAATTTTTCTGTTTATTTTGCAAAAGTTTTATTCACAATTTGTGATTCTTACTACGGTACTCATAAGTTTAACATTTCTCGGAGTACCTGTATGTCGCTGTGTGCCAAGCGACAGCAATCAATGTGTTGACGACGTAGTCGACAGGTATCAGGTCCATGATAAGTGTCTGGTCACATATGATGCTGCGAATGGTGCCGCGTCCTATCTCCATCATGATTCCTGTGATGCCACAGACATTGTCAACCCATCCAGGGAAAGGTTCACGCCAAGCTGCTGTAACTGTTAGGACAATGTATATCATTATTATTTATACTCCTGATTGGCATTTTTGGTACTTAAAGTGAACATTTTTTTACTGCAAAATTTGACTGTAGGAATTATAAACAAAAAAATTCATTCCCATTGTAATACTGTGTTTGTGACACGTTTGTTAATTGTGCATAAAATACATACATTTTTTTTTATAAACTACCTATTTAGCTACAGATTTAGGCTGTAGAAATGTTTGGCATTTGTTACCAAATCTGATTTTTGTTCACTTCACTTCATAGGAAAAAGAACACTTTAATACATTCAAAAATTTTGCAGGTTTGCTTAGCAGCAACTATATTAATCAAATGAAATGGGCAAATTGGATTATACAATATTGTAGGAACTTGTGTCAAATAGTGAGTGGTAGAAAACTCTCCTGGCAGTACAATGAGAATCATCCATGTTATTTTTTTCCTTTTTACTATCCTGAATTCATGATTAATTAGAAATAATGTTTAAATAAACTAGTATAGTAAGAAGTATGTTCAGTTCTCCAAATGTTAGATACTTATATAGATGTATGACATATACTCCTCTATTTCCACAATGTGGAGAGGTTGATGCTTTCCACTCTTTAAAATATGTTTGTTTCAAAAACAATCACCCAATTTTATCCAAAAATTTGTTACCAGCAAAAGGAGTTCCCTTCTATTTAACGCTGTGAGGACAAAACAACTGAAAGTTGAAAGTACTTTTCTATAAAAGTTATCATAACACTACTGCAAAACTCTGCAGTTATTGTTATCCATCAATTGTTATGACCTCCACTGAAACACACATTAAGCCTGAGTTTCAGACAGCAATTTCTTTTCACTCATTCACTCACTGATTCACACTTTGTGTTCCTCAGATGTAGCTTTGAGAAGTATACGAAAAATAAGTTATGATTAGTGCTAATCTATGCACATTGCTAATTATGAGAATTATTTCTCGATTAATTTTCACAGAGAGAAACAGAAGTGAGGCAAATACACACACTAAAAAACTGGGTTAGCTCACAAATTTTTGTTCTAGCAGGTCATATAATCATAATTTTCCCAAGGACAGACAACTGTTTCTGAAAGTTGTACGATCAGAAAACCGTGAATTTTGCATATCATTTACAATGGTTGAAATTTTGAAACAGATCTTAGTATTCTGGGCACAATATCTGATATATATATATATATATATATATATATATATATATATATATATATATATATATATATATATATATATATATATATATATATATATATATAGTCGATACTGTTTATAGCAACACCACTTTTAATGATGCAGTAGCTATAACAGCGAAAGCTAACACTTCCATCGAAATTGTTTCCATTTAAATTGGTTAGTACAACATCATATAAACGGTATCATACCATATAAAACGACATATTTATTGCATTTTTGAAGAAATATATCAGCTTTAACATCTAATGTTTATTTTTGTTTCATACATATTTGGGGATTACTAACAACTATGTAACACTTATTTTCAAACTCTTGTTTTCTGTACATTGTTGGTTTCATATCAGTATGTGTATTAAACAGTTAATGCCAGATGTTGCAAAAAAAGAGTAAAGCAATTAATATTGAAGAAAAGTCACAGATAATATCACGATTAGAAAATGGGGGGAACAAATGTCAGGATCCCGAATGAATTGAGTCTCACATTCAACAATTGCAGTAGCTACCAGAAAGATCGCGGGAGGCGTACATTGGCACGGCGCGTCACGGACAGTAGTTGCCGCAAGTAAAGTCCCGCCCACCAGAGGGCAAGCAAGAATTCGCCCGCATCCTCTGCCGGCGGAACAACAACTCGGGCAGCACATGCTGTGCCCAGCCAGTTCACACTGGGCACGCCTAGCAGACAGTTCCCGGTCTACACTAGGTGAAATGCGACGGAAACGTGAATCGTGTTGCTCTGCGGGGCTGTGTTCTCCCATCGGTATGCTCCGGTATGCCATCAGGAAAAACGTCAACGCCTCCTCCGCAGGAAATTCGTGCACATACTTTTTCATCTGCGTCTTAAATGTGAGCCTCCCGCAATCTTTCTGGTGGCTACTGCAACAATGTCTACAATTTTGAAGGACAGAGAGAAAATACAGTACCTTTTTGAACATAATTCTTTAAAAATCAAGTGGGTGAGATCATCTGAGTACAACTATACTAAAGAAGCTTTACTTACATGGTTTACGTGGCAAAGGTCAAATTATATGCCAATCAATGGACCTATCCTGCACGCAAACAACAATGAATCTGTGCACCTATGGGCAATTCCGATCATCAATTGTTCTTCGTCTAGGATACATTTCTGAGCTCACTATGATTTCATCACTGGGAAAATTCATGGTAAAATGGCCAGTGTCCCTGACAACACAACAGACAAGTGGCTATCTAAGAAGTAGCCCGTTACAAGCCAGATTATATATTCATTGCAGGGAACTTCGTTTGTTTTACAATATGAATCCCAGATAAGATGCTGAAATTTAAAGGTGAACAATGTTTTGGCATGAAAATACCTAAGAGGAGAATCACAGTTATGGTTGCTGCAAATATCACAGTATCTTGTAAAGAAGAGCTTCCGGCGATTGGAAATCCAAGAAAACTTAGAGGTTTTAAAAATAGTCACTCCTCACCTACAGTTTTTGAAACAATGCAAAATCTTGGATGACATCTGACATTTCTGAAAAGTGGTTACGTAACTCAGACTGGCAGCTGAAACCAAAGAAACGAAAAAGTTCTCATTGTTGATAACTGCCCCACATACCCAGTAGTTGACAATGTGCATTGCATAAAGCTTGTGTTTTTATCCCCAAATGTCACTTATGTTCAATAACACAAGGATTACAGAGTTATAAAACTCTAAAACTGGTGTACAGAAAATGGCAAGTGACGACCAAGTTACAAAAACAACAATCTCACCGTGTAGATCCCAGCAAGTGAAGAAGAAATTGTAGCTGTCATCCACAGCAAACATGTGATTGACATACAAGAAAATGAGCAAGAAGAACAGTTTGTTGTGCCATCACTTAATGAAGATCTCAGTGCAATGAAAATTTTACAAAAATTTCTTATTTTCAGAAACCTGTTTAATACAAACGATAATAATGAAGCATTAAAATGAATGTGTCATCAAATGCATATGTACATGTCAAACACAAAAAGCAAACAGAGGTAACTGATTACTTTAAATAACAGAATATATTGTAGTTTGTGTTATTGTATTGCATTTTGAAGTTAATGCAACTGGCTAAAAAACTAAACAACACCGTCTTCCCTGTGGTTATAGGAAACTAGAAAATTGTTCGAAAAAGTTTCTCTTTTCTTTCTCCAAACCAGAGAACTGCAATAACAGTGTATTGATTAGCAATGCTTTGTGGTTATATGTGCTGGATATTTTCAATGTGTTAGGTATGGCACATCACATCTGTATAGAATACTGTCTTTTCACTTTGGTACTGTTGATTAATTTTTGTAATACAGTAACTGGAATGAAGTTGTGTCGCAGATTCAATCATTTGCCCTGCTCTAGAGGAAGCCTCTCAGCATGCAAGAACTGCGTATCCACAGCAGGTGGGTTTACTGGTAGTTGGGAGCTCCCGTCGTGTCAGGCACATAGTAACACCCCTTACAAGATATGGCTGCCAAGGAGGAGAAGAAATCCAGTGTGCACTTTTATGTGCACACCGAGAGGCTGCACTCTGCACGTGGAACGAGTGCTTCCAGGTGCCACGTAGACCACAGGGTGCAGCCAGCTGCTAGTGGTGGCTCACGTTTGTACTAACCACGTGCGTCGCTTTGGATCATAAGAGGTTCTCTCTGGTTTCAGGTGACTAGGTGAAGTATAACTGTCTCTCAATTAGGAAAATTGTGAGGTCATCCACATGAATGCAAAAAGAAATCTGTTAAATTCTGATTACAGAATAAATCACACAAATCTAAAGGCTGTCAGTTCGACTTAATACCTATGAATTGCAACTAGGAACAACTTAAGTTGAAATGATAACACAGTTAATGTTGTGGGGAAGGCAAACCAAAAACTATATTTTATTGTTAGAACACTTAGAAGGTGCAACAGATCTATTAAAGAGACTGCCTACACCTTATTTGTTCATCCCCTGCTGGAGTATTGTTGCACTAATGGGATCCCCACCAGATAGGACTGATGGAAGATATTGAAAAAGTTCAAAGAAGAGCAGTTTGTTTTGGATTATCACAAAATAGGGGAGAGAGTGTCATGGATATGATAAACCAGGTGGGATGGCAATCATTAAGACAGAGGTGTATCTCTTTGCAGCCAGATTTTCTTACAAAATGTGTCAGCAACTTCCTCCTCTTACTGTGAAGAAATTTTATTGTCACCTGCCTGCATAGGAAGAAGTGATCACCATAACAAAATACGAGCAATCAGATCTCGTACAGAAAGATTTAAGTGTTCATTTTTCCCACACACTATAGAGAGTGGAACTCGAAAATTAACAGGCTAGCAGAAATACTATCCCCTTCTGCTTGAATACTTTACAGAAGCTCTCCTGCGAACCTTGCAGAACTGTTTGGAAGGTAGGAGACGAGGCACTGGCAGAAGTAAAGCTGTGAGTACCGGGCGTGAGTCGTGCTTCGGTAGCTCAGTTGGTAGAGCACTTGCCCGCAAAAGGCAAAGGTCCCGAGTTCGAGTCTCGGTCGGGCACACAGTTTTAATCTGCCAGGAAGTTTCATATCAGCACACACTCCGCTGCAGAGTGAAAATCTCATTCTGGAAACATCCCCCAGGCTGTGGCTAAGCCATGTCTCCGCAATATCCTTTCTTTCAGGAGTGCTAGTTCTGCAAGGTTCGCAGGAGAGCTTCTGTAAAGTTTGGAAGGTAGGAGATGAGGTACTGGCAGAAGTAAAGCTGTGAGTCCCGGGCGTGAGTCGTGCTTCGGTAGCTCAGTTGGTAGAGCACTTGCCCGCGAAAGGCAAAGGTCCCGAGTTCGAGTCTCGGTCGGGCACACAGTTTTAATCTGCCAGGAAGTTTATCAGTTCACACTCCGCTGCAGAGTGAAAATCTCATTCTGGATCAATCACAATGTTTTTCAAACAGTTTCAGTGACCAAATGCTGCCCATTTTATTACATCTTTGTATGAGCATAGTGAACAACAACCATTCACAATGACGACTGTTTACATTCCTGGTTGATGAAAAATTCAGGCATCTTATCACACCTCGACTGGTATGCCTAATGTCACAGAAAATGTCTGGAATTGTTCGAAATAGCAGGTGAGACTTAGCAACCAACATCCTTACAATTTGGTGTTTCTATGGGATTTAATCACCAATCAGTGGCTTCAGTTGGATATGGATTTATGGCTACATTCAAACATTTTTTTAAATGACTTTTCCCAAGAAAATAACTACGTTTAACTCTAATCACAATTTCCCACGGCATGAGTCTATCCAGGCTGTAAATGCCTTTTCAAAATCGCTAAAGGTGATGCAAGTTTCCAAACTGAATTTTCTTCTTTTCTCAATCATATGTTTCACTATCAAAATGACATTTGCTGTAGAGCAGTCCCATCTAAAACCCACCTGTTCCTCACTAATGATATTGTCTGGTATGCCCTTAAGCCTATTGTTGATTATTCTCGACTATATTTTACAGGCACTGTTCAGCACACTACTGCCTCTATACTTTTCACATTTGCTCTCATCACCTTACTCATAAATAGGGATTACTTCACTTTTAGCCTGTTCCCTGGTATTCTTCCTTGTCTCCAGCACATATTCAGCAAATGCATGAGGCTGACATGTAAGGGGCTTCCGCCATATTTCCAGCAATCTGTGTTAATCCCATATATTCCTGGTGCTTTTCTGTTTCTTAAATCTTTGACCTTGCCCATACAGGCTTTGAGCATGCCCATGACCTCATCAAGAGAGATGTTGTCTAACCTCCGAGGTTCATCTACATATATCTCTTTTTTTCTGATATTTATGCCTACAATTTCCATATTACGGGTGCGAAGGTAATTCATCAATCAGAGTTAGTTAGCTAGTTAGTTAGTTACATGTTCCATAAATCATCTGAACAATTATTTTATTAAAATAATATGGAATGAGTCAGTTTACAGGATATGTAAACATAATTAGTGTTAACATTAGTGAACACATTTTTTGTCCTATTCATGTAACTACATTCAGATACAATTTTTTAACCCCGTATTTTTGGCTCTAAACCTTATACTACATAAAATTAGGTTCATAACTACATTATATGTTAGATTTGGAAAATAGAGGGTGTACATAAAGTCCAGGAACACTTTCAATTATTCACTGCACAAGAACCAAACATTGTACATATATCAAACATATGTCATTTTGAAGAGAAACCCTGAAAGTTTCCTTTTTTTTTTTTTCCATGTATACCAACACAGCGTAGATTCGTAACTTGCCGATAGTCAGCGCTAGTCGCAAACATGGTGACTTCAGGTGTGGAGCAAGCTTTTTGTGTGTCGGAGTTCGACAAAAACAAGTGTGCTTCAGCTATTCAACAGATGTTTAGAACCAAGTATGGTTAGAAGCCACCGACAAGGAAGGCCATTTCCCACTGGCACAACAAATTCGATATGACGGGTTGCTTGTGCCCAGCAAAGAGAGGCGGACATCCCAGTGTGAGTGAAGCCAATGTGGAGTGCATACGAGAGAATCCAAAGAAATCAGTGCGTCGTGCATCCGGTGAACTCGAAATGCCTCAAATGCAATCGGACTCTCCATTCGTCTTTCAGGAGGATGGGGCTCCATCCCATTTGCATCATGAAGTTAGTGGGTACCTAAACAAAGAACTGCCACATCACTGGATCGGCCGTGCTACAGAAGGGGACAGCTGTTTCATGAAATGGCCTCCCTGATCACCAGACCTCACTCTGTGTGACTTTTTTTCTGTGAGGACACGTTAAAGATCTGCTGTATGTACTGCCTCTACCACTTGATGTAGCAAAGCTCTAGGAGAGAATACGGGAAGCGACTTCCACAGTTGGCGATCATGTGGTGGGACGAGTGTGGCAAGAATTCAATTACCGTATTGATGTCTGCCAAGTGACTCGTGGTTCGATTTCAAAATGCAATACGTATGACATCTGCACAATGTTTAGTTTTTGTGAAATAAATAATTGAAAGTGTTCCCAGACTTTATGTACACCCTGTACACTATTTCAGTAATTAGAAAATGTGTGTTTTATATTTCAGAAAGGAAATTTCAGACAATTAAGTAATTTTGGTACATTTTTTGTTGTACTAATGGTTTATGTGCAAAAAAAGTGGGTTATCACATTATTTACACATTAAAATAAGAGATTGTAAAACATCTCCATTTGATGGTGATGTTGCCTTCTGTTCTGTTACATTGATGTCTAGTGGGAATCAGTCTGTATGCCTTAAACCAGCAGACATTGGCAGGACTCTACCTATGACATTTTGTACCAGCCATCTGATTCAAGCAATGTCACTGCACCTAGTAATATATGTGTTTTGGGCACTTTACTACATAGGCACATCCATGGGTTAATTTTTTTTTTTTAATGAGGGAGTATCACAAAAGTGGGGCGACATTTAACTTTTTGTTGTATAAATAATGATTTTTCCTCGGTATGTGAATGAAGCTAATAAGAGTCAACTGTGATGGGTAGTTTTAGTGTCCTGACTAATGTTTACTGTAAGAGGCAGCCATACCAGGGGGTGTGAGGGATGCACTGCACGTGTGTGCCAGCTGCAGAAGGGTGTTGAAGGCTGGGAGCACCATTCATAACCAAGCTAATTATTAATTCATGATCAGAGGTACTACACTACTAATATTACCTTACATATAAGCATGGGCCACAGATTGATTTCACACGAGAAAGATTTGTGAGTACTTGTAACTCACATGTTGAATAGGGCCTCCCTTTATAAGTTGAATTGAAATTAGTGATGCTGTCAAGAATTTTCTATTACTAATGCTCAGAAAGTAGATTTCATGCAAATAATTTTGTTATTTCTAAAAATGAATGGCTAATTACATGTTTAGGTTGTATGTGTGATAACAACTGATGATACTATACAATGTGTGTCTGCGTAAATCCTACAACATTGAAACCCCAACAAATTTTTTAACACTAGTGCTAGATAGGAATTCAACCTAACTGCAATATCAACTGGGGGGCCAAGTTAGTGCTCGCACGTCGGTGACAGATGGGGTTGGGTTGTCTCTGTTCATTATATTGATTGGATAATGATTACAAAATCAAATTTGACAGTGTCTTTTAGAACTTAACTAGCATCCTGGGGTGCCCAACAGACAGACATATTAATTCAGTATCAGTTTAAAGAAACTGAGAACAGACACTGTATACTGACTAGTAGAAAGTGTAGCTTGGAGTGTAGCGAAATTTAGTCAGATTATGCCAAAGGAAATGAGAAACTAAAAGTAGTAGCTGAGTTTTGCTGTACGGACAGCAAGAAAAGCAACAATGAGTGAAGTTGGGAGATAGTAAAATGTAGATGAGCAATAACAAGAAGAAGAGAAATCCAGAACATCTATTATAAATTTAAGTGTTTGGAAGTATTTTCTGGAGCTGTTTCTCAGGAGTGTAGGCTTTTATGGAAGTGAAACATGACAATAAGCAGCAGATAAAGAAAATAGAAGAAATGTGTTGGTACAGAAGAATACTAAAGATTAGATGGGCGTATAAACTAACGAATGAGGAGGCACTGAATCAAACTGGGGAGAGAAGTATTTGACTAAAAGAAAGGACCAATTGACAGGACACATCCTAAGGCATGAAGAAGTAGTCAGTCTGGTTATGGAATGAAGTACAGGATATAAAACTTGTAGAGAGATAGTAAGCATTGGCTACAGGAAACAAGCTCATATGGATGTTCGTTGTAGCAGTCATGTAGAATCTAGAGGCTCGTACAAAATACGCTAGCACACAGAATTTGAAATGAAACTGGATATCATATCACACTTGTTCTAATGATGAACACAATCCACCTCTTTAATGAAGACTGTGATGCATTAACAAGTCATATTTCGGTGGTGTGTGTGTGTGTGTGTGTGTGTGTGTACAGTTTTTGAGTACTGTAAGATTACTCCACTTACATGTGGTACTCTGCTAATGTTATTTATTCAAACATAGATCATTCATTTAATGCCAAAATTATACTAAAATAGCAATTCTGGTTGAGTAATTTAATAATAACCATCATTGAACAATGCTTTCATATAAAATTAATAACTTTTTATACAGCCTACGTTTTATATTTAGAGAGAGAACCTTTTCATTGGTTCATTGACCATTTGAACCTGCATGACCCAGACCTACCAGTAATTAATTATCTTCTTTAGCAACAGCATTTGTTTAATATTTCTTATTTAAGATTTTGAATCATTCTTACAATAGTACTTGATAGTAAATTTATCATCTGTTTCAAAACATAGTAAATTGACAAATTAGAAAAATGATGTTATGCCTATTTTTATATATATCAGAGGCTATTGTGAGTAATTACTGTTTGCAAAACAAAATAATTAAGATTATTATTATTACAAAAATTTCTCAGACGAATTTTGGTACAAGAACCACCTAAATAAAAAGATGAATATGTGTTTATATGTGATTTATATTAAAATTCCCTGAATGAAAATATATATAAATGGTTACTTCAAGTAATATTTTATAAAATCATTGGTTGTCAAGAAATTCCTGTGAAAAAGTAATAGTATTTAGAACGTGAAATTATTAGTGTATACTGATTTGAAAGATCACATGATACTAGTATGTAGTTCTTGGGAGTTAACTAGGATTGGAAGGACAACAAATAGGATGTGTACATAAAACATGCAATGTATTGTATATGAAGATAGCCTGACCAAAGTTGACAATATTGTTACTAAAATATTGACAAAGTTGTAAATGTTACTAAAACTGCTAATGAAACAGCAACAGAAAAATTCTTTATTTATTGAATGGATGTTTAACTGTGACGAACCTTAGCAATAATTACAAAAAAACAATCATCCCCTAGATAGCTACTGTAGAAAATATTTATGGTGAAGGTAAGTATAACATAAAAGTATTTCATTATTCATATTAGCTGTTCTACACTACAGGCAACTTGCAGTTATCAGGTGATCTAAGAGTTAAAAAATCAGTAAGCTGCCATCCTGACTATTTAAAGAATTGTTCTACCTCATATAAAACAGTTTCAAATGTCTGATTACTTTATAAATGAATTTATATGTTACGAGTTTGATGTTTTGCATGTACATGAGAAAAAGTTTATATAAGATTTGAAATTATGTTAAGGGTCTGTTTTAAGTCTCTAAGAACTCTCATTATGAAACACTGGACAAATACAATTTGGGTAATTTGGACTCTGATTCAAGTAAATCTTAGTTTTTCATGTATGTAAATACTTACAATGTCGTATCTCCTGAATTTTGTCTTGTATAATGCTATAATTTTCCGTGGTATCTGTGGATATTGTGTGTTGTGGATACTGTTAGTAGTAAAGAAGCAAGAAATTAAAATGTCATATCCGACACTTGGGTTTTAGGGCACGAACAGTGAAAATGTAGTAAGTGATAAGCTTTTATCCTTTCATCATTTTGTGGTGTCAGCGAGAAAAAGTTCTGTAAATATTAGAAATTATGTGTAAAGTTTGTTGGGAGTTGCAAAGTGCCCTCATTGTCAAATATTGGGTGATTATAGTTTCAGCAATGTACTTGCCACGAGCTCCTCTGCCTTAAAAGATATACTCTGTTTCTAATTTGTTTTACTGTGTTAAACATTTAACAAAGATTACACTTATTAATGAAAAGATTATGACAGCATTTAAATTTTTAAATTCAGTCAATAACTGTATGAAATATCTAAAATAAATTTTTGTTGCCTTTATAAGTTGTCAGATAGGCAACTTGCAACTGAGTCGGTGCCCGGAGTTAGCCGTTTACTAGTCAAATGTGAGAGTCTAATTGGAAGCTGCTGAAAAATAAAATTAATCTTAAAATTTATTATCTTTTTTAACATTTGATACTAAGCAAGCAAGAGGCATCA
Source organism: Schistocerca nitens (assembly GCF_023898315.1). NCBI lineage: Eukaryota > Metazoa > Arthropoda > Insecta > Orthoptera > Acrididae > Schistocerca > Schistocerca nitens. Next base: position 17,950,802 of record NC_064622.1, read on the forward strand.
GACTGATGTTCGGACAGAAAAAGACTGCATCAACCTGGACATATCATGTGGAAGAAAAGAGAGGTGAGCAGGGTCGTATACACACCGATGGACGGCCGGACGATGGCTGCGGGTATCTCGCCCGCCTGCTCTGCGACGACCCACTCGGCCATGGCCTTGGTCAGCGTGTAGGTGTTGGGGTGGCGGCCCTGCAGGTACTGCGACACGACGTCGAGTGCGTCGTCGCTGAGCGCATCGCAGCACTGGATGACGCGCGCCGGGTCCGCCGGCGGCCGGTACACCACCTCGCGCACCTCCCGCCGGTCCGCATTTGAGTATGCCGTCGACACGTGCACGAATGCCTGAAGCACACGTGACACGCTTACACTCGAGGCACACAATTCACACTGTCATACAGTTCCATTTTATCCTCTGTTCTTTCCTAGTGACACAATATCCAACAAAAAATAAGGTTACTGTACTCAGGAGTAGTATCTTAAGAAAATTACTGTACTCATCATTAGAGTATTGAAATAAAGGTATCTATACTTGTCTTTGCTAAAAAGATTAAGAGTAGATCCTATCTCAGCTTGAGAAAAAAAAGTGAAGCCCCTAAAGAAATGGTCAGATGGCACTGTAATTTCTTATACATGCATACGATCAGCGAGTATGTAAATGATGAAAGAGTTGCAATTCTCTGTCTCTGTCACCACGGAGCATTAGTAGTGTTTGTGTTTAGTGTAGTCGCCAGTTGTGATAGGTGCACCAGATGCCGAGTGGCCACTGTGATGGATACAGAGGTGCCACATACTATTGTGAGACAGTACCAACAACTGACATTTTGCCGGCTGGTCGAATTGCGCGATACTGAGACTTGTGGGGTATTCGAATGTAGGAGTGGCGCAATGTTTTGACTATAAATACATCGAAATCCCTTTACATCTGTGCCTGCCATCTGACAGACTCCCTGGAACATTGTGTGCCGTACCACCCCCACACAACTAGGGAATTGCCAGCCCTTCTGTAGGCTTAGGAAGAATCCTGATTTTTGAGACTTTATTTTTATCGATCGTGAGTTTTTGGTGTACTATATAATTAGCCATTACCATCAGAGCAAAAATGGCTGCATCTGGAGTGGTGTCGTGATTTGGAAACTACGACTGCTGGTGAATGGTGCTGCATTGTTGTCATCAATGAATAGCAGTTCTCTTTTACTGTAGATGACAATCGTCGATGCGTACGGTGGTGACCGGCAAAGCTGTCTCATTCATCTAATGTTTTGGAGAGGCTAATGTTGCAGTGGGGTTTACTGTAGGGTGGGAGTGGGCAAGCAGTTCTCTGCTGGAGGTTGGCGATGGAGTGGGCAGAGAAGCAACCAGTCAGTCGATAGAACGCATTACTGACGAACGTGAGTAGACACTGTTTAGGACATTTAAACAGCAGACTGCAAACGACGGAAGGTGATACGCGGACTCGAGCACACCCGTACGCGCATGCCGATTAAGGCAATTCCTGTGCTCGGCTACCACAGCCCGCCAGTGTACGGTGGTCGACAGCTGCGGGATAGTCTCACGGCAGTGAGACGGTGTGCGAGCGCCCAGGTCCGACACTCAGGCAGTGAATGTCATTTCACGGCCCGGCAGAGCCACTGTCAGCCATTTGGCGATGACTGACACACGCAGCACAGCACCGGACAGTCCGGCTGAGACTACCTGCTGACGGGCTGGTCCCGGTCATTTAAATCCCGTTTCCATGCCGACAGTTGTGGAAGGTCGTCCCCCCCCCCCCATTTTGAGACAGCATCAAGAGATCTGGAGCGGCGTCGGCGGTCCGGTGTGACGTAAGTGGTAGTTCAGTCGATCGTGTAGCGGCAGACCTGAGTTTCTCCTGGCGCATACATCTTTCAAATAACTTCCGGGAACTCAGCCAGGTAACACTTTCAGCGACCGCCGGCATTTCGGCGGGAGAACACCCCGCCATTTTCAAGGCAAACTGCAACGGACAGGCGACGCACATGCAAATTTAAAACCTCGGTTCTCCGACTGAAGCAGGAAAGATAACACACACACTGAACACTAGTGCCACCAAAGATGACCAAAGTCAGAGCAGTTTGCCTTGAAAATGGCGGGGTGCTCTCCCGCCGAAATATCGGCGGTCGCTGAAATTCCGGAAGTTATCTGAGAATGTAGCGGGAGTCCGTGTGGCAATCCCTTACACAGAAACACTGGCTGCGGAAGCCGTGTCTGCTGGTATTGCTGAAGTGGCAGGCCATTGGCCAGTGGGCTGCAGCCCAGTTTCAGCTGCCAGGCTGCAGTCCCACCTGTCGGTATTTGAGCCATTACAGTGTGAGAGAACACTTGTGGGACCGGCACGAGTGTCAGCTTCATCTCAGTGCCAGTATCCGAGGTGTCGAAGACGACGCACAGCCTGCCCCAGGACTATCTGACATCCTTCCTAAGAGAATCGGCTCGTGCACCCAGGAGAGAGTGCACCGTTAAGTGGTCTCGTACTGCCAAGTTCCTCTAAGTTTGACTCGATACTGTAAACAGTGAAATAATGCACACACCCTCTAAACCTGTGGAGTTTCATTTCGTTTCCTCATTTCCTACTGGGTGCTTCACTGTTATTGCCAGGCTGTGTATAACAGACAGAGATAGTGGATTTTCACGTGTTTTGAACATAATAATACAAGCAATAGATCAGGCGGTGTTTTAATTTTCATTATAGATCACAGTTTTTAAGATTAGGAAATCAAAATATTGAAGTACAGAACAGATCATCTTAAAAACAGCGGAATGGTACGCAAATGTACATCAGTAAATCTTACCTAAACTCTGTACAGTCATTCAAAACAATATTTCGACATTTCACTGACAATCCGTTAAGTGACTATGCACTGCCCACTCGGTACATAATAAAAGCAATATTATAAATCATTACTAGGATCATTCATACCATATCTGCTATAAGTACCGATAAAAGTATCAATTGAAAGGTAATGAGAAAAAAATATCGGTATTGGGGTGAAGATTCTCTAATACCGAGAAAAACTGATACTCTTTCCATGGCCCTACTATTTTCGTAAATCGAGGATTGATTGTGACCACTCGAACTATTCCTAGACGCTGTGTCAGAAGTAAGGCCCTCTGGTCGTAATAATCTGAGTTTTGAGTAGTAAAGTTGCTTCTGACGAAACATAACACACACTTTTTGCTACTACATAAAACTGCTTCGACTTATTCGTCTCTGCCTTGATAGATCGTGTTTCTTGTTTTTACTTCATACGCTTTCTTGTTATTTAAGTTTTCGTATTTGGTTTCTGTCTCAGAAAATACCCGCAGCATTACTCACACGTACGGAAGTCAGAACGACCTCTTATTTGGAGTGAGAGTTACGCTTCGTGGTGACTGCTTCGACGAACAAAACTTGAAAAGCCTGGTTCCAGAATTGAAGTATCACGAGGTCTAAATACCTCAATGCAATTAATTTGTATCATCCAAATGACAATGTTCCAATTAAAAATAGTCCGTTAAATCGTTCATACAAGTCCATCAGTAAGTTACGAGACGCTTTCTTCTTGAAAGATTAAGTTCAGATTTGTAATCTATGATTAAGATGTGACCTTTTCGCGTGCACACGACGTGCATTTCGCAGTGTCTGTGACAGACGTCTAAGGGTGACACACCACGCCATGGGGAACGACTTTTGTTACAGACAAAATGTTTCGCTGACACTACTCGTTTTGTGCGACTGGCCACGCCCTGAGAGGCAGCACTGCATAGGCACTCAGCGGCGCTCGCACGCGATGCGTGTTGCCTATCGCCCGGTCATCTGCTCCGTGTGAAACGCGGTAGCATGAGCAAAATTCGAGTTCTTGCTTCGCTCCTAAAATATCTTTCTTCACTCAGAGAAAGTCACTCTCATCGCTTTCTTGTCGAAAACCACTATCAGTTTATTGGAGGTAGGCAGATACTGCACACCTGATTAGCAGAAACCTCGTCGTCCCAGAGTAGTAGAAAACTCGTCGTCCCAGAGTTGGCGAATACCAAAGGGCTCATAGCATCGCCGTGAGGCCTCAGCGAACATTTTGTCTCTAACAAAAGTTTTTCTCCGTAACGTGGTGCATAACCCACAGACGTTTGCCACAAAGACTTTGAAACATAATATAAAATATATACAGGGTAGTTCCGTGATGATGATGCAAACTTTCAGATAAGATGGAGGCGGGTGAATGTACCAATCTGAGGTCCGGACGCGACCGACTGGAAAGTTGTAAGTGAAAATCGTTCTGATATCTCTGAGAGTGGAATATATAAACCAGTACTGTTGTTGCTAAGGTTGTAGAGTAAGTAATCCCGACGAGAGCACAGGTGCAGCACTCCGTCTTCAAACCACAAGTGGCCCATCGGGACCATCCGACCGCCGTGTCATCCTCATATGAGGATCGGATAGGGGGGGCGTGTGGTCAGCACACCGCTCTCCCGGTCGTTATGATGGTTTTCTGTGACCGGAGCCGCTACTATTCGGTCGAGTACCTCCTCAATTGGCATCACGAGGGTGAGTTAACCCCGAAAAACGGAAACAGCGCATGGCTGCCCGGACGGTCACCCATCCAAGTGCCGGCCACGTCCGACAGCGCTTAACTTCGGTGATCTGACAGGAACCGGTGTATCCACTACGGCAAGGCCGCAGCCTATATGTGTAGAGATTGCCATAATTACTCATCCCAATGCAAATGGCGTACTGCGTACTGACACGAGCAGTCCTGGTGTACAGAGACTGCAGTCTGTCCCTACACGTTGAAGTACTACCGTCGATCAGGCCTCACCAAATGAAGCAGTATCAGGTGACGGAACTTGCAGACATGATTTTCGTGTATGGACAAGCGAATGGTAGCAGCAGAGAAGCGGTAAGGTTGTACATGGCAAAATATCCATGTTTCCGAGACTGTTTCACGATTAAGTGAAACAGGGCAATTGGTACCACACTACAATGACCGAAGAGGACGAAGAACTACACGGACTCACGACTTAGAAGATGGAGTGCTTGGTTGAGTAGATGTGGCACCTGCAATCAGAACTCGAGCATTTGCACGCGAAATGAATGTGTCTTAGAGTACTGTGTGGTGAGCATCACGGGAAATGCAGCTACACCCCTGCCGTTCAAAGGAAGTGGACTTTCGATTCCTGCTGACTTCAGACTTCGCGCCATGTTCAGCCAATGGTTCTTGCAGTGCCTTTGCTGTGTATGTACTTTTCACGGATGTAGCGTGTTTCACCAGACACAGAATGATATCACCAGACACAGAATGATAAATAGCCGTAATAGTTATGTTTGGACCAATGAGAATCCACATGCTACCGTTGTGAAGCGCCGTCAGCACGGATTATAGCTCAACGTGTGGACAGTCATAGTCAATGACTGTGCGCTAAGCCCATATTCAGCAGCGTACTCAGTGTTTATCAGAGGCATGCCACCTAGGTTCCTAGATCATATCCCACTTGTTATTCATCATGATGGAACCCCCACCTCATTTTGCACTTGAACAACCGGATGACAGTTTCCTCAACAGTGGATAGGCAGAGGAGGTGCTGTTTCATGTCCAGCAAATTCACGTGATCTGACACCACTTGATTCCTTCTCGTGGGATCACGTGGAATGTCTTGCATACGAGATGCCTGTCGAGACTGAAGAGGATCTCCTGGCAATAATTATCGCTGCCTGCGACTCCAAATGACACTTGGGATACGACTCCAAATGACACTTGGGATACTAGAAAGTGTACTACTGAACTTGGTGCGACAATGCCATGACTACTCAGACGCTGGGGGGGCGTAAGTTGGAAAAATTGTTGTAAATTTAGCAGCTTGTGCAACTACAGCGTGTAAATGGGATTAATGATTAGTGTAAATCAGAGTTAGGATTTTTGGTCTCTCTGACATCAAGTTACGTGCGCTGTTAAAGTGCGCGTCATTTACGACGGCAGCCGAGTTTAGGTTCGTTCTGCGCATCTGACGTCACAAAACAGTGTCAGCCAATGAACAGAGAACGACGTTGCCAGAGCTCGACTGCAGTGCAGAGCACGGACGAGTGTCTTCAGTTTTAGAAACGTTCAGTCACAAATAAAGCAATTGAACAAAAGCAATGTCTTGATAGCAGACTTTCTTTTATAGAAAGTTTGGAAAAAGCATTCTTTGTACCAATTGCTTCATATTCTATTAATTAATTAAACCAAACAACCAATACGCCTCCTAATTCAGGCGATAGCAAGGAAAGGTGTTTGTATCATTCTCACTAACCGCTTTTTCACAATAAAGAACAGCGGTAATTGTTTATTTCCTATTGTACTTCGACGAAACGTGAGTAATTCATAGTCATATCAACAGTGTTTGTCGGTATTTTGCGTAGCACTTTAAAAGTCCTCTGGGAGATCTGACAAGCAATGGGCTGCGTTAGCGTAATGGTTAAATTATATGGCTGCCAAGCAGAAGGTTCTGAGTTCAAACCTTGTTCGGTGCTTAATATTTTATTTATTTAAAAACAATACCGAAGTGTCTTACTTCATGAGTTTTATTCGTTTGAATGTAATTTTTTGAAATTTCTAGTGGCAACTAAAACCGACCATACGGAAAGTATACGCTATGGACTTTTACCTCTGCAAACTCTTCAAAATTTCGTGCAATGGTTTACTACATCAAATGCTGCACAATAACAGCGTTGAACATCGAAACAAAATAAAGTCATTTATGGGGGGAAGGTATCAGTCAAGAAGATGTGTAAAAATCAAATTTTTGGGCCAAATAGTTTTTGTGAAAACGAATGATAAAGTGTGTCAAAGCAGTCGAAACACCATGTGTCTGCACAGGCGAGCAGCGCAATGATGACGAAATCGCGCACATCGCGGAATGCGGGGGCCACGTCTCTGTAGCGGCGAAAGGGTTAGTGCGGTCGTGGTGGCTTTACTTCATAAACTGCGCGCTCCCCCCTAAACGTAAGTTGTCGAACTATACTATGGCGCTGCCGCTCTTGGTGCGTACAACTGGCATCGCAGCAATCTCCCGCATCTGGGCGGGCACGCGCGAACCGCCAAGATAAAAGAATTGAACTACAGTAGTCGATCAACAGGAAATTATCTGAGGATAATGGGGAGAATTCAGCGAGAATTCCGTAGGGATGTTGAGGCCCTTACTTTGAATGCTGCGCGAGGCTACAGCGGAATTTATATAGATTTTCGCTTATACCTTTCGACTTGGTCGTTTCCTGACTTGGGTTCCTTACTTCAAATTGATACATTTACCCTTCTCCATCAGCCTTGAAAGTTTGTAAGATCGTTACGGTATTATCCTGTACGTACAGGATGAACCAGAACTCCACTGACAAAATTTCAGAGTTTTTGAAGCATATTTTCTGAATATTTTGGTGTAACGGGAGGTCTTTGGTCTCTGTTGGCTCGTTACGAGTAATGGCGTAATTACGATTTGTTCAGTTTGTCATCCCAACTATCTAAACTTACGGGAAAATACCTTCACTACAGTGAAAAAGTCTACTATGACAACACAGAGCACAGAGTAATGCAACAACATTCAAACAGATGCAAAAGTAGTGTAATGGGAGGGCATTTGTATCACTCTGCCATGGGCCTCAGCGTAGTCAAACATGAGGCGCACATCAGCCAAGGGGTACAAGTGCCTCCAAATGACACCCACAGCGCTTGCCGCCGACGTTTGCAGTGTTGTGCATACGGTCTTCAGTGCAATATGGATACGAAGATAAATGAGGGCAAAAAATCAAACGAAGCGCAATTACTGTGTAACGAGCCGCCGGAGACAACGTGCCGATTGCGCCAAAATACTGGAATAATATGACTGAACAACCTCTGAAATCTTGTGGATGGAGTTCTGGTTCACCCTGAACAGGGTGTTTCAAAAAGGGCTTTACAATTTCAAAATTCCATATAAATTTATTGAAAGAAGATATAGAGCTGGGTTTAGTGTTACTCTGTAGGGAAACAAATCAACCTTTTTTACCTTATACTAAAGATGATGTATGTGGCTTCAGTTGGTTATCCTGCACACATACCATCGGAAGTCAATTGCTTCCCAATCTCGCTATAGCACTGCATATGTGTGTTGCGCGTACTGTAAGGCCTTCGGTACACACACCATCAGATTATTTGACTTGTCGCTCTAATGAAGTAGGCGAGTGTCAGCAATATGTCTCGTGGTCTTGTCGTGGCGTGTTTATCTTCTGCCGTTAGGTCAGACAATAGAAATGCCACTTGCACGCTTAGAGTAGCAGATTGACGGTGGCCAACTTTAAACAGAACTTGATTAATTTTCACACACATTTATTAAAATAATAAAAATCATAGATATTACATAACTTGATTCTGGACGCTGTTTACAATTGACAATCTGAAGTTCCTTTGGTCTTGGTACGTTAATCTTATTCTCACATATCTTCGATACTTGACAAAGTGTCTATACATTTCTCTTCATGGCTATGTACAGGAATATGATGATCTTATTAGGCGCAGACTGAAACTTGACTATACACTGGTACAGACTAATGCAGACTGACTAATCGGAGGTCTGTACACTCGTTATAATACCTCGCGCGTTCAGGTATCACTGCGCGAGTGTGATCCGCGAGGAGAAAAGGTTCTAAGTTAGCAGCAATCTCATTTGCTGCGTGACATATTAATACGCGGATCGGCGGAAGCAGAATTTGATCTGTCTCTATGGCAGCGCCATCTCGTAGTGCGGAGACGGACGAGCGCTGCGCCTGCACTGTTGTGCTTAGCGGGGCGCGCTCTACTGGGAAAGTTGTGTACGCGCTGACTACGCGGAACTATGTACACAACAATATGCAACTTGCTCAGTGTCGGTGTAAATTGTTGCCCTAAGCTCAGATAGAGAAGCCGGCACAGGGGGTACAAACATGATATCCCTAACGAATCCCCATAAAAAAATTGAGTGGAGTCAGGTCTGGGAAACGTGGGGGCCAAGCAATTGGCACATCACGGCCAATCCATTGACCTGGAAAGCGGTCACTGAGAAAATCCCGGACAGACAGCTAGGGGGTGGTGCTCCAATTTGCATGAAGTAAACATTCCGTTCTTGATCACCCTGATCGATCTGTTGCATCAAAAATTGTTGCAACATCACCAGGTACACTATCCTGTTGATGGTTCTGTCATGGAAAGAAAAGGGCCCTACACTTTGTTCTTGCTGAATGTACAGAAAACGTTCAGTTTATGGCCATCACGAGCATGTTGCAATGTCTGATGTGCGTTTTCACTGCCCCAAATCCTACAGTTATGTGTGTTAACGATTTTATCCAAGAAATGTTCATCCTCATGTAATCGATTTAACATATCCGCACAGAGGGTCTTGCAAGCAATCTCATCAGTGTCTTTAACTGATTGTACGATCGTCATTTGTACGGTTTCAGATGCAAACCGTTTCTCAAGACACGCCAAACGGTCACGTGTGGAATTTGCAGTTCACGAGATGCACGCCTGGTCGATTTCGTAGGGGCTGTTGACAAAACGTTGTCTCACTCGCTCATCGACGTCGTCAGATGTGCTTGGACGACCTGATGATTCCCCACGTCTTACCGAGCACCCTGTTTCTAGAAAACATTTATGCCACACATAAACTGTACGCCTACTAGGAGGGTCTTTAGCGTACTTGGTACGGAAATTAGGCTGAACTGTTGTCGCCGACTTGGATTCTTCAAACAAAAACAAACAGCTAGCACGCTCGGGTCCAGTGAAGGCTGCAATCTTTGACGCCAACTGCTGCTAGCGCTCCTTGCGGTGCGATTCGGCACTAGCGAACTACGCGAGACAAAACTTGATGTACGAGGGCAGTTCAATAAGTAATGCAACACATTTTTTTTTTCTGAAACAGGGGTTGTTTTATTCAGCATTGAAATACACCAGGTTATTCCCCAATCTTTTAGCTACACAACACTATTTTTCAACGTAATCTCCATTCAATGCTACGGCCTTACGCCACCTTGAAATGAGGGCCTGTATGCCTGCACGGTACCATTCCACTGGTCGATGTCGGAGCCAACGTCGTACTGCATCAAAAACTTCTTCATCATCCGCGTAGTGCGTCCAACGGATTGCGTCCTTCATTGGGCCAAACATATGGAAATCCGACGGTGCGAGATCGAGGCTGTAGGGTGCATGAGGAAGAACAGTCCACTGAAGTTTTGTGAGCTCCTCTCGGGTGCGAAGACTTGTGTGAGGTCTTGCGTTGTCATGAAGAAGGAGAAGTTCGTTCTGATTTTTGTGCCTACGAACACGCTGACGTCGTTTCTTCAATTTCTGAAGAGTAGCACAATACACTTCAGAGTTGATCGTTTGACCATGGGGAAGGACATCGAACAGAATAACCCCTTCAGCGTCCCAGAAGACTGTAACCATGACTTTACCGGCTGAGGGTATGGCTTTAAACTTTTTCTTGGTAGGGGAGTGGGTGTGGCGCCACTCCATTGATTGCCGTTTTGTTTCAGGTTCGAAGTGATGAACCAATGTTTCATCGCCTGTAACAATCTTTGACAAGAAATTGTCACCCTCAGCCACATGACGAGCAAGCAATTCCGCACACATGGTTCTCCTTTGCTCTTTGCGGTGTTCGGTTAGACAACGAGGGACCCAGCGGGAACAAACCTTTGAATATCCCAACTATTGAACAATTGTGACAGCACTATCAACAGAGATGTCAAGTTGAGTACTGAGTTGTTTGATGGTGATCCGTCGATCATCTCGAACGAGTGTGTTCGCACGCTCCGCCATTGCAGGAGTCACAGCTGTGCACGGCCGGCCCGCACGCGGGAGATCAGACAGTCTTGCTTGACCTTGCGGCGATGATGACACACGCTTTGCCCAACGACTCACCATGCTTTTGTCCACTGCCAGATCACCGTAGACATTCTGCAAGCGCCTATGAATATCTGAGATGCCCTGGTTTTCCGCCAAAAGAAACTCGATCACTGCCCGTTGTTTGCAACGCACATCCGTTACAGACGCCATTTTAACAGCTCCGTACAGCGCTGCCACCTGTCGGAAGTCAATGAAACTATACGAGACGAAGCGGGAATGTTTGAAAATATTCCACAAGAAATTTCCGGTTTTTTCAACCAAAATTGGCCGAGAAAAAAAATGTGTTGCGTTACTTATTGAACTGCCCTCGTATTTCTCTACAAACTGACACTACAATCACCTCTGTAGGTACAATGAATTAATTTATACGAATTTTCAAAGTTGTAAAAGTCCTTTTTGAAACACCCTATGTATAGACTTTTAATTACGCTCCTACAGCTGGCGCACGTCACACTGAGTGCAGTGTTTGCCGGCGCGGCGCGCCTACCTGCAGCTGGCGCATCTCGCGGCACAGCTCGATGACGCGCTGCGTGCCCAGGGTGTTGAGCGTGACGGCGGCCTTGAGCTTCTCGTTGAAGCGGACGGTGGCGGCCGAGTGGAAGACGACGTTGACGCAGGCGGCGAGGCGCTGGCGGTCGGCCGCGCTCAGCCCCAGCTGCGGCTCCGTCACGTCGCCGCCCACGCTCACCACCTTCTGGAACGCCGACGGGCACTCCTGGCGCACGCGCTCGAACACCTGCCGGCAGACCGCACGCCGTCAGCAAACGCTGAGCCTGCCGGTGCCGGCCGTGACGTATTCGAAATGGCGGACAATTACTCCTCAAAAAGCAGATTTCAGAGTACCTGATGGCTCGACACAAAAGTTTTGTCTCAAGTACAGATAAGTGTTGACGATCAGTGGACAAAGTTCAAAACCATCGTACAATATGTGTTAGATGAGTATGTGCCAAGCAAGAGCGTAAGAGATGGAAAAGAGCCACCGTGGTACAACAGCCGAGTTAGAAAACTGCTGCGGAAGCAAACATAAACATAGCCAAAGCCTTGCAGACAAATATAAATTACGCGAAGCGAAATGTAGTGTGAGAAGGGCTATGCGAGAGGCGTTCAATGAATTCTAAAGTAAAGTTCTATGTGCTGACTAGGCAGAAAATCCTAAGAAATTTTGGTCTTATGTCAAAGCGGTAGATGGATCAAAACAAAATGTCCAGACACTCTGTGACCAAAATGGTACTGAAACAGAGGATGACAGACTAAAGGCCGAAATACTAAATGTCTTTTTCCAAAGCCGTTTCACAGAGGAAGACCGCACCGTAGTTCCTTCTCTAGACTGTCGCACAGATGACAAAATGGTAGATATCGAAACAGACGACAGAGAAATAGAGAAACAAAATCGCTCAAAAGAGGAAAGGCCGCTGGACCTGATGGCATACCAGTTCGATTTTACACAGAGTACGCGAAGTAACTTGGCCTCCTTCTTGCAGCGGTGTTCCGTATGTCTCTAGAAGAGCGTAGCGTTCCAAAGGATTGGAAAAGGGTACAGGTCATCCCCGTTTTCAAGAAGGGAAGCCGAACAGATGTGCAGAACTATAGACCTATATCTCTAACGTCGATCAGTTGTAGAATTTTGGAACACGTATTATGTTCGAGTATAATGACTTTTCTGGAGACTAGAAATCTACTCTGTAGGAATCAGCATGGGTTTCGAAAAAGACGGTCGTGTGAAACCCAGCTCGCGCTATTCGTCCACGAGACTCAGAGGGCCATAGACACGGGTTCACAGGTAGATGCCGTGTTTCTTGACTTACGCAAGGCGTTCGATACAGTTCCCCACAGTCGTTTAATGAACAAAGTAAGAGCATATGGACTATCAGACCAATTGTGTGATTCGATTGAAGAGTTCCTAGATATCAGAACGCAGCATGTCATTCTCAATGGAGAGAAGTCTTCCGAAGTTAGAGTGATTTCAGGTGTGCCGCAGGGGAGTGTCGTAGGACCGTTGCTATTCACAATATACATAAATGACCTTGTGGATGACGTCGGAAGTTCACTGAGGCTTTTTGCGGATGATGCTGTGGTATATCGGGAGGTTGTAACAATGGAAAATTGTACTCAAATGCAGGAGGATCTGCAGCAAATTGACGCATGGTGCAGTGAATGGAAATTGAATCTTAATGTAGACAAGTGTAATGTGCTGCGAATATATAGAAAGAAAGATCCTTATCATTTAGCTACAATATAGCAGGTCAGCAACCGGAAGCAGTTAATTCCGTAAATTATCTGGGAGTAGGCATTAGGAGTGATTTAAAATGGAATGATCATATAAAGTTGATCGTCGGTAAAGTAGATGCCAGACTGAGATTCATTGGAAGAATCCTAAGGGAATGCAATCCGAAAACAAAGGAAGTAGGTTACAGTACGCTTGTTCGCCCACTGCTTGAATATTGCTCAGCAGTGTGGGATCCGTACCAGATAGGATTGATAGAAGAGATAGAGAAGATCCAACGGAGAGCAGCGCGCTTCGTTACAGGATCATTTAGTAATCGCGAAAGCGTTACGGAGATGATAGATAAACTCCAGTTGAAGACTCTGCAGGAGAGACGCTCAGTAGCTCGGTACGGGCTTTTGTTGAAGTTTCGAGAACATACCTTCACCGAGGAGACAAGCAGTACATTGCTCCCTCCTACGTATATCTCGCGAAGAGATCATGAGGATAAAATCAGAGAGATTAGAGCCCACACAGAGGCATACCGACAATCCTTCTTTCCACGAACAATACGAGACTGGAATAGAAGGGAGAACCGATAGAGGTACTCAATGTACCCTCTGCCACACACCGTCAGGTGGCTTGCGGAGTATGGATGTAGATGTAGATGTAAAATCCAGTGCGCTGAATGTGTTGAAGACACTGATATTCGACATCTGGTTAGCCCCGTGATTAAATATCACACAAGTGAAAACAGGGACAGAAAAGAACAATGGCAATATTTTCTCTCTGTATTACTGTTTGTAATGTAATTTGTCGTGACATACTGACCTACACAATAGTCTGAGATCTAGTTTAGGTTGCAAGATGACAGGTAGATAGTGCATTATTGAGGCCAACAGATGGGACGGAATGTGATGAGAATAAGTATAATTCTTGTTATGGTACACACACTCTATGACAAAAAAATATGAATGCTACGTACCACGTACGAATTATCCAAATGGGACGGGAATCAGTAGATGTGCAGTACATATACAGAAAAAAATATCATTAAATTTCAGAAAAAATTGGGTGATTTATTCAAGAGAATGAGCTTCACAAGTTGAGCAAATAAACAAGACGTTGGTCCACCTCTGGCCCTTATGCAAACAGCTACACTGTTTGGCACTGATTGATGGAATTGTTGGATTTCCTCCTGCATATCGACCCAAATTCTGTCCAATTGGCGAGTTAGATCGTCCAAATTCCGAGCTGGTTGGAGGGCCCTGCCCATAATGCTCCAAACTTTCTCAACTTGATAGAGATCCGGTTAACTTGCTGACCAAGGCAAGGTTTGCCTAGCGCGAAGACACGCAGCAGAAACTCAGGCCGTGTGGGGGCAGGCATACCTTGCTGAAACGTAGCTCCAGAATGGCTAGCCACGAAGGGCAGCAAAACGGGGCGTAGAACACTGTCGACGTACTGCTGTGCTGTAATGTTAGGGTGCCGCGGATTAAAGCTGAAGGGGGTGCTGCTACAAAAAGAAATGCTCCGCATCATTACTGGTTGTCGGGCGACAGTCACGTCGGCATCTCAACGCTGTCTGGGACGCCTTCAGACACGTCCTTGACCTGGAATGTCATTGACTGCAGTAGAACTGTCTTCAGAGATGAGTCCCGTTTTGGACTGAGCCCTGATGACCAGTGAAAACGTGTCTGGAGACGCCCCATACAGCGGTGGGATGCCAACCTCACTTTCCCCTGCCATACAGTCCGGCAACCGGGAGCGGTGGTCTGGGACGCCATTTCATTTCATAGCAGGTCCTTTTTGGTGCACACCCGCAGCACCCTTACAGCACAGCAATACCTCGGCGATATTATATGTCCCGCTCTGCTCCCTCCGTGACAAACCATCTCGGGCTGACATTTCAGAGAGATAACGGCTGCCCGCACACGAGACTTTCTCCTGATTCTCCGCGTGTTTGCCAAACACTACCGTGCCCAGCAAGGTCGCCGGATCTACCCCCAATTTAGAACGTTTGGAGCAATGAGATCACCAATTTAGTATTAGAGAGCAGTGTGGAGTGTAAAAATCGTAGAGGGAGACCGAGAGATGGCTACACTAAGCAGATTCAGAAGGATGTAGGCTGCAGTAGGTACTGGGAGATGAAGGAGCTTGCACGGGATAGAGTAGCACGTAGCGCTGCATCAGACCAGTCTCTGGACTGAAGACCACAACGACAACAAACGCGCCAATTGGACAGACTTTGGCACGATATCCTCCATCGATCGACGCCGAGCTGAAGAACTGCTCGCATATCGCTAGAGAGGAGATCGGAGTGTCCCGGCAGTCGGCACGTACCGGGTGCTTGAGCAGCTCGTGGTGGCGAGAGTCGACGTCGAGGCCGCGCTTGGGCCGGATGAGCAGGAAGACGGTGGCGATGTCGGGGCAGCAGCGCAGCAGCTTCTCGACCAGCGCCTTGCCCACGAAGCCGGTGGCGCCCGTCACCAGCACGCACGCGTCGCGGTAGAAGCCCTGCACGGGGCCGCCCGCCTCCAGCGGGTTCTTGTTGCTGCTCTCGCCGTCGTTGTTGTTGTTGTTGTTGCTGCTGGTGGTGAGCGGGCTGGCGTCGCCGGCGCCGGCGCTGCCGGAGCTGCAGCTGCTGGGCCCCATGGCGGGGGCGGCGCTGGGGGCGGAGGCGCTGGCGGCGGCGGAGTCCTCGGGGGCGGCCTCAGCGGCTACGTGGCCACATAGGGGCGGCGCACCTGCAACACGAGCGGAGGCGGCGGCTCAGCAGCGGTCCGACGTCACGTATCGGAGCTCCAACTGGTATCGAGCGCTACTCGACCATTTACTCGACGCCTGACGAGGGCAGCCTGAGTGCCAACGACACGCGGGAAAGTACGAACTATGTACAACGACGGGCTACACCTCTGCTAAAAATTTGGCCATTTCGCGAAACACAGAAGGAAATATAATGAAGCATACAACTGTAGAAACTCTTCAGTATTTCAAAAAATCTGCAATAAGAATTCTCATGCAGTATGTGACCCAAAGTATGCGGACACCTATTAGTAGATAGTAATATGAGGTGTCCAGAATGAGATTTTCACTCTGCAGCGGAGTGTGCGCTGATATGAAACTTCCTGGCAGAATAAAACTGTGTGCCTGACCGAGACTCGAACTCGGGACCTTTGCCTTTCGCGGGCAAGTCCTCTACCAACTGAGCTACCGAAGCACGACTCACGCCCGGTACTCACAGCTTTACTTCTGCCAGTACCTCGTCTCTTACCTTCCAAACTTTACAGAAGCTCTCCTGCGAACCTTGCAGAACTAGCACTCCTGAAAGAAAGGATATTGCGGAGACATGGCTTAGCCACAGCCTGGGGAATGTTTCCAGAATGAGATTTTCACTCTGCAGCGGAGTGTGCGCTGATATGAATAATGTAGATAGAGAGGTAAAAGTTGACACACATGCTTGGAATGACATGGGGCTTTATTAGAACCACCCCATATTGCTAGGCGCGTGAAAGATCTCTTTCGCGCGTCGTTTGGTGGTGATCGTGTGCTCAGCCGCCACTTTCGTCATGCTTGGCCTCCCAGGTCCCCAGACCTCAGTCCGTGCGATTATTGGCTTTGGGGTTACCTGAAGTCACAAGTGTATCGTGATCGACCGACATCTCTAAGGATACTGAAAGACAACATCCGACGCCAGTGTCTCACCATAACTCCGGACATGCTTTACAGTGCTGTTCACAACATTATTCCTCGACTACAGCTATTGTTGAGGAATGATGGTGGACATATTGAGCATTTCCTGTAAAGAACATCATCTTTGCTTTGTCTTACTTTGTTATGCTAATTATTGCTATTCTGATCAGATGACGCGCCATCTGTCGGGCATATTTTGAACGTTTGTATTTTTTTGGTTCTAATAAAACCCCATGTCATTGCAAGCATGTGTGTCAATTTGTACCTCTCTATCTACATTATTCCGTGATTTATTCAGTTTTCAAATTTATACTGACTTTTTGATCACGCGGTACACCTGCGAGGCATGCAGCACGTTTGCTCAAGTGACAGTGAGCCATTACCGTCAGCTTACAACGACAACGAGAGCGGCAGGCACATTTTACCGGTACGCGCTGCGCCGTAAGATGGATGTTGACCTTGAGCCCGTGGGTCGACATAGTTCAAATGCTAATCATTTCTGCAGAACATACTAATGTGCATGTCCTGTGAATATGAACGTCCTATCTCTAGTCGTTCAAAGTGTTCTGTTTTTTTTTCTGAAGATGAGTGTATAATTAAAAACAATTTTAGCTGATAATAAATCTTGGCCAGTGTACATTCAGTGTACAGCTGCATTAATGACAGTAATGAGATGTTAGAATGTCGTACTTCAGCAGAGTATCTGCATGCTTTACACTTCTAACATTCCTTCTACGCAACTGTCTTATTTGCCACATTTCTACATCGCTTTTTTCTGAACCTTCACGGTCATGTGGAATGACACGCAGTCGACTTTTTTAAAGTACACCTATATAGTGCATTGAGTTTGTCACGATGTATCGAGATTAACCTGTTTGTCCAGAGTAATGTTCAAATGTGTGTGAAATCTTATGGGACTTAACTGCTAAGGTCATCAATCCCTAAGCTTACACACTACTTAACCTAAATTATCGCAACGACAAACACACGCACGAGGGAGGACTCGAACCTCCGCCGAGATCAGCCGCACAGTCTATGACTGCAGCGCCCTAGACCGCTCGGCTAATCCCGCGCGGCTCTCCAGAGTAAAATTACGTGTTAAACAAAACTCGAATAAGTATACTGGCTAGGTATGTACATACTCTACAATTAAGACAACCTTTTTATGTACGGAATTCCTTTCAAAAACGTGGACCTAACACAACGATGGGAATGCAGCATAAGGATGGACCAAGCTGCGGCGTACGCAGTAGAGTTATGCGTGCCCTTCATACCTTAAGAGGTTCTGGCAGGTGCTCTTTTCTAAGAAACAAAAGCCCTAACGCAATGCCGGCCTCTGTGGCCGAGCGGTTCTAGGCGCTTCAGTCCCGAACCGCGCTGCTGCTACGGTCGCAGGTTCGAATCCTGCCTCGGGCATGGATGTGTGTGATGTCCTTAGGTTAGTTAGGTTTAAGTAGTTCTAAGTTCTAGGGGACTGACGACCTCAGATGTTAAGTCGCATAGTGCTCAGGGCCATTTGAACCATTTGAAAGTAACGGAATATGGCATAAACATGACCCTTCTATCTTCGATTTGAACTGCTGAATGCCGCACAAACAAAGACATGAGTCTTGAAGAAGAAACTCCAGCCCACATATCTGCAAACCACGTCACAAGCAACGATAACGCGAGCCTCCGAATTACATATTATTTACAGCAACTATATAAGTACCAGTGTATAGTACAAATATATGTCTTGCTAAATACGTAAGACAACTTGCTAAATGTCATTCAAGTAAAAGGTGGAGTAACTGTAAGTAAAAGTTGCAAAGAAATTCGCCAGTATGTACAGGGTGGAAACATCGCTAGTCACAAATGTGCGTGATGACATTCTATTTAACTCAGTGGAATAATGCAGTACCTCGCACATCGCAAACATCACTCTTGAGATGCCACAGCGCACGAAAAAACGCACTCCACACTGGGAATTATTTTCTCTAAACGCGTCGTCCGAGCATTAAATAAAGCAAAACTGCATAACAAACAAAATAACTTTTCCCATATCGTAATTAGACACAGTAGCCACCTACTGCTGATGACAACGCACAGTTTTACTGAAGCCAGTTTTCGAGGTTTTCACTGGCTACGGTAACGATTCACATTGCCTAAGCCGCTGCTGCCAAGATGGATTTTAGACAGAAGAACAGAGGTCAAAATGGAACCGTTCAGATGCTTCACAACGAATCTCCAACAGGACAGCGAAGGAGCTGAAAAGAGACTCGCCAAGAGGACAAAGGAGAAGGAAGGTAGATCAGAGTTCAACGTCCCGTTGACAGCGAGTATCAACATCCGAATTGCGTCGCTACCAGTAAACGATATACGTCTTCTTTAGTAAATCAAGACTGTAAACAAAAGAGTGGCAAAAGGAAAGAAACACAAAATAAGAACAGGTTTCGCTTGGTAATAGCGAGGGCAATAGTTACGTAACTTCTAAGTTTACAACAGATTACATTTACAAAAGGCGATGTGCAGCTCCGCCCCCTACCGGCTACGGTGCGACCGACAACCCCAACCGCACCACTTGCGGCGAGTTACATCATCTCGTGTCTTTTTTTATTATTATTATTATTTATTTATTGTTCCGTGGGACCAAATTAAGGAGAAGTCTCCATGGTCATGGAACGAGTCAATCATGAAATTATAACACGATAGTAGAAACAGATAAAATTAAATAAAAGTAACATATTCAGGTGACAAGTCGTAAGTTTAAATAAAGAAAATCAACAATGCAACACTGGAATTTGCTTAATTTTTCAGCTCTTCCAGGAGCTCCTCGACAGAACAGAAGGAGTGAGCCATGAGGAAACTCTTCAGTTTAGACTCAAAAGTGTTTGGGCTACTGCTAAGATTTTTTAGTTCTTGTGGCAGCTTATTGAAAATGGATGCAGCAGAATACTGCACTCCTTTCTGCGCAAGAGTCAGGGAAGTGCACTCCACATGCAGATTTGATTTCTGCCTAGTATTGAGTGAAAGCGGCTAACTCTTGGGAATAAGCTAATATTGTTAACAACAAACAACATTAAAGAAAATATATACAGTGAGGGCAATGTCAGAATTCCCAGGCTATTGAATAGGGGTCGACAAGAGGTTCTCGAACTTACACCACATATAGGTCGAACAGCCCGTTTTTGAGCCAATCAGGAGAATTACCCCAAAAAATAATACCATACGACATAAGCGTATGAAAATATGCGAAGTAGACTACTTTTCGTGTTGAACTGTCACTTATTTCAGATACTGTTCTAATGGTAAATAAAGCAGCATTTCAGGAACAGGATCCTGAACATGGGCTTTCCACAACAGCTTACTATCTATCCGTACGCCTAGGAACTTGAACTGTTCCGTCTCGCTTATAATATGCCCATTCTGTCTGACCAAAATATCGGTTCTTGTTGAATTGTGGGTTAGAAACTGTAAAAACTGAGTCTTACCGTGATTTAGCACCAAATTATTTTCCACAAGCCGCGAACTTATTTCATGAACTACATTATTTGATACTGTTTCAATATTACACACAAGATCCTTCGCTACCAAGCTGGTGTCATCAGCAAACAGAAATATTTGTGAATCACCTGTAATACTAGAGGGCATATCATTTATATAAATCAGAAACAGAGGTGGCCCCAACACCGACGTCACATGCTCAACATTTGTTATCCACTTTTCGGGTATTCCCTGATATTTGTGGCCCCGTGCATGGGCGTACCCAGCGAGGTGCAGCTGCCCCCCCCCCCCCCCCCCAGAAGATATTTGAACTCGTTCGCGCAGATTCGGGAGTAATTATTTCGTCTTCGGCACGTTACTGTCGGCAAATCCTAGAAGATTATTACTGAATTAAAAAGTTGTATTTTTAAACAAGTGCATTCTTATATTTTTCACTAGTTTACTGTTTTATTTAATAAGAAGTGCTGTATGTTGTCTTAAGTCCTTGTTTCCTGAGACTAGTATGACCTGCCCCCCTCCCCCCCTTATTCAGATCCTGGGTACGCCCTTGGCCCCGTGTATGTCATATTAAATTACTTTTCTCAGCATGATCTACGTCGCTTCTGGGTTTTTAAGATTTTACGAAGAATAACCGTGTACTAGGCCTTTTTTAAAGTGCACAATAATGGCGTGCCGTTGTCTTGAAATGACATTCTACCGTAATATTGAAGTTGTAATATGAAAATAACAATACACGACGAAATCAATACGGCGTCTGCGAAGTTGCCGCCTGCCGCGGTCGCACCGAGTGCCACGTCACTGTGACGTCACTTGCGAGTGACGCGGGCCTGTGCTACGGGGCGCGCTGTTGCCGCTGCCGCTCAGCAGGCAGCGGCAGCGGCAGCACGTGGTGTTCCCAGCCGCTGAGTCACGCGGCGCTCTACACACCGGGGGGGCCGGCCCTGGCTGCTGGCTGCCGGCGCTCGCCTCCCGCCGCCGAGTCGATAGCGTACTGCGGACTGCGGGCTCGGCGCGCCCTAACCCCAGGGCAGCCAAGGGAAGGGAAAAGGGCGGCGTGCAGGCGCCGGAATTCCAATTTCTGCCGCCCCCTCGTCTCACATCTCGTGCCGCGCCGGCACTGACTCACTTGCTCTTCCCTAATGCACAGCTACCGGCTGAGTGTGTACGTGCGGCCAGTTTGTCAGAGTCATAAATTTCGCACAACAATATTGCTCAATAAAGGTAGGTAAAAGCTCCCTTTGCTCGCGTCTTTCTCCGCTGCAGTCAAATACGAGCGAGGGCTATTCGGAAAGTATGGTCCGATCTCACGCGAAATGGAAACCACAGTGAAAATCAAAAATGTTCTATTCGCAACCGTTTGCTACACCTTCCAGCTACTTCTCTACGTACGTAAAGAGAAGAAACACCTGCAGCCGTCGTTGTTATGCTGCAACTAGTTTCGGTGACTCAATACACCGTCTTCCGTATTCTGCGAAATTCAGTTTATAGATGCTGGCCACTCACGAGATCGTGTATACGATTCTAGTTCACCCCTCACCGTCAGCTAGAGGCGGAAGATAGTGTACACTAACCGAAACTTGTTGCAAATAATAAAATAAAATCAAAACGACTGCCCCAGGTGTTCCATTTGACTGCGAAAGGGAACAGCTGAAGTGCTGCAGACCGTCTACCACACGGATGGGCATACATAAACTTCTCTATATAGTCGCCGCTCCGACTTAGAACATTTGTCGTAGCGTTGTACCAACTTTCCAATAGTTTCATCATAGAAGGCAGCCGCCACTTCTCCACGCTGGTCGGGAGGTCGTTGTCCGGGCCGAAATGCTGTCTTCATAGCCAGCATTTCATATGGGCACAGATGAACAGAGAGAGCCAAGTCCAGCCCGTATGGTGGATGATCAAACATTTCCCATCGAAAATGCTGCAGGGCGTCCCCACTGCCCCTGCAGTGTCCGGCTGGGGATTTTCATGAAGAAGGGAACGCGTGGTAGGTACGTTATGCGGGGTTGCGTGAAATCAGGCGCAACCGCGCAACAGGCACCCGTACTTGGCGGGAGACTTACTATTCTAGGCATCTCTACTTGCTCACTGTGTACTCTGAACAGACCGTGACATAGTCGACAGAGTACTAGAGACACTGCCAGACACATCTGTGCAAAGCCTCATCGGATTTTCAGTCTAATTCCTATATCGCGATCTGTCGGCGTGAAATCTTATGGGACTTCACTACTAAGGTCATCAGTCCCTAAGCTTACACACTACTTAACCTAAATTATCTTAAGGACAAACACACACAACCATGCCCGAGGGAGGACTCGAACCTCCGCCGGGACCAGCCGCGAGTATTTCAGTAAAATCGTCTACTACAATGGCTGACCAACAGTCATGGCAATGTGAAGTCAGTGCCGGCTTCTAATCGCAGATAACGCATCCTTCTCGCAAACCGCGCGTCTGCGGACCTACGATTAGTTAACCACTTTTGCTTCTTCTCTCGTCTACTTCCACCTGTGCCAGTATTCGCTATTAATTACGACACATACTACATGTCATTGCAAGCTTTCTCGGCGTATTTCAATGATCAAATCTTGTCGAGCGATGAGGCGAGTGATGGCGTCGTCTTGTCGCAACGTTTCAATCAATTTCGTAGCCTGAAGATGATGGGTACGAAACTCCTTGAAACGTTGCGACTGACGACGCCACGACGCGCCTCATCACCCGAAAAGATTACATTGCCAACACACAGTATCTGCACTAAGCAATCCACCTTACGGTATACAGAACGATGTGGCACAATGGCCACCCCAGTGGACTCGGTGTCAGGAGGTCGACGGTTCATATCCACGTCCGATCATGCCCGGTCATACAGACTTAGGCAAATGCCGCGATGGTCCCTTTCAAAGGGCCGACTTCCTTCCCCACCCTGCATTAATCTGAACTTGTGCTGCGTCTCAAATGACCTCGACGTCGACGGTACGTTACACCCTAACCTTCCTTCTGTCCTTTTTTATACTACTATGCATGTCGGACGACGCCTCGGTCACCACGCTCATTTCCCCACTTTTTCTGTTCCATTCGCGAAACGCACAAGGAAAGAGCGAATGTCAGTAAACTTCCCGCATGACCTATGACTTTTCTGAATTTTGACGTAGTCGTTATCAATCCGCGAGACATGTCAGCGACGAAGAATTGTATCGCTTGACCCTACTTGGAGCGTATGCTCTCGGAATTTTAACAGTAAACACGTCCGTGTTGCATTACGTCTCTCGGTGACACTTGGAACTTGCCAAGAACAGCAATAGCTGAAACGCCGCTTGATCAACTTCGTGAGTACGGTGCTGAATTTGATCGATGATTTCACAGGCAGATAAATTTGCGTAACCGGTAACTTTAACACGAACGGTTCCACAGGTCCGAATCACAATACCTCCTCTCATGTCGATACAGTTGTCAGTGCAGCATATGGACCGTGTTTCTAAATGCACATTACACACGGCTGTAACAGGTATTTCCATAGGCGACTGAGCACAGCGTACTGAACAACATAACATCAGTATTTACGTCTTTTGCAGACTAATAATTATAGCTACTACTAATCGTATGTTTTTAGGTTTTGACAGTACTTCCAAGTACATGTGACAAGAGCAAGGCATTGAGGCGGGGGGGGGGGGGGGGGCTAGGCGCTTCAGTCCGGAACCGCGCGACTGCTACGGTCGCAGGTTCGAATCATGCCTCGGGCATGCATGTGTATGATGTCCTTAGGTTAGTTAGGTTTAAGTAGTTCTAAGTTCTAAGGGACTGATGACCTCAGATGTTAAGTCCCATAGTGCTCAGAGCCATTTGAACTAATTAAATGTGTGACGAGACATTCCTGCCACGCTCGCTTTTCGAACCAACTTTTCAATACAAGTTTGCGGAACAACAGTTCCGTAGTTTACTTTCAAGCAAACTTCCACGGACACATATAGAAGGTTCTGACATGTACTCTTTGCTTTTACAGATCATCTGTGACTCTGTTCGTTATCTCAGAAAAATGCAAACTTCCACGGACACATATAGAAGGCTCTGACATGTACGCTTTGGTTTTACAGATCAAAAAATGGCTCTGAGTACTATGGGACTTAACTTCTGAGGTCATCAGTCCCCTAGAACTTAGAACTAATTAAACCTAACTAACCTAAGGACATCACACACACCCATGCCCGAGGCAGGATTCGAACCTGCGACCGTGGCGGTCGCGCGGTTCCACACTGTAGCGCCTAGAACCGCTCGGCCACCCCGGCCGGCTTTACAGATCATCTGTGACTTTGTTCGTTATCTCAGAAAGAATAACAAACCAGCTGTTTTGATTATAAAGAAGTAATCCTTTTTTTCATTGTGCTACTTACGGGGATTTACATAAATGTTCGATTGTTTCATCATTCAATAATGCCAGAACCTACCCAATGTAAGTGACGTAAGCGCAGTGTTGGCTACGTATTTCCACACGGTGTCAACAGAGGAACATCCCATTCGTAATCCGGCGCCACATTATCTGCTGTAAATATCTACAGGCTCAGAGGGATAACAACCCCTACATTCACAAGGAGAGGCTTGTCGGCCGCGGTGGCCAAGCGGTTCTCGGCGCCTCAGTCCGGAACCGGGCGGCTGCTAGGTTCGAATCCTGACTCGGGCATGGATGTGTGAGATGTCCTTAGGTTAGTTAGGTTTAAGTAGTTCTAAGTTCTAGGGGACTGATGACCTCAGATGTTACGTCCCATAGTGCTCAGAGCCATTTGAACCCATTTGAGGAGAGGCTTCTAAACTATATCCTGAATGTTGTAAAGCCCACTTAAAAGGTTCTGACGGATCGTGAACTTCTAAAGAGTGTGCTCATGCCAAAACCGAGAATCCAAATGAGTCTATAAATTCACTCATATGGAAACATATTTTCATCTGGTCAGAATTGCAACTTATGATGCACTTCTCATATTTAATGATGGGAACGAAGGGAGGATGAAGGTATTAGTGACAATGAGCTTCAAGATAAGAAATTTCATTGAAGCCGTCTCGATTTACAGCGCCTCTCTGCAGTTGAAAAGTCAGTCAAGACCTTTTAAAGGAAAGAAGACAGAAAATAAGAAAGCAGAAGAAAAGCCTTGAAGGGAAAGAGGACCCTGAGTACAAATCTGGTGACTTCTGAATAGATGATGTGAGAAGAAACGTTGGGTTGCACTTTAAATCGCATTCCCTGAAACTTATTTTCCCCTGGGCGTCAGGTCAAGTGTTGCAGTGTGGACGCGTGGACGAAAACGGTTAGTCTATACCGACAGTCGTAGTCCACTTAGTGGCGCAGTTACGATGGTGCAGAAAACATGAAGTCGTAAAGTTTGTGACGTGTTTGTGGGAAGACTGTTCGACACACAGAAAAACAGCCAACACATCGACGTGTGTACGTATTAAGGTACCTCATGCAAAAATATCTGCACTTATACCCTGAATGTAACAATTAACTCGTTGACGACGGATTATTACTCATCACATGTCTTTTCTCTCTGCTTGAGGTTACCAACATAATCTTACACGAATTTTGTTGTTTCACTGGCTTCCCGGAATTACTGAGTGATAGGAAACAGAACACCAATATTTGTATTGCCACGTGGATGACGCGATTTTCACTTAAGTGCACATATAGAGACACGTTATTGACAACGGGTGGTCAAACGTCATGAGAAGGGACTGGGGGCTGAATGCGTCTTGCAGCTATAATCATCCCATGTTCAAAGTTGGTTAACCCGCAACGAGCTTGGATTTTTACTAGACACCTGTTTGTAACAGACTACTCAGAGTTTTTGTTCAGGGGGAAGTGAATAACATAGACCGAGAAAGACTGCGAACTATGGTGTGCACTGTACTCACACAAACCTTTAACTGAAGATGGTTGGCTGAATGACTGGCGTGCATTTTCCTTGTGTTTCTGTTTGTTTACTGTCGACTCCAGCAAGTTAATTAGTTACGTTATCCCGGGTCCCTGCACTGTGTGTCACTACATGAGACTCAAAGTCACTTTCCTGTTAGGTTTTTTATGATGCCATTTTCACGTAGATGGCCATGTTTTAAAACGTGTCTTCAGGAAAGAAGTGGAGTACCGAATTAAAAAAACAATCTGTGTCCGCAGTTCTGGTCCGCGCCGTAGATTTTTAGTGGACGTCAGGATTCAATCGTGACAAGTGTTTTGTATTAAAATGTAATTTATTTATCACTCTCATTAATGCAACAGTCATACAGAATATTATGATGATAATGAGTAGATAAACGAGAAGTTTTGGACAGTCGATGGCCGTTCTACGTCCAGATGGGACAGCTACGTAATCGCTTTGCCCCCGTTTTTTTTGTCACGCTGCCCTGGCTCTCACATTCGCTCGCCTTTTTAGGCTTTTTTGATTCTTTTCGACGCTAACTTTCCTCTCACTTGCGTCTGCTACAATTCCGAGCTCAGTTTTGAGCTGTATGCAAAATCACAGGTTAATGTAAGCGCAAGATACGAGGTGTGGCTAGAAAAAAACCGGACTAGTACTGGTGAAACAATAAAACGAATGCAATAAGGCTGAAAGTCGCGTGGCCTGTCACTTGACTCTCGCTGCGCCTACTGCTCGAGTTTCATCTGCCTCCTGCACTCAGTCTGCCCGTGGCGTCTGTTTCAAGTAGTTGACGTTTTGTCTGTGCGTCGGAAAATGTTGAGTGTACGGAAAGAACAGCGTGTTAACATCAAATTTTGTTTCAAACTAGGAAAATCTGCAAGTGAAACGTTTGTAATGTTACAACAAGTGTACGGCGATGATTGTTTATCGCGAACACAAGTGTTTGAGTGGTTTAAACGATTTAAAGATGGCCGCGAGGACACCAGTGATGACACTCGCACTGGCAGACCATTGTCAGCAAAAACTGATGCAAACATTGAAAAAATCGGTAAATCGGTAATCCTTGTCAACTCCTGTTAACTCAGACACTGCTTTGATTATTAAACGGCGATCTTGTCGAACAAGTTTACCGATTTTTTCAATGTTTGCATCAGTTTTTGCTGGCAATGGTCTGCCAGTGCGAGTGTCATCACTGGTGTCTTAGCGGCCATCTTTAAATCGTTTAAACCACTCAAACACTTGTGTTCGCGATAAACAATCATCGCCGTACACTTGTTGTAACATTACAAACGTTTCACTTGCAGATTTTCCTAGTTTGAAACAAAATTTGATGTTAACACGCTGTTCTTTCCGTACACTCAACATTTTCCGACGCACAGACAAAACGTCAACTACTTGAAACAGACGCCACGGGCAGACTGAGTGCAGGAGGCAGATGAAACTCGAGCAGTAGGCGCAGCGAGAGTCAAGTGACAGGCCACGCGACTTTCAGCCTTATTGCATTCGTTTTATTGTTTCACCAGTACTAGTCCGGTTTTTTTCTAGCCACACCTCGTAAACCAATGCAAATGTGAAATGCTGGTACATTAATAATAACCAGTGTAACCGCTAGAATGTTGAACGCAAGCCTTACAGACGTGCAAGCATTGAGTTGTACAGGTGCCGGATGTGAGTTTGTGGGATGCCCGGTGCACTTGGTCGGTCAATGCAGAGACGGTTAATGCTAGTTGTGGATGACGCTGCAGTTGTCGTCCCGTAACTGCTCGATAGGAGGCAGACATGATGATCGAGCACGCCAGGGCCACATGTCGACGCTCCGTAAAGAATGTTGGGTTCAGCAGCTGTATGTGGTCGAGCGTTATCCTGTTGGAAAACACACCCTGGAATGCTGTTCATGAATGGCAGCACAACAGGTCTAATCACGAGACTGAGGTACAACTATGCAGTCAGGATGCGCAGGATACACCAGCGCGTCTCGCAGGCAGACAATGTCGTGCGAACTGCTGCTCAAACAGCTGCTGCAGATCCAGTGAGATGCGCCGCAGCTACACGACGTACACAATGCTCTTCCCTCTCGGTAGAGCCACGTGGCCATCCGGAGAGCGGTCTTCTTGCGACGGTACATTACGGCGACCACCGCTGCCAGTAGTTATGTACCGTGGCTACATTCCTACCAGGTCTTTCTGCAGAGGTGTAGAAGGAACATCCAGCTTGTCGTAGCCCTAATACACGACCTCAATGAAACTCACAAGGGGAGGCTACAACGTTAGGAACGCGGATTTACTGTAAACTTCGTACACTCGTAGTACTCCATGAGGACAACAAAGTTGCGAGCAGTAGCGTGTACTTCTCAAGCGTTACTGAGAAAATCGCAAGATAATTTCGGTCGTCGAATATATATATATATACTTTCGAAATTACAGTAGTTACAATTTTCAACAACAGATGGCGCTGCGGTCTGGGAAACTCTATAGTACGATATTTTCCACATATCCACCATGCGTAGCAATAATATGGCGTAGTCTCTGAATGAAATTACCCGAAACCTTTGACAACGTGTCTGGCGGAATGGCTTCACATGCAGATGAGATGTACTGCTTCAGCTGGATTCTGGCGGTACACCTGGTCTTTCAAGTGTCCCCACAGAAAGAAGTCACAGGGGTTCATGTCTGGCGAATAGGGAGGCCAATCCACGCCGCCTCCTGTATGTTTCGGATAGCCCAAAGCAATCACACGATCATCGAAGTATTCATTCAGGAAATTAAAGACGTCGGCCGTGCGATGTGGCCGGGCACCATCTTGCATAAACCACGAGGTGTTCGCAGTGTCGTCTAAGGCAGTTTGTACCGCCACAAATTCACGAAGAATGTCCAGATAGCGTGATGCAGCAATCGTTTCGGATCTGAAAAACGGGCCAATGATTCCTTTGGAAGAAATGGCGCCCAGACCAGTACTTTTTGAGGACGCAGGGACGATGGGACTGCAACATGGGGCTTTTCGGTTCCCCATATGCGCCAGTTCTGTTTATTGACGAAGCCGTCCAGGTAAAAATAAGCTTCGTCAGTAAACCAAATGCTGCCCACATGCATATCGCCGTCATCAATCCTGTGCACTATATCGTTAGCGATTGTCTCTCGTGCAGCAATGGTAGCGGCGCTGAGGGGTTGCCGCGTTTGACTTTTGTATGGATAGAGGTGTAAACTCTGGCGCATGAGACGATAGTGGACGTTGGCGTCATTTGGACCGCAGCTGCAACACGGCGAACGGAAACCCGAGGCCGCTGTCGGATCACCTGCTGCACTAGCTGCGCGTTGCCCTCTGTGGTTGCCGTACGCGGTCGCCCTACCTTTCCAGCACGTTCATCCGTCACGTTCCCAGTCCGTTGCAATTTTTCAAACAGATCCTTTATTGTATCGCTTTTTGGTCCTTTGGTTACATTAAACCTCCGTTGAAAACTTCGTCTTGTTGCAACAACACTGTGTTCTAGGCGGTGGAATTCCAACACCAGAAAAATCCTCTGTTCTAAGGAATAAACCATGTTGTCTACAGCACACTTGCACGTTGTGAACAGCAGACGCTTACAGCAGAAAGACGACGTACAGAATGGCGCACCCACAGACTGCGTTGTCTTCTATATCATTCACATCACTTGCAGCGCCATCTGTTGTTGAAAATTGTAACTACTGTAATTTCGAAAGTTTGTCCGCCTGAAAATGTACTGTTGTCCCAAGCATATTGCAACAAACGGTGTATTTCTATCGCTGCTCGTTTAGTTTTTATTGCCGTTTCAAATATACCGGTCATTTTTGAAACACCCTGTATCTGTGCGTGGCTATTTTTACCATGAAGCGGCTGCAGCCGTGTGGTGACGGCACGGTAGCTCAGCGTGTTCAGTCAGAGCGTTAGCTTCCCTTTCTAATAAAAAAAAACTGAGTGAACAGATGAACGAACAAACTGAACGGGTGTCATCGGACGTCCGCCCC
Organism: Schistocerca nitens; assembly: GCF_023898315.1. Taxonomy (NCBI): domain Eukaryota; kingdom Metazoa; phylum Arthropoda; class Insecta; order Orthoptera; family Acrididae; genus Schistocerca; species Schistocerca nitens. The sequence continues at coordinate 17,980,937 of NC_064622.1, forward strand.
GAACAAACTCAGCGAACAATATAGAACAATATGTTTTTTTTAAAGACGCTATTAAAATACACTCGATACTGCATAACCAATTATCAGCGCCGATTTTTAAGGAAATACTGCGTTATGCATGGTTTGCTTCCAAACTATCGTCTGAAAGAGAGGTTTTTGAAAATGTTAACAAGGTTTGTTTTTCCACAGAAAACGTCAAAAGACCTTGCGTATGCGGAAACATAGCATTTATTGAATGGACGTGATGCCGTTTAACTTTATGTTTTCCATGTTTTTACGAAAAATTCCGTCCTGCAACTTGTACTCGTAAAGACGAAAGCGACGATTAATTGTACATCTTTCGAAAGCCGTCTGTGCCGGTCAAAACTTGGAGGTAACAAGTCGCTTCGGGCTCCTTCCAGGTATAAGGGATTTCTCAAATCACGGACAAGCATACATTTTCAGTATGACTTTATGCATTTGGTCGTTTACTAGTCGATAGTTATGAATATTACATTATTTGTGATAATAAAAATTAGTAGACTGCCAATAACATTGTAAATTTAATAAAATTTCGTCCGATTACACGTACTTCCCCCATTATATCGGTTGTAATATAAATAATAAAGAAAATGGCTGTGTTGAAAATAGAAAAAAAACTGACGAACGCAACTCGATCCAGCAATCCAGCTGCTTGAACAGCAATTGAATTTGTTCATGGCGGACGTCTAATGACACCCATTCAGTTCGTTCTTTCATCTGTTCGCTCAGTTTTATATATATATATATATATATATATATATATATATATATATATATATATATATATATATATATATATTCGACGACCGAAATTATCTTTCGATTTTCTGAATAACGCTTGAGAAGTACGCGCTACTGCTTACACATTTTGTTGTCCCCATGGAGTACTACGATCGTACGAAATTTGCAGTAAATCCGCGTTCCAAACGTCGTGGCCTCCTCTTGTCAGTCAGGTGTTGCTAATGGCTTCTTTGTCGTCTTAAGGGAATATAAATTCACCACGTTCAATCTCAAAGGCAGCTATCGCTCACGAGTGTATTTAAAGCAGACCTGAATTGCATCCTTAAAGTGGCAGTACTAACGCCACTCTTATGCGACTGGCGCGATATTTGAATGTATAATCACCTTCCGGATGTAGAAATACGCCTACCGACATTCGTTTATGTCGCGTGACTCCTTCCTTGTGTTGCGATTTCTTTTTCCGTCAGCGTATATGCTCGAAAATGTTTTGATTGTCTCATTCTCGATTTCAATAGCACTCCGCAAACCTTTCAGAATCATATCGGAATCAGCGTCCTACTTAACGGGTTCCCACGCCACACCAGTTTATAGCTTCACACAAAGCTAATTCGTAACAATCACGCGCATGCATCTACGCTGGAACGTCACAGTGAAAAGTAATAGTGCGCGACAAACACGAACAGACACGATAGATATAGGTTGTGCAATCAACCATCGTTTACGAATTATTAGTCTCTGAGTTACTAGCGATTCAGATCTGACGGTATTTTGCCACAGAAGAAAGTTCGATCGATGAGCAAATGGACGTTTTCGCGTCAAAAATATAGGATGCTATTTTAAAAAAACACGTAGCGCTGTTCATATCTTCCTAACGAACAAAGTTACAACAAAGGCAGCCGTGCTGGTTAATGTCACCGTGGTAGCTAAACTACATTTGTTTGATACATATTTTATTTTGCATCTGGACAAAGACTAATTTCGGGTGGTCAAGATAAATGCATATCCTGTATATTTAATTTTCTCCGCTTCACGCAAACAACGAAACAGTAAAGTTCATTGAAATACAGGAGTACAATATATATACTTCTTGGTGACTAACTCATTAAACCGATCCGTTACAAACTGTGCGTCGCAATTCGATAAGATGATATTGCATTATTAAATCACTATTAGTGCGATTGTGTTCTTGCTGGCGGGGACACCGCGTCAAATAAGATTAACGCTGAATTCAGCCACAGTAAAACTTCGATTACTTCATTAACATTGTAAGGGATCCGTGATCCCACGAACATAGATGCTAGTATCCAACGCCCAGGTCGATAGTAGACAGGAGTCGATTGTCGAGTGCTGCAGTAGGCAGTGAGACTAGTGTGGAGTGCAGAGTAGTACTGGAGAGTGTCAAGCGAGGAGTAGTACGGGACAGACGGGCAAGAATGGTAGTCGAGTGAGTTGTAAACGGTAAAATTCACCGGGGTATGACAAATGAGCGCGTCTCCCTGATCGCAGTGAGGTGGACCCTCACTAATACCGATTCGCGAGTGATACGAAACAGGAAGTGACAAGTGCGGAATTACGTGTTTCGCGTCAACCGCGTCGCCCAGCAGCAACCATGGATTGCAGTCAGGATTGTTGTGAATGTTAACCATCAGCATTGCGTGTGACGAAGCACTGAAAATCAGCCATCAACAAAAAGATATAACCGTAATTAGACGTGTAAGGCGAAGGTAGCAACTGCCTCAGAATTTGTGTGTTAGTAGGAAATATAGTTTGTACATCGCAAGCTTTGTGGTCCTTAATAATAGACAAACTTTCAATCATTCAACTACTCAGTCTCAGAACAGCCGCACTCGGTTGAAATACTCCCGAAACCACAGCAGGAAAACCGATAGCCTTCATCCATTAAGCACACGGTCATATAATCATAATAATTAACTGTTTGGCGGCTTGGGTAAATCACACAAAACCCAATAAGGAATTTAAACGGGGGTGTTCCAACATTCACTGCAGGAAATCTTTGATGCTAGAAAAATCCTTTACATATACAACATATTCTACATCTACATCGATACTCTGCAAATCACATTAAAGTGCCTGGCAGAGGGTTCATCGAACCACCTTCACAATTCTCTATCATTCCAATCTCGTATAGCGCTCGGAAACAATGAACACCTATATCTTTCTGTACTAGCTCTGACCTTATTTTATCGTGGTGATCGTTTCTCCCTATGTAGGTCGGTGTCAAAAAAATATTTTCGCATTCGGAGGAGTAAGTTGGTGATTGGAATTTCGTGAGAAGATTCCGTCCCAACGAAAAATGCCTTTCTTTTAATGATGTCCAGCCCAAATCTTGTATCATTTCTGTGACAGTCTCTCCTATATTTCGCGATAATACAAAACGTGCTACCTTTCCTTGAACTTTTTCGATGTACTCCGTCAGTCCTATATGGTAAGGATCCCACACCGTGCAGCAGTATTCTAATAGAGGACGGACAAGCGTAGTGTAGGCAGTCTCCTTAGTAGGTATGTTACATTTTCTAAGTGTCCTGCCAATAAAACGCAGCCTTTGGTTAGCCTTCCCCACAACATTTTCTATGTGTTCCTTCCAATTTAAGTCGCCCGTAATTGTAATAACTAGGTATTTAGTTGAATTTACGGCCTTTAGATTAGACTGATTTATCGTGTAACCGAAGTTTAACGAGTTCCTTTTAGCACTCATGTGGATGACTTCACACTTTTCCTTATTTAAGGTCAACTGCCACTTTTCACACCATTCGGATATCTTTTCTAAATCGTTTTGCAGTTTGTTTTGATCTTCTGATGACTTTATTAGTCGAGAAACGACAGCGTCATCTGCAAACAACCGAAGACGGCTGCTCAGATTGTCTCCCAAATCGTTTATATAGATAAGGAACAGCAAAGGGCCTATAACACTACTTTGGGAAACGCCTAAAATCACTTTTGTTTTACTCGATAATTTTCCGTCAGTTACTACCAACTGTGACCTCTCTGACAGGAAATCGCAAATCCAGTCACATAACTGAGACGATATTCCATAAGCACGCAATTTTACTACGAGCCGCTTGTGTTGTACAGTGTCAAAAGCCTTCCGGAAATCCAGAAATACGGAATCGATCTGAAATCCCTTGTCAATAGGAATCACCACTTCATGCGAATAAAGAGCTAGTTGTGTTTCACAGGAACGATGTTTTCTAAACCCATGTTGACTGTGTGTCAATAGACCGTTTCCTTCGAGGTAATTCATAATGTTCGAACACAATACATGGTCTAAAATCCTGCTGCATATCGACGTTAACGATATGGGCCTGTAATTTAGTGGATTACTCCTACTACCTTTCTTGAATATTGGTGTGACCTGTGCAACTTTCCAGTCTTTGGGTACGGATCTTTCGCCGAGCGAACGGTTGTATATGATTGTTAAGTATGGAGCTACTGCATCAGCATACTCCGAAAGGAACCTAATTGGTATACAGTCTGGACCAGAAGACTTGCTTTTATTAAGTGATTTGAGTTGCTTCACTACTCCGAGGATATTTACTTCTACGTTAGTCATGTTGGCAGCTGTTTTATAAGCTTAAATTTTACTTGAAAAATTCTTATTTTTATATTTAAGTATTACACAAGTTCTATTCTTGTTGTTCACGGAGCTCGACGATGTAATTATTAACAGTGATTACATACGGAAAGAAGTGGAGTTTTGATTTGATATTCTTGTGATTCAAACTGACCTTCAGTCAACAATAATACCACACAACATGTAGTTTGACTAATAAATTCATACTTAATTTGGTGGGTGATAATCTCTGAAAAGAAACATACATGTAGTATGTGAGGTGTCTGTGTTTACAAACTATAGGCTGACAACGCGTCTCTGCACTGGTGAGAAAAACTTAACGACGAAAGTAAGTTTCGCATGCTGTGCCACTGCCCCGTAACACGTCTCGATGAAACGTGGGCCACACGTAGAAAGAACTGATACACCACAGTACAGGAGATGACTGGAAGAAGTACTCAGTGAGAAGAACAGAAGTGAGACAGCAATTAGACTGAAGTCAGTGTGATTCACGACGGTGCCGTGGATACTACAGAAGGCGAGAGATGGTTGTTAGTAGGGTGTGTGATGACACGGGCTGTAGTGCAAGCTCTGAAACGTGCTGCCACGCTGACCGCGGGATCCGTAAGGACTTGTTGTGTCAGGGAGTTCCACTCCTCCTCCACCAGCGCCGCTCACAGCTGCTCGATGGCCGCTGGCGCACGTGCGGGTGCTACAACACTCCCTGCAACGCATGCCTCACGTGCTCGATGGGAAATCGGGGGGTGGGCAGGCCTGTCCATTCGCTGAATATCGTATCGTTCGTAGAGCCCCTGCAACTGCGCTGTTCAGTGCGGTCGCGAACGATCATCCACGAAAATGAAGACAGGACGGAATGCACCCCTGGAAACGAGGCACACGGCCAAGGGCTACGGTGTCACAGGTGAGCGTGCCGTGTTCGAAGATTTGGAGGTCAGTACGCCCATGAGATACAGTATAAGGTCGTTAGCGCGAACTCGCATAAGACGAACGCGCGGTTAACGCGAAAAAAATATTGGTCCCACCACGAATACATTAGTTCTTACAGGGTGTTTCAAAAATGACCGGTATATTTGAAACGGCAATAAAAACTAAACGAGCAGCGATAGAAATACACCGTTTGTTGCAATATGCTTGGGACAACAGTACATTTTCAGGCGGACAAACTTTCGAAATTACAGTAGTTACAATTTTCAACAACAGATGGCGCTGCAAGTGATGTGAAAGATATAGAAGACAACGCAGTCTGTGGGTGCGCCATTCTGTACGTCGTCTTTCTGCTGTAAGCGTGTGCTGTTCACAACGTGCAAGTGTGCTGTAGACAACATGGTTTATTCCTTAGAACAGAGGATTTTTCTGGTGTTGGAATTCCACCGCCTAGAACACAGTGTTGTTGCAACAAGACGAACTTTTCAACGGAGGTTTAATGTAACCAAAGGACCGAAAAGCGATACAATAAAGGATCTGTTTGCAAAATTTCAACGGACTGGGAACGTGACGGATGAACGTGCTGGAAAGGTAGGGCGACCGCGTACTGCAACCACAGAGGGCAACGCGCAGCTAGTGCAGCAGGTGATCCGACAGCGGCCTCGGGTTTCCGTTCGCCGTGTTGCAGCTGCGGTCCAAATGACGCCAACGTTCCCGTATCGTCTCATGCGCCAGAGTTTACACCTCTATCCATACAAAATTCAAACGCGGCAACCCCTCAGCGCCGCTACCATTGCTGCACGAGACATTCGCTAACGATATAGTGCACAGGATTGATGACGGCGATATGCATGTGGGCAGCATTTGGTTTACTGACGAAGCTTATTTTTACCTGGACGGCTTCGTCAATAAACAGAACTGGCGCATATGGGGAACCGAAAAGCCCCATGTTGGAGTCCCATCGTCCCTGCATCCTCAAAAAGTACTGGTCTGGGCCGCCGTTTCTTCCAAAGGAATCATTGGCCCGTTTTTCAGATCCGAAACGATTACTGCATCACGCTATCTGGACATTCTTCGTGAATTTGTGGCGGTACAAACTGCCTTAGACGACACTGCGAACACCTCGTGGTTTATGCAAGATGGTGCCCGGCCACATCGCACGGCCGACGTCTTTAATTTCCTGAATGAATATTTCGATGATCGTGTGATTGCTTTGGGCTATCCGAAACATACAGGAGGCGGCGTGGATTGGCCTCCCTATTCGCCAGACATGAACCCCTGTGACTTCTTTCTGTGGGGACACTTGAAAGACCAGGTGTACCGCCAGAATCCAGAAACAATTGAACAGCTGAAGCAGTACATCTCATCTGCATGTGAAGCCATTCCGCCAGACACGTTGTCAAAGGTTTCGGGTAATTTCATTCAGAGACTACGCCATATTATTGCTACGCATGGTGGATATGTGGAAAATATCGTACTATAGAGTTTCCCAGACCGCAGCCGCATCTGTTGTTGACAATTGTAACTACTGTAATTTCGAAAGTTTGTCTGCCTGAAAATGTACTGTTGTCCCAAGCATATTGCAACAAACGGTGTATTTCTATCGCTGCTCGTTTAGTTTGTATTGCCGTTTCAAATATACCGGTCATTTTTGATACACCCTGTATGTTATGTTTTATCGGTTAACACGAATTTAGGTTAAGGCGAATTACGAACTCTATTTCAGTTCCTAGCGCAATTAAATTTCACTGTAACACAAACTTCCGACCTTAGAGTATTCTAAAGCGTAATTTTTTTTTCCGAAATCAATGTAGGAAATGTAGCTACAAAGCTAATTAAACTTATTGTTGAGTCGTTTTTAACGTATTGTAGGTCGGTAGCCGCTATTATCACCTCAACAATCAGGGTATGCTGTACATTGTAAGACATACGATTACTAAGAATCGAGAAAAAATTATTAATGCTGCGGCATCAGGTTCTGGAAACAAATCTAAACGACTTCGTACCGCCAAATATGAAGACATTGAGACGTTACTGCTAGAATGGTTCGTGCGTGCATCTAACATACCTTTAATGATTCAGTCAAAAGTAAATGATATTGCTAAAGATATAGGCATAGAATACTTCCGTTGTCCTGCTTGTTGGATGTTTCGGTTCCAAAAGAGACATTCAACTTCATCTGTACAAATTTGTGGTGACGCAACTAAAGTTGATGATGCTAGTGCAAACAGCTGGTTGCACGAATTCAACCGAGTGAGGGAAAAGTATGCCTCGTGTGATGTGTTTAACATGGATGAAACTGTATTTTTCTACAATCTTTTTCCAAACCACACCCGGGGAATAAAAGATGATAAGTGTCACGGTGGAGCACGAAGCAAACAACGTGTGGCTGTCTTACTGTGCTGTAGTGCTGCCGGCAGTGAGAACTTTCGTTCCTGGGTTATCGGTAAAGCCGAGAAACCACGTTATTTTGAAAACATAAATGTGGACACTTAACCTTGCCTCTTCTCTCACCACAAGAAAGCTTCGATCGGTGGCACATCATTTCGCAAGTGGCTTCTTCGTTTCAACAGTCGAATGGTTGCTCAAAATAGACACGTTGTTCTTACATTGGACAGATGTACTGCCCGTAACGTTCATGATCTGAACCTATCCAACATAAAGGTTCAGTTGTTTTTCCACCAAACGCCACAAGCCCCCTTCAGCCTTTGGACCAAGGCATAATCTCTCTCATAAAGAGAGCTTATCGTAAGCGACTTGTAAGAGCTGCAATTCGTGCTGCTGAAAACAATAGTGCAACCCCAAATTGGAATCTGCTTGACGCAATGAAAGCCATCGCAGCAGCCTGGAACTCAGTATTGCCACATCATATAGGGAAGTGCTTCAACAGAGCTTGGAGACACAGCAACACTGAAGATGTCCACGAGATAGAAGATGCCACTTCATCTGATGAATGGACAGTTCTGCAGGACGTTGCGAACCCTGGGATTAGTTTCGAAGTATTCATTAGTGAAGACGACGATGTTTCCGTATGTGCTTTTGTGGAATCGGATGTGCGAAAAGCTGTGAACGAGGTGCAAGAAGGGCCATCAGAAGAAAGTGAAGGGCAAGACAATACAGGTACCATTCCACCTACCCGTCAGGAGATGTTTACAGCCTTGGACTGTTTAGAACGGCTCGCTTCAACACCCGACGTCACTGTTGGGTTTACGCACACTATCATTACAATTGGTTGTGAAATTGCAAAATATTATCGTTCCCATGAACGTCAGCGAACCATGACCGATTTTTTGCCAAGAAAGTAACGTACATAATTTGTGAGCACTTGTAATTTTAGAATCACTTCATAGTGTTATAAGTCTACAATAACGTGATTGATAGTGTAGTGTATTACACATGTACACTTATTAAAATATGTTTTTTTCACTTAACACGAATTTTTTAACACGAACTGCTTTTTCGGTCCCTTCGGATTCGTGTTAACGAAGTTTTACTGTATTATGCTTCTCCAAAACTAAGCAGCTGGACCATGTTCCACAGTGCTGTACCTACCCCCATAAGGCGAGAGTTGGGAACACGTAGTGCACACAGGAACATCGTCGAACATGATATTTTTTGGTAGCCCGAAGTGTTACGGTGCGGGAGACAAAATGTCACGTGGACGTACTGACCTCCAAATCCCTGAACATGGTGCACTCGTCGATTAACATTATTGCGACACTACTGTTTCGCTAAATGTGTGTTTCAGGGAGTGCGTTTGATCCTGCCTTCATTTTTATGGATGACAATACGTGACCGTATCAAACAGCGCAGGTAAAGGGGTAAAGGGCCTCTTGGAACGACAGGATATTCGGCGACTGGACTTGCCTGTCCATCCCCCGGCTTAAATCACATCGGTCAAGTGTCATGTTCTGGTAGGAGAGGTACTGCAGCACATCAACATGTACCAACGAACGTCCAGCAGTCGTCAGCCGCGCTGGTGGAGTAATGGGACGCCCTGCTACGAGACAAGCCCCGTGGCCATCGTGGCATCACGTCGCAGGGCGTGCAGTGCCGCCCTATCAAGAACAATTCGCCGCTTTTGTAATGTCAAGGGCCCCATCGTAATTTGTAGTGACTTCAGTCTAATTATTATCTGTGAATAAAACTGCCATTTCTGTTCATATCACGTTTCTTTCAGTTACCTCCTGTACTACACTGCAGCACTTCTTTCTATGGATGGTGCAGGTTTCATCTTTACTTGGCTGTGACACATCACGCGGAAGTCACTTCCGTCCTTCAGTTCTGGCCATCAGTGTGTTTTTCTTCAGCTGCGACTTAACCGAGGGTGATGTTTTGTTTCTTTACAAAATAAGCAGCTTACATCTTGACGGTGCATCGTTTACTTAATCAGATCAAGCAGTTTACATCTGAAACTCACAAACAGAACTACTGTGCAAACGAAAATTCCTCGAATGGAGTCGTGCAACAGGTGTATTTCTGCGTATACCTACAGCAGTAGCAGAAATGTTCGAGAAAAAACGAAGAATGTGAAAGAGAATAATTTGCAAGTAACCGCGTCCAGTAACATGGGTGAAATTGGAACAAAATTCCATCTTATTCTCTTGGCGTCGGATTGCTGCAAATGGTTGGTGGCGGTGTTGCCTAGAGAAGCGGCAAAGTGCTTAAAGCACTACAGCTGCGTTCTGACGTTCATGGTTTGCTGTAAAAATCGATGAAGACTGATGATGGGATGCTTCTTCTCAAAACGAGACGGCTGACTTTCTTACCCTCCCTTGCGCGGAACCGAAGTAGGTTCGCTATGTCTGACGGCCTCGCTAGAGTGCGACCGTGACAGGTGTTGCCGCAGACTTTTGCCGACTGCTTCTGATTCTGGGGAACTGGTGCAGTGGCGAGGGCAATACTCACGTCATCACTCACAAGGAACTGAGGAACTAGCTGAAGCGTTCCCGATCTGTGTGACTGACTGGTGGTCAGAAGGTGGCGATATGAATTTCATGTGTGACACACATCCACGTTCCCGTAGTGTAAACCATAGCCACACGGCAGAGTAACAGCCGCTGCCAATCCTATCTGGAAGAGCGTAGGCAACCAGCACGACCGCGGCGCGCAGCTGTCTGCATCACACAGGCGCTCTTCCGCAGTACAGCCGAGGGAATCCGTAATGCTGCGACTGAATGCAACAGCGCTGACACTTCGAAAAACGTTTCCAAAACTGCGTTGTGGCGAGAAGCTGTTACTTTGAAAGCATATTGAAATACTTCGTTTGGAATCTATACGTCCCTCGTTTTATGATACAACTGGGTAGTTGCACCTAATACCTTACTCAGTAACTGGTTGACCAAATCTAATTTCAGTACATGGCACAGGAGGACCTGAGGAAGGTAGACGATTAGTGCAGGTCGATTACGATTTTGGCGAAAAAATCACTGGAAAGAGTAAAATAGCCAGAAGTAACTATCCAGAGCGACCTGAAGGGAAATTACCGCAAAAACAAATTGCAGGAAAAGCAGCAGCCAGACTGAGATAAAAAACACTTGGTAAGACCAACTCTTGAGTATTGCTGATCACTCCGTAGATTAATAGAAGAGATGAACAGATCAGACGAAGAGCTAATATTTGTGTAAAATCAGCTTTGTAAAAGGTAAAGATCACTGTTTCTCCCAAAACTGAATAATGTGTAAAACTACAAGTTCAAAAAGTAGCTAAAAAGTACTCTGTTTTCCAAGTTCTGTTATGTATATTTTCGTGTGTGAACAAAGTCAATTGAGCATACATTTTGTAAGCGATACTTACGTATACTAAATTACCGGTGTTGTTTGACAGCTAAGAAGTTTAGCGTGCTTCCTAAAGTGGTTAACCTCTACTGTACTGTTTTCACTGGTCAAAGCGTTATGGGCCTTCAGGCCAGGCATTGCGCTAACATTCACTTACATTCAATGAGGTATAACGAATCAGTTTCAGTACTTTTGCCATGTATGTTGGACGTTGATGAAGTACTATCGCCCCGGCCGCGGTGGCCGAAAGGTTCTAGGCGCTTCAGTCCGGAACCGCGCGACTGCTACGGTCGCAGGTTCGAATCCTGCCTCGGGCATGGATGTGTGTGATGTCCTTAGGTTAGTTAGGTTTAAGTAGTTCTAAGTTCTAGGGGACTGATGACCTCAGATGTTAAGTCCCTTAGTGCCCAGAGCCAAGTACTATCGCTTTCTCAAAGTTCATTCCGAGAGATGTTATTCTGGTTAAAACACGTATAACTTTGCAAGTTAAAGTGCTTCTCGTCATTTTTTCCGTTTCTCGCCGTTCCTGAGTTGTTTCAAAATTCATGGAGATACGTTCCGTCTTTGTAACTAAATGAAAGTTTGTTTTTTGCCATACGCGTTTCGCTTACATTATTACATAATGCATTCATTATATATATGCCACTCAAGATGCTTCATAAATAAAAGAAGCGAAACGCGTACGGCAGAAAACAAACTGTCTTTCATTTAGTTGCAAAGACGGAAAGTGCTCGCACAAGTAAAGCGTTTCTGTTTTCTTAATTTTATTCAAGAAGACATTATTCAGATTCAAACAGCTTTAGCTTAAGAAGTGCCTCAGCTTTCTCAAGTTTCATGCAAAAAGACAGCATTCAGTTTCAAACAGATTTAACTTGTCAATCCACAGAATCTACAACGTTTTCAAGAAGAGGATAATACTTAAAGGTGGAGTGTCCAACGGTTATTAAGTACTAGCTTCTGTCTTAACCTGTGTGAACTGCATTGCGACAAACTGTGAAGATGTTGAAGGATGCTAAGCAGGCACAATGTTGTACAGTAAATTAGCGGCCATGGCTCTGTGTGTCGCGGTGTCTTCAATTCTCGATTCCCTTACTGTTAAATTACGACTGAGAATAGACCACGGTTCAGACATGCAGTAAGTGTTTGTTTCTATAGCTTGTTAGATATTGTGACAAGGCAGAGATAGATTGCAGTCCAGTCAAAAAGCCTTACTGGGTGAGGATAAAAATGAAAATAAAATCACTAAATTAATTAAAACGTTGTTCCACAGTTCTAACGACGAGGACAGTGTGTAGCACGTTTTCGCAGACATCGCAGTCGCCATCGACTGTGAAAGTTATTGGTCTGCACTACTGCTGTTTCGTCATTAAGGCCATTATCACGCGATATAGCGCAAAAAACTGTGCTTCAGCACACGGCAAACTCTGAAACTCTTCTGATACGTACACAAGTCACCATTGTACCTGAGCCTTTTAGCAATGTTGCAGTCTTTAAAATAAATCCCAGCAAATTACTGTTCTTGTGCAGATACGACAATGACATGAGTATACGTCAAGATATTTTTAAAGGTTAGACTGACCGAGGTGGCAAGGTGGTTAGCTCACTGGACTCGCATTCGGGAGGACGACGGTTCAAACCCGCCCCACGTCCGGCCATCCAGATTTAGGTTTTCCGTGATTTCTCTGAATTGCTCCAGCCAAAAGCCGGGATGGTTCTTGTGAAATGGCACGGCCGATTTCTTTCCCCACCCTTGACACAACCTTTGTGCTCCGTCTCTAACGGCCCCAATGTCAACGGGACGTTAAACTCTAATCTTCCTTCCTTCCTTCCTTTAATGTTTGGCATGTGCTGAAGCACAGTCTTTTACGGTATACCTCTACGCGATGGACTCGAGACTGAGGTTGCGACTGTGGAAATTAATGACTGTTACAGTCTGTGGCGACTACGATATCTTATAAAAAGTTTGAAAAGTTTTCCAGCTAGCATTTGACATTAAGAATTAGGGGTGTTACGGGCCCACTGAACTGATTGTTTCCAATCGGCTGTTCCCATCATTAGCGAGTGATCCAGGAAAAGAACGACCAAGATACAGTACCCACGGCGAGGCATGTATAGATCAAACCTGCTCGCAGGACGGGATTCGAACCCGGGACCTACGTCTCCGGCGCGCAAATGCCCTAACCGACTGAGCCATCCAGGGACGCTCAGGACTCGCCCTGGCAGACAGGTACTGGCGGCGAAACCGAGTCATGAGTAGCAGCCAGACATCTCGGTCGGTGAGAGCGTTTTCCCACAAAGCCACGGGTCCCGCGTCGAGTTCCAGGTCCGCATGCAATTTCTTAATCCTAGCTGGAATAAATTTTTCAATATTTTTTATTGTAACAGCTGTTGCGGCTTTATTGCCGTTTTCAAGTAATCAGCAAATAACAACAGTGAAATTATCTACACATAGGGTGGTTGTCGATATGAATAATCACACATTGGTATAATACAAAGAGGTGACAAAACATATTCCAATCGTTTATAATTACTATATGTCACGTAATTTGTAGGAATTAGACAACGACAGTTTACCATTGATGCAATACGGACTTCAAATCAGACTAGGCGTGGATAGAAGTGTACACTACTGGCCATTAAAATTGCTACACCAACAAGAAATGCAGATGATAAGCGGATACTCACTGGACAGATATATTATACTAGAACTGAAATGTGATTACATTTTCACGCAATTTGGGTGCATAGATCCTGATAAGTCAGTACCCAGAAGAACCATCTGTAACGTCCACTGTTCAAAGTGCCGTCACTGCCAACAAGAGGTGACCGAGACGTGTAACCAATGGCACCCCATACCATCACGCCGGGTGATACGCCAGTATGGCGATGACGAATACACGCTTCCAATGTGCGTTCACCGCGATGTCGCCAAACACGGATACGACCATCATGATGCTGTAAACAGAAGCTGGATTCATCCGAAAAAAAGACGTTTTGCCCTTCGTGCACCCAGGTTCGTCGTTGAGTATACCATCGCATTCGCTCCTGTCTGTGATGCAGCGACAACGGTAACCGCAGCCACGGTCTCCGAGCTGATAGTCCATGCTGCTGCAAACATCGTCGAACTGTTGGTGCAGATGGTTGTCGTCTTGAAAACGTCCCCATCTGTTGACTCAGGGATCGAGACGTGGCTGCACGATCCGTTACAGCCGTGCGGATAAGATGCCTGTCATCTCGACTGCTAGTGATACGAGGCCGTTGGGGTCCAGCACGGCGTTCCGTATTACCCTCCTGAGCCCACCGATTCCACATTCTGCTAACAGTCATTGGATCTCGACCAACGCGAGCAGCAATGTCGCGATACGATAAGCCGCACCCGCGATAGGCTACAATCCGACCTTTATCAAAGTCGGAAACGTGATGGTACGCATTTCTCCGCCTTACACGAGGCATCACGACAACGTTTCACCAGGCAAAACCGGTCAATTGCTGTTTGTGTATGAGAAATCGGTTGGAAACTTTCCTCATGTCAGCACGCTGTAGGTGTCGCCACCGGCTCCAACCTTGTGTGAATGCTCTGAAAAGCTAATCATTTGCAGATCACAGCATCTTCAACCTGTCGGTTAAATTTCGCGTCTGTAGCACATCTTCGTGGTGTAGCAATTTTAATCCCCAGTAGTGTACTATTCCAATGCTACATTATTATTCATACGGACAACCACCATATGTGAAGATAATTTCACCTATCATATTCGCAAAGTACTTGAGAATGACAATAAAGTGCTGTCGTAATAAAGACTATTAAAGTTATATTGCTGCTAGTCTGGAACTATCCTTTTCAGAACGCCGGATTATGATGTGTACTATGCTGTGGGCGCAATCGAACGAAAAGAAGATTTACACAGTAATTACGCACATGCGGATCTAGAACTTTAAGGCGTGAGAAACAGTCTATACCGTTGCCAGCTGATGTGTCTGTGTGTCTATGTTTTTGTTTTTGTCCATCAGGTGTAAGTCTGCGCAGTGGTCCCGTACGAGCGGTGGTCCCAGGAAGCCCGTAGAGGCGGCCTGTGCGTGGGCGGCAGGACCAGCGAGCGCCGAGCTGCGAAACCCCACGTGGCGCCGCCTGCAGTGGGCTGGACGGCTCTGGTGACGCGAGCGTCCGCGCGCAGCCGGGGGTCGCTCCCCGTGTCAGACGCGGCGGCGCCGGCGGCTAAGGCGCTTATCCACACGTCAAAAGCAGGCGCGCCGTGCGTTACGTAACGGCCGGGGTGGGAGGGGGGGGGGCGGACGCATCGGCCGAGCGCACACCCAGGGCCGAACCACCAACGTCCGCAGCTCCTGGTCGTGCGGTAGCGTTCTCGCTTCCCACGCCCGGGTTCCCGGGTTCGATTCCCGGCGGGGTCAGGGATTTTCTGTGCCTCGTGATGACTGGGTGTTGTGTGATGTCCTTAGGTTAGTTAGGTTTAAGTAGTTCTAAGTTCTAGGGGACTGATGGCCATAGATATTAAGTCCCATAGTGCTCAGAGCCATTTGAACCATTTTGAACTGATGACCATAGATGTTAAGTCCCATAGTGCTCAGAGCCATTTGAACCAATTTTAACCGAAGCACCAAGTTCTACTCACCTGGTCAGTAGTTAGGTAGCGTTCGTGTCACTGGCATCGATCTTACAATAGAAAATTCATGTCGTCAGCGATATATGTGTACAAGGGGTAACGCGTAATAACACGAGAACGGTACACTGAACAATATTACACCAGTATTTACGTCATTTGTAGACTAATAATTATAACTATTACGAATCGCCGTCTATGTTTTTAGGTTTGGTAGTACCTCAAGTACACGTGCCAAGAGGAAGACATTAATGTTTATTTTTCCCTGGGCAGCTCGTAAGGTACTGAAGTGTGGACACGTGGACGCAAAATTGTTAGTCTATACTGACAGGTTCAAATGGGTCAAATGGCTCTGAGCACTGTGGGACTTAACATCTGAGGTCATCAGTCCCCTAGAACTTACAACTACTTAAACCTTACTAACCTAAGGACATCACACAGATCCATGCCCGAGGCAGGATTCGAACCTGCGACCGTTGCGGTCGCGCGGTCCCAGACTCTAGCGCCTAGAACCGCTCGGACACTCCGGCCGGCTCTACTGACAGGTGTAGTACAATTAGTGGAGCTGTTACGGCGGTGTAGAAAACATCACGTAGTACGTTACGTGACTTGTTTGTGGAAAGACTGTTCGACACAGGGACAAAACAACCGACGCACTGATGTGTGTACATATTAAGGTACCACATATAAAAATATCCGCACTCGCATCAGCTACAGCCTGTAGGAAGCACACTGCGTATTTCAAGACTGTGCGCACTAGTTCCGGACGATACAGAAAAATACCGGGTGATCAAAAAGTCAGTATAAATTTGAAAACTGAATAAATCACGTAATAATGTAGATAGAGAGGTATAAATTGACACACATGCTTGCAATGACATGGCGTTTTATTAGAACCAAAAAAATATAAACGTTCAAAAATTGTCCGACAGATGGCGCTTCATCTGATCAGAATAGCAATAATTAGCATAACAAAGTAAGACAAAGCAAAGATCATGTTCTTTACGGGAAATGCTCAATATGTCCACCATCATTCCTCAACAATAGCTGTAGTCGAGGAATAATGTTGTGAACAGCACTGTAAAGCATGTCCGGAGTTATGGTGAGGCATTGCCGTCGGATGTTGTCTTTCAGCATCCCGAGAGATGTCGGTCGATCACGATACACTTCAGGTAACCCCAAAGCCGATAATCGCACGGACTGAAGTCTGGGGACCTTGGAGGCCAAGCATGACGAAAGTGGCGGCTGAGCACACGATCATCACCAAACGACGCGCGCAAGAGATCTTTCACGCGTCTAGCAATATGGGATGGAGCGACATCCTGCATAACATCGTACGTTCCAGGAGGTGTTTATCAGCCAGGCTGGGGATGATGCGATTCTGTAACATATCGGCGTACCTCTCACCCGTCACTGTAGCAGTTTTGCTGTCCAGCGCCATCTGTCGGACATTTTGTGAACTTGTTTTTTTTTCTTTTTTTTTCTAATAAAACCCCATGTCATTCCAAGCATGCGTGTCAATTCTTACCTCTCTATCTACATTATTCCGTGGTTTATTAAGTTTTCAAATTTATACTGACTTTTTGATCACCCGGTACATCCTATCTGAATACCCGTGCTTTTAGCAGATGCCCTAGTTTCAGACCCCTTTGAAAACAGAGATATCTGAGTTCTATATCGCACATTTTTCTTTACACTTAACCAGACTGACTGTGGGGATTGGCCACCAACTGCACTGCGACTTGGTAGATGCGGTTAAAAATATGTATTCGGAATACTATAGTATTAAAGGCAAATTTTTTGACACATCTTCTTGATCGATACCATTTTCCCTTTTCTTCTACGGCAGAAGTTTGTATGCTACGGCTTTGATATACGTAGTCCTGTTTATTTCGCCTTATCTAAAATGAGCCATTTCCTGCTGTACAAATTCCTCCTTCTCCACTGTTTTCAGACTTCTCCTAATGTTTTTGAAATTCCCGTGTTCATTTTCACATAACCGTTTGTTTGTACCTCACTGATGGTTTCCAAAAATCGAAATATGTTGGCATGTGAGTGACAGAACGTGTCGTTCAGCTTCTTATGAAACCTTGCGCATGCAGTCGTCGTTCGTCTCAGAGAAGGGGAGAATTCTGCCCATTAAGATGGCGGAAATTTACATTCGGGCTGGATGTACTGTCGTAACACATAACTTGAAAACTGACGTGCAGCTATGTTGTCTGGTTGAAAGGCCAGGATACTGTTTACGAAACAATCGTCTACCTCGCTAGGTGAGGAAAAGGAAGGTCAAAAAAAAGTGTTTAGGAATTATGAAATGTCACCCCAGCTAGTATATTTCTTTACGAGACTCAAACATACTGGTGTATCTTGAGAAACCAAGTCGGGCTAAGGTTGAAACGACGACTTTTCAGAGATGTAATTGGCCAAATAGCGAGGACAGCAAATTGAACAGCCACTTCGAAGTCAACATAAACAGCCCGAGGAGAAAAATTTACAGGCAAACGATTGCTTAGATGTTGACGTACCGTTTTGTACGTATCAAGAGACTTGCTTGTAGCCGCACGGGATTAGCCGAGCGGTCTTAGGCGTTGCAGTCATGGACTGTGCGGCTGATCCCGGCGGAGGTTCGAGTCCTCCCTCGGGCATCGGTGTATGTGTTTGTCCTCAGGATAATTTAGGTTAAGTAGTGTGTAAGCTTAGGACTGATGACCTTAGCAGTTAAGTCCCATAAGATTTCACACACATTTGAACATTTTTGAACTTACTTGTAAATAAAGTAAACAACAACGGTACATGTGTATAACTCTTAAAACCGTAAACCACGAAAGCTTGTTTAAAAAGGGAGGAGCAGCTTGTAAAAATGCCGTCCATAAATAATGTGTCTTATCAAATAAGATGTTTTCGTCTACAGCAGTTTACAAGTTGTTTAAGTACTGCGATATAAAGGCGTGCAACTCCGATAGGTTCCTTGGCAATTTAGGATGAAGTCTCATACGAGCAGAGTGCATATTTTTTTCTAAGCAGAATGACATTACTGTTTTCCAAGCTAAGTTAAGAGCAGAAATCTCCGCATGAAGAATTTCGCTTGATCGTTCGCACAACCGTTCAAATACCTTACGTTTCGAGCACTGGCTTAGCTTCTTCCTGATCAGAGACTGGACATTTTCAGTCTCTTCATTG
The DNA here is from genome assembly GCF_023898315.1 of Schistocerca nitens. Classification (NCBI taxonomy): domain Eukaryota; kingdom Metazoa; phylum Arthropoda; class Insecta; order Orthoptera; family Acrididae; genus Schistocerca; species Schistocerca nitens. Next base: position 17,999,788 of record NC_064622.1, read on the forward strand.
CGAGAATTATTCTCTTCACGGGTCGTAGCTGTTACAGTTTCGTTCCTATTACAACCGATCTTCAGATATACTTTGCAACACTTTTTACAGCACGACAGTCGTTGAATTTCACCATTAGAATTCGACGGAGACGAAATTTGTACCCCTCTGTCACACGTAGTTGATGCCCTTTCGTACTAGCCATCGTTGGACGGCCACTGCGTGCTCAAGTCTAATTACGGCGCTTCCAGCGGATCCCACCGTTGTTAGTACCCGGCCTTTCAATAGATGAACTAGGAACTCGGATAACTAGCACGAATGGGTTCGAGTATGTGGCTGCGTCAGCGGCCTCACGCTGCAGTGGTGGCTACCGGCACTTTGCCGAAGTGTCATGGACCCCTGCGATACCATTCGACGTCGCACGGGGCTGGCACAAGACGTGCGACAAACTTTTACCCCCAGAGTGTGTGTCTGGCAGCAAGTGGAGAACGTTAGCAATGAGCATCTCACTTGTTAAGTTTTGTAAGCATTAATCACTCAAAAACATTGTACCTTCGGACGTACACGCTGGTGGTAAAAAATTAGAAAATCTTAATGTACGATATCGATTTCGATCCGACGGCAGAATACGCCACATGTGGAATGGTAGATGCGCCGGTAATAGTTTCAGCTTCGTTCGCCAGCAGATGGCGTAGTGGTGCAGCCCGCAGAGCGCCATCCGTGGCTGCCCTTTAAAAGGTAAAGCTCGTGATCGTAAGACTGTGACAGACGTGTAGAGGAGGAAGGCACCGTGCCACCGAGACGCACTCGTGCTTCCTGCAGACAACTGAGCGAGTCTGAGAGGGTCCAAGCAGTGTCTTCCCCAGTGGCGGGACGGTCCTTTGGGAGAACTACCACACAGTTTGGAGGTGCCACGTCAGCTGTGCAGCGGTGCTAGAAAATGTGGCCACGGAAACAACATCACGGTCGTAGTCGAGTTGATGGATATCCACGCTGCACAGAGCCCAGCAGTGCCAGACCGTACAGCTGCCGCAGCGCTGACAATAGCATTACGACTGTCGCGAACCGGTTGCCACCCCAGCATCTACATCTACATTTATACTCCGCAAGCCACCCAACGATGTGTGGCGGAGAGCACTTTACGTGCCACTGTCATTACCTCCCTTTCCTGTTCCAGTCGCTGGTTCGCGGGAAGAACGACTGCCGGAAAGCCTCCGTGCGCGCTCGAATCTCCCTAATTTTACATTCGTGATCTCCTCGGGAGGTATAAGTAGGGGGAAGCAATATATTCGATACCTCATCCAGAAACGCACCCTCTCGAAACCTGGACAGCAAACTACACCGCGATGCAGAGCGCCTCTCTTGTACAGTCTGCCACTTGAGTTTGCTGAACATCTCCGTAACGCTATCACGCTTACCAAATAACCCTGTGACGAAACGCGCCGCTCTTGTTTGGATCTTCTCTATCTCCTCTGTCAACCCGACCTGGCACGGATCCCACACTGATGAGCAATACTCAAGTCGAACGAGTATTTTGTAAGCGACCTCCTTTGTTGATGGACTACATTTTCTAAGGCCTCTCCCAATGAATCCCAATCTGGCACCCGCCTTACCAACAATTAATTTTATATGATCATTCCACTTCACATCGTTCCGTACGCATACTCCCAGATATTTTACAGAGGTAACTGCTACCAGTGTTTGTTCCGCTATCATATAATCATACAATAAAGGATCCTTCTTTGTATGTATTCGCAATACATTTCATTTATCTATGTTAAGGTCAGTTGCTACGGTTGGACTGGTGCCGTTGTCAGAGGACAGAACAGCGCGCCGTGGTCTTCGGCAGTGACGGCAGGTTTTTTCTGCCTGCAAGCGATGGTCGTTAGCGCGTACGTCGTTGAGCCGATGAGGGCTGTCTCGAACAGTGCACTCGTCGGAGACACACCGTCTTGTGGTGTGGAGTGCAATAACCTAAAACTCTCATGCGCCTTTGGTGTTTGTTGAGAGAACGCTGCCCAGCATTCGACAAGAGCACAATGTTGTTGCATCAATTGTTCTGCCGTTCTTAGAACAGGTAGGTGATGTGATATTCCAACAGGATAATGCTCGCCCACGCACTGCGTACTCTGCAAGACGTGCGGCAGCTTCCCTGGCCAGCGCGATCGCCGGACTAGTTTCCAAGGGAGATCCTGTGGGATGCTGTGGGACGACAAGTGGCTCGTGCGACTCGTTCTTAGATACTAGCAGGTACGGAAACGGTATTCGCCAACTTTCTGTTCGACTGCCCGGCACAGTCAATGCTTGCACTGCCAGCCATTGAGACTGCACTGCGTACTAATATGGCCGTTACAATATGGGTCCACACTTGATACCTCAGAACCGCTTAAGTTGTTGATCTGTAAATGTTATAGTTCTATGTACTCCATATGCAGTACATTTTGAATGAACTGTAAAACTCTCAATAGGTGTTCTCTTTCTGTTTTATGGCACTGTGTTTATATGGACTTTTTTTTCTTTTTTTGTGGTGAGTAATCTGTCCCCAAAATTGGTACACGTACAGCACATCCAAGATAAAATCGACCCCGCGTTAATAACACGCATACTTACGTCATAGGAAAACTTCACTTTATGGAGAATGATAGACCTGTGCATCTAATACAATTTAGAGGACCCGAGATCACATTAAAAATCATTTTCTGCAAGACTCTCTCGTCGGTTGTTTCGGTACCTACTCTGGCGTCTTTTCCTTCAGCTGTCCGCCTGCTTAGCTGAGTGGTAACGTGTTTGCCTACCGTGCAGCGGGTCCGGGTTGGAGATTTTCTCCGCTCGTGGACTGGGTGTGTTGTGTTGTCCTCTTCATCGTTTCATCATCATCGACATGCAAGTCGCCCAACGTGGCGTCGCCTGAAATAAGACTCGCAACCCGGCGGCCGAACTTCACCGGACGGGGCCTCCCGGCCATCAATGCCACAGTATCATTTCATTTCATTTTTTTTCCTTCAGTTGTTCTATCGTCTGAATTTTATGGTGGCATTGATTTACACGAGCAAGTGCACTCCTTTACAAAACAAACGAATATCAAACTATACACAGGCAAAAAATAGCTCTGAGCACTATGGGACTTAACTTCTTTGGTCATCAGTCCCCTAGAACGTAAAACTACTTAGACCTAACTAACCTAAGGACATCACACAGATCCATGCTCGACGCAGGATTCGAACCTGCGACCGTAGTACACACAGGCACCACAGCACAAACAAGGACGAATGGAAAACAGAGCGACAGCTGGCAACGCTGTAAAAAGTAAACAAACACAACCAACTCCTAAAACGACGGAAGTCGGACTGCTGGTGTATGCAAACAAAGTAAGTACAAAGCCAAGATCACGCATATGGTTTAATAAGAACATAAATCGTTAAGTAGAACCAAATAAAAAGAAATTGTTTCTCCGCTAACAACAAGAGAATAACAAAATAGTGAGACGTAGTAATATATCTGTGATTATTGTTTGGCGTAATTATTACATACCTAAAACACATTTTATTATAGTCACTGAAGATGGTTCAAAAATCAAAAGAAGCGAAACGCATATGACACAAAACAAGAAGCGTTTCATTTAGTGGCAGTTTGTCATTTGGATAATTAGTTACATGTTCCATACATGATTTTGTATGATAGATCGTAATGATGTGGAACGAGTCATTTTACATCACATCACAAATTAATTTGTACGTATGGTTACATTCTAATCCCTTCTACGCTCTTTTTGTATTACAAAAAGAAAAAATTGATATACAGATGTTAGTAATTCCTACCTATGGCGATTTACACATTACGATAATAGAATTTCTTCTGCGCAATAGAAGGAGTTGTTACGCAGAAAATTTCTCAGTTTGTTTTCGTACTTTACTTTACTGTCTGACATTTTATATCACTGGATAAATGATAAATATTTTTTTGCAGCGTTGTGCACTCCTTTTCGCGTAAAATAAACCTTAAAGCGGAGTAATGATTGTCATTTTTCCTTCTCGTATTGTAATTATGTACATCATTGTCCCTTTTGAACTGCAGTGGTTATTTCCAACAAACTTTATGAGGGAATGAATATATTGTGAAACAGTAGCCAGAATGCCCATCAGATGTCTACATATGATCGTAGTGAGTACGATATATTATTCTTACAGCAAGTTTTTGTCCAATGAAGACTTTCTTTCTTAAAGATCAGTTGTCCTGCAATATTGTTCCATACGACATTACTGAATGAAAACATTTAACATATGTCAAGTTACTGATTTGTCTCTCCCCAAGACTTCCAAGATTCTAAGTTGCTTTAGGTGTTCCAAAATGAGCTTTTTCCAATTTAAATTCTCATCAACGTGGACACCTGAGAATTTTGAAGTTTCCACCCTATTTACTATTTCCTCACCATGTATTAAACTTATCACTGGTGTAGTACATCTAGATGTGTAAACTGAATATGTGTGTCTTTTTAAAATTGAGTACGAGACAATTTGTAGAAAAACAGTCAGTGATATTTTTAAGAACTTTGGCATTTATTCTGTTTCTGTTTGTATGCTTGGATTGATTACAATACTAGTATCATTCGCAGAAAGAACTAATTCTGCTTGTTGTATATTAGACGATCGTTTACGTATATGGAATAATAGTGGACCTAAGATTGAGCCTCGGGGAACCCAATATACGATTTCTCCCCAGTCAGAATTATGTAACCGGACTATATTGGTTGAATTACTAAATGCAGCTCCCTGCATACTTTTTTGGTTAGATGTGACATTATCCATTGGTTGGGTATTCCATCAATCCCATAGAAAGCAAGAAATTTACCCAGGAGAATACTGTGATTCACACAGTCAAATGTCTTAGATAGGTCGCAGGAAACAACTGTCGGTATTTTGTTATTTAATGTTTGTAAAATCTGGCGAGTGTGGAAAGTAGCTACTGTGGGACCCGTAACTGATGTGCAAGTCAGGGGGCAGAATCACGATGTTATGCAAATCACACACAAATGGGTTTACATACTGCATGTAGCGCACATGTACACTACTGGCTATTAAAACTGCTACACCACGAAGATGACGCGCTACAGACGCGAAATTTAACCCACAGGAAGAAGATGCTGTGATATGCAAATGATTAGCTTTTCAGAGCATTCACACAAGCTTGGCGCCGGTGGCGACACCTACAACGTGCTGACATGAGGAAAGTTCCCAACCGATTTCTCATACACAAACAGCAGTTGACCGGCGTTGCCTGGTGAAACGTTGTTGTGATGCCTCGTGTAAGGAGGAGAAATGCGTACCATCACGTTTCCGACTTTGATAAAGGTCGGCTTGTGGCCTATCGCAAATGTTGTTTATCGTATCGCGAAACTGCTGCTCGCGTTGGTCGAGATCCAATGACTGTTAGCAGATTATGGAATCGGTGGGTTCAGGATGGTAATACGGAACGCCGTGCTGGATCCCAACGGCCTCGTATCACTAGCAGTCGAGATGACAGTCATCTTATCCGCATGGCTGTAACGGATCGTGCAGCAACGTCTCGATCCCTGAGTCAACAGATGGGGACGTTCGCAAGAAACAGTTCGACGACGTTTGCAGCAGCATGAACTATTAGCTCGGAGACCACGGCTGCGGTTACCCTTGACGCTGCAAAACAGACAGGAGCGCCTGCAATGGTGTACTCAACGACGAACGTGGATGCACGAATGGCAAAACGTCATTTTTTCGGATGAATCCAGGTTCTGTTTACAGCATCGTGATGTTGGCATCCGTGTTCGGCGACATCGCGGTGAACGCACGTTGGAAGCGTATCACCCGGCCTGATGGTGTAGGGTGTCATTGGTTACACGTCTCGGTCACCTCTTGTTCGCATTGACGGCACTTTGAACAGTGGACGTTACATTTCAGATGTGTTACGACCCGTGGCTATACCCTTCATTCGATCCCTGCGAAACCCTACATTTCAGTAGGATAAATGCACTACCGCATGTTGCAGGTCCTGTACGGGCCTTTCTGGATACAGAAAATGTTCCACTGCTGACCTGGCCAGAACATTCTCCAGATCTTTCACCAATTGAAAACGTCTGGTCAATGGCGGCCGAGCAACTGGCTCGTCACAATACGCTAGTCATTACTTTTGATGAACTGTGGTATCGTGTTGAAGCTGTATGGGCAGCTGTACCTGTACACGCCATCCAAGCTCTGTTTGACTCAATGCCCAAGCGTATCAAGGCCGTTATTACGGCCAGGGGTGGTTGTTCTGGGTACTGATTTCTGAGGATCTATGTACCCAAATTGCATGAAAATGTAATCACATGTCAGTTCTAGTCTAATATATTTGTCCAATGAATACCCGTTTACCATCTCCATTTCTTCTTGCTGTAGCAGTTTTAATGGCCAGTAGTGTATTTAAGGCAGTCTTATTATAGTTGTGATATAAATTCTACATAGGGTGGCCAATTAAATCAATCTATGTACGTTCCCCTCCAGAAATGACGATGGTAAAGGATTCTGTCTAGTGTGACTGTTTGAAAGAAAAACAGAGTCCTAAAAATTTACGATTACATTTATTTTCTTTAAGTAGAACACAAAACTGATCAAGAAGTAGTACAAGAAAGAGTCATGTATTTTAACGTAAACCAAACATGTAAATAGTCGTCACTTGGTAGATGTGTTGGGAGGAACCTAGTACAAAAGACACCACATGGAATCTAGTGCGCTTCTCTACTACGAGTATGGCGTGGTCGAGCAGTTCTAGGCGCTTCAGTCTGGCACCGAGCGACCGCTACAGTCAAAGGTTCGAACCCTGCCTCGAGCATGGATGTGTGTGAAATGTCCTTAGGTTAGTTAGGTTTAAGTAGTTCTAAGTTCTAGGGGACTGATGACCGCCCGCATCTCGTGGTCGTGCGGTAGCGTTCTCGCTTCTCACGCTCGGGTTCCCGGGTTCGATTCCCGGCGGGGTCAGGGATTTTCTCTGCCTCGTGATGGCTGGGTGTTGTGTGATGTCCTTAGGTTAGTTAGGTTTAAGTAGTTCTAAGTTCTAGGGGACTGATGACCATAGATGTTTCGTCCCATAGTGCTCAGAGCCATTTGAACTGATGACCTCAGATGTTAAGTCCCATATTGCTCAGAGCCATTTCAACCATTTTTACTACGAGAAGGGGGAGCAATGCGAGCAGGTGAAATGTATCCTATAACGATAAACAAGTGGGCAATCAGATGCAGTACCAGGAGGCAAAGTGGTTCTACGCATGCCACTGCAGAAAAATCTCACTTCGAATATTGGGTCGCTGAAAAATCAACTGAAACTCTACAGGCCGGAGCTGCGTACATTGCCGACAGTACGGCGCCAGGCTGCGCGGCGTGCTGATGAAGGCTGCTACTAGTGGTCGGTTCCGCTGCGTGGAGGTGGGCTCCGCCTTGCAGGCCGGTCGAAGCGTGAGCGCGAAGAGAAGCTAAGTGTTTGTCCGGGTGGCCGGACCTGAGTACGAAACTGCTATGCAGCAACGTAGTCGAGCGACTCCCGCGGCGGCCACGAATCGACCAACTCTCGCCGGTGGACAACGTTTTCGCGAATTATGGCCTTGCAACAGCTTCGTCTGGACTCCCACAGCCGTACTCCGTCAGCCTATATGCAGATACCGTTCCTTCGCGCCAATGCCCGACTGTGACTGCTGCGCGGGAAGCTTTTTGGCTATGGGCGCCAACGGAATACGATGACTGGGTTGCTACGCGTGGCGCCGTTCTTCGGCTATTCCGTGGAGCTCGGCGACCATTTCTGCGAAACGTCCCAAACAACAGCACAGCCGTGGCGTCGAGCTGGCGCCTCCCCGTGCCCAAAACACGAGGCTTCAGCGACAAGAGCGCCCTCGGGCATTGTAGAAACAGCGAGCTCCCGGTCTCTCTGGTCCCTGAGACCCGACGTCAAAAGAGAAAGTCGCCAGCTACGGGTCGGCACTCTCTGTCCGCAGTTCCCAGTGCACGCATGTGCCTCCACCTCCTGCTACTGTGAGCGGCCGGCCACCTCACGGCCCAAAAGTTTCTCACTCGTCTCCTGTGTGAAACGAACAGGAATACGATATGCGTACATGCTACTCCCCACCACGTACATGCTGGCACACAGCATCCGAAGCCGGCCGCAGTGGCCGTGCGGTTCTAGGCGCTTCAGTCTGGAACCGCGCGACCGCTACGGACGCAGGTTCGAATCCTGCCTCGGGCATGGATGTGTGTGACGTCATTAGGTTAGTAAGGTTTAAGTAGTTCTAAGTTCTAGGGGACTGATGACCTCAGATGTTGTTAAGCCCCACAGTGCTCAGAGCCATTTTTGAACAGCATCCGATAACCTACTTTGTAGGACAGTGTAATACGGCAGCGAACTGACATAAACTTGCATGTAACCAAATTCAGATTTTAGCTAGATAGGCTGGTTTTATTGCCTGTAATAAATGTATGAAGAGGCCAGACTACCTGCCGTCTTGGAAGTGATCAAGTAAACTGCATTCTCAGTAGAGCGATCCTTCTGAAAGCCAAGAATTTACACTGAAGCGCCATAGAAAGTTGTACAGGCATGCTTATACAGACATATGTAAACAGGCAGAATACGGCGCTACGGTCGGCAACGCCTGTATAAAGACAGCTAATGTCTTGGTGCAGTTGTTAGGTCGGTTACTGCTGCTACAATGGCAGGTTATCAAAATTTAAGTGAGTTTCGATGTGGTGTTATACGAGGGTTGTCTAGAAAGTAAGTTCCAATCGGTCGCTAAATGGAAACCACAGTGAAAATGAGAAACATTTTCTTTGCAAGAGTTAGCTACACTCTCCAGGTATTTCTCTACATGGTCGCCACTCCGACTTAGACATTTGTCGGACCGTTATACCAAATTTCCAACATCATCGCCGTGAAGGCAGCCGCCAGTGCTTTTCGATAATTCTCTACGCTGGTCTATAGCGCGTAGCCTGCGCCCAAGTGATGTCTTCGTATCCAGCGTTTCATCTGAACAGAGCTGATACTCAAGACGAGCCAGTTAGGGCTATGCTGTGGGGGATCGAACACTTCCAATCGAAAATGCTGCAGGAGCGTCTTCACTGCCCCTGCAGAGTGCGGCTGAGAATTGCCGTGAGGAAGGGAGTGCGTGGCAGTTGTGTTAGGCGGGCTGCATTCATTAAGGCGAAGCCTCTCAGCGGGCCCTCCTACTTGGCGGGAGACATCGATGTTCCAGGCACCTTTACTCGCTCACAGTGCGCTCACAACTGAAAAGAGCCTCTTGATGCGATCGACGGTCGTACTGCCCAAAACGTCTGTGCAAAGCTTCATCGGGTTTTCACTGTAGTGTCCATTTCGTGACCGATCGGAAGTTACTTTCTGGACAACCCTCGTAGTTGGGGCACGAGCGATGGGACACAGCATCTCCGAGGTAGGGATGAAGTGGAGATTTTCCCGTACGACCGTTTCAGGAGTGTACCGTGAATACCAGGAATCCGGTAAGACATCAAATCTCCGACATCGCTGCAGCCGGTAAAAGATCCTGCGAGAACGGGACCAAAGACGACTGAAGAGAATCGTTCAACGTGACAGAAGTGGAACCGTACTGAAAATTACTGCAGATTTCAGTGCTGTGCCATCAGTAAGTGCCAGCGTGCGAACCATTCAACGAAACATCATCGATACGGGCCTTCGGAGCCGAAGGCAGGCTAAGACCAAACATGGGAGGTACGGTAAGGCAAGGCAAGGTGAGATTCGGCTCGGTGGAGCAGCTCCCTTCCGCGCCGCTCGCCCACGCACGTTTTTGAGTTGAGAGCAGTCGATGCCAACATCGCGGCAGAACTCTGAGCGAGTCCAGCGCGTGTGGGCTGTGGGGAAGGGGGGGGGGGAGAAGGGGACGGAAAGTACGCCGCGGATTACGGTGCTGGTGTTCCCGCGGGCGGGCGCATCTGCATAACGCATTACGCGGGATTTCGGCGGCGCTCTGCGGCCCCAGTTAGTGGCCGAGCCGGCCCGAATTAATTGTGTTTGGCGTGCGCGGACATGCGGCCGGCAGGGAACGACCGCCTACCGCCTTTATTCCTCCGTAGCGTAAGCCGCGCCTGGCCTACGGTACGTGGCGATATTCCTAACGAGTAGCGCGCCGTATGAATTTCCGTGTGCGTTACAACCACATCTGCTCTCGGCGGGTCTGAGTCTCCGTGTCGCCTTCGTACCCCCATTCACAGGCAACGTGGTGGGCGAACGACTGTTGTGTGCCTCTAGTAAGCCCAAATTTAGTTTTCTCTCTTTTTCGGTTTTCAGTTTGCTCACTACTGAGCAAAATCATCGGCGTCTTTCTTTTATTCAGAAAGTTCTTCAAGGCCACAACGTAAAGAAAAAGTCTGTCTCTCGTAAATAAGAATACCGGACAAAATAGTAACCCTCTTAAAAGAGCACACTGCTCACTTTACAGCGCTCTAGATGGTAACGGAGTGGCAGCATGCGGTCACGTGACCTCGTCCACCTGTGACGTCGAGTCGTTGCGGTGCAGTGCTGCCACCACGTGGTATGGAACCACCGCTGTGTGACGGCTCTACATCACAGACTGGCAGACCCAGGCTGAAGCGTTTGGACGTGTTCCTGGTCATTCTGTGAATAAACCTACCCGGTTCGTCCATGCGCCGACACGCACTGTCCAACATGTCTACAGGGAATGGTGTACCACCCGTAGACACACCGTAAAAGCAGTGATCGTAAGGAGATCCTAACCGACAGGTATCAGACACGAGTGCGAAACCTTGTCGATGAGATTTAATCTCGAACCCGACAGGCACTGCTGGTACCAATGAATGCAGGTCCAGTTCAGCCAGCTTCCGAATGAACATTGCGAAGAGAGCTTCACACAACGGACATTCGGTGTACCGCACGCTAAAGGCCGCTGCTCAGAGCGAGTCACAAAGTCTTCAATGGGGCAGGCGACACAGGAACTGGAGAACAGCTGACCAGCGTGGGCCGACGAGTCTTTTAACGAACAGTCTGTGGAGTTGTAGTGCAGGCTGAAGGCAGTTCTGTGATGTTTCGGGTCTTCCTCGTACCATGATTCGGACCCACTGACTCACGACACCGAAATCATCAACTAAAATATTCGTTTCACCATCCTCGGTTGGGTTGGGTTGTTTGGGGGAGGAGACCAGACAGCGAGGTCATCGGTCTCATCGGATTAGGGAAGGACGGGGAAGGAAGTCGGCCGTGCTCTTTCAAAAGGAACCATCCCGGCATTTGCCTGGAGTGATTTAGGGAAATCACGGAAAACCTAAATCAGGATGGCCGGACGCGGGATTGAACCGTCGTCCTCACCATCCTCGGTGACCCAGGTGTTGCCCTTTCTTGACGTATGACTTCGTGTTTAGTATGCTGTGGAGGGTGCTATCTTCCGTCTTAACAGGGCTGCACATTTACGTCCCTGGTCTGGCGAACACTAAGGCACCCTACGGCACATCAACTGCCGCGCTAAACCACCAGACCCTAATCCCACAGAAATTTCTGCGACTATTTGGAGCCGGCCGAAGTGGCCGTGCGGTTAAAGGCGCTGCAGTCTGGAACCGCAAGACCGCTACGGTCGCATGTTCGAATCCTGCCTCGGGCATGGATGTTTGTGATGTCCTTAGGTTAGTTAGGTTTAAGTAGTTCTAATTCTAATGACCTCAGCAGTTGAGTCCCATAGTGCTCAGAGCCATTTGAACCATTTTTGACTATTTGGAACGGCAGTTGAGACGCACTGATCAAGAGCTATTCGGTTCGGTGGTCTACGTGATCTGAGCATCAATGAGTGGCTTCAGGCGGATGTGCCATACATGAAGTAACCTGTAGAGTCTGTTTGGGTTGAGGCGGCGTTACACGGTATGGGTGATGAGTGGAAGGGGTGACCATTTTTTTGTCTGATGTGCCTATTTTCGATAAGCCTCGATGCCGTCTGTATGACGTAACACAGCATTTTACCTCCTTCATGTATCATTCAGGGCAATGCACTGGGTGGTCCCATTATTGCACGACACCATGGAAGCCCAATTTCTTTCTTTCTTCCTTTCTGTGTCTGGAAACCATCAATGTTTTCAGTTTTTCTAGTCGCTACTGACAAGGGAACCTCCCCATCGCACCCCCCTCAGATTTAGTTATAAGTTGGCACAGTGGATAGGCCTTGAAAAACTGAACACATATCAATTACGAAAACAGGAAGAAGTTGTGTGGAACTGTGGAAAAATAAGCAAAATATACAAACTGAGTAGTTCAATGGAAGATATGCAACATTAAGGACGATGGGAACGCAGGAGTGCCGTGGTCTCGTGGTAACGTGAGCAGCTGCGGAATGAAAGGTCCTTGGTTCGAATATTGCTTCAAGTGAAAATTTTAATTTGTTATTTTCAGTTTATGTGACAAACTCTTAGGTTTCATCACTTTTTTGGGGTGATTATCACATCCACAAGAAAACCTAAATCGGGCAAGGTAGAAGAATCTTTTTACCCATTCGCCAAGTGTACAAGTTAGGTGGGTCGACAACATATTCCTGTCATGTGACGCACATGCCGTCACCAGTGTCGTATAGAACATATCAGATGTGTTTTCCTGTGGAGGAATCGGTTGACCTATGACCTTGCGATCAAATGTTTTCTGTTCCCATTGGAGAGGCACGTCCTTTCGTCTACTAATCGCACGGTTTTGCGATGCGGTCGCAAAACACAGACACTAAACTTATTACAGCGAACAGAGATGTCAATGAACGAACGGACAGATAATAACTGTACAAAAATAAAGAAAGTAAAATTTTCACTCGAGGGAAGACTTGAACCAAGGACCTCTCGTTGTGCAGCTGCTCACGCTACCACGGGACCACGGCGCTCCTAAACTCAGAATATCCATTATGATGCTTATGTCGCCCATGGACTACTCGGTTTGCATATTTTGCTTATTTTTTCACAGTTCCACACAACTTCTTCCTGTTTTCTCAATTGATCTGTGTTCAGTTTATCAAGGCCTATCCACTGTGCCAACTTATAACTAAATCTGAGGGGGGTGCGATGGGGAGGTTCCCTTGTGAGTAAAATCAGTGGAACGTTTCCTTCAGAAAGACCTTCAAGGACCTGGGAAGCCTTTCCCTCCACAAAACGCTGCATGTCTTGGACCCGACCCGCTTCACGAAGTGTGTCGTCCTCTTGACCGGCGCCAGACACGCTCGTAGCTGACTCAGCCTTTTTACAAGTCAGCCGAGGCAGTTCAACGGCAGCAGGCTCCTCCCACCCCTGAAGTGCGCACCAGCTTGGAGGCTCTGTCCTAAACAGTGACGTGAGACTGGCGTACTTTCGTGTGTTGGCATTATTTGTCACGCAAAAACAACTGAATATCTATACTTTAAAATACAGGGTGTCCCAAAAAACACCGACAACACTTAGTGTACTGTGTGGGAAGGCAGACTGATCATTTTTGAAGAAGGAACTACATTACAGACGGGCTTCGAACTGTGTACCTCCTACGTTAATGCGGAGCCTACATCGGCGGTGCTGAACCTCATGCACGTGAGCCAATCCGGGCGGTTATCTTGGAAGTATTTCAATCGCTCCATGGCCTCAAGCCATAAGATCCTCCACTGGAGTAACAGTTGTGCCATACGCCATACTCTTCTTTCGAGAGGTGCAGATCTGACAACTGTGCTGGCCACGGAACTGATCCACCTCTAGCAGTCCGTCGACTGGTATATGTGACGTTGAGCTGATTCTGCACGTCGACATCAAAGTGTGCTGGAGCCCCGTCACGTTCCAGCCACATGTCCATCCGAACATTTAGTGGCACTACAGCCAGCAGGGTAGGCAAAGTAACTCTAATAAATGTGGGGTACATCGGCGCTGTTGGTTTGGCAGCAGATGTGGCCATATGATATGGTCACCAATTTACCTCGGCCTAGATGTTGAAATCGACCCTGTTTTGATGATTTTGAGTAGCCTGCACACGCGGATCTTCGTCCGCCCAAAACTGCATGTCGTGCAGGTTTAATACGCCGTCTCTACTAAAAGAGCATTCATCCGTGAACCAAGGTCAGAAACTGTCGCTGGAGTAAGCGTTGTCGCTACGGTCGCAGGTTCGAATCCTGCCTCGGGCATGGATGTTTGTGATGTCCTTAGGTTAGTTAGGTTTAAGTAGTTCTAAGTTCTACGGGACTAATGACCTCAGCAGTTGAGTCCCATAGTGCTCAGAGCCATTTTGAGTAAGCGTTGTTGTAAACACCGAAGCGCAAGCTGTACCCATCGCGGGCAGTTTTCCTCCCGTAATCCCAGGACTTTCAGCACATAGTATGGATGGAGCCGGTGTTGATGGACAACACGACACACGGCGCTTCTAACCTCGTGCAGCGCCGGTCCCACCTACCGGGTGCTGGTGGCCGGGTCCTCTTCCAGCAATGTCAGACGTCCCCCTTCAGCTGTACTGTTAAGAGCCGAGCGTGGACGACCCGCATCACGGTTCGGCTCCTACGAGAGTGCTGGGGACAGTATTCCCAAGTGCTGAGCGCAAAGTGGTACAACTTTATTGTACAATGGAAACGGCTCAGGCAGAAAATACCTACGTGCAACTTTCCGTCTTCTCCGGGGTGTGTCTCGACGGCCGCGAACGTGCAGTGACGAGGGGCACGTCTGTTTGGAAAGCGTTCCGAATACAGTCTTGCAGCAGCTCACCCGCGCCAGTCCGCTTTGCCGCACGCAAGCACCACGTCGGTATTTTTCGCAGCCGTGTACCGGTACATGTCTCACTGTTGTCAACAACGCTACTGCACTGGCAGACCACACACGGCCCGCAGTGGTATGCGTGCTGGGGCTGTGCAGAGGGATGTGGCGCATGCGCAGGAATGTCATGAGGCTCAGGTCGCCCATCCGCAGCACACAGATGGCTGAAAGGCTGCATATTTTCCGTAGCCAAACACCAAAACGAATCGCAAGAAACTATCACAGCCGTTCGTTCTCCAGACTTTGACGCTCTCCAGCACTCAAGCCGTGCATTTCGTCTGTGGTTTATGTCTCGAAAACCGATCAGTTTGCCTTCCCGCACAACGTGTTAAAAACTGTATTTTTTTTTGGGGGGGGGGGGGGGGGGGCGGGGGGAAGCACTATATAACATGTAATACGATACGATGTAAGATACTCACCATTTGCGTTCAACGTCACTGATAACTTTAGTAGCTAAAGATTAAATGTTTTCAATGGCTGCAAAGTTACCACTTCCAAACTTTCTCAGTGACACGGTTAAATTTATGGCACGACTGTTCAGACTTGCGATTCTTTGAAGTGGAAGAACATTCTGGATCAGAAGACCTGAAGAAAACGTCAGAATGCTACTTTGTGACAGACAAGGTTGTTGTGGTTGTTGTTGTGGTCTTCAGTCCTGAGACTGGTTTGATGCAGCTCTCCATGCTACTCTATCCTGTGCAAGCTTCTTCATCTCCCAGTACCTACTGCAACCTACATCCTTCTGAATCTGCTTAGTGTATTCATCTCTTGGTCTCCCTCTACGATTTTTACCCTCCACGCTGCCCTCCAATGCTAAATTTGTGATCCCTTGATGCCTCAAAACATGTCCTACCAACCGATCCCTTCTTCTAGTCAAGCTGTGCCACAAACTTCTCTTCTCCCCAATCCTATTCAATACCTCCTCATTAGTTACGTGATCTACCCACCTTATCTTCAGCATTCTTCTGTAGCACCACATTTCGAAAGCTTCTATTCTCTTCTTGTCCAAACTGGTTATCGTCCGTGTTTCACTTCCATACATGGCTACACTCCATACAAATACTTTCAGAAACGACTTCCTGACACTTAAATCTATACTCGATGTTAACAAATTTCTCTTCTTCAGAAACGATTTTCTTGCCATTGCCAGTCTACATTTTATATCCTCTCTACTTCGACCATCATCAGTTATTTTTGCTCCCTAAATAGCAAAACTCCTTTACTACTTTAAGTGTCTCATTTCCTAATCTAATCCCTTCAGCATCACCAGACTTAATTCGACTACATTCCATTATCCTCGTTTTGCTTTTGTTGATGTTCATCTTATATCCTCCTTTCAAGACACTGTCCATTCCGTTCAACTGCTCTTCCAAGTCCTTTGCTGTCTCTGACAGAATTACAATGTCATCGACGAATCTCAAAGTTTTTATTTCTTCTCCATGAATTTTAATACCTACTCCGAATTTTTCTTTTGTGTCCTTTACTGCTTGCTCAATATACAGATTGAATAACATCGGGGAGAGGCTACAACCCTGTCTCACTCCTTTCCCAACAACTGCTTCCCTTTCGTGTCCCTCGACTCTTATAACTGCCATCTGGTTTCTGTACAAATTGTAAATAGCCTTTCGCTCCCTGTATTTTACCCCTGCCACCTTCAGAATTTGAAAGAGAGTATTCCAGTTAACGTTGTCAAAAGCATTCTCTAAGTCTACAAATGCTAGAAACGTAGGTTTGCCTTTTTTTAATCTTTCTTCTAAGATAAGTCGTAAGGTTAGTATTGCCTCACGTGTTCCAACATTTCTACGGAATCCAAACTGATCTTCCCCGAGGTCCGCTTCTACCAGTTTTTCCATTCGTCTGTAAAGAAATCGCGTTAGTATTTTGCAGCCGTGACTTATTAAACTGATAGTTCGCTAATTTTCACATCTGTCAACAGCTGCTTTCTTTGGGATTGGAATTATTATATTCTTCTTGACGTCTGTGGGTATTTCGCCTGTCTCATACATCTTGCTCACCAGATGGTAGAGTTTTGTCATGACTGGCTCTCCCAAGGCCATCAGTAGTTCTAATGGAATGTTGTCTACTCCCGGGGCCTTGTTTCGACTCAGGTCTTTCAGTGCTCTGTCAAACTCTTCACGCAGTATCTTATCTCCCATTTCATCTTCATCTACATCCTCTTCCATTTCCATAATATTGTCCTCAAGTACATCGCCCTTGTATAAACCCTCTATATACTCCTTACACCTTTCTGCCTTCCCTTCTTTGCTTAGAACTGGGTTGCCATCTGAGCTCTTGATATTTATACAAGTGGTTCTCTTCTCTCCAAAGGTGTCTTTAATTTTCCTGTAGGCAGTATCTATCTTACCCCTAGTGAGACAAGCCTCTACATCCTTACATTTGTCGTCTAGCCATCCCTGCTTAGCCATTTTGCACTTCCTGTCGATCTCATTTTTGAGATGTTTGTATTCCTTTTTGCCTGCTTCATTTACTGCATTTTTATATTTTCTCCTTTCATCAATTAAATTCAATATTTCTTCTGTTACTCAAGGATTTCTATTAGCCCTCTTCTTTTTACCTACTTGATCCTCTGCTGCCTTCACTACTTCATCCCTCAGAGCTACCCATTCTCCTTCTACTGTATTTCTTTCCCCCATTCCTGTCAATTGTTCCCTTATGGTCTCCCTGAAACTCTCTACAACCTCTGGTTCTTTCAGTTTATCCAGGTCCCATCTCCTTAAATTCCCACCTTTTTGCAGTTTCTTCAGTTTCAATCTGCAGTTCATAACCAATAGATTGTGGTCAGAATCCACATCTGCCCCTGGAAATGTCTTACAATTTAAAACCTGGTTCCTAAATCTCTGTCTTACCATTATATAATCTATCTGATACCTTTTAGTATCTCCAGGATTCTTCCAGGTATACAACCTTCTTTTATGATTCCTGAACCAAGTGTTAGCTATGATTAAGTTATGCTCTGTGCAAAATTCTACAAGGTGGCTTCCTCTTTCATTTCTTCCCCCCAATCCATATTCACCTACTATGTTTCCTTCTCTCCCTTTTCCTACTGACGAATTCCAGTCACCCATGACTATTAAATTTTCGTCTCCCTTCACTACCTGAATAATTTCTTTTATCTCGTCATACATTTCATCAATTTCTTCATCATCTGCAGAGCTAGTTGGCATATAAACTTGTCCTACTGTAGTAGGCATGGGCTTTGTGTCTATCTTGGCCACAATAATGCGTTCACTATGCTGTTTGTAGTAGCTAACCCGAACTCCTATTTTTTTTATTTATTATTAAACCTACTCCTGCATTACCCCTATTTGATTTTGTATTTATAACCCTGTAGTCACCTGACCAGAAGTCTTGTTCCTCCTGCCACCGAACTTCATTAATTCCCACTATATCTAACTTTAACCTATCCATTTCCCTATTTAAATTTTCTACCCTACCTGCCCGATTAAGGGATCTGACATTCCACGCTCCGATCCGTAGAATGCCAGTTTTCTTTCTCCTGATAACGACGTCCTCTTGAGTAGTCCCCGCCCGGAGATCCGAATGGGGGACTATTTTACCTCCGGAATATTTTACCCAAGAGGACGCCATCATCATTTAATCATACAGTAAAGCTGCATGTCCTCGGGAAAAATTACGGCTGTAGTTTCCCCTTGATTTCAGCCGTTCGCAGTACCAGCACAGCAAGGCCGTTTTGGTTAATGTTACAAGGCCAGATCTGTCAATCATCCAGACTGTTGCCCCTGCAACTACTGAAAAGGCTGCTGCCCCTCTTCAGGAACCACATGTTTGTCTGGCCTCTCAACAGATACCCCTCCGTTGTGGTTGCACCTACGGTACGGCCGTCTGTATTGCTGAGGCACGCAAGCCTCCCCACCAACGGCAAGGTCCATGGTTCATGGGGGGGGGGCAGACAATGTTAGCTATATTTTATTAAGGATTAACTGAAACGGAAACCGTACAGAGTTGAATTACAGTTTCTCTCTCTCTCTCTCTCTCTCTCTCTCTCTCTCTCTCTCTCTCTATCTATCTCTCTCTCTCTCTCTCTGTCTCTAACGTATGCACCCCTTTAAAATATGATCAGGTGTCAATAGACTCTGCAGGAACTCAAAGTCTGGCAGATAAACTGTACGGGGTATTGAAGCTTCCAACAGGTTAATAACCTACTACTAACATAATTGGAAGGAATGCTTCTACGAGTTTGAAGTTACGAATTAGTGTCATACTTTGTGAATGCATGTGAGCACCTGAGATAATTTCTGACTGTTTCTTTATGACACAGTTTTCGGTTGGTGGCTGGCAAAATACGAGTATAATGATAATTTGCAAGTTCACACTCGTACAAACATTGCTTCCAATTCTGTCAGCAGCAGGTGATTAATCTGTTAAGAAACTTCCAATACACGCTCAAGTTTATCCTCCACACTTCGAATGGTCGTTGAGTCTATAGACACCTAATGAAATTTTAAAGCCGTACTTCTCCAGAGTTTGTTCATCCTTCTTTCTTACTATGTGGAATAGCAATTATTACAGGATATTCCTCTTTGATAATCGCCAACTCTGTCTAAACTTGTAACAAAGTAATTTGCACAGTAATTAGACTGTGGGATAACTTCTGAAGAGCCTGATAAAAATGCGAACAGCAAAACTTGCTTAGCTACCTGTCGGGCTCTGCCTCAAAAAGATCGGACACTGCAGACTAGATTACAAAACTAGCAGAGCGTAAAAAACAAAACTAAATCTGGATCTTGTGGCGTGTCGACACGAAGACGGAGGGGTAGGCGGCTGCCTGGGGCCAGAAAACACCCACCCCGCTGTGGACGTCAGGCCCTCACCATCATCCGTAGGGAAATTCCGTGTTACGCAGTACACCTTTCTACAGCTTTGCTATTAACGCAAACATCTTTCAGCACAGCTATCTTGAGTGGGATTTTTTATTTTCTTTTTAGAAAAATCATTATTACATGTTTACCTCTTGTGTAGGTTATATGAATTTTTATCTCAAAGGTAACCCACACAAAACCTCAACATGTAATAAGAATTTAGCAGAAAGATAATAAACAAAAAATCCCAGCGAAGGTAGCACATAGAGTGCTGAAAGATGTTTGGGAAAAAATGAAACTATAAAACGGCGTCTTGCATAAGGCAGAATTCCTATGCACGGAAATAAGAAGAACTGCAACACCCAAAATATGATTATCCTCTCATTATGTCACTGCAATTCGCGATTAACTGCTTAGCAGAGGTCCACAGAACCACTTTCAAACTATTTCTGGACGTTCCACCCTGTAATAGCGCGTGCGAATAAAGGAACACCGGAAACTTCCGCTGCAAGCTCGTGTTTTTATTGCGATGATTGTTTCTCCCTATGAAAGTCGGAGTCAACAAAATTCAGCTGTGTAAATTAGTGATTGAAATTTCGTGAAAAAATCTCGCCGCAACGAAAACCCTTTGTTTTCAATGATTTCACCCCACGTCGCGTATCATCCGCTGTTTCGCAGTGTTGCAAAACAAGCATCCCTTCTTTAAGCTACCCCGATGTATCTCGTTAATCCTCTCTGGTAAGGATCCCATCCCTCGTAGCAGTACTCTAGAGGACGACAGACAAGCGAAGTGTGGGCGCTGTCTTTAGTACAGCTGTCGCACCTTCTAAGTGTTCTGCCAATAAGACTCAGTCTTTGGTTCACCTTCCGCACGCCTTTTCTGTGCGATCGTTCCAATTTAAGTTGCAAGTAATTGTAATCTCTAGGCATTTAGTTTAATCGACAACCTTTAAATCGTAATAAAAAGGAACACCAGCAGCCGTCCTTTCGATATTATTTATTATACAGCTACCGGTTTCGGTGATTCACTACACCACGTTTAGGCCTTAACTGACGTTGAGGGGTCTGGCTGCGGACACAACATCGTTGTTGCAGTCTACGGGAACCAGCCCACAGATGTCGGCCACTGATGGCATCGCCTATACAATGGGACTTCACCCCCCTCCCCCACCTCAGCTACCCACACTGGTAGCTGTGTAATAAATAACCTCGAAAGGTCGGTTGCACGTGTTCCATTTGATTGCGTAAGAGAACAGCCGAACTCGCTCAAACTTTTTATCAGAAGGATGGACATATAATCTTTAAATTTGTGAGATTTATCGCGTGACCCAAATTTAACGCATCTTTTTAGTACTCATGCGCAGGACTTGATGCTTCTTATTGTTTAGCGTCAAGTGTCACTTTTCGCGCCTTACAGATAAGTTGTCTAAATCGTTTTCCAATACGTTTTGAACTTCTGATGACTTTACGAGTCCGCAGACGTCAGCAACATCTGCAAGTAGTCTACGCTGAGGAACCCCAGATATCACTTTAGCTTCTCTAGATTAAAACCAACTGTGACCTCTCTGGCAGAAAACCACGAACACGAACGGTACTCCACAGAAATGCAATTTGATTAGAAGCCGCTTGTGTGGGAGAGTCTCAAAAGCCTTCTGGAGATCTAGAAGCATGGAATCAACTTGGAAGTCCCTATCAGTAACTGTCCTTGCTTTATATGAATGAAGTGTTTCAGAAGAACATTTTCTGAGCCCGTACCTGGTTACGCGTTAATAGATAGTTTTCTTCGATATGTTTCATAATGTTCGAGATTGTATATGTACGAAAATCCTACCCCAGATCAATGTTTCACGGTAAGAGTCTGAATTTGAGCGGATTACTTGTATTTCCTTTCTTCGATATTTAGATCTCTGCAACTTTGAAGTTTTTAGGTAAGCATCTCTCGTCGAACAAGCTTTTGTATATGATCGCTAAAAGTCGAGTTTTTTCATCAGGATGCTCCGAAAGGAACCTGTCTGATATACTCTCTTGGCCGGAAAACTATCTGATATACTCTCTTGGCAGGAAAACTGGATGTTACTTTAAGTTGTCTCGCTACACCGAGGGTATCTTCTTCTAAATTACTCATGTTGACCGCTGCATTTGATTTGAGTTCTGGAATATTTACTTCATTTCTCTGTGGCGAAGACATTTCGGAAAATCATGTTTACCAGCCCAACTTAGTGGCGCTATCATCGGTAACATTAGCAGGGTGAAGGTGCGACAACGCAGGGCACCAAGTGAAGTGGACAGACTATTCCCTTCTCCAGAGGCCTGTAATATTTGAATGTATCGTTCGTTTATAACGAACTTGACTTTTTTCTGTTATTCAAAGTTAACCGAAAAATTTAGTAATTTAGAAAATAATGGGAACTTTTCGCAAGAAACAGAGTTGGCACGTCGGCAGCAGACGTCTCGCCACACAAGAGTCCGGGACCCGATTTACTGCGAAGCGAGGTGTGGCGGTGTTTAATGCGCTGGCTTTGCTTTCGGGAACATCGGGCTTCACGTCCCCGCAGGTGTGCCTTGGTTTCTTTATGCCGTTTTCTTCCAGTCACATCCTTGTACGGTGCAAGCTCGTGCGCTGTATCCGTGACTTCGACGTCGCCGGAACCTTACTTCCAAATCACCCTTTATTCTTTCACGAATTTCTGGAGGGACCTCCAGGAAACAACTGTTACCTCGCTCAGTCTAGACGACAGTAGATCGCAGTGCCCAGCTTGATGCTGTGTTCCTTGATTTACGGAAGGCGTCCGATGCAGTTTCGAATAGCCGCGTAGTGAACAAAATACAACCTGAAGAATTTTACCTTCCAAGCAGACAGAACCCAACCGCTTTGGTAAAGGGGCGAAATCGTCAGATGCAAAAGTATCTTCCGGACTGTTTCCAGGGAGTGTAGTATGCCTGTTACTACTTACGATGTACGTAAATGGTCTGTCGGGTTATGACCTAAGGCGCGGATCACGGCGTCGTACGCAGGGAGAACGTCAGGAAACGGTAGCGAAGTGCAGGACCACCTGCGGATAATCGATACTTCTGCGGAGACTGGTCGTTGACTCTGGACGTAAATAGCTGTGCGAAACTGCGCGTAAACACGCGGAAAGAGCCATTACTGTCCGACTACACTGCTGGCTATAAATCGAGGGAAATATTAACAGTCGTAAAATAAATAGGAGCGACCTAAATTGGGGCAACGGCACAGAACTAGTTAAAGGAAGAGCAGAAGCCAATCTGAGAATCATTCGCAAGAACAAAATGGCTTACAAAACACTAGAGCGACAAACTGTTGAGTATTGTTCATCGCGCTGGGATTAATCGTGAGCTGAGACAAGATCCAAACAATAACGGCGTCTTTCGTCAAGGCTTCGTTCGGTGACCGCCACAGCGTCACAGCGATGCCCAGACACTATTGGCGAGGCAGCAAGCACCACAGAGGAATCCCTCTTAAACTATCGACAGGGGATCTCAGGTTGATTCCGTATTTCTAGATTTCCGGAAAGCTTTTGACACGGTTCCTCACAAGCGACTTCTAATCAAGCTGCGGGCCTATGGGGTATCTTCTCAGTTGTGCGACTGGATTCGTGATTTCCTGTCAGGAAGGTCGCAGTTCGTAGTAATAGACGGCAAATCATCGAGTAAAACTGAAGTGATATCATGTGTTCCCCAGGGAAGCGTCCTGGGACCTCTGCGGTTCCTGATCTATATAAATGACCTGGGTGACAATCTGAGCAGTTCTGTTAGGTTGTTCGCAGATGATGCTGTAATTTACCGCCTAGTAAGGTCATCCGAAGACCAGTATCAGTTGCAAAGCGATTTAGAAACTATTGCTGTATGGTGTGGCAGGTGGCAGTTGACGCTAAATAACGAAAAGTGTGAGGTGATCCACATGAGTTCCAAAAGAAATCCGTTGGAATTCGATTACTCGATAAATGGTACAATTCTCAAGGCTGTCAATTCAACTAAGTACCTGGGTGTTACAATTACGAACAACTTCAGCTGGAAAGACCACATAGATAATATTGTGGGGAAGGCGAGCCAAAGGTTGCGTGTCATTGGCAGGACACTTAGAAGATGCAACAAGTCCACTAAAGAGACAGCTTACACTACACTCGTTCGTCCTCTGTTAGAATACTGCTGCGCGGTGTGGGATCCTTAGTAGGTGGGATTGACGGAGGACATCGAAAGGGTGCAAAAAAGGGCAGCTCGTTTTGTATTATCACGTAATAGGGGAGAGAGTGAGGCAGATATGATACGCGAGTTGGGATGGAAGTCATTAAAGCAAAGACGTTTTTCGTCGCGGCGAGATCTATTTACGAAATTTCAGTCACCAACTTTCTCTTCCGAATGCGAAAATATTTTGTTGAGCCCAACCTACACAGGTAGGAATGATCATCAAAATAAAATAAGAGAAATCAGAGCTCGAACAGAAAGGTTTAGGTGTTCCTTTTTCCCGCGCGCTGTTCGGGAGTGGAATGGTAGAGAGATAGTATGATTGTGGTTCGATGAACTCTCTGCCAAGCACTTAAATGTGAATTGCAGAGTAGTCATGTAGATGTAGATGTCGAAACTTCCGAGAGCGTGTTTTCTAAGGAGCGCCACGCGCGCAATACTTGCTCGCTCCTGCATGTCGCTTGAGGGCCGCGCTGAAGTAATAACGGTACTCGCTCGGCTTCCTACGACGGCTTACCCACTGCCGGTCTTCCCACGGAGCATTTGCGTAAGGACCGTGAAACGAGCAAAGTTCCAACCGCCAGCCGAAAAACTCCCGTAAAAAAGGCCAGAATTGAGAAGTTCGTGTGAGTTCATCCGACGTGTAAGGCGAGTTAATGAGGTCACACTGGCACCAAATTCTACCACAATTCTTCCCGTCGCCACCGTGGACGAGCCACGCGATTGGAATATCTTCATAGGCCCCCTTACACACATTTCACCCCTTTTTCTTGAGACTGGTCGAGGAAAACATTTCAGAGATACCGTCGCTCAGAGTCGGCACGAAAACGCCTTACTGGTGGGATGAATTGCGTCAATGAAATCACCCCTTCTCTTGGAGTGTTGATTCCCCCACATTTCACCGTCGAAAACTGCAGTTCCCAGTGATGTCGGAAACAAGGCGACGCCTTCGACAACCTTTTACACTGCCGACATCCCCATACGTTTCAACCGATCTCTATGGACACAGCGGGGCTGCATCCCCATGGAACACTACCGCACCCCCTAGGAGTGCAGCGCGACCGCAGTTTTTGCTCACGTGTACAGGCTGGAGCCACTAGGGACTGTTCAAAGTCATTCGACGAAATTAGAACGTGATCCGAAGCAGCAAAGGCTGATCGCGCTCTTTCGTCCCTGTTCCGTGCCCTCATGTGGCGTGAACACAGAGGGTTTCAACACTGAGACATGCACGAGTAAAACAGCGAAGACCACCCCCAGTTCGGCAGCACCCTCGTGGCAGCCGGTCACATTTACTGAGAATTTGAAAAATGTCTCTTCACAGAGAATACCAACGAAATGGCCCTAGGCGCCTGCAGGCATACAACTGGCATGAAGAGAGTCTCAGTGGTTGCTGCTACACTATGTGATCAAAAGTATCCGGACACTTGGCTGAAAATGAGGTAAAAGTTCGTGGCGTCCTCCACCGGTAATGCTGGAATTCAATACGGTGTCGGCCCACCCTTAGCCTTGATGATAGCTCCCACTCTCGTAGCCATACCCTCAATCATGTGGTGGAAGGTTTCTTGGGGAACGGCAGCCCATTCTTCACGGAGTGCTGCACTGAGGAAAGGTACCGATGTCGGTCGGTGAGGCCTCGCACGGAGTTGGTTTTGCAAAACATCCCAAAAGTGTTATACAGAATTCCGGTCAGGGCTCTGTGCAGGCCAGTCCACTGCTGGGATGTTACTGTCGTCTAACGACTCCGCTACAGGCCGTGCATTACGAACAGGTGCTCGATCGTGTTGAAAGACGCAGTCGCCATCGCCGAATTGTTCTTCAATAGTGGGAAGCAAGAAGGTACTTAAAACATTAGTGTAGGCGTGTGTTGTGATGGTGGCACGCAAAACAACAAGGGGTGCAAGCCCCCTCCAAGAAAAACACGACCACACCACGACATCACCGCCTCCGAATTTTACTCTTGGCACTACACACGCTGGCAGATGACGTTCACCGGGCATTCGCCATACCCAGACCCTGCCATCGGATCGCCGCATTGTGTACCGTGATTCGTCACTCCACACAACGTTCTTCCACTGTTCGAATGTCCAATGTTAACGCTCCTTACACAAAGCGAGGCGTCCTTTGGCATTTACCGGCGTGATGTGTGGCTTATGAGCAGCCGCTCGACCACGAAATCCAAGTTTTCTCACCTCCAGCCTAGCTATCATAGTACTTTCAGTGGATCCTGATGCAATTTAGAACTCCCGTGTGATGGTCTGGATAGATGTCTGCCTATTACACATTACGACCCTCTTCAACTGACGTCGGTTTCTGCCAGTTCAACAGACGAGAACGGGCCTGTACGCTCTTGTGCTGTACGTGTCCCTTCCCGTTTCCATTTCACTGTCACACTTGAGACAGTGGACCTAGGGACGTTTAGGAGTGTGCAACTCTCGCGTACAGACGTATGATACAAATGATATCGAATCACCGACCACGTTCGAAGTCCGTGAGTTCGGCGGAGCGCCCCATTCTGCTCTGTCACGATGTCTAATGACTACTGAGGTCGCTGATATGGAGTACCTGGCAGTAGGTGGCAGCACAATGAATCCTAATATGAAAATCGTATGTTTTGGGGGTGTCCGGATACTTTTGATCACACAGTGTGACGACATTCCCATGGTTTGACACGTACACAGTGGCGTTGTGAGGATATGCGGTGCCAGTGTGACACCGGTCACCTGCCTCACACTTCACACGCACTTGTGAGCTGCGGCCTTTTCTTTCGCCACATGTCGACACCTCGCCTCTCTGAAGCGTCGCCGTCGAAGGAAGCTACATTTTTGCAGCATCACAGAGCAAGGTCGTGTGTACCTTTGAGCCGCAGTTCAAATTTATGCGCCGCAATGGGAGGAAATTACAGGGTTTCGAAAAAGTGATCCTTCGTATTGCGCTGTGTAGTTCTACACTCCTGGAAATTGAAATAAGAACACCGTGAATTCATTGTCCCAGGAAGGGGAAACTTTATTGACACATTCCTGGGGTCAGATACATCACATGATCACACTGACAGAACCACAGGCAACATAGATACAGGCAACAGAGCATGCACAATGTCGGCACTAGTACAGTGTATATCCACCTTTCGCAGCAATGCAGGCTGCTATTCTCCCATGGAGACGATCGTAGAGATGCTGGATGTAGTCCTGTGGAACGGCTTGCCATGCCATTTCCACCTGGCGCCTCAGTTGGACCAGCGTTCGTGCTGGACGTGCAGACCGCGTGAGACGACGCTTCATCCAGTCCCAAACATGCTCAATGGGGGACAGATCCGGAGATCTTGCTGGCCAGGGTAGTTGACTTACACCTTCTAGAGCACGTTGGGTGGCACGGGATACATGCGGACGTGCATTGTCTTATTGGAACAGCAAGTTCCCTTGCCGGTCTAGGAATGGTAGAACGATGGGTTCGATGACGGTTTGGATGTACCGTGCACTATTCAGTGTCCCCTCGACGATCACCAGTGGTGTACGGCCAGTGTAGGAGATCGCTCCCCACACCATGATGCCGGGTGTTGGCCCTGTGTGCCTCGGTCGTATGCAGTCCTGATTGTGGCGCTCACCTGCACGGCGCCAAACACGCATACGACCATCATTGGCACCAAGGCAGAAGCGACTCTCATCGCTGAAGACGACACGTCTCCATTCGTCCCTCCATTCACGCCTGTCGCGACACTACTGGAGGCGGGCTGCACGATGTTGGGGCGTGAGCGGAAGACGGCCTAACGGTGTGCGGGACCGTAGCCCAGCTTCATGGAGACGGTTGCGAATGGTCCTCGCCGATACCCCAGGAGCAACAGTGTCCCTAATTTGCTGGGAAGTGGCGGTGCGGTCCCCTACGGCACTGCGTAGGATCCTACGGTCTTGGCGTGCATCCGTGCGTCGCTGCGGTCCGGTCCCAGGTCGACGGGCACGTGCACCTTCCGCCGACCACTGGCGACAACATCGATATACTGTGGAGACCTCACGCCCCTCGTGTTGAGCAATTCGGCGGTACGTCCACCCGGCCTCCCGCATGCCCACTATACGCCCTCGCTCAAAGTCCGTCAACTGCACATACGGTTCACGTCCACGCTGTCGCGGCATGCTACCAGTGTTAAAGACTGCGATGGAGCTCCGTATGCCACGGCAAACTGGCTGACACTGACGACGGCGGTGCGCAAATGCTGCGCAGCTAGCGCCATTCGACGGCCAACACCGCGGTTCCTGGTGTGTCCGCTGTGGCGTGCGTGTGATCATTGCTTGTACAGCCCTCTCGCAGTGTCCGGAGCAAGTATAGTGGGTCTGACACACCGGTGTCAATGTGTTCTTTTTTCCATTTCCAGGAGTGTATTATACACCATCATCATAGTCAGTAAGTTTGACAGAGGGAGCATGTTTCGTAATTTTATAGTGAATATTTGCTGATTTTCACTTGTCTGACATAAGGTAAGTCATTTACATTATTCTTGTTACCTCAGTTAAAGGTACACTAAACTTTTGTATTGTACTGAACTGGGGAGCTAGAAACGACGGAGAGGCTCCGTCCCCGCCGTAGCGCTCAGTGGTACAGAACCCTACAACGGGCTACGGCAGTCCACACACCCCACCGCCGCCCACACCGGACCCAGAATTAGGACGTCTCAAACCTGAAGAGTGCAACCCGCCGGGCGGATTCGTGCCGGGGACCGGCACGCTCGCCCGCCCGTAAAGCGGTGAGTTAGGCTGGACAGCTAACCGGGTGGGCGTAATTTTTGTATATATTATCACTGTTGAATTTCTTTCCTGTTATAAATGTACTCCGCTTTTTTTTATGTGTGAACCGCTAATGCTTTCGTGGCGTCTGATCTGGAAAAGTACCCACTTTGCCCACTTCTCCCAATAGTTCAGTTTTAATCTGAATGTCACAGTAGAAATTGCTTACTTCCGTGCGTCACACATAATACTACAGGCTGACTTCGAAATCCTTTCATATACAAACCTATCGTCCGTCATTTATCGCTCTGTGACGTTTTTGAATTAATTAACTGATTAATATTATTTAAAACCGTCACTCTTCTATTTTGGTGCCTAGAAAATATGTCCGGAAATCAGAGCAACAAACAAAGGGTCCCTTTGCTATGGTAAATGCTGTTGAGGCGATAACGAATGGTGAGACGCCTTCTACAACAGAAAAGCAGTTTAATGTTCAACGTAATATTCTGAAAAGAAGAGTTCTAGGAACAAAAAAGAGACGCAGTACGCGGTAAAAAGATTCTGGGAACCTTATGGACGCCATTCGGTAAAGAAAAAGAACAATAAATGCGTATCGTCACGGAGTTTCGTAGAGGAAGCTTGCTCCGTTATTTTCTAGTAAAAACTTTTGAAATGACAAAGCACTTTTACGGCTTTACAGTGAATTATCTAGCGGCGTCTGCATTCCAGATTCAGAAAGGAACAAAATATCGTATCGCTTTAAGCGAGAGTTGCAGGTGGCAGGCAAAGACAGTACTCTTAGTCTCAGGAATGCTACCTACTCCGACGGCTACAGAAGAAGCTTTTAACAAGGTCAACGTAGACAAGATTTTGATGTTGTTAAAACAGTGCAACAAAAACAATCTCATCCTGATCGCCGTATTTACAAGGAGAGTGAAACCGTTAACTCTCCAGTCTGAGACCATCACAGTGTTTGCAGTTAAAGTAAGACGCCAAGCCGTCACTTCAGTCCAAACAGGGCTGTTATCCACTACCGGACTGTGCTACGTCTGCACTCGTCCCTTAGCCCCGTTAGGGTGGGAAAAATGGTCATTGTGTAAGACTTCAGAAAAATTCGTATACATCCCACTCAGTACACATTTTTTTACTTAGAGATATTTAGTGTGATACTTTATAATATGTAAATTAAAAATATGTCTTGTTTCGTGACAAATGCATTCGCAGAGGTGACCTCTGTCGCGCACTCAAAACAGAAACGACACCTCGTTCGCCGTCCACTTTCACTGGATTTATTTATTTCACTATCGCAACTTGGACAAGGCTGTCATTCCTGAGAGACAAGGAATACGAAAATGTGGTTGACAACGAGAGCACTGACGCTCTCCACGGTGAATTATCGCTTGATAATGGAAAACTGCCAAAACCACGACTGTGAAATGAGCAAATCCATTTACAGTACAAACGGTACATGGTTTAAGTTCCTAAGGTACTGTAGGACTATGAACTCACACAAAGAGAATGCAATTTAGTCTCTATGTTGATTGTTTTGATCAGGAGGGACGGATTTCTTTAGCAAGACAACGCGCCCGGACGAAACGCTATGGGGAGGGGGGGGGGGGGAGTTGACGGCGAGATGGGCGGGGTGGAGGCACCA
Source organism: Schistocerca nitens (assembly GCF_023898315.1). Taxonomy (NCBI): domain Eukaryota; kingdom Metazoa; phylum Arthropoda; class Insecta; order Orthoptera; family Acrididae; genus Schistocerca; species Schistocerca nitens. The sequence continues at coordinate 18,029,936 of NC_064622.1, forward strand.
CGGAGTCGTCCCCTAGTTGTAGTTCCCTCCGTCTGTCCCCTAGTTGTAGTTCCCTACGTCTGTCCCCCAGTTGTAGTTCCCTCCGTCTGTCCCCCAGTTGTAGTTCCCTCCGTCTGTCCCCCAGTTGTAGTTCCCTCCGTCCGTCCCCCAGTTGTAGTTCCCTCCGTCCGTCCCCCAGTTGTAGTTCCCTCCGTCCGTCCCCCAGTTGTAGTTCCCTCTGTCCGTCCCCCAGTTGTAGTTCCCTCCGTCCGTCCCCCAGTTGTAGTTCCCTCCGTCTGTCCCCCAGTTGTAGTTCCCTCCGTCTGTCCCCCAGTTGTAGTTCCCTCCGTCCGTCCCCCAGTTGTAGTTCCCTCCGTCCGTCCCCTAGTTGTAGTTCCCTCCGTCCGTCCCCCAGTTGTAGTTCCCTCCGTCCGTCCCCTAGTTGTAGTTCCCTCCGTCTGTCCCCTAGTTGTAGTTCCCTCCGTCCGTCCCCTAGTTGTAGTTCCCTCCGTCCGTCCCCCAGTTGTAGTTCCCTCCATCTGTCCCCCAGTTGTAGTTCCCTCCGTCCGTCCCCTAGTTGTAGTTCCCTCCGTCCGTCCCCCAGTTGTAGTTCCCTCCGTCCGTCCCCTACTTGTAGTTCCCTCCGTCCGTCCCCCAGTTGTAGTTCCCTCCGTCTGTCCCCTAGTTGTAGTTCCCTCCGTCTGTCCCCTAGTTGTAGTTCCCTCCATCTGTCCCCCAGTTGTAGTTCCCTCTGTCCGTCCCCTAGTTATAGTTCCCTCCGTCCGTCCCCCAGTTGTAGTTCCCTCCGTCTGTCCCCCAGTTGTAGTTCCCTCCGCCCGTCCCCTAGTTGTAGTTCCCTCCGTCCGTCCCCGGATCTTACAGCACCCGGAGCTCTGCGAGAACACCCTGCATCCTGACGGTCGCGTAGGCCGTTAAGCCTCTCCGTCGTGCACCGTCGTCAGCACAACAGGCCACCGCCGCACGTGCTGGTGTAGGACTGTCAGCACCTACCTGCGTCACCCGCAGCGCACATCGAACAACATCCCTCTGCATGCAGAACTGGCAAAACACACTATAATTTCTTTTTGCTTTGTCTTTTAGTTCTAATGATGGCTAGTGTGGGGGCGACATCGGCTAACGTTTTGAAGACCTTTATGTGATGGCGTCAAATGAAAATAACGTGTTAATACTTTGTCGTTGTTTCGTTCGCACGTGTTCCTGTGAACTACCCAAACAAAAAGAATGCAAATGCCTCCCAAGGAATCTAAGAGCAATCAAACATTCGATCTACCCGTACTCGGAATTGTCTACCAGTGCGAACGCGTAAACTGGGAGTTCCGTCGCACTTTCTGAGATCCACTCTCACTTTGACAGGCGGTACGTGTTATCTCGCTCGCAGAGGTCCAGACATGAAAAACGTTTCTCGCTTACTGAGTTCTCAACGGGTGGAAACGACGGCACTTGACAAACAGGGGTTTCTCGCTCAGCCATTTCACACTTACCCAGGGATTCGATCGCATACCTCAGTTTCCAGGGCAGGTATCACCTCGTGCATGAAGAGCTTTGTGCAACAGACGCCATATCTAGGAAATATCGGAATTACGTGACTTGACAGCGTATTCTTATGCAAAGGGAACACTTTGACAATAAGCAAACAATCCGTAAAAATAACGGGAGTATTAGAAGCCGAGTTGTGTTTGCTGTGGCACACTGCTGACTGTTAACAAAGGCCGGAATATACGGAAAAATTTCTCAGACGTGCGACTGAATCGTAGATTTTTTGAGTGAGAGAACCGGATGGGAGAAAGTTCATCAGAAATAAAGATAACGTCAGGAATGCACCCCGAAAGTATGACAGAATTGGTTGGTCCCGTTCTCCCTAAACATAAACAGCCCGTCAAAGGCTGATGACTCTTCGTGTAGAGGGAAATGTTGTCGCTTTGTGACGGTAGATGGGTTCAGGATAAATTGGATACAACTTTTAGTTGGGGCAATGGACTGTGTGGGTAAATGGAAATTAATGGAAATAAGTAGGAGAAGCGTTCCTGCCTCGTATACTGAATTTAACACCACTGACGGATTAGGCGTTTTCCTCCTGGCCGATTGCTGGCTACAAGGCAGTACGAGGAGAGATCTATGATTGCGCGATATACAGGGGGATCAGAAACAGAGTGAGAAGCTTGTAAGGGAGTTGCAGAATAGATAGTACTGGGAAATATCTGTTAAGAAACATATTCGACACGTTGCGCCGTTTCCGAGGTAATCAGCACTGAAGGTAGCCGTTCAAGCTGTCGCGCGCACAAATTCAAGCAGCCCGCGAGATACACTGTCGCCAAACGTGTTACTCGTTGGCTTCCTAAAGTTGAACAAGACAGCGACACAAGAATTGTACACGGGACGGTAATAAGCATCGAACCCGAGCCAAGGGCTCAGCAGTCTCGTGCGCTACCCTCCACGTTATCAAACTGACACTAACTGTATCTACTGGCCTGCAACGACCTTATTCGCCAACTGCGGTGCTAATTAACTCGGGAATGGCGCAACGTATCGATTTTTCTCCTTGCCAGTTACTTCTCAGCACAAACTACGCTGCAGCTCCCTTACAAGCTTGTCAGACTGTTTCTGACAACCCTGAACAATCAACAGGGCGCCACTCCCTCCCTCCAGCTGTTGTCGCCAGCAGGTCAATGCTGGTGACGCCGCCGCTGCTTTATTCAAGCAGCTCCTCAACTGGCTTCACGAGGCTGAGTGGCCGCGTTCCAGGGCTCCCTGTCTCAGGAAAAAAATTCGAGGAGAATAGAGCGATTCGAACCCGTGACTTTCCACATCGAAGGCAGCGACGATAAACTGTTGGTTTCCATTTTGTTCTCGTCATTTGGCCTGGGAAGATGTCCCCTGACACCCCTTCAAATTCATCGTTGAGTACTTCACTCTTTTATTTTTTATTTTATTTCTTCATTTTATTACAGAGGGCAGCAAGTCTTCCGCCGGAACACGCTGAGCTACTGTGCCGGCAGCGTTCGACAACGGAGGTAGTCTTTCGTGTTATTTTCTTCATGCTGTGCACCACGGCCGTATATTGGCTAGCGGCCATTTTGAATCATTCCAGATCGGCTCTTTTTTCGAAAGTTTTCAATTTATTATATTTCGCACGACTGGTCATTTTCAAGCGCAGTCTCCAGAGAAAAATATCAAAGACACAATAAGTACAAGTTTGCCATTGCGACATATCAAAGTAATATATTACAACAGGCGTCGATGTTTTGTACAATTATCGTGTTCACAAATGGGATACAGCTAATCTGAAAGCGAGTACATAACGTGCAACCGTCAGAATTAAAACGACAAAATCTAATTGTGTGCAGTAATAACCATCCTTATAACTACTGACATACTCCAAGTCCTCGCTTTCGTTGTCGAACATCAACTGTCACTTCCGTCCACATGGGAAACAGTTACAACAAAGATACAACAATGTGAGTTTAAATTCTGACGCTCGCACGTTATTTGCTCACTTTCAGACCGGCTATATCGGCGTCTATTAACAGCATAATTGTACAACACATCGACACTTGTTACGCGCCATTACTACGTTCAACTGACTGAATTATATCGTCTAAATATGAATACGTAACGTCATGAAACGAAACGAGATAGTATCAGGACAGAAGATCAGTTATAGGAAATGTGAATGGACGACTTCGTATTGTTGGGAGAATTTTGATAAAGCCTGGTGTGCCTGTAAGGGAGACCGAGTATGGAGAACTCCTAAAATTGCCCGGTATCGGCGAGCTGGTGGGATTAGAAGTAACGTAACGAAGCAACTGCGGGGCGTGTTGCTGCGAGTCTTACTGGCCGCTACGAGTAATGGCAGCGCTCTGCGAACTTCAATGAGATTCCTAGCAGGGAAGATGAGCGTCTTCTCGCGAAACTCTACTGAGGAAATTCAGAGCACCAGCAGTGGCGACAGACTGCAAAAGGTTCCCCTCCCTCCAATGCGCACTCGCGTAAGGCTCGTAAGGGGAGGAAAAGAGGGATCAGGACTCTTCCAGAAGCATACGGGCGCCCTATTTGCGAGTGGAACAGAAAACGAAATCAGTAGCGGAGGTACAAGGAACCCTTCGCAGTGGTTTGAGGAGTTTGGGTGCAGCTTCTTTGCAAGGGTTCTGGGACAGCGCAGCCCACCTGTAATCGAAATCGCATATAAAACGCTGGTGCGACAAATCCTAGAATACTCTCCTTACCGAGTAGGCATGATGTCCACAGACTTCACAGAGACGAACTGCCAGAACAGTAAAATGTCTCAGCACAAGTCGTACCAAAGTGTGATGTACTCGACGCGCGTAAATTGGAATCTCTGGAAGCAAGGCGGCTTTGCTTTCGAGGAACCTTTTTCGGTACATTTAGGGGAGTACCAACAACTCCAATCCTCATTCCTGCCGAAAACGAGGTGAGGCGAGATGGTTGCAGCTGCCACATATTTGCGTGTGAACGTGTACACTGAAGGAGCAGGTCAAGAACGTTCTCTCGACTCACTCTGCACCTAGTATACACTTACTTGATCGAAAGTGTCAGGACACCCTTATGAAATGCGGAATCCACCACTAGATGTGTGATGGCGAATGCGGACCCGTCACCGTACCAGGGTGAGTCAAATGAAAACCTTAATTTATTCCTGGAAATTGAAATAAGAACACCGTGAATTCATTGTCCCAGGAAGGGGAAACTTTATTGACACATTCCTGGGGTCAGATACATCACATGATCACACTGACAGAACCACAGGCACATAGACACAGGCAACAGAGCATGCACAATGTCGGCACTACTACAGTGTATATCCACCTTTCGCAGCAATGCAGGCTGCTATTCTCCCATGGAGACGATCGTAGAGATGCTGGATGTAGTCCTGTGGAACGGCTTGCCATGCCATTTCCACCTGGCGCCTCAGTTGGACCAGCGTTCGTGCTGGACGTGCAGACCGCGTGAGACGACGCTTCATCCAGTCCCAAACATGCTCAATGGGGGACAGATCCGGAGATCTTGCTGGCCAGGGTAGTTGACTTACACCTTCTAGAGCACGTTGGGTGGCACGGGATACATGCGGACGTGCATTGTCCTGTTGGAACAGCAAGTTCCCTTGCCGGTCTAGGAATGGTAGAACGATGGGTTCGATGACGGTTTCGATGTACCGTGCACTATTCAGTGTCCCCTCGACGATCACCAGTGGTGTACGGCCAGTGTAGGAGATCGCTCCCCACACCATGATGCCGGGTGTTGGCCCTGTGTGCCTCGGTCGTATGCAGTCCTGATTGTGGCGCTCACCTGCACGGCGCCAAACACGCATGCGACCATCATTGGCACCAAGGCAGAAGCGACTCTCATCGCTGAAGACGACACGTCTCCATTCGTCCCTCCATTCACGCCTGTCGCGACACCACTGGAGGCGGGCTGCACGATCTTGGGGCGTGAGCGGAAGACGGCCTAACGGGGTGCGGGACCGTATCCCCGTCTTCATGGAGACGATTGCGAATGGTCCTCGCCGATACCCCAGGAGCAACAGTGTCCCTAATTTGCTGGGAAGTGGCGGTGCGGTCCCCTACGGCACTGCGTAGGATCCTACGGTCTTGGCGTGCATCCGTGCGTCGCTGCGGTCCGGTCCCAGGTCGACGGGCACGTGCACCTTCCGCCGACCACTGGCGACAACATCGATGTACTGTGGAGACCTCACGCCCCACGTGTTGAGCAATTCGGCGGTACGTCCACCCGGCCTCCCGCATGCCCACTATACGCCCTCGCTCAAAGTCCGTCAACTGCACATACGGTTCACGTCCACGCTGTCGCGGCATGCTACCAGTGTTAAAGACTGCGATGGAGCTCCGTATGCCACGGCAAACTGGCTGACACTGACGGCGGCGGTGCACAAATGCTGCGCAGCTAGCGCCATTCGACGGCCAACACCGCGGTTCCTGGTGTGTCCGCTGTGCCGTGCGTGTGATCATTGCTTGTACAGCCCTCTCGCAGTGTCCGGAGCAAGTATGGTGGGTCTGACACACCGGTGTCAATGTGTTCTTTTTTCCATTTCCAGGAGTAATATATATATATATATATATATATATATATATATATATATATATATATATATATATATATATATTGTGCAGAAGTGGTACAAAGCTGTATCACTTTTCAACATAACCTCCTCCACGCTCAATGCAAGTCCTCCAGCGCTTACAAAGTGCATATATTACTTTACTAAAAAATTCTTTTGTAGTCCGCGCAACCACTCATGCACCGCGTGGCGTACCTATTCATCAGAACGAAACTGCTTTCCTCCCAATGCGGCTTTGAGTGGTCCAAACATATGATAATCACTTGAGGCAAGGTCTGGTGAGTACCGTGGATGAGGAAGACACTCAAAATCCAGGTCTGTGATTGTTGCAACTGTTGTACGGGCAGTGTGGGACTTGCATTATCCTGTTACAAAAGAACACCTCCTGACAGCAATCCACATCGCTTTGATTTCACTGCAGGCCGCACATGATTTTTAGGAGATCTGTGTATGATGCACTGGTGACAGTGGTCCCTCTAGGCACGTAATGCTCCAAAATGACGCCTTTTTCGTCCCAAAAGAGAGTCAGCATTACCTTCCCTGCCGATGGTTCTGTTCGAAACTTCTTTGGTTTTGGTGCTGAGGAATGGCGCCACTCCGTGCTCGCTCTCTTCATTTCCTGTTGGTGGAAGTGAACCCAGGTTTCGTCCCCAGTAACGATTCTTGCAAGGAAGCCATCACCTTCTCGTTCAGAGCGCCGAAGAAGTTCTTCACAAGCATCAACACGTCGTTCTCTCATTTCAGGAGTCAGCTGCCGTGGCACCCATCTTGCAGACACTTTGTGAAACTGGAGCACATCATGCACAATGTGGTGTGCTGACCCATGACTAATCTGTAAACACGCTGCAGTGTCATTCAGTGTGACTCGGCGGTTTTCCTTCACTATGGCTTCAACTGCTGCAGTGTTCTGTGGAGTCACAACTCGTTGTGCCTGACCTGGACGAGGAGCATCTTCCACTGAAGTCACACCATTTGCGACCTTCCTACTCCATTAATAGAATTTCTGTTGTGACATTCATGTATCACCGTACTGACCTTCATTCGTCGATGAATTTCAATAGGTTTCACAGCTTCACTACACAAAAACCGAATAACAGAGCGCTGTTCTTCCCTGGTGCAAGTCGCAAATGGGGCGGCCATCTTTATGATACTGCGACGGTATGTGTGCATCTGCATTATGCTGCCACCTACAGGCCATCCTGCACGCTGTTTGTAGCACGCTTACCAACTTACAGGCAAACAACGCGAAATTTCGATTTGTTATTACATATTTAAGGTTTTCATTTGATTTGACTCACCCTCGTAAAAGTAGGTGGGTTGTATCGTGTTGCGAGTGGAGACACAGTAAAAGCAGAAGGCATCCCCTGGGGGCCGAACCGCACAAAACCCTGGGTTCGGTGGAGGGGGGGGGGGGGGGGGGGAGCGTACGTGGACTGCTGTAGCTTGTTGTGAACCACTGCGGGCTACGGCGGGCACGAAGCCTCTCCGTCGTTTCTAGGCCCTCAGTTCAATAGAATACAATACAACTCGTATTTATCGGTAACACGGCCATCGTGAGGGCAAGATTAGGGCAATTACAGCATGCAGAGAGGCATTCAAACGATCATCTTCCCGAGCTCCATTCGTGAATGGAACGGGAAAAGGTCATAATAACCTGGCACAGTGGGAAGTACCCTCTGCCATGCACATCACACTGATTTGCAGACTACAGCTGCAGACGGAGACAGATGCGGAGCTAAGCGCGCGACCTGGACGCAGCATCTGTCGCCAGGTCGAGCTTATCCCACGTTGCACAACATTGCAGATTCCATGTTGTTGTTGTTGTGGTCTTCAGTCCTGGGACTGGTTTGATGCAGCTCTCCATGCTACTCTATCCTGTGCAAGCTTCTTCATCTCCCAGTACCTACTGCAACCTACATCCTTCTGAATCTGCTTAGTGTATTCATCTCTTGGTCTCCCTCTACGATTTTTACCCTCCACGCTGCCCTCCAATGCTAAATTTGTGATCCCTTGATGCCTCAAAACATGTCCTACCAACCGATCCCTTCTTCTAGTCAAGTTATGCCACAAACTTCTCTTCTCCCGAATCCTATTCAATACCTCCTCGTTAGTTACGTGATCTACCCACCTTGAGCATTCTTCTGTAACACCACATTTCGAAAGCTTCTATTCTCTTCTTGTCCAAACTGGTTATCGTCCATGTTTCACTTCCATACATGGCTACACTCCATACAAATACTTTCAGAAACGACTTCCTGACACTTAAATCTATACTCGATGTTTACAAATTTCTCTTCTTCAGAAACGATTTCCTTGCCATTGCCAGTCTACATTTTATATCCTCTCTACTTCGACCATCATCAGTTATTTTACTCCCTAAATAGCAAAACTCCTTTACTACTTTAAGTGTCTCATTTCCTAATCTAATCCCCTCAGCATCACCCGATTTAATTTGACTACATTCCATTATCCTCGTTTTGCTTTTGTTGATGTTCATCTTATATCCTCCTTTCAAGACACTGTCCATTCCGTTCAACTGCTCTTCCAAGTCCTTTGCTGTCTCTGACAGAATTACAATGCCATCGGCGAACCTCAAAGTTTTTACTTCTTCTCCATGAATTTTAATACCTACTCCGAATTTTTCTTTTGTTTCCTTTACTGCTTGCTCAATATACAGATTGAATAACATCGGGGAGAGGCTACAACCCTGTCTCACTCCTTTCCCAACCACTGCTTCCCTTTCATGCCCCTCGACTCTTATAACTGCCATCTGGTTTCTGTACAAATTGTAAATAGCCTTTCGCTCCCTGTATTTTACCCCTGCTACCTTCAGAATTTGAAAGAGAGTATTCCAGTTAACGTTGTCAAAAGCTTTCTCTAAGTCTACAAATGCTAGAAACGTAGGTTTGCCTTTTCTTAATCTTTCTTCTAAGATAAGTCGTAAGGTTAGTATTGCCTCACGTGTTCCAACATTTCTACGGAATCCAAACTGATCTTCCCCGAGGTCCGCTTCTACCAGTTTTTCCATTCGTCTGTAAAGAATTCGCGTTAGTATTTTGCAGCTGTGACTTATTAAACTGATAGTTCGGTAATTTTCACATCTGTCAACACCTGCTTTCTTTGGTATTGGAATTATTATATTCTTCTTGAAGTCTGTGGGTATTTCGCCAGTCTCATACATCTTGCTCACCAGATGGTAGAGTTTTGTCATGACTGGCTCTCCCAAGGCCATCAGTAGTTCTAATGGAATGTTGTCTACTCCCGGGGCCTTGTTTCGACTCAGGTCTTTCAGTGCTCTGTCAAACTCTTCACGCAGTATCTTATCTCCCATTTCATCTTCATCTACATCCTCTTCCACTTCCATAATACTGTCCTCAAGTACATCGCCCTTGTATAAACCCTCTATATACTCCTTCCACCTTTCTGCCTTCCCTTCTTTGCTTAGAACTGGGTTGCCATCTGAGCTCTTGATATTCATACAAGTGGTTCTCTTCTCTCCAAAGGTCTCTTTAATTTTCCTGTAGGCAGTATCTATCTTAACCCTAGTGAGACAAGCCTCTACATCCTTACATTTGTCCTCTAGCCATCCCTGCTTAGCCATTTTGCACTTTCTGTCGATCTCATTTTTGAGACGTTTGTATTCCCTTTGGCCTGCTTCATTTACTGCATTTTTATATTTTCTCCTTTCATCAATTAAATTCAATATTTCTTCTGTTACCCAAGGATTTCTATTAGCCCTCGTCTTTTTACCTACTTGATCCTCTGCTGCCTTCACTACTTCATCCCTCAGAGCTACCCATTCTTCTTCTACTGTATTTCTTTCCCCCATTCCTGTCAATTGTTCCCTTATGCTCTCCCTGAAACTTTCTACAACCTCTGGTTCTTTCAGTTTATCCAGGTCCCACCTCCTTAAATTCCCACCTTTTTGCAGTTTCTTCAGTTTCAATCTGCAGTTCATAACCAATAGATTGTGGTCAGAATCCACATCTGCCCCTGGAAATGTCTTACAATTTAAAACCTGGTTCCTAAATCTCTGTCTTACCATTATATAATCTATCTGATACCTATTAGTATCTCCAGGATTCTTCCAGGTATACAACCTTCTTTTATGATTCTTGAACCAAGTGTTAGCTATGATTAAGTTATGCTCTGTGCAAAATTCTACAAGGCGGCTTCCTCTTTCATTTCTTCCCCCCAATCCATATTCACCTACTATGTTTCCTTCTCTCCCTTTTCCTACTGACGAATTCCAGTCACCCATGACTATTAAATTTTCGTCTCCCTTCACTACCTGAATAATTTCTTTTATCTCGTCATACATTTCATCAATTTCTTCATCATCTGCAGAGCTAGTTGGCATATAAACTTGTACTACTGTAGTAGGCATTGGCTTTGTGTCTATCTTGGCCACAATAATGCGTTCACTATGCTGTTTGTAGTAGCTAACCCGCACTCCTATTTTTTTATTCATTATTAAACCTACTCCTGCATTACCCCTATTTGATTTTGTATTTATAACCCTGTAATCACCTGACCAAAAGTCTTGTTCCTCCCGCCACCGAACCTCACTAATTCCCACTATATCTAACTTTAACCTCTCCATTTCCCTTTTTAAATTTTCTAACCTACCTGCCCGATTAAGGGATCTGACATTCCACGCTCCGATCCGTAGAATGCCAGTTTTCTTTCTCCTGATAACGACGTCCTCTTGTGTAGTCCCCGCCCGGAGATCCGAATGAGGGACTATTTTACCTCCGGAATATTTTACCCAAGAGGACGCCATCATCATTTAATCATACAGTAAAGCTGCATGTCCTCGGGAAAAATTACGGCTGTAGTTTCCCCTTGCTTTCAGCCGTTCGCAGTACCAGCACAGCAAGGCCGTTTTGGTTAATGTTACAAGGCCAGATCAGTCAATCATCCAGACTGTTGCCCCTGCAACTACTGAAAAGGCTGCTGCCCCTCTTCAGGAACCACATGTTTGTCTGGCCTCTCAACAGATACCCCTCCGTTGTGGTTGCACCTGCGGTACGGCCATCTGTATCGCTGAGGCACGCAAGCCTCCCCACCAACGGCAAGGTCCATGGTTCATGGGGGAAGGCAGTTTCCATATACCGCTTTATTTGGCCGAAATAACTATGTCGCAATAAAGCAACCTCATCTTTACATATTTCGCGTAACGATCATGGAAGTAGGACACGACGCGTGACGTGGCACTTTTCCCTTAGCTCACTGCGCAATGAGAGTGACTAAAAACCGTTGAATCCGGTACCGCGACTGCACAATGCCTTCCGCAGCAGATAACAGAAATGGTCGTCTTTCCTAAATTATGTGAAAAACAAAACCTGTAGTTTTATTTCCGAGTTATAGTCTTCTAACGTCACAAATTGCTCTTTTAGTTCATTTTTTAAAGTTCAAGGAAAGAGGAATAATTTACTAAAAAGATACATGAATAATAATATAACAAAGACGTGCTCGTCTTTTTGTTTGTCCTTAATACAGTGCCCATCGTTTTTGCTCGGAGCTGATGTCCTCGGGTGAAGACACTTTTTGACAATATCGCATCACCTGTTGTACTTCACATTTCAGCTTGTCATAACAGTAAAAATAGACCATTCAAGTTATTAGCACTAAACAGAGCTTTTTTACTCGTAACTTTGTGAGACAAAAGGCATGGTGTAGACTAGTGGACATGCTGATTTCCAACTACTCACAGATAATGTGGCGCATATCCAGTTCTGTATATTAAAACATGAAGTTCCACTATGTTCCAGAAGCTGTAGTGTTGAAATTAATGACATCTGGTTTTTGCATCATTAACAATTTTATGTAAACTTATCTTTTTTCATTGTTGTAAAAATCAAAGGAGTACAATTATAGTAAAAGTTATTTTAGGAAGTGTATTTTTGTGCACAATGGATCCAGTTGAGCTCCGTGGCTGTTCCTCTATGTGCAGTAGAACAATAACCAGTGACTACAGAAGACGATTTTATGTAACACACGATCGGTTTCGGGCTTGATAGTTTACATTCATGTACACGCTTCCGTGCTTAGTGTTGGAGAATGCTGTTTAAATCAAAAATAGATGATGTGATGAAGACTATTCACACAAATGAAGCGACTGTAAGTGCCTACGCGACGTGTGTCGCTAAATATTGCAACACATATCGCTTAGCCACTTTCAACTGTTTCATTTGTATATGTTTGCTCGTTATCACAGGACCTGTTTGTGATTTAAATAGTGATCTCCAACACCGAGAATGGAAACATGTACCTATGTGTCAAGCACCTCAAGATGGGCACAAGATCGAAACCGGTCGACCAGTAAATAAAATCGCCTTCTATTGTGACTGGTAGCGGTTATTATTTTACACCCTATTTCATAAAAAGGGCTTTTTAAAAAGTGTGGGGCATTACTTATTGAACGATCCTCGTATATGCTGCTCTTTACACGTGGCATATTTTAGAATCCCAAAATTTCTACACTCCTGGAAATTGAAATAAGAACACCGTGAATTCATTGTCCCAGGAAGGGGAAACTTTATTGACACATTCCTGGGGTCAGATACATCACATGATCACACTGACAGAACCACAGGCACATAGACACAGGCAACAGAGCATGCACAATGTCGGCACTAGTACAGTGTATATCCACCTTTCGCAGCAATGCAGGCTGCTATTCTCCCATGGAGACGATCGTAGAGATGCTGGATGTAGTCCTGTGGAACGGCTTGCCATGCCATTTCCACCTGGCGCCTCAGTTGGACCAGCGTTCGTGCTGGACGTGCAGACCGCGTGAGACGACGCTTCATCCAGTCCCAAACATGCTCAATGGGGGACAGATCCGGAGATCTTGCTGGCCAGGGTAGTTGACTTACACCTTCTAGAGCACGTTGGGTGGCACGGGATACATGCGGACGTGCATTGTCCTGTTGGAACAGCAAGTTCCCTTGCCGGTCTAGGAATGGTAGAACGATGGGTTCGATGACGGTTTGGATGTACCGTGCACTATTCAGTGTCCCCTCGACGATCACCAGTGGTGTACGGCCAGTGTAGGAGATCGCTCCCCACACCATGATGCCGGGTGTTGGCCCTGTGTGCCTCGGTCGTATGCAGTCCTGATTGTGGCGCTCACCTGCACGGCGCCAAACACGCATACGACCATCATTGGTACCAAGGCAGAAGCGACTCTCATCGCTGAAGACGACACGTCTCCATTCGTCCCTCCATTCACGCCTGTCGCGACACCACTGGAGGCGGGCTGCACGATGTTGGGGCGTGAGCGGGAGACGGCCTAACGGTGTGCGGGACCGTAGCCCAGCTTCATGGAGACGGTTGCGAATGGTCCTCGCCGATACCCGAGGAGCAACAGTGTCCCTAATTTGCTGGGAAGTGGCGGTGCGGTCCCCTGCGGCACTGCGTAGGATCCTACGGTCTTGGCGTGCATCCGTGCGTCGCTGCGGTCCGGTCCCAGGTCGACGGGCACGTGCACCTTCCGCCGACCACTGGCGACAACATCGATGTACTGTGGAGACCTCCCGCCCCACGTGTTGAGCAATTCGGCGGTACGTCCACCCGGCCTCCCGCATGCCCACTATACGCCCTCGCTCAAAGTCCGTCAACTGCACATACGGTTCACGTCCACGCTGTCGCGGCATGCTACCAGTGTTAAAGACTGCGATGGAGCTCCGTATGCCACGGCAAAATGGCTGACACTGACGGCGGCGGTGCACAAATGCTGCGCAGCTAGCGCCATTCGACGGCCAACACCGCGGTTCCTGGTGTGTCCGCTGTGCCGTGCGTGTGATCATTGCTTGTACAGCCCTCTCGCAGTGTCCGGAGCAAGTATGGTGGGTCTGACACACCGGTGTCAATGTGTTCTCTTTTCCATTTCCAGGAGTGTATTTTGCAATTATTGAATTCCTGTGTACAGAAAAAGAAACCGTGACGAACATTCATAAATGTACAGTGTATGGCGATGCTGCAGTTGCTAGGAGTACAGTTGGGCGACGGGTAAAGAAAGTTACAGCGTCAGGAAATGCAGAAACAGAGCTCCACGATCAGCCACCCTCGGCACGTCCTGCCACAGCCACTGCTGACTCGTGGGGACGCCATTATTCGTGCCGACCGGCGCATCACAACTCGACAATTGGGTCTACAGTTATCGGCCAGCACTGGAAGTGCGTCTGTAATGATCGATATTCTCGGATATTCAAAGAGGTGCTCACGATAGGTTCCACGAATGCTCACAGCGGACCACAAGATTAAAAAAAAAAGGCCATTTCATCTGAACTGTTTACGCCGCTTAAAGATTCTCTATGTGGAGCACACGTTGAAGATGACGAGAGTGTCAGCCGTGTACTGAAAACACGGCTGCGCCTGCAGGGGAAGAGCTTTCACCAGCAGGGAATACACGCCCTCCCACAACGTTGGCGTACGGCTATAGAACGTAATGGACACTACGTGGAAAAATAAGACATGGACAAGACATGCTGATGTATATTGTCACCAAATTCTGACTCTTAACAATGAACATGTTCTGAGTAACAATAAACATGTTCTGAGAAGAAAATGTGGGGCATTACTTATTGAACGACCCTCCTACTTAGGCTGTACAAAAAATTGAATTATTTACGGAAAATTAAGTGCATTTTTAGATCAAAATAATAGTTTTACGTTTAGTACAGAATAAATTTGCATGAAATATTTCGTAAATTACATTTCCAAAGATATTCGAACCCTATGGCATTTGTTATACCTCATGCAAAGTGAAATCTACAGGATTACTAATTTGTATGACCAATAACTTTTGCATTCAAAGGTACAAAAAAGTTTCAATACACTGCGAAATACCTTAGCAAAGGCGTTAGTGCAACAGACATGAAACCTGCACTTTGTAACTGTAGCTGGAAAGAACATTGCCGAGAAAAGAGAGGGAATCGTAGTTTTGGGTAAACTGACGATGGTATCGTAAAGTACACTACGGGCCATTAAAATTGCTACAGCAAGAAGAAATGCAGATGATAAACGGGTATTCATTGGGCAAATATATTGTACTAGACTTGACATGTGATTACATTTTCACAAAATCTGGATGCATAGATCCTCAGAAATCAGTACCCAGAACAATCACGTCTGGCCGTAATAACGGCCTTGATACGCCTGGGGATTGACTGAATCGGAGTTGGATAGCGTGTACAGGTACAGCTGCCCATGCAGCTTCAACACCATACCGCAGTTCATAAAGAGTACTGACTAGCGTATTGTGACGAGCCAGTTGCTCGGCCACCATTGACCAGACGTTTTCAATTGCTGAGAGATCTGGAGAATGTGCTGGCCAGGGCAGTAGTCGAACATTTTCTGTATCCAGAAAGGCTCGTACAGGACCTGCAACATGCGGTCGTGCATTATCCTGCTGAAATGTAGGGTTTCGCAGGGATCGAATGAAGGGTAGAGCCACGGGTCGTAAAACATCTGAAATGTGACGTCCACTGTTCAAAGTGCCGTCAATGCGAACAAGAGGTGACCGAGACGTGTAACCAATGGCACACCATACCATCACGCCGGGTGATACACCAGTATGGCGATGACGAATACACGTTTCCAATGTGCGTTCAACGCGATGTCGCCAAACACGGATACGACCATCATGATGTTGTAAGCAGAATCTGGATTCATCCGAAGAAATGACGTTTTGCCATTCGTGCACCCAGGTTTGTCGTTGAGTACACCATCGCAGGCACTCCTGTCTGTGATGCAGCGTCAAGGGTAACCGCAGCCACGGTCTCCGAACTAATAGTCCGTGCTGCTGCAAACGTCGTCGAACTGTTCGTGCAGATGGCTGTTGTCTTGCACACGTCCCCATCTGTTGACTCAGGGATAGAGACGTGGGTGCACGATCCGTTACAGCTATGCGGATAAGACGCCTGTCGTCTCGACTGCTAGTGATACGAGGCCTTTGTGATCCAGCACGGCGTTCCGTATTACCCTCCTGAACCCACCGATTCCATATTCTGCTAAGAGTCATTGGATCTCGACCAACGCGAGCAGCAATGTCGCGATACGATAAACCGCAATCGCGATAGCGTACACTCCGACCTTTATCAAAGTCGGAAACGTGATGGTACGCATTTCCCCTCCTTACACGAGGCATCACAACAACGTTTCACCAGGCGACGCCGGTCAACTGCTGTTTGTGTATGAGAAATCGGTTGGAAACTTTCCTCATGTCAGCACGTTGTAGGTGTCACCACCGGCGCCAACCTTGTCTGAATGCTCTGGAAAGCTAATCATTTGCAGATCACAGCATCTTCTTCCTGTCTGTAAAATTTCGCGTCTGTAGCACGCCATCTTCGTGGTGTAGCTATTTCAATGGCGAGTAATGTATATTTGACACAGGATTCCTGTAAGTTTCGTTCATTGTAATATGAAGGTGCGGACGCCGTCTGAGTTACAGAGCGACAAGGACGCGGGGGCGGTGAACTGGACTAGGAGCTTAGTGATGCTGGAGAGACATGTTACACAGTGTAAAGGCCGAGGGCAACGCGCACAGTGGAGTGGGTCCCGTTCACGCAGAGCCGCTAGCTAGCTAGCCGCACCCCCTCCACTGGAGGGCAGCCAGCCCCGCCTCGGACCTCCAGCTGCTGCTGCTGCTGCTGCTGCGCCCGCGACCGCTATTGATCGCCGCGCCGCCGCGTGGCCCCCCGTCTCCGCAAAGCGAGCGGAAAATCGCCGCGCACATTCAGTCCAGCCAGTCAGTCGGTCGTCAGTTTTCGCAGTCGGTCGTCAGTTTTCGCGCAGAGGACGCACCGGCGGACGACGTAATTCCCCCCGTTATTCGTCCCGGCGCGGCGAAAGCGACGATTTTCCGAAGACGCGGAGAAACGCCCCGGGCTCGGCACGGCGAGTTCATTACGGCGGGCGGAGACAACGCAATCTTCTCGGCCGGCGGCTGCGGGAAATTGCCAGGTGCGGCCAGACGGAAAATTGGATATTTCTCGATGACAACGACGTCACTTCGAGAACGCCGTAGCTTATGGGCTGTTGCTGGGAAAAGTGGCTTCGGCGAGAGTTCCAGGGGACTGCTCGGAACTGCGATAAGCTGGAAGTAGCGCACACGTGACATCGGAGAAATAATAAGAAAAACAAAAAGGAAACAGAACCGAGTTGTAAGATCTTGGAAGAACAAGTGGTTATTACAAGAGCAGGACGAACATTCCAAGATCCGTTACAAAAGTTCATTTTTCTACAGGACACAGAGAGACCACTAGACCGAAGGTTAGCAGCCTTGCACCTTACGCAAACAGACACCTTTCTGAACTTGTACTCATTATTTTTTTCGGTTGACTTTGCACTTATCTATTTCTGCTGAATGGCTCTGAACTCCTACGGCGTGAATTGAGGAGCATAAATATCGCAATCGAAACAGGAAACAGAGGACGACACCCTGCACAGAGGGTGTAAACATTCCAGCCCACCCCCCCTCCCCCAAAGCTGCGACTCTGGAACATAGAGCGAGACCACCAAATGGACACACTGTCCAGGAGTGTAACTTGACAAATTCTGGGTGTACAAACGACTTTTTCATGGCTACGCCATCAAGTCTTAACTAGATACGGAGATTGGACATTAGCATACAACTCTCCGTTCATTTAATGTATCATTTGCATTTATGTATCTTTTTCTTCTTCTACTACTTCATATGTAGTCCTGTACACTAAATAAATAATGTCTCTGTCCTAAGAAAACCTTTTCGTTTCATCATAAACCGTTCATTTCATCATAATAGCAAATCTCTGATCTCAAAGTGGTTCAAATAGCTCTAAGCACTATGGGACGTAACATCTGAGGTCGTCAATCCCCTAGACTTAGAACTACTTAAACCTGACCAACCTAAGGACATCATACACATCCGTGCCCGAGGCAGGATTCGAACCTGCGACCGTAGCAGCAGCACGGTTCCGTACTGAAGCGCCTAGAACAGCTCGGCCACAGAGGCCGACTCTCATCTCAAAGATTATTATTCCCTGACATACCTACTCACAGGGGCAAGAAAATTATAGTCTTTGACTGCAATCTTGTTTCCAAGAAGTGTCACATCTACAGATTAAAAGTATTTTTCGGGAACACATTCAGTGATATCTGATACTTATTTTCATTTTCGCACCCTTACGCTTATTTGACGAAACACGTGCAGTGAAAACCGAACAACCTACAGGACCTTCGCCATGAGTTATCAGTGAATCCGATTCTCGCCTTATGCAGGTATTTCACACTTCTGTACTTTGTTTTTACTATCCTTCACATGTTCCTTTTTTCCATTTCCCTCAGACGCAACAATCCATCAGGCCACGGAGCATACACGCGAGTGAATGGTGGACACGTCCACGAGGGAGGCTTTCCTCTGAAATTCGTTTCGTAACTAAAAATCGATCGGCGGACTTAAAATTCATAAAATATGCACCAAGTTTATGTATCGCTGTGCTATTATTCTGTTAAGACACTATACGTCTGGAAAAAGTTATATAACGTCAAAATAAAGCCACTGACTTAACAATCTTTTATTTTCTTGTATTTTTGACGAGACAATTGCATGAGCACTTCACTATGCCTTAACCTGTTCCGACCAGCCGGAGGTCATCTTCAGACTACATTCACACGACACTTGGCGCATTGTGGTGCGTTGTGGGCACGGTGAAATGCTCATGTGATTCAGTCGAAAATAATATTAAAAAAAATAAAAGAACGCGATGTCTTTGTCGGAACTGTGACGCTGTTACAAGACGCGTGGGAATTTGTGCTCCGCCACGGCGGGCGGTTCAGTGACAGCGTGTAGCGTGCGGTACCCACAGCGGATCTCAGGCTGATTCCATATTTCTAGACTCCCAGGGACGATTCTGACGCCGTTGCTCACAAACGGCTTCTAACCAAATTGCAATCCTGTGGAATATCGTGTCAATTCTGCGATTGGGATCGCGTTTTCCTATCCGAAACGTAACAGTACGTAGTAAGTGATGGAAAGTCTTCAAGTGAAAGCAGAGTGATACCTAGGGTTCCCCAAGGAAGTGATATAAGACCCTTGCTCTTGTTAATATATTGAAACTATTTAGGTCGCGATGTGAGCAGGCCACGTACACTGGTTACAGACGATGATCACATTTATCATCAGAAAAAATACAGCCACCAGAAGATCAAAATGAATTGTAAGATAATTCAGACAACATATGAAGTGCTTATTTCAATAGTGGTACAAGTCCATTTTTGTTCATTCTGAGATACAGAGTCCGAAAGTTAAATGAGCGCTGAAAAATCTGGAGTTGAGATACCAGAAATATTCAAGTATATATTTTTCAGCGCTCATTTAACTTTTGGAGTCTGTATCTCATAATGAACAAAAATGGACTTGTACCACTATTGAAATAAGCCCTTCATATTTGTATGGAGCGAAAGTGGCTATTGACTCAAAACAATAAGAACTGTAGGGTTCTATACATAACTAGTAAATTCGTTACATTCCGATTCCATGATAAATCACTCAAATTGAAAGACTGTCAGTCAATTAAATACCTACGGATTATAATTACGAACAACTTAAGCTGGTACCATCAGACAGAACATATGCGAAAGCGAAACCGGAAGCTGCGTTTTATTGGCAGAACGCTTAGAAGATACAACACGTCTACTAAGCACACCGCCTGCACAACTCTATTCTGATGTATTCCTAAACGGAATGGAATGCTTAGCAAGTAGGACTGACGGAGTAAACCGAAATACGGTGATGTGTTACTGCCAGTAACCCTATGAAACTTGGACTACACATAGAAAGAACTCCTACAGTACAGTAGAGAAGATAATTCAAAGAAATACGCAATGACACGAACACAAGTGAGGCTTTGAATCACAAACAGAGGTCGCCACGATACCTGATTGCTCCCTGGACGTTAGAAAAGGCGGGACGCGGTTCTCAACAGGGTGTGTGACCACCACGGGCGGCAACGTGCTCCCATGGTGGCCATAGGACTGGTACCGAGTTCTCATGGTGGCGCGCTTCATTGCTCAACATCTGCTTCATTGTCGTAGGTTCATGTAGACGTGTTGAAATAGGTCTGCCGCCGCGCGGGACTAGCCGAGCGGTCTAAGGCGCCGCAGTCATGTGGACTGTGCGGCTGGTCCCGGCGGGGGTTCGAGTCCTCCCTCGGGCATGGGTGTGTGTGTTTGTCCTTAGGGTAATTTAGGTTAAGTAGTGTGTAAGCTTAGGGACTGATGACATTAGCAGTTAAGTCCCATAAGATTTCACACATTAACTGCCAGTAAATTAGGATATTACAGAAATGTTATCGCATTTATTTTTGACAAAATTCGTTTATGTAACCAAAGACACAAGTTTTGACGATGATTTGGGTTCTACTCAAGTCTTTTGATTTATAATACTTAAGTAAGAGGACGACTTCATGCAGCCCATACAGTGAGGTAACTGTTTCCCCTGCTATTTTCCCGATACTTTGTCTGATACTTGTACTTTTATTGTGCTGTAATCTGTTGCAGTTGTAACACTTGACAAATGCCTAAGGCCGACAAGAAGATTGTGAAAGGAAACCTGTTCTACTGTCAAATGGTGGATATACCTTTCAATCAAAAAAGTAATCAGTTGCCGTCTGTCTTTCCTGATGTATTAATATTCATGTGGTGTCGCTGCATCGGTTGTCTGCATGTTCATAAATCACGAAGTTTCGAGAGGAACTGCCGTGCATTACACAGTATCAGCTTGACACGTTTTTTTTAATTAGTATAACGTTATTACAACAATACATGTACAGAAAATTGTAATTGTGAATATCTGGTCAATATTTGACATTATTGAAATCGTTTAAGAACGAAAATAAACACAACTGACACGTGTGACTAGTAATGTACAGACGGTTTTAGTCACAATTCTAAAAATACGAGGTCAGTGTGTGTTGTGAAATGTAAAGAAAATGTAATAAGTTCATCAGGTAAGAAATTAATAGAAAATGGAAAACACAAATGATGAAAGAGAAACAAAAGGGGTACTTCTAGCGAAGTATTGATTGTAAGTGAAGCGTCCTCTGAAATCCGTACAATAACACGACTGATAAAGTGTTGGCAAAATGTTCAGTGTGTACTTCGGTGAACGGTGCAATGACATTCCCACAGGTAGGCCATTGCCCAATATTCTGACCGCGGTGTAACAGCTTCGAAGCTGTGCAGTCTCCTGAAATGTACGAGGGCAGTTCAATAAGTGATGCAACACATTTTTTTTCTCGGCCAATTTTGGTTGAAAAAACCGGAAATTTCTTGTGGAATATTTTCAAACATTCCCGCTTCGTCTCGTATAGTTTCATTGACTTCCGACAGGTGGCAGCGCTGTACGGAGCTGTTAAAATGGCGTCTGTAACGGATGTGCGTTGCAAACAACGGGCAGTGATCGAGTTTCTTTTGGCGGAAAACCAGGGCATCTCAGATATTCATAGGCGCTTGCAGAATGTCTACGGTGATCTGGCAGTGGACAAAAGCACGGTGAGTCGTTGGGCAAAGCGTGTGTCATCATCGCCGCAAGGTCAAGCAAGACTGTCTGATCTCCCGCGTGCGGGCCGGCCGTGCACAGCTGTGACTCCTGCAATGACGGAGCGTGCGAACACACTCGTTCGAGATGATCGACGGATCACCATCAAACAACTCAGTGCTCAACTTGACATCTCTGTTGGTAGTGCTGTCACAATTGTTCACCAGTTGGGATATTCAAAGGTTTGTTCCCACTGGGTCCCTCGTTGTCTAACCGAACACCATAAAGAGCAAAGGAGAACCATCTGTGCGGAATTGCTTGCTCGTCATGTGGCTGAGGGTGACAATTTCTTGTCAAAGATTGTTACACGCGATGAAACATGGGTTCATCACTTCGAACCTGAAACGAAACGGCAATCAATGGAGTGGCGCCACACCCACTCCCCTACCACGAAAAAGTTTAAAGCCATACCCACAGCCGGTAAAGTCACGGTTACAGTCTTCTGGGACGCTGAAGGGGTTATTCTGTTCGATGTCCTTCCCCATGGTCAAACGATCAAATCTGAAGTGTATTGTGCTACTCTTCAGAAATTGAAGAAACGACTTCAGCGTGTTCGTAGGCACAAAAATCAGAACGAACTTTTCCTTCTTCATGACAACGCAAGACCTCACACAAGTCTTCGCACCCGAGAGGAGCTCACAAAACTTCAGTGGACTGTTCTTCCTCATGCACCCTACAGCCCAATGAAGGACGCAATCCGTGGGACGCACTACGCGGATGATGAAGAAGTTATTGATGCAGTACGACGTTGGCTCCGACATCGACCAGTGGAATGGTACCGTGCAGGCATACAGGCCCTCATTTCAAGGTGGCGTAAGGCCGTAGCATTGAATGGAGATTACGTTGAAAAATTGTGTTGTGTAGCTAAAAGATTGGGGAATAACCTGGTGTATTTCAATGCTGAATAAAACAACCCCTGTTTCTGAAAAAAAATGTGTTGCATTACTTATTGAACTGCCCTCGTATTGCACAAATCGTCGATACCGCTGCCAGACGGTCGACAGTATTGCGTTTGGCGTCGTCTGTCTACCTCTACGCCACAGTGCGCGGTCTCTGATCGCCGAGGCTCCGCTGTGGAGCGCCTTCTCCCGTTTCCAGCCGCCACGCGGCAGCAGTCCACCGGGCCGCTTCGCTCCACGCGGCCGGCGCTTGTTTTCTGCACACTTTCCCCGCGCGCAGCCCGCGGCACGCAGTGTGGTGTAGCGCGTGGTGTGTACAGTGTGTAAACTTTTAGATGGCAGACCTCTCCCTAGTCCTGAATCGGTAGAAGTCGGTAAACGTCGGGAGTCTTCGGTAGGCACGCAGTTTCGGCTGCTGCCAACATTATTGTACAAGGTAACCATTGTCGTCTGCTTCGTTATTGTTTTGCGCTGTGCTGTTCTGCGTGTTTTTATTGTGCAGTTGTGCTAAACATTATCGAAATGAGTGAAGAGGCAGTTGCTGGCCCATCTCGGGAGTCGCCAACAACCCCTACCGGTAGGCCTACGTTTAGAAGGAAACCAGTATTACGTAGCGATGCTCGCAAAATTATATTGCGTGTGATTGAATGCTGCGAAAGGGAAAGGGAGCAGAAAAAATTGCTTCACCCCATTTACAAATCTTCAGTGAGAGCTGCTACATACACAGGACAAAGCATGCGTAGCATCGGAAGATTCAAACAGTTTTCCAAGAATCATCCTGGCGTATCACCACAAACGCCTGGCAAGAAAAGGTGAGTTTCCACTTCAGATATTTTGTTCGCGATCACTTTGAAGGAGCCCCCTATTTCGTCCGAATTACCTTATATTTCATTTTTCCTTGCTACCGTATTGCAATCCGATGAATGGTTTGTGAGCGCATACTAGACAAACATATATATATATATATATATATATATATATATATATATATATATATATATATATATAAAAATCTGATTTGATCCATTATAAATGGTTTTTGAAAGCCAGCGACTGTAGATACAATAGGTTTGTTTATAAATAAATAAATCTTCTACCAGTCACGATTTTTTCTTTATTTTACTATTCGCACGACGCGTTTCGAGAAATAATTCCCATTTTCAAGTGCGTTTTTTTGTGTGTATTAAGCCATTTCTTTTGATGTTGTCAGTGTGTGTGAGTCTGCTTCATTTTGTTGACTTTTAAGTTTTGTAATGGTCCATTTGTGTAGAGTCTCACACACACTTAAGATCACACACAACTTGTTGTACACTTTACACATTTTCGATGTGTAAAGCGTTGTGTGAGACTCTACACAAATGGACCATTAGAAAACTTAAAAGTCAACAAAATGAAGCACACTCACACACACTGACAACATCAAAAGAAATGGTTTAATACACAAAAAAACGCACTTGAAAAAGGGAATTATTTCTCGAAACGCGTCGTGCGAATAGTAAAATAAAGAAAAAATCGTGACTGGTAGCAGAAGATTTATTTATTTATAAACAAACCTATAGATTTTAATGTACATGACGATTTCAGTTTCGTTTACGAACAACATTGAAAGCGAGTTTTACTTCGAAGCCTTTCGTCTGCTTCCGTGTAAGCATGACGCGCAGTTTGTAGTGGCAGCACTGCAACTGGTAGGCGTGCCTCCCCCCCCCCCCCCAATGGCTCCCCTCCCCTCGCCCGCCAATGCTTGCTTCCTCCTCTCCCCGCACTCGTACCACGACTCTGCCGTCTTAGGCTGCGTTCACACTGCCGGCCGGGCCGGGCCGGGCTGACGCGTACTGTCTCGGCTCGTGCCTAGCCAGCTCAGGCCGACGTGTAGGGCATTCACACTGCGCGCCACGCCGAGCCGGGTCGGCGGAATGGGGGAAAATCCACTTCTCCGATTTTCATGTTCTAAAAATTCTTAGAGGTATATAAGACTGCGCCACATCGTTTTATGAACTCATTTTTTCCTTAAAAGCGTTACTTACGTCGTGAAAAAAGAAAAAGTCTACTTTTCGTTTCGCGTGATTTCTTAGTTTCGTAACGCTTCCCAGCCGATTTTGAAGAAATTATGCGGCTAAAAAATCTGATTTTTGTACACGTGCTAGTGTAACATCTTAGCTTCGTATTGAATCATTTATCTTTTCGTATTTCTTAACAGTCATTGTTAAATGATGCTATTTGTCAACGTTGTGCACTTGATTTACAGATCTTGTAGTGAAAAAGTTATGTAGCGGGTAGCTTACTGTTAGATCCGTTTTAAACCATACATTGTTGCGTATGAAATGTAGCTAAAAGTACCAAAAAGTTTTTGAAATGATAATGACACTGATATCTGTCTCTGGTCACAAGTAATGCGAGATATTCAGTGGCGTCAGTGCCGCGTCCGCAAGCCACGGAGTTCGAGCGGTTACAGCTTGGTTTAATGTAGTCATATAATGCAGGACAGAAAAAAACTAATTACTAGTGATCAGTGGTGTAAAACTAATCACAAAAACAAACTGGAGATTTGTGATACGTTTACTGCAGAAACTGAAGCGCAATTCTGTAGTCTCGTTGTCTACTTTGACAGAAAAAAAAAATAATGGAGAGTTAATGAAACTACTGTAGATCGACACAGACGTGCGTTTCATTGTTCTTCATTATTTTTTTCCTTCCTTGGCGGGCTGCGCTGCACCGTCAAGGTAATCCCTACTCTTTGGCTAAATGGCTGCTAGTTGCCGAAGGCCAAATAAATAAATTAAAAAAAATCCCCACCCTTCGACAGCTGACAAGCAAGTCACTAGAAAACACAGCTGCAGTCAACAGTTGCTCGCCTTTGGCTAGTGTGTGCTGTCGTGTAGAACAATGTCTTCACTCTTTTATTGGTATTGTTTTGACTCTGCAGTTACTCGTCGAGTTTTGAAGTACAGAAGAACTAGGAGGTTATGGATTCATCCCATAAATAGCGACAGACATTTAGGAGAGTTTTTTTCTTTACATGAAGAACTTAAAAACTATCCTGAAAAATTTTATTCATATTACAGAATGAATCATAATACATTTCAGTATGTGCTGCAGAACATTCAAGACAAAATTTCGAAACAGAACACAAATTTTCGCAGAAGTATAACAGCAGAAGAAAAATTGTGTATAACGATAAGGTAAGATTCGTTAGTACACACTTTTTGGTTTGCAGTAGAACTTTGTGCAGCATTCACTACCTCCAATTAATTGTAGTCATGCTTTTGTATTTTAAATTTCACAAACGCTTACCTCTGAGGGGAAGAGAGTTTATGGGACTCCTGAGAATCATCAGTAAGTAATTAGCTTCGTCATTTTGGGTAATGTCTTGCTGTGCCTTCAACGAAGAATCGCAGATACACTCCTTCAGAATTTTCCAACTTTTTCTTCGTTTTTCTTCATGATGCAGCGCTTGGCAGTGGTGATGGTTCATCATGTGGAGCCACTGATGACCTCACAGAATTCTTTTCATTACCTTGTAAGATAGACAGACTGATATGCCCTTTGACTCAGTGGTTCTATTTCCACTGGTAAGGAACTGTGCATAGCTCTTGGAACTTAGGAAAATCATATGACAGAACAAAGCCCGAGTGGAATTGCATTTTAATATACTATTCCCTGGATCACATGACCTTATTTTGCCAAGTTATACAAGTTATTCTCTGTAACTGTCTCTCAGGTCTTTGCATTTCGATTTCATTATTTTAATTGAAAGAATATAGAAGGATGCAAGAAAATGTCTCTTTAATTATTTATTGTTGTATAACTATGAAATGACATTGACTAAGTAAATATCTAAATGCGAACTATTCAGTGGCGGCAATGCCGCGAACGCTGGCAAGCTATTGTTGTAAATGCATGTAGATTAAATATATGAAATAAAAGTAATTTCGCATGTATCATTATAATAAACGTAATTTTTCCTCACTTATTGTGAAATGTGAGGTAACATCTTAAAATAAAAGACGTGTGCAGTCACACTTGTGATGAAAGCAGAAGGGAGACGTGTGATGCGTGTACTGCAGAAGCAGTAGTGCTGCTCCACAGGCTCGCGCCTGCGGTCGGCTCGCGCCGGCAATATTAAACATTCGGAATGTCGTCGGCTCGGCTCCGGGAGGCTCACGCCGTGTCGGCGCGGCCCGGCCGCCAGTCTGAACACCGCAATTCAAAACCATGTGTCTGATAGCAAAGCGGGCGGCGGCCCGGCCAGGCTCGGCTCGGCCCGGCCGGCAGTGTGAACGCAGCCTTACAGTCAACACACTGTACGCGCAGTGTACGTGCACAGCACAGACCGGCCGCGCCGGGACGCGGGCGCAGCTGAGGCCGGCGGGCAGGAAGGGGGCGTGGCGTGCTGCTTCTGCTGCTGGCCTGCTCTGCCAGCTGCCGGCTTCCGCCAAGAGCGGGCGGCGGCAGACACCGGGCGGTGAAAGCGGCGCGCCGGGCCCGTCTGCGCTCTCTGCTGCTGCTGCTGCTGCCGCCCGGGGTCAGCTCGTGCATCTGCAGTCTACATCCTAGACCGGCCGCGCGGTTTGAGGAGTCATGTCACGGACTGAGCGGACCCTCCCGCCGGAGGTTCCAGTCCTCACTCGGGCGTGGTGTGTGTGTGTTGTTCTTAGTTTTTAGGATGTTAGATGTTTAAGGCATGGTGAGCGATGGCCAGCGTCTTGAGGGTCATTCCAAGACCCGGGCCGCCGCCCACAACCAGATGACGGGCAATATTATACCTGTCTCTTCTCTATTCAATTCTCTTCCTTCCTTCTTTCTAAATATTTAATTCCGTTTTGTTCATTAATATCTCACTTGATTTTGTATCAGTTATAAGTTTTTCTAATGCTGCACAAAAAAAAGATATCAAATGGATGTAAAGAAACAGAGCCCGCCTCCACGTGGCGGGACACGGGCAGCGGTGTTTGAGTGGGGGCGGGAGCCGGGGTGGTGTCACTCTCAGTCACTCCGGACCCCGGACCCAGTCACAGCGGCTAAGTGGCAACATACGACCCACCATAAGAGATTAGACGGTGGGTCATGAAAAATAAGCAGCTAGTGAAAAAAAAGTGTTCTTAGCATAAGTGTGCAAGTGTATGGACCGATGACCTAAGCAGTTTGGTCCTTTAGGAGTACAGACTTTTTTTTTTTTTTTTTTTTTAATTCTACACCGAGCCTTGTGTACACCTACATGACCGCTCTGCAGTTCACACCTAAACACACTTCCGGAAAATGAGAATGCAACACCTTCAACAGCAAGGTAATTTTACTGAGAAGTGAGCTGAGACGTACTTCAGGATTGCAGGAGTACACGCCAACAAATTCAGATCACAGACCAAATGAAAACGCATGACACAGTAAGGGCTGCCCAAACATTCGCTCGAATACACATAATCCCCCCCCCCCCCCCCCCCCTGTGCGTGGCTGCGCAGTGGTTAGCACACTGGACTCGCATTCGGTTCAAATGGCTCTGAGCACTATCGGACTCAACTGCTGTGGTTATCAGTGCCCTAGAACTTAGAACTACTTAAACCTAACTAACCTAAGGACATCACACACATCCATGCCCGAGGCAGGATTCGAACCTGCGACCGTAGCAGTCCCACGGTTCCGGACTGCGCGCCTAGAACCGCGAGACCACCGCGGCCGGCTCTCGCATTCGGGAGAACTACGGTTCAAACCTGAGTCCCGCCATTCCGTGATTTCCCTAAATCGCTTCAGAAAAATGCCGAGATGGTTCCTTTGAAAGGGGACGGCCGACTTTCTTCCTCATCCTTCCGTAATCCGATATCACCAATGACCTCGCTGTTTGGTCCCCTTCCGCCAAATCAACCGACCAACCAACCTCCCCACTCTCGTCTGGCGGCAACGTAGGCGTATATTCACGCATGCAACGACCGCGAAGGTGCCGAATGCCATCTTGCGATAGACTGTCCCAAGCACCTGACGCCTTTAGTTTGGCAATGGTTCCTCTAGGCCCTGAAGAAGGAGAAACTTCCCGCTTCGTCGTGTCACATCCGTGTTCGACTGGCAAAGGAGCTGGTGCTGGAGCCGGCCAGAGCAGCTGTTGTGCACCGCGAACAGCACGCTGCGTCGCACCAGCCGTTGTGGGCGTGCATTGTCCTGCTGAAGGAGGACATCGCCTGCCTGTCGAAGAAACGGCACTAGCATGGCGATAAGAACCCGAGTAGTATTGGCGGGCGATGGGTACTTTACGCTGCGGAGACACCAGATGTGACCGCGGGTTTTTGTAACAGACGCCCCCCCCCCCCCACCCTCCTGCCGTCAACGCTGGGAAGGGCCAGTTGTCGTGGGCGGATGCCCTCCGAAACACACCGCTCACCAGGTCTGCGCCGTACCTGTACACGCCCACCACTCGCATACAGACAGAACCTGCTTTCATCGCTGATGACAACACTCTCCAGTGGAATCTTGCACGACACCGGAGCAGCCGTCCTCCGTGACGTCACGGTGCCATCAGTAGCCTGGCGATAAGCAGACACCGTCTTCTCGGTCCTCCTGCGTGGAGGCCGTTCCCAGTGCTTCTCGGTGGCACACCAGGCCCAACATGTGCCTAGGTTTCCTCCCCGACCGCACAATGCGTCCATTTTCTGTCGAGCACCATGGAACCGGCGAATCATTTATTTTGTATCCCGCCTGGAAGGCGGCGCGTGGGTCTGCTCCTGAAAACAAAGGTAGGCCGAAGGTAGGAAGCAAGGGGGAGCAGGGGAGATAGAACTCTCGGCAGTGCAGTGTGAACTAAAATCACCTTTACTTAACTATGCACACAAGTAGTGGTCCGCCGACTGTGAAATAGAAACAATGTTGCTAGGTCGTGTCCTAGGAATCAAATGGGCCGAATCTGGAGCGGCGCTCGTAGAGCTAAACAGCGCCTGCTAGAGGGCGCTGTCGTCGGTGTCGGTGTCGTAGTGCGAACCTACGAACTTGCACATACTCCGTGGCATCGTAGCTATCGATACCAAAATTTAACTCTCAAACTTTTTTTATACAAATGGACAACTTTTGAAACCATATTATAAGTGTTACTTCATAAATGTACGTTTGAAATTTTACACGAGAGACGATGTACAACACGGAAAGGTTCACTACAAACCTTCCGAGAACATAAGTTCCAGGAACAACCCGGTAACGTAATACTTCCCGGATAACAACCGTGACGGCAAATTCAGAGGAACTGCTGGAACGTTCCGTGACTGGAACAGGAAAGCTGGAGGAACGAGCGTGCTGCCCGAAGTATCTTCCGCCGTAGTTGTCTGGAGTAGATATATAGGCTGTATCGCAATCACCAGCTAACAGTGACTCGGGTGAAAGCACACGATAAAAGAAGAAGAAATATTCCAGTGAACATGGGTCCGCAAGAGTGCAGTTTGGAACTGCGTGTCTGTGACTGAGAACCACTACTGATTTCAGTTTGAAACATTGTCCTAGTCGGTATACTAGTACATTCGCAATGTACACTTCTCGATTAAGCCCCGGCCTGACTGGACTCAAATTTGGCGAGTGGTCCATGCATCTGGTCTGTTGTAGACGGGTGGTGCTCATCTGACGTGTCACCCGACTCGCCAATATAGTCGTGGGTACGTAGGTCGAGTACGAGATGTACCTTGGCGTCCAAGACAACCTCATATCAGTCTCTCTCGTTTTTTTCTGTCTCAGGTCCTTTCGAAAGTGACGTGTACCTAGAGTGACCAGAAGTCCGGATTAATCTGGACATATCCTCCTTTATAGCTCTTTGTCCGGGTTTCGGGCGGATTTTTAGTGTCCGGCTTTTTCGCAAAGTTGAGCGTAATACAGTTAAATTTACAATTCGTTCCGTTCTATTGCTCTTTTCTTAAATACTTCAACTATTGGCACAGCCTTCGTGATGAACACGCACGAAGGCGCTGTTAGTAGGTGGCACCAGGATCGTCGATGTTATCGTTAATCAAAAATGGTTCAAATGGCTCTGAGCACTATGGGACTCAACATCTTAGGTCATAAGTCCCCTAGAACTTAGAACTACTTAAACCTAACTAACCTAAGGACATCACACACACCCATGCCCGAGGCAGGATTCGAACCTGCGACCGTAGCCGGCTATATCGTTAATCGATCTATAAGCGAATGCAAATATCGATATTTAAAATTTTCGTTTCGTATCTTCGCCTTGTATTCGTTTGGCTTTCTGTAGCGCACGTGTGATTTGTGAGTGTAATTTTCAACCGTGTGAGTTACAAAAAATATTTGACTATGCCTAAACGGAAGTGTACATTTTCTGATGTCCTTTCCCTCAAATATCCAGCTTTCAAGAAAGGGAGAAATGAATTTGAAGCGAAATGTAGTATATTTGGAGCTGAAACGTACGTCTTAGTGAGTGACCAATAAGGTAAGAAATAACTCGACAGATTAACTGTCATAGTTTTATTTCATTGTTTCGTAGACGTTCAATTTATTTGTATTCGGAAGGTTAAAGTGCAGTTTACGTGTCGTCATCTGGTGCTTTAATTGTAGATGTTGGTAGCGGTGCGTCGAATGAAGGGTGGTGAATGGTCTTACGTTTTTCGCTTTGTAAACAATTCCGTGTTGTTAACATAACAAAACAATTGACGCCACACTGTCACCACAATCGATGTTTTTAATTTTTTTATATTACTCAGTTAACCACCGCCTGACCGTCAGTAACAATCAACTACTAGTTTTACAGGTAATTCCCGGCAGTCACGTGACTTGTCCAAAGCTGACGGGTGGTATCCTCATCTGCAGTTGACCCGTTTGATGTGTCCTCTTTTTTCTTCCTTTGTCCTCCTTTTTGAAGCTTTTTAAACAAGTGCATCTGGTCACCCTACGTGTACTGCGGCTGAACAACTGCAGCAGCGGACTGTACAGGGGTGTCAACCTTCACTAAATGGTCCGCAAGGAGCAGAGAGGAGGCACGGTCGACAGAATTCACAACTCACTGCACAGCCGAGTACAGTACGCTGCGACAACACCTGCAACACCTCCTTTGACACGTACGACTGTACACTGAATTGTGAGAAGTACGGTGCTGAAGCATTATTGTGTTTCTCCTTAAACTAAGCCATGCAGCCGGCCGTTGTGGCCGAACGGTTCTAGGCGCTTCAGTCTGGAACCGCGCGAATGCTACGGTCACAGGTTCGAATCCTACTTCGGGCATTTATATGTGTGATGTCCTTAGATTAGTTAGGTTTAAGTAGTTCTTTCTACGGGACTGATGACCTCAGAAGTTAAGTCCCATAGTGCTCTGAGCCATTTGAACCATTTTAAGCCATGGATGAAATTGAATACAGTTGCACGGTCAGTGAAAAGAAAAGTAGATTTCCTCTTATTAGGACGATACTACAAATTGACATCGGTAGCAGCCAGTAACCACACAACCGCAATTATCTCGACAATTGCCCCGTTTCCGAGCCATGTTTTACTGGAACTTACTTGCTTCTGCTGTATATTGTCGCCCACGTCCGTTTTCAGTATTAATTGTGACACACTCTGCCTAAGTAGACAGCTCTGCAAAACTTGTTAAAAGGACCAGCTAGATAAAGTAACATACCATGCTAACTACTCAAATTTTTGTACGTCCATTCTTTAGGGGGCTAGGGCCGTTTACTATTGTAAGAAAATGAAACACCTATAGCGATCTTTAAGATGTCATTTATTGCGTACCTACCAGTTTCGGCGCTTCAATGCACCATCTTCAGGCCTTAGTTGATACTGAAGGGGCTATCACGATCCTCGGATACGACGCATCAGTGGCCAATTCTCTGCGCAGCAAACCAGTTACGTTCGCCACTGATGCATAGTATATATGGATCGTAATAACCCCTTCAGCATCAACTAAGGCCTGGAGATGGTGCACTGGAGCGCCGAAAGTGGTAGCTACGCAATAAATGACATTATAAGGACGGCTGTACGCGTTTCATTTTCTTGCAGAAGTAGTCATAACGCCTATTTTAATATTCATGACGACTTACTGAGATGATCACTGTTGCGTATAGAAGTCCAAGCCGAGGGATGAGAGACGGTGCACGGTGGAAAAGCTGGAAGACGCGTGCAGCGGCTAACGACGTCGACGGGGTCCCCCTGCACGGCCCTCTCACCCACGGCGATGGACTTCAGGCGGCTGAACGGCTGGCAGCACGACACCGAAATAGCGGGAACCACGGAAGCAGACCATGGAGGAAAACAAGTCTACACCAGCGCCACGGATATAGAAATCGCCCTTTGTTTTAGATCGCATAAAAATTATAATTTTATTGTGAATTTTAATTTTGACAAGTACAGAGTTTAACTTTGACAGCTACACATTTTAATTAAGTATTTCAGAGATAAAAGTAAATTAGAATAATCTACTTAATACAATAGGTGCATTTGTAATTTAACAAATGTACCAGACGCCACCTGTGGGAAATAGTTTTATAATTAATATAAATGACGTGCATTCTGCCGACCAATTTTATGTGACGCAGCATGTGAAGGTTGCTGTGTATGGCCGGGTTGCTCAGAAAATGGTTCAAATGGCTCTGAGCACTATGGGACTTAACATCTGACGTCATCAGTCCCCTAGAACTTAGAACTACTTAAACCTAACTAGCCTAAGGACATCACACAGATCCATGCTCGAGGCAGGATTCGAACCTGCAGCGCGGTTACGGACTGAAGCGCCTAGAACCGCTCGGCCACAACGGCCGGCACGGGTTAGTCCTGTAACCGAAATTGCAGGTACGCTCTGGTACATTTGATGTTGATCTGATAGGATGAAAAAAGTTTGCATTTGTGAAATGGTAAATTAGTATCATTATCGTTTCAGATCTGAAGATGGTTCTAGAGGAACCGAAACTGGTCATGTGAATAAACATTTTTGCAATGAAGACGGATTATAAGTAACATTGTATAACCAGCGATTGCGGTATCCCATCAGACATTATGTCTGTTTTTGCAAAGTTAAGTACACGGTGGAAATGAACGAACATGCCATGTACCGAGAGGTGTGCCAGTCGCGCACAGAAAGCTGCATATGGGTCAGTTGAAAGAACGGGAAAAGGCAGTGTGTGTGTGTGTGTCAATTATCGTATCGCTACGGTGCACTCTGGTGGTGGTCTTCATTACAGCCCGCATCTCGTGGTCGTGCGGTAGCGTTCTCGCTTCCCACGCCCGGGTTCCCGGGTTCGATTCCCGGCGGGGTCAGGGATTTTCTCTGCCTCGTGATGGCTGGGTGTTGTGTGATGTCCTTAGGTTAGTTAGGTTTAAGTAGTTCTAAGTCTGGGGGACTGATGACCATTGATGTTAAGTCCCATAGTGCTCAGAGCCATTTCTTCATTACAGCGTGGCCCGGAGAGAACAGAGAGGTGAATTAACACGGGGAAGGATCATCGGGAAACTGTAAGATTGTTGTTTTGGGGGAAGAGACCAGACAGCGATGTCATCCGTCTCGTCGGACTGGAGAAGGATGGGGAAAGACGTCGGCCGTGCCCTTTCAAAGGAACCATCCCGGCATTTGCCTGAAGCGATTTAGGGAAATCACGGAAAACCTAAATCAGGATGACCGGACGCGGAATTTAACCGTCGTCCTCCCGAATGCGAGTCCAGTGGAAACTGGAAGAAAGACGAAGTGTGACGAGTGTAGTCCAGGAGTTTCGAAGCGCTCACAGCACTGTTTTCACGTGCATGGAGAGCGTTCGGAACAACAGTGACTGCTGCCCGAACCAGAGGAGGTGGTCGACCACGGTCAACAACGGCAGCAGCAGGTGGGCGCTAGCCGCTACACTGTGCAACAGGCAAGAGGGGGCCCTTGTCAGGCAGCGGGTGCAGTTGCAGCCACACGTAACAGGACCGCTCCGCACGGAGTCACATGCTCTACAGCGGCACAGTGACTGCGCGAGTTGGTCTCTTTGCCCGACAACCAGTACGCTCTTCCGTTGACAGCCGAACAAACGCCATAGGGACTGCAGCAAATATAAGCGGGTCGCGTGCTCTTCTCTTCTCGTATCAGAGCTCATTTAACCTCAACAGTGATTCTCGACGTACCGTCAGACGACGAGAGACGGGAGCACACAATGTAGCCAGCAACGTTGTCGAACATGATCGTTTTGGTGACCCAGGTCTTACGGTCTGCGGAAGCGTGATGTAGCGTGGCCATACTGACCTCCCAACCTTGGAACGATCAACGTTACTGTGACACTGTAACCCTTCCCCACGTGCGTCTCTTCAGTAGTGCATTAGCAACTCACTTCATTTTTATTTATGACAATAGGCGACGGCATGGAAAAGCGCAGCTGCAGCAATTCCTGGAACGAGAGGATATTCGGCGAATGGACTGGGCTGCCCGTTCCGCCGACTTAAATCCCACAGAGTTCACTCGGGGTGCGTTGGGGAGACATACCGACGACCCAGCAGGTGTCAACCTCGCTGGTGAGGGAACGGAACGCTCTAACTACTCACTAACGATACGTGGGAGCACGTTCCAGAGCGTGCTCCGTCGTCCGTGGTGATCACACACTGTGCTGAGAACCTCGTCCCGCCTTTCGTAACGGCCAGGGCAGCATCACGAATCGCGGCGACTTCAGTGTAATCATTGCCTTAGAATAAAAGTGTCATTTCTGCGCGTCTCATTCCGCACTTCTTCCAGTTATCTTCTGTACCACAGTGCGCCAGTTCTTTCTACGCATGGTCCGAGTTTCATCGAGCTCTGTTACATGGCGCGAATTACCTTCAGCTTTCCAGAAATAACCACAACCAGTCGTCATCTGCGCTTCTTCAAATTTCATTTACCACGACCAGTTTTCCAATCGCCTGGCCATTCATCATTAGATAGTACGCATTTACTGAATATCTGGAGCATTGAAGGGTTATGTAACTCTGGCAAAATGTAAGAACGAGACAAGTAAGCACTGAATGTGGCGAGAATTATTTACATCACGAAATCCACTTACAGGCGTTACTTACACTTTCGTCGTTGAGCTCTGCACACCAGCGTCGACTACAAACAGATGATGCCAAACGAAAATCAGGACTCAACAAGTTTCTTGCATTTTCCGCACACTACCAAGCCTCTGCCGCAACTTTGCAAACTTTCTTGTATTTCGAAATCTCCGACATTACGTCGGCCAAGAAACGAAGAAGCGGCGCTCAAAACGGTCTGAGAAAACTTTTCCTTTAAAAGTACGCAGGGGAATGAGGCGTTCATAGAAGAAGCTGCCCGTTTAAATTCTGTGCAAATTTCCCCGCGTTTGGTTTTTATTTATTTTTTACTTTTATTTAGGTACTTCAGCACAGCGGCCCAACACCTCAGGTCTCGCTTGTCTGGTAAGTAGTCACTCTTGTGAAACGACTCTGGCTCTAGAATCTCGTACGACATGCGCTCACACAGAATTTCAGCGATGAAAATTTTTTTCCTGTTTCTAATAAAGATACGAGCGAAATACAGGACGGAGTAATCAAAATAGCTGGCGAAATAAGCAGAGAAAGTACGATCTGCATCAAACAATATTAAATATTTTTTTAATATTGTACTATTTTTAATATAACCTTACTGGTGCACCACAGCGTCACCGAAGCTGCGAAAAGTAATTGGCTAGCGCATGAAAAAAAAAGGTAACCGAAATTTAGCTCGGCGCACACCATAGAGTGAATGTCACCAATATTGTGACGTTCGTTATACTGTTTCTGAGGCGGAATGTAGAAATTAAAAATTAAAGAATAATACGAATTAATACTGCGGCTGGCGTGTCTGATGTTTTCTTTGTATCTTTCTGACGCTACTCAAGGAGAGATGTAAACATGTCAAGTGGAAGGAAGTGTCGCAGTCAGATTTACTCCGATCTTTCTCTCCTCCACTGTACCGATATTGAAATGAAGAAACACGCCGAGTGTTCTTTAAAAAAAAAGGAAACGAAATTTGCGTGTTTACATTTTTTCCTGAAGCACTGTGAACTTTGCTCTCCGACTGCCTCGCAAATATGTTTTCAGGTGAGTGAAAAATGACAATATAATAAGTGTCATGACGTGAACTACTGACAAGGCGAATGTGTTGATGGCGTCCCGCTGAGAGAGTAAATGCTGAAGATCATCTGCAACATCCACCATAATTGACCATCATACTGCAAATGAGGATTCCTCCCTGCTCTGCATTACCGTAACTGGGTGTTGTGTGATGTCCTTAGGTTAGTTAGGTTTAAGTAGTTCTAAGTTCTAGGGGACTGATGACCATAGTGCTCAGACTCATTTTTTGCATTACCGTAGGTCCCCACAACACTCGAAACGGGATGTTGACGTAGTTTCCACCCTGAACTTCTACTCTGGACGGAAGCAGTTCAAATCTCTGTCCGGCCACACTCATTAAGGTTTTCTGCGGTACAACTACATTAAGTAAGGCGAATGCCAGACTGATTCCTTTGAGGATGACACGGCGCAGTTCTCTATCAAGGCTTGTGCTCTGTCTTTAATAACCTGGTCGTCGACGGGTCGTTAAACCAGAATCACCCACACTTCCTTTACTTCAGTATAAAGCTTTTTGTGTACTCGTACCGCCTCCTTCTTCTGCGCTCTTCTGCCAACATTCGCACCTCGACGCTAGAGTATTCTCTATGGTGATTCGGCATCGTTCCTTATATTGGATAGAACTTTCAGTATACACAATGGCCTTCCCTACCTTAGACGGCCCCCGTGAAGAACTAGTGATCACAGGACAATGAAACTTCGTGCAAACATTTGTAAGGACATGCAGAAGAGAAATAACGAATACACCATTGAAATAAACGCATTTTAATTTCCGTATGAGAGGATAAAATTTGTCAACTGCGTACCATGTTAATACGTTCCGTGTTACACGCGTTGCTCAGTGCGACGACCGACCACCTCCACCCACAGCAGCCTGGGACCGCACTAGAGATAAAGTAAAGTTTCCCAATTGTTCGCAGCTGTGTTCGAACAGTGGACCATGGAATGTCCGGCTGTCTTGACGCACCTCGTACACTGCTTGAAGATCCAGCATTCTTAGCCGTGGCAACAGGAACTTCAACAATTTGTGGCGCTATTGGACGTCGGCCTCTCGCCGGAGCAATTCCGAAATCGCCAGTTAATTCAAACTTCTCAGTCATGTCCAACTCCGGTGCGGAAAGAGGGACCCCTCCGAACTCTTGTAATGCGTCGACACTCGCGAAAAGCGACAGCACTATTGTCGCTGTTTTATCAAAGCAGCTTTACGAGTAAAGCCCTGCTCACCTTGTCCAGACCCGTGTTGGTTGTCTGGAAATCTAATGCTCAACTAGAGGAAGTTCAATTAGAACCAGCCTGTACACTGGTGCGCAAAACTCAAGGACGAAAGTTAGATGGCTTGATGAAACTTTGGCCCAGACATACGGAGTAACAATTATTGAACTGTATGAAAAAAAAAAGACGAAAATAAGTTACAAACTATGGCGTGCATACACTTAATTCAACATGTAAACGTCACTACAGACCAGAATGAGATTTTCACTCTGCAGGGGAGTGTGTGCTGATGTGAAACTTCGTCGCAGATTAAAACTGTGTGCCGGACCGACACTCGAACTCGGGACCAGAAGAGCTTCCCTGAAGTTTGGAAGGTAGGAGACGAGGTACTGGCAGAACTGATGGTGTGATGACGGGTCGTGAGTCGTGCTTGGGTAGCACAGTCGGTAGAGCAGTTGCCCTGTAAAAGGCAAAGGTCCCGAGTTCGAGTCTCGGTCCGGCACACAGTTTTACTCTGCCGGGAAGTTTCACGTCACTACAGACATTTGGATTTAGGTTATGACACGTTAAATATGCCTGCCATCATTGGCGATGATGTGATGCAGACAAAAAGCGAAATTCTGCATGACCCGCTGAAATGTCGGAACATCGATGCTGTCAATGACTTCCTGAATGGCTGTTTTCAGCTCAGCGATGGTTTTGGGGTTATAGCCCAATGCCTTGTCTTTAGTATAGCCCCACAAAAAGGAGTCACATGTGTTCAGATCCAGAGAATATGGCGGCCAGTCGAGGCCCATGCCACTGGCCTCTGGGTACCCCAAAGCCAGAACTGCGGTCCCCAAAGCGTTCCGCCAGGATAAGAAACACTCTCCTGCGTCGATGGGGTCGAGCTCCGACTTGCATCATCTAAGTCCTCTGAAATCAGGGTCACTTTGTATAATGGCACGAAATCATGTTCCAAAATCTTCACGTCCCGTTCGGTAGTCACTGTCCCTGCACACCACACACTCACCCGTTGAGGGTGATGAGTCTTTTCGATCGCTAAATGCGGGTCCTCAGTCCCCCAAATGAGGCAATTTTGCTTACCGACGAACCCATCCAAATGAACGTGGGCTTCATCGCTAAACTAATTCGCATCATGCCCCGCGGCCAACCGCGCAGTTTGAACGTTGTAACGCAAACCGTTCAGAAGTTATGAGGATTTTATTCATGTAGTTCAATAACTGT
Source organism: Schistocerca nitens (assembly GCF_023898315.1). Lineage (NCBI taxonomy): Eukaryota > Metazoa > Arthropoda > Insecta > Orthoptera > Acrididae > Schistocerca > Schistocerca nitens. The sequence goes on from NC_064622.1 coordinate 18,068,988, forward strand.
CACCCTTTAGAAACAACAGCTACAGTATAGTACAGAAGGCAGCTGGAACACACAGTGAGACGATCAGAAATGCCACACTTATCCAAAGGCTATAACTACAGTGAAGTCACCGCGACTCCTGATGGTCCCACGGACATTGCAACAGACTGGACGTAGTTCTCGATAGTTTGTGTGATCGCCACGGACGGCAATACGTGCTCTGGAAAGACATCCCGTTCTGGCCACAGAGTTGGTGAGAACTTCTTGTGATGAGGCGTTCCATTGCTCCACCTGCGCGAGTGACAACTGCTGGATGATCGCTAGTGCATGCAGAGGCGGCTAGAACACGTCCACACACCGCACTCCACACGTGCTCGATGGGATTCAAGTCGGGGGGAAGGGGCAGGCCAGTCCATTCGCCGAATATCGTCTCGTTCAAAGAACTACCACACCTACGCGGTTCAAGGCGGTTGTGCAATGTCATCCATAAAAATGAAGTCAAGGTCGATTGCATCCCTGAACAGACGCACAACGGAAAGGAGTAAAGTGTGACCGTAACACAGAGTAGTGAATGTACCCTGTCCACAGATTTGAGGGCCACTGTGCCCTGCAAAAGTACGCCCCTCCCCACCTTAACACGTGGAGCAACAAAACGGTAACTGTCGACAATGCTAGACATAGCCCCATATGGCGGGAGGTGCAAAAAGGTAATGCACCAACGAACACTGTAACGGCAATAACACACCGACTTCCAATGCGAAAAAGGTTCTAAAATTGGGTGCTGCTATTTTTACGGTCATTTCTAGTAGAGACGATCAGAAAACAAATGCACCAACAGCCTAGAGTGGAGGACGTAATGACAATAGCAGCGATATATACGACCTGAAGTGGGGGTGGCGTACCGAACGAGAGGGCTCTGTTGGATTCTGGAGAGGTCCGAAACGACAACCGAACAACAGAAAAAAAGGTGGTGAGGTGACGTCAGCAAATATCTGTCAGGAAAACGGATGGCGTGTCGATGAGGCCCGAAGTGCATGGACAAGTCCAGAGGAGATCTTTGGACAGCAGCTCATGTCAAATTTTTGGTGATGGTGATACACAAAAGACTTGGGTAGGACAAGGAAGTCAATGATTCATCTGCAGAGTCATGCTCGCGGTCTATCCACTACACAGGATAGCTACAATTCGCAGTTTTTGTTGCAAATTGTCACCATCGTTATGGTGTACCTATACGCGTTGCTAACGACATTTGTGAGTTCACGACGGTGTGACCACTGCAGAATACTGTGGGCTTTTTTAATCCAGTTTCATGTCAACGTCTGCTTTTACTCTGCTATCTGCGCTATTTAAACTGCAGTGGCTTCTTTGATGAGGCGGCCTCAGAAAATATTTGTTCGGACGACAGCACATAGAAACACGCACGCTTTGCGGTGACTGCGTTTGCTGGCACAGGCGCAAACTCACCGCTGTTCTGTACAGTGCAGTATCTGCCCTACTGAAGTGCACAGTAGCCACTGCAGCTAAAACTGAGGTGGAAATAGTGGGGAGGACACAAATACGAAGTGCACCGTTATGCCACGTAAGGACGTTACCAGCCAGTGACGCCCCGAAAACAGGCAGCGTTTAATGTGTTGCCGCGACTCGACCACTAACGACGTACTGGGCCTCGCAAACGGAAAACATGTTAAGCGCCGTCGAGACCGCCAGAAACAGAAACTCCTGCCGGGGAGGGGAGTCAGCAACAGGGTGACACATTCAGCTGTGAGGCGTCGCGTTAGCCGACATCTGTGCCCCGTCTTGCAACCTCCATAATCAGGCGCTAATGTTTCGTTTGTATGAATAATTCGCACGTATGCTAAACTGGCAATCTTATGAAGTGAAAATGGGAATTACTGAGGCTCTCATAATGACAGAACGCTCTGATGGGGGACCGTCTTCAGTTTCTCCCTACGACACCAACAGTAAATCACAACTCGCACAAAATTTCTGAAGAGATACACTGACGGATTTTGCAGTGAAAGACTGCCTCTATCGCATACCTCGCATACAGTTCACTGTGATAAAAGAAGAGGGATTACGGTGCGTGCAAAGGCATATCTTCACTTTCCCAGCGCTCCATTCGCGAATGGAACACGCACAGTAAGCATGGTGAGTACTACAATATGCACCGTAGAATGCCTAGCGGAGGATGTATGTATATGGACACAAAATATAAACATCGTTCTGAAGTACATTTCAATTCTTCTATTCTTAAACGTACAATTAACTTACAGAACTGTCATGACGTTTCACTATAAGCAAATATGGACGCAGTTGATAAGATGTCACGCCCTGGTAGAAGGAATTCCTTCACACCGGCACGCAAGTACGACATTGCGCCGAAATCATTACAGCTATAAAGTTTTGCCAAGCCACTATTCACCCTTAGATACGCCCTCAGTGCTATCCTCTCTGCTTTCTTTGCTATCAGTCTGAAGTTTGGGCTAGCGTAGCCTTTCGATAACGTTATATTATTTTTAAGCCTCGCTAATTTCCGTGGGAATTTCGACTGCAAATCTTAGTTCTGGTTACTGTTCCCTTCCAATTTTATTTCTGTACTATTTTTTATTCAAGTTTTTTACCTTCCTCTCCTACAAGCAGGCTACACGAATGCGATGAAGAGTTTCAACTCAGCCTTATACACTATGTGATCAAAAGCATCCGAACACCCCCAGAAACATACGTTTTTCATATCAGGTGCATTGTGCTGTTACCTTCTGCCAGGTACTCCACATCAGCGACCTCAGTGGTCATTAGACGTTGTGAGAGAGCAGAATGGGGCTCTCCGCGGAACTCACGAACTTCGAACGTGGTCAGTGATTGTGTGACACTTGAGTCATACGTCTGTACGTGAGATTTCCACACTCCTAAATATCCCTAGGTCCACTGTTCCCGATGTGATACTGAAGTGGAAACGGGAAGGGACACGTACAGCACAAAACCGTACTGGCCCGACCTCTTCTGTTGACTGACAAAGACCGACGACAGTTGAAGAGGGTCGTAATGTGTAATGGGCAGACATCTATCCAGACCATCACAGAGAAGTTCAAAACTACATCAGGAAGGCGGAAGCTGAGAAAACTTACATTTCATGGTCGAGCGGCTACTCATAAGCCGCACATCACCCCGGTAAATGCCAAACGACGCCTCGCTTGGTGTAAGGAGTGTAAACATTGGACTATTGAACAGTGGAAAAACATTGTGTGGAGTGACGAATCGCGGTACACAATGTGGCGTTCCGATGGCAGGGTGTGGGTATGGCGAATGCCCAGTGAACGTCATCTGCCAGCGTGTGTAGTGCCTACAGTAACATTCGGAGGCGGTGGTGTTATGGTGCGGTCGTGTTTATCATGGAGGGGCTTGCACCCCTTGTTGTTTTGCGTGGCACTATCACAGCACGGGTCTTCATGGATGTTTTAAGCACCTTCTTGCTTCCCACTCTTGAAGAGCAATTCGGGGACGGCGATTGCATCTTTCAACACGATCGAGCACCTGTTCACAAAGCACGGCCTGTGGCGGAGTGGTTACAAGACAATAACATCCCTGTAATGGACTGGCCTGCACAGAGTCCTGACCTGAATCCTACAGAACACCTTTGGGATGCTTTGGAACGCCGACTTCGTGCCAGGCCTGACCGACCGACGTCGATACCTCTCCTCAGTGCAGCTCTCCGTGAAGAATGGGCAGCCGTTCCCCAAGAAAGCTTCCAGCACCTGATTGAACGTATGCATGCGAGAGTGGAAGCTGTCATCAAGGCTAAGGTTGGGCCAACACCATACTGAATTCCAACATTACCGATGGAGGGCGCCATGAGCTTGTAATTCATTTCTAGCCAGGTGTCCGGATACCGAGGCTGTGGGAGGCGGCCGATGCCCTTCCTTCTCCTTACCCTTCTCCTTCGCTAGTTTGTGCCACCTCTGCGGCTAGTCGCCTCGCCGCTGATGGAGCGTTAAAGGGTAAACTTCCTTCCTTCGCTTTTCTGCTACGGCCGCAGGTTCGAATCCTGCCTCGGGCATGGATGTGTGTGATGTCCTTAGGTTAGTTAGGTTTAAGTAGTTCTAAGTTCTAGGGGACTGATGACCACAGATGTTAAGTCCCATAGTGCTCAGAGCCATTTGAACCATTTTCCTTCGCTTTTAACCGATATGCACGGCTACGGAAACCTCTTCCTCAAGCTTCGCTAAATATTGCGTCCCAGTACAGTTCGTTAGTTCTGAAAGCATTTCTCTCTCTCTCTCTCTCTCTCTCTCTCTCTCTCTTTTTATTTATTCACCCGCGGCAATATTGTTTCGATGTTTTCGTTGCTTAGCCGTCTTGTATGGTCTAGCTTTCTAGTTATCGGAAGTCATTCACTTCCCCTGCTGCTTTTTCTTTTCTTCTTCTGATTTTAGTCTGGAGCTCTTCATTAGTTCCGTCCGTATTTTGTATATTATTAGCGCAAATTTACTGCTGCGTACCCTACGCACTCTGTGGAATTCTTCAGTCTTCCTGACTCTCATGCAAAAGAGCTGTTTCGTCGGCGGACGTATGCAACAGTACTTCGCCTTTCTGTTCCCTAGCAGAAGTTTCCTTTCATTTCATTCATCCCAAGTTTGTCTGCCCCGCGCGAGAGTGTCAGTGAGACATCGGAAAAACTCAGTTCCCAGACTCTTGAGATAGACTTAAACTATCCCGACGAAGTCTACCAACAGAGATTGAAGAAGAGGCTTCAGATGATGACTCTAGGAATATACTACAACCTCCCACATATCGTTCACACAGTGATCGCGAGAACAGGATTAGAATAATTACAACACGTACAGAAGGATTTAAACAATCATTTTTCCGGCTCTCCGTATGTGAATGCAACGGGAAAAATGCCCTGTAACAACTGGCACAATGGGACGTACCCTTTGCCATGCTCTCCTCAGTGGTCTGTCGGGTATAGAAGTAGATGTAGATGGGAAGGAACACGTGTGCGCCATCCCGTCTGTCAATCGTGTAGACTTTGCTCTGTCCGTAGTCGTAATTTTAAGTGTTTGCATATCGTATTTTCTGAGGTGGGGTCCGCCACCGGTAGCTGAGTGGTCAGCGCGACAGACTGCCAATCCTAAGGGTCCGGGTTCGATTCCCGGCTGGGTCGGAGATTTTCTCCGCTCAGGGACTGGGTGTTGTGTTGTCCTGATCATCATCATTTCATCCCCATCGACGCGCAAATCACCGAAGTGGCGTCAAATCGAAATACTTGCACACGGCGAACGGTCTACCCGACGGGAGTCTAGTCACACGACATTTCATTTCTGAGGTGGGAGGATGGGACCAATCCAGAATTTGCCTAGACGAGCGTGGAAAACCGCCTGAAAACCGTGCTCAGGCCGGCCTTTGCACCAGCATCGGTCGCCGATCTGCCACGTGGGATGCGATACGCACATGCCTAACCCCCGCCCCCGTACATTGGAAGGTAGCGCGCTACGCTAATCGAGCGAGTGTTTCACTCTCCTCATTAGCGCTACCGCTTAAACAACAGCGTCCACAAGCTCTTCTTCTGCTCACGTTTAGAGCCGCGGAGCATGCTATAAAAGCGGCCATCTGAAACTGTATATGTACAAATTGGAGTCCGCAAGTTACAAGGGGAGGCCACGACGTTTGGATCACGGATTTACTTCAAACTTTGTATATTTTAGTACGCCATGGAAACTAGCACTAAGGCGCAATACTCTGGCAGTACCGACGAGAAAATCGCAAGAGAAGTTTTACACGTCTACTATGTAGGTGATGTATCTGTGCGAAGGGGCCGGCAGCAAGAAGTCACTGTAGTGAAGCGACTTCCCAGAGGGCCGTGAACGAGCCGACTCTTTGAATACCGCCATCTACATTTGTTCATCGTTGGCCACTTAAACGACATCTGAGAGGTAACAATGAAAAAAAAAAAAATTCCACGTTCATTTTCACGAAGTAGTAGGGAATTTCGTATGTAACTTGACTCTTGACCATTTCTAACTAAATTTTCAAGGACGTGGGACAGGCCTGCAAAGCCTAAGTCAAACCTCGATACATAATGATGCGAATGACGTTATTCACAGTTAGTAATATAGTAAATAACAAGGTGCCAGACCACATGAGTAATGCAGAATTACTCGTCGGATGTGCTCTCGACATCACACGTTGCAGAATGATATTTGCCATACAGACATGGGAAGCAGTAATTGAAACTTCAGGCAAATACTTCATCCAAATAGACGTGATTTTTTCCATTGTATTACTTCTCAAATGTCATGTAAATTAAATAATATGATCAGTGATGAAAAAATACATTGAACAGGTGTCGAACCGTCGCCTCATAAACGTCTGTATTCCGAAGCTCGAACGCTAACCACCATTTTTTTATAAAAAAAATCTCATTTTGTTCGTTGTTTGTTGCATTTGTTCGGTATGGACATTCGTTCGAGTTCATCGTTGATCCGTACACTCTCTGAGCTACCGTACCGGCCAACCGCTTGAGTACCATGAACTCTGATGTCCACACCTACTCACAGATACATAAGGCGCGTAATAACAGAATCGTAAAACTTATCTTGCGATTTTCTCGGAATTGGCACAGAAGAGCAGCTTACTAGTTGCACATTATGTTGTTTTAATGCCCCACTAATGTTGTACGAGTCTGAAGTAAAACCGTGATCCCAGCGTCGTGGCGTCCCCTTTTTAGTAAGGACCGTGGTTGACACGGTACGTGGAAACGCCTTTTTTTGTCCCATAAGAAGCGCAGCGAACTGTCTGCCATGCGGCGGCGCACTATAAACTTTCCAACCAAACACAAGGCGAAGCGGCAGCGACGCAGAGCTGTTACCAATTGGGAATAAATTCGAGGGCGGGGGACTCGCCGGTTACAGCACGCATCTTGCAACCAAGGGAAACCTGCAGGAAAGCCTGGACGGAACTGCGGGATTGCAACTATTTTCAATTTATTTCTATACCAGTGGCGTCCTCTGTTACAGGCGGAGATCTAAAGTGTAGGGAGGCCGTGTTGTGGCTGCAGGACGGTGCAGGCCCCGCCTAGGAGGGCACGACACTCTTTGATCGGCACTTCACTCTCGAGATTTATTTTAGAAACACTCGAAGGAATGCGGTGCACTAGACACAGCCATAAGCAGTTTCTGCCATTTTTTACAGTTTTTGTTGTTGCTGCACAGAATTTGCAAATATTTCGCGTTCTGCACATTTAAGTGCGCTATAATGCAGTATATTCAGGCAGAGAATTCTGTGGTGAGTAAAATGCTATATATTTTTAGAACTATTTATATAACATGTGGATATGTGAGTCCTGCTTCAACCAATCGTGCACTGTCTTGTGCGTTGAAACGGAAGATCTCCTACAGATGGAACTGAGTTTCTTTGATGTCATCATAATTATAACTGTCTTGAAAATGGGAATTTCTGTTAGTTTCGAATAGCTTTTATTGCAAAATGTGATTGAATTGTAACTTGTTTTTGGTAATACTTTTGGCTAGTTTGATTTCACCTACTGATTACTGGTCTCCAGTAAAGTAATAAAGTAAGCTAAACACTCTCAACACCTTCTCGATTGCGACGCTTTTAAATTTCAATCGGATATTCGTTCATAAGTTCACGACCTTGTTGTATCTCCGAACATATTTAAATATCTGGAAAAACCTTAATTTTCCGCAATAATTTCTGGCATTTCAGAAGAAGACTGCAGCGCATAAAAAGTGAGCGCCATGTGTGCTCATTACCTACCTGGGGCCCTGTAAGAGTCCAGCAAGTTTGTACTTGGTATTTAGGAATAAGACACATGGCTAAAGTAGCAACTTAAATAGCTGAATTAACATTAAAGGAGCTCACTGCATACGAAAAGTATACAACAATAAAACGCTGCTTCAGTCGCGTACCTATACGATCAACACTATGCGGACTCCTATTAGTGGACATTAACAGGGGACGCGTCTGTCCCCCCTTCGTCCTTACATCTCCACCTATGCTGGGGACACAGCATGTGACTTGGCTGGGTATCTACGGAGGAATGGCACACGCTAGAGTCCGGAGCGAAGTGAACGATCTAAGTGACCCAGAACGTGCTCCAACTCACTTCAGGTCGGCACTGCCTCATACAGAGACTGCTCGTCTCCGAACGCTTTTCCTACACTCCGGAGCTCTGGTGCTACTTTTAGTCATCGTTTATGCATTTTCTACTGGACGACAGCACGTAGTACGAACTGAATAGCAGTTTTGGTTTATACTCCGATCTGACTGTGTGACATCTGTAGGTTTGGGTGTCAGATGCAGCTGCGCGGAATCATCAAAACGATTACCACTAACGGAAAAACAGCCATGTAAAAGGTGCCTTCCACACGATGATATCGAATACTCATCGAAATGCGTTGTGGATGAAACAAAACTTCCTGACTGATGCATAATTATGTACGTTGTCACTATACTTAACAGGAGCTGATCTCACAACATGTTTCTTAATGGGTGTGACTGCTAGCTACATAAAGATATTTTGTCAGCAAGTAGCATTCTCAGGGTTCCTCGGTTTCTGTGTATGCAACTACCAATCACTAACCTGATAGCGTTCTATCCTTTAACCTCCTCACTCGAGGAAGCAGTCGCTGCATCTGCATATCTACAGTCGCGGGCCAGAGGTCTGTTTTTCCCCGTCACTCACCGAAGGTCAAGCCGGCAACGCCTAACGCATGTTCAGATAATGTTACAACGCTTGGCCGGAAAAAGGAAAACCATGCCAATGTTACGTAATTTGAGTTTCAGTATCAGCCGCTGATTACTTTCCACAAAAAGTCAATTTCTACAAAATTTCAGAACTGCGTAGTACTAATCTCAGTAAGTTGTACTTTTGTATTTAGGTTTAGTTTGATATAAAAATATTCTCTAAAGGTTTCTGTCAAGTTATCCCTTTTAATTTTCAGTTTACCAAATAAAAGTGATTTTTCTTCTCAAACCTGTAAAAACATTTTAGATGAACTGACCTATACTAAACTGACAGCGCACTATAGTCAGCAGATGTAGTAAGGAAGCTGTACCAAAATTCTGGAGAACAGTGTAAAGTGACAAAAGTACTGACGGTAGAGAAGAGGCGGTCCAGAGGTCACAATCGACTCTCAGTTCCGTTGGAAAAATTCTGTAAGTCACACTTTAAACAGTTATCGAACGGATGTTTTTGTACAACGTAGGGTACAGTTCTGATCAGACAAAAACTGCGAAAATTATTAGTCTTCAACAATGTAAATTATTTTGTAATCAAAAAAGGTCCCTGTGCGTGCACCGCTGCAGAAGCTGGACGCATTCCCAGTGCAGGTGTATATAGGGACCAACGTAGGGGCATTAATCTTTCGATTGATAAAATTTATTTCGGTCATGTTTGAAAAATAAAAGGTCAAAAACTGTCTTCCTTTATCATAAATAATACACATTAACTAACAAAAACATTTAAGTTTAGTGTCCCACGAGCATAACTAGATCCATGTTTTCAGAGTTGCATTTTTAATTTTAGAACCAATGTTTTCTACATTGTATGAAGTTTTCTGCGGCATATACGTCCCACTACATACAAATTACGTACAGACCAGCATAATCACTGAGGTATATACACTCCTGGAAATTGAAATAAGAACACCGTGAATTCATTGTCCCAGGAAGGGGAAACTTTATTGACACATTCCTGGGGTCAGATACATCACATGATCACACTGACAGAACCACAGGCACATAGACACAGGCAACAGAGCATGCACAATGTCGCCACTAGTACAGTGTATATCCACCTTTCGCAGCAATGCAGGCTGCTATTCTCCCATGGAGACGATCGTAGAGATGCTGGATGTAGTCCTGTGGAACGGCTTGCCATGCCATTTCCACCTGGCGCCTCAGTTGGACCAGCGTTCGTGCTGGACGTGCAGACCGCGTGAGACGACGCTTCATCCAGTCCCAAACGTGCTCAATGTGGGACAGATCCGGAGATCTTGCTGGCCAGGGTAGTTGACTTACACCTTCTAGAGCACGTTGGGTGGCACGGGATACATGCGGACGTGCATTGTCCTGTTGGAACAGCAAGTTCCCTTGCCGGTCTAGGAATGGTAGAACGATGGGTTCGATGACGGTTTGGATGTACCGTGCACTATTCAGTGTCCCCTCGACGATCACCAGTGGTGTACGGCCAGTGTAGGAGATCGCTCCCCACACCATGATGCCGGGTGTTGGCCCTGTGTGCCTCGGTCGTATGCAGTCCTGATTGTGGCGCTCACCTGCACGGCGCCAAACACGCATACGACCATCATTGGCACCAAGGCAGAAGCGACTCTCATCGCTGAAGACGACACGTCTCCATTCGTCCCTCCATTCACGCCTGTCGCGACACCACTGGAGGCGGGCTGCACGATGTTGGGGCGTGAGCGGAAGACGGCCTAACGGTGTGCGGGACCGTAGCCCAGCTTCATGGAGACGGTTGCGAATGGTCCTCGCCGATACCCCAGGAGCAACAGTGTCCCTAATTTGCTGAGAAGTGGCGGTGCGGTCCCCTACGGCACTGCGTAGGATCCTACGGTCTTGGCGTGCATCCGCGCGTCGCTGCGGTCCGGTCCCAGGTCGACGGGCACGTGCACCTTCCGCCGACCACTGGCGACAACATCGATGTACTGTGGAGACCTCACGCCCCACGTGTTGAGCAATTCGGCGGTACGTCCACCCGGCCTCCCGCATGCCCACTATACGCCCTCGCTCAAAGTCCGTCAACTGCACATACGGTTCACGTCCACGCTGTCGCGGCATGCTACCAGTGTTAAAGACTGCGATGGAGCTCCGTATGCCACGGCAAACTGGCTGACACTGACGGCGGCGGTGCACAAATGCTGCGCAGCTAGCGCCATTCGACGGCCAACACCGCGGTTCCTGGTGTGTCCGCTGTGCCGTGCGTGTGATCATTGCTTGTACAGCCCTCTCGCAGTGTCCGGAGCAAGTATGGTGGGTCTGACACACCGGTGTCAATGTGTTCTTTTTTCCATTTCCAGGAGTGTAGTATGTTTCAAAACACTTGCCTATGATGTGTAAGAAAACACAATTAGTTACTTCAGACATTCTTGCAATGGAGAAGATGGTGGTTCGGTCTGGTTTTCGTGAAATAGAAGCACTGTAAACACACGCCGGTCCATTCGATAGCTCACAGACTTCTATATATCCACACCATGGTCCGCTGCATTTTTGTCCAAGTTTCAAATCATCTCACTACATGCTAGCAGTAGACATACACTACGTGATGAAAAGGATCCGGCCACCCCCAAAAACAAACGTTTTCCACATTACGTCCATTATGCTGCCACTTACTGGCAGGTACTCCATATCCGCGACCTCAGCAGTCATTAGACATCGTGAGAGAGAAGAATGGGGTGCTCTGCGGAACTCAACGGACTTGGAACGTGGTCAGGTGATTGGGTGTCACTTGTGTGATAAGTCTGTACGCGAGATCTCCACAGTCCTAAACATCCCTAGGTCCACTGTTTCCGATGTGATACTGAAGTGGAAACGTGAAGGGACACGCACGGACCTAGACTGTAGACTGACAAGAGACCGCCGATAGTTGAAGAGGAGTCGTAATGTGTAATAGGCAGACATCTATACAGACCGTCACACAGGAATTCCAAACTGCATCAGGATCCGCTGCAAGTACTATGTCAGTTAGACGGGAGGTGAGAAAACTTGCATTTCATGGTCGAGCGGCTGCTCATAAGCCACACATCACGACAGTAAATGACAAACGACGCCTCGCTTGGTGTAAAGAGCATAAACATTGGACGATTCAAAAGTGGAAAAACGTTGTGTGAAGTGACGAATCACGGTACACAATGTGGCGATCCGATGGCGGAGTGTGGGTACGGCGAATGCCCGGTCAACGGCGTCTGCCAACGTTTGCAGTGCCAACGGTAAAATTCGGAGGCGGTGGTGTTATGGTGTGGTCGTGGTTTTCATGGAGGGGCTTACACCCCTTGTTGTTTTGCGTGGCACTATCACAACACAAGTCTACACTGATGTTTTAAGCACCTTCTTGCTTCCCACTCTTGAAGAGCAATTCAGGGATGGTGATTGCATCTTTCAACACCATCCAGCACCTGTTCATAAAGCGCAACCTGTGGTGGAGTGGTTACACGACAATAACATCCCTGTAATGGACTGGCCAGCACAGAGTCCTGACCTGAATCCTGTAGAACACCTTTGGGATGTTTTGGAACCCCGACTTCGTGCCAGGCCTCACCGACCGACATCGATACCTCTCCTCAGTGCAACTCTCCGTGAAGAATGGGCTGCCACTCCCCAAGAAAGCTTCCAGCACCTAATTGAACTTACGCTTGCGAGAGTGGAAACTATCATGAAGGCTAAGGGTTGGCCAACACCATACTGAACTCCAGCATTACCGATGGAGGGCGCCACGAACTTGTAAGTCATTTTCAGCCAGGTGGCCGGATACTTTTGGTCACACAGTGTATATGAAGTGCAGTCGTCCCAACGCTCAAAAGTGCATATTACTTTAGTGCGACGTATCTATCCCATTAATCACGAAAGGGTTAAAAAGTCATTCGGTCATCGTCGGTCGCACGTGATGGATGAGCCTCTCTGCTCTTCAGAGAGTGCTGTAATTCCAGCCACGCCAGGGGACTTAAGCCAGGGATGGCGCTAACGACCAGCGACTGGGGTGCTTTACGATCGAATTATCGCGCAGATTTTGTGCAAATGTCTAAAAGGAAGTTGCGAGCATTCACAATTTGCTTGATGGCCCGTGTTTTTGTTCCGACGTTCCCAGCTCTGTGTACCGCCCGTAGTGTTACAGAGAACCGCGTGGCAAGTGGTGAAGCTGAGTGACCGCATTTAAGGCAAACAAATAACAGTACTTAATTCACAGATGGAGTGGCAATTAGCTGTACTTGCAACTTCGAGTAGAAATCGTCTATGATATGTGTCGAGTGCAAATAACGGTAGGGAAAGTTTAATTAAATCCAAAATTGTTAATTTGGGTGTGTGAAATTAAAATTATATGTAATATAGATGATAGTAGACTTTCATTTGTCGTCTTAGTACCTGATTCCTCTGGATAATAAATAGAGAGTTGCAACAGTTTCTGGCTGTCCGCACAAATGATTTCCCGGTTATTTTACAATACAGTGCATTTAAAAATAGCACAAATGATATGAACAAAGAGAAACTGACTAACGACCAAACAAGAACTAAAAAAAAATACATAGACGTCGCCCTAGATTCAGCTCTTGTGTAGCACATATGCTACATCCAACTACTGTATTATGTTTTCCTTCTCATCCAATTAACTGAACTCCTTGTGCCTGACGATATGGTGTACTTTACAGCCTGTGCCTTTTGTGGAGCGTTAAATTTCGTTTCTGGAAGCTCCCAATAAGTTTCATCATATAACTGAAAAAAGGGGTTTCTCAGAGTGACGTCATAGCTTCGAGAAATGAAGGTAATTTCTGCTTGTATTCAGTAATTTTGAGCAGGCGTGTGTCTAAAATTGCTGTAATATGCTGATATACCGTACGCCACCGAATAAATGATTGATTGTTTCCTCCCAACAATACGGCGTCGCTTTTTTTTCGATGTAGCTTTAGGTTTACAATCGGCGACGACCTACCTGTCACAGTTCAAAAGAGAGAATAAAAGAGCAAGAAGAGTGTGAAGAAGAAGAAGAGAAGGAATGATGAGAGAGATGACAACGACCCAGAACACCAGACCTGTACCAGGCAGAGGTTCGAGTCCTCCCTGGGCCATGGATGTGTGTGTTTGTCCTTAGGATAATTTAGGTTAAGTAGTGTGTAAGCTTAGGGACTGATGACCTTAGTAGTTAAGTCCCATAAGATTTCACACGTATTTGCACATTTTGTACCATCACCAACTGCAAACATGTTACATTCCTTGAATCTACCTGAGATGACGAATAGAACAGAAGAAAGTTGTTTTCGTATGAGGGTTATCTTCGTGCAAGGATTTCACAATCTGCTGTGAGATAAATGCAAAATAGATCACCGTTTCACAGAGAAAAGGAACTGTTTCAAGCAATTCCGTAAGAAATTTTCTGATTTTATTTTAAGATATAATAAGAAAATAAGGTTTTGTGATACTTGCATAAACGTATTTATGTGTTTCATTTCTCAGTTTATAAATAGAATCCAGAAAAGCTATTCCTGAAAACATATTTTTAATCGGATAAAAATGTATCAGGATCCTGACGTAGCACACATCTGATGTTTTGATGAATTCCAAAAATTTCTTAAATTTGGTATTTTTAGCCTTGTTTTGTAGGAGGACTACACACAGACCATCTCCATAAACTTGTCATTCACAAATTCTAAGGTCAAGGCTGACGAGGTTCAGACATTTTACTGTTTCTTGGAATTGTGGGTTTCGAACGGTTTGATCACCACCAGATGGCTCCGTTGTACTTAGAGAACGGACTGGCGATCAGCAATTGAATGCTTTCAAACGGTTCAAATGGTTCTGAGCACTATAGGACTTAAATATTTGAAGTCATCAGTCCCCTAGAACTTAGAACTACTTAAACCTAACTAACCTAACTAACGGACATCACACACATCCATGCCCGAGGTAGGATTCGAACCTGCGACCGTAGCAGTCGCGCGGTTCCAGACTGAAGCGCCTAGAACCGCTCGGCCACACCGGCCGACCTTGAATGCTTTCAACGCCACGATTCCCTACACTGAAAACGTCTAAAACTGGTAAATTTTTGTAAACGAAACAAAGTCGAGGATAACTTCGAGTTGAGATTGTGTATCGCACATGTACTTACTGTGAATGAGTCGAAGATGCTTTGAAGGCTAGCGGTCTAAGGCGCTGCAGTCATGGACTGTGCAGCTGGTCCCGGCGGAGGTTCGAGCCCTCCCTCGGGCATGTGTGTGTGTGTGTGTGTGTGTGTGTGTTTGTCCTTACGATAATTTAGGTTAAGTAGTGGGTAAGCTTAGGGATTGATGACCTTAGCAGTTAAGTCCCATAAGATTTCACACATTATCTTTGAAGGCTTGCGTTTTATCCGTGTAGCATGAAACGTTACATCGAGTAATATAACGATGAACAAAACCTTCGAAACCGATAATGGCACGAAACAATAAAATGTATTGAACAAAAATATCATCAAGTTAGCAGTTGCTAGATGTTTTTATCAGGTAACTACACTTCTGGAAATTGAAATAAGAACACCGTGAATTCATTGTCCCAGGAAGGGGAAACTTTATTGACACATTCCTGGGGTCAGATACATCACACTGACAGAACCACAGGCACATAGACACAGGCAACAGAGCATGCACAATGTCGGCACTAGTACAGTGTATATCCACCTTTCGCAGCAATGCAGGCTGCTATTCTCCCATGGAGACGATCGTAGAGATGCTGGATGTAGTCCTGTGGAACGGCTTGCCATGCCATTTCCACCTGGCGCCTCAGTTGGACCAGCGTTCGTGCTGGACGTGCAGACCGCGTGAGACGACGCTTCATCCAGTCCCAAACATGCTCAATGGGGGACAGATCCGGAGATCTTGCTGGCCAGGGTAGTTGACTTACACCTTCTAGAGCACGTTGGGTGGCACGGGATACATGCGGACGTGCATTGTCCTGTTGGAACAGCAAGTTCCCTTGCCGGTCTAGGAATGGTAGAACGATGGGTTCGATGACGGTTTGGATGTACCGTGCACTATTCAGTGTCCCCTCGACGATCACCAGTGGTGTACTGCCAGTGTAGGAGATCGCTCCCCACACCATGATGCCGGGTGTTGGCCCTGTGTGCCTCGGTCGTATGCAGTCCTGATTGTGGCGCTCACCTGCACGGCGCCAAACACGCATACGACCATCATTGGCACCGAGGCAGAAGCGACTCTCATCGCTGAAGACGACACGTCTCCATTCGTCCCTCCATTCACGCCTGTCGCGACACCACTGGAGGCGGGCTGCACGATGTTGGGGCGTGAGCGGAAGACGGCCTAACGGTGTGCGGGACCGTAGCCCAGCTTCATGGAGACGGTTGCGAATGGTCCTCGCCGATACCCCAGGAGCAACAGTGTCCCTAATTTGCTGGGAAGTGGCGGTGCGGTCCCCTACGGCACTGCGTAGGATCCTACGGTCTTGGCGTGGAACCGTGCGTCGCTGCGGTCCGGTCCCAGGTCGACGGGCACGTGCACCTTCCGCCGACCACTGGCGACAACATCGATGTACTGTGGAGACCTCACGCCCCACGTGTTGAGCAATTCGGCGGTACGTCCACCCGGCCTCCCGCATGCCCACTATACGCCCTCGCTCAAAGTCCGTCAACTGCACATACGGTTCACGTCCACGCTGTCGCGGCATGCTACCAGTGTTAAAGACTGCGATGGAGCTCCGTATGCCACGGCAAACTGGCTGACACTGACGGCGGCGGTGCACAAATGCTGCGCAGCTAGCGCCATTCGACGGCCAACACCGCGGTTCCTGGTGTGTCCGCTGTACCGTGCGTGTGATCATTGCTTGTACAGCCCACTCGCAGTGTCCGGAGCAAGTATGGTGGGTCTGACACACCGGTGTCAATGTGTTCTTTTTTCCATTTCCAGGAGTGTATATAATTGTAACACACTTTAAAAATGGTAAAAAGGCTGTAGATTACACGTGCTGCTGCTCAGAGTTGAGGAAGATTTTATGGCACCTTCCATCGGAGTTTAGTAAATCGCTCTTGACGTCCATTTACCTCCTCCTCGATGTCGTCTTTCCGTCGTGTATAGTCACACCGAACCGTAGAAAGTTTCCGAGAGTCGCTTACAGGACGCAAGATAGCCCGTTCGTTCTTCTACAGGCCGCTCTCTTACTTCTTGACTGTGGCGACTTCTGCAGACTGCCGGCTACTGGTGGAGACATCCCGGAAGGCCCGTGGCCGCAGATTACGTGGCGCGGTAATTAGCCAGCGCCGCGGGCCTGGGGGGGCTTTTATCACCGCCGGCTCTGATTATGTGTGGGGGGGGAGGGGGGGGGTGAAGCTAGAGGCGGGTAACTCGCAGAGGGCGGCCGCCTGCAGCCGCTGCTTAACGAGATACGCGGCCGCACTTCTCTTTACAAAGTCTGTGCGAGCGCAGTACGCGACAAGTTGCGTTAAATTAGTCCCAGCAACTCCGAAACTTATCCCCCCATCTTTTCTTAACTCTGGCTTACACTTCACCTTTCACACCTTTTCTATCCTCTTTCCTTACATTTTTAAGCCATCAGTCTGTCTGCTCTTTCGTCCTCTGTCTCTTGCTACTTAATCGCAATCTTTTATAATTTCTGCCTATCTCTTTCACGACACAGTTCACGCACTGCCAGTCTCTCCGGCTCCCCACTTAACCTCTGTATACCTTCTTTACAAATACGAGGATCACTCCAAAAGAAATGCACACTATTTTTTTTTAAATCCATCTTTTATTCTACATGTTTGAAAGTTTTACAGTTTGTAGATACATCCTTTAGGAACAGTATTTTCATTTCTCCACATAATTTCCATCCCTCTCAACTGCCTTACGCCATCTTGGAACCAGCGCTTGTATACTCGCACGGTAAAATTCTGGACCGACCTGTTGGAGCCACTGTTTGGCAGCGTGCACAAGGGAGTCATCATCTTCAAACCTTGTTCCACGAAGAGAGTCTTTCAGTTTCCCAAAGAGATGATACTCTTATGGAGCCAGGTCTGGACTATAAGGCTGGTGTTTCAGTGTCGTCCATCCGAGTTTTGTGATCGCTTCCATGATTTTTTGACTGACATGTGGCCGTGCATTGTCGTGGAACAGCAAAATATCCTGCTTTTGCCGATGTGGTCGAACACGACTCAGTCGATCTACAAGTTTATTCAGAGTTGTCACATATGCATCAGAATTTATGGTGGTTCCACAAGCAAGAGTCCTTCGGAATCGTAAAACACCGTAGCCATAACTTTTCCAGTAGAAGGTGTAGTTTTGAATTTTCTTTTCTTGGGTATATTTGCATGATGCCACTCCACTGATTGCCTCTCCGTCTCTGGTGAAAAATGGTGGAGCCATGTTTCATTACCTGTCACAATTCTCCCAAGAAATTCATCTCCACCATTCTCGTATTGTTCCAAAAGTTCGCTGCATACCGTCTTTCTGGTTTCTTTGCGAGCCACTGTCAACATCCTGGGAACCCACCAGGCACAAACCTTTTTTAACGCTAACACTTCCAGTATTCTGTAAACACATCCTTCCCCTATCCCAGCGTAGCGTTCACTGTGATGCGTCTGTCAGCAGTCACCAGTTCGTTAACCCTCTGCACATTATCTGGAGCGTGTGCAGTACGAGGCCTGCCGCTGCGAGGACAATCCTCAACATTGCCGTGTCCGCTTTCATCAAGTAACCTGCTTGCCCACCGACTAACTGTACTGCACCTTTTTCAACCTCTTGTGGATGTTTCCCACTGTCTATGACAGCACGTTGCTTCTGACGAACGTCAAGTGCAGCAGCCATCTTGAAGACATGCTGTGACGGCACCATTCACGGAAACAGGTTGAACTAAGTTTGAAAACAAGCGGGAAGGATGTATCTACACACTGTACAACTTTCACACATGCAGAATGAAAACTGTATTTTTACAAAAATAGTGTGCATTTCTTTTGGAGTGACCCTCGTATGACACAAATTTTAGGAAGCGTCAAAACATTCACAATCTCGTAACCGCCGTGTCGACAGTGTCCCACACATCGAGAGGCAGGTCTGGAGGCTGACTCCAGTAACCGCTACACGCGGGAAGGCTTGTCGCTGACTGGAATGCGACTCTCTGTGTATTTCCGTACATACTGTAGGAAGACCTGGAACTCAACATTTATCGGCACCTTCCAATAACATCACTAGAAGGAAATTCCATATCAACATGCCAGTCAGACGTAACTGGAGAGGAAAACAAAGAGTTATGCGAGCACTGGAAGCATACGTCCCGCTCCAGCTGGACAAACGGTATTTAAGGAACTGTAGTCTGCCTTTGTCTAACGCTATATCTGAATGTCAATACATACTGTTTCATACGTAGTCGTATACAGGGTGTTACAAAAAAGTACGGTCAAACTTTCAGGAAACATTCCGCACACACAAAGAAAGAAAATATGTTATGTGGACATGTGTTAGAGCTCATTTTATTACTTCTCTTCAAATCACATTAATCATGGAATGGAAACACACAGCAACAGAACGTACCAGTGTGACTTCAAACACTTTGTTACAGGAAATGTTCAAAATGTCCTCCGTTAGTGAGGATACGTCCATCCACCCTCCTTCGCACGGAATCTCTGATGCGCTGATGCAGCCCTGGAGAATGGCGTATTGTATCACAGCCGTCCACAATACGAGCACGAAGAGTCTCTACATTTGGTACCGGGGTTGTGTAGACAAGAGCTTTCAAATGCCCCCATAAATGAAAGTAAAGAGGGTTGAGGTCAGGAGAGCGTGGAGGCCATGGCATTGGTCTGCCTCTACCAATCCATCGGTCACCGAATCCGTTGTTGAGAAGCGTACGAACACTTCGACTGAAACGTGCAGGAGCTCCATCGTGCATGAACCACATGTTGTGTCGTACTTGTAAAGGCACATGTTCTAGCAGCACAGGTAGAGTATCCCGTATGAAATCATGATAACGTGCGTAGTGTTGGCAAGTCTGCCGACACTACAGCATCCACCCTCCGTCGCATGGAATCCCTGATGCGCTGATGCAGCCCTGGACGATGGCGTATTGTATCACAGCCGTCGACAATACGAGCACGTAGAGTCTCTACATTTGGTACCGGGGTTGTGTAGACAAGAGCTTTCAAATGCCCCCATAAATGAAAGTAAAGAGGGTTGAGGTCAGGAGAGCGTGGAGGCCATGGAATTGGTCTGCCTCTACCAATCCATCGGTCACCGAATCCGTTGTTGAGAAGCGTACGAACACTTCGACTGAAACGTGCAGGAGCTCCATCGTGCATGAACCACATGTTGTGTCGTACTTGTAAAGGCACATGTTCTAGCAGCACAGGTAGAGTATCCCGTATGAAATCATGATAACGTGCTCCATTGAGCGTAGGTGGAAGAACATGGAGCCCAATCAAGACATCACGTACTGATGTGCTTGATGCTAGTACTGTAGAGCAATGAGTCGCATGTCAACACAAGCACCGAAGTCAACATTACCTTCCTTCAATTGGGTCAACTGGCGGTGAACCGAGGAAGTACAGTACATACTGACGAAACTAAAATGAGCTCTAACATGGAAATTAAGCGTTTCCGGACACATGTCCACGTAACATCTTTTCTTTATTTGTGTGTGAGGAACGTTTCCTGAAAGTTTGGCCGCACCTTTTTGTAACACCCTGTATGAATGAGAGAGACAGAGAGAGAGAGCAGTGGGAGCAGTAAAATAAAGCACGGCCGGACTTGCACGATCTGCAATTAAGTCCACGTGTAGCGTTTTCATTACAGCCATTACATTCGCGGCGTGTAAACGATCTCGTAAAAGCGGGAAGCTAGGTAGGACACGAGATACAGTGGCGGCCATTAGTCTTACGTGCGCCATATGACAGACGATAATCTCTCCTGCTGCGTGCCGTCCCTTCCTCCACTATTGGACGGTGGGTACGACTAAAACAATTTACGCGCAGCTTATTCCTTATAGCCATTACTTAAGTGTAATGAATCACGTCACATGAATGGCATACAGTAGTACACAAATGTACTGTAGACGCTGATAAGAATACCGGAAGTTTTAGAGCAGACACGTGTGAAAGGCATCGCACTGATTCGTTCGTGTTTTCCGTTAACGGGCGGTGTGCACTGCGAGCGAATTTTCTTGTAGCAAGAAAGTCTATGACCGTCAAACACTCGAGTACAACGTTTCTGCGGCCAAAGCAGTTTCGTCTTATAAGTCTCTCCAACAGTGCTGTAAAGAAAATGAACAAAACACTGTATTGCAAGTAGACACACAAAAAAATCATGTCGGTAAACTATACAAATACGTTGCTAACGCCACACACAATTAAAACTGGTACGACGGAATCAGTTTGCAGCAGGGCTACGTCATAGTATGTGGATACTGGGGTGCATCCTACCATCTCTTCGGCATTCGACCCTTACTCAAGTTGTATTTCTCGCGAACCTCTTGCGCAGTGGAGAGTACCAAGCGAATTAAAAAAATCACAGATCAGTCCAGTATATATGAAGAGTAAAACAACGGGCCCGAAAGACTAATAAACGTGAGAGTGACGCAAAATTCTTGAGCAAAGATCGAATACAATAAATATCCTTGAGATAGAAAAGTTTCTACCCACAAATTAATAATAATATAATATGTGGTGCTCACCCACGATCATCTAGTAGACATCTGTTTAAAGAGTTGGGCGTTCTGACTACTGCTTCACAGTATATTTATTGCCTCATGACTTTGTTGTAAATAACACACTACAGTTCAAAAGGAACAATGACGTTCAAAACTGCAACACCAGAAGGAAAATTTACATTCACAGCTGCACATTAAGGTTGTCTTCAGCACAAAAGGGGTGCACAGCGCTGCAATAAAATTTTTGATACTTACGCAGTGATATGAAATGTCTGACAGACAGCAAAGGAAAATTTGACAACAAACTGAAGAAGTGTATCCTTGGCAACTCCTATCCTATAGAATAATTTCTGTTATTATAATGTGTAAAAGGTGGTGGGTAGGGATTACTAACTCATACATGGTGTTTCACGTTTGATGTTACACACTTCTAGAGGTTGGAGAGGCGCTCAGTAGATCAAGTTTTACATGGGAAACCATGTCCGGAAACGTCATCCGAGGACGCTACAGAGCCTTATAGGTACAGGCACCGGCGCCTGTAAATGTATGTAATTACAGGGTGGTGATGATACAAACTTTCTAGGAAGATGGAGAAAGACAAATGCATTAATTTGAGATAAGGCTCCCTGTACCGGAAACGAACGAGACGAGAGCGAAAACTGTTTGGATACCTGCGACCGCTACGGTCCCAGGTTCGAATCCTGCCTCGGGCATGGATGTGTGTGATGTCTCTAGGTTGGTTGGGTTTAAGTAGTTCTAAGTTCTAGGGGACTGATTTTTTTCATCGTTGCGTCTAGATATTTAATGGATGTGACCGTCTCTGGGTTTGTGCATGTCTATGTGAGCAATGTAATGGAATGTAGTCAAATTAAATCGGGTGATGCTGAGGGGATTAGATTAGGAAACGAGACACTTACAGTAGTAAAGGAGTTTTGCTATTTAGGGAGTAAAATAACTGATGATGGTCGAAGTAGAGAGGATATAAAAAGTACACTGGCAATGGCAAGGAAAGCGTTTCTGAAGAAGAGAAATTTGTTAACATCGAGTATAGATTTAAGTGCCAGGAAGTCGTTTCTGAAAGTATTTGTATGGACTGTAGCCATGTATGGAAGTGAAACATGGACGATAACCAGTTTGGACAAGAAGAGAATAGAAGCTTTCGAAATGTGGTGCTACAGAAGAATGCTGAAGATAAGGTGGGTAGATCACGTAACTAATGAGGAGGTATTGAATAGGATTGGGGAGAAGAGAAGTTTGTGGCACAACTTGACTAGAAGAAGGGATCGGTTGGTAGGACATGTTTTGAGGCATCAAGGGATCACAAATTTAGCATTGGAGGGCAGCGTGGAGGGTAAAAATCGTAGAGGGAGACCAAGAGATGAATACACTAAGCAGATTCAGAAGGATGTAGGTTGCAGTAGGTACTGGGAGATGAAGAAGCTTGCACAGGATAGAGTAGCATGGAGAGCTGCATCAAACCAGTCTCAGGACTGAAGACCACAACAACAACAACATGTGAGCAACAAAATTTTCAGACCATGTTTCATTATTTCGATAAAGTGCACAGATTATACAGGGTGGGGCAAATAAAAGTGGTCCAGAGAAACAGAAATCCAGGGTACAAAGAAACAGAGCAGACGAGAGGAAATACAGTGCTAACCTGTTTATAGATGTTGAAAGTGACCACCGTTCATCTGCTGGCACTTTTGAGCCTCGGTCAGCAAGCTGCTGAAAGCGGATCGAAGCTGGACTACTGCAGCCGCGTCCGAACTGTTACGATGCAGTTGTTGAAGACTACGAGGGTTGCCACCTAGGGCCGCGATAAGACTGAACTCTTCTAACAACTCTGTCACTTGGGAGAACTCGTTCGCACGATCAACGTGATATGCTGGTCTCTTGCGACAGGCGTGGGTCGATTTGATAGGACTCTGAAGCGTTTTCCGGTGAACTGCAGCCACCCTTTATGGTGTGCGGGCACGTTTGGGAATGTTTTTAGACTTAACACAGATCCTGTCTGACGCCATTTCCAGACTAAAGGATCCCTGACACCCTTTGCTGGCACTCTAACACCATTAACCTTCTCAGCAAACAACTGACCACATCGTCTCCACCTCTCTGTTGTCACGTAACTTTCCCCAAAGAACACCCTCTGCTCCACTGTGAGCACCATCGTCTCCTTTGCACTGCTCCACTCACACTGACACAGCCCACACTACCCTCTGAACTGGTGTGGATCACGTGACCGGCGTGCTCGTGGTGTGCGCGCCACAGGGTGTGGTCATATGCATACATTCACGTCAAATCGTGTCCACTCCTCCGGGCCACTTTTATTTGCCCCACGCTGTATTTAGAACTACGTAACGTGCTTGTAATTCGCCCTGCAGAATCACTTTAGGTACAATTTCTGATTCTGGTATCTTTTTTCAGTTATACAAGCACATAGCGTCCCAAAGTGTCGAGTTTTTTTGATAGTAGTATTTCACCGCTGTCGCGTACTGCTGTTCATTTCGCGAAGAGCTCAACGGTGTGCGCTTTTTCTCCGCAACAGGGCAGCGAGTTACGACAGTGTCTGTTGTAGAAGACACGAGGTTAGCGTTGAACCTCCAGCACCTGTACAGAGGAGCTGTGGTGACTGTTCAGACAGCTACAGGTGACGCCCCCCGCAGGCCAGACTGCGTGTGCCACTACACCTACCTACTGGAAGATAGGTGGTCTATAATTGCACGGAATATCGCAAGTGTACCGACGGAAGCGAGCATTAAGCCCCTAAGTGGGCACACGTCGTTGTGTATTTTTACGGTATTCCTACACATCTGTCGGTCTAAGTAAGGCTTAAGCTATCCACAACAGTTCCTAGCAGTTTCCCGCGCGAGTCAGTCACGTAATCAACAAGCGCGCTAACCGGAGATTGTAAGGTGCCTCTCACGTGAGGAAGACAATTTTACCAGTTTTAATAAAGTATTGTCTCTTATTGATGTATTCACGATAGTTAGGAAGTGCAGTAGTCCGTTCAAATGGTTCAAATGGCTCTGAGGACTATGGGACTCAACTGCTGTGGTCATAAGTCCCCTAGAACTTAGAACTACTTAAACCTAACTAACCTAAGGACAGCACACAACACCCAGCCATCACGAGGCAGAGAAAATCCCTGACCCCGCCGGGAATCGAACCCGGGAACCCGGGCGTGGGAAGCGAGAACGCTACCGCACGACCGCAGTAGTCCGTAGCCGGCCATGAGTCGGAGAGCATTTCCCACGCTGGCTGGCTGGCTAGGTGACGGAGCGACCATATGTCGCGCGTAGTGGGGTGGGGCTCGGCGCTGCACCGTAGCAGTAAGCGTCAGCCTGAGAAATATACACGACGGGAAGTACCGCCATCTTGGCGCCAAAGTCACCGATTCTGTTTATTTATATTTAATAATTAAAGTCATTTATGACAACATGAATACTAGGAGGAGCCTCTGGATGTTTAAAACTATTTATCATAATTTTCCTCGTTAAAATTCACACCCGTTCATTAACAAATGCATATCTTAGTAAGTACGAACTTGATCGGAAATCCACGAACTGTGACGAAACTAGTAAGAGATACGGACTGCGCGCCAAAGTCGGCAGTCGGCGTTAAGAGCTCTTCCTGTCTTGTTCGATGGTAGCCGTGCTCTCGGTTACGAGTAGTTTGTGACATGAGTGTTTCATTATTGATCTCATAGGAATAAAAGTGATATTGCGGCGTTCTGAATGTTAATTTCGAGTAAATAGATACCCCAAAGTTGACCGACAACAATTTCAGACAATTAGCTTCCACCGACAGAGACATCCAATGCGCCAATGAAGAATCTGCACGGGACGACATTTACGAGAGCTCCACCGCGCACAGGTAGGAGCAAATCCCACGACACGACCCACCAAGGCGGATCAAGGAAGGTCCAACTTACACTCCCAAATTCCGGGTGGAAATGCTGACCAGTCGTACTGCACATCACATATACCACCCTCTACGGACTCGCGGCTAAGCTGAGTAATAACGGTATCAGTTTAGAAGCGAGGGGATCTTGGAAGGTAACCAACTGAAACGTGGTCAGCTCGAAAGCTGTCGGTCAAACTTCACCACCAGGATTTGGCTGGCTTAGGGGGGCGTGCTGTGCAGCTGCAGGTCAGCAGACAATGTGTCACAGCCGGTACCTCCGCACAGCGCCTCGCTGTTGACCCTTCCAGCAAGTGGGGACGTTAAGACCAGCGTCCTCGTCGACGTTGTGCACGCCCGTCTCGTAACCCTCTTCTTTCCTTTTATGGCGCCCTCATCCAAACCATCACCTACTGAACACCGCTCTCCACATGCAATCGCCATAACTATCCACAAGATACGGGGTAGATGTGTGGCACTAGGTAACAGGTCGAACGAAGGCAAAAACTGCTACGACCTCTTCCTGGACTGCAACATGAAATTGCTTACTCACTAACTGATAACACACTGCGCAACACAGTTAAATGGTCGCTTTTTCGAAACCCCGTAACTGCCTCCCACTGCGAAGCATGTTTGAAATCTGGCTCGAAGGCACATACAACCTTCCTCTTCAGTGGTGCAAAAGAGTGGAGCCCTGTGATGTCAGCCACAGGTTGAACGACGTTTCAGACAGCGACGCGTCGACACACGCGAAGAAAACTCAGGAGCCCAGAAGTCCGTTGTTTGTTGTTGTTGTGGTCTTCAGTCCTGAGACTGGTTTGATGCAGCTCTCCATGCTACTCTATCTTGTGCAAGCTTCTTCATCTCCCAGTACCTACTGCAACCTTCATCCTTCTGAATCTGCTTAGTGTATTCATCTCTTGGTCTCCCCCTACGATTTTACCCTCCACGCTGCCCTCCAATACTAAATTGGTGATCCCTTGATGCCTCAAAACATGTCCTACCAACCGATCCCTTCTTCTAGTCAAGTTGTGCCACAAACTTCTCTTCTCCCCAATCCTATTCAGTACCTCCTCATTAGTTACGTGATCTACCCACCTTATCTTCAGCATTCTTCTGTAGCACCACATTTCGAAAGCTTCTATTCTCTTCTTGTCCAAACTATTATCGTCCATGTTTCACTTCCATACATGGCTACACTCCATACAAATACTTTCAGAAATGACTTCCTGACACTTAAATCTATACTCGATGTTAACAAATTTCTCTTCTTCAGAAACGCTTTCCTTGCCATTGCCAGTCTACATTTTATATCCTCTCTACTTCGACCATCATCAGTTATTTTGCTCCCCAAATAGCAAAAAAATGGTTCAAATGGCTCTGAGCACTATGGGACTCAACATCTTAGGTCATAAGTCCCCTAGAACTTAGAACTACTTAAACCTAACTTAACCTAAGGACATCACACACACCCATGCCCGAGGCGGGATTCGAACCCGCGACCGTAGCAGTCCCGCGGCTCCGGACTGCAGCGCCAGAACCGCTAGACCACCGCGGCCGGCCCCAAATAGCAAAACTCCTTTACTACTTTAAGTGTCTCAGAAGTTTTTGTGAAGTGTAAACTGGGTTAATGACGTCGCACCGGCACCAAATTCCACCACAATTGTGCCCAACGGCACCGTGGACGTGTCACCCCCCCCCCCCCCACCGCAACCCTTCGGCTGCAGTTTGCCTGCCTTCAGGCGCTCGAGCAGCCGCCACGCTAAACTGGTGTCGTAGTTTCTGACAGGCAAATCTGTAACGTGCCCAATACAACTGCGTGGGTGTTGCCGACCTGGGGGGTCTTAAGAAGGACCCTTTGGTTTTTAATTGACGCATATGTTAATGTTGCGCTCCCGTGTGATGACGCCACACGAGAGCAGAAACAGGAGCAGTATGAAAGCGTAAGTGCCCTTTACTGTTTCGGATTCCGTCGAATGTTTTCGAATGGCACCTAGTGGTTCCACTCTGAACACGAGAGCAAAAATCGCCGTCGCACTGCACTCCAAAGGGGTGCGACCACGTTCAATTGGGATGAAAGCTTGAAACGTCCGAAAGTGTCTGCAGTGTCAAGAACAACTTCCTGTTGGCCGATCGCAAGGCGAACTGTCGTTTTCGAGCGCCAAATGTTGGGGAATCAACGCAGCAGGGCAGGGGTGGCTTCATTAACGCCCTTTGTGCCCCCTCCCGCGTGAGGCCTTTTCGTGTCGATTTTGAGCGGCGGTGTGCTGGAATGTCTTCCTCGGTCACTGATAAGAAAACCGCGTCATTTCAGCGCTGGTTGTGTCAGTTCCTACCTGCATCGTAGAGGTGTCAAAAGAAGTGACGAAGTGTGGGTGAGGGCGGCTTTGAAAACCTTCGCATCGTGCGACACGTCCGCAGTGGTGTTGGGCAGAATTGTCGTGGAGTTTGGTGTCAGTGTGACGTCATTAACCCAGTTTACAGCTCATACGAACTTCTCAGCTGTAACGTCGCAGGGCACCACATTTTTACACCACTACAGACGACGGCGGCGGGCACCTTCGAGCGAAATTTCAAACTTACGCGTCGCAATGTGAGGTACTTATGGGGTTTCGAAAAAGTGATACTTCAACTTCGTTCCTGCTTGACTGCAGTTAGCTCGGAAGGTTCTTTTTAAACCTTGCTACACTCCTGGAAATGGAAAAAAGAACACATTGACACCGGTGTGTCAGACCCACCATACTTGCTCCGGACACTGCGAGAGGGCTGTACAAGCAATGATCACACGTACGGCACACCGGACACACCAGGAACCGCGGTGTTGGCCGTCGAATGGCGCTAGCTGCGCAGCATTTGTGCACCGCCGCCGTCAGTGTCAGCCAGTTTGCCGTGGCATACGGAGCTCCATCGCAGTCTTTAACACTGGTAGCATGCCGCGACAGCGTGGACGTGAACCGTATGTGCAGTTGACGGACTTTGAGCGAGGGCGTATAGTGGGCATGCGGGAGGCCGGGTGGACGTACCGCCGAATTGCTCAACACGTGGGGCGTGAGGTCTCCACAGTACATCGATGTTGTCGCCAGTGGTCGGCGGAAGGTGCACGTGCCCGTCGACCTGGGACCGGACCGCAGCGACGCACGGATGCACGCCAAGACCGTAGGATCCTACGCAGTGCCGTAGGGGACCGCACCGCCACTTCCCAGCAAATTAGGGACACTGTTGCTCCTGGGGTATCGGCGAGGACCATTCGCAACCGTCTCCATGAAGACGGGGATACGGTCCCGCACACCGTTAGGCCGTCTTCCGCTCACGCCCCAACATCGTGCAGCCCGCCTCCAGTGGTGTCGCGACAGGCGTGAATGGAGGGACGAATGGAGATGTGTCGTCTTCAGCGATGAGAGTCGCTTCTGCCTCGGTGCCAATGATGGTCGTATGCGTGTTTGGCGCCGTGCAGGTGAGCGCCACAATCAGGACTGCATACGACCGAGGCACACAGGGCCAACACCCGGCATCATGGTGTGGGGAGCGATCTCCTACACTGGCCGTACACCACTGGTGATCGTCGAGGGGACACTGAATAGTGCACGGTACATCCAAACCGTCATCGAACCCATCGTTCTACCATTCCTAGACCGGCAAGGGAACTTGCTGTTCCAACAGGACAATGCACGTCCGCATGTATCCCGTGCCACCCAACGTGCTCTAGAAGGTGTAAGTCAACTACCCTGGCCAGCAAGATCTCCGGATCTGTCCCCCATTGAGCATGTTTGGGACTGGATGAAGCGTCGTCTCACGCGGTCTGCACGTCCAGCACGAACGCTGGTCCAACTGAGGCGCCAGGTGGAAATGGCATGGCAAGCCGTTCCACAGGACTACATCCAGCATCTGTACGATCGTCTCCGTGGGAGAATAGCAGCCTGCATTGCTGCGAAAGGTGGATATACACTGTACTAGTGCCGACATTGTGCATGCTCTGTTGCCTGTGTCTATGTGCCTGTGGTTCTGTCAGTGTGATCATGTGATGTATCTGACCCCAGGAATGTGTCAATAAAGATTCCCCTTCCTGGGACAATGAATTCACGGTGTTCTTATTTCAATTTCCAGGAGTGTATTTACAAATGCGGCATACGTTGGTTCTCAATAGCTGCCGTCTCCCGACCACATTATTCGTTACACCGTCACAATTACCCTGCTGCACTTTCCAACACAACTGACGATGGTGGAGCGGCGGAAAGGTCTTAACACATCCGACTGTATAGCAATACAGTACTGTCAGGTTTGAATCTCATCATGAATACATATAACTGTTACCTGCCCCAGTCCTGGTGTTCCATAATCCTGGCCACAGTGTTCGCTGTTCATGCCACTGTACAGTTTGCGTTTCCCTACTCAGACAATCGCGTCCTTCCTTTTTACTGCTTTCTACAGCCGTATTTTGACAGCGAAGAACCATACTTGACCGTCTTCCTTAATAGGACACTGTCAATGCGTCAAGATCGGCGAGGAGGGGAAAGCAGTAGGCACCCGTTGAGGTGAAAAATCAAACACAGTTTTAATAGAATGAAGTTCTAATGCCGTAAAAAGGAAAGGCAGGCCTGGAGAAGCCGCCGATACTGAATGGGCAGGCGTCCAAGAGATCCGGTAAGGGGGGCGTCTGATCGGTTTGGAAGCTGCCAGCAGAAGAGAAGGGAACGGCGTGTCCGCTCCCGGCAGCTGGCCGCGGTTCCGCCCCCACGTGACCACCTCCACGCCTCCCTATTGGTCGGTCAGATCGTAAGACGCGTAGTTCGGTAGCGTTACCTCGTCAGCAACACGTGAGTCTAGCTGCTGATGGTTCAACACGTGAGTTTCAGGGCGGTTCTATCCGCTTCTGGGCAACGTGACTGACACGTTGCAACTTACCGCCAGGTAGAAGGCACTGACGAACATCAAGTGAAAAATAAAAAACAAATTTTTATACTAGTAAACCCATTCAGTAACGGCCCTCACTGTACAACACCATACTGCAAATTAAAAGTTGGACTATACATAAAGTACGAAATATTCTACATTGGTATTACTTATTTTTCACAGCTAGCACCATGTTTCTCGCCATACTCAGCGTGGACGTACAGACACACCTTTCAGCGCAAATACCAGCGTTACACTTACTCTCATTTTCTGGCTAACAAGTAATGAGGCTTACCTGTTCCCCAGCTGCCTACAACACGTCGTATAAGCACCTCACTTCATTAACATAACATGAAAATGTCAGTGTATTCATAAATTTTATGTTTTCAGCTTAACATAATGATAATAATAATAATGATAATGATAATAAAAGAACAAAAACAATGGAAAAAATAAAAATACGAAAGCAAATAGTATAGCATAAAATTCTACAATTATGCCCAAATATAATGCATAATCGCATACAAGCCTATGCCAGTACTTGAACTGAAACAGCTGCTGCCTTTCGGTCCTCTGCTCACTTTCTGTCAAACTCTTCCCCCCGTACTGCTGCTTCGGATTATTATTTTCTAAGCGCAGCCCAGTGGATTCGTGGGTGCGGTGGACAGCGACTAGCTGCGTCCCGTGTGAGTTTCTAGCTGTTTAGCTTCGTGATACGCAGTATAGGACGAAAATTGTGAAGTGTACACAACTTCTTGCGTAGCAACTGAGTCTTCCCATCTACTTTAACAATGAATAGAATATCAGTGTCAATTAAAAGCAATCACAGAAAATAAAGAGAGCGAGAGAGAGGAAATAACTTTTCAATGTGTCTGTTCAATATCTGAGGCAACACTAATTGTATTTAAGACAAAAACACTGGCGCAGGTAAGTCCAATATCGCGAAAACGTTAACTGGCGTAAGCTGGGACGCGCTACGTCCGTAAGGTTTTTGAATTTCTTTCCGCCACGAAGTTCAACAGTTCGCCGTGTGGTATGTGCTTCACACCATTATTTCCAGTTGCCCAGGAATCAGCGTGAAGCACTGCAAAACGTGAATCCGTATCTACACAGACGTTGCCGGCAACATCTCTGTTTAGAAGACACTGAGGTAGATTCTACTGCACCGAGCGAGGTGGCGCAGTGGCTAGCACACTGGACTCGCTTTCGGGAGGACGACGGTTCACATCCGCGTCCGGCCTTCCTGAGCTAGCTTTTTCCGTGGTTCCCCTAAATCGCTTCACGCAAATGCCGGGATGGTTCCTGCGAAAGGCGGTAGCGTTCTCGCTTCCCACGCCCGGGTTCCCGGGTTCGATTCCCGGCGGGGTCGGGGATTTTCTCTGCCTCGTGATGGCTGGGTGTTGTGTGATGTCCTTAGGTTAGTTAGGTTTAAGTAGTTCTAAGTTCTAGGGGACTGATGACCATAGCTGTTAAGTCCCATAGTGCTCAGAGCCATTTGAACCATTTTTTCCTGCGAAAGGGCACGGCCGGCTTCCTTCCCCATCCTTCCCCAATTCGATGGGACCGATGACCTCGCTGTTTGGTCCCCTCCCCCAAACCATCCAACCGACGGACATCTTACTACGCAGGGATTTCAGTTACGCTCGTCGTTCCACGCTAACACCAGTGCGCAACAGGTGTGGCGCGTCGTCAGGGGAGATGTACGTGTACCGAGCCTCGTTCGTTGTTCTGCTCCGCATAACAGGGGCAAAATAGCGGGCGACTGAAGCGGTGGGGCAACTGGAAACGCACTCCACGGTGAAGCGGGCGCGTCACTACCACTATTATGGGCTAAATCTCTAAATTTCACCTAAATTCAACGTAAAATTCTGACGGTTTATGCACCAATTGCCTTGTCGCGCCCAGCCGTAATAAAATAGTACCAAAAATTTGACCGAAACCACCCCGGACGTGGGTGATTCCGACCGGTGTCTCCCCTCTTTTCGGCAAGCTGAGAGAACATGTGGGAGATTCTCCAACGACGAAAAGGTCCACACGGCGGTTCTCGAATGGCTCCGTCACAGAGGAGCGCATTTCCATTGTCGACCGATTGGACGAGTGGTAGAACCTTCCGACATGAGGCTCGGTGAGCGTAAGACAAGCACCGCCCTTCTGCGCACAGGCGGGACAATGTGGACCGACCGACCGCCGCGTCGTCCTCTGCCAATGGCGTCAACCGGACGCAGTTCTGAGCGACACTTCCCGTTCCAGTCCTGCCACCGAGCTACCGCCGGCAATCGAACGCAGGGCTCCCGCACGGCAGTTAGCGACGCTCACCACTCAGCTACGGAGACAGACAAACGCTTGGTAATTACTGTCATTACTTTTACGTTCCTAATGGAGGGTAACCTGGCTTGGTAACAGTGTCAAGTATCCGTCTCACTAGTAAGAGCAGGGCAGCATTCAGTAGAAGTTACTCCTTGGAGTGCCCTCAAGATAACAGCCCCGTCTTGCTCAACGGCCAGGTGCACGTCCACCCCATTTATCCAGACGCAGGTAGGGGACCCACAGTTTAACGTGGAATCCGAACCACGTATCCTGCCTGGTGAATCTTGACACAACTGAGAGGCGAAGGCTAGCTTAAAGGCGGACTGAGACGTTCCGTAATCCGACCGTGATTGAACCTCGCAGGCTTTAGTTCTCCAGACACGCGCTTTGCCGCTACGCCTCAAGGCACAGCACTGTAGTTCAACATGGTGTCCCACTTTCACGTCTGCCTTATCTTCTCTCGCTGATTTTATGCAGGTAGAGATGGTATGGCTATGAAACGGAACATGCCTCTACTTGAGTTCGCATTCTGCGGTTTCTTAATTTTGCGAAATTGTAGGAACAATTCGTTAACACGAAGCCAGTTCGACTGTCTGACACGCACTCATTCTGCAGAATATTGACCGAACTTCATTCGTTAGTCGGTTCTCGGTGATCGGCCTTCCCTTCTCTGCAACTAACGACACGCAACTCTGTACCTGGCGGCTATGTAGGTGTGACGCACGCCCAAAATTGCTGCCGGTGCTTCTGCTGGTGCTTCTGCTGGTGCCTGGTGCTGTATACAGGGTGTTACAAGAAGGTACGGCCAAACTTTCAGGAAACATTCCTCACACACAAATAAACAAAAGATGTTATGTGGACATGTGTCCGGAAACGCTTAATTTCCATGTTAGAGCTCATTTTATTACTTCTCTTCAAATCACATTAATCATGGAATGGAAACACACAGCCACAGAACGTACCAGCGTGACTTCAAACACTTTGTTACAGGAAATGTTCAAAATGTCCTCCGTTAGCGAGGATACGTCCATCCACCCTCCTTCGCACGGAATTTCTGATGCGCTGATGCAGCCCTGGAGAATGGCGTATTGTATCACAGCCGTCCACAATACGAGCACGAAGAGTCTCTACATTTGGTACCGGGGTAGCGTAGACAAGAGCTTTCAAATGCCCCCATAAATGAAAGTCAAGAGGGTTGAGGTCAGAAGAGCGTGGAGGCCACAGAATTGGTCCACCGCTACCAATCCATGGGTCACCGAATCTGTTGTTGACAAGCGTACGAACACTTCGACTGAAATGTGCAGGAGCTCCATCGTGCATGAACCACATGTTGTGTCGTACTTGTAAAGGCACATGTTCTAGCAGCACAGGTAGAGTATCCCGTATGAAATCATGATGACGTACTCCATTGAGCGTAGGTGGAAGAACATGCGGCCCAATCAAGACATCAGCAACAATGCCTGCCCAAACGTTCACAGAAAATCTGTGTTGATGACGTGATTGAACAATTGCGTGCGGATTCTCGTCAGCCCACACATGTTGATTGCGAAAATTTACAATTTTATCACTTTGGAATGAAGCCTCATCCGTAAAGAGAACATTTGCACTGAAATGGGGATTGACACATTGTCGGATGAACCATTCGCAGAAGTGTTCCCGTGGAGGCCAATCAGCTGCTGATAGTGCCTGCACACGCTGTACATGGTACGGAAACAACTGGTTCTCCCGTAGCACTCTCCATACAGTGACGTGGTCAACGTTACGTCGTACAGCAGCAACTTCTGTTCAAATGGTTCAAATGGCTCTGAGCACTATGGGACTCAACTGCTGAGGTCATTAGTCCCCTAGTACTTAGAACTAGTTAAACCTAACTAACCTAAGGACATCACAAACATCCATTCCCGAGGCAGGATTCGAACCTGCGACCGTAGCGGTCTTGCGGTTCCAGACTGCAGCGCCTTTAACCGCACGGCCACTTCGGCCGGCGAGCAACTTCTGTGACGCTGACATTAGAGTTATCGTCAACTGCACGAAGAATTGCCTCGTCCATTGCAGGTGTCCTCGTCGTTCTAGGTCTTCCCCAGTCGCGAGTCATAGGCTGGAATGTTCCGTGCTCCCTAAGACGCCGATCAATTGCTTCGAACGTCTTTCTGTCGGGACACCTTCGTTCTGGAAATCTGTCTCGATACAAACGTACCGCGCCACGGCTATTGCCCCATGCTAATTCATACATCAAATGGGCATCTGCCAACTCCGCATTTGTAAACATTGCACTGACTGCAAAACCACGTTCGTGATGAACACTAACCTGTTGATGCTACGTACTGATGTGCTTGATGCTAGTACTGTAGAGCAATGAGTCGCATGTCAACACAAGCGCCGAAGTCAACATTACCTTCCTTCAATTGGGCCAACTGGCGGTGAATCGAGGAAGTACAGTACATACTGACGAAACTAAAATGAGCTCTAACATGGAAATTAAGCGTTTCCGGACACATGTCCACGTAACATCTTTTCTTTATTTGTGTGTGAGGAATGTTTCCTGAAGTTTGGCCGTACCTTTTTGTAACACGCTGTATAGAGCTCTATTTAAGAAGCACACCTCCCTGCACACGCGTTCTCTGACAAAAGAAAAGCTCGCCAAACTGTACGAGACCTCGTGGCGCTGTTTACCCCTGCTGCTGTTTTACAAATGACGCCATAAAAGCAGCGGCCTTCTTTGCTGCCCAACAGACCCCACCTGTTACAGGGACACTCGGGCGCTGGCGATTTCTCTCTCGCGTGCCTCCAGACGGGTGTATATATTTGGCACACTGAGACACGTCCCAAAGTGTCTGGGCAGGAAACATCGCCGTTAGAGCACAGTACCGAAGCAATGTACCTCCAGTTTTACGTCGTTATAAAAACTTGCATAGAAAATTGACAACTCAACATGTCTAAATTGTAGCATCCGCCTATTCCTGCAACCTACCTCTAAACCACATGACAGGCGCTTCACGAATCGCCGTAGTATGTTTCTTCCGCAATTTCTGTATTCACGTGATTACTTTACACTTGGCAATTAAGTCTTACGCAGAGGATTCACACAACCACACTTCGACTATTTCTCGACCCTTCCATGGCAGAAAAGGAACACCTACATCTTTCCGTGTGAGCTCCGATTTCCCTTATTCTATTACGATTAGTGATGGGAAGCTCGTGAACGAGTCGTTTAAATGAACGCTTCACTCCAGTGAAGTGTGAACTAACCACTCAATTTCAATGAACTGGTTCTTGAAACTCTCCACAGATAGTACACTCCACACTTTTTTTCTAGTTCGTTCACTCACTCTCTTCCCCTCTCCCTCTCCCACTACATTGGCGCTACGTCACTCATTCTCCCTTCACTTCAATCCTCCCTGTACTGCCTGTCGACGAATCGCGCGGTGAAATACACTTTGAACAACAGTTGCACTTTGCTTTCACATAACCTAAATCGGCGAAGAAACCCCAAATTTCACTACTTTTACGCGATCGCGTGTTGCTAGCCATTGTATAAGCGTGAACAGACACAAAAACTGCTTTCGAATAAAATAAAGAGGGATTTTACCTGAAATCGTACCAATGACTACAGGTGACAGTTTACGTTTTGAATTTAGAGGCTTATTATTCTCAATAAAAATAAAATCTCCAGGAAAACTTCTGAATAATTACTTAACGTAGGTATATAGACTTTGTGACAGTGGTAAACATACTCATTCTATTTTGGATTAAATTTTAAAAGGGACATAAACTTGGACTGCATTTCGTTGGTAGCCCTAGTTTTCAGTCCATAAATACAACAAATAAGGTTTCACTTGGCAGATGAAGACTCTTTTTGGCGCTTCATGAGAAAATGTCGAGCAAGATTAAACGTAATACCTTCTTTATATGTGACAGGCTTCTCTGTTTATCTTTCCTTTGTCCCCTTCGACCATCCTGTATTTAAGTTAACTCAGACGCTGTAAGACGCAAAACGTTGCGTGCACGTTACTGCATAGTTCGGCCATCTGTTGGTAAAAATATGAAGTATTACGAAGCGCCGGCCGCGGTGGTCTCGCGGTTCTAGGAGCGCAGTCCGGAACCGCGCGACTGCTACGGTCGCAGGTTCGAATCCTGCCTCGGGCATGGATGTGTGTGATGTCCTTAGGTTAGTTAGGTTTAACTAGTTCTAAGTTCTAGGGGACTGATGACCTAAGATGTTAAGTCCCATAGTGCTCAGAGCCATTTGAACCATATTACGAAGCTTTATTGTACGAGCGAGGCGAAGCGAGCGTAGCCGCGGCTGAACGGCAAACTGGGCAACTTCGCCAGGCTTCCGTACTTCATGAATGAACTACTTCATTTGAACGCTTCACGGAAAAGAGCGAAATGAATGAAGTACTTCACGGGAATGAACGAGTTCGACCCATCTCTAATTACGATGGGCATTTCTGCCTATGGAGGTGGGAGTCAACAAACTATTTTCGAGTTCGGAGGAGAAAGTTGGTAACTGAAATCTCGTGATAAGATCTCGGCGCAATGAAGAACACCTTCCCTTCAATGAGTGCCTCCCCCGACCGCCTGTCATATCCGAGCGAGGTGGCGCTGTGTCGGCACGCCGGACTCGCACTCGGGAGGACACCGGTTCATATTCCCTCCCGTCCGGCCATCAGGATCTAGCTTTTTTCGGGTTTCCCTAAATCGCTCAGGACAAATGCCGGGATGGTTCCTTTGAAAGGACACGGCCGACTTCCTTCCCCATACTCATATATAAGAAAGAAAGGGAAAAGATTCGTGGTCGTGCTCTGTCTTTAATGAGCTCGCTGTCGTCGACGGCACGTTAAACGCTAACCTTGCTTCCTTCCTTTTTCCCGTGACATTCTCTCCGCTATTT
Organism: Schistocerca nitens; assembly: GCF_023898315.1. Classification (NCBI taxonomy): domain Eukaryota; kingdom Metazoa; phylum Arthropoda; class Insecta; order Orthoptera; family Acrididae; genus Schistocerca; species Schistocerca nitens. The sequence goes on from NC_064622.1 coordinate 18,106,330, forward strand.
AGCGATACTACAAAACGAGCTGCCCTTCTTTGAACTTTCTCGACGTTTTGCGTCAATGGTATGCAGTAAAGATACCACAGCTTACGTCAGAACTGTAGAAGAGGACGGGCAAGCGCAGTGTAAGCACTCTCATTGGTAGATTTGTTGCAGCTTCTAAGAGCTCTGTCAGTAAAATGAAGTCTCTGAATCGTCTTCCGAACAACATTTTGTATGTCATGGTCCCCAATTTGAATTGTTCGTGATTGTACTCCCTGGGTATTTAGTTGAACCAATCGCGTGATTTATCGTGTACCCGAAATTAAAATGAAATTTTTTTTAGTATTAATCTAGAATTTGGCGTCACTTGCTGCTTTTTTCCACCATACACATATGTTGTCTCAATCATTTTGTAATTCGTTTTGTTGTGCTGATGAATTTACTCGACGGCAAGCGACTGAATCGTCTATGAACCATTTTAGAGGGGTCCTCAGGTTGTCTCCTAAATCATTTACATAAATGAAGAACAGCAGAGGGCGTGTAACACCTCCTGGGAAAAGCTGTATAAGACTTCGCTTTCACCAGAACACTTTTCGTCGTTTACTACGAACTTTGACTTTTCCGATAGGATATCACGAATCAAGTCGCGCATCTGGGACGGTACTCCATAGGCACGCAACTTTATTAGAAGCCGCTTGTGAGCAGTTTCGCTGTTTTACACGGCAAATTGAGTCGGAAGCTTGATAACATGGTCGTGTTCTAGCTCATTGCTACAGTATAGGCACAAACAAAAAGAAATGTAAGATAACTCTGTACGGGAAACGTGGGCGTGTTTGACAGCTGAATGTTATATCTGTACGACACGAATTACGCTATATCAAACGTAGAATAGACAAAGAAGGTACTAAAAACTTAGTAGCGAGGACTACAGAAGGCAGAAAGGGTTTATATAGAAATAAGCAACTGCTTACCACCAAAAACACAGGATAATACCTTAATATGTACCCACAATGTTAGGTGTTTTTTCTCCGGATCCGACAGTGCTACAGCAAACACGTCACTTAATTTACTACCTGCTGTTTTCTGCACGGTCGCAACTGTGCTGCGAAGTGGACTACGCCCGTCAGTATAGACTGTCCGTTTTGCGTCCACTCACACTTGAATACATCGCCCGCTGCCTGAGGGGACACAAACATTAATGGCTTGCTTGTGAGTTGAGAACTGGGAATCAACCGATAGACATGCGACTCGCGGTAACTATCATTGTTAGCTTGCAAATGAAGTGGATACTGGTGCAATGTTGTACAGTACACAGTCAAAAATGTTCAAATGTGTGTGAAATCTTATGGGACTTAACTGGTAAGCTTACACACTTCTTAACGTAAATTATCCTAAGGACAAACACACACACCCTTGCCCGAGAGAGGACTCGAACCCCCGACGGGACCAGCTGCGCAGTGCATGACTGCAGCGCCTCAGACCGCTAGGCTAATCCCGCGCGGCTGTCATCAACAGAAAAATCGGCGGTCATACACCTGAGACCCCGTATAACCACTGAGGTCGGTCGGAGGGTAATTTAAAGTAGTGTTTCGGGTTTTCAGCATCCCTCCGGCACGCTTTATATACCCTCCACTGCTAGTGCTTCCACCTGCCGTCTGTGAGTAGTAATTGCACGATGAAGTCGAACATAGGCGGTGGTCACGTTAGTTTTACTCGATCGTGTTTTTTTCTATCTCTCATCTTCTACTTTCCTTCCAAACGCCTGCTCTGCTGGCTGTACAGATTGAGTAGCGTCGTGGATACACCACAGTCCCCTCTCACTACCTTCTCAACTACCGCTTCCATCTCTTGCCCTTCGAAAGAGGCCTGGTTTCTGTAGAGGTTGTCGGTAACTTTTCCCTCTTTGTATTAGAGCACTGCCGCCTTAAGGGGCTCGGGAACACCCTATACTTGCAATGTTAAAATAACGCTTATAAATTACATCTTTCCTCACAAAGTATTTGAGGTAGGAAGTTGAACTTTTTACAGATTATTTATTGGAATATGGACTACAACTTAACACAGGGATTTTACAAAATTTTAGTTCAGTTATTAAAGATGATTTTTTTTCAATTGTAATGAAAATTCACAACATTTTTTGCAATTATTTATTTATATATTCAAAAATATACAGTTTTTTGGAAAAAGGCTCTGTTAAATTATGCAGAAGGTACTGTGTAACATTTACTGAAAGTTTGAACAAATATGTTTGGAAGATCCTTAGAAAACATGTAATTAGTATGAGAAAATAAAAGTTTTGGGAATCGAGCGACAAAGATTGGATTAACTTTTTAGTGCATTCCCGGTCCATAGGATGGATTATCTTCATCCTCTGCAAACTCCTCCTCCAGCTTCCTCTTGTTCCTCCTCCTGTTTACTCTTGCTTGTATTTCTAGACTCTTTAGAGCCTTGTCTGCAGCCCGAAGGCGTTCCTTGTCTAAAGCAAGCATCGCTCGTACCATGTTAGAACCTATCTTCATTCCCATATTTCTAAATACCTTTGGCTTTCCAACATTTCTCATTTTCTTAAAAGCCTTCAGAGGCTTTCTAATAACTTTACTTTTACTCATTATTATACTTCAACAGAACAGAGACTCAAGAAACAGAATTAATTACGAATATTTTCGAGATAACGACATAGTAAATAAACAATCGACAATCACACCAGCGATATATATTGAACCATCACAGGTTAGCCACAACACATACTTTATCTCACATCACTAAGATGTACCTGATGAACACGGACGTTAATAATAACACCATTTGACAGCAGTTTAACAGCGCCACAGTGGGTCACGCCCATGTAGAACACATTTCAAAAAAAAATTTAAAAATAGTTGTAGTCTTCGAAATTGAATAAATTATATATCTATTAAAAGGTAATAGATTCAGAAAACGCAAAAAAGTAAAAATTGAACTTTTCATGATTTTGAGCCTTTCCGGAGCCCCTTAAGTCAACTGAACTACAGACGAAGGAACGGTCCCGCAAAGTGTTTTGTAGGAAGCGAGTACCTATAATTAAGGCCGACCCGTTTCGTGTCGACTGCGGGTGCCGTGGAGGATGCGACGTCGGCCTGCTGGACTGGGGATCCGTGCGGGCTCGGCGACTCGCCCACACGTCCTTAGAACAGCAGCAGCAGCAGCAGCAGCAGCAGACAATCCGCCCGCTGAGTCGATATCGGAACGACGCGCCGCACGGACGCGCAATGAAATTGAATGGGGCGAGCGGCTCGGCTCTGGGAGGGAAATGAAGTTCCTGCAGCTACGGCGGCGGCCCCATCTCCGCCCACGCAACGGCCCTGGCGGGCGAGTCGGCAGGAAATAAGAATTCATCGACGACTGAAACAGGCGGCGGCGCCGTCCACAAATCAAATAAACTGAAGACTCGGCGGCGCTGTACGAGGCTGTCACTTGCTACTACACGGTACAATCACGTAAAGGTGAGCGCCGACTATGTTCGATGTCAAGGTGAGATAACCACTCACGGACAGGAGGTGGCAGCATTGCAGCCCAGGGTATACGTATAAAGCGTGTTGGGGGGACGCGTGAAGCAGTGCAGTCGTCATCGTAATGTGGAAGCGGAACGGTTTGTGGCGTCCAAAAGGACACGATCACTGGCTTTCGGGCCAAGGGTGGAAGCGTTTCCGCAACGGCTAAGTTTGTAAACTATCGGCGTCCCACTGTGGTTATATAGTGCATGGCAGAATGCCGCTGTCCACAACCGGTGCTGAGGCATCAGTGGTGCATCAGGGGCACAGAAGACAGAGATGAACGACGGAGGAGTGTGGGGGCGAACAGACGTGCAGCTGTTGAGGAGCCGGGCGACCAGGTGAACCAAGGGTCTACCACAGGGCTTCACAACATACGTGCTCGCGGAGCAAGCTGTGAGCAGCAAGGCGCGAGCACGGAGCAGCGCTAGCACGCTACCCCCACTACCGGACCAGAGCGGAGAGTGGGGAGAGTCACGTGGGGTACACAACAGCTGCCACCAGTCGATGTAAATCCGCGGCCACCTGCAGGGATATCACACACGAATTATTACTGCGACAAATGAAACAAATAAAGGAGAATGTACACGTGCCACATAATTTTATTAGCTTAGTGTATGCCTCTACCATCTGTAGACACTGAAACTAAAGAATTCCACGACAATCCTATATTTTCAACACTTTCTTCAACACTACTTAAAATATCACCTCCGGTTGTAGTGTTCTTCATGGCTACTACATCGAGGAGCTCCTCCCTCACCTGAAGGTCTCTGTTAACACCTCTAATAAATATGGCAAGCTGCGCTGTTCCAGTGATATCAACACTTTCGTCCAGAGCAAGAGAATACGCCATAAAATCTTAACAGATATTTGCAAGCTGGCTCTAAACGTCGTCTGCCATGTCCTGTATGCGACGCATAATGGTCATGTTAGATAATGGCAAAATCCGAAACTGTTCAACCTGAGATGGACACAAATGTTCCGCTGCAACTACCAAACATTCTTTTATTAAATCGCCATCAGTTAAGGGGCGCAGGGATTTTGCTAAAAGCAAAGCAATTTTGTAACCCACTCTGAGAGCTGCCGCAGTTGATTTTTCTTCGTCGTCCAGATCTTCTTCGGATAGCTTCCTTTTATGTTTAATAACTTCCTGTGCACGATCTGGTCAATCACATTTTCCACGTCCGTAGTCTTTCGCGTGGTACGACATATAATGTCGCTGCAAATTAAATTTCGTAAAAGAATTCACCGTTTTCTGACATACTAAACATTTTGCAACACCGTCTTTTTCAGTAAACAGATAAAATTCCTCCCAATGCGGGTTGAACTGCGAAAGCATGGTTGGGGTTACACAACGGCGACTTCACATGATTCTTAACCAGCGAAGTGACTGTTAACAGCTGATCGTAGTACTTTAAACGTTACACAGTCGGCGCGAATTCAATAGGCACGCTGCGGCCCTATTCAAACGTACGCGCGCATTTCCCCTCCCTCCCCCCCACCCCGTACTCCGCGACCTTGCAGCTGCTCGCGAGCACGTGCCTGAGCACACGCGAGTACACGCGCTCAAAACCGGCCAGTTGTTAAGCCCTGGTCTACCACGACAGTTGTAATGTACGTGTAACTGTAAGGCACCTGATTATGGCAGCAGGCTACCTGAAGACGTCGTCCTAATAAACAGTAGTAAAAATTGGCTGAAGCAGGAAAAACTACTTCATACAAGATAAGTAACACGTGACAACAGACGTGAAGGGTACATAATATGCAGGCCGGTAACAGCAAGAAAAGCGTTTGTGAAAAATAAAAGTTTTTTTGCACCGTACACAAATTTAAACGTTAGGAAGTCTTTTCTGAAGCTATTTGTATGAAGTGTAGCGCTGTACGGACGTGTAACGTGGATGATGAACAGCGCAGACACGAGGAGAACAGAGCACGGACTCGTAACTCGTGTGGTCTTCAGACGTCACGGTGCCACGGAAGCCTAGGTACGAGTCGTGCACAACACAGTACTGTCCCCATTGGCCATCGTCCGTGACGCGGGGTGCGCTTCGAGCAACCGCTCGCCTGGATGGCGGCGTATCCGGCCGGGACCATCGACCTGGCATTAAGAAGGGCCGTGGTTCGTCCGGCCAAGCGACACGGCGCCACTGGTCCACGGTCCGGTCTCGATGACCCCGCGCCCGCTGCAGTCGTGACTGACGACGTCGTCCGGTCGGCGTGGATCGTCTGCTGCCGAACCCCACGTTCGACACCTTGCGCTGAAAGGTGCGCCCCGAAACACCTGTGCCTGCACCAGAACTGCGCCCTGCCGCCAGACCTGGGTCGGATCGCCGCCCACCCTGCCGTTCAGAGCGCGCGACCCTCCGACCGCCACGTCCTCCGACGAGGCGTGGACGCCCAGCGCCTCGTCACCTACTCGTCGTTTCGTCGACCTTCCGCCGCTTTGCTAACGACACGACAGCAGCAAACAGGCGACCTGCTACGCCGTTTCCTCGATGTTAGTTCTCAGGAACCGGGCCATAACACTCCGTCCTCATTCAGAGTCACTTACGTCGACGTTTTTCCCCATCAGCGGCCCGCACCGCTGCTCGAGACGTTCTCCGTTCGTCACTGCACCGCTCAGATACTCTCCTTGTCAAGTAAGGTGCCCGCAACGCCAGCAAGCGGAACTTTGCACAGTGCAGTCGCACTTACGTGAAATCTGTGAACGGCCACCTGTGCAGCGCGGACCGGTGCGAGACGAGCAGGAAGGGAGTCAGTGATGTTCTGGAAGGTACCGGCAGCGATGTCAAGCCACGCCGACTCCAGCGCCGCGTCCGGCTGCGCTAGCGCCAAGTTTCTCGGTTGAGGGTCCGTAGGGCGAACAGCCCAATCGAGGTGGTCCAAATTCTAGATTCTCAATTCGGTTTAAATCCGGGGAGTTTGGTGCTCAGGGAGGTACGGTGAACTCATCGTGGTGGTTTTCGAACCACGCACATAGGCTGCGAGCTGGGTGCATCGCCCTGCTGGTAACACCATCCTGGCGAGGTGGTTCAAATGGCTCTGAGCACTATGGGACTTAACATCTGAGGTCATGTCCTCTAGACGTAGAACTACTCAAACCTAACTAACCTAAGGACATAACACACATACATGCTCGACGCAGGATTCGAACCTGCGACCGTAGCGGTCGCGCGGTTCCGGACCGAAGGGCTTAGAACCGCTCGGCCACAGTGGCCGGCTGTAGCGGTGGACATTGTCACCAAGAGTAGATGCGTACTTGTATTGATCCATTGTGACTTCGAGAATGACAATGTCACCTAGGAAATGTAACGAAAACACTCCACACACCACAAAGCTCTTTCCTCCGGCCTGGGTGCTTGCCACGGCTGTTGCAAGGTGTCGGTTGTCAGGCGCTTCGCGCCGTACACGCCAACTGCCATTTGTCCGATGGCGCATAAAATGTCGTTCACCTGAAAAGGCCGCCGGTCACCACTCAGCGGACGTCCAGCCAGTTGCGGCACTCGCGTGCCAACTGCCGCCCGTCGCCGAGAGGCAGAGCTCAGCACCTGTGCACCAACCAAGCGCCTGCTGCACTCGCCCATCAGCCGCGACGTTCCCTGAACGGTAGTTGAGGAGACGCCGTTGGTAGACCACTGCTTCATCTGGGCGGTCACTTGCTCAACAGCTGCGCATCTATTCGCCCGTACACATCTCACAAGGCAACCTCCCCATCGCACCCCTCTCAGATTTAGTTATAAGTTGGCACAGTGGATAGGCCTTCAAAAAGTGAACACAGATCAGTCGAGAAAACAGGAAGAAGTTGTGTGGAAGTATGAAAAAATAAGCAAAATATACAAACTGAGTAGTCCATGCGCAAGATATACAGCATCAAGGATAGCGTGAGCTCAGCAGCGCCGTGGTCCCCTGGTTAGCGTGAGCAGCTGTGGAACAAGAGGTCCTTGGTTCAAGTCCTCCCTCGTGTGAAAATTTTAATTTCTTTATTTTCGCAAAGTTATGATCTGTCTGTTCGTCGATTGACGTCTCTGTTCATTGCAATAAGGTTAGTGTCTGTGTTTTACGACCGCACCGCAAAACCGTGCGATTAGTAGACGAAAGGACGTGCCTCTCCAATGGGAACCGGAAACATTTGATCGCTACGTCATAAGTCAACCGATTCCTCCACAGGAAAACACGTCTGATATATTCTATACGACACTGGTGACAGCATGTGCCTCACATGACAGGAATATGTTGTCGACCCACCTAACTTGTACACTTGGCGAATGAGTAAAAACATTCTTCTAACTTGCCCGATTTAGGTTTTCTTGTGGATGTGGTAATCACTCCCAAAAAGCGATGAAAACGTAAGAGTTTGTCACAGACTGAAAATAAAAAAATTACAGTTTTCACTAGTCTTGAACCGAGGACCTCTCGTTCCGAAGCTGCTCACGCTAACCACCGGACCACGGCGCTCCTGACTCCTCACTCCCTTGATGTTGCCTATCTTGTACATGGACTACTCAGTTTGTATATTTTGTTTATTTTTTCATAGTTCCACACAACTTCTTCCTGTTTTGTCGATTGATGTGTGTTCAGTTTTTCAAGGCCTATCCACTATGCCAACTTATAACTAAATCTGAGGGGGGTGCGATGGGGAGGTTCACTTGTCAGCAGCCGTTCTTCATTCTTGCCATCCGTGGCCCAGAATGCGCCAGTTGCCCCGGTCCCAGTTTCGGATAGCGGTACTTTGCCATGTACACACTGGGACGCCAACTGTTTACAAACTTAGCCGTTGCGGAAATGCTTCCACCCTTAGTCCAAAAGCCAATGACCGTGCCCTTCCGGGCGCCATGAACCGTTCCGTTTCCGCATTACGATGAGGAGTGCACTGTTCTACGCGTCCCCCCGACACGGTTCATACGTATACCCTGCGCTGCCAGTGCTGCCACCCGCCGTTTGTCAGGGGTTACTGCACACCGACATCGAACATTGGCGGTGCTCAGTTTAATGTGACCGGTCCTAATGTGTCCGCTCACCATCTTACACTGGCCACTCACTGACTCACTCTGACCGCCTGTTTGAGACGTGACGATCTCAGACGCCGCCCCTGGTGCCTGCCTCCGGTTCTTCCCCTGCCTGGCGCCTCTTTCTTCCATTCAGCGTCGCCCAACACTCTGCGGTCTGAGGTCACTTCATCTCGCCGTCTGCCTCTGATGGTCCAGGACGTCTCGATCCTTCCATCCTCTTATCATATGCCGTTTCTGACGGACTGCAGCGTGAGGGACGTGGTGGTACGATTCTTCGTGGTTAGGGTGTGGTCCCCTCACTGCTCTTAAGAAGACAGTAAATGCGGGGGAGAGAGGAGCACGTTTGACGGCATTGCGTGCGGTGTACAGTAGAGGAACGGTTCGCAGACGAATACTCTCTGTAATAACGTGACACTGCGTCCTGTCAGGAAGCACCCTCATTGAGGGAATGATTTGTGGACAATAACATTCCTGGAATGGACTGGCCTGCCCAGAGTTCCAAACTGAACCCAGTGCCGGACCGTTGGGATGAGTCAAGAGCGTCGACTTCCCTCCAACCTCCAACATCGCTACTTTCTCTGCTTCGAGCGCTTGAGCAAGAATAGGCTGCCCCTCCTCCACAGATATTTGGACACCTCTCTGAAAGTGTTCGGGCCATCATAAACGTAAACGGGCGAAGACAGCCCGTATTGATGCCCACTAACAGGTGTCCACACACTTTTAATCGGATAGCGTACAGAGTATGGAAAATTAAAATTGAACTTGAAAGAACTGCTGTTTATCATGTAGGCTCAAGCATCGCCATTGGTGAGGCTCTTCATTATTGGAATAGCAGTTCAGCAACGAGCAAAATGTAGGGTTAATCCTGTGGGTTTAGCCGGGGAATAGCAGTGGGCTGAGGCGTCAGCTGGAATTTGCAGCGGGCAGGGAGACGCACTAGGGTAGGGCCGTGCAGCTGTATTGGCTGCAGTTCCAGGGTGGCGCAACGGCCAGCGCACCTGACTAGTAAGCAGCGGATCTGGGTTCGAATCTGAGCAGCTGTACAAATTTTACTTCATTGCTTCGGCCTACATTGTTCCCGTAAATAAAGGTGAGACTCGCCGGCACGGTAGCTCAGCGTGTTCGGTCAGAGGATTAGCTGCCCTCTGTAATATAAAACTGAGTTAATCGACCAACAACGAACTGTCCGCGGCTCGTGGTCTTGGGTAACGTTCTCGCTTCTCGCGCACGGGGTTCGGGGTTCGATTCCCGGCGGGGTCAGGGATTTTCTCTGCCTCCAGATGACCGGGTGTTGTGAGTCTTTCATCATCATTTCATCGTGATTCACTCGCAAGTCGCCGTAGTGGCGTTAATGAACTTGTGGAGCGGCGGCCGAACCGCTCCGCGAGGGGCCTGCCGCCTACCAATGCCATACGCTTTATCGTTATATCATTATCTAACCATGTTTTCACAGAGCAAATTAATCTTGTTTGCCGGCACGGTAGCTCTGGGTGTCCGGTGAGAGGGTTAGCTACCCTCTGTAGTAAAAAAGTGAGTGAACGGATTAACAAAGAACCTGAACGGCTGTCATCGGATGTCCGCTACGAACAGATTCATCGACCAATGTAGAGCAAAATGAGATTACAAAAAATAAAAAAACCTCCCTTGAACCATTTCTTTAAAAAAAAGAGAGAGAAAACCACTTAAACGGATGTCTTATGACGTCCGCCCCGAGCAGATGCAACGAACGAAAGCGAACAAAATGAGATTAAAAAGAAAAAAAAAAAGTGGTTAGCCTTCAAGCCCGTAATCACTGCATAGATGGATCGAGTCCCGCCCGTAAGTTTTTTAAAACAAAAATTAAAAAAAGTAAGCAGGGGCCTGGGTTCGAATCTGAGCAGTTGTACAAATTTTACTTCATTGCTTCGGCCTACATTGTTACCGTAAATAAAGGTGAGACTCAATATGTTTCAGGAATATAAACTGCGTACGAAAGTACTGGTTTTACATACACCCATGCGTCGTGCCTATGCCAAGAGCATTAGGAAATATTCTAGAGTCTATAACAATCAAAAATATTCGTTAACATTCGACAACACTTTTAAAAGTTCGAGAACATTATAGAAGAACATTTTTTCCCTTTTTTCCCATGAAAACGAGTGCGATGCGAAGGAGGCAGAAGACGTTGTGGTGAGCACCACGATGTGATTACCACCACTTCGGACGCTCACATCTCCTCCACAAACGTAACAACTGCCGCCACACAGACACTGTAGTCCACAATGGGGGAACCAGGGGCACGTACACGTTCATTAATGTGCAGCATACTGGTACAGCAGGTTAAAAGAAAACACCATTTTAATATACATAGCATATAGTGAGAATGATGTGCATTTTGCCGTCACGTTTGGCAACTAATTTCACTATTTACAACGTAACTCGCATGATACCAATTTAAGAGAGGGTGGTCACGATTAACTTTGAGATTAACTTGCCGGTTTTACGATGGGCAGACGTAAGGAGAACCGCTAGCAGAGAAAACCGGGGCTCCCCAGCTCTTTGCCGATTTACCTGGCGGAAAATTGCGACAGAACCGCAAAGCGACAGAAAGTCGCCAAGCAGTTAGCAAATTAAAACTGATTTGCCAGGGATGAGTCAGGGGCGGCATCCTCCGCGAAATGTCGGTCTTCCTCCTTTCGCTACTTTCGCGTGACGTAACTCGCTCACAGCTTTTGTAGGAAATTAGTTGCGGTTTTTCGTGTAATTAAAATGCTGGATTGCTGCGGATGGATCCAATTTGCAGTAAAGCTCTCTCCAGCTGCTCCACGCCCTCTCCCGTCCGCAACCGTCGCCTCTACCTCCCCCTCCCCCCCCCTTCCCTCTTCTCCTCTCCAGCCCAACAACTGAAGTATCTCTCACAAACGACTGCCACCACAATCTCGACTCGGCGGGGCAAAAAAATTAACAAAACCTGCGAGGCGTAGCATCCGCCGAAGCCATTAGGGAACCTCCGCTGGAGCGCAAGATATTCGAGGTGGATGGGCGCTCTCGACAGAAATAACGCACTCTCGAATTAACTAGGGCCCCACAGGCTGGTTACGCCCTGTGAATGACTGCGCAGCTCCGTTCCGGGTTTTTGTTATACCGCAACTCGCGCTGCGTGTACAGCAATCGGTATTCCCTTCTTGAACAAGAAGAATTTTTCTCCTGGGTTACTTTTAGGAAGGCAAAATTACTGCATACAGACATGCTTGAAGAGACTGATATGAGGGTATCAATGGGAGTCGTGTTCTGGAGGACTTCGGTTCAATTCTCCGGCCGGTCATTCACATTCAGATTTTTCGTGATTTCCCTGCATCTCCTGAGGCAAACGGCGATTTGGTTCCTGTGAAAGGCCACAGCTGATTTCCTTCGCCCACACGACCCAGCGCTCCGACCCTAACGACCTCGTCGTCGACTTTGCGTTGAATCCTGATGTGCCTCCCCCGTTCTTGGACTCATTCAAGCACTTCGTTTATAAGGATATCACTCCGTGAGAATATTGTCCAGATATACACTACTTCCCATTACAATTGCTACAACAAGAAGAAATGCAGATGATAAACGGGTATTCATTGGACAAATATATTATACTAGAACTGACATGTGATTACATTATCACGCAATTTGGGAGCACAGATCCTGATAAATCAGTACACAGAACAACCACCTCTGGTTGTAATCACGGCCTTGACATGCCTCGGCATTGAGTCAAACAGAGCTTGGATGGCGTGTACAGGTACAGCTGCCCATGCAGCTTCAACACGATACCACAGTTCATCAAGAGTAGTGACTGGCGTATTGTGACGAGCCAGTTGCTCGGCCAACATTGACCAGACGTTTTCAATTGCTGAGAGATCTGGAGAATGTGCTGGCCATGGCAGCAGTCGAACATTTTCTGTATCCAGAAAGGCCCGTACAGAACCTGTAACATGTGGTCGTGCATTATCCTGCTGAAATGTAGGGTTTCGCAGGGATCTAATGAAGGGTAGAGCCACAGGTCGTAACACATCTGAAATGTAACGTCCACTGTTCAAAGTGCCGTCAATGCGAACAAGAGGTGACTGAGACGTGTAACCAATGGCACCCCATACCATCACGCCGGGTGATACGCCAGTATGGCGATGACGAATACACGCTTCAAATGTGCGTTCACCGCGATGTCGCGAAACACATCATGATGCTGTAAACAGAACCTGGATTCATCGGAAAAAATGACGTTTTGTCATTCGTGCACCCAGGTTCGTCATCGAGTACACCATCGCAGTCGCTCCTGTCTGTGTTGCAGCGTCAAGGGTAACCGCAGCCACGGTCTCCGAACTGATAGTCCGTGCTGCTGCAAACGTCGTCGAACTGTTCGTGCAGATGGTTGTTGTCTTGCAAACGTCCCCATCTGTTGACTCAGGGATCGAGACGTGGCTGCACGATCCGTTACAGCCATGCAGATAAGATGCCTGTCATCTCGACTGCTAGTGATACGAGGCTGTTGGGATCCAGCACACCGTTCCTTATTACCCCCTGAACCCACAGATTCCATATTCTGCTAACAGTCATTGGATCTCGACCAACGCGAGCAGGAATGTCGCGATACGATAAACCGCAATCGCGACAGGCTACAATCTGACGTTTATCAAAGTCGGAAACGTGATGGTACGCATTTCTCCTCCTTACACGAGGCATCACAAGCAACGTTTCAGCAGGCAACGCCGGTCAACTGCTGTTTGTGCAGGAGAAATCTGTTGGAAACTTTCCTCATGTCAGCACGTTGTAGGTGTAGCAGCCACCGTCGCCAACCTTGTGTGAATGCTCTGAAGAGCTTATCATTTGCATATCACAGCATCTTCTTCCTGTCGGTTAAGTTTCGCGTCGGTAGCACGTCATCCTCGTGGTGTAGAAATTTTAATGGCCAGTAGTGTACTTGCAGGGTTGAAGATGATGATCACTTAACAAAGACTGTCACCTGATCCTAAAAATAATAAATAAATGCAATGGAGTGCGTGTACGTAGACGAAAAGACGCTACATCACTTGATTACGAGATCGGCGAACAGTTACATCCATTTAGTATGCAGCAGCCAGTATCTGTCCAGAGCGACTGACGGTGGAACAACAGCACAAATCATCACTGGGGAAGTGATACCAGATGGGATTTATCAAGGGTCAAAGGAATCCTGTGAAGTGACTTGCACGTGCGCACGCGCGCGCTAGTGTGTGTTTGTGTGTTCGATATGGTATTGGCAAGTAAATGCATGTAAACTGTATACAGCTCCTATAGTTCTTCTTTCGTTTCGGCCAGCAGGGGATTACGCTATTTCAACCATGTCTTCCCTTGAACTTTCACTTGCTCTCAACGTTCCCTCACATGTTTTCTGTGACCCGGCTTTCTTCGCGTCTTGCCAGTTCAGAGCTTTGACTTTTCTTGGAAACTTTGGTGTATTCCAACTTCTTGCATATATTCAATGAGATGTAACCTACTGAAGACCCACTCAAACTCGGTGAACCACGGCCACTTTGCTTTTCGTTGTCGTAAGGCGCAGACGGATGAAATTGTGTGACGTCCTATAGGGGATGATCATTGGCTTTCGGGACAAAGATGAGAGCATTTCGGTGATTAAAGCACACCGCGCGTGGCAAAATGACTGAGTCCAAAACCGGCAGGGAAGCAACTGTGGGGCTCCACGGGCCGCAGGTGACAGGGCTGAACAACGGCTGCAGTGATGTGGTCAGGCGAGTAGATCTGTAAGTGCTGAGGAACTGACCGCCCACATCAACCAAGGAGGTGCCAGCTGCGTCTACTCGACGACCGTTCGGCGAACGCTGCTGCGTACGGGCCTCCGCAGGAGCCGCCTGGTTCGTGCACCCAAGCTGACTGCTGTTCGTCGGCAATGAAGGCTGGAATTTGCAGGCCACTAACGCAACTGGCCTTCTCAGATGAATCACGTTTTAAGCTTCATCAGGCAGATGGCCATTGTCGTGTACGGCGTGAAACGCCTGAAAGCAAAGTGTCCGGGGCGGAGCAGCGAGTGTTATGGTCTGGGGAACGTCTTCGTGGCATTTTCTGCGTGACTTCGCCGTTCTGGAAGACACAATGGATCATCAACGCAGGTATGCATCTGCCCTTGGGGCCCACGTCCAGCTCTAAATGCTGTTTGTTTTTCGTCGCCACGATGGCGTTACCAACAGGAGACTGTGACAACGTGCGTCGTTTCAGAGGTGCATTAGGGTCTCTCTTCGTTTTTATGGATGAGTGTGCGCAACCGCATGAAACAGGGCGGGTGGGAGAGACTGGCGTGCCCATTCCCGTCGACCACGTGCAGGAAGACGTACCGCGGCACGCCCAGATGCACCAACGGCCATCCACGTGGAGGCGTGGGACGCCCCACCACACCAACTACCTGCCGCTTGTCAGGGCAGCACGGCAGCCCACTGCAGAACATTCATCGCCGTCAGCCTAACGTCCAGGGAACCATCATAAATCGCAACGACTTCAGGTCTAATTATTGTCCTCGATTAAAAGTGTCATTTCTATTCGCCTCATTTCTTTCAGTTGCCTTCTGTACTACATTTTGGCAATTCTATGTACGGTCCAAGTTTTTCGTACAGTCCAAGCTCCTTCGAGCTATGTTACCTGGCAGTGACACATCTTGCGAAGGTTACTTCCCGCCTTCAAGTTTTGCACGCCAGTGTACATTATGACTGTCGTTCACAAAGATAGAAAAATAATCAGCTACATGAGCGGCGTTTCTGAGAGATTAAAGCTAGCTCATTTGTGCAAATCAGTCGGTAACTTTCAAAACATAGTTAACAATTTTTTCTGTCGATGCTCCTTTTGCCCGGTTCGACGACATTGGTCCTATCATATGAAACAGTACTAATCGTGCCTGGTGATTGAAGGTGTAGCTGCAAAAAAGTATGTGAATGCAGTGGTAAAAACTAGCAGTAAAGATGATTAATATGCGAGTGGTGTATCTACCTGAGATTTCATACCAGTCAGAGGCATAGGAGCTGTGTGTTGTTCGGTTCCACGACAGCAGTTGTTCGAAACCGCCTCCGGAGTTCGAAGGGAAGAACGCGTAGAATTAGCCATCGCAAGTGAACCGCTGTTCCGTTATCAACTTCCGAATGCTGCCTTCTGCAGGTTACTGGAAGTCGCGAGTTGTTGAATGAACCAGTGCGGGTGTACGGCTCAACAACTCACAGCAGTTCATTAACAGGGAATGGCTTACTGTACTCGAATAACGCAGAGAACGACAAATAAACAGGCACAGCACTTTCCAGCAATGAGCAATAACTGACAATCAACCAGACCAGTCACGCGACCGGAAGACAGTGAAATCAGGAGGTATACGGAAATGCGCCGCTTTTGTCTCCGACGTAGTCTTGCAACTGGCCTCACGTTCACCCTGAGGAACAGATTCGTTTGATTAACGTAAACATACCCCATACGAAATTAAGCACGTTAGAAATTTACGTCTCAACGAACGTGTAACTACGAGAGTGAGTCAAATGAAAACCTTAAATATTTTTTTAAATATTATTTATTCTGCAGAAGTGGTACAAAGCTGTATCACTTTTCAACATAATATCCCCCACGCTCAATGCAAGTCCTCTAGCGCCTACAAAGTGTGTAAATTCCTTTAGAAAAAAAAATTATTTTGGTAGTCCACGCAACCACTCATGCACCGCGTTGCGTACCTCATCAGAACGGAACTTCTTTCCTCTCATTGCGTCTTTGAGTGGTCCAAACATATGGAAATCACGTGGGGCAAGGTCTGGTGAGTATGGTGGATGAGGAAGACAGTCAAAATGCAGGTCTGTGATTGTTGCAACTGTTGTATGGGCAGTGTGAGACTTGCATTGTCATGTTGCAGAAGGACACCTGCTGACAGCAATCCACGTCGCTTTGATTTGATTGCAGGCCGCAGATGATTTTTTAGCAGATCTGTGTATGATGCACAGGTGACAGTGATCCCTCTAGGCATGTAATGCTCCAAAATGAAGCCTTTTTCGTCCCAAAAGAGAGTCAGCATAACCTTCCCTGCTGATGGTACTGTTCGAAATTTCTTTGGTTTTGGTGATGAGGAATGGCGCCATTCCTTGCTCGCTCTCTTCGTTTCCGGTTGGTGGAAGTGAACCCAGGTTTCGTCCCCAGTAATGATTCTTGCAAGGAAGCCATCACCTTCTCGTTCAAAGCGCCGAAGAAGTTCTTCACAAGCCTCGACACGTCGTTCTCTCATTTCAGGAGTCAGCTACCGTGGCACCCATCTTGCAGACGCTTTGTGAAACTGGAGCACATCGTGGTGTGCTGACCCACGACTAATCTGTAAACATGCTGCAATGTCATTCAGTGTCACTCGGCGGTTTTCCTTCACTATGGCTTCAACTGCTGCAATGTTCTGTGAAGTCACAACTCGTTGTGCCTGACCTGGACGAGGAGCATCTTCCACTGAAGTCACACCATTTGCGAACTTTCTACTTCATTCGTCGACTTGCTGCTGTGACAAACATGCATCACCGTACTGAACCTTCATTCGTCGACGAATTTCAATAGGTTTCACACCTTCACTACGCAAAAACCGAATAACAGAACGCTGTTCTTCCCTGGTGCAAGTGGCAAGTGGGGAGCCATCTTCATACTGATACTGCGACGGTATGTGTGCATCTGCACTATGTTGCCCCCTACAGGCTATTCTGCACGCTGTTTGTAGCTCGCTTACCAACTTGCAACGTAACGGCGCGAAATTTCGATTTGTAATTACAAATTTAAGGTTTCATTTGAGTCACCGTCGTATATCAGATTTGCAAGCGTTTTGCGCGACCAAAGTGTGGAATAAGCGGTGACACAGTAGAAGACATAAAGAAGTAGGAAGCACGGATGCGCCACCCTGGAGACCTTTACTCACCAGTGGGAATGGGACGGCTGCTGCTGATCTGATCGTGGCGCTGGTCGGTGAATCCAGCCACGGGTTTTCATGCAGGGTGAAGATTAGCGAAGTGTCACCACCCCGTAGCCAGCACTCACAGCGGACTCCATGTAGTGGGCCGGCTTGTCGGAGGGGAACCTGGCGCTTGTCGGTGAGAGCTGTCTGGCTGCCTGCACCACATTTCCGAGTCGTCGTCGCCGTCGGCGGCTGAGGCGCAGCCTCACTGCCGCTGTCACACGTTTATCTGCGTGCGCCGTCACACGTGTCACACGCGTCACACGCCACGTTCGTAGCCCCCAGCCGGAAACACTCCAGCTGTCTGTGGGGGGAGGGGCTGCTCCACTCTCGCCCTCCGCACTCACGCCATTCTCGTCAGACGCAGGTTAGGATCGTCTAGTCTCCGAGGAATAAGCCGTGAAAATTGCGTGTGCAATTTCTGATGCAGTTATGACGACGGTTATGCCAAAAGTTTTCAGCAGAAATTCGGAAGATTTTTATTTACAATACACCTTCTGCAATTTTTCAGTATGCTCTCCCGTACGTTGTCCTCGGTGGTGAGTGTTCATCGGAGGTGAGGGTATCATCTGGAGTGCTCCAGGGAAGTGTGGTAAGTCCGCTTTTTTATATCTACACCAGGGATAACCAAACTATTTTGGACAAGTGACCCCTTTTCCAAAATGAATTGTTACCTCAGACCCCCATGGCCAAATTACCTACTTTTAAGATCAACCCCCTTATTCATAATGGTCCGCTAACTTAAAACAGCTGCTGCAGAGTGTTATTTTTCATTCTGACTTAGGTCAATAGAAGAAGACAGACTGAGAATTAGCAATGCTTTAAGTTAGCAGACTATTATGAATAAGGGGGCCTATCTTTAGTTTTTTTCCTATTGATACAAAATACCTAGGTACCAACTGGAAAACTTTGCATTTGGTTAACTGAGTAAAGTTGACTTAATTTTCTCATCAAAATTTAACAAAATAAAAAGACATACAATTCAGTAAATATCAAGTTTAATTTATAATGTTTATTACAAATTAAGTACTTGAAGAATCTGAAGTAGGTAGGAAACTATATTTAAAAAAGTATTAATTCGCAAAGAGAAAATAAAACATTCAGTTTGATGGCTGAACCTGGTGACTATCTACCAATCTAGCTAGCTACATCCGGTTCAATATTGGTGAGTTGCAGCCTTAAATCTCCACGTTCGTTGATTTTCAAACGGTTTCTTTGTTTCGTCAAAATGTTTGTTACCACACTGAAGCTTTTTTCAACTAGGTGTGATGATGGAAAAGCGATAAGGTATTTTTGAGCAATGTTCCACAATGTAGGATACTGTTTTTCAATGTTGCGTTGCTACCAGAACTTCTGATAGACTTGGTTGAACTTCTGCTTAAGCTCTTCGTCTGTGCTGATGGTAATCAACTCTTCTTGCATTACCACATTGGCTTCTTCTATGGCTGTGGTATTGTACGGATTTATTATCCATCTTGTACGAACTTGAGACTTTACATTACTACAACAATGCTATTTCCTACAAAAATATTAATTATTCTTAGTACATGTAACACAACATAAACAATACAGTACCTACCTATCTTGAAAGTTTTAAATAAGAACTTGTGTTAATTTAATAGGGGTCGATTTTTAGACCTCGTCGACCCCCAAAATCAGTTTTTGTTTATGTCGACCCCTAAGAAACCGATATCGACCACTTTGTGAATCCCTGATCTACATAAATGATCTTTTGGATAGGGTGGATAGCAATGTGCGGCTGTCTGCTGATGATGCTGTGGTGTACGGGAAGGTGTCGTCGTTGAGTGACTGTAGGAGGATACAAGATGACTTGGACAGGATTTGTGATCGGTGTAAAGAATGGCAGCTAACTCTACATATAGATAAACGTAAATTAATGCAGATGAATAAGGAAAAGTCTTCGGTTAATTGGTAGAATTTTGGGAAGATGTGGTTCATCTGTAAAGGAGACCGCTTATAAAACACTAATACGACCTATTCTCGAGTACTGCTCGAGCGTTTGGGATCCCTATCAGGTCGGATTAAGGGAGGGAATAGAAGCAATTCAGAGGCGGGCTGCTAGATTTGTTACTGGTAGGTTTGATCATCACGCGAGTGTTACGGAAACGCTTCAGGAACTCGGGTAGGAGTCTCTAGAGGAAAGGAGGCGTTCTTTTCGTGAATCGCTACTGAGGAAATTTAGAGAACCAGCATTTGAGGCTGACTGCAGTACAATTTTACTGCCGCCAACTTACATTTCGCGGAAAGACCACAAAGATAAGATAAGAGAGATTAGGGCTCGCACAGAGGCATATAGACAGTCATTTTTCCCTCGTTCTGTTTGGGAGTGGAAGAGGCAAAAAATGACTCAAATGGCTCTGAGCACTATGGGACTCAACTTCTGAGGCCATTAGTCCCCTAGAACTTATAACTAGTTAAACTTAACTAACCTAAGGACATCACACACATCCATGCCCGAGGCAGGATTCGAACCTGCGACCGTAGCGGTCTCGCGGTTCCAGACTGCAGCACCTAGAACCACACGACCACTTCGGCCGGCGTGGAAGAGGGAGAGAAGATACTAGTTGTGGTACGAGGTACCCTCCGCCAAGCACCGTATAGTGGATTGCGGAGTATGTATGTAGATGCAGATAAGCACTTACACTGTTTCCCATCCTTCGAAACCACTTCAAATGTGTTTCATTCCAAGCTTCTTGAGGGAAATCACTTACAGTACTGTTGTATGCTGGGACAGCCTTTATATCGGATGAAAAACGCCGCTCACGAATGTTTTCCTTCGTCTTTGGGAACAGGTGGAATTCAAACGGAGCCGAGTACGGTGAAAAGTGTGAGTGCGCCAACACTCGTACTTTTTCCACGGCAGCCGCGTGCGCTAAGGCACTGTCACGATGCAGAAGGACGTGCTCACCTTTCTACTGTGGGTGCTGTGACGTCCACCGCGTTGCCATGACTTTCGGCAGATATGCAGTCACATACCGCTCGGCACCGAGTGCGCGACGTGTGTCGAAGGTCACAGGGGTGAGACGAACCATCTTGGCGGAGGAAGTGGTCGCCATCTTCTTTTCAGAGCTCCAACTTCCTCACCTGACAAGCAACGTACTGAAGAACGCCTTTTCGTTTCGGGGTCAAAACGGTACACCCGTGCCTCGTCGCCTGTGACGATACTGGGAGTGTCTTTGCACGGTTCTTTGTCGAATTTTTCAAGCATCAACCGACACCAACTCATTCTTGTGTGTTTTCGGGCCGATCTCTTGGTTAGGCCTAACCGATCACGAACGATGGCCTCTGCCGCTGTCGATCCAATACTCGGGGTCCGTGGAAAGTCAGAAAATGACAGATCAGGATCATCTTCGATCATTTTCCTCACAGCATCAGTGTTTCCTTGGGCCACTGCTATTACTGGGCGACCGCAAGGAGGTTCACCTTCAAGAGATTCTCGACCCATCGAAAATTCGCGTAATCTCTTTCCAAAGGGGGCACTAGAAGGGGAACACTCGTCAAAATCACGCACCAAAACAGAATGGCATTCTCCTACGTTCAACTTCTCCTCGTAGTGGTGCACGAGAACCACCATGTGACAGGGCCATCCTGCACTGCGTCTGACTCAGCACTGCCTGCGTCTTCACTCAGCGTTCGCAGTATGGTCTGAAATCCAGTGGTGGGGGACAACCGGCGCGCGCACGCTGCAAGTTCGAAAAACGACGCTCTTTCAAAATGATATAACCCCGTTCTCGTCACACTTCCGCTTTTAACAGTCGATAGAAACTTTCGTCACAGCCCATGTACCCCGTTCAAAAGTTTTTTCAAGACTGACACGTGGGCTGGCGGAGAGCCGATGTGTCACGTGGCGCACGCGACGCCCTCTGGAGCTGACCTCTCACGTAACTCGCTCACAGCCGAGTACCACTCCACGAGAGAGCGCAGCCAGGCTCTGGAATGGGCTGGCGTGGGGTAGGTGAACTCCGTTTAATTTTGCGTGGGAGGAGGCTGCTGAAGGAAACAAAGTACAAATTATATAGGCCTACAAAGTACAACTCGAACTGCTGAAAATCTTCGTTTATTTAGTCACCGAGTCTAAGACTGTTGCCGCTTTATAATTACGTACTTACAGTATTCGTAACTGACAGTATAATACTGTCAATATTTTCTGTCATTATTCCGCAACTGCTACTTGAAGCACGTTTATCGTGTAGATTCATAAGCAATACCTCCTTCCGCCACCGACTGCAATTTGGTTTTCAACCAAACACGTATTGTCTGTTCATACTACGCAATGTCAGTGGTTTCCCTTTTTCTCCAGAGTTTTCTTGTATCCACTGTACCAATTGAAAACCTGTACAGTGTGCATCTAGTGTCTACACAAGAACCAGTGTGGACACATGAAAAGAGTAGAAAAACGAAAACCGCTGATGACGCCTAATAGAAAGAGCCGAAACAGGTCTCTTCTTCTTCTTCTTCTTCTTGCGTTACGGTCTCTGTAGGACCACGGGTAGCCCCTTCGTGGAATGCATTTTCCTCTTCTTCTCCCAGAACTTGTTCATTCTTTCTCCTCTCCCGCTCTTCTTCCGAGATCTTCAGTTTCCGTTTCTCCTGTCGGCTCCACTGGTGACACTCTAATCTTTTCCTGTATTCTTCTCTGTCACTGATCTTTGGCATATTGGTCGGTGTATATTTGTTCCCCCAATTTTCCACTCCTTCGACCTCGATCCCCAATTCCAACCAGTCCTTCCGAAGTTCAACAACCCACTTGGTTCCTGTCTTTCCCCTTGCCCTCCCTGTTGTTTCCCACACTCTCTTCGTCATTCTGTCCATACTCATCCTAACTACATGTCCAGCAAACCTTGCCCTTTTGAGTCTGATTTCCACGGATATTGTTCTCATGTTCCGGTACAATTCTTCCCTAGGTCTTCGGATCCACCTCTCTCCACCTCTTTTGGGACCCAGTATTTTTCTCTCTTCTTTCTCTAGTTGTTCTGCCCCATTTCTTCCTAGTGTCATCGTCTCAGCAGCATATAATACATGTCTAGTTAAAAACATGTAAACATTCAGTTGTAGAAAACGATATTGTTATTATCTACCTGATAAACATAACTTGGAGGGTAGGAGCTGAAAAAATAAGGTTTGTACATATTTTTCTGTTAGGCAGGTAATTTTCAGTTACATGTGAATCTTGTCTGTAGTTTGTGACACTGGCTGATAATATCGCGAAATGTCGGCATAACGCTATGGACACATTTACAGTATAGAAAAATCTGACATTTTCAGCTACAAGGAGAACGGCTGCCGATGACTTGAGACTCATGTAGGATTGACCGATTACGGCCGGCCGGTGTGGCCGTGCGTTTCTAGGCGCTTCAGTCTGGAACCGCGCGACCACTACGGTCGCAGGTTCGAATCCTGCCTCGGGCATGGATGTGTGTGATGTCCTTAGGTTAGTTAGGTTTAAGTAGTTCTAAGTTCTAGGGGACTGATGACCTCGGATGTTAAGTCCCATAGTGCTCAGAGCCATTTGACCGATTACACTGACAAAATTACCGAACATTGCCTGCAGAAAGGATCTGCTCAGTGCAGGGTTGAGGGTGAACACAATAAAACTCGTTTAGTAAACTTAAAAAGTTACATTTGTTATTCAATATTTCGAACGTGGCTATTGCTAGTTATAGCTTTCAGCGAATTTTTGTAACCTTTAATTTGTTTGTAAAAATCGTTCCACATTTCACACCTCAAACTGCAACGAACGCATGATTCTGCTTTTGTCATATCGACACTCACTTCGTTTCCCGCGTCAGACCATAAATGACTGATGTGACAGAAGACTCTTTCCACATAGCCACTGCTGCATGGAACCGCCATTATGCTTTAGATAATTTTCCTGATCAATAAATAAAATAGTGGTATGACTGGAATTGAAAAACCACCGAACAATTCATACTTAGGCACTGGACACCGAACAGGAGTTGAAGTACCAAGCAGTTCGGTAAACACCGAACACCTGGCAACCCGACACTCAAGACAAATCATGTCCATTATAATTATCCGGGCTGTTATGCCGTGGTCGGTTGATGAATTCTGAGGTGATTCCCAACGTTTCGTCTCCGACTGCGGGAGACATCTTCAAGGGGGTCCGTAGCTTGATGGAAGGTCCAACACACACACTGGCTCGCTACTGACTGCCGCTAAATTCCGTGTCCGCGCGCCCCCGCGCCGCGGCGTGACGTCACGTGTTTTGAAAACGTCAGTGCAATTGGCCGCTGTCCGTCGCCGTCGATCGCCGTTGCCATCACCCAGTAGTGGACGAGTGGAACACAATTTCTTTAACACCGGCATCCATATACCGTTTAATTTGACGCCCTCCTCCTTTCGGGTGAAATTATTTGGGTGTTTAGCGATTTCGATTGCCTCCCTGTAGAGCCTTTCGTAGTATCCGCTCGTGGCCGCTAGTACTTGCGCCCCCCCCCCCTGATGCACATGATGAGTCATTAGCAGCTAATATTTTTCCTGTCACAATTTAGTAACGCAACACTTTCAAATGTGTCGTACTAAAGATTGGACTTGTGCGATGTCAGACGGCGAGTACGACAGGAATCTGCAGGCAGAGAGAAGTTGTACGCTCGGAGGCTGTTCAAAAAGTAAGGTGACTATTCCAGTTGCGCGAGCAACGTACATTCGACCATCGATCTTTTTTTATGTTCACAGTTTCAAGCGTACAGCATGCTCGGTTTGCTTTTGACAGACAGAAAGCTTAGACGCTTTTTAGTGTGCTCGGCGATTTTCGATTACTATAAAAATGGAGCAAAGTATTTGCATCAAAGTTTGTGTGAAAAATGGAATCAAGTGCTCTAGAACGCCTGAAATGTTGAAAGTGGCGTGCGGCGAGTATGCTGTAAGCATATATATATATATATATATATATATATATATATATATATATATATATATATATATATATATATATATATATATATATATATATACCAGTTGTACAAGCTCTTCCAAGATCGCCGAGATGATGCCAGTAACGAACCTCGCTCTGGACGCCCCAGACTTCAACAATAAATGATAACGTCGAAGCTGTGAAGCAAATTGTTTTGGAAAATCGTGGTATTATCGTAAGAGAAGTTGCTGAGGGTGTTGGCATATCGGTCGACTCGGGTCACGCAATTTTTTCGGACGTTTTGGACAAGAGACATGTGCCATCGAAGTTTGTTCCAAAACTTCTCGATTTTGATCAGAAGAACCGTCGCAAGAGTATCGTTCAGGAGGTCTTGAATGGCGTCAGTGATGATCCTGATTTGCTCAAAAGGGTCATAACTGGTGACGAACCATGGGTTTACGGTTGTGACGTCGAAATCAAAGCCTAATCGTCCCAATGGAAGCATCCCGGAGAGCCAAGACCGAAAAAAAGCACACCAAGTTCGATCAAATGTCAAAAGTTTTGAGCATTGTTTTTTATTTCCAATTACCGTGACGTTGTGCATTACGAATTTTTGCCTCAAGGTCGTACGGTCAATAAGCAGTGTTACCTTGACGTTATGCGCCGTTTGCGAGAAGCAACACGCAAAAAATGTATGGAATTGTGGAAAAATAATTCATGGATTTTACATCACTACAATGCACCTGCTCATCATCGTTACTTGTGAGAGATTTTTTGGGCAAAAATAACACTAGTCATCCCTCAGCCACCATATTCACCGGGTTTGGCCCCCTACGACTTTTACTGTTCGCAAAACTGAAGAGACCTATGAAAGGACAAAGATGAGGAAATAAAAACTGCGTTGAAACAAGGCCCCGGGAGTAGACAACATTCCATTAGAACTACTGACGGCCTTGGGAGAGCCACTCATGACAAAACTCTACCATCTGGTGAGCAAGATGTATGAGACAGGCGAAATATCTTAGAAAATAGATTAAGGAAAGGCAAACATACAAAATAGATTAAGGAAAGGCAAACATACATTTCTAGCATTTGTAGACTTAGAGAAAGCTTTCGAGATTGTTGACTGGAATACTCTCAAATTCTAAAGGTGGCAGGGGTCAAATACAGGGAGCGAAAGGCTATCTACAATTTGTACAGAAACCAGATGGCAGTTATAAGAGTCGAGGGGCATGAAATGGAAGCAGCGGTTAGGAAGGGAGTGAGACAGGGTTGTAACCTCTCCCCTATGTTATTCAATCTGTATATTGAGCAAGCAGTAAAGGGAACAAAAGAAAAATTCGGAGTAGGTATTAAAATTCATGGAGAAGAAGTAAAAACTTTGAGGTTCGCCGATGACATTGTAATTCTGTCAGAGACAGCAAAGGACTTGGAAGAGCAGTTGAACGGAATGGACAGTGTCTTGAAAGGAGGATGTAAGATGAACATCAACAAAATAAAAACGAGGATAATGGAATGTAGCCGAATTAAGTCGGGTGATGCTGAGGGAATTAGATTAGGAAATGAGGCACTTAAAGTAGTAAAGGAGTTTTGCTATTTGGGGAACAAAATAACTGATGATGGTCGAAGTAGAGAGCATATAAAATGTAGACTGGCAATGGCAAGGAAAGCGTTTCTGAAGAAGAGAGATTTGTTAACATCGAGTATATATTTAAGTGTCAGGAATTCGTTTCTGAAAGTATTTTTATGGAGTGTGGCCATGTATGGAAGTGAAACATGGACGATAAATAGTTTGGACAAGAAGAGAATAGAAGCTTTCGAAGTGTGGTGTTACAGAAGAATGCTGAAGATTAGATGGGTAGATCACATAACTAATGAGGAGGTATTGAATAGAATTGGGTAGAAGAGGAGTTTGTGGCACAACTTGACTAGAAGAAGGGATCGGTTGGTAGGACATGTTCTGAGGCATCAAGGGATCACAAATTTAGCATTGGAGGGCAGCGTGGAGGGTAAAAATCGTAGAGGGAGACCAAGAGATGAATACACTAAGCAGGTTCAGAAGGATGTAGGTGGCAGTAGGTACTGGGAGATGAAGAAGCTTGCACAGGATAGAGTAGCATGGAGAGCTGCATCAAACCAGTCTCAGGACTGGAGACCACAACAACAACAACAACAACAAACAACATCGATGGAAGTACTCACGTGCTCATGAGAAGTGCTTCGAGGACTGGAAGAAGCGTTGGCACAAATGTTTTGTATCTGAGAGGGATTACTTTGAAGGGGACAACATGAATATTGATGAATAAATAAATACTTTTTTCATAAAAATGTAAAGTCGCCTTACTTTATGGACACACCTCGTACATCCCGACAGCACGAGATGGCGTTTTTTTTTTTTTTTTTTTTTTTTTTTTACAGGATGAGCTCTGGATGGGGGAGAGCGTATAATATAACGGCGTTGCGCTGCAGCCGTGGCCAGGACTGGGGGTGAAGCCCGGCAGTGGAAACTGCCGCGGCGCGCCCCAAACTCCCGTCGTCCTGTCCTCCCCCCCTAGACGGGCCCACCCCACCACCACTCCCCCCCCCCCCCCTACCAGCCTGTTAGCGCCAGACGGGCAGCCGCTCTGCCGCGACTCGCGTTGCGTCGCGCAGCGTCCCGATCGTTAATTGTTATTCCGGCCGGCCGACGGCAGAGCGCTCGGGCGGCGTTTTTGTAATTTCCGCAGCAGCTAATTTCAGTCTGCACCCGTGCCGACGGTCGGCTGTCGCGTTCTCTCTCTCTCTCTCTCTCTCTCCCTGTCACTCTCCCCTCCCCAATTGCCAGCGGGAGAATGCCAACAGCGCGGGCCAACCACGAACTATTCCGACGGCACGCAGTGAATAGTGGAAGATGAACGACGCTGCAGAGGAGAGGGTAGGTTTAATCGGCGTCCTGCCGCCCTTCTATGCGCGAATGGATTGCCTAATCCCTCTCCCACTCTCTACCTCTGCCTGGGAAGGATGAAAACTGCGCCCAGTGAAATCTGGGGCCATACAAAAGTCTGTGAAATCTGCGCCCGGTGCAGTTAAAAAAAAACTAGCTGTTCTCTACGTCACGGTCTGCTGCACCGTCCAACGGAAACGCTCCGTGTGGCCGCAGTGAGCACCGCGTTTCTGACAACTGTACGGAGAGGGAATGCGATGACATTTGCACGGACTCCGGGACACTGTAGGTAGTGGACAGGGTGTTCCATAAGTAGGATACACCAGCCCGTCCGCCGCTACCTACGACGCATTCTGGAGAAGACCAGAGTCCATTTCCTGCACAAAGTTCCCTGTCCCCGCACCAGTTCGTAGTGTGCGTGGCTTTCTCCCAGCGTACCGTGCTTCGGTTAACCTCTGACTGGCAAGTAGTGTACCGCGTTTTAATGCTGCGATAATGGACGTTTCCGGGATCACCAGTGGAAAGCCTTTACGAATTACAACGGGCACCAGTTTATAGTAGACTATACAAACAGGCAGTGACTCACTGGCGCTGTGTTAACTTTAAAAAGAATAAATGCAAAGGAAGACTTTTCCCAAAAAATAACACAGTTTTAGGGGAAGGTAGTCACGTTTGTATTCCAGATGAAGGAGCAAATAAAGTGCGAAAACATTTTGGCAGTGCAAAGAAGCGGGCAATAAAAAAATAAAATAAAAAAAAAGAACAGGCGCTACAGTTTCGTGAGTTTACGTTGAAGAAGTACGACAGCAATCGAGGCTACGACTTAATAAGGTAATTACCATCACACGGAACTAGAAACAATCGTTACACCGCATTAGGCGAAAATATATGGGAACTACACCGATTCTTGAGCAATAGACTTCCAAGAAAATAAGTCACTGGTGGATGATGGTAGCAATTTTTCACTTGCAGATGATAACAGGGATCTTAAGACAGAATACTGGTGTTTGCCAGCGAAAGGGGAAAAGCGTGTTTATCAACTGCGAATCATTTTTTCTGGGTGGAACGTCCAAGGGTAGCGAGCAAGCAGTTTGGAAAGTTGTTTATACTTTCCGCCGACCTTAACACTTCTTGGAAAGAAACAAACACCATTCCAGTTGTTTACGCTTTTCTGCCAAATAAAAACTGAAAAGCATGTGAACATTTTTTAAAGCTATTAAAACAAACGTGCTTAGATGTAACCCTGCACCTTTGATGATGGGCTTGGAAATTGCCATCGTCGAAGCAGCTAACAGTTCGTTTCCTGGAACAGAGATTATGTTATGCTGTAGCACAGGGCTTAACAACTGGCCGGTTTTGAGCGCGAGTACTCGCGTCTGCTCAGGCAAGTGCTCGCGAGCAGCTGCAAGGTCGTGGAGTACGGAGGGGGGGGGGGAGGAGGAGGGAGGGGAAATGCGCGCGTACGTTTGAATAGGGCCGCAGCTTGCCTATTGAATTCGCGCCGACTGTGTAACGTTTAAAGTACTACGATCAGCTCTTAACAGTCACTTCGCTGGTTAAGAATCATGTGAAGTCGCCGTTGTGTAACCCCAACCATGCTTTCGCAGTTCAACCCCCATTGGGAGGAATTTTATCTGTTTACTGAAAAAGATGGTGTTGCAAAATGTTTAGTATGTCACAAAACGGTGAATTCTTTTACGAAATTTAATTTGCAGCGACATTATATGTCGTACCACGCGAAAGACTACGGACGTGGAAAATGTGATGGACCAGATCGTGCACAGGAAGTTATTAAACTTAAAAGGAAGCTATCCGAAGAAGATCTGGACGACGAAGAAAAATCAACTGAGGCAGCTCTCAGAGTGGGTTACAAAATTGCTTTGCTTTTAGCAAAATCCCTGCGCCCCTTAACTGATGACGATTTAATAAAAGAATGTTTGGTAGTTGCAGCGGAACATTTGTGTCCATCTCAAGTTGAACAGTTTCGGATTTTGCCATTATCTAACATGACCATTATGCGTCGCATACAGGTCATGGCAGACGACGTCCAGAGCAGCTTGCAAATATCTGTTAAGATTTTATGGCGTATTCTCTAGCTCTGGACGAAAGTGTTGATATCACTGGAACAGCGCAGCTTGCCATATTTATTAGAGGTGTTAACAGAGACCTTCAGGTGAGGGAGCAGCTCCTCGATGTAGTAGCCATGAAGAACACTACAACCGGAGGTGATATTTTAAGTAGTGTTGAAGAAAGTGTTGAAAATATAGGATTGTCGTGGAATTTTTTAGTTTCAGTGTCTACAGATGGTAGAGGCATACACTAAGCTAATAAAATTATGTGGCACGTGTACATTCTCCTTTATTTGTTTCATTTGTCGCAGTAATAATTCGTGTGTGATATTCCTGCAGGTGGCCGCGGATTTACATCGACTGGTGGCAGCTGTTGTGTACCCCACGTGACTCTCCCCACTCTCCGCTCTGGTCCGGTAGTGGGGGTAGCGTGCTCGCGCTGCTCCGTGCTCGCGCCTTGCTGCTCACAGCTTGCTCCGCGAGCACGTATGTTGTGAAGCCCTGCTGTAGCACATCTTCCCTAGATATGTTGGACTACGGTCGGCTGTGTATTCGGGAGAGCACAACTGAAAACCGAAAGCTTCGGGACTCATGCGGCTATTTTTTGGACAAATAACTCGATAATAAACGTAAGCCAAGAGAGATGTGAAATTGCAGTGGAAGGGCCATAGCACTAATAACGTCTCAGAAGGATGGAACCGAAGAATAAATACAGGGTGTACATTAAGTCCGGGAACACTTTCAATTATTTATTGCACGAGGACCAAACGTTGTACAGATATCATACATTATGTCATTTTGAAGAGAAACCCTGAAAGTTTTTTTCA
Organism: Schistocerca nitens; assembly: GCF_023898315.1. Lineage (NCBI taxonomy): Eukaryota > Metazoa > Arthropoda > Insecta > Orthoptera > Acrididae > Schistocerca > Schistocerca nitens. The sequence continues at coordinate 18,136,515 of NC_064622.1, forward strand.
TGTATACCGCCACAGCGCAGTTTGGTAATTTGCCGATAGAAGGTGAATGCGGGTGCAGAGCGAGCTTTGTGTGTGTTGGGGTTCACAAAAACAAGTGTGCTACAGCCAGCCGTTCAACGGATGTTTCGAACCAAGAACGATAAGGAACCACCAACAGGGACACATTAAAGATCTGGTGTATGTACCGCGTAGCAGAGCTCCGGGAGAGAAGACGGGAAGCGGCTGCCACAGTCGACGATGCCATGCTCGGACGGGCATGGCAAAAATTCGATTACCGTGTTGACGTCTGCCGGGTCACTCATGGTTCGCATATCGAATGTTTGTTAAAATAAATAAACAAATAAATAAGTTAAAAAACACCTTTCAGACTTTCTCTACAAAATGCAATATGCATGAAACCTGTACAATGTTTAGTTCTTGTACAATAAATAATTGAAAGTGTTCCCGTACTTTATGTAAACCCTGTACATTAATATCAAAAGGTCATCTGAATGTTTACTTATTAGAGTACCACGGCCGGCCGCGGTGGTCTAGCGGTTCTAGGCGCTCGGTCCGGAACCGCGCGACTGCTACGGTCGCAGGTTCGAATCCTGCCTCGAGCATGGATGTGTGTGATGTCCTTAGGTTAGTTAGGTTTAAGTAGTTCTAAGTTCTAGGGGACTGATGACCACAGATGTTAAGTCCCATAGTGCTCAGAGCCATTTGAACCATTTGAGAGTACCACGGCCATCAGTTTGATGGGAAAAAAAAGAATGAGCGATGACAAGAGACGAAACAGTTGCAAAGGCTTCAAAGAAACTCCAAACTGAGAGAAACTTACAATCATTTCCGACTTATTTGGCCTACGCATACCAGTTGCAATGACGAAGCAAACGTCACATTCCTTGAGAAATTTGTTAATTTTGAAAAGTAGCACAATGAAATCACTGACAGTCTTGTAAGTATTGTAAATAAGTTTAATGGTGGACTGAAAGAGACTACCTCTTCGTGGTGTTCCCTGGAAACGACACAAAGTCGGTTAAATGTCTCTTGAAATTTGTAAAATATTCCCTAATGAAGACACAATAGCTTTTCTAGGTGATATTCGCAGCATTTTCCTTGAGAGGTTCTTAGAATCAAAATCTGTAGGGCGGCCGCCGAATAAAAAATCTCTGCAGCGGAAACGCGGGGCAACTAGACGCAATTAAATCTATACTCTCTCCCTCCGTTAGATCAGCAAACCAACATGAAACTGTTAAGGACACAATAAGTTATCATAACAAAACGCGACTAGTCGCAGTTTTGCAGCATATGTTAAAACCAATTCCTAGTAACAGATGTTGCAGACTACAGCAGACGTGTTGAGGGCGCGGTGAAATGGGACGGTCAGGCGTCGTTAAGTGGCGCAGCACGGCCGACTGGTACCTCGGAAGATGTGCCTTAAGGGTAATGACCATACAGTACATTCATAATATGGCGCAGTACTTAAGGGGAGACCCCACTCAAAAATTTTAACTTTTCTTCTACTTTGCGGATAGCAACCAAATTTCAAAATCGCGTCTATTATATAAAGATGTAGCAATACCCAAGTTTTGAAGACCATAACTTCACTGGTTTTCTAGTTTTGAATTTTTAATATGATTTTAATGGTATTGTTGAAAACCAACATTTGCTACTCACACCACAATTTTCACATGCCAGATTTTATAGGTACATTCACAAGACACAGCTCAACTGTTCTGCGTATTCATTGTACGCGAAATATTAATAATTTGTTTTCAGCGTTTATTTAAAATTTCAGTCTTAAATTTTCTTTGATTACCGGTACAAAAATGTGATGATAAAACAAATTAAATTTTCGGTAGCACTAGTGCACAGAAGTGTGCAAACACGTCAAGACTACTTTCTGCAAAAGATTACGATCACTTGGATGATTAACGGCGAGAAGTCAATGGAAAAAAAAAACACTGAAATTATTCATCAAAAGGGACCAGAGAATCAACGACTCAATAACTTTCCAAACATTTTCACTATGAAAGTACATTTTTGTTTTCAGGATGAACACTCAACGAATGAATCTGCAGTTAGCTCAAGTTACCAAATTGCTTTTCAGCTTGCAAAGGGTTCTGCACTTCCACTGATTTTCGTGTTATGTTGACAATGTGGAAACTCAAGTCTACTGAACGAAATTTCAATTGAAAATACAGTAACTTACAGTTATGCAGTAACAGTATAGTAATACAGAAAATACAGTACAGTAATTGGAAATCAATGTTTTGAAATAAATCCATTTCAGAAACAATGTACCGAAGTTTGGGGTCACTAACGTGAAGAATGAAATTTTTGTGTTTTTTCATAATTCCATTGAAATCTGGATTAAGTTTTGTCACCATCAATGTTAGGTGTGATTCCACATTAAGATGATTTTGCTTTAAGATTTTAATACTGCAAAGAGCAGGAAAGATCTGCTCAACTAAGTTGTAGGGAAACGCATCAAATGTTGCTATGCCTCTTTAGACAACTCTTTATACCCACAACGCACACGCAACCAAAAGCTACAAAGTTCATTTTCCTTGAAAACATTTTTCCATCAAGTATTGCAGGATTGCAGTTGTCGTCCTGTGTCAGAGAAACTTCGTCATTTGTGAAAGGATCTTCAATCTAAGAATGCCAGGTTGTGGGATAGGGAAATATTCTCGAAAACTTACAGCTAATGGTATCAAAGTGTCTTACACGTCTTCTGGACTTCAGTAGGGAGTTTTTCACCCGAAGTAACAAATAAGTTCCTGAGCAGTCGAAATGATGAATCGTTGTTCTTACTCTTACGGCCCACATCTGCAGTTTTTTAACTGTAGCTTCAACTTTTCTCTCAACCTGCTCGGTATTAACGTTTCTTCTTTGCAGGTCTAAGTTAAATTCGTTGAGAAAGGAGAAAATGTCAACTAAATTGGCCACTTTGCGCAACCAATAGAAATTATACAGTTTCTCGCTTTAAAACAATGTTGCTTGTCTAAAAGAAACAAGTGCACTTCGTCACGCAGCTCAAAGAAACGTCATAGAACTTCCCTCTTGAGAAACAACGCACTTCAATAAGTGAGCAAAGCTGATTGCGTTCACTGCCGATTTCTTCACATGAAACTGAGAAAAAACAAGAATTCAGAGAAGGTGATTAAATGAAATTAACAAGTTTTGTAACTTCACACAGAGCACGTTTCAAATCCTCAGGCATTTTCCTCGCTGCTAAAGCTTCTTTGTACGAAGCAATGAGTACACTATTTCTGATGCTAAATGTTTAATTCGAGCCATTAGGCTTGTAAAAGTGCCCTGACAAAGAAATAATTTCTCTCACTTGAAACAGTCCTACATAACGGTTGGCCAGCTTTAAAAGTAGGTATAATTTCTAATCCCTTTATTTTTAGCAGCTGAAAAATCACTTCTTGCGTAACAGCTGAGAATTACATTTTATGACAACAGATTTCAATTTTTAGGCGTCGCGGACCCCCTGGCTCGGTATTGCGGTCATGGAGGTATAAGGAGGGGAGATGGCACTATGGCCGTCTGCTGTACGTCTGTTTGAAGCCGGTGGGCCGCCATGTTTGATTGGTCAAAACAGTGACAGAGCTCTTGTTAGAATTGCGTGTTCTTCATATTTAACGTTAAGTCTGCGAAATAATTTCAGATGATGAGTGTTACAATGTTTACATGCATAACACAACGACAGAATAGCTTTTTCAGGTGTTTTCGTTTTGTTTTTAATGCGTTTTTGCCCCAGCAATACAACTGATTTGGCCGGCCGAAGTGGCCGCGCGGTTCTGGCGCTGCAGTCTGGAACCGCGAGACCGCTACGGTCGCAGGTTCGAATCCTGCCTCGGGCATGGATGTTTGTGATGTCCTTAGGTTAGTTAGGTTTAACTAGTTCTAAGTTCTAGGGGACTAATGACCTCAGCAGTTGAGTCCCATAGTGCTCAGAGCCATTTGAACCATTTGAGCCAACAACTGATTTGGTCTCGTTAACTTAAGTGTTTCTTTTGGATACGAACTTCGAATGATGAAAAATAACAGTGTACAAAGCTCTTTTCAAACTCAAGTCACCTTTTACTGTATTTGTGTCGATGTAAACTGAAAGCAGAACCCGAAAGCTATGCTAGTTTACATACCGGATGATATTTCTTACTCGTTTACACACTTATACAAAATTTCATTTGTAAATACAAACATCGTTTGTGCTTTATCAAGAAAAATGAGCATATGAACCCACAGAGCCCTACGAGCTTCATTGATCGGAAATCTGAAATAAAATAAGAAGAAAACAGTTTCACAAAACGTAAACAAGGCCGCACATCTCACGAATATAAACGACAATATTTTACGAACGGGGCCACTTACGCATGGAACGTGATTCCTTTTAACTTGGTAGCACTATTCCAACGGTTAGTACACCCGTAAACAACGCAAACCGGCATTTTAAAACGAAAAAAACCTTCAGCAGCTCTAGACAGTAGCACAATCGGAAACGAGTCTTCTGACCAAACTGCAATGGCGGAGCTCGGTTTCTGTCGGCTTCAAGTTTGTGGCGTCATGGCATCTCCCCTCCTTATGCCTCCATGTTGCGGACCCACTCTGAGAAACACTGGCCTAGGGCGTTAGAATACGACCGACCGCTGCCCCACGGCGAGAAACAGGCAAAGCAGCATGCGAGGGCAGATGGCAGGGAAGCACGCAAGTTCGCGCCAACCCACAGCGTGAAACACTTCTAAGCGCCGGCGTGTGCATGTGAATAAGTCAGAGCGTTTGTGAATGTCTACCATTGTTACTGCATGTTTAGATAAATGTAATTCATGCAGTTTGCGTTCAACGCTGGAAAACTGTCCGCAGGAGTTAGGACAGATCGGTCGGACGTATGTTCTAGTAAGAGACATTAGTCGGCTATGTCTGGCTGCTGACAGGGCTGCGCTATTCCGAGACACTCACCAAACCAGCGGATTAAGGAGCAGATTTTGGAATATCGTAACAATGACTATTTTCTACGAGCTCTTTTGTTTTACTATCATCGTCACGTGCTAAGCCATCTGGTTTGTTCCTGTCTCGTCTTCGTCTTTCGGGGACACCTTGCACTTCGGCCTCGTCATTTTCAGCACATGTTTCAACCACTTATTTGGACATCCATTAATACTGGCCGCTACAGAATATATGTCTCGCTATTTTCCGACATCCTCATCTCTGTAGTAGCCTCTGGAAGCAGGCCTTAATTTTATTGTTGTTTCTCTTCTGCAATGGCTTCCCGGCGTCCTACGTATTGCTCCGGGCACTTTAGATCAAAGCCCAACCTTATTTCCAAAATCTTGGCGATATTCGTACCTGACATTACATCAAGTTACATTTTTAGTCGCTACTTTCGGGATTTCTCAGCTGTTCGCATTTTGTGGTGTCTTTCCAGAAAATGCAGCAACTCACATCGCAAAAATCAGGACTAAAACGTATCGTATTGCACAAAAAAACGCGCCTGATAAGAAGAACGGCATCTTGAAACGCATCGTGCGGAAAATAAAGAAAAATGCTGAATGCCGACAACAAATGTTATTCCGTAACAAACGACAAACTTTCGCGGACTTTCAACAATCATTTCATTATAGACAAAATAAAAACTAAAATAATAGTTCTGTTTAGTTCGGAAGTTATTTAGAAACTCATACATAGCCTGTATTAAGTATTGATTACTGAGAGTGTGTTATTCAACTGTACTGTATGCAGATGTGGCACGCTGTACATCACTATTGAGAAAGAAACGATGCGCCAATGAAAATTACAGCAATATATTACAACTAACACAATATCTCACATCACTTCTGGATGGAGATAACTTTGTTTTAACCAAAAGCATTGCATCAAAACATTACAATGTCTCATAATCCCACAGTTCCCTTTGGTTCCGTCCATGTGACAACCAAACGCTGCTTAAATACTTACTGGACCATAGTCTGCTTCTTAAACAGCACATTTGCTAAGTTATCTTATCAGAAAAAAATGGTTCAAATGGCTCTGAGCATTATGGGACTTAACATCTATGGTCATCAGTCCCCTAGAACTTAGAACTACTTAAACCTAACTAACCTAAGGACATCACACAACACCCAGTCATCACGAGGCAGAGAAAATCCCTGACCCCGCCGGGAATCGAACCCGGGAAACCATGCGCGGAAAGGGAGAACGCTACCGCACGACCACGAGCTGCGGACTATCTTCTCAGAAAAATCACAGAAAACTACTACGAAAAACAGCCAGCTCTTTGCCACGTTCCCGATACCACAGAAAAATTAATTTTCAGTTCGAATTCCGCTGCTCGTTATCGACTTTAGGACAATGTACTATATTTCCTGCTTCAACTGTACTTTTACTGCTCGCACATTATTTTCCGCTCCGCGAGGAATAAGCGTTCGGTTGCAAGTGGTCGTTTAAATAGCGGTCCCATCGATACGGGAAGCAAACGGGCAGCCGTTGGGTCGCAGTGTACGCGCAAATGGGGACTCGGGCGCAGTTTTCCGTAACAGTACAGAGCGTACGGCTGGTGTGGTGTGATTTACGCGCTCCGAATCTCTGCGGGGAGCCGCTATTAATTTGCATAATCCGGCCGGCAGCGGCGTTTGCGCACTATTTTGATGCTACTGGCGCCAGCGGATGCCGGTGCGGTGCAAGCGACGGGGTGACGTCAATATTGGCGCGCACAGAGTGCGTGCGAAAGCGGGAGGGCAGAGAAATCCACGGCAGTGGCTGCAAATGGGGCGGTTAAGCACTCTGGAATGCTATTCTGTCATATAGCGGCATTACTGGAATACCGTGGCTGTTACGCGATGTACAATATTGTCATTGTACGGCAGGGAGCAACCAGCCGCAATTCGGTTTTGTTTCATTTCACTGAAAAAACACCTTACCGGCTTCCACTTTACATAATCATTGTCAGACAGCTTGTCAGCTTCTATCAAAACATGTGGATGTTTACAGCTGAGACTAGCAAGGACACACAAAAATTCAAAGGTTCAAAATTCAGATAATGATGGTTGCATTACAAACTCATGGAATGCAACTTCCGTCAATGATAGCCAGGAACATTTGCTAAAATCGTCTTTCTGCAACGAATACCGTTCGTGTTGTTCTTTTTTCTTTTAAGTATTCACGTTCGTTTTGCACGGGGCTCGTTGAAGGTCGAAGCGACCCTAACGGCCGCTTGCAGCGAAAACTGACGGGTGGGTGAATGAAGTTATGCAACAACAGAAGCAAAGTCAACACAGGTCCGCAGACGAGCCGATTGCAAGATATTTGCGAATGTGTGTGACTTCAGTACTAAGTATCCACATAGTTGGCATAAGTACATTTTTGGGTTACGTCACCACGAAATAGGGGTCAAATTTCACTCAAGGGTTCCTTTAACAAGAAATACAGTACTGCTTCTGCACATTACATATTACAATTTGTGTTCTTTTTCTTCGTTCTTTTTAACTCGTTCGGGCCGTCTGTGCACTACGGTGCCTGCGTTTTGCTGTGCTGTTGTCGTGTGCCGCCTCTTGTGTTGTTGGTGATGTTTAGTACCTCAATCAATCTATCTGTGTATCCACATATATACATACAGTGCAAACCAGTGTGAAGTTGTTGTCAGAGGATACTTTGGCCGGTATTACACTATCAAATTTCTTTGTCCAATATCTTTGTCCAAAATCTTTGTCAAAGATATTTGATAGTGTAATAGGGATCTTTGACAAATGTCGTCCAATATTTGATCAAATCTAGGCCGAGACCGTATATTTGATCAAAGAAATCGCTTGTCTTCTGTTCACTGCAATGCGATATGTTACCACGCGGAGCGCTAGCATCGCTGCAGCGTTCTGTCGTCTGTAGTGTTTTTATAACCATTGCCGGTAAATACAATTGGTGTGTGCCGACAACTACAGAATTAATAGAGATGTCTGAAGCTGATGAGGCGCTTTACAACGTGAGGCACCCTGAATACAAAAATAGATTAAGAAGATTGGAGGCCTAAACTGACCTAACCTAACCTAACCTAACATAACATAACCCTCTCCTGTAGCAACGAATCGGAGTGTTATAGTGAGCCTGTCTTCTGAAGATGTAGCAGTTCTTAAGTGAAAATTGTGCTTTGTGATATGAGGATACACTTCATTGAGCACATACAGAAATGTATGCTCATCCATTCTTAAGTAATTGATGTACGACTTGACGTCTTCCACTGTAAGCTCACGTAACAAGTTTTGTTGAATGCTTTTATCGTGTCGTCGTAAAACCCACGGCTTCACCCAGATTAGATTAATTTTTCGTTCCATAGATCCGTGCTGAGGAGATCCTCGTGGATGTGGAACATGTCGATTTTTTTTAAAGCTGAAATAAAAATACTAATAGTATGAATAAATACATTTGTTTCTATTAAAAATTTCGCCAATGGAGTAGAAGGAGTTGGCCAGTAGTAAGTCTTTCAGGCTCCTTTTAAACTGATCTTTATTTCTAACTAAATTTTTTATGTTTCCTGGCAAATTATTGAAGATGAGTGTTCCTGAGTAGTGGACCCCTTTTTGAACTAAAGTAAGTGCTTTTAAGTCCTTGTGCAGATCATTTTTGTTGCTGGTATTGTATGTATGAACTGAGTTGTTTGTTGGAAAAAGAGATATATTATTTACGACAAATTTTATTAAGAAGTAAATATACTGAGAGGCAGTAGCTAGTATACCCAGTTCTTTGAAGAGGTTTCTGCAGGAGGTCCGTGAATTTACTCCACAAATAATACGTATTACACGCTTTTGGACCTTGAAAACTTTTGTTTGACTTCAAGATTTACCCCAAAATATTATCCCATATGACACTATGGAATGAAAGTATGCAAGCTTTTTCTTTTTTATGTTGCCTATGTCTGCTAACACTCGAATTGCAAATACAGATTTGTTAAGGCGTTTCTGCAGTTCTGTGGTGTGCTCCTCCCAACTGAATTTATTATCAAGTTGTAATCCCAGGACTTTTAAGACTGTCAACCTCGTATGTATGGTTTCATTTTTTCTCCCCACTTCTTTTCCGCATGTGCACACAATGCAATTGGAGCACGTAGAACTGCTGCGGTTAATAACAAGTTGTTGTCAGCCATCTTGAACTTTGAAGAAAAATTTGATGACAGTGTAATACCCCTTGTAGCGCTACGTCAAAGATCTTTGTCAAATATATTGGACGGAATATTGGATCACATCTTTGATCAAATCTTTGACAAAGAAATTTGATAGTGTAATACCGGCCTTTGGAATGGCACTACTGTTTCTTCCCGCTGTAATTAGTGAAATCTTGTTTTCACAGTCAGCACGGAAATGCAACTTAAGGCAGAGCTTCCACTTGATATTAGTTCTCGAAATTTTCGACACTGGCTTCCTAGGGATAATTGGCACCTGTCTTCAAGAGTATTGCAATGCTGGTTCCCTAACACTGTCGCGTCGCTGTCCCGTGAGTGTAACAAACCCTATGACCACTCATCTCAACCCTCCTTACACACATGCCGTATCCGTTGCTTGTCCACTTATGGATCTTGTGCGTTTGACAAACATTCCAAGATAGGGACGCACAAATGACTGTAAGCTATCTTCTTCCCCTGGAGTGCCACATCATTGTGCCGTACCACTGAACAGCAGCATGTTTGACGCTCATGTACTCTGTAACTATTCTGAGTCTGCTTTTTATGTAATATAAGTGAGAAAAAGTCGTGCGTCGCCTACAGAATTTCTGCTGTTGCCTAACAAAGGTGAACAGTAATAAAGATCCCTCGGAGTGTATGTAAAAACATGAAGAAAGCGAATATTATAAGTTTGAGAAAGACAGCGGAAACTAATATCTCAGCAGGTCATCATATCACTTCAGTTGCATTCTAATACGAGGCTGTAGCGCACCATCATTATTGCACTTTTGAAACTGTCATATTCCATTTACTGTACGGCAAGTCAACTGTAAGCCCACGTTCCGCACGTTTTGATAGAGGCGTGAAAACCGCCTGACGATGGATGCGTGACTTCGCAACCCCTTAACGAGGTTTTTTCAATAAAGTGAACCAGAACAAAAATAAGTTTTTGAAAACAAAAATTGTGGTTGTTTCATGGCTGCCGTGTACTATCAAGTTCCTGGAAAGTTTCGTGGCATAACATCATTGTTGTTGCTAATCTTAGATTTGCAGTTCAAAGCAATGATTAACAATCTTCCTGGCAGATTAAAACTGTGTGCCCGACCGAGACTCGAACTCGGGACCTTTGCCTTTCGCGGGCAAGTTTGGAAGGTAGGAGACGAAATACTGGCAGAAATACAGCTGTGAGTACCGGGCGTGAGTCGTGCTTCGGTAGCTCAGATGGTAGAGCACTTGCCCGCGAAAGGCAAAGGTCCCGAGTTCGAGTCTCGGTCGGGCGCACAGTTTTAATCTGCCAGAAAGTTTCATATCAGCGCACACTCCGCTGCAGAGTGAAAATCTCATTCTAGCAATGATTAACAGTTACACAATTTTCGTGTAACACTTTGTTCCAGTGATTGACCGTTTTTTCACCTTTGGGTTTAGGAAGCACCTTTGAAGTAGGAGGACAATTTGCTAGATACAACAAAAAAAGGAAAACTTAAAACATACCCAGCGACTGGCAAATACAGCGAAAGAGATTGTTGACACGTACTCGTTTTACCTGAAACAGAGAAAGAAAAACCGTAGTCGGATAAGTTAACACTGAATGTGAATTTAGAGAGACAATAATAATCCAAGTGTTGGTACATAAACGATAAAACTAACATAATCAGGTACAGAATAGGTTCAAATTTTACGCTGGCTTTGACATATTCTACACATACGTGGTTGCTTGTCTCATTAAACAGTTGTCTGATGGTATCTTTTTGATTTTCTTAATTTAATTTCCTTATTACCCCGCCTACTGCACTTCAGTACAGTTTGTCACACAAAAGCACTTTTCACCTCAGCGAGCGACATACCGCAGTGATTCAGACGCTTAGAGGGACGGAGTTCAAACGCCAGTCAGGGTTTACCGTTGTGTCCCTCAGTTTCAGGCGAATACCGGGATGATTCCTGCAAGAAAACCGCACTCGATCGCGTGCCTCGGCCCTGTACTGCTTTGTTACAACACAATCTAACAGTGACTTGGGTGTCGACGTTATACTCCAATAAATGTAAACGTCGTACGGCATTGTTCGCTAGCAACCTAAGCCACGGAGTCGGGCGCTAAGCTCCTATCTTCCTTAGCGACTGACCTCATTACAAAGCCGCCCTCGAAAACTAATCTGGCAGATACGTAATCTGGTCCCTGACACTAATACCCTACCCACTTTCTTTTGCAGTACAATTATGTTTGTAAGCGACGTCTCTGGTAATAACTTCCTTTGCGATTACACAACACACGGTGTGACTGTACTCTACAGGTATGTGCTCAGAAATAAAAAGGAAGCAAAGGTAGCTGTTTAAGCTATCATTAGAGACAGCGCGCAAGGTACTTTTAGGGAAGGAAGTGGGAAGGCAGTCTGCTGAATCCTTTTCGAAAGAAACATACGGCATTCGCTATAAGCAACTTAGGGCTTAGGGAAACCAAGGAAAACGAAATCTGAATGGGCGGTCTGGGATGTGAAGTGCGGTCCTCCCGAATGGCGTGCAGTGCCTCTCTGACCTACCGCTGCCTCAGCCATCTCACCCAGAATGCAGCGCGCCTAGAGAATGTCGCCGCTCATAACCTATTCGTGATGGGATATCCTAGTCACTGGTGACAATATTAAACAGAAAACTGTCATCTTGACACCGTAAACTTTTTCCACAATGGTGGTTGGCAACACTGGGAACGGGAAGTCGGATTATTGGATTTTGCATATCCTCATTCGTATAGTCCCTACTGGATAACCCGCGACGATAAATCGACATCTAGACGAGAAGTATTGGTTACACAAAAAAAGATATCTATTTAAATATTTCGTAATATTAACTAAAGTCTCACTCTGCATTCATAACTGACGACATTTGTTGCTAAGAGTCGATTAGAGTCTGTAAGTAATTGTCATATTCACTAATATATTCATGCATGTCCGAAGGGGCATTGCATCGTTTTCTCACAAATACGGGCAGTGTAATATCGTATTTACCCGCCGATATCAGGCTAGCGACTTCCGATTAAAGATCTTCCGAATATGGGGATTGCAATAAGTGTACGAGTGCAGGCTGATAACACGTGGCCATGAAGCGGGCACGGGCAGCCGAAATTGCCATGGCGACCGCTCGTAACAAGCGGGAAATTCGGGTTCGAGTCGCGGTCCGGCACAAATTTTCATTGTTGTCATTCCATTCCGCTGTTGTAGGTTGCCCGTATTCGCAACTGCGAATACATTTCCTGCATATAAACGTAATACCGCCTAAAAGCCAAGTGAAACACACCGCTATAACACTTTTTGACAAACCATTCAGAGAACTAAAATGTCTCACAGACTGCAGACGTGATTTTACTTGCAGACTGTAGTTCCCACTTCTTGGTCATTGTATTTACAACAAAGATAAGATCTTGAATAAAAATAAGTAATACCTTACAAAGCACTATCAGTAAACGGCAGAAGTCTAGATATATAAATCTCTTCATTAGTATGTCTGTTATTGAGCTGACATGTTCCAAATCATAACGTTCAACGTCAGCATAACTCAAAGCGCCCTCTGGAGGAAAGAGAAGCACCTGTAAGAATATCATGAGCTCAAACGGCAGACAAGTACTAAGTAAAGAAGGGAAACCTGGAAGTAGGAAGGAATATGTAGAAGAGCTATAAAAGGACAATAAAGTTGAAAGGAATAATACAGAAAGGGAAGAGGAAGTAGATGAAGATCGAGTATGGAGATGAGTTGAGAGATACGGCACATTGAGCAGAATTTGACAGAGTACGCCGGCCGAAGTGGCCGTGCGGTTAAAGGCGCTGCAGTCTGGAACCGCAAGACCGCTACGGTCGCAGGTTCGAATCCTGCCTCGGGCATGGATGTTTGTGATGTCCTTAGGTTAGTTAGGTTTAACTAGTTCTAAGTTCTAGGGGACTAATGACCTCAGCAGTTGAGTCCCATAGTGCTCAGAACCATTTGAACCATTTTTGACAGAGTACTTACAGACTGAAGTCGAAACGAGGACCCCACAATTATTAAGATCCTTGGGGCAGCGAGCCATGACAAAACTATTCCACCTCGTGTTCAAGACGTATGAATGACATCCTCAGACATCAAGAAAAATGTAGTACTTCCAATTCCAAAGAAGGAAGGTGCTGACAGGTGTGGACATTGGCAAACTGTGAACTTTGACAAACTATCAGTTTAACAAGCCATGATTTCAAAACACTAACACGAACTCGATACATAAGAAAGGAAAAAACTGTTGAAACCCAATCTCGGGGAAGATCAGTTTGGGTTCCAAAGAAATACTGGATCAAGCGAGGAAACACTGACCCTACGACTGATCTTAGAATACATGTTAAAGAAACCCAAACTTGTGTTTATGGCATTTGTAAACTTAGAGAAAGCTACAGACAATGTTGACTGGAACACACTCTTTGAAATTCTGAAGGTAGCAGAGGTACAACGCAGGGAGTGAAAGGTTTCATACAACTTGTACAGAAGCCAGACGGCAGTTACAGGCATCAAAGGACGTGAAAGGTAAGCAGTGGTTAAAAAGAAAGTGAGACAGTTATAGCCTCTCCCAAGTGTTATTCAACCTGCACATTCAGAAAGTAAAACAAAGGAAAAATTTGCAGAAGGAATTTCATTTCTTATCTTTGAGGTTTGTCGATAACATCGTAATTCTGTCAGAGACTTAATAACATGTTAACAGAATCTTCCGTCGGTTCTTGGTAGAACAACATTATAATAAATGCAAAGCAGCAGTTCGCTTTTGTTCTACAATGTTACTTTTATTGTTAACCGGTTTCCAGCTTACAAGGCCATCTTCATACAGACTCAGCAAATGAAGCCGAAAACCGGTTAACAATAAAAGTAATATTGTAGAACAAAAGCAGACTTAATAACACTTGGAAGAGCAACTGAGCTAAATGGATATTGTCTCGATAAGAGTTATAAGCTGCACATCACCAAAGGTAAAATGGAATGCAGGCGAATGAAAACAGGCGATGCTGAGTGAATTACAAAAAAATGGTTCAAATGGCTCTGAGCACTATGGGACTTAACATCTTAGGTCATCAGTCCCCTAGAACTTAGAACTACTTAAACCTAACTACCCTAAGGACATCACACACATCGATGCCCCAGGCAGGATTCGAAACTGCGACCGTAGCAGTCCCGCGGTTCCCGACTGCAGCGCCTAGAACCGCACGGCCACCGCGGCCGGCGAGTGAATTACATTAAGAAATGAGAGAGTAAAAGCAAAAGACGGGTTTTGCTATTTGGGCAGCAAAATAACTGAACACGGCCGAAGCAGAAAGGATACTAAATGCAGACAGCCAACAGCAAGAAAAGAATTTTTGAAAAATAGGAATTTGTTAACATCTAATATCAATTTTCAGAGTTACAAACACCCTTCTGAAGGTATTTCTCTCGACTGTAGTCTTATACAGAAGTGAAATGATACCAAGTCCCGACGAGAAAAGAATAGAAGCTTTTGAGAGGCGGTGCTACAGAAGAATGCTGTAGTTTATTTGGGTAGATCGAGCAAATAATGAGAAGGTCATGGCACGACTTGAGTAAAAGAAGGCATCGGCTGATAAAATACATTCACATCAAGAAATTAGCAATTTGGGGATGGTGGGATCTGTGGAGGATAAACAGTAGGGACTAATGTTCCGTCATAATCGAGCTCATTAGAGATGGAGCACGAGCTCTTAGTGTCCTAAGAATAGGGAAGGAAATCGGTCTTACCTTTCCAGGAATTTGCCTCGAGCGATTTACGGAAATCACGCAAAACCTAAATCTGGATGGCCAGACGCGGATTTGAACCGTTGTGCTGTCGAATGCGAGTGCAGTATGCTGACCACTGCGCCACCTCCCTCAGCCATTGTTGGGAGAGGGCAAAAGATAAACACAACCAGCATCTTCAAACGCCTGTCGGTCGCAGTTGTTACTCGCAGATGAAGTCTCCTACAGGACACGTTGGCGTGGCGAGCTGCATTAGACCAGCACGCGGACTGAAAACAACAATAATCCCAACAACCGCCTAATAGCGTGCAGTTTCTGACTTTGGCAAGAATTTCTATGTTCACGTATAGCGTAAGCACAGTCATATACGTCCTTGTATGTACTGACAGATGCGGCAAAGTACTGCTTAGAAGAACACATCCGTTAACTTGCGTGCTGTAATGCAAAGTCTTTGCAGGCGCAGAAGAACGTTTCGTCGAGTTACGTGGCGCATTCATCTCCGAGCAGCGACAGAACTTCTCGACGGTAGCACAGAAATGCTAACGAGTTTCCGAGACAGCTAACACGACGCTGCAGAATCCTTAGCACTGTTTCCACCAATTAGTACGCCAAGCGTGCCGAGAACGTTATGTTCGTACTGATATTCGTTTAGTGAGCTGTCACGTCCGGTTTGCGGTCGAGGTCGTTGACCTTCGTGGGAAAGGGCGGGGAGAAAATTAAATCTCGACTCTAAAGCAACTTGCTCGAGGCTCAATTGATAAAAGGTGTTTCATTGCCAGAAGTCGTTAGGTGGAGTGCCAAGGAGGCTGCGAAGTACCCGACCTCGACACGTTATACGTAGAACACCGTGGTCGGTAGACGAGCAGACGGAAGGGTACGTGTGGGGACAGCATGAGTGGTGGGGGCAGCGGGCAGGCGCTGGAGGGGAAATGCCGAGCGTTGGAGTGCAAGTGGCGTTCAAAACTGAAGCCTACACTCACATTTTTTGTAAATATTGAGCGGGGCCGCTCCACGTCCACACTTGCATCGTGACCATTCAAAACGATCCTTCGCCTCTGCTTTGGTTAGTATCCAAAAGGAATTCCGTGGAAAATTCAGCGATTTATTTTTGCCTGAGTAGTTAACCATTTGCAATTTTAAGTGAAGTGTTAGGAGTGGAGAGTTTTGAATGAAACCTATACACTTCTCTTGTTGCCAAGTTAAAGTTTGCTTCTTTTGCCAGAACGCAGCGGAATTTACACAGTCTAACATGTTACGCTGACGCAATTGCGAGAGAATTCTGAAACAGTGATTTATTATGTGAGGAACAGTGGAAAAGGAAGGTCAGTAGCTTATGAAAAAGCACAGCCTCGGTACAAAATGAACTTGTGTTGTTCCAAAATCCACAGCATTTCTTGTTTCCCCAGCTATCGATGGCCCTTAAAAATACATTCTTTTAAGAAAAAGTCTGAAGTTTATTGGCGTAACACGGTAGTTAATATTTTGCATAATAACCATACAGCAAAACGCTCCCCTCTTTGCGTGTCATCAGCTGCCAAAATTTCGATATCTAAAACCGTTTGTGAAATATGACGAATGTTGTGTACATTTCACTCTCACATTATCGCTAGCGCGGCGCGATCGCAAATGAGTGTGCTCTGTCAGATCAATTTTCTCGAGATTGGTTACAGATAGAGACCTCCACCTACGACTAAAGAAAAATTGGGTATGTTAGCAAAATGTTATACGCAACATTATTATATAATATGCACCAAATGCAAAGTCGTAGCGACCTCGGTTTTTCATTGCAAACTTTTTCGAATTTCGCCCATGTCTTACTTCCATGTGAATATCACGATAACCACGACCATTAACGAAATTATGGGCACATCATAATGAACCTGACATATAAAGCTACAAGCAAAGTAAAAATGAAATTTTTTTTACCAGTTTCCGTAAAATCGTGTGTGAAAGACTGCAGGGCGTGCGCGACGATTCTGTCATCGACGACCGGCCGAAAAGGGGGCAACCAAGCGAAGTCGCCCACTGCTTTGGACGAAAACTGCTAACTGCGCATCGGCTACCTTATCCTGCACGGACTCTCCGCAGACGAGATTGATGCATATTTCAAATATCCAGTTAGTGGCGAAATGCGGCTGACCATAAATATGCATGTACAACCGCAAAACGGTCATCAGCAGACACATTCTCCAACAACTGCTGGATACTGGTAATGGCAAAATTCGTTTGCATGAAGATACCCAATTAATTAAATTGCCAGACAATTTCTGCAACAACGTTGCTTCTAAAATGAGTTTATCGACAGTGCATTCCCTAATTTAATCGACCAATACACCAACCACACAAGGCTGTCAAGAGTACATTTACACACCAAAAGAAAGAATAAAAACACGATAAATTCAACTTTTATTGCTACTTCGGTCAAATTTCATAGATCAACCACATTCATTATTTAGATTTAAGAGATCCACTTTTCTTTATTTTATTCTTCGTTACCTAATTACGTTAACGTATTTGAGATCCTTAAATTACACTGAATAAAAGATTTTAGTTCAAGACACATATTTTGCTAGCGAGGTCTTTGGCGGGACGACGTCCTCTAGTATCTTTGTAAAATCGAAGGACCGGACAGTTGAAGGATAGTGTGTAGAGAGAGAGAGAGAGAGTAATGGCGTGAGTTGTTATGGACATCAAATGTATGGAAATAAGGATTCGAACGACTGAAGGACTAATATTTTGCGCAAAAAGTGTATAAGGGTGGAGAAATGAACGTGTGACTCCGAGTGGCTAAAGCCGCTGAGATACTGCAAGCGATTTATGACTAAAGAGCAGCTGATGTCTGAGCTGTTAACGACGGAGAATTCGGCCTTTACTGAATTACGGTGAGAAATAATTGATTACGTAACAACATTTTCACTTTTGTGAATGCGTAGCACATGTACTAATTGCTTTATGGGTCTTTTCTGTTTTATAAAAAATCGGAATCCTACAATTACAAATCGCGCGTTGCGATCAAATATCGACGGTTGTGAGTAAACTGACAATATCTGTGCTTTTTAGAAAACCTGTTCGATTCAAATCAGTTTGTCGCACGTAAGCGTCAATAATCGTTTCCGTGAGTATTCGCGTAAAATCAAAAAATGTGCTACGCCATCTTAGCATCACTCGCCGTCTTCGTCACGAGGCAGGGGAGACTTTTTTTGCATATATCTTTGGGCATCAAAAGGCATTGACAAATACCCCATCTTTACGCCAGACGACTGGCAATTATTCGCAGCACTAGAAGAAACACGCGTGACGGGCCAGATACCTTCCTACCTCTGGAACCTAGGTAGCAAAGCAGTGAGAGAGCATCATCACAACTCGGCGTGAGTCATTCGAGCCTACCGGCCAGCCATTTAGGCCGTTCGTTTTCAGCGTCTCTTACTGCCCCTCTGACTATCCTTTAATCTTTCTTTATTATTAAAAAAAATGCACAAAGAGCCAAGCAGCACGATAAAGCCATGTAATTTTCCTAGCCAAACCGTCATGACAGAAGGTGAAGCGCCTCGTGCGCCAGTACTTCGCCCCCAGTCGACGATATCTTCCTCCTTCAATTGTGCAGGTACGTACGACTGCGAAGGTGAACAAAATAGGCACAATCACGCGTACACAATAAGATCCGACAAAAGTTTAAAAGACTTCCTTCCTTATGTAGCAAAAACAATGTTTTTTAGTGAGAAACAAACCAGAAGGGAAAATTATCAGGACAGTTGGTATATTAACTCGGTTTTGCTGGAACAAGGATGTTTAAAAACCAATAATCATAATTCATCATATGCGAAACATCTTGTTCTAAGGGGTAAGTTAAAAGATAAAATACTTTGGAACCAATATTAAAGTAAGCACGTCATGCAATATTACAATCTTAGTTAGGAGAAACTATGTACACTGTAAAGCATATGGGTGTCCAATGTTTTGTATACGCATCAATGAAATGTGCGTTGTGGAAGTAATTTTGCCACCTGAATTAGAATTAACAGCGGGAGGACACTTTTCTAAATACTAACTACTGCCGCAGTATTACTTCTAATTTCCTTCATTTTCTGGTCGTGATAATTTCACGAGACTTATGTGGAAGGAAGTAATCTGTTACAAAAACAATCGGCCCACATCGCAAATGATTTTTTTTTATTTTCATGAGCTGATAGTTTTTACTACATTACGATACATCGAATGTATGAAAATAAGAATTCGACCGACTGAAGGACTAATCGCGTAAAAAATATGTGTGATGTTCCAATTAAGAGTTCAAATACTGTACTATGTTGCCTGACTGCTCTTGTAACGTACGTTGTCGTAATCTCAACATGGTAAAGAGTTTTTTCAGCATTCCGTAGGGCTTTCGCACTTACTAATCGAGCCCGTGACGAAATGCACAGCACTTCACTGGATCTTCTCTATATCTTTTCATTAACGATGTGATGGAGGGTTAAGACACTATATTTCGGGGCAGCGAGATTTTTTTGCCTGCCTGGATACTTTCTGAAGGAAGGCCTCGCTCAAGTTCAAGTAATAGCCAAGAATATCTCCGCGACACCGATGTTTATATCCCGGTGTGTGTGTGTGTGGTGCTGTAGACTGTCTGCACCTTCTTAAGTTTAAAAAAAGGTGTTGAATCTCGGTTAACATTTAGCAGAAATACGAACTACCTCAAAAATAGCACAGGATTTCCGTTGGCACCACCACTATGCGAAGAAAGTTTTGCCACAACGAAAAAATAGCCACCATCGCATTTACAGCATACGTTTTAAAAGTGAACAGCAGTCTCGGGAAGGGTCTCTGTTAGAAACCGGTAAAGGAACCATTTATTGTTAACAGTAACATTATTAACAGTTTCTGGTTGCTGTTTTTACTCTCGTGTAAGAATTAGCATGTGTTTCAGATATACGGGAATCCAAAAGTTTAATTGTAACTTTAGGCATACATTGTAAAATCTGGATACGCGTTATGACCCTAACAAATACCTATTTATAATTGATAGTATCATTTACACAATTATTAGATTGCATCACATAAGAAAGATACAAAATCTACATTCCAGTGTACATTTTTTAACTTTAAATATAAGGGGCAGTCAAGTGAAAGCGAGAAATATGGAAAAAAATAGGTGAACTGGTTATTATTTCAAAGTAATTACTGTGAACAATGCCTTCATGGAAAAATGTTTGCGGTTCTCTTGAAGAATGACATTCGTGGCCGTCAATTTGCTTCGGACGAAGAGGTCACGCCTGAGTACAATCACGCTTCGGCAGGCAACAGCAAGCTTTTTTCCAGGGAGGCACTCACCGTGTTGTCTCTCAGTGGGATAAATGTATAAACAGTTACCGAGACTGCTTTTGAAAAAATAAACGGTTGACTTACTTTTTATCCGTATGTCTCGTTTCCATTCGGCTGCCCCTTATATCATCAAGACGCGGATCTGTATATGTACGTATACACGTCACACTTCGTAAACTGCGTAAGACTTATTGCATTCTGATTTTTCATTGGAAAAGTTGTTTTACCTTCGCTACAAAAAAGTTCTACAGGTAATATTGTGAGTTAGTCTACAACTTGGGCGTCCGCAGTTATTCATCCTTGGCGGAGTGGGGGGTGGGAGAGTTTAAGATGTTGTTGTT
This sequence comes from Schistocerca nitens, assembly GCF_023898315.1. NCBI lineage: Eukaryota > Metazoa > Arthropoda > Insecta > Orthoptera > Acrididae > Schistocerca > Schistocerca nitens. The sequence goes on from NC_064622.1 coordinate 18,157,056, forward strand.
TATTACACAACTGATTCAGCGACTTTGAAGACGTACCATGCTGCTAGTAGTACGTTTGACAGGAGGTACGGAAAAATTCTTGTATCTCAACAGATTGCGAGCCACCCAACATATTTTCGGTAGGTAGAATACTTTGCTACCTAAAAGATAAGTATATTTCAATAGTTCATGTAAAGTACATGTTATCAACAGGATTATGAAAGCAAAAACCTAACTAACCTAAGGACATCACACACATCCATGCCCGAGGCAGGATTCGAACCTGCGAACGTAGCGGTCGCGCGGTTCCCGACTGTAGCGCCTAGAACCGCTCGGCCACTCAGCCGGCTGTTAAGTAATAAACATTACCTGTGATAAATCCGATTCCTTTCACTAAGAAATTATTTCAATGCATAGATACTGAACACTATTTATTACTATTTAATCTCTTACCAACATACACACTGTTCATATAACACATTATTTAACGAAACTGTGAACCATTAACTCAAACCGTATTGCTATGTGGCCGCCCGTGGCTCACCGAAGTTCGACACCAACTGCAGCGGCCCCTACACGATCAATAATACTGCACAACAATGTTGTGCAGTATTGTTGACGCTCTCCCTACGTAGTTCAATTATACTATCATTAATATTGTGCAACAGTGCTGTGGTTTAGACTGTTGGATGATAAATTGGTTCAAGGAGCGTCAATGCTCACTCACGAAAACTTGTTCAGATAATTGAGATTGAACGAAATAAAAGATTATTATAACTTGTTGATAGTCCAACGATTGATACAGTACTGGAAATGTTTCCCCCATAGATTGGCGTCGCCCCCCCCCCCCCCCCCCCGCCACGAATTAAATTTCTGGGGACGCAGACGCAGAAATCCCGATCATCAAAAAGCAAAATAACACAATGAGACACGCAGTACCACCAGATGATCGCTTATCTATTGTGCTACGATATCTTGCTAACGGCAGTTCTTTCGAAGTCTTGACATTTACAAATGCGGTTTCCTTACATTATTTGAGATATAGTTACGAAAATGTCATTCAATAATGCGTGCACTAAAGGATTATGACTGGTTAAGTAATGCGCATTAATTAATTTTTTTGAAAACCTCTTCCTTCGTGGCCGTTACCGGTATTTTCTGAGCAACAAATCATAAGATTCATCATGTTAACACATCCATCTTTGCACTCATCTGCACCAACATCCGATAACAGCGGCAATGATTTATACATTTCACTGCACTCTAATAATAATGTTCTTTCGTTTTCTTTTGAACTCATTTTCCACACGACGATAAAAGTAACTTATCCTAACCTAAAAGTAACTTATCCTAACCAACTTGGTCCGTGTAGCACGCTAGAGGCAATGAGAGAGATTGCCAATACATGCCACAGATGGCATACTATTTCCAGGCAGCGCAATACATTTCCAAAGGTTTCGATTCTTTCAATATTATTCCGCAACCTTTCAGTCTCGCTCTTAGACGGTCAGTATTGCTGCGCATCCGTCAAATACTGACCGTCTACGGCAGCGACCGTCAAACGTTTTGCTCGAGAGCCAATACTCACATGTGTTCTGAAATCCCAACTGAGTAGCTACAGTAAAGAGGCGATGAAATGCTTGCCGGTCCCAAAGTACTGATCGATAAATGTCGGCATCGGTCGTAAATGTCGGCACCGGTCGGCACACTTCGTGTCGACTGTTCTCACTTTCAGATTGCTGCCCCCCCCCTCCCCCTCCCCTCAGCGATCACAACTTGTGGCATTGAAATTGTCTGACAAACCGTTATTGTGTTGTCTGTGCGTGTGTGAATTATTGATTAACAACACCAATTGTACTTATATTTACACGCATTAGGCAAATGTTTACTACAAGTTTAGAACGTAATTTTTTTTTCTTGTGCTCGGTGCATTGTATTACAGCATCTTTAAATTAGTTTCGTTTTCATTGTTACAAATATGGTCCACATGTGAAGATGACTGTCACTATAATGAACATCAGGAATCCATGTTACTTCCATTTTAAATTTATACCTAGCAGCTGAAGGGTATGAGCACGCGCGCTCCCTCCCCTCTGTCACCCCTGCAGTGCATACACGCTCCGTTTATTAAGAAGCCCCCGAGGTAAGCGGGAAACTTTACTTACCCGATGGTAGATTTTAGCAACATCAATTGAAATTAAGCACATCTTAAAATATTACTGTTTCTGTAAGTATTTTTGTTCGTTACTGAACAGGAAAACTACTCCGTTAAGAAGCTCTTAACTTTAGGTGACTTTCTGGATTCGACTCCTGGTTGCTACTTCCATACTGTTATAAAATGCGGCTGACAACGGCGGACAGCACGAATACTCGATTCGAGTCACACGGAAGACCACTATACTTCGTTCATCATAAGAATAAACTTGATGTAAACAAACACAAACGCACCGCGTTGTTTGAGGCCCCTTGCCACGGTTCGCGCGGCTCCCCCCGTTGGAGGTTCGAGGTTTTAAGATATTCTTACGTATTCACAACCGTCAATGTTTTTCTTAATCGTACTTTAGCTATGAAGTTTTAATTTCAAAAATTGTGTACAGTCGTAGTCTCTGTAACAGCTGCTGTACTTTGTCGCGCTGTTAATCCGTTCCCTGAAAATGGGTGACACTGCTTCCTGCTCCGTAATGGAACACACTCGTGCAACATCATTCCAAATGGCGAGAAACAAGTTGCTCTTAACGTTTTCACATGTTTACTGGCAAAATCGACTTTGAAGTTTTCCCGGCAAGTTTATATTCCACAATGGTAATGAGTTCTGTCATGTCGGTAGCGTTGGAGAACGGTAGTCGGGTTTGCTGTGGACCATCGCTGGTTCGAATCTCCAGGAGTTTGGTTTTTACCGTTCAGTTCGAAACATACACCACTTACAGATAAAATTCTTCAAATATATGTTCATTAATAAGTGTCTAATTATCATTTTTATGAAAAATGTACGTCTCCTTATTTCTAATTATTCCAGTTTTCATTGCAAATATAAATTCTCAATTATCGATATTTTATTAAAGATTTTTATTTAAATTAAAAAACATTACAAATTTTTGGGGTAAAAATTATATATTAAATACTTTTTACTTGGTCTACGACAATTGTTTTACACCACAGATGTGTTTTCACGCTGGCCAGAGTGATAAACGCCGTAGAAACATCGAGAGTAATAATTTTCACGGCCTCGAACACACTGCACCATAAAACTGCAATCTGAATCCAGCAGAATTGATCTGGTGTGAAGAGAAGGGACTTGTCGCGAGAAATAACAAGACATTTATGCTGCCAAACGTACTGGGGTTAATGCACGAAGCGTTATCACACGTCGCTGCCCAACGGTGGCGAAATGCTGAGCAGCACACTATAAAAAGAGAAAATGTGGCCCTTGGATGGCTTTGTGGGTCGTTGTTGATGCATCGTTATCAATATGGCTGATGGTAGTTGCATTACTGAAATGAGTTCGTCGGATTCAGGTATGGAAGGAGTTCAGAGATTACCAGGTGACTGACAGTAATAAGCCGGCCAGGTTGGTCGAGCGGTTCTAGGCGCTACAATCTGGAACCGCGCGACCGCTACGGTCGCAGGTTCGAATCCTGCCTCCGGCATGGATGTGTGTGATGTCCTTAGGTTAGTTAGGTTTAAGTAGGTCTAAGTTCTAGGAGACTGATGACCTCAGAAGTTAAGTCCCATAGTGCTCAGAGCCATTTGAACCATTGACAGTGATAATGTAGGTGGCTTAAATATTTAATTATACCGCCAAATCCCTGTGGTACGCAGAAAAGTTGCCGTGTTGTTTAAGTAGGGAAGTTTCATCACACTTGTTTTTAATGACAATAATATGTTCGCTAACAACGAGAGTATGTTGTGGATTCCGTCTGATCCCCTAAGAAGGGCATTGCCGAAGTTTTGCCATATATTATTATTTCATTGCGTTTAAAAATGGAAATGACATTCGAAGCTATATTGCTTCTGCGCTCGGCTCTTTTTACATCTGAACAGTAACTGTGCACATCACTGCAGGTTAGTTGTACTAGCCGGCTGGCCACTGCTGACCAAGTTAAATGCGCCACTAAAGCTTTTATCCGGTATTATCACTGAGCCGCTGTGCTCGTAATGCAAAGCATAAAACGTATCCTTATCGTGCTCGACTGCCCTCAAGACCGCTTGGCTGGCAGCTCCACGTGAAACAAAATCCAATGAGATTCCAGCAAACGCGGAAGAATACACGGTGTGATATTAACATTAGGTTTATTCTTTAGATGAACGCAGTATAGCCTAGGGAGTCGCTATGGAGCTCTTTGTTTGCTGTGCTCGCTATTCCGCGTTGTTGGCGCCAGCGATATAATAATTTTTCGAACATGAAAGGGCATTCTTCTCTTCCAAACCCCTTCAGCAGATATTTTCTCTTTCTGGCTGGGACCGTTGGGCTGTATACGATGTAGATGAGGACACTTAACAGTACAACATGCCCATGTACGTCAGTGTCTACTACAATCGTTGTCCCGCTTGAAACAGTGTAATCAGTATCACACTGGGTCGCCACAATTCTTGTTTGTGGACGGACAAAAGGTAAACTACTGCTGTGATTGTGTTGTGCTGAGGGGGAGTCATGGAAATTAGGGATGTATGTCGACGAGGTATACGTGACCATGGAACTGGACACAGTATCGTGGCGCCAGCGTGTCGGACCGGTCCTTTTTCTGCTGCTCCTGGAAATGGCAATAAAAAGGTTGGCGACTGCATCCAAGCACTGTTCAGTTAAGATTCGGTTTAGTACAGAGCAGACGCGGCCGCCTCACCAAGAAATAGGCACGTTTACCCATGAGCAGCGTGACAATCGAACAAACCTAAGTCATATAGTGACTGGTAAAACCACAGTATTCCCGCCCCACAAGGCAATCCTAAAACTTCGCTTTAGTAGAATCAAAGATTAATTTTCTCGAAATGCAAGAGGATCCAGTAGTGAATAAAAACTGCACCAAACAACGTATGAGGGAGCAAGCGTCTCCTCCCTAGCAGACACTTACGGCCTACAAACATGTAATACTGTATTACAATCTAATGGAGCATGTTGTTGGCTGATGATGCTGTGGTATACAGCGTCGCGTTTGAGTGACTTTAGGGCGACACAGGTCGACTTGGACAGAATTTCTATTTGGTGTGATGAAGTGCAATGAATGGCAGATTGCTCTAAATGTGGAAAAATGTAAATTAAAGTAGATGAGCAAGAAAAACGATCCTATAATGTTCGAATACAATGTTACTGATGTGCTGCTTGACACAGGTCGATTAAATATCTAGACGTAACGTTGAAAAGTGCAATGAGCGGGTAAGGTCTGCTGCTCCGCTGCAGGGAAGGCGGATTGCCGACTTAGGTTTATTGGGAGAGTCCTAAGAAAATATAGCTCGTCTATGAAGCGGACCACGTGCAGAACAGTTGTGCGACCCATTCTCGAATACTTCTCGGGTGTTTGGGTCCTCATCGGATCGGATTAAAGGAAGGCATCGAAGCAATTCAGAGGCGTTCTGCTACATTTGTTGCCAGTGGATTCGATCGAGACGTGAGTATAACGGAGATGCTGTGTGAACTCGGAAGGGAATCCCTGGAGGCAACATGACATTCTTTTCCAGCAACACTACCGAGGAAGTTTAGAGAACGGGCATTTGCACAGCCCTACTGCCACCAACATAAATCTCGCGTAATGACCGTCGAGACTACATCAGAGAAATCAGGGCTCGTGATGACGCATAAAGACAGTCTTATGACAATTACTTACGTGAAAGCTCGCTTAGATACACAATAAATATACACATTACCGGTTTCGGCAAATAGTTGCCATCGTCAGATATGCTCAATCCGCAAAAAGCTTCATATAGATAAATATATTTAGGCACTTCGCACATCATAAAGTAATTTACCATTTCAATGAATGTACGTCATATCGTCACACGGTAAGAGACTCAGGTCAATAATGTGATATTTTTTAAAAATATCTACGCGATCGTTGACGTAATTAGTTGCCACACATTCAATGGTCACATACTTCCAGTTTGCCGTATATCAATTTTTTTAAAAATATTAGTCATTATTCTCTCGCTACGTTTGGGAATGGGACAGGAACTAAGGGAAGGCGTAGCAGTGGCAGGAGGCCCCCTCCGCCGAGAACACAGCGGTGGTTCGCGGAGTGCGTATTGTATGTAGATGCAGACAGCAATTAGCGAACGGTGCAGTCCAGTAGACGCCGGCCGCCTAAACATGGGACGTGGTTACCCGCCATTCTCCCGCTTCGTGCCAACTCTGGACGCCGAGGCGTTGCTACGGCTTCACGCCCACACTCTGCCGCCGCGCCGAATGGCTTCCCTCTCGCTGTAAGCAGTGCTGAACCTCGCGAGCAGGTACTCTCCCCTACATCAGAGAATGTCCGCCCACAAGTGACCTCCTACTCTTCACTGACTTCAACTTTATTAGCTCACCGTGCACCTTTATTTGCTTACCGTGTACGATTTCGTATTAAGTTGGGCTGTAGGGTGGAAGTCGGAAGTGAGGCAGTGTACCATTGAGAAGGCACTGAATATCACGAACGGAAACCCATTTCTGACTGAAATGGTAATACTGAGCGGTTCATATGCTAAAAAAGCAGCAGACTAGAAACAGAATTCATGATGACAGTTTGGAAGGACATACTCCAGAGATTTAATAGTGTAAATCTGAAATTGTAAAGTGTAAATATTGATACTAAAACAGTGCATGAATTATATGAATCACTTGTAGGATTTATTGCATCTGTTCGTGGCATGTTCGACTATCATGAAAATAAATCCATGGAAGTTGTGACTGATGTAGACTATGAATGCACCTATAAAAGAACACGAAAACGCAAACTTCATGATGAGGAAGAAACGGACTCTGAAGAACTTTTCTGGCAGGAAGGGAAAAATTTAAAGTCGAAACATTTCTCTCAGTACTAGACAACTTGTACGCTGAACGCCGAATTAGTGAGGAGGAAAGAAAGCTATAAAATACTGTTGGACTCCTTCAGCTTTCAGTAACCTTAAGAACAGTTCACCTGACGATATTGCTGAATGTGCAGCAAAACTCCAAGCGTCATATGACACAGATTTACAGCTTTCCTTCCATACTGACTGTGTACATTTCACGGAACTTCTGAGATTACTGATGTACCAGTCGAAATGAGTAAGTTTTTACGAAAGGAGAGGTTACAATCCGTGTTTCCGAATGTTGGCATTGCTCTTAGAATATAATATTTCTATGTGTGGCACTTACAAATTGTTCAGCAGAACGCTCGTTTTTGGTCCTTAAAAGACTGGAATCGTACCTATGTTCTACGTTGTCTGAGGAGAGATTGAACGCCTTGTCCATTCTTCACATCGAAGGCGCCCTCCTTAACTGATAACAGTCTAAACTATGAAGGTATGATCAACGAGTTTTCTGCCGTCAAAGCCAGACGCAAACTTTGCTGTCTGGCGAGTTTGTGTATTTATTCATATTAGTTTTAAAATTTTAAGATTATAATGTGATTTTTATTATAGCTTAGAGCACATTCATTGGCTTTACAAACTACGTATTACCTGTTTATTTTACAATTGTCGATAGCAGAACGCGGAACTAAACCCCGTTTACGTGCAGACGTGACCGAAGGCGCCCGAATGACCCAGGCCGCTCGGCGCTGTACAGTCAAGTCATACTGATACTGTACTATATTACAACTGATGCGTATTCTTGGCGTCTGCTGAAATATATAGTTATCGCGGAAATATAGGTTATCGGAAAGTACGCTCAGATGACAAAGTGTTAATAATAAATAACGTAGTATAAATACGTAAAAGCTCTGCTAATACCATTAGAAAGAGCTATGGTGAGAGAAATAGCTGAAGTACAAAACTGTTCAGCCCTTACATGGATTAAAGATACTGTGTACACTAATTATGCAGCATCTAGCTACACAGACGCTAATGCTTTACTCGTTAACTATTGGATTATAAAACAAATTTCATTTTTCCACGATAGTCTGTAAAATTATGTAATAGTAAATCCAGTTCTGTGTTTTTTCGTCTGTATTTAGTTATTAGTTCGTGCACTGAAATCCCTATTTCATTTTTATTTCTCACGCTTTCATAGATTCACCTATTAATACCGAACGTGTTTTTTTTTATCTGCTACACATCCAAGTTATTAGATCGTAAAACGACAGTTAAATTTTAATTTTGAACGCATCTCTGTAAAAGTAGGTATTAATTTCCAATGTATGACACGTTCGCTTCAATTTTTAGATTCTAACACAACTTCTTTATTTTCATTTTCAATGGTTTCGTGTAAAAGAACATATTACAAATGAATGCATAACAAAAATCCGTTGTGTCCTACACGCTCTGCTGAGTTTTTAGGTCATGAAAGAAGTGATTTTCATGTGTTCGTTTCTGTTGTCTTTCGACAGAAGAATGTGTTAACACAATGCAGTTTTCAGTTTGTTTTATCCGCTGCCGTACACCAAGTACAGTTCAGGAACCATATTACATTTTGATTGGGCGCGACAAGACCGCTGACGCGTCCTTCGGTACAACGAATACCAGAGCACGGAAACAGCTCACAGGGCTCCCACCCAAAACGGAAATTGTGAAGTGATCGGCTAATAGTTATTATTTAAAACATGTTGTTTTTCTTTTTTTTGGGGGGGGGGCATATAATATGGTGTGACTAGGGGGCAAAATTTTTTAAATCCGCCACTGATTGCTTCCATTTTTTATTACGTTGCCGAGATATTGTAGTTTTCTGCCAGTCGTCATACTTAAACTCTATGTAGTAAAGAAGAATGAGTTTCGGCCCAGCCCCCAGCAGCCATTGCCTCTTTGAGCGAACGCCAAGCAGCATCACAGAGACTACCGACTGTACATGTTGAAGGCCACTCAGCAATCGCATGGGAACGATCTATAAACTGAATCGTTCACTGAGGTAATTATTAAGCAACGCCGTCATTAAGATACCATATTTTCTGCATCATGTCGTAATTTAATTCGCCTTGCTACGATTCTTGGAAGGGCAAATTTAGAGAAAATTGTACATCTACACCTATAACTACACCCCGTAATCCATCTTACGGTGTGTGTTAGAGCCTACGTCACACACCAGTACTGTTTCTAAGCCTCTCTATGCAGTTAGAGTTGCTCTGATTTTACCACCATTGCTAATTTGCAAGAAACATGCGGTGGGAGGTAATAAACTTGTGAGAACGAGCTCGAACGTCTCCTCTGGACTCGGGCATTATTCGCGACAATAGGCGTGTTGCCAGAATAGAACAATGGGGACATTGTGGTGATCAAAGAAATTAAACACCGACAGGTATAGTAAGAGTATGTATGATAATTCGTAAAAATTAATTGTCTTTTCTACACTATCAGTCAGCCTAAAAATATCCGTACACCCATCAGTGGACATTAATGTGCGGTGTGGTCACCCTTCGCCTTTACGACAGCTTGCACTCCGCTGCGAACACTTTCAACGAAGTGTCTGAATCTCTGCGGAGGAATAGCAGCCCTTTTTTCCCTCACGAGTCGAAACCAGAAAGGTAGTGGTGCCGGATGCTGGAGGTCTGCAGGCAAGTCGACGTTCTGAGTCATTCTAAATATTTCTACTGGGTTTGTGATGGGGCTCTGGACAGGCCAGTGCATTTCAAGGCTGTTATTGTCCACAAACCATTGCCTCCAGTTGATCCTTCACGAAAGACTGCATTGTCATGCTGATACATAGCATCCGTACTGTTGTTCTGCTGTAGATTGTACACAATGTCTTCATATCCTTTCACATTTAGCTGCTTCTTCAGCGCAGTAAGGGGATCACACCCTAATCACGAGAAACACCCCCGACATCGCAGCACCACCTCCTCTGCACTTCAAACGATGGCGGGTAACGGCCCCCAGGCATTCGTCGCACCCAAGCCCTTCCATCAGACTGAATCAGGCTGTGGCGTGATTCGCCGATCCAAATCACTCGTTTCCAGTCGTACAATGTCCATCGCTCTATACACCACCTCAAGTATCGCTGAGAGCTGATTACAGAAAACACCCTGCGCACAGTCCTTGTGTTAGCTAGACTGCTGGTACACATGGGAACTCACGACTGATTCCTTCCACTGATTTCACCGGATTTGTTTTTTAGAAGCACCTTCTCTAATGCTTCACGGTCTCTGTCTGCTTGACCTTGATTTAGCTGTGGCTGTTCCTTCGCGTTTTAACTTCATTATCACAAAACCAACGGTCGACTTGTGCAGCTTTAGATGGGTTGAAATTTCCCTGATGCATTAGTGTACAGTATGAGCAACACGTGTGTCCCGAAACACTTCCCTGGGACTCGCCTGTACATCTCTCGATGAGTCTCCATCCAACACAACACGCTGCAAAAGACGTTCTCAACGCAGTGACAAATTTTGTTTCATGCCTAATGTAGCCGCACTTCTTTCTAAAAACTTCAGTGCAGCACGGAGTGAGAAACGTCTCGAAAGTAAAGGAGTGCTGCATCTACATAATTACCTCGATTCGTGTGTTTTTAGGATGCCTTGTGAGAAAAGTAGCAAGTTGGTATATGACTGTTACGTTAGTCTCCGTAGAGTGTCTATTCAGCCTCTTGAAAACAATGGAGATGTGAAGGAGAAGTAGCTGCTCTGATTTCTGAAGCAGGCACTAAAGGCCAACAGATAGTAGCGCTCATCATTCCAGACCCCCATTCTCTTACTACGACGTGTTATACAATTTTGCATTCCCTCCGTCGAATTTTTTGAACATTTAGTTGTATCAAGCTGATACTAGCCACTCTCTGAGCTTCGGTCAAATTGCGGGGAATAGCGACGTCAGTGAGAAAGAGACGTAAGGGTTGATGCAGAATCGAACGTACTGTTGTCTATTTTACGTTTGACTATGTCTCTCTCGGTATTAAACATCAAGAAACTGACTGTAGACAATCTTTTTTTATGAGGGTGACGGATTACCAAGACTAGAATGAATCGATTCGAGGCACTGTTTATGAGTTCAGACCTTCACGAAAATCGCGTTCATCGAAAAACTTCGCGTCATATTTCTACACCGGAGGGGGAAAAAAATCGCAGCAGCAAGAAAAAGCTGCGCGACATAAACGAAAATTGGCAGGCGTGTTCCTACAACTGAAAGGTGATGTCTACTACAATTTCGTACCAGTCGTAGGATGCAAATCAGGTTTGCTGTACAACGATTGTGTGTGTTGGTTACCTTTGAGATTGAACGTGGTGAGTTATTAGACAAGAAAGCCTTTAAGGAGACAAAGACGTCATTACCAACACGTTACTGAGTTTGAATGATGTCGTGTAATATGGTTACGAGAAGCTGCATGCTCCTTCTGACTTTCCAGAAAGATTTGACAGGAATGTAGGTACTAAATGTACGGTCGCAAGAAGAGCGGGCTCTGTACGGCCACGTTATACTACCAAGAGGGAAGACCACTGCGTTCGGCCTATGGCTCTGACAGAACGACCTGTTACAAATCGGTTACATCAATGCCAGAAGCCCTGTGTCGTGCATTCCCCTGACATCAAACCACGTCATTTGCGACTACAGTGGTACAAGCGAGAGGTCACTGGAGGGCATGATGGAGGTCTATTGTATTCTCTGATGAAAACTGGTTCTGCCTGTGTGCCAGAGATGGCCGAGTGTTGGTTAGGAGGAGGCCAGTTAAGAGCCTGCAACCAACCTGTCTGCGTGCTGGACACACTGGACCTAAACCTGGAGTTACGGTCTGGGGTGCGGTTTCGTATGACAATCGGAGCACTCTCGCGGTTACCTCACGCATACTGACTGCAAATTTGTACGTCAGTCTGGCGATTCGACCTATTGTGCAGCCATTCATAAACAGCGTTCCAGTGTGTTTCCCAACAGGATAACGCTCGCCCGCATACCGCTCTTGTAATGCAACATTCTCTACAGAAACTTCCTGGCAGATTAAAACTGTGTGCCCGACCGAGACTCGAACTCGGGACCTTTGCCTTTCGCGGGCAAGTGCTCTACCATCTGAGCTGCCGAAGCACGACTCACGCCCGGTCCCACAGCCTTACTTCTGCCAGTATCTCGTCTCCTACCTTCCAAACTTTACAGAAGCTCTCCCGCGAAAGGCAAAGGCCCCGAGTTCGAGTCTCGGTCGGGCACACAGTTTTAATCTGCCAGGAAGTTTCATATCAGCGCACACTCCGCTGCAGAGTGAAAATCTCATTCTGGATTCTCTACAGAGTGTCGACATGTTGCCTTGGTCTTCTCTCCAGTCGGGCACATACGAGAAATCAGTCGGACGACAACTCCAGTGCCGTCCCCACAAACGGCGTTAACAGTCCCTCTATTGAACGACCAAGTACACAAACTGACATCCGGCACGTGCACGTTTGCGTGCTTGCATTCAGTACTCTGGCGGTTAAACCGGTTATTAATTACCAGCGTTTCACATGTGCAAAGTCTTATCACGAACCTAAATACCAGACAAATGTATTTCCGTAATTTCATTGTTCAACATTATTTTTGCTGCAGCGACTTCTTTTCCGTCAGTGAATTCTTTCCTCGATCACTGTTGCTACAAATGCTCACTGCAAACAAACCACTCTGTCGAGTTCTCAGCTCCCATTCTTTTGACGACAACAAATATCAAATCTTAAAGCAATTTAATGTTCACCCTCAATAATGCCATTAATGATCGGCAGAAAGTTACACAGGCGTGTCCCGTATTTAACCCCTTAAACTTCAGCCCATTTTCAATAACTTATGTTAGCGACGGGGGAAGTGCTTTACTTTATGACAGGACAAGAAACCGTTACTTGTTGACTTTTACTAGGAACATAGTTTTTAAAGAGGTACTGACGATTAAGTAGGAGCCACAACCCGAAAATATCTTTCAGCACTGTGTTCAAAAATGCGTCTTGAAATTTTTCACTTACTGAGTCATTTCAGTTTATTTCGTCCCATCTATACCTACGTAATTACTCTGCTATTCAAAATAAAGTGGATGGCAGAGGTTTCAATTAACCACCTTCAAGCTGTCTCTCTCTCTCTCTCTCTCTCTGTCTCTCTCTCGAACGCCGGGGGGGGGGGGGGGGGACGAGCACTTAAATTATCATGGGAAACATACGTTTAAATAATAAATGTCGTTATAGTCCCTTTGAAGAAAACTTAAGTACGATTCAAAAATACAGCAAATAATTTAGGTTAAATTCAAATAGTTTACACAACATAACACTGCTGCTGAGAAAAATCCTCGTACAAAAAAATTTCTCTTGAGCTTCCTTCACCACGTCATCATTGTTATCAAATTAAATTTCCAAATCTCTTTAATCTATAGGTTCTTCTAAAATCTATAATATTTTTCTCTCAGTAACGTCAACAAATTTTAAATCACAGGTTGTGTCTAACATTAGACAAACTGCGACCCAACAAGAAAGAACAGAGAGAAATGAATGAGACTCATTGTTGCCATGCATACAGAGAAATTTGATGTCATAATACTATTGTTCACCGAGCATTTTATACTACCATTAATCCAATGATTTGGAACAATTATAAAACGTGGCAGAAGAATTCATTAAAAACAGTAAACTTTTTTTTCGATTTTTCGATATAAAGTTCATGACTACATCACAATATTCACAAATGGGGATAAATTACGTTGTGTCCCCCCTCCCCTCCCCCCAGACTTGGTATTTCTACGCTTAAGGGGCTCCGGAACGCCCTATACTTGCAATGTTAAAATAACGCTTATAAATTACATCTTTCCTCACAAAGTATTTGAGGTAGGAAGTTGAACTTTTTACAGAGTATTTATTGGAATATGGGCTACAACTTAACACAGGGATTTTAAAAAATTTTAGTTCAGTTATCAAAGATGATTTTTTTTTTCAATTGTAATGAAAATTCACATTTTTTTTGCAATTTTTTATTTATATATTCAAAAATATACAGTTTTTTGGAACAAGGCTGTGTTAAATTATGCAGAAGGTACTGTGTAACATTTACTGAAAGTTTGAAACAAACATGTTTGGAAGATCCTTAGAAAACCTGTAATTAGTATAAGAAAATAAAAATTTTGGGAATCGAGCGACAAAGATTGGATTAACTTTTTAGTGCATTCCAGGTCCATAGTATGGATTATCTTCATCCTCTGCAAACTCCTCCTCCAGCTTCCTCTTGTTCCTCCTCCTGTTTACTCTTGCTTGTATTTCTAGACTCTTTACAGCCCTGTCTGCAGCCCGAAGGCGTTCCTTGTCTAAAGCAAGCATCGCTCGTACCATGTTAGAACCTATCTTCATTCCCATATTTCTAAATACCTTGCACCTTACAATGTTGCCATCATTGAAAGTCGCAACAGCATCATACACACCAAAGTGAAGTGTTTCTATTCCAACAAATACAGTCTTGGGGATTCTCGACCATGTAACACTATTTACACTTTCATTGGGGTTTTGAGTTTTTCCGTGAATACACTTTTTCAACAGTTCAGGTGCTGCTAAGTCTCTGAAAATAGGTTTTATCACCTCCATTATTGCATGAGGCAGACTATGCTTATGAGTGTACACTTCACCAGTTAGCAATCCTTTGTTATATTTACACCAACTGTCTTCTTCTTTGGGACACAAGCTATGTTGGGGATTTTCATCGTCTTTATTGTTTACAGTAATAACACATACCTTTGGCTTTCCAACATTTGTCATTTTCTTAAAAGCCTTCAGAGGATTTCTAATAACTTTACTTTTACTCATTATTATACTTCAACAAAACAGAGACTCAAGAAACAAAATTAATTACGAATATTTTCGAGATAACGACAGAGTAAATAAACATGAAACAATCGACAATCACACCAGCGATATATATTGAACCATCACAGGTTAGCCACAACACATACTTTATCTCACATCACTAAAATGTACCTGATGAACACGGACGTTAATAATACCATCATTTGACAGCAGTTTAACAGCGCCACAGTGGGTCACGCCCATGTAGAACACATTTCAAAAAAAGTTTAAAAATAGTTGTAGTCTTCGGAATTGAATAAATTATATATCTATTAAAAGGTAATAGTCTGCAGATTCAGAAAACGCAAAAAAGTAAAAATTGAACTTTTCATGATTTTGAGCCTTTCCGGAGCCCCTTAATCAGCGGTATGACGCCAATGAGTTGCTGAATAACTTCTGCAGAGAGACTGTACGGGAAATCCTTACTCGTCCACCTCCGCGGGCATACATTGTAAGGCGAGTAATGCAACTTATTAGCGTCTTAAGCATACATCTCTTGTACTGTTTATGAACACGGAATTGAATAAATTTTGGGTTACAAGGGACTGCACCGACTAATACCCCCTCAAACCGAACAGTCGCTTGAAGTTGCAGACGTAGCTTTATAATAGACAAGTCCAAATCATAACATGTGGTACTGGGCTGCCACTACAGAAGCAGCGTATAGGCGCCGGTGTAATTAGTGACAGCGTGCTCCGTATCAGAATGGCAGCCTCGGGGGTCGCCAGGCGGAGGGAGTCGGAGTGGACTCTGCCTGAAAAGGAAGGGGGGAGATGCGCAGGTCGTGCTGCAGCGACAGTCCATTGTCCGCGAGCACTCAGCCTGATTGCACGTGTGGCAGCTACCTGAGGAAGGCGACCGAAACACGTCGCCGGTTCCCCATCTGTCTGTCGCCAGCGCGTTTAACAGCGGTCTGCCTCTCTGGGTTATCAGATTAATTAGGACATTCCAGCTTTCAACTGCACACCAGTCTCACTCGCAGGCTTGCGCGGAACTGACGTCAGTATGAATTGGTCTGTGCGACCAAGAAACTCGATAGCAATCGACAAATGAAGAACTCTGGCGAAGCCATATTGGATTTGTCGCTCGTAGTTCACTGTGTTGAAGCGCCAAAGAAACTGGTATAGGCATGCGGCGCTGTGGTCGGCAACGCCTTATGTTCCAAACAAGTGTCTGGCGCAGTTGTTAGATCGGTTACTGCTGCTACAATGGCAGGTTCTCAAGATTTAAGTGAGTTTGAACGTGGTGTCATAGTCGGCGCGATGGGACACAGCATCTCCGAGGTAGCGATGAAGTGGGGATTTTTCTGTACGACCATTTCACGAGTGTACCGTGAAAATCAGCAATCCAGTAAAACATCAAATCTCCGACATCGCTGCGGCCGGAAAAAGGTCCTGCAAGAACGGATCCAACGACAGCTGAAGAGAATCGTTCAACGCGACAGAAGTGCAACCCTTCCGAAAATTGCTGCAGATTTCTGTACATGGCCATCAACAAGAGTCATCGCGCGAACCATTAAACGAAACACAATCGATGGGGGTTTTCGGAGCCGAAGGTCCAGTCGTGTACCTTTGATACTACATGACACAAAACTTTACGCCTCACCTGGGACCGTCAATATCGACATTGGGCTGTTAATGACTGGAAACATGTTGTCCGGTCGGACGAGTCTCGTTCCGAATTTTATCGAGTGGATGGACGTGTATAGGCATGGAGATAACAACGCGAATCAATGGACCCTGCATGTCAGGCGGGGTCTGTTCAAGCTGGTGGAGGCTCTGTAATGGTGTGGGGCGTGTGCAGTTGGAGTGATGTGGGAAGCCAGATACTTCTAGGTACGACTCTGACGGGTGACACGTACGTGAGCATCCTCTCTGATCACCCGCATCCATTCATGTCATTGTGCATTCCGACGGACTTGGGCAATTCCAGCAGGACACTGCAATACCCCACATGTCCATAAATGCTACAGAGTGGCTCCAGGAACACTCTTCTCAGTTTAAACACTTCCGCCGGTCACTAAACTCTCCAGACATGAACGTTATTGACCATGTCTGGGATGCCTCACAAAGTGTTGTTCAGAAGAGATCTCCGCCCACTCGTACTCCTACGGATTTATGGACAGCCCTGCGGGATTCGTGGTGTCAGTTCCCTCCAGCATTACTTCAGACATACATCGAGTCCATGCCACGTCGTGTTGCGGCACTTCTGCGTGCTGGCGGGGCACCGACACGATATTAGGTAGGCCTACCAATTTATTTGGCTCTTCA
This sequence comes from Schistocerca nitens, assembly GCF_023898315.1. Classification (NCBI taxonomy): domain Eukaryota; kingdom Metazoa; phylum Arthropoda; class Insecta; order Orthoptera; family Acrididae; genus Schistocerca; species Schistocerca nitens. Next base: position 18,174,163 of record NC_064622.1, read on the forward strand.
GTAGAGCTCAAAAAATAACCAGCACTCCGAGAAGAGTAAGCACAGTCCTGGCTCGCGCTGACTACATCGCCAAGCAGCAGCGCCAAGTAAAGCTGCTGGAGTACTTGTTACTCTTCAAGTTTTACCGTCGCTATTAATACAAACAGCACTAGACGAATTTGTTACCGCGCTGTCCAATGGACACCTAAAATGCCCCTTTAAAAATCGCTTTGCTCGTAATGGGGAACATGACATACTTGATGGGTGGTGTTTGTTTGGGCTGACTCCAACTACACACTGCAAAATCGGAATTGTAAATATCTACCGAAACGCCAGAGAAAATGCACGTGGCGACTCTTAGGAGAGACGGCCTGTATAACCATAACGTAAGTAGTGATTGTTGCACGCAAAAGTACACATTCACACGAAGGCTAAGCCTTCGCCGTTTGGCCCTCGAAAGTACTACCATGATCAACGAAGGCTAAAATATTCACTCGTTTCCTGTTGGAGGAATTGGATATAAGATTGACTGTAACGCGTTGAATCTCAAAGGTCTGATGGGTAAATACGGATCGACACACTGTTAAAAGGCAATGAAAACGGCAGGTTTGTCGTTGCTTGCCAACTGAAGCAGAAGGCACTCACAGTGTGTCCCGGAGTGCGTGCCCCTGGCAAAAAAAGGTGTGTTGTTTTTGTGTTGCTGCTGCTTGTATTAACGAGAGAATAAAATGGTAATCGGGGCAGGTGCGTAAAGCGTGGCGCTTTGATAGCGGCATCCACGTCGCAGCGGACACAAAGCTACCTCATTTGCATCGGCCTCTGCAGCCGACAAAGAATGCAGCGTGTTTCGGGCGCTGCCCGAACAATATTTGTTCGTTCGTCTAGTGGACGTCGCGTTGTTTTTCGATTAATTCTGTACTCCATGGGTTTTAATGTAATATTCGTCTCGTGTTGAAACTTCGCGAGTTTCACAGACTAAGCAATTTTGATTGGTTTATGATGCACTCAGCATTAATATGCATCCACATTTCTATTCCTAAATTAAGCCAGCTGGACACAGGCGTAAATTTTGTCGAAATTCGGTATAGGACACGTTCCAGTACAGCGAAATGGCGTAAATGGGTTTGGGCAACACAGTATGTGAACTTGGCATTTATGCAATAATCTAAAACTAACGGCACGAAGTTATTGCGTTGTTAATTAAATAACGACCGTTAAACACTTTTTTATCTATAGACGGATGGTCAAACAGTGGTTATTATTTGGAACTTTGCATAGGTTACCGTCATTTTAATTACGTGGTAAAATGGAATGGCAGGATACCAAAGATCATCTATGCAAGGACATATTTCATTGTTATGTCGGAAGATGGAATCTATTTTCTGTAATTGATCGTCTATGATGTATAAATAATCAACGTTACTCAAGTGCAGACTGACGTAGTCTATAATCTTTCATATAATAAAATGCATTGAGCCTTGTCAGATACTGATGTGATACGATGTGGTTTTGTAGTGAATATACCATTTTCTGCTCAAGATATTTTTACGGCTTCTCATCGTTGCTGCATTCGGTTATGTAACTTTAAACCCAAGCATTTTAAATAACATTTTCAGTGATTTAAAAAGCTTTAACTCAAATAACTTCTTTTATAGCAAATAATATATTTTTGCGAATATTTTATCTTTGACACTGCTTTCAGTCTTCTAGCATTTACCTGTGCCATCTGCGGTGATATAAAAATTTTCAGTTTTTATTGTTATACATGTGATGGGTGATCTTTCTGAGATCTCCGGAAGAACAAACACCTCACATACAGCGGTAATCCTGTATATATACCCATTGACAGCATTTCATATTTTTTGTTTATCCAAATCGCATGCTGAATTATGTTCTGTTATACGCAATGTGCTAGTGAAGGTGTCCGCCAGCAAGCTAGCCGCTTACGACCAATCAGGGAAGTGTTGATGAAATTTCGTTGTCAAGCATTTAGACCAGGTGAAAACTTTGAATCTGACACACCCGCGTTCCGTCGCACTTGTTCACATATCAGAATCCGTAATACTACGGTATTAAAACGCCATTTTGGGGCCTTGTTTGTTTGTTGAATATTAGAAATCGGTTCACTCCGACTAAGTGTAATATTCAGTGAATTCTGAAAACAGTTAAAAATTTATGGGTTAATTACTCTAGAAATTACATGCACGATATTTTGAACAGATTTAATCAGGAACGTGATAGGTTTCCTCCACTTCTAGTATTGTTTTTGGGTTTAATTCTGCTACACTTTAAAAGATAAATTATTTTATTACTAAAATTTTATATGACGACGGTTTTTTTGGTAAAGTAATATTAGGGAAGTTCCTATTTCACTGCAGCCAAAGACAACGAAGATGGATAAATTAAAGACAGTACCTCAGTCGCTTAGAGAATTCCCTGCCAAACTGTGAGAAGGTTGCAAAACAGCACGCAGAGTGGAAGATAAAAAAAAAAAAAAAAAAAAAAAAAAAAAAAAAAAAAAACATTCTGAAACCAGTGCTATAACTAGAAAAGATATACCCGCTGGAATAAAAATTAAACGGTAGGTCCGACTGTAACTGACAGTATAACACGGTTCAAAAGTCGGATGAGGCACGGGCATAACACTATCCACAGGACCGTGCATGATAAAACAGTGTGGTGTTCACAATGATCTTCTGGTTGCGTGTAGATTTTCTTTAGTTATAATATCGCTGACATGTACGCACTCGCTTGACAATGTAAATAAGAAATGTATGAGGCTCTGAACTACGCAACTCCGCGTATGTCGCCGCAGTGGTGTACCAGTGTAAAGTTCCGACGCAGTGTATTCTGGCTGAAGCTGTTACGCTCAGGAACTAGTCCCATAATGAGTTAAATTCGGAGGGTCGGATAGGCTCGCTGAAAGAGTGCAACAGGAGGTCTTCGCGCCGATGAAAAGAATAACCTCCGCCAAGTTTCGCCATTAGCTCTCTGAACTCGAGCGAGATAGCGATCCGGACTATTTTTGTTTTAGTATTAATCATTAATTAGACAGGACAAAAGAGTCCAAGTGACAGTAACACGTGTTGGGAATGGGAGATAAAAATAGACGGTATGCGCCGGGGTAGGGGGTCATTAAGTTACCTGAGGGACGGCCACAGGTGAGCCCTCGCCGACAAGCAGTGGCTCTGTTCTAGCGTTCGAGAGCCCAAAGAGATGAACAGTAGCGGTGCTCTGTGCTGTAAAAAGAACGCCCGCTTGTCAAAATAAACTTACCTCTTTCGATTTCCGATACGAAAATAATTCAGGAAAACCGAAATAACCGTCCGTCAACACAGTTTTAATTTCTGCGTCGGCTAACTATGATTTAGAGTGTCACTTCTGATTGAGAAGAGCCTTGAGGTACGCACATTTCGGACCTCATTTTAAAATTTCACATCGCAAGTTTTAACATTTCTAGTGCCCACAATTTCAATACCTTCGTCCCCTTACGACATTGCAAACGCAAATTTCAGGTAATCCCTGTGACATTTCAGATAATCCCTGTGATAAATGTCACACACACAGGGGCAAACCTGGTGTCATGGGAGCGAAGGAATACACTGATCAGCCAGAACAGTACGACCATGTGACGACCTACCTAACAGCTGGCACGGATAACAGCGGTGATGCGTCGTGGCATGCAAGCAGTGTGCCCACATCCCAGATGTTTCGACCGGGTTCAGATGTGGCGAGCGGCACTGTCTTCCTCGGACCACTCCATCACTCCTGTCCTTGTGACATTGCGCACTATCTTGTTGAAAAATGCCCTGCCGTCGGGGAACTTGATTGTCATGAAGAGGTGTACGCGGTTGGCAACCAGTGGACGATACTGTTTGGCCGTCGTGGTGCCTTGCACGAGCTTCACAGCACCCGTGGGTGCCAACGTGAATGTTCCCCAGAGCACAACGGAACCGCCGCCAGGTTGTCTCCGTCCCACAGTACAGGTGTCAAGGAGCTGTTACCCTGCAAGACGAAGGATTCGCCCCCTCAAATCGGCATTATGAACAAGGTGTAAGAGATTCATCAGACCGTGCAACGCTCTGCCACTGCGCCAACATCCAGGGCCATGGTCACGTGCCCATTTCAGTCGTAGTTGCCAACTGAAGACATAAAGTCTGAAAATGAGTCCGTGATCATATTTTGGCACTTTATTTTACAGGTCCGTCTTGATCACAGAAACCTCTACACTTGACTACTGCCAGTTTCGGTTACTGCCATCTTCAGATCTGTTACAAACAGAAACAGGGTGTAACCAACTAAGTTCAATTCGCTGACGCTAAATCTGTTATAGGTCTAGTGCTACATAAGAAACATAAAAAGGATTTACGTGGTTAACAGCCATGTATACCAGCCATACAGTCGTAGTTGCCCGTGTCGTGGGTGTGGGGCATGCATGGGTCGTCGGCTGCGAAGGCCCATCGTTGGGAGTCTTCGGTGCACTGTGTGTTCCGTAGTTCCGTCGCAGTTCGCCGCCTGTCCTATTTCACCAGCCTGCCCAGCGTACGGCGTCCGACGTCTGTAATGAAGGGTGGTCGCCGAACCCCACGACGTCTGGACGTAAGTTTCGCCACGAGTTGAAGACACCCGCCACAGCACTCCTCGAACACCCGACAAGTCGTGCAATTTCCGAAATGTTCGTCCCGAGTCTCCGGGTCGCCACAATCGGCCCTCTCCCAAACTCAGATACACTACTGGCCATTAAAATTGCTACACTACGAAGATGACGTGCTACAGACGCGAAATTTGGCTCTGAGCACTATGGGACTCAACATCTTAGGTCATAAGTCCCCTAGAACTTAGAACTACTTAAACCTAACTAACCTAAGCACATCACACACACCCATGCCCGAGGCAGGATTCGAACCTGCGACCGTAGCAGTCCCGCGGTTCCGGACTGCAGCGCCAGAACCGCTAGACCACCGCGGCCGGCTACGCGAAATTTAACCGACCGGAAGAAGATGCTGTGACATGCAAATTATTAGCTTTTCAGAGCATTCTTCAGTCTGGAACCGCAGCGACCGCTACGGTCGCAGTTTCGAATCCTGCCTCGGGCATGGATGTGTGTGATGTCATTAGCTTAGTTAGGTTTAAGTAGTTCTACCTTCTAGGGGACTGATGACCTTAGAAGTTAAGTTCCATAGTGCTCATAGCCATTTGAATCATTTTCAGAGCATTCACACAAGGTTGGCGCCGGTGGCGCAACCTTCAACGTGCTGAGATGACGAAAGTTTCCAACCGATTTCTCATACACAAACAGCAGTCGACCGGCGTTGCCTGGTGACCCGTTCTTGTGATGCCTCGTGTAAGGAGGAGAAATGCGTACCATCACGTTTCCGACTATGATAAAGGTCGGATTGTCGCCTATCGCGATTGCGGTTTATCGCATCGCGACATTGCTGCTCGCGTTGGTCGAGATCTAGTGACTGTTTGCAGAATATGGAATCGGTGGGTTCAGGAGGGTAATACGGAACGCCTTGCTGGATCCCAACGGTCTCGTATCACTAGCAGTCGAGATGACAGGCATCTTTTCCGCATGGCTGTAACGGACCGTGCAGCCACGTCTCTATCCCTGAGTCAACAGATGGGGACGTTTGCAAGGCAACAACCATCTCCACGAACAGTTCGACGACGTTTGCAGCATCATGGACTATCAGCTCGGAGACCACGGCTGCGGTTACCCTTGTCGCTGCATCACCGACAGGAGCGCCTGCGATGGTGTACTCAACGACGAACCTGGATGCACGAATGGCAAAACGTCATTCTTTCGGATGAATCCACGTTCTGTTTACAGCATCATGATGGTCGCATCCGTGTTTGGCGACATCGCGGTGAACGCACATTGGCAGCGTGTATTCGTCATCGCCATACTGGCGTATCACCCGGCGTGATGGTATGGGGTGTCATTGGTTACACGTCTCGGTCACCTCTTGTTCGCATTGACGGCACTTTGAACAGTGGAAGTTACATTTCAGGTGTGTTACGACCCGTGGCTCTACCCTTCATTCCATCCCTGCGAAACCCTACATTTCAGCAGGATAATGCACGACCGCATGTTGCAGGTCCTGTACGGGCCGTTCTGGATACAGAAAATGTTCGACTGCTGCCCTGGCCAGCACATTCTCCAGATCTCTCACCAACTGAAAACGTCTGGTTAATGGTGGCCGAGCAACTGGCTCCTCACAATACGCCAGTCACTACTCTCGATGAACTGTGGCATCGTGTTGAAGCTGCATGGGCAGCTGTACCTGTACACGCCATCCAAGCTCTGTTTGACTCAATGCCCAGGAGTATCAAGGCCGTTATTAACGCCAGAGGTGGTTGTTGTGCGTACTGATTTCTCAGGATCTATGCACCCAAGTTGCGTGAAAATGTAATCACATGTCAGTTCTAGTATAATATATTTGTCCAATGAATACCCGTTTATCATCTGCATTGCTTCTTGGTGTAGCAATTTTAATGGCCAGTAGTGTAGATTCCGCGCCAGTGGCGGATTTGTACATTGCCATCAGTAGCCTATTTACATTTTGCCACCCCTACCGACCTCTACAGCTCGATACTGTACTTGACAATCATATTAATTACAATTTTCCTGTCAACGAAATTTTTGAAAAATCACAGCACACAACCAGAAAATGTACCAGAAAAATATTCCCTATGTGTTTCATATGGCCACGATACCTTAACGATTGCGGCACTAGTTGAAAGGTATTCATTTTCTCAGAGCGCTGCCAGGGTTACACCACGTCCTACGTGAGCCGTCAAATGCGAAAGCGGCGCGCCGCAGGAACAGACGGGCTACACACTGCGAAGCGGACCGATTCGGTCGTTCTGTCCTACGTGAGCTGTCAGCTGCGCGGCGGATGATAACAGCTCATGAGAAAAAAGTGTTTGGCGATTTTCTTGCAGTAAAAAATACTGTATGTTAATGAAGCAAAGCTACATCAACTCCTATAGTTAGTTTTTTGGTAGAGATTGTCCCTTTCCTTCAAAAAATTGGAAGGCATCTGGATTGGATGGAATAGACCCAGAAATCGTTCTTCACTGTGGGGAATATGCCAAAAAATAGCTTAAAGAGTTTTACTCAAATATAATGGGAACAGGGAACACACCACAGAAAATGAAGAACTCAAACATCACTGCACTGCTTAAACCAGGAAAACCAAGCGATCAGCAGAAGAGTTATAGGCCAATCGCATTGCTCAGTGTCATATACAAGCTGCTCGAGAGACTCCTGTATAACAGACTGAGCGCAAAAATGCTGGAATCAATTCCAAACGAACAATCACGATTTCGACCTAATAGAAGCTGCACTGATCAAGTACTCTGCAGGCTACCAGAAAAAGCAAAAAACATCAGTTGCATTCATAGACGTGAGCGCAGCATATGACTGTCTCGAGACAAGGCTTGCTGTGCAAACTCATACAAATAATTCCATGCAGCAGTATCATCAGACTCGTCGATAACATGCTTGCCGGGAGAGCTTTTCAAGTGATTACTGGAGAAGAAATGAGCTCTACCAAAATTCTCAATGATGGACTACCACAATGCTCAGTCCTTGCTCCATTGATCTTCAATCTTTATACTTCTGACATCCCAAACACACAGTCTAGGAAGTTTGGCTATGCAGACGATTGGGCTATAGCTGCGTAACATGAATCATTCGGGGCTACTGAAGACAAGACTCCGATTTGAAGCTGCTGAGCGGTTATTTCTGCAAATGGAGACTGCAGCCGAATCCGATTAAGACTGAAGTATCATGCTTCCACATTTGTAACCACTCAGAGCAAGAAGAGAGCATAATGTCATCTTTGAACTACCCCAAATACCTAGGAGTCACAGTGGACAGGACGCTCTCTTACAAGGAGCACCTGACAAAACCTGCAGACAAAATGAGGGCAAGAAACAACTTCATCTATAAACTGTGCGGCACCCCTTGAGGGGCTCTACAGCAAGCATACTCGGCACGTCAGAAGTTGGGCTTGTCTACTCGGTGGCAGAATAACTGTGCTCCTGTGTGGATTAACAGCCCGCATACAAGCAGGATTGACGTGGTACTAAATGACACCATGCGCATTGTCAGTGGCACAATAAAATCTACGCCCACTGCATGGCTGCCAACCCTGAGCCACATACCACCTCCGGAAATGCGGCGAAAATCGAGAAAACCAGCATTACTCTCTGCTGAAGAGACGACGAACTCCAACTTTGATGTCGTCAATCTGTTGAAACAACACTGGCAAGAACACTGCCCACCAAACTGCCGGAGTTTCATGACAGCTGAGAAACCGCCTGGCTTCAACCAGCCACGCAAAGTGTGGACAACTCTAAACCGCGTACGTACTGGCCACGGAAGATGTGCTGACGCTCTCTACAAATGGGGAACGATTCCAACACCAAATTGCGACTGCGGCGCTGATAAACAAACAGTCCGACACATAGTGGAAGAATTCCCGGTTCGAGCCTACAAGAGAACCTTCAACATTTCCTCGCTGCAACAGAGGAAGCAATTGATTATATTAAATGTGTTGATGTCAATCTGCAATTAACAAACGTATAAAATGTATAAGGATTGTGGTGTATGGCATACGACAAATAAATAATAAATATCGCAGCTTCATGATGAAGTGTCAGTATTTTCGATATTTGTCATAGTCATTGTGACAATCAATTTCTAAGTAAGCTCTCGCATCAAATTTACAGTTTTTACTGTGAAAATGTGATCGCTGGCTACTTTACGTTTGGTTAATTTTGGGTGATATATTCCTGCGTATTAAATGTAGCTGACATATCGAAATTGTTTTTAAGGCTGAAACAAAAGCCATATCTCACAACAGAATGGAGAACGATGCTGAAGTATTTGGAAGGCCTAGGTTCGGAGCGCGCTGTCTGCAAGTAGCCTGCAGCTCACAGTTGTGGAAGCAGTCGCTTTATTCTGGTGTCAGCACACCCAATGGAAAACTAGTATCTAAAGTATCAAATACTGAAGAAATATTGTCTACAACAAATGAGTGAAGGTAATATGTTTGGAAAGGCATATTCATGGAGAATTTCACCATCTGTATGAAGAATTGAAATGTCAACCTTTGCTATTCAAGGAGTATGCTCGGATGTTATCTACAACGTTTGATTATATCGTGGACGCTATTAAACCTGTACTGCCATTGAATTCAACTAATTTCCAGTGACCTATTTCAGTTGAACGGTTGATGGTGACTTGACGGTACGAACACAAACAAACAATAAATCGGTCCTTTTACTTCTTTATTCACATAACTGTATGTACTTCATCTTTTACGTTTCTCAAACAGTAGTAAGATCTGAATGATCAACTTGTGGCACCTGTGGTGTATTTAGCTTCGACAACTCCTTTAATAACAACTCCTGCATTTGTGTTCTAAAATGTAATTTATTTAATGATGGCAACTGTTTCATAAATGGCAATATTGTCTTGAATCATTGTTATCTTCTTGGTCCTGCCGCATTATTTTAATTTTCTCTCTCTCTAATTGGAGAAATGCATATAGCCCATCTTCTTTTTTGCCCACGTTTGTTTCTCGTTGCAACCGGTGGATTTATCGAGCCTGAAGGGATGCTATCATTGCGGGTAGTTTCTGTTGCTCGGTAAATCAGCGGCACGGCTGTTCAACCACAGGAACCTCAAGTTCAGGCTGATCGTTGTCGTCAACACTACTGTCATTGAGAGTCTCATAACTGATGCTGACAGTAGCACTTTCAGAGGTATTTTCTGTGTCCCTCACATCCATTTCGTCTTCCAGAGTAGTAGCACACATAGAGTCCAAAAAATCCGAAGACGTGCTCGCTGCTGAGTGTTCTCGCTGCATGCCCCCTTCTGTTTTTCGTTGTGTCAAAATATCTTTTAAAAATAGTATGGCCTTAAGTATGGCCAAGTGCCTCTATGTACCGGTTCATTGTCGGCGTCAGCTCCAGAACAAGGCTTAGGTATTTTTTTCAATTACTTTGGAAACGTATCCCTTATATTTTTCCATTTTTTCTTTGCCGCATTACCTGAAGTAAAAATTTAAAAAGAAAAATACTTCAAAGCATAACGGTACTAAACGGTTGTTACCCTGTGTCTTTAACAATTGCCGTTTCAGTGGGGAACACTACGAATTGTTGACTCGATTGTTTAGAATTAATGGCGAACGGTATATTCGCGCTCAGTGAAAATGGAACTTTCCATTCGCTATATGAGCTTGGCGAACACGAGACAAATTTAGTATCAAACTCCCCATACTACTGATTCATCCTTGTAAATAGAAGTGTAGGAAATTAATGCGATTGCTTAACGACATAGTAATTGATGAGATGCTGCAGACGTTTACTCCACAGTTAACGGTGTTCTTCTGGCAAATTTGACCTGCGTGATTTATAATTGCTTTTCCAATGAATCGCTCTATATCATAACAACTGACAGCTTGCTGACGATCTATTTCAAAAGATGTTAAAGGCACATAATGGCAGGATATCACTCTGAATACTATACTGACTACAATCTCGAGCTCGTTAGCGTGCAAAAATTGCTGTTCACAGCAATTGTGAGGGACAGGCCATACAAATAATTATGTTATTTGTCAATATTCGATATACCTCATTACATAGGTAAAAACGAAAAAAAAAATTATTTTCCAATTTAGAACCTGCCGCATTTTTAAATAAATTTAAAAAATATAAGCATTCAGAATTTATAAAACGGCTGTATCCACAATCGTTGCAGAAGTTTGTAAAGCTACCTGGACAACAGTCATAATGAAGCACATGCCTGAGCCAACAGAAGATGACTTTAAAAAAATAGCACAAAGTTTTTGGGACCGATGGCAATTCCCTAGCTGTCTTGGAAGTATAGACGCCAAACACATTCCTATTAAAAAACCTAGTAAATCTGGTTCCATTGGATTATTAGCCGTCACCGACGCAAATTATATGTTTGTCATGGTGAATGTAGACTACGGCAAAAAAAAGAGTGACGCAGGTGTGTTTGATAAATGTTCCTTCCGACATGGAATAGAAAAGGGAAGATTAAAGCTACCTGAAGAATTTTTGCCAGGATCCAGTATCAAGGGTCCGTATGTTTTTCTAGGTGATGCAGCATTTCCACTAAAGACATATTTAACGAAGCCTCTTCCAGAAAGACCGACGATTGCAGGTGACGGTAATCTCGGGCAAGAATAGTGATAGAATGTTCATTTGGTTCTATAACATCTAAATTTAGAATTTTGCATAATCGTATCGAAACTAGTATGGAAATTGCAGTGCATATTGTTAAAGCTATAACTTTATTGCACAACACCATCTGCGATCTTGAATCAATAAATGAGCCAGAGTTAGCATTTTTCCAAGACGTATACCGAAATATACCAAATACAGCACAAGACAATTTACAAAAGAGATACAATGCATCATCACGAGCAACTCTGCAAGTGAGGGATAATTTTAAATTGTATTCTGAACAAAATCCTGTACAAAGAATGTAGAGTACACTGCTTAAAATGTGTTAGTAGTAGTAGTAGTAGTAGTGTAGTATCATTTATATTGGCAATGACGAAAATTTTTAAATTGTATGTTGAACGAAATCCTGCGCACAGAAAGTAAACAATACTGCTTAATAAATGTATGTTACACATGTACTTATTTGTAGTACCAATTATTTTCGCAACTTCCCCCCCATTCACGGTATGATATTAAACGGTTACGATAATTTTTGTTTCTCTTGTCCCACAATGCACGCCGTTCTTGAACAGCACTGAACAAAACTACAGCCATTTTAAGATGAAAAACACACTGCGGCAGGAAGACCTGCCTCCTGAAGACGCTTATCAAAACAATGCTTTCCGCTTCCGCAGATAAGGCCGCCCGGCGGACGTTTAGTTCAGAGCACACCGTTTCCAGCATCGGAATTCCGTCTGCTGTCCTGGAGAGATGGGGCCGGAACATTTTATTACGCCGCTCCCGCCTCGGATGAAGAATATGGGCACAGTAACACGTGAAAAAGTCCGGCTAAACCTTATCACCCGCAAGCCACCATACAGTATCGTGACGTGACATAAGAATATTGTGCACGACCGACATTTCTCCTTCGTGCGTACCACGATCCAGTGCAGAGCGGGAGTAGGGACCGCACACGACACACAGTGAATTCTGAGTAGGACGGAGTAACGTGCGCGTGTCAGGGGCGATTTCGGAGGCATGCAGCTAGATTATAAAACGCGGTATTGAAATAAGTGGACGGCTTTTGCTATTTAGACAGCAAATTAACCAAGATGGGATAAGTGGACATGATTTAACGAATATAAATTTGAATCTTGGGAAGTTCTTTCTGAAAACTTTGTGACGAATGTAGGCTTGCACAGAAGCTGGACATGGATTATATGACACTTGAGACAGGAAGAAAATAGAAGCTTTTGAAATGTGAGAAGAATGCCGAACATTAGATGGGTAGGTCCAATAACCAATGACTAAGTACTGAATCAAACTGGGGAAAAAACAACTTGACTAAAAGAAGAGGTCGGTTTAAATGGTTCAAATGGCTCTGAGCACTATGGGACTTAACATGTGAGGTCATCAGTCCCCTAGAACTTGGAACTACTTAAACCTGACTAACCTAAGGACATCACACACATCCATGCCCGAGGCAGGATTTGAACCTGCGACCGTAGCGGCCGAAGAGGTCGGTAGTGCGGCGTTAAAATACAGTCCGGAAGAACGATATGTAGCCGAACTTTTCCGTTCCGACAAATGAAATTCGCAAACGATAGAAGGGCATCAAGAATTATTACACAGAATACCGTGACTACTGCGTGAATTTATTATTTATTTTCATGCGGCGACCTCTGTCGAGGAATGACGCGTGGCTTCAAGGTGCGACGGCCGTCACAGTAACTTTGCTGGAGTGCGCATCGACCTAGGAATAAACGGCGGGCAACGCAGGGATCGACTTTCGAAGACAAAGGAACTCTACAGTAAAATGTCAAGTAGACATCCATGTTCAAATTTTGAGTCACGAGTCCGTTGTAATGTCCTCAATTCTACTACGGAATTGAAAGAAATGATAATGGAGAGTTCCTTGAACTGAACTGAAAGAATATACTAGCATATATATATATATATATATATATATATATATATATATATATATATATATATATATATATATTACACAGTAGAGCGTAGATTATCCGAACGCTTAACCGAACTGTGTACTCGCTCGCACCTGTTACTCTCCCACCCTACCGTACATCATCCCCCTCACTCCCAAACCTTTTCCCACAGTAGTCGCCGCACTCGGACACAGCTGGCGGAACATAGCTTCTAATCGGGCCTTCACAAGGCGCTGCTGACCGGCCAAGCCGCCAGTCGCTGTGTTTCAACAATCGTCACACTTCTGTCTGCTAGGCACTGGCAGTTGAAGTAGCGGCAGTAGCAAAGCTGTTCACAGCAACAGCTGCGCCAGCTTAGAGTTGAGGCGCAGTTTGAAGGATTGCGCGCCCCCAAGAAGAGCTTCTCACGGTGCAGTCACCTTCTGCTGTCTGTTACGACCACTTGTGTGCTGCTACGTGAAGGAGTGAACTTGACGATACAAAATGCTTAAACGTAAACGTGCTGTCCTTTCTATGGGGGACAAGTACGAGATTATTAAAAGGTTAGAAGAAGGTGAATCTGCAACCACTTTATCCAATGAGTACAAGGTGGGGAAGTCGACAATTACGGATATAATAAAACAAAAGACGAGCATAGCAAATTTTATAGCTATGCTTGATTCTACTGATTATCTGAACAAACCAGTTTTCCGAACACCCACGTACCCCAATTACTTCGGATAATCGACGCTCTACTATATTTAAGAAAGTGACTGTTGTGCTAAATACTTGTCTTCGAGAAGACTCTGCATAATTCGGTGTGAAGACATACACTCACATAAAGGAACATACGTTCCGTCGACGGGGCACAAGCTCAGGTAAGGGAAGGGTGGGGAAGAAAATCGCCCGTGCCCTTTCAAACGAACCAGCCCGGCATTTGCCTTAAGCGATTTACGGATATGACGGAAGACCTAAACCTGGATGGCCGGACGCGGGTGCGAACTGTGTCGTCTTCCCAGTTCTCGATGCGACTCGAGCGTGCAGGCAACTGGTCGCTAAGATGGGCGTCAATATTAAGCATTCACTGCTCGAGACAACATCCGAACCAACACGAAAACATTACAGTTGATAGGACACGTACCGAGGCATCAAGAAGCTACCAATTTGGGAATTCTGTGAAGTAGAAAGTGTAGAGGCAGACCAAGTCTTGTCTACTGTAAGTTGGTGATTGCCGGACTGATGAAGAGGCTTGCACAGGTTACATTAACGTGAACAGCTTCATCGAACCGGACTGAGGACCACAGCAACAACAAATACAATGTAAGAAGTCTATTTATTGCAGTCATACAGTTTACGCTGGAATCTTCTATGTAAGATGGAGCTACACCGAGTACCAGGCTAAATGGATGGATGGAAAAAGTTCCAGGTACTGGAAGACAACAGTACTTTTTCCAGGGCAAGTGAAGCATAGTATAGATAAGCGGAGAGATGGGCTAAGGTCCTCTGCTCTGCTTTGTAGGAAGCAAATTACAGGAGCCAAGAGAGCGAGACTCAGAACCGCCTTCCCACAGGCAGACGCAGGAGGCAGTCAAGTGGTCTCTCTCTCACGCCTCCTGATGGTTACTCGAAGAACTGTCGAGCGTTGCGCCGTGCTGTGTCATATTACAGGTTCTCGACTGTCTGTGGACTTTGGTCCACCGATTCAGCTCTTACGTAACGGCACATCTACCTGGCTAAAACGAATGGGTACGGAATGCAAAGTGGTAATGGCAAATGCAAGAATATATATATATTTAATTTGTAAACGACCATGTCGACACTGGCTGTCGGAATTGTGCACAACTGCCGATAAATCTCTGCGTGAGCTCTACTGTCTCTGGTATTCAGGTCACGGGCATATGCATGTCGGTGGAAGTAACTGGCTGACTTTTCTCGGAAAGAGCGCTCTCGGACTTTTAGCAGTAATTGTCTCAGTGGAGCAGAACGCTTCTCTTCCAGCGTCTGCCATTGGAGTTGACAAGCCTAACTTAATGGAACCGTGCCGAAACGGTGTGCTTCCCTTTGGATTTTTTTTTATCCTCTCTATTAGCACTATCGGGTAAGGAAGCAGAATAACGAGAATAAATATTTTGTGAACGAGTCGTATTTTCTTAACATTTTTCCAGTGAAACAAAGTGTAAAAATAGGAAAGGAAGATTACAGTTTGAGATCCCAAGGACGGAAGACAGAAGACTAGGGTTCAGAATTCCGTCGATAACGACGCCATCAGAGAAGGGGCAGAAGCTCGGAATGCGGAGGGACAGAGGGAAAGCAGCCGAGTCCTTGTCAAACGAACAGTCCGACATTTGCCACAAGAAAAAAGGTTTATGAAAACCACAAACTGGAGTTTAGACTGACGCTCCCAGGAAAGCAGGTCCACTGAGGTCGCATCGCGGTACCCAGGTCGCCGAAACCCAGTGTGGCACCTATCTGTCGTTCTGTGTTAAGTTGTCGTTCCGCCTTGGTACGCTGCTGACATACTCAAAGGTGTTTTCCGGGTGTGACTGTTTCAAGCGACTGACCGCCAACTGCAAAACTGCGCCGGTCGAAGTGGCCGTGCGGTTAAAGGCGCTGCAGTCTGGAACCGCAGGACCGCTACGGTCGCAGGTTCGAATCCTGCCTCGGGCATGGAAGTTTGTGATGTCCTTAGGTTAGTTAGGTTTAACTAGTTCTAAGTTCTAGGGGACTGATGACCACAGAAGTTAGGTCCTATAGTGCTCAGAGCCATTTGAACCATTTTTGGTTTCGCAACGCCGTGCGTCCACGTAAACTAGACTTAACCAGCACTCGCCGGGTCGGACACCTCCGGTAGGCCGCCAGAAGCGACTACCAGGCCAGCGAGTCGCTCTTTTTGTGGGCGGCGTGCTTTCCTCGGTGCTGAAGAATTCACTCTCACCGGCGCGGCGGCAGCAGCACTCGAGCCAGCGAATGGCCCCCGTTCCCGGGTTTCCGCCCGCCCCCCCCCCCCCCCCCGACAACACCGACACCTGCCGTACATACAGCACGTACGCCTCGCTGCGGCCGCCGCCGAATTCCCTGCGGAAGCCCGTGAAGCACTTCAGTTTCTGCAGCCAACACGGACGGTGGCAATTGGAGCCACAGCGACCTTGGGTAGCAGAATGTGGTACACTGTGTGGCGGCCGAACGCGTCCCCTACTATAGGGTTTATCATTCAATTTCACCGCCGGCCGCTGTGGCCGTGCGGTTCTAGGCGCTACAGTCTGGAACCGCGTGACCGCTACGGTCGCAGGTTCGAATCCTGCCTCGGGCATGGATGTGTGTCATGTCCTTAGGTTAGTTAGGTTCAAGTAGTTCTAAGTTCTATGGGACTGATGACCTTAGAAGTTAAGTCCCATAGTGCTCAGAGCCATTTGAACCATTCAATTTCACCAACCTAAATAACTTTTACCCCAGAAGTAAAATAAAAACATTTTTCGAGCAAATAGCGTTAGCTACCAGAGGGACACTGAGCGGCACTATTGCCTTTCTTATAACTTCGTTCAAATGGTTCAAAATGGCTCTGAGCACTATGGGACTTAACATCGGAGGTCATCAGTCGCCTAGAACTTAGAACTACTTAAACGTAACTAACCTAAGGACGTCACACACATCCATGCCCGAGGCAGGATTCGAACTTGCGACCATAGCGGTCGCTCGGTTCCAGACTGCAGCGCCTAGAACCGCTCGGCCACTCCGGCCGGCTAACTTCGTTCGTTACGAATTACGAACCGCAGTACGTCTTCTTTAAACAGGACTCTGCATTTTTTATTCTGTAATGCACTTCCTTTCCTGTAGACCTGTTCCCAAATGTATCACAGTGTACCATTCGTGTAAACATGACGTTATTACAAACCATAAATAAAACTGACTTTCTCTCATGCGCTAGCACCACTGAATGTACCCTCGGTAATGCAACTCGTCCACTCACAGGAGTAAACAAATACGGAGACAGGGAAAATGCGCACCGCTCATTCAGTCAACCCTCTTCATTGGCTGGTTGATAAGGGGCAGGGAACTGAATAGCTAGGTCATCGGTCCGATCGCATCACGGAAGGGAGTCGGCCGTGCCCTTTCAAAGGAACGATCCTGGCATAGGCTGAAGCGATTTAGGGAAATCACGGAAAACCTAAATCAGGATGCCCGGACGCGGGTTTGAACCGTCGTCCTCCCAAATGCGAGTCCAGTGAGCTAACTAATCACTGCGCCACCTCGCTCGGTGCATATCGTTCAAAAGAATGATTCAAGTGGCTCTGAGCACAACCTAAGGACATCACACACATGCATGCCCGAGGCAGGATTCGAACCTGCGACCGTAGCAGCTGCGCGGTTCCGGACTAAAGCGCCTAGAACCGCTCGGCCACAACGGCCGGCTATCGTTTAAAAGTACTACAGCACTGAAGTAAATGTACCCGGATTGAGAATCAGCTAACGTTATTGCAATTACTTCTCTGCTAACTTTTGTGTCTACTCATCGTCGGTGTGCGCTGTACTCACACAATCTTCAACTGAAGACGGGTGGCTGGATGAACGGCGTGCATTGTGCCTGTGTTCCGAGTTGCAGCACGTGAGCCATTTACCTGCACTGTATGCTAGTACAGCGGAGTTAAAAGTCAATTTCGTATTACGTTTTTAATAACTTCACGTTTATTTAGAAAATATGTACTGCTGCTGCTCATATATTCGTAATGAACAAAGATACAAGAAAAGCACTTACGCTGCTTAATGTCCACTGGTAGCTAAACAACAACTGCTTAATATATTTTTTATTTTGCTTGTGAAGAAAAAGTTATGAGCAACCCTCTAGGACTGTTTGCAGATGATGCTGTCATTTACTGCCTAGTATAGTCATCAGAACGTGAAAACCAATTACAACATGAGTTTGAAAAGATACATGTATGGCGCGAAAAGTATGTCATCCACACGAGTACTAAAATGAATTCGTTAAATTTCGGTTCCACGATAAATCACACAAATGTAAGGGCCTTTAATTCGACTAAATACTTACGGGATTACAGCTACGAATAACTTACAATGGAACGCTCACATAGATAATGTTGCTGGGAAAACGAACCAAAAAATTGCGTTTTATTGGCAGAACACTTAGAAGATGCAACATGTCTACTAAGGAGTGAGCCGGCACTACGCTTGTCGGTCCTCTCTGGAGTACTGCTGTGCTGTGTGGGATCCATTCCAGATGGGGTTGACGGAGAACATCGGAAAAGTACAAAGGAGGACGGCTCGTTATGTATTAGACGGTTAGACTTGAGGACTCCCCACACACAGTAATCGCAAACTGACAGATCATTTGACCTGGGTGGCCAGGGGCCGCGATAACACTCACCTCTGCTGAAACTCTATCAGGCGTTATTCGTTCGCATAATCGACGTGACATGCTCGTCTCTTAGGACAGGTGTCGGGCTGATTCGCTAGGACTCTGAAACATTTTCTGGTGAACTCCAGCCTCATTTTCTGGTGTGCGGGCACGTTTCGGAATGTTTTTTGACTTGTTCGAAACATCCTGTCTGACGCCATTTCCGGACTAATGGTTGCCTGGCACCCTTTGCAGTCACTCTGACACCACTAAACCGCTCACCAAACAACTGACCACACCGTTTCAACGACTTCGTTGTCACGTGACTATCCACAACGAACACCTGCTGCTCCACAATGAGTATAGCGCCTCCTGTGCAGTGCTGCACTCAGACTGACACAGCCCACAGTACGCTCTCAACGGTGTGGCTAACGCGGCGTGCTTACACGTCACGGGGTGTTTTATTGAAGGGTGCCGCCATGAAAGACCTGATTATTCCTATTTCTCATTCAACGAATTGAAGTATCTTGAACAGATATGGGCGTTTGACATTGTTCTATAAATTTTTGTGGTGTCCTTTACCGGTTCTTCCGAAATTTAAAGCTTTAGCTTTTACGTCATTCACCCACAGGATAGAAAAGAACTAAACTTTTGTACATATAAGAATTTTGTTACGACTGAAGTAACAGAACCGATGCGCAAGACAGGGTTATGAAAACAGGGCACAACTTGTCCTGTAACGGGTGAGGTGAGATGTTTGTCGCCCTAGTGCCTTTGCCACGGCAGTGCTGCGAGGGGAGCTGGTTTTTTTCCCCCTCCTTTCAGTGCCCGCCGCCGTTTGCTTGCTGACGTCACTTCCGGACGCGGGGAGCACCTGCTCTGCGTCAGTCGCTGGTTCGCTGCGCCACAACAGCTGACTGCCCGTCGTGGGGACGCCCTCTGTGGTCCCTTCTCGTGTCGCGCGATCGTCAAGTCATAAAAACACTACGGCGACGCTGATAGACATGAAAGTCTCTTCGAGTTTGCTGCCGGATCCTAAAATCAACTTGACTCGATATTTCGGCGATCCATCTGGTCGCCATCTTCAGGAAAATGCTGCTTCTGCTGATGAGTCCCGCTGAGATTTCCCATTCGTCAGTGCGTCCGCCGCTTACATACTGGGGTGCTCGCGACGCCACCGGGCCGCGATGTGCATTGCTCATAATCAGGGTCCGGACTTCATGTAATTACATATTCTCTTCCTTTACATGTAATTAGAAGGAAAACTAAAAGGTCGACGAATTACAATGAACGTTTTAAGTTACACATTATAACATATTTCGAGGTATAATACATAATTTGCACTATACTACGTAATTTTTCATATTTTAATATTGTTGCGGAATTATTGCACATTTTCCCAAGTCCCATCCATTTTCGTGAAATTATCGTGTTCCTGATACTGTCATCAACCCCGTTACACTGAAACCTAAACTCCCCAAGTTCGATTTGGACAACGACGACTTGTTTCACACGTTCTCCTTTCTTGTTCTCAAACTCTTCACAGTGTGAATTTTAGCCTGATAACATGGATTTCTACTGACAGTGCTTTAATCACTGATGGTAAAACAGTCCTCTGGCAAACTTGAGATAAACTTATAAGATGTACGATAAAGTTTCAAACTGACCAACGTTTATGAAGCAATCTACATATTAGAAATAAACAAGGCATTTCTTAAAGCAGACCGTCCATACTTACACAGCCTACATCATCTAAAATTGAATTTTACAAGGAACTAAGTTTTGGAGTGGCTCCGAACGTACTTCAGGTACCTGAATTCAAACAGTACTTACATTAATACTGCAATCGCAACATTGCCGATGTATCCACTCTCAGCAATCATTATTTGGATTCTTGCTATGTTGACATATTAGAAAAAAATCGAGCTGATATTGGCAAAACACCTTTATGGGTTTCTGTTAATGAGACGAGCGAAGCTGTTGGCCGTTTTACTGCTCACGTAATTGCGGGAAAACTGGACTCTCAGGCTGCATCTAGGCTCTATTTAATTTATTGTAAACCTTTGGAGGCAACAAATAGTTGAACAATTGTTGGACTTATGGTACCATGGCGAGATGGCGTAAAAGAAGAGAGGGACGTTGATGTTCATAGATGCAGCTCCATTGTCCAAAGAGGGGAAATCGCCTAACGTACTTTATCCACACTTAGTGCGTGTTACATGTACGCCTCATGCATTGCAACGAGTGGCAGAGACAATTAGACATGAATTCCCACAAATAAATTCCCTGATAGCAGCAACGAACAACTTTCCCCTCAAATGTCCTTTGTAGCAGAAGTGAACTGATAGAGAATTAACATAGATTTTCACTAGGCTACCACGAACTTACATTTTCTAGCAAAGAAATAATTTTTGGATTTTCCATATACTTGCTTCATTACATACCTACTTACATACCTCAGCAATTTTGGTCACGTGTTTATATAAATATTTCTTAATTTGATATTACATTAAAAACCGGGCTCCAGTCTCACCAGTTTGTGCTGATTACTACGAGAAATATTACATTCATGGACATTACGAATTTTCGAGGGAAGCTGTTTTAAAATTCGACAAATGTTCCTCGTGATTACGTAATCCTTAGCAGTCTTGTCGGGAGAGAAGCAGCAACAGCGTTATGGATCGGACAGGAGACTCCAGTGACTTCGAACGTAGGCTGGTCATCTGAAGGAGCGAATCCTTCAGCCCGACATTTCAACACGTCTGAGGGGACTGTTAGTGACGTGATTGTAAGGTAGCAATGGGAAGGAACAGCCATAGTTAAACCGAACACAGGCAGACCTCACGTAGTGGCGGACGGGGAAGGTCGAGCATTGCGAGGAGTGGTCGTCGTGAAAAATCGCATTAAATCAGCGGATGTTACAAAGTGCTCCGAGCATTCCAGCTAGCACAATGGCTGCGCCTAAAGGATTAAAAATAATGGGGTTCCATGGTCTGGAAACGAGTGGTTTGGACCGATGAACTGCGCTAACCCTGACGCAGTTCCACGGAAGGGTTTGAGTTAAATGCCATCATATGTAGTGCCAATAGTGGCGGTGTTACGGTATGGGGGTGTTTTTCGTGGTTAGTATGTGCTACCCTAACAGCGCTTAAGCATTGTGTACTGCGTACAGTAGAGGATGAACTCCCTCCCTAGCGTCTACGGCGTGGATCCCTCTCCCCGCCTTCCCTGCCTAGCCCCCGTACGTCCCGATAGGTCACCGTTGTCCTTAAGCCTGGCAAGGATCTGTCGTCCATTCATAGTTACTGCCCCATCAGCCTGGCCAATATCCTCATTCAGCAACTCCCACCTCCTTCTCATCCTCGGTGATTTTAATGCCCATCATCCTCTGTGGGGCAGTGCTTCTTCATCTAGTCGGGGGCTCCTCACTGACCAATTTCCTGCAGACCACGACCTGTGCATTCTTAATGACGGTTTCCCACCTCATTTAAATGCCACACATGACACTTTTTCTGCTATTGATCTTTCGCTTTCTTCCCCTCCCCTTCTTTCTTCCTTACAGTGGCCGTCACAAGATGACCTCTGTGATAGTGACCACTTCCCATTGATTCTCTCGTTCCCTTCTCATCTCCTTATGATTAGGTTACCCCGCTGGGCTTTCCATCAGGTTGTATTGATAAAGTCATCGGCGATCTTTCCGATAAGAAATTCAGCGCTGCCAGCCTTGCGCCGGCTGGTGTGGCCGAGCGGTTCTAGGCGCTTCAGTCTGGAACCGCGCGACCGCTCCGGTCGCAGGTTCGAATCCTGCCTCGGGCATGGATGTGTGTGATGTCCTTAGGTTAGTTAGGTTTAAGTAGTTCTAAGTCTAGGGAACTGACGACCTCAGATGTTAAGTCCCATAGTGCTCCGAGCCACCTGAACCATTTTGAGCCAGCATTGCCGTTCTCCGCCTAACAAGCCCCTCCACTGTCAGACGGTTCCATGGTGAGGCGTGGCCACTGCCACTGCTATTCGTGATCCTCATTGCACCTTGTAACATCTTAAGCGGCACCCGTACTCCGCCAGTCTTATTACTTTAAACATCTTCACGCCCAACCCCATTACTTAATCAGAGCAGGGAGTGGGCTACACTCTACACCCTCCAAGGTTGTCAGTGGCAGCCTTCCATTGCGGGCCTTGCCCTTCCAGGTGGCCTTTGTACAGATCAATCAGTTCTCGCGGAATACCTCGCGACCCATTTTGCGCCGGCATCAGCCTCTTATCCACTTGCCTTTCTCCTCCAGAAACAGCGGGCTGAAACTTCCTGCTTATGTTTTACCCCCTGTCAGGCGGAATCCTACAATGAACCTTTTACTGAATGGGGGATCTTCTGGCCCTCACTTCTTCCCGCATTTCAGCCCCTGGCCCTGCTTCGACACCTCAAGTCGCCACAATGCCACTATCTCCTCCAGGTGTTTAACCATATTTGGCTCCAAGGAATTTTCCGCTCTCAATGAACGGACAGTATTGTGGTTCCCGTCCTTAAGCCTGGCATGGATCCGTCGTCCATTCACAGTTACTGCTCCATCACCCTGGCCAATGTCCCCTGCAAGTTACTAAAATGGATGGTGGTCCGTCAGCTCAGTTGGGTCCTTGAACCTCAGGAGTTTTTATCGCCTTACCAGTGCGTCTTTCGGGAGGGATGATCTCTTATCTATCATCTGCTTCAATTGGAAACTGCAGTTCGCCAACCCTTTTCTCAGTGCCGCCATCTTCTCACTTTTCTTCGATATTCGTAAGGCCTAAGAAATAGCTTGGCGCCATCACATCCTCCTTACGTTCGAGGAATGGAATGTTGAGGCCCCCTCCCGATTTTTCCCACCAGTCGTTCAGACTCTGCGTTGACACAGTTCCCAGCTCTCTGCAGGTCCAGGAGAATGGCGTTCCACAGGGCTCCGTATTAAGTGTCCATTTTCTCAAAGCTATTAATGGACTTGTGGCCTCTGCCAGATGATTTCTGTATTTGGGCTATCTCCACTCGGTGGTCTCTGCAGAACTACGGCGCCAGCGTGCCATCTGGCATGCGTCCATGTGGACACTCTTGCATGCTTTACAATTCTTTCCTCTCAAGTCGAAGCTGGTGCATTTCTGTCGCCGTACTATGGTCTATCCCGATCCGAAGCTCTACTTTGATGTCCAACGCCTGATCGTGGCCCCCCAGTTCTGTTTCTTGGTTCTTCTTTTTGACAACAAACTTACTGTTTACCCTATATCTTTCGTCTGATGACTGGCCGTTTTTGTAAACTGTATCCTTCACTTCCTTGCCCACACGTCTTGTGGCACAGATTGTTCAACACTTCTGCACCTTGACTGGGCATTAGTTCTCTGTTGTGTGGACAATGGTTGTCAATGGACTTGGTTCACCAATCGTTTAGTCACCGGTGTTGGCACAGAATACGATCACTTGCCTGCCTTGTGTGAGGTATTTACTGTGGAATTGATGGCCATCTAGTGGATCCTCTTTTGGATATCGCTCGGTGTTCTTCCTGCCACCCCTTGGTATCTGCTATACATGACCTTCCTTCTGATATTGGTGGTTCTGCTTGTTTGGTTGACTTCCTTTGGCTTCCTGGCGACGTAGATATCCCGGTTAATGAACTTGCTGATCATCTGGCTGGGGGGAGGGGGGGGGCGAGGGGGCGCCACCACCAACCGTTCTCCATGACCCCAGTCTAAGGCATTGCAGTCATGGACTGTGCGGCTGGTCCCGGCGGAGGTTCGAGTCCTCCCTCGGGCGTGGGTGTGTGTGTATTTGTCCTTAGGATAATTTAGGTTAAGTAGTGTGTAGGGACTATGACCTTAGCAGTTAAGTCCCATAAGATTTCACACACATTTGAAAATGCATGACCCCTCCGGGAGTAGATTTAGGGCTTTACATCAAATCCCTTTTTGATCAATCGTTGGCTGACTTTTGGGAGACTACCCCATGTCTAATAAACTTGGTGCCACCAAGGAGACTCCCACTATGTGGCATTCTTCTCTGCGTCTCCCAGCGGGAGTCTACCATCCTCTACGACTTCGTATTGGCCATAATAGGTAGACTCATGGTTTTTTACTCTCCAATGAGCCGCCTCCCGTCCTTTGCAGTCGCAGGGCTCCACTCCCAGTAAACAATATTTTGCTGGATTGCCCCCGCATTTTGGCCCTTCACCTTGTCTTTGGTGTTAGCGGATGACCCTCGCAGGGTTACGTCAGTCCTCAGTTTCCTTCACGAAAGTGGTTCGTACTCTCAGTAGTAAGTTCTTGAATTTTGCTCTGGAATTTGAGTCCCTCAGTTAGCGTAGGTGTTGCTCCACCCTTGGTGTCTGCCATGCTAGATCATGGGTCCGATAACCCTGCTGTTTGATCCACTCCCCCAAATCAGCCAACCAACCAAGCATAATACACCCTTTCATAAAGCAGCGTGATGCAATGTTTTGTGGACAATAACATTCCTGAAATATTCTGGCCTGCCCAAAGTCCCGATCTGAATCCAATGGAACACATTAGGATGAGTTAGAGCGTCATCTCCGCTCCAGTATTCAGAGTCCAACATGACTGACTTTTCTGATTTCGGCTCTCGAGGGAAAATGGGCTGCCATTCCTGCACAGATATTCGGACACCTCTTTGAAAGTGTCCTCAGCGAAGTTCAAGACATCATAAAGGCGGAGAGTAGGCACTACCACTATTAATGTCCACTGATAGATGTCCGGATACTTTTGATCAGTAGCGTATAAGAGTGAGGGCAGTAAAGTCAATGCAGGTCAGTTGCGTGACGCTCTCAACGCGTTTGAAGCGTAAATTGGAGACGCTTTGAAAATCGTACCTATTTTTGTTCCACGAGAGTAGTTTCAACACTTAATGGAGAATACTTCTGAAGGTACCACATGCTGCGTAATATAATTTATTTTTTGTGGGTTTACACACTGACATCAAAACTCACAGTTTTTTTATCGTAGACTTGTATTAAAATTTTTGAAAGTAAACCATATAGCAGTGAGTTTTATCGAGTTTGAGGGTCTACTTTGACGTGAAGTTTAGTGTCCAGTCTTTTGAATTTTTTATTGAGATCTCATGCCGCGAGTGACCACTCCGCTTTTAACGTAACGTTTATATCACGACTCCGACGCTTTTTTATCTAGGACGGTCGCGCTATTGAGCCAGAACAGTTAAGCTGGTTTCACCGTCTAACTATAAACTGAAACCAGCCATGTTGCCGTGGTGTCACTTTCAAATAACTAAATTTATAAATTTTTAATAGTCAGTTTTCAATATTTAAACAAAAACTGTAATCACATCAATACTATATACAACCAATTTCGTTTGGAACGTAACACGAAAGTTGAAAATTTAGAGAATGTTTTTGTACCAATATGAAAAGGATTGAAATATGACATATACTTTGAAATAAAAGTTCCGTCATACGCATTGTGTGTTAATCTACATAATTTTAAACAGTTTTGTGCAGGTACTGCGAAAATGCTTCTAAAGAGTTTCATGTGGTATTTTTTGCCCACGTGAGTTCATGAAGTCCCGATTCACGGTCACCTCACTGTGAAATGGGTACCACAGCCAATTCGGTAACTATCTGAGGAGGCTTAAGAGTCGCGAAGAAAGAACTTAAAAGTACCGACAAAAGCATTCGCAGAATTCTTGTACAGAAAATACCTTGACAGATGTGTTATCTGTTCTTTACTTCCTAGTGAGCTATTAAAATCACCAAACAAAACTAAAGCACTATCATTCGAGGCTACAAAATTATGGTTACCTAGTTATGGACATGCAGTAGATGAATCTCCATCGGACGACTCTGATGTGAACTCGGAATCCAACAGACGATTTGGCGAGTGAAGCTAGCTGACGATTTATAATACAACTGCAACGTATTAATAGTTCAAATAATTTGTAAAGCAGTGAATATTTATTCAAAATTAACAACAATTTTCAAAACCTTAATGAACACGTTTTCCTAGAATGAATGAGTTTTTTAAATTGAAAATTGCTCTATTTTTCATCCGCCATATTCAATTTAACGGCAAACAACGAATTTTCCAGATTTAAGTCTTCCAAACCTTCATGAACCTACTTTTTTCATGAAGAATTCCGGCTCTTTGAATTTTGTGTAAATAATATCAAATTAATAATCAGATTCCTTCGAAACTGTTGAATGTCTGTTTTTACTTCAGTCCGAATGTTGTTCTTTAATTTGTGTCCGCCTTTTTCGCGAAATGGCTCAGTGGGAGAGTTTGGACGTGTGGCTGCGACCTTGAAGCGTGCGGCCTTTCAGGAGGAGACAGACACACTGGGCCCGCTACGCCGGAACGCCGCACTTTATTCTGAGCGTGCCGGCACGCGCGACTGACTGCCCGCCGTGGGCCAGGGTGACGCCTCTGCTCTCCAAAATTAGACCGCCTGGTCTGGAAGCCGGAGCTGGGCGGCCCCGAGCTAGCTGCCTGTCACAGCCAGCCACTACCCGGTGACGCTTGCAGACTGGCCGGAACGCCCGCTATTGTAGGGGGGGCGCCAGCTGTCCCAGCTCAGCCTGTTACATCACACGGGGCGTCGGGTACGCGCTGTATTTTTGACAGTACTGTTAACGCGTCATATCCGGACCGCGTCTGTGTTCTCGTCCTGTCTCTACTTTGCGGTAGCTGGGCGAAAGAGGTTTTAATTACACAATGGCTCTGAGCGCTATGGGACTCAACTGCTGTGGTCATCAGTCCCCTAGAACTTAGAACTACTTAAACCTAACTAACCTAAGGACATCACACACATCCATGCCCGAGGCAGGATTCGAACCTGCGACCGTAGCAGTCGCACGGTTCCGGACTGCGCGCCTAGAACCGCGAGACCACCGCGGCCGGCTAATTACACAATGAAGGCTTTCAAGACGAGTGGTCTTAGCTGCTGAACAATCTTTTCTAGTTGCATGTCTTGTTCCATAAAACTTCTTTCTTCCTGAATTTGCACATCGGAACACCTTGTACCGCGCCCGTCGGTATTTACTATTTAATATATATATATATATATATATATATATATATATATATATATATATATATATATATATATATATATATATATATATAGGGTGAGTCACCTAAGGTTACCGCTGGATATATTTCGTAAACCACATCAAATACTGACGAACCGATTCCACAGACCGAACGTGAGGAGAGGGGCTAGTGTAATTGTTTAATACAAACCATAAAAAAATGCACGGAAGTATGTTTTTTAACACAAACCTACGTTTTTTTAAATGGAACCACGTTAGTTTTGTTGGCACATCTTAACATATAAACAAATACGTAATCAGTGCCGTTTGTTGCATTGCAAAATGTTAATTACATCCGGAGACATTGTAACCTAAAGTTGACGCTTGAAACCTCCGGACGTTCAGTTGTGTGTTGTAACAAACACGGGCCACGGTCGGCGAGCAGCATCTGCAGGGACATGTTTACGATGACGACCGTGTTTACGAGTGTGGCTGTAGTGCACTGTTGTGGTTTGGTCTAGCTGTCGCAGTGTCCGCATGTAGCGCTTGCTGCTATTTTTATTCTGCATTCGTCTCCGCACGCAGACCAACTGTAGTACACCGTGTTACCAGACGTCTGTGATAGTGTAGTGTTGTAGGAACTGTGGCCATGGTGCATTCGAACTCTGAAAAGGCGGAGATGATACTCATCTATGGCGAGTGTCGACGAAATGCAGCAGAAGCCTGCAGGGTGTATGCAGAACGGTACCCGGACAGAGAGCATCCAACGTGCCGCACATTGCAAATCATCTACCGCCAACTGTATGCAACAGGTATGGTCGTAGCACGCAAACGGGTCCGTAACAGGCCCGTCACAGGAGAAGCTGGTGCAGTTGGTGTGTTAGCTGCTGTTGCCATGAACCCACACATGAGTACACGGGACATTGCGAAAGCCGGTGGACTGAGTTAAAGTAGTGTCATGCGCATACTGCATCGTCACCGCTTTCACCCGTTTCATGTGTCGCTACATCAGCAATTACATGGTGATGACTTTAATCATCGAGTGCAATTCTGTCAATGGGCATTAACAGAGAATGCGTTGCAGTTCTACCTGTTTACCGATGAAGCGGGTTTCACAAACCACGGGGCAGTGAATCTACGGAACATGCATTACAGTGGACAATCCTCGCTGGCTCAGACAGGTAGAGCGACAGCGACCGTGGACTGTAAATGTATGGTGCGGAATCATTGGCGACCACCTCATTGGTCCTCACTTCATTGCAGGGGCCCAAACAGCTGCAACATACATCGCGTTTCTACAGAATGATCTGCCAACGTTGCTCGAAAACGTCCCACTGGAAACGCGTCGACGTATGTGGTATCAGCATGGTGGTGCACCTCCACATTCCGCAATTAACACTAGGCTGACCCTTGACAGGATATTCGACGGGCGTTTCATAGGACGTGGAGGACGCATAAATTGGCCAGCCCGTTCTCCTGATCTTACACCTCTGGACTTCTTTGCGTGGCGTACGTTAAAGGAGAATGTGTACCGTGATGTGCCTACAACCCCAAGGGATATGAAACAACGTATTGTGGCAGCCTGCGGCGACATTACACCAGATGTACTGCGACGTGTACGACATTCATTACGCCAGAGATTGCAATTGTGTGCAGCAAATGATGGCCAGCACATTGAAAATCTATTGACCTCACATGTCGGGACACACTGTATTCCACTCCGTAATTGAAAACGGAAACCACGTGTGTACGTGTACCTCACCCCTCATGGTAATGTACATGTGCGTCAGTGAAAAAGACCAATAAAAAGGTGTTATCATGCGTAATGTTCCAGTCTCTTCTGTACCTAAGGTCCATCACCGTTCCCTTTGGATCCCTACGTAATTTGGTGCTCTCCGATACACACGATCGAACAGCGGAGGAGTGGTACTCAAGCGTCAACTTTAGGTTACAACATCTCCGGATGTAATTAACATTTTACAATGCAACAAACGGCACTGATTACGTATTTGTCTATATGTTCAGATGTGCTAACAAAACTAAAGGGGTTCCATTTTAAAAAAACGTAGGTTTGTGTTAAAAAACATACTTCCGTGCATTTTTTTATGGTTTGTATTAACCAATTACACTAGCCCCTCTCCTCACGTTCGGTCTGTGGAATCGGTTCGTCAGTATTTGATGTGGTTTACGAAATATATCCAGCGGTAATGTTAGGTGACTCACCCTGTATAATTGTTTTTCGATTTGGAAAAATGACCTTGAGCATCGGATACTCAACGCCTGTAGCAAACAAAATTTTAAATATGCGTTGTTATATTGGAAAGTTGATGTAGGAATTGCTAATGAGATAATAAACTGTAGTAATAACACATATAACGAAGATACGGCATCGCAATAATAATAATAATAAACACTCACACTTCCATTCGTACAAGCTGCTCTGTATTATAGCAATTAAAGGCCAAAAACTTCATCTGTTGGACGCTCTGGGAATAAAAAAAACACCTGGCGTGCACTCCTGATTTAACGTTAAGTGACCAAATATACATTAATGCTTCCCCTATTCTAAACGTTACTTAATCCTCTCAGTTTTCTCATGTTTTCCATTGTGAGTACTATTCTATTCCTCAATTTTCCTGTATTTATTTATTTCACTGCGACTGTTTATGTACTCCATAAATTATACTGTACTGTCCGATACACCGTTTCTTTGTTACCTTCTATTGTATAATGCCTCTTCAAGCAATTATTCTGTACTCTTATCACATACTAATTTTTTGGGGGAGATTGTTAATTTAATTTTAATTGTTAAATAGGCACTGGTTTTTCGAGTTCAGTGCAAATTTTTTTCTGGTTTGCTGTTTTTGTACTTATTTACAGTTTACCTTGAACATTTATAACTACATTATCATTGCGTTGTCAAAGATTACTTTTACTCTGCGTTCATACCTCAGCCTCTACGTATAACATCTTATTCAGTGCTGTTCACGAATACTGTACCCTCTTTGACAATGATAGTTTAAGTCTCGTGACAGCCTAGTAAGCTCGAAACCGGTTTACAAAACATACACAAACTGTCCTTTTCATTTATAATTATCAAACTGTTCTAGCAAGAAACGACGGAAGATTCGGTTAACAGGATAAGTTTAACTTCTTCTTCTTCTTCTTCTGCTTTTACGGCCTCATTGGACCACTTCAGTCAATCATTTCTGGTCCTCTTCTTTGGTATTTTCCCCTTCCGAGTGGCCCAGTATCTCTTCATTCGTTCCGATGCTTTTCGTCGTTCCTCATCTGTAAATACCCTTTTCATTGTATGTCGTTTGTCAATTTTTGGTTTAAATCTTATTTCTGTGTCCCTCAACTTCTTTAAATTTGGCGTTTTGTTCTGCAAATCATCCAGGGTTATTTCCAGTTCTTCCATATCCTCTCTTATTTCCTTAAGCCATCCTCCTTGTTGTTTCAACTTCCAGAGTTTCTCAATAATTTTCCTTGATAATCTGGTTTCTGGTGTCCTCAGAATGTGACCACAAAAAGAGATCCTTTTCTTTCGTATAGTATCAGTGATGGGCTCCAGTTCTCTGTATACCACTTCATTTGGAACTATCCGCCATTGCCCAGCTTTTTGATATTTCTTATTTATGCATGTTCTAGCAATTCTTCTCTCTACTTTTAAAATTTTGTCAATTCTGTTTTTCTGGGTGACTTTAAAAAGAATTTCACTTCCGTATGTAACCTCTGGTTGAACCACCGTCTTGTAATGTTTTAATTTTGTTTTAATTGATAGACATTTTTTATTGTACGTAGACCACGTTAGTTTTTGAGCTTTTATCATTTTATTAGTTCTTGCTCGCCATGCAGGTTTCTCGTCCAATTTATGTGTTATAATTTCACCCAGGTATTTAAATTGTTTCACTATTTTAATTTCCCTATTATTCACTGTGATGTGATCTATTACAAGTGGATCCGTTACCATTATTTCAGTCTTTTCAAATGATATTTGGAGTCCTAATTTTTGTGCTATATTTTGTAAGCTTGTTATTTGTTTCGTGGCTTCCTGAATATTATTAGCTAGTAATGCTAGGTCATCAGCAAATCCCAAGCAATTTAGGTTTATTTTATCTTTCTTAGTTCCAATTTTAATATTCATAGGATTTTCCTTGTACCATTCTCTCATTACACATTCAAGAGCACAATTGAATAGCAATGGTGATAAACAATCTCCCTGTCTCAACCCTGTTTTAATCGTAAATGGTTCAGATATTTCTCCTCTAAATTTTACTTTGGATTTGGTGTTTGTTAAGGTTAACTGTATCATTTTTATTAATTTAGGATGAAGTCCAAAATTCCTTAATATTTTCATCATTGAAGATCTATGGATGCAATCATACGCCTTTTTGAAATCTACAAAGGTTATGACTAGTTGTTTTTGCCTTCTTTTGTAGACATCCATAACTAACTTCAGGGTGATTATCTGTTCTGGGCAGCTTCTCCAGGATCTAAATCCTCCTTGATATTCTCCCAGTTCCAGTTCTAGTTGATCTTTACAGCGGTTGTATAGTATTCTTGACATGATCTTATACGTGCAGTCCAAAAGGGAAATTCCTCTATAGTTGTCTGGATTTGATTTTTCTCCTTTCTTATGTAATGGATGTATTATAGCAGTAGTCCAATTTTCTGGTAATTTCTCTTCATTCCAGATTTTTACTATGCATTTGTGTAATGCTATCTTTACTGGTTCTGCTGCATATTTCCAAAGTTCAGCAAACGTTTGATCTTCTCCACTTGCTTTGTAGTTTTTGAGTTCTTTCAAAGCTCTGTAGACCTCATTCATTGTAGGTGGATTTATATTTTCTGCTGGTGTTTTAATTGGGGTTTCTGTGTTTATCTGAAGAAGTTCTGGGGGATCTTCACAATTTAGTAACTTGTTAAATGTTTCTGCTAGAATTTCTGTATTTTTACTATTGCTATGGGCTAGGCTATTATCTTTATCTTTTAACATTAATGTTGGAGGATCATATCTTTGTAATTGTCTGCCAAATATTTTGTAATAGTCTCTTGAGTTTGTTTTTTCACTATTTGTTTCTATCATTAGAAGTATATCTTTTTGGTACTGACGTTTAACTCTCCTTATTATTTTTTGTGTTGTCTTCCTTTGTTTTGTGAGTTCCAAATATGATTTTTCTGTTTTTTCATTTTGATGCCTTAACCAGGCTTGGTGTCGATCCAACACTGCTTCATCACATTCATCGTTCCACCACTGGTGTTTTTTCCTTGGATTTATAGGGGCAACTTGTTCAGCTATTTGTTTCAATTTGGGAATTATTTCTTCCAGATCATCTGTTATTTTTATATCCCTGGTTTGTGCTTCATAATCCTCATTTTGTATCAGTTTATGAGGGTCATAGGTTCTCTTCTTCTTCTGGTGGGATTTTTTCTTTGCTAATGGGGTTAATTTAATTTTAATTTTTATCATGTAATGATCTGATCCGGTATCTGTCCCTCTCAGTACTTTCACATTGTAAATTTCCTTGTGGTAATTCTTATCCATGCAGACATGGTCCAGTTGCCATTCTCCTTTTTTCCAGTCTGGATGTTTCCAAGTTTTAAGTTTACTTGGTCTTCTCTTAGTTTAACTATAAACACGTCTTTCGTCAAAGTGACAAGTACCAAAGTGAAAGTACCAAAGTGAAACGCGGACGATAAGGGGTTCAGACAAGAAGATAATAGAAGCTTTTGAAACGTGGTGCTACAGAAAAAACGGGCAGATTGCGTACCTAACGAAGAGGTGCCGACTACAATTGGCTGAAATAAATGATCGGTTGATAGGAGGCATCAAGGAATTTCAATTTGGTATTAGAGAGATTAAAGGGAAGAGTGGGGAGTAAAATTTTTAGAGACAAACCTAGGCGTGACTACAATAAGCAGTTCAGATGGTTGTGGGTTGCGGTAGTTGCGTGGAGAGGGGGAGGCTGGTAGATTATGGACCAGCGTGGAGAGCTGCATCAAAACCAGTCTTCGGACTGAAAACGGCTACGACAGCAGCAGCAGCAACAACAACTGGAGCTTCACCAACTGCGACATGGTCGCGTATACAAACAGTGATCCAATACTGTCAAATGTTTTTTGATTTCAGTCTTTGATCACAATATGAATTCTTTAGACGATGACCGGTTTCAGTCTGTAATGACTGTAGGACATGGTGTAAAAAAGATCTGAAGATGGTCATTACGGACAGAAACCCGTCATCGTCTAAAGAATTCATACTGTGTGATCAGGGACTGAAATAAAAAAAAAACATTTGACAACTGAAGCCACTTGCAGAGCACCGTTATCTGCTGTTACCTACCGGCAAACTCTCGAAACACTTTACTATTCATTATGGTCACTTCCCCTGTGTAATTTCTCTCGCTTCCCAAATAATTAATTAAGTCTCAGTTATGTTTATTTCGCCGAATTTCCTTTACATGCACGGAATTCTCATGTTGAGGGACGGCCAGCCCCGTCTTCCCGTGGGTACTTGCTCGTGTGTGTTTGGGTCATAGAGACAAGTGGCCGTGCTCAATTCCCCAGTAACAGCAGGCTGGGTAATTATCTCTAAACAGTGCAGTCAATGTCTGGCGCGTGGCTCGCACAAATTGCCCCTGCTGGGCCATCTGGTGTGTGGACTGGCTGCCCCGCCTGTGCAGTAGCAGCTGGCCCTGTCAGGTCAGGGCTGCACTGCACTGCACACTACGGTCAGCCCGTCGCCTCCACCCCAGGCGGCGTGTGGACTCGCCCTGGCATCTGGGACCTTCCCCGGCTGCACACTTGCTTGTTGGCAGCCACTACGTCACGTTTAGGTACGTGACAAACTGAGTATTGCCGAGAACATGACCCGGCAACAATGCTGGCCGCATGTCGGCATGATGGCCGGCAGTATTTGCGCCATTACGTTTCATGCCCAGAAGTGTTAACCCGGGGCACAGTAAATCGACGGAAGCGAACTGCTGGGACTGGGGGCGGCTCTCCTGCTCTTGTATTCCACGAGGAATCCACACTGCGCAGGTACAATTAAAGGACCACGCTGTTGAAACTCCGTAACTGTCTTTCATTGCGAAGCCTAACTTTGGAATTTGGCTCAAAGGTGCCAGGAACTTCCCTCTGTAGTGGTGCAGCAGCGTGGCGCCCTGCGACGTAACGCTCGAGCCAGGCGATATATGCGAAAAAATCATAACTTCGTGTGAGGTTTGATGTGGGTTAGTGATGTCACATTAGCACCAAATCTCACAACAATGCTGCCCAATGCCGTCGTCGGTGTGTCACTTGATGGGAAAGCCGTCACGCCCCTTCGTTTGACGCCACTCCGATGGAGGTCAGAACCTTGGCACCTAGCGTTGAAATCACGCGCGTTTCTTGTGGGCGGCAGAGGTAAACATTCCACACACACATCCGCTCAAAATCGACAAGAGGTCCCTGGAGGTGGCATAGAGAGGCGTCGGTGAAAGCACGGCTACCGTAAGGGCGTTCGTTTCACACATTTCGCGGTCGAAAACGGCAGTTTGCAGTGCAGTGTACAACAACGTGTTCTTGACAACCTGCGCCACCGAAGTTGTGGGTGACTTACCAAGTTGTACGTGTTGGCATCCAAGAACACCCCACATTAATTTTATCAACGGAAATGGTGTACTGTTTCCGAAATAAATGGAATATGTCCGTGGAGGCTTCTTAAGAGAGTCGATCGGGTAATTTTTACGAAAACCCTCAGAAAATTTACCGTTCATGCACGATGTTGGTTGGTTGTGTTGGGGAAGGAGACCAGACAGCGAGGTCATCGGTCTCATCGGATGAGGGGAGGACAGGGAAGGAAGTCGGCCGTGCCCTTTGAAAGGAACCATCCCGGCATTTGCCTGGAGCGATTTAGGGAAATCACGGAAAACCTAAATCAGGATGGCCGGACGCGGGATTGAACCGTCGTCCTCCCGAATGCGAGTCCAGTGTCTAACATGCACGATGTGAGAAAGCTCATAAGCAGAAAAGGGAAAAGCGAGGGGAGTGTTGCTCGTGCCGAAACTTTTAAATCATATTTCACTTTGTGTCAAACCAATAGTAAGTTAGCAGTCCATCACAAAATAGAAAGCACTAGCTGAGATTTAAAGTAACAAACGCTCTAAAACAAGTTCATACGTTATTTTAAGTTTCAGCGCGATAGGCAATACGACACAGCCGCACGCGAAGGTATTGTTCAATAAACGCACGCAAGGCCACGCCAGAAATAACAGGTATTTCGTGCGCTACACGAAACACATACATCGCATATAATGAGAGCGAACAACGTACATTTTGTGCCATACATGTATGATGAACAGATGTGGAGTAGTGAATAGCTCGTTTTTAGATAACACCTATAAGTTAAAAGATAGGCCACGCCAGTGAGCTTAATTTTGTTGGAAGTGAAACGAGAAAATACTAACTGAAGAAGGATTTCAACATTATGCCATATAAAGCGCAACGAAATATTTTAACAAAAATGAGAATGTGTCAAATAACATATTTCAACAACGGTAACACCCGTTTATAAGGTTTTCGGGTGCTAGGTCACACTTAAGAAACAGTCGGACCAGTGCCCAAAGATGGCGAGCAGGTGTCTAGTAGAAATATTGTGTATTTGTGCAACAACATTCGACGTTACATCCGCGAACATTATAAGCAATGCGCAAGTGATTCGAACAACATAATTTCCGTAAATAGTACCAGTGCCGAACGAAACTCTTACCAAATACTTTAGACTATAATTTCCGTTTACACGCTGAGCGTAGAAAAATTCTACTGGCATATTCCAGTAGCCAAACAAAATAGCGATGAGATATGCTGAATTTACAACTGTGGAAGGGTCTCCAATGGAATACGTTGGGATCACGAACATTTGCACCAACTAACCATTAAGCGAGAAAGCTCTGCTCTCGTGCATTTCCCTTGTCAGTTAACGTCTTTTTATTTTCGAAAATAATCAAACGATTGAAGTAAAAAAACGATATGTTGTGAAGCCATCGTACAACTGTCTCGTGAATCACTACTGACATGATATGCACTAGTTGCCAAATGCGAAATTAGTGCTGATACGTTACGCACCAGTTGGCAAATGTGTGATATACTTACACCACAACAAGTTTAAGGGCTACGTTATCCCATTATCAAGTGCTATAAAACAAAGAAACAAATCAATACTAGCAACACTGCATATGCTGACAGCCAAGCAAATATCTATATTATCTTGCAGTACAACAAATGAAGTTTTTGTACCATTAGGCTACGTCAAAAGTAGAAATCCAGCACCAAACATGCAATGTAAAAGATAAAATCTACCGGAACATCACGTGTTGCACGTAATACTCCAACAGCGCTCAGCTGTAAACTAAACTTTATCTAGTGCTATCCTCTGATATCCCCAGCGACACTATTGTCTACCGCAAGATCTTTGAACAATACGTCAAGTCAGAGCAAATCACAAAAACAATCCTGTTCTTACACTGTAATGTGTGCATCCATAGAGAATCACCGACAGACATCTTAAAATCTTACGTCGCTAACAAGAAACTGTCCAATGCGACACGTCGCAATTTTTTATACAGGAAGAATACATCGACTGTATCACTACGTTAAAAGTAAATTAATTTGCTTGCTAATACCGTCTGTCTTTGTGCACATTCCACAGTAACGTGGAATCCAAGGCATGTGTTCACAAACGTGCGAAGATGAAATACGAAGAACATGGTATGCAATCCAAATTACCTACTTCTTTTGAAGAGCTACATGCCTGCTTCTTATTAGTTAATTTCTTGGAAATTCATTGTAATGATGTCGACATTTCGTTGGAAACTGTGGAAACGTTAGAGGAAGCAGGAAACGACCTGGACGATTCAGTGGATTGTCGTTAGAACGGAGAGTGCTGCGCTGATTAAAGTCCACAGCAGGAATGGAGTACTTTCCAATCTCAAATAAAACATTTCACGGATGACGAGACTTGGCGTTATCAATACCGAAATAGCACAAAATGACAGAATGCGGGAATTCACATGAAATATCAACGTTCTGGCGACACGACCGACATTAAAGCCGATGTGGCGCGCTAGTTAATGAACAACATCCCAAACAAGGACTTGCCTCACAGTTTCTAATGGTTGTGAAACGTTCTGTGCGCTGTACTCAAAGGGGGTGGGAGTGGGGGTGGAGGGTGCAGGCTGTGTAAAACATCTGAAGCGTGAAAACAACCATCCTAATCAGCCTGCAATTGGAGCTTATTAAAACTGTCCAGGTTATTTCATAGTGACCTCATGCATTTCATTTTACGATGTTATCCGCGAGCAGCTATGAAACTTAGGGATGTTCATGAACATCTGTGGAAGTACATCACAAAAATTGTAGCCAAGTAAAAAAAAAAAATTATTGAAAAACGAAGTTACAGGACAGGTTCGCAAACGTCATTATGAGTGACATGTTCTACTATTAAAAGTTGACCTGTAAACGAGGAAAATGCAAAGGATCAACATATGAGTTGTGCAGTCAACAAGACTTACAGTAAAACTACAGAACTACAGCTTTATTTGCACTGGACATGAAATATGAATCT
Organism: Schistocerca nitens; assembly: GCF_023898315.1. Taxonomy (NCBI): domain Eukaryota; kingdom Metazoa; phylum Arthropoda; class Insecta; order Orthoptera; family Acrididae; genus Schistocerca; species Schistocerca nitens. Next base: position 18,212,248 of record NC_064622.1, read on the forward strand.
TCCAAAATCAGAAAGTGAGGATATAGGTAAAACATGAACTGGCAATGACTAGAGAAGCATTTTTGAAAAGGAGAAATTTGTTAACGTGGAATACAAAGCTAAGTAGGAATAGTAGGCAGCCCAGCACTTGCAAAATGCAACGTTTATTAAAATCTCGTTCATATGATTTCGACGAAAAAATCTTCTTCAGAAGGAAATATTGGTAACTTTCAAATGGCTCTAAGCACTATGGGACGTAACATCTGAGGTCATCAGTCCCCTAGACTTAGAACTGCTTAAACCTAACGAACCTAAGGACATCACACACATCCATGCCCGAGGCAGGATTCGAACCTGCGACCGTTGCAGCAGCGCGGTTCCGGACTGAAGCGCGTAGAATCGCTCGGCCACCGCGGCCGGCTATTGGTAACTGGACTACATGTTGTGGCAGAGGTACGTTAAAATAACGCCGAAAGGCGTTAGTCAGAAATAAAATTTTACGTCCACAATAATTAAACCATGCACAATGTGGTTGTTATCATATGGTATTTCCTCACCCTAACGAAAGCTCCTGGCAAGAGAGGGCACTAGTAGAATGCGCAAAGAGGAAGCGCGATGTTGTGCACGGTTTAATTATCATGGAGATAAAATTTTATATCTGACTCACGGCTGTCGGCTATATTTTAACGTACTCTGCCACAACATATAACCCAGTTGTCAACATTTACCTCTGAACAAGACGTTTTTATAACCGTTGAAACGGTAGTAAAAAGATCTAAATAAATCTCCCGTTTTACAACTGATTGGCTGTTTATTTCCAGAAGATTTCGTTTTACGGTTGCTGCTCCAGCCACGAACGAAATTTTAAAATAAAGTATTAGCGGAGCTTCTTCAATTGGTCTTCCGGTAGAAGACCGCGTCAGCAACAACAACATCAACTCGTACTACCGTCGTATTATCATCCCGGCAAATGTTATTTGGGTGGCTGCTCTGCCAACTGAAAGCAGCCCCTTGTCTGTAGTGGGAGCAGTGTGCCGCCGAAATTAACAGCTGCTCTGTGGTTGACCCTCGCCCTTTGAGAATCAACACGGGCCGAAGCACAGCAGACCGCGGACTGGAACAACACTCACCCAGGCGCAAGGAAACCGTCCGGCCAGCGGGGCGTGGGGAAGCGGTCGCTGATTTACGGCTACGGAGTCGTGCCTGAGGGCTGAGGGAGGGGGAGGTGGGGGCGGGGGGTGTGGCGTGCTGTGCGCGGCTGGCACCGCCGGACTGCAGGAGTCCCGGGCGGGCGGTCTGCTTCTGGAAGGAAAGCAGAGGCAGAGGCAGGCGAGCACGCCACCCGGCTGATTTACAACCCGCTCCGGCGCGGGTGGCGTCAGAAAACCCGGCTACCTCATTCCACCCGAAACCAGGCCTCCGGCCGGCTGCCGCTTTTGGCCCCTTCGTATTCCCTTCTGCTCGTGAGTTACATCTTGAATTTAAAGCTGCGACGTGGCTGGTACATCTACATGTACGTATGTTCGGCGCAGTCCACGACGGAGGATACTCCGCACAAATACTAGCCATTTCATATCCCGCCACACTCGCGTACCGAGCAGGAGACAGTAGACTGCGCGCATGCCTCTGTAGGCGGCCCACTCTCCGTTACCGTATTCTCACGATCCGTACGCGACGTACATGATGGCGTCAGCATAATTAGTGCACAGCCTTCCTCAATATCACTTCTCTAAACGGCTTTCTCCCAAAGACTCGCATTTAAGCTCGCCATAATTTCTTATGCGCTTACCGACCTCTTAAGGTCCTGGCAGCGCGTCTCCGATTTGTTCAATGTTTCATGTCTACTTGGTGTTGTTGTTGTTGCTTTCAGTGCGCAGGCTGTTTTGACGCAGCTGTCCACGCTACTCTACCCTGTGCAAGCTTCCTCATCTCCGAATAACTACTGCTACATACATCCGTTTGAAGGCGCTTACTGATTCATCCCACACGTCCCCCCACTATTAAACTCACAGTTCCTCAATGACTGAGGATCCCTCCCATCCGACAGTCCCTTCTCGTAGTCAAGTTTCGCCACAAATTTCTTCTTCCCCAAATTCTATACGTTACCTGCTCATCAGTCACGCGATCTACCCTTCTAATCTTCAGAGCATTACTCTGTAGCGCCACTTTCAAAAGCTTCTCGTCGTCTAAGAACTCTAGATGCAGCCGTATGGCGTAGAGTCGGTCGCACGAGTGGGTGTCCTCCGTCATTCACTGTAGACTCTCCCAGAACAGTTTCAGCGAATCCGTGCCAACACACTGTGAGTGCCCCTGCTGACCTGTTCGACTGTACTTTGATGAGTTGGCATGTGTCAGTGACACGCCCCCGCCCTCCCCCTCCCCACCCACACACGATTCTTTAAACAGCCGCACTCCGACCTACAAACGTCATATCTCGTAAACTACGTGTCGTCAAATGATACAATTTTGGAGCTACATTCAGTGGTATGTGTGGATACTGTCTGCAAAACGTGTGTAGTAAGGAAGTAATAAGTTAAAATATCGTGCTCGTGCCGAAAAATGAATGGCGAAAGTGTAGTACGCGATAAACTCTTTTTCTTTTCATTATACCGTGGAAGCATCAGCGCGGAAAGAGTTTCGAACAGATTTGAAGCTGAAAGTAAAGTTCGTTGGAAGTCGGTAAGTACTCTGATTTCTGAATGAGTGTGGGTAATTTCTGCGCTGTTGACCGGCCGGGGTGGCCGAGCGGTTCTAGGCGCTACAGTCTGGAACCGCGCGACCGCTACGGTCGCAGGTTCGAATCCTGCCTCGGGCATGGATGTGTGTGGTGTCCTTAGGTTAGTTAGGTTTAAGCAGTTCTAAGTTCTAGAGGACTCATGACCTCAGAAGTTAAGTCCCATAGTGGTCAGAGCCATTTCAATCATTTCTGCGCTGCGAGTTACGCTGCGTCACGACATATACGAATGTTGGATTTGAATAGTGTCAGCTATTTGTTTACAACTTATACGAGATAGATACGTGTTTCAATGTTACTGTCCTCGAAAGTAGTGACCAGCATCGTGTATTAACTCGTTGCCAGTGACGCGCAAGTCGTACGATACCATCACCTTGTTCGAGTGCAGCGGCGCATCACCCCGTAACAGTTCTGAAGAAAATGCCGTGAACTGCTTCCTTCATGTTAGGGCGCTTCCCAGCCACACGCGTCCGTGGAGCACAGCCCGCTACGAGCTCAGAGAAAGAAGCGGGGACGCTTTCTGCTGGAGCCGGCCACCATTTTGCGGGACGCGCGTATGGCGCAAGCGGTGACCGACTTGCTCCATCAGTGGGGCTGGGAAGTGCGGTACCAACCACCAACACTCTCTCCGGATTGAAGCCCTCATCCAAAGGCGAAGGAAGCTTTTTATGGCACTCAACTGCTACAGAGATTCATTGAGAAACACACCGCTCTGCTCGAAGTATCAACGCAACCGGCCCTGCTGAGGCTACCCTGCGACTCCCATATCGATGCCAGAGGGTTACACGTAATGCTGGTAACTGTAAAATTCTGACAGATGTATCTGTTTCGTACAATAGTTGCCGCTATTAAAATTTACACAGTTTCTAACTGTAATGCTTCTCTAGCGTTAAACCTATACGTAAGATTATACCTTTTAATGAGTAAATTATGGCATGATTTAAAATTTTATAATTCGTTCAATAATTATACAAAATATTGAATTTTTTTCGAGGCCTTGCAGTGATTTAGCCGTCTAATAATACAGGTGATATTTAAGTCATCCGATGACAGTTTACTATGAACTCAAAACCAGCGACGGTATCGTTTGTGAAAAGTGACGGTGAAATATACGATTAAAAAAAAAATATGACTTCCATGCGGGTTCCCTAATTTTTCGTTTTCGTGCCATTCCAATTCAGTTCTTAGTGTTTCCCGTGTACACTCACACGATATGGCCAGCTCCAGATGTTCACCGCTAGTCTCCTAGTCAGACACTACCTGGTTTGCTATCGCGAGGCAAGTGAATGGTTGAATGTCGGTGTGTCTGAACACACATGCCCCTTTCTTTGTGTCCATATTTGTATTGTTTCCCTCCTGTGGGCTTCCATACTGTCTTCAGACCATTTTCTTGCAGTCTTCTTCTTTGGCTTTTCCTCTTGGTGAACTTGGCACACTTCTGAATTTTGTACCTGTACATCTAGCGATTTTGGACGCAGGCTGGTATAATTCCCCAAATTTCAGTTAAGTTTCGATCTCGTCAATGAATTTCATCGCGTTCGGTTTGCCTTCCCTCCTGTTGTCAAAGAATCCGACTAGGTGTTTTGTCTTTCAGTGTACTCTGTTGGCGCCGAGCCGAATCCCGATAGCGTACCAGATGCGTTTCGTCGGGTCCAGATCAGGCGTATCCGGCGAAAAAGACATCGCGGCCCTCAAACCATTGTAACACAATGCTGGCCTTGTGATACGGGCAGTTATCGTTATGGCTGATGCTATTGTTTTCGGGGAAGGCATCGAGCATGAAGGGACCTAGGTGGACCGCCATAATGTTGACGTATTCCACAGCCATCGCGGTGCCTTCAGTTAGTACCACAGGCCCCGTGCAAGCCCAGGAAGTGCACACTGCTCCCTTTTCGTTGTGACCAAGAAGTGTTGTACCTTGAGACTTTCTGCTCTAAGTGAGGTGGCACGAAGGGACAGTTTTTATTTACTGGAGGTATCCTAGGGCTTTTACGGTTCAGCGTCTGGGAAGGAGTAGTACATCCGTATAAAGAAGTAGACGCACAAAGCACTTGCTCTTCACCACTTCACAAATTTGGAATCCTCATCAGGTCGAAGTAGAGAAGGAGATCGAATGAATTCAGAGACTCGTAGACACGTTTCTATTCAGGATGTTCAGTTAGTCTCGGAATGATACTCGGGCAAGTTACGTCAAGACCTTTCTAACAAAGACGCAGACGGTCTCCCCGTGGGACGGTGTTCGCCGAGGTTTAATGACTGAAGCTGGAGGCTGGATTGTAAAACGTGTCTGCTCTGCATCCATTGTGTACCTCGCGCGAGGGTCATAACAACGAGATAAAAGAGATTACGCTGAATAGTGAGGTCCACGGCAAGTCTGTTTCCCGGCTCAAATCGCGAGCAGAACAAGCGAGAGAGTGGCAGATAACAGTACGACGCATTCTACATTCTACGTCGTCTCATGCTGCCGTGCTGTGGATTATAATGTCGAAGAGACGCCAGATAGTATAGACACAGACACACACACACACACACACACACACACACACACACACACACACACATGCCCGAGGGAGGACTCGCACCTCCACGGTGGTAGCCGCGCGGACCCTGACAAAGACGCCCCAGACCGCGCGGCTACCCTGCGCGACACCAGTCGTATAATATATCCTTTGTTTAGAAGCTGGAACAACCTATTTTACGGGTTACTGGTGATTCTTCTACTCTGGTGGTAGTGATTCCTTTCTCGTTCCGGGCGCTCTAAACACAGCCGGTTCCGGCTCGGCTTTGGCGTATTTTTCCGTCGCTACATTTGGTTTATCGGTCGTCAGGTAGCTTCAGCAAGATTATCATTAGTCATTCGTTAGACTGCCACTAGTCTGAGTTACCATCTTGTGAAGTGAATGCAACTCTTGGCTGTCTATCTCATCGCTCGCAAAAGTGTTCGTTGCTGGACCTTCTCAGAGGTCGATACCTGGAGCACCATTTGTGGCCCCTTGGTTCTTGTAAGACGTGTCTGTTCTAAAAGGAGGTCTGGTGGCCAGTAGTTCAGTGTAACGCTCCTTCAGCCCACGCCTTCTGCGGGTATAATCTGCCTCAGTACCCTTTAAGGAACTTATGTACTGGTCCTTGTGTTTTATTATTGTATTATTTATTACAATACCTTGTAATGCCTACATTAAAGGTTATATATGTCTGGTTAATAGTTCTGGTCGCCTTCTGGAATAAATCTTGCAGTGTAGTGTTCAGTGGATGTTAAGGGTTGTGTTACAAAGTTTACCGTCCTCTCATTTCACCCGTTTGGTGATCAGTTTCTTGTTTTTTTTTTTTTTTTTAACGTTTGCTATTGTATTTGCTGTTTTACAACAGGTTTCTACATTTTTATATTATTGCCGTTCCTGGCGGGTAAGGCCTTCAGGCGTGATTGTGGTCGTTTGCCTTAAAATTCTAATTTGGTGTTTGTATTTTAGCAGTAAGCCTTAAAACCTTATTTACTGCCATTCCTGGCGTATGATGTCTTCTGCTGTGTTTGCGGCCACTTACCTTTACTATTCCAATACCTGTAATTTGTAAGTTGCAGCGAGTTTTAAACAGTTCTTAATTTATTGACATTCTTGGCGTGTAAGGCCTTCTGCTCAGATCACAGGAGCTTGCTTCTGAAACATTATCTGCTGCATCTGTATTTAATGGTGATTTCCTAAATTCTGACTCGCTGGAAACACTATTATTCACACAGTTGTTTATTCCTTCATTAATAGCGTGTGGTATTTTTATTTATTGTTGATTCTGGAAGTACTGGTTTAAAATAAATTGTGTGTAGCTGGATAAGGTAACTGATTACGGGCCCGTAACCGAATCCTGCCTTCCCTTGACTACCAGGTTTCAATTTGAATGTCTTATTTTAGATTTGTACCACCACATTTTCATATGTAACATTTCTTATACATCTCACTACAGCTACACGACTCCCATAGTGCTGCAGACACCCAGTAAATTTATACCATCTGATGATGAATTGCTAGACGATTCGAAACCGGTTATGGGATAACAAAAATTTAAGAACGAAACAAAAGGCATTGGCGGTAATTTCAAGAAATCTTTCTTATACGTAATTGCCGCTTTTGCCAAAATTCTACATCATATTTCCTGGATCTTCATGGTCATTATTTGGAATGTCAAGCTGACGACTTTATTAAAGTACGCCTCTCTACTGCATTTAGTTTTCTTAATGTATTGACAATACATCTGTTTGTCCAGGGTAGAAATACGAGCCAAACAAAAACAATAGTAGGTATATGAACTACACAAGTATATGAACTCGAAGCTAGTCTTTTTCTTTTTTTGTACACAATCCTATTGGAAAACAAGGACCTAAGACAACGATGGGTTAGCAACATAAGGCGGGAACAACTGACAGCCTAGTCAATGTATACAATGTGATCAAAAGTATCCGGACCCCCCCCCCCCCCAAAACATACGTTTTTCATATTAGGTGCCTTGTGCTGCTACCCACTGCCAAGTACTCCATATCAGTGACCTCAGTGGTCATTAGACATCGTGAGAGAACAAGCAGAATGGGGCGCTCCGCGGAACTCACGGACTTCGAACGTGGTCAGGTGATAGGGTGTCACTTGTGTCATACGCCTGTACGCTAGATTTCCACACTCCTAAACATCTCTAGCTCCACTGTTTCCGATGTGATAGTGAACTGGAAACGTGAAGGGACACGTACTGCACAAGAGCGTACAGGCCCACCTCGTCTGTTGACTGGCAGAGACCGCCGACAGTTGAAGAGGGTCGTAATGTGTAACAGGCAGACATCTACCCAGACCATCACACAGGAAGTCCAAACTGCATCAGGATACATTCCAAGTACTAAGACAGTTAGGCGGAAAGAGAAAACTTTGTATTTCATGGTCGAGAGGCTGCTCATAAGCCACACATCACGCCGGTAAATGCTAAAAGACGCCTCGATTGGTGTAAGGAGCGTAAACACTGGACGACTGAACAGTGTAAAAACGTTGTGTGGAGTGACGAATCACGGTACATAGTGTGAAGATCCGATGGCAGGGTGTGGGTATGGCGAAAGCCCGATGAACGTCTTCTGCCAGCGTGTGTAGTGCCTACAGTAAAATTCGGAGGCGGAGGTTCGAGTCCTCCCTCGGGCATGGGTGTTTGTGTGTTTGTCCTTAGGATAATATAGGTTAACTAGTGTGTAAGCTTAGGGACCGATGACCTTAGCAGTAAAGTCCCATAAGATTTCACACACATTTTTGAACAAAATACGGAGGCGGTGGTGTTATGGTGTGGTAATGTTTTTCGTGGAGAGGGCTTGCACCCCTTGTTGTTTTGCGTGGCACTATCAAAGCCCATGTCTACACTGATGTTTTGAGCACCTTCTTGCTTCCCGTTTTTGAAGACCAATTCGGGGATGGTGATTGCATCTTTCATCACGATCGAGCACCTGTTCATAATGCACGGCCTGTGGCGGAGTGGTTACACGACAATAACATCCCTGTAATGGACTGCTCTGCACAGAGTCCTGACCTGAATCCTATAGAACACCTTTGCGATGTTTTGGAACGCCGACTTCGTGCCAGGCCTCACCGACCGACGTCGATACCTCTCCTCAATGCAGCACTCCGTGAAGAATGGGCTGCCACTGCCCAAGATACCTTCCAGCATCTGATTGAAAGTATGCCTGACGGCAGAGTGGAAGTTGTCATCAAGTCTAAGGGTGGGCTAACACCATGTTGAATTCCAACATTACCGATGAAGGGCGCCACGAAGTTGTAAGTCATTTTCAGCCAGGGATGTCCGGATGCTTTTGATCACATATTGTAGATGTATATGGTGTTGTCGTCTTAGGGCTACTTGTAAATGCTAATATCGTACAGCAATAGACGACGAAGCATGACAGGTCTATCTGTCATTAAAACTGCTGAAATTCACACAAAAAGCGTGACGCTAGAACGAAAAACTCTAGCCCCCGGATCTGGAGCTATCCAGAAGAGCAGCCATATTTAATCCTTTGAATCTCGTATTAAAATGTTTATTTACGATTACTATACTCTGCTTTCTCTATAAATTCCAACGGCCTATAATTATATTTGTTTGACAGGTGGTAAGACAGCACTTCCCAGAGCGAAAGTCGATGAACCGTTATCCACGTGAAAGGTGTAATAACTATAAGTAGGAGCTGGACTGAAATTCGCCAGAATCTATGGGGAAAGATATCGCTAATTAAATAAATACTTTGTTTACATTAAAGTCACCAGAATAATGCAGCAGCTCGCACGTCGCAAGGGTCACACTTGAGATGCCACAGTACACGACAAACGCAGTTCATATTGGGGAATGATGGCTCGAAACACGTCGTACAGGCAATAAATAAAGAAGAAATCGCTACTGGTAGTAGCAAATGTTATTGTATGGGAACAAATGTTATTGTATGAGAAAACCAGATGATTCCGTGCTAGCAGAAAACTGCACTGCTTAACATGACGTTGCAAAACATGGCGGCCAAGTTTTCAGTTGGATTCAAATTTGGCAACGCCTCCGGAAGTCTGTGTTGGTACCAACGAGGTCCACGAGAAAGACAGGCCACGGCGCGTCCGTCACGAAGGTACGCCTCAACTCGTTGGCCGGCTCAGCTCGGCAGACAAACTACGTTTCTAGGCCTGTTAACTCACAGCTGGGTGTGCACGTACTAACGAGAACTGCTTCTCCTACTGGAATCTGCCATTATGAAGTCTCACTGATTACCATTCGTACAACAAAATTTAAGATCAATTCTCGACATAAGTGGTGTACCAGCTTGTTTGGAGCATTTAGTCTCTTCTGCTTAACAGTCCTCATTTCATACAAGATGTAGTGCCTTATGCAACTGATAATCATTTTGGCGTGATTTTTCTTTTATTGTAACCCAGTGCAGCTGTAACAAATTATAAGTAGGCCGATGGACTTCCGATCACTGTAGGACTAATAACAGTAAGACTCCATGATAGTAGATTCCAGTAGAAGATGAAATTCTCGTTTGTACGTACACACCTAATTAAGAGTTAACAGGTGTAGAAATGTAGTTTGCGTGCTGAGTTGAGCGAGCGAGCGCAGGCCTACCTTCGGGACGTAAGCGGCGCGGCGTGTTTCTCGTGGGCCTCGTTGGTAGCCAGCCTCAATATCTGTGACACTTAAGGTAGCCTTCTTGCAGGGACAGTGCTACGTGGTATCTATAAAAACCACCTTTCTTTGAGGTTCCGTCCACACATGAGTGCCAGTATTGTCGTCAACGTTGGCCCGTTACAGCCGTAATCCGCTCACACAGAAGGCTACGCCACGCTGGCAATAGCCACGGTTTGAAAACGCCGCAATTTTAAAACAATGATTACACTGCAAACGATTTTAAAATCACTTCTCTCTCTTTTTTGCTTTGCCGACATTTCGGCAGGGGTTTGAACCCCCAACGTCGCTCCCCTTCTGTCTACGCCCACCATTACACCTATCGAAATAAAATTTGTGTGTGCACAGTTGGGGTCCACGCTGTACAATGTTCGTGAAAACAAAGGGATGAAATTATAAAAAGCGTTTCGCACTAATATGTAATTTAATTATCAAACTCTTTCATGTAATGGTTACAGTGAGTAATATAACTGATATATAATAGATACCACACACGTTTTTCGCAAGTATCAAAGTCTGCGGACTCGTCAAGTCGAACAAGTGTATTTAGGGATATTGAACGGTGTGCGTCGTATGATCACCGATGGGATCAGCAAGATCAGCAGTGGCATCTTCCGTGAAACAGACAACTGCTTGACGCAGAACACAGGCGTACGTGGCATGAGGTTCGTTGTACTATGCGGTGACGTGGCTGAAGGGCACGTAATCGGTTTGTGCCGTTTTTCATTTCCTTTTCGAAGGTGCCCTGGTTCTCGCACTGGACGCTTCAGGATTTCTTTGGTTCCTTTCGACGCGAGTTTTCCTCTGACTTGTCTGCTCTATAATTATTTACAAGTCATACGAGTCATCTTTAATTATTTTGTAATTTTCAGTTTAATACCGATTTTTACTGGCATACCGGCGAATATTTTTATTGTCTAACATTGGGTCCTAGTAACGCTCCGCAATCTCTCCACAGTAACAGTCGAATCAATGGCCCAGCTAAACGTGTTTGCATGAGGCGCCTATTTATAACTTTACACAAAGCTACTTCGTAACTCTCGTGTACATGCGCCAACTTTGGTACACTGACGTCGGAGATAGAACGAATACTGCGCCGCCACAAATATGTAAAGAAACCGTCTGTTCATTTGGGTTCAACCGTAGTTTGCTCAACATTAGTCTCGCGGTGCCGGCTGCTGTGGCCGAGCTGTTCTAGGCGCTTCAGTCCGGAACCGCGTTGCTGCTACGGTCGCAGGTTCGAATCCTGCCTCGGGCATGGATGTGTGTGATGTCCTTAGGTTAGTTAGGTTTAAGTGGTCGTAAGTTCTAGGGGACTGATAACCTCAGATGTTAAGTCTCATAGTCCTTAGAGCCATTTTGAAGTCTCGCGGTTATTAGCGATTCAAACCTGACGGTATTTTGTCACACATAAAAGTCCTACCGACGAGCGGATAGAAGTTTTGACGCCAGAAGTTACCTGACCAGAGGCTCCTTGACATCTTGCGCAGTATCTCACGATTTATGCTTCGAAACGCTCCCTCAACAGTGTCCCGCAGTTCATTAGTCTTGTACCGACTATGAGCCCCTTACAATGACTCGGGTGCCGTGGTACGATCAGAACTCTGTGGTGTTCATTCGCACTCGGAGACCGCAGTTGTCCGATAATAACTGGTGCACAGCCTCTTATTTTGAAACCTTTTTCATTGTGGTGACGTACTGTTGACCTCGGTACTTCATCTCCCTTTCGCGAATGGAGGTGGCTCGTTTGACAGAGAGGCGGCGGCGCAAGTGTTCCCTTGCGTCCGCTGTGCGGTCCGTCGTCGACACTGCCTCAAACAAAAGCTCGTTTCTGCCATTCAGCGAGTATGCATTACGGTGAAAGGAGCCTCGCCAAAGCGCTCTCTAAAGCCCCTCATTATCTCTGCCCCGGTTTGTGGGCGTTCTTCCACTGTCATTCACACACACGCACACACACACACACACACACACACACACACACACACACACACATGTACACGCATCACTAATCCCTCCTCAGCGTAACATGCCCCGCTCACATCACCTACGACTTCCCAACTGAAGTAATGCAGTACTGAAACAAAACAAAACAGTAGAACATCGACAGCCTCAGAGCACGGATACCAACAAAAGAACTGTTTACTTCGCCAATAGCACAAACACAAGAAGCGTACTGAGATTTCTCGGATACCCTGAATTGGTGCATTTAGTTTATTTTGTTATCCTTATGACACGGAAATGAAACCGTTTCAGGCGTAGGTTCCTGTATAAAATTTACAGCTGACTCTCCTCTATACTGTCTACAAGTTCGTAACTGACAAGGGCAGGCCCACGACGTTGGGATCGCAGATGTACTTCAAACTTTGTACCCCTGTAGTAGGCCATTAAAGCAACATAATGTGCAACTAATCTGGCAATTCAGAGAAAATCGCGAGAGATGTTTTAAGCGCCTGTTACGTGGCTGGAAGTTAATTTTTAATCTATCCTATCGGAAGAGAAATTTTTCAGCGAGGTGTGTTTTACCTTGTAAAACTTTCAACATTCACAGTAAATGCGGGAGAACTATATTGATTCGATATAGTAGATGCCGTTTCAACTTGTGTTTTCCACGTCTGTACGACAAATACCATCCTGCAACGTGTGGTGTCGAGAGCACATCCGACGAGTAGTTGTACGTTACTCTTGTAGTCTGGCACGTTGTGGCTTACTATATTACTGAATGGCGTCATTCGCATCATTATTTATCGAGGTTTGACTTGGGCTTTGCAAACGTGTACCTCGTCCTTCAAATTTAATTAAAAATAGTAAATAGACAAATAACATACAAAATTCGCTAAACTTCATGAAAACATACGTGGTTTTTATTTTCACTATATTACCTCTTCATTGCCATATAAATTGAACAATGTGACCAGCGACGAAAAAATATAGATTAAAAAGTAAGTGGTGGCGGGATTGGAACCCTCATCTCGTCTACCCCCCCCCCCCCCCCCCCCCGTCTTTCAACGCGCGAACTGTAACCTTTTTTTTATCTCATTTTGTTCGTAATTGTTCGTTGGATATGTTCGGGGCGGCCGTCCCGTGACACCTGTTAAAGCTCATCGTCGATCCGTTGGCTGCCGGCCGCGGTGGTCTAGCGGTTCTAGGCGCGCAGTCCGGAACCACGCGACTGCTACGGTCGCAGGTTCGAATCCTGCCTCGGGCATGGATGTGTGTGATGTCCTTAGGTTAGTTAGGTTTAAGTAGTTCTAAGTTCTAGGGGAGTGATGACCACAGTAGTTAAGTCCTATAGTGCTCAGAGCCATTTGAACCATTCGATCCGTTGGCTCAGTTTTTTTATTACAGAGGGCAGCTAACCCTCTGACCGAACACGCTGAGCTACCGTGCCGGCATTTGACTAGTATGGCGTCTTACAGCCGGCCCCTTCGCACAGATACGTGATGTACACAGTAGGAGCACAAAACTTTTCTCTCGCGATTTTCTCGGAATTTCCAGAGTAGTGCGCCTTTCTACCTGCACATTATGTTGTTTTAATTTCCTGCTACAGGTGTACAAAGTTTGAAGTGAATCAGTGATCCGAACGTCATGGCCTCCTCTTGTAAGATAGCTACACCAGACACCTGTAACTGGGAAGCTACCTTACGGTGTGTGGCAGAGTGTACTCCGTGTGTCAGTACCATTTTGCGATTCCTTCTCCCATCAACTCGAGAACACTAAAGGGGGAGGGGGAGAGCAGGGGGAGGAATGTTACATTGCTACTAAACCAACTTAACCATCGCAAAGTTTACTACTCCACATTTTATTGAAAGGAAGTCATAATTTATAGATTATTCATTAGTTAATCACAATTATTAGATCTCCGATGGTATGTTACATACCAAACCAAGCACACAATCTTCCTACTGCAACCGTGAATTTAAAGAGCGTTTAATAACCTAGGGTTAATGCAAAAAGTCGGGACGAGCGGCTGTGTGTAAGCCTGTAATGTTGTTCTTGGATTCAGTCGACGTGGCTATTTGGCCGGTGTGTGCGAAAGGAGGTATTACGCCGTTCGGCTGTTGTCGGCACGTGCACTCCGGAAATTTTTAGGAGTAACGTTGTCTCTGCTTCACAACGACTCTCTTCTAGCATCGTTCACAGCAGCTAGTTATGCATCTAGCGCAGGATTAGTCAGCATTTTTTACCTACCTTCCACTTTCGTGCGTCTGTTAGTAATAAAATGGTCTAAGCGCCCACCGATTGCACGGTAATAATGATTTATAAATTACGAAAGTAACTTTACTTTATAAAATTTATACAGCAGAGTTACAGCACGTTAAAAGCATATAAAAATAATTACTTACTAAGTACTTGATGTTAAAAATTGACTGTGACGAAACGCGCCATTCACCATTGGATCTTGTCGATCTCTTCTATTAATCCTAGTTGGCAAGGGTCGGGCCCAGTCTGACGACATTTATCAAGGGTCGGTCGAGAACGTGTTTTGTAAGCCACTTCATTCACGGATGAGTTAAGTTTTCTCAACATATTTGGAGTGGAACTCAGCCTGCCATCTGCTTCTACTCCACTTCAGAAAGGTTGCTGCAAGGTATATTACGGTAGTTACTGTTTTCAGTGGATGATGGCCAACTGGGAGCAGTAGCGGGTTCCTTGGCACAACACGTCGACTGCCGACGCCTGCGTCAGACGGCGGGCGTCTACTGTCTTGCAGCAGCGGCACGCACACCTGCCGCTTTCGCCTCGATGCGGAGGACGTGTCGAGCTCCGTCTGCTAGGAAGAACCTGGTCCATGACCGGTAAGCTCGTAGTTTATTCGCTACAAGACTACGCAGAACAAAGTGGAAGGTCTTCGGGAAGTCGAGGAACACAGCATCAACCTGCGTGCTCTGCATCCCAGAGAGAGAGCGCCGAATTCCAAAAACGTCTCTCTTTTGCGGAATACAAGTTGATTCCTATACAGAGGATACTCACTTCCAGAAGCGTTCCACCGCGTGAGCATTGAGCGTGTTCTACCATCTTACAACACATTAAGGCCGACGATACAGGCCTGTAATTCGTTCTCGGAGTGACCTACGACAAACCAGTGTTAGGAAGGGAGCATTTCCTTCGCGTGATCTCAGCTGGCCCTGAAGGGATCTCGTCGGGTCCACGTGACTTCCCAATGTCGAACGACTTGAGTCGATTCTCTACTCTGCGATCACGAAACTCAGTATCTGGAATTTCGTCGTTCCTGCGGCGATTGACAGCATGAATCGTACTACGGCCTTCGGAAGTGAAACAATCACGAAAGACGGAATTCCGTGCTTGGGCCTTCTCTCTGTTTTCTTCTACGCATTTCGGTTCCGTTAGTATGCCACGGTAGAACATTCGTTTTTTTTTAGTGAGTCGTCGGATTCTCTATCTACAACACAAAAAAGTGAGGTAGTTAAGCGACTAAACACCTACTCAAATGGCCACTGGCAGAGGGGAGCAGGAGACCGCGCCTGCCCGGCGGTCGTGTTACGGCACGGCGCGCGGAACCTGAGGAAACGCAGAGTTTGGCGGCGTCATCATTATCCCTGCTGCCCTGCTGAGGTGTTTCAGGGTCCCTCGCTAACGACCTTCCAGGAGGCTCGCCATTAGGGGACTACAGGAGGGCGGTCCTGGGGCGCCGACGGGTCAAATATCGCAGCTGGTCAAGCCCGGGGCAATTTCTCGTCCAAATGAGAACAGTGCCGTCTGTCCCGCCCAGAGAAATGCCCCGTAACGTACAAGCGGTGAGATAGGAAAACTAGAATTTTCGGCCGTACCGTAATTTTCTTAACTACTTCTCCCGTGGGGCGAAAAAGAAAATCTGACCTCAGACAAAGAAGAGTGAAAAAAAGACCGACCTCTGTCAAACTGCTGCTCTCTAGCAGGTCCCGCTATGGTATTTTTTTTCCCAGTTTGTTAGCAAATTAGCAGCATCGCAACATGTAGCATTTCATCTGATCAATCTTGCCGCGAAAGTACTGTTAAATACGGCGGAAAGCTACATACGGATGAGGGGTGATGGCCTCTTGGGTTTACCACGATTAAATGTTGCTTTACGAAAAACAGACACATTCCGCGGCCAGAAACTATTGCTAGCTGGGGTAGTAAATGTCCCCATTGTCTATCCAATTTTCTCCTAACAGTTTACGGCGCTTGTTCTTTCTCTCGAACTTTCGTTTTGTGCTTTACCTGTGCACGTGATTTTTAACACTAGCATACCATGAAACAAACAAGAAGATATATCGAATATCTTTCGTACTTGTCATTTAAACAGACATTTCGTTGCGACGTATATCCGACATTGTGCGTAGTGATTGTGTTTCGTAACCACTTGTTATGCGGGCATCTTGCACAGACGGGCACTGTGGAGAGCGCCTGCGTTTATCTTCGCAGCCGAGAGATTTCTACATCTTACGTTTTTCAGTATGTTACTTGTTTGTTTCAAGCGCGGGTACAATAATTTGTTTCCGATGCTCGATGACAAAAAAATACTAGTTTACAAAACAAAGAAAGATAAATTAATTGAAAGTTTATGCTCGCTAATTTAAGCACTTGACTGAAGCAGACAAAGTCAGAAACATGAGACATAAGGTAAATGACAAAATACTGGAGGAAGTGTAGTTGGCGTAATAAAAAGCTTGGTAACAGAGGAGACGGTAATGAAATGAGGACACGGTAATGCTCTAATGGGATTGGCAAATATAAGGTAACTTGGAATATGTAATGAGATTGTGGTGGCTGTGTTTTTATAAATGGGAGCACAGAGGTTCGTGCGTGCATATTTTTGGTGTGTGTGTGTGTGTGTGTGTGTGTGTATGAGAGAGAGAGAGAGAGAAAGAGAGAGAGAGAGAGAGAGAGATAGTAGAGTCGAAGACACAAGACAGTTGGACAAGGGTTAGTCGAAATCTGCTTCTCAGGATGTCTCGGCATATGAGGACTAAACGTTGGATCTATCGAGCTCGTCAGTTCTACCACAGAATAATATCCGGGGAAATTGTGTAAACCGTAACCTAACAGGCGCACAAAGAGAGAGCTAAGGTCTTAAGTAGCCAAAAGCTCTTGGCAGAGGTGTTTACAGGAGAATGACGCCGAGCGCCGCGGTAAGTGATTATGTGTGTGTGTGTGTTACAGGAGCGGCCTTTCCTCGGGAGATTGATTGAACGCTTCCTCTTCCGCCGCCAGCGGCTGTAAACATTCGTCTGCCGTCCACTGCGGAGCTAACACAAGGGAGGTGTGTCCGCGTCTGACGCATTATCTTCAGACCAGCAGGCGTGCGTATTCCTCAGCTATAGCAAAAGCCTGTACCGCGCCTGAAGCGACAGAGGGTGACCGATTCTTTTGTCATTACTGTCGCGTCATCAGGCCTGCATTCCTCTCACACTGTGCTAGGCTTTTCATCCCTACACATTCACTAAAATATCTTTCAAGCCCTCGCGCACGTGCGCTCACACACACACACACACACACACACACACACACACACACACACACACACACACACAAACCTACGATATTAACTCTTTAGTCTGCCGTGCTTTGGTACTTTTCAATCTATAAAGAGTGTGGTGTCACCGCTAGACACCACACTTGCTAGGTGGTAACTTAAATCGGCCGCGGTCCTGTAGTACATGTCGGACCCGCGTGTCGCCACTGTGTATTCGCAAACGTAGCGCCACCACAGGGCAGGTCACAAGACACGGACTTCACCTCGCCCCAGTTGTACGGACGACATAGCTTGCGACAAGACGTATCACGTCTTCCTCTCATTTGCCGAGAGACAGATTAAATAGCCTTCAGCTAGTCCATCGCTTCTACCTAGCAAGGCGCCATGTGTATCATTGCTAATTGCTTACTACTATGCAAGAGATGTATTTCAACAAGAACAAGACTACATTAAAGTTAAGTATATTAAAATCTCTCTTCTTTTCTTTATAGTTTTCATCCAGTCTCCTGTTTCAGAATTTACGCCCGTCTGCGTTAGTTTCGCGTGCACCTAGCCACTCATTGTGTCGAGACCTTAGGGAATCGACACAACAAAGAGCTTCTTACTAATATAGTAACAACAATTACACTTTTCTGGTACTTGTCTAGGAAGTGTAAATTCTCCTCCTCTGATGTATTTCGATTTGCATCTACGGCAGTAGTCGTTACTCATCCTTGCTGTTAATAATAAAAATATCTATAAAAATGGAGCAAACAGCGTACATGTAAAATTAAAGCTTCGCCGTTAGCATAAAATGTATACGAAGAGTGTAATATGAAAATGAAGCAAGAACTGCAGTCTGACGGTGACGTACACAGCACACGCTGTATTTACCTCCACAGAAATTCCCCCTCTGTCGGCAGCTGCCGGGGCTTACCATTTCCATACCAGGCAGTAAGTTTCCTTTGTCCTCTTAATAATGTCTAAAACTGTGTGTTTTAGGCACTTCTATCTAAGGCACACGTTGTGAAAACCATAAAAACGGCACTCCAGATACGTAAATAAACTTGCAAACGACAGTCTTTGGCAGTGAAACGTCGTCAGTGAGCAAGGAAGACTTTGCTGCCGTTGCTTGGTCTACGTAATCGTTTGTGGAACGCCTGCGATGTGGTACACTTGCGCATATCCTAGTGAAGGGCACTTAAACAGTTGAAATGATTGTATGTCATTTATTGGCCGGGATATCCCCTTTGGGTTTCGGCCGCCGTATTGCAAGTTCTTTTAGTTGACGCCACTTCGGCGACATGCAAGTAAATGATGATGAAGGACACACACCACCCAGTCCCCTGCCGGGAATCGAACCCGGGCCCCCTTGCGTGGTAGACGGTAACGCTACCGCTGCGCTACGGAGACCTTTTAGGTTAGGACGTCTTTACTGCAGTGGATATAATTGATAATGGCGGAAAGAAAAATGTACCTTTAACGCTCTCAAAACATTGTCAAATGTTGATTAGCGACGCATCAAAGCATAAGAGAGATAACGACAGACATTGGAGGGTGTGGGTCCAGCACATGCTTGCAATCAGCGGAAGGTGAAAATCGTGTGTAGGATGATACGGTTCCCACAGCTCAGCTACTTGTGGAGGACACGTCTCCAAATAGCCGCTACACACGGTGCTAACCGGCATTTCGAGGCACAGCCTAGCTTGGTGAACATATTTGAAAAACATCAATCGATATCTAGAGTTATAAAAAAGTTGCTAAATTTAAAATCTTCTGGGTTATTAGGCCGCGTCATTTTTCTTTTTTTTCCTAAAATGCTCGACGTTTCGACCCCTCTGCTGGGATCTTCCTCAGGATCTTTTGGTGTCCACTACTGCTAAAGCAGTGTTGTAGTTTCTAAAATGTTCGACGTTTCGACCCCTCTGCTGGGATCTTCCTCAGGATCTTTTGGTGTCCAGAACAGCGTTCTAGCAGTAGTGGATACCAAAAGATCCTGAGGAAGATCCCAGCAGAGGGGTCGAAACGTCGAACATTTAAAAAAACAAAAAAATGACGCGGCCTAATAACCCAGATGATTTTAACTTCAGTCACAACGGCCACGAAAGCCTGCAGACTTATATAAAAAAGTTGACTGTCATTATTTAAATCTATGTGAAAAACATTCTGTATCGTTTCTGATCATTTACATACGAGGGCTATCCACAAAGTACATAACGTTTTCGTTTGTGTCCGTTAGGGGCGAGGCTAGCGCGGCCATCTTGGTGTCGTCGCATTCCGCTGCTCAGTCGGCATCCTGCCGTGCTAGTGAGAGGTTCGTGCTGAGTTACTGTGACAGTTTGAAATGTCAGCGTTAATTGAAAATGCCGCGAAGTGTGAAGTGCGTGCTGTAATAAGGTTTCTGACTGCAAAAAACTGTACACCGATAGGAATCTATCGGCAGCTTTGTCAAGTGTATGGGGACAACATAATTACTGATGGTGGAGTGCGTCAATGGGTCATAAAATTTAAAAATGGCCGAACTAACGTTCACGACGAAGAGCGAAGTGGAAGACCCAGCATAGTGACTGCCGAACTTGTCGAAAAAGTCGATGCCACGGTCCGTGAAAACCGTAATTTCACAATAACGGAACTCTCTATGAGTTTTCCACAAATTTCAAGAAGTTTGTTGCACGAAACCTCCGCTATCGGGTGGAGAAATGTAGGGTCCCCCTGAATAGGTCAGGCGCGCACTACACGCCGGAAGCGGCTACAAGGGTAGCGGAGGTTAGATAATTCCCTCCTTAGGCCCGACAAGACGCCACCTGAGGCGCGGCAAGGTAGGAGTAGGCAAAATGGAACAGGGAATAACAATATTAATGTGCTAATAGTAAACTGCAGGAGCGTCTATAGAAAGGTACCAGAACTGCTCTCATTAATAAACGGTCACAACGCCCATATAGTACTAGGGACAGAAAGTTGGCTGAAACCAGACGTAAACAGTAATGAAATACTAAACTCAGATTGGAATGTATACCGCAGAGACAGGCTGGACAGTGAAGGGGGAGGCGTGTTTATAACGATAAGAAGTGCTATAGTATCGAAGGAAATTGACGGAGATCCGAAATGTGAAATGATTTGGGTGAAGGTCACGGTTAAAGCAGGCTCAGACATGGTAATTGGATGTCTCTATAGGCCCCCTGACTCAGAAGCTGTTGTGGCTGAGCACCTGAAGGATAATTTGGAAAATATTTCGAGTAGATTTCCCCACCATGTTATAGTTCTGGGTGGAGTTTTTAATTTGCCGGATATAGACTGGGAAACTCAAGCGTTCATAACGGGTTGCAGGGACAAAGAATCCAGTGAAATTTTTTAAAGTGCTTTATCTGAAAACTACCTTGAGCAGTTAAACAGAGAACCGGCTCGTGGCGATAACATATTAGACCTTCTGGTGACAAACAGACCCGAACTATTTGAAACAGTTAACGCAGAACAGGGAAACAGCGATCATAAAGCGGTTACTACATCGATGATTTCAGCCGTAAATAGAAATATTAAAAAAGGTAGGAAGATTTTTCTGTTCAACAAAAGTGACAAAAAGCAGATTTCAGAGTACCTGATGGCTCAACACAAACGTTTTGTCTCAAGTACAGATAGTGTTGAGGATCAGTGGACAAAGTTCAAAACCATCGTACAATATGTGTTAGATGAGTATGTGCCAAGCAAGATCGTAAGAGATGGAAAAGAGCCACCGTGGTACAACAACCGAGTTAGAAAACTGCTGCGGAAGCAAAGGTAACTTCACAGCAAACATAAACATAGCCAAAGCCTTGCAGACAAATATAAATTACGCGAAGCGAAATGTAGTGTGAGGAGGGCTATGCGAGAGGCGTTCAACGAATTCGAAAGTAAAGTTCTATGTACTGACTTGGCAGAAAATCCTAAGAAATTTTGGTCTTATGTCAAAGCGGTAGGTGGATCAAAACAAAATGTCCAGACTCTCTGTGACCAAAATGGTACTGAAACAGAGGATGACAGACTAAAGGCCGAAATACTAAATGTCTTTTTCCAAAGCAGTTTCACAGAGGAAGACTGCACTGTAGTTCCTTCTCTAGATTGTCGCACAGATGACAAAATGGTAGATATCGAAATAGACGACAGAGGAATAGAGAAACAATTAAAATCGTTCAAAAGAGGAAAGGCCGCTGGACCTGATGGGATACCAGTTCGATTTTACACAGAGTACGCGAAGGAACTTGCCCCCCTTCTTGCAGCGGTGTACCGTAGGTCTCTAGAAGAGCGTAGCGTTCCAAAGGATTGGAAAAGGGCACAGGTCATCCCCGTTTTCAAGAAGGGACGTCGAACAGATGTGCAGAACTATAGACCTATATCTCTAACGTCGATCAGTTGTAGAATTTTGGAACACGTATTATGTTCGAGTATAATGACTTTTCTGGAGACTAGAAATCAACTGCTTAGGAATCACCATGGGTTTCGAAAAAGACGATCGTGTGAAACCCAGCTCGTTTTATTCGTCCACGAGACTCAGAGGACCATAGACACGGGTTCCCAGGTAGACGCCGTGTTTCTTGACTTACGCAAGGCGTTCGATACAGTTCCCCACAGTCGTTTAATGAACAAAGTAAGAGCATATGGACCATCAGACCAATTGTGTGATTGGATTGAAGAGTTCCTAGATAACAGAACGCAGCATGTCATACTCAATGGAGAGAAGTCTTCCGAAGTAAGAGTGATTTCAGGTGTGCCGCAGGGGAGTGTCGTAGGACCGTTGCTATTCACAATATACATAAATTACCTTGTGGATGACATCGGAAGTTCACTGAGGCTTTTTGCGGATGATGCTGTGGTATATCGGGAGGTTGTAACAATGGAAAATTGTACTGAAATGCAGGAGCATCTGCAGCGAATTGACGCATGGTGCAGGGAATGGCAATTGAATCTCAATGTAGACAAGTGTAATGTGCTGTGAATACATAGAAAGATGGATCCCTTATCATTTAGCTACAAAATAGCAGGTCAGCAACTGGAAGCAGTTAATTCCATAAATTATCTAGGAGTACGCATTAGGAGTGATTTAAAATGGAATGATCATATAAAGTTGATCGTCGGTAAAGCAGATGCCAGAGTGAGATTCATTGGAAGAATCCTAAGGAAATGCAATCCGAAAACAAAGGAAGTAGGTTACAGTACGCTTGTTCGCCCACTGCTTGAATACTGCTCACCAGTGTGGGATCCGTACCAGATAGGGTTGATAGAAGAGATAGAGAAGATCCAACGGAGAGCAGCGCGCTTCGTTACAGGATCATTTAGTAATCGCGAAAGCGTTACGGGGATGATAGATAAACTCCAGTGGAAGACTCTGCAGGAGAGACGCTCAGTAGCTTAGCTCGGTACGGGCTTTTGTTAAAGTTTCGAGAACATACCTTCAAATGGCTCTGAGCACTATGGGACTTAACTTCTGAGGTCATCAGTCCCCTAGAACTTAGAACTACTTAAACCTAACTAATCTAAGGACATCACACACATCCATGCCCGAGGCAGGATTCGAACCTGAGACCGTAGCGGTCGTGCGGTTCCAGACTGTAGCGCCTAGAACCACTCGGCCACCCCGGCCGGCAGAACATACCTTCACCGAAGAGTCAAGCAGTATATTGCTCCCTCCTACGTATATCTCGCGAAGAGACCATGAGGATAAAATCAGAGAGATTAGAGCCCACACAGAAGCATACCGACAGTCCTTTTTTCCACGAACAATACGAGACTGGAATAGAAGGGAGAACCGATAGAGGTACTCAGGGTACCCTCCGCCACACACCGTCAGGTGGCTTGCGGAGAACCACAAGTTTTGTGCAAGATGGATACCAAAAATCTTGACAGAGATTCTCGTAAGCGACTCATTACTCGATCGCATCGTTACTGGTGACGAAACATGGGTTAAGCGTGTGAACTGGGAGACAAAATTGCAGTCAATACAGTGGCGGCGCACAAATTCCCCCCAAAAACCCAAGAAATGCATGCAGACAATGTCGGCAAGGAAGGTGATGGCGACTGTCTTTTGGGACAGAAAAGGTGTGATTTTTGTGAATTTCCTGGAAATAGGCACTACAATAAACTCTCAAAGGTATTGCCAAACTCTGCACAACCTCAGAAGAGCAATAAAAAACAAGCGCAGGGGAAAATTGGGCTCAGAGATCTTGCTGATTCACGACAACGCCCGGGCCCACACGGCAAATGCCACTCGTGAAGTTCTCGAATTTTTTAAGTGGGAGTTGTTTCCTCATCCGCCGTACATTCCCGACCTGGCACCGAGCAATGAAGAAGTGGTTGGCTATGCAGCGTTTTGATGACGACGCACAGCTTCAAGAAGAGGTAACCACGTGGTTGAAGGCGCAGGCGGCCGAATTTTACGACGAAGGAATTTCCAAGCTCGTCCATCGCTACGATAAGTGCCTTAATTTAAATGGCAACTATGTAGAAAAGTAGTATTTAAGTGTGGCTTACATCTGTATATACACTCCTGGAAATGGAAAAAAGAACACATTGAAGGGACCGATGACCGTCGCAGTCTGGTCCCTTTAATCCCCCAAACCAACCAACCAACCAGAACACATTGACACCGGTGTGTCAGACCCACCATACTTGCTCCGGACACTGCGAGAGGGCTGTACAAGCAATGATCACACGCACGGCACAGCGGACACACCAGGAACCGCGGTGTTGGCCGTCGAATGGCGCTAGCTGCGCAGCATTTGTGCACCGCCGCCGTCAGTGTCAGCCAGTTTGCCGTGGCATACGGAGCTCCATCGCAGTCTTTAACACTGGTAGCATGCCGCGACAGCGTGGACGTGAACCGTATGTGCAGATGACGGACTTTGAGCGAGGGCGTATAGTGGACATGCGGGAGGCCGGGTGGACGTACCGCCGAATTGCTCAACACGTGGGGCGTGAGGTCTCCACAGTACATCGATCTTGTCGCCAGTGGTCGGCGGAAGGTGCACGTGCCCGTCGACCTGGGACCGGACCGCAGCGACGCACGGATGCACGCCAAGACCGTAGGATCCTACGCAGTGCCGTAGGGGACCGCACCGCCACTTCCCAGCAAATTAGGGACACTGTTGCTCCTGGGGTATCGGCGAGGACCATTCGCAACCGTCTCCATGAAGCTGGGCTACGGTCCCGCACACCGTTAGGCCGTCTTCCGTTCACGCCCCAACATCGTGCAGCCCGCCTCCAGTGGTGTCGCGACAGGCGTGAATGGAGGGACGAATGGAGACGTGTCGTCTTCAGCGATGAGAGTCGCTTCTGCCTTGGTGCCAATGATGGTCGTATGCGTGTTTGGCGCCGTGCAGGTGAGCGCCACAATCAGGACTGCATACGACCGAGGCACACAGGGCCAACACCCGGCATCATGGTGTGGGGCGCGATCTCCTACACTGGCCGTACACCACTGGTGATCGTCGAGGGGACACTGAATAGTGCACGGTACATCCAAACCGTCATCGAACCCATCGTTCTACCATTCCTAGACCGGCAAGGGAACTTGCTGTTCCAACAGGACAATGCACGTCCGCATGTATCCCGTGCCACCCAACGTGCTCTAGAAGGTGTAAGTCAACTACCCTGGCCAGCAAGATCTCCGGATCTGTCCCCCATTGAGCATGTTTGGGACTGGATGAAGCGTCGTCTCACGCGGTCTGCACGTCCAGCACGAACGCTGGTCCAACTGAGGCGCCAGGTGGAAATGGCATGGCAAGCCGTTCCACAGGACTACATCCAGCATCTCTACGATCGTCTCCATGGGAGAATAGCAGCCTGCATTGCTGCGAAAGGTGGATATACACTGTACTAGTGCCGACATTGTGCATGCTCTGTTGCCTATGTCTATGTGCCTGTGGCTCTGTCAGTGTGATAATGTGATGTATCTGACCCCAGGAATGTGTCAATAAAGTTTCCCCTTCCTGGGACAATGAATTCACGGTGTTCTTATTTCAATTTCCAGGAGTGTAATAAAAAAAAATTTCCAATACTTTATTTATTTTTAATTCCAAAACGTAATGTACTTTGTGGATAGGCGTCGTACATTATGGACGAAAATAATTTAAATTTTTGTTTCGGGGCGGCGCTGCCTCCGGCGCAGGAGCTGCGAGCTGGCGCGGAGGTGGAGCGTAAGCTGTGCAGCGATAAGCGGGGGGTGCACGTGAGGCCGGCGGCTGTACTGACAATCTGGCGGGGGGCGCACAGGCGGCTGGGTGGAGGCGGGGTGAAACTCGCCGGCGCCGGTCGATGCGTCGGCCGCGCCGCATATCGACCCAGCTGTCTGTCGACCTGACCGCCAAACAGCGTCGACTCGGCAGCCGGTAGGGCGACGGCCGGGCGCCGGCCGCCTCGCTCTCCACACAGCCGTGGCTGGAACGGCGCCGTGTGCTCGAGCAGCGGCTCTCTCCAGCCTGTCGCCTTTTGAAGCCCGTTTCACGCCATCGACTTTCCGGACAAAACAGAATTCTCGTTGTGGCTGTGCCGCCACGTGCTTGCGTGTAAAACGGCAGCCAATCACGTCACGAATGGGAGAGTGGCGCCAATGATCATCTGCCTTTGCCGAGTATCTACATTATTAAGCGAGCATCCCGGGGCCGAGCGTTTCTAGCCGCTTCAGTCTGGAACCGAGCGACCGCTACGGTCGCAGGTTCGAATCCTGCCTCGGGCATGGATGTATGTGATGGGCTGGGTTCTTTGGGAGAAGAGACCGAACAGCAAGGTCATCGGTCTCATCGGATTAGGGAAGGACGTGGAAGGAAGTCGGCCGCGCCCTTTCAAAGGAACCACCCTGGCATTTGCCTGGAGCGATTTAGGGAAATCACGGAAAACCTAAATCAAGATGGCCGCACGCGGGACTGAACCGTCGTCCTCTCGAATGCGAGTCCAGTGTGTGTGATGTCCTTAGTTAGGTTTAAGTAGTTCTAAGTTGTAGGGGACTGATGACCTCAGCTGTTAAGTCCCATAGTGCTCAGAGCCATTTGAGCATCGCGGAGCACAGCCCCACGAACACCAGAAATTTGATTTTCGGTTCAAAAAATGCCTCTGAGCACTATGGGACTTAACAGCTATGGTCATCAGTCCCCTAGAACTCAGAACTACTTAAACCTAACTAACCTAAGGACATCACACAACACCCAGTCATCACGAGGCAGAGAAAATCCCTGACCCCGCCGGGAAACGAACCCGGGCGCGGGAAGCGAGAACGCTACCACACGACCACGAGCTGCGGACTTGATTTTCGGTACATCGCGTAATTACTGAACGATTTTAAAAATTTAAATGTTGTCAACATTTTAAGCGTCAGGCAGCGCTGAAAAGCGTGTCAGCTCGTGATTAAGTACCTGTGGTCGTCTGTAAGTGCTCTCGCTCGTAGCTCAATTCGAGCTGTAACAAAAATGCGTTGACATGTGCTGCAACCTAGTATAAACACCTTCTATAGCTGCAGTATTTACAGTGACGCAGCACAAATCGCCGAGTCCATGTATCCACAAAAAGTAAATTCAAATCCAGAGGAAAATAAACGAAACAGGGGGAATTGAAACTTGAAGTTCTAGAGCGAATACTGGTCGCGAGAGATTTCACAACTGTAACGTTATTTCAAATGCGACGTTTGTTCTGGGGTCCAAGGTGAGCTAGTCTCGATAAAAGTAGATAACCTTCGGATAATTTTACACTGTGATTCATTTTTAGACCTGAAGATGATCAACTTTGATCGAAGCTTGCCATATATATATATATATATATATCGCAGGATGCTGTCAATGAGGCTTGATAATCGTGTGAGTGAGCTGCAAGTTTTCCTCGCGGTCTAGACCAGGGTAGCACACAACGTTTTCGAGAGCGTCTCTTGTAGTCGAGGCGCCTGCCGATCAAGTCAGGAGGCAGTACGGCAGGGCGACACGACGAACTCGGCAGAGTCCGGCTGCCACGCAGAGCAAATCGAGCCGGCGGACACGCTCGGCTGGAGTTGCGGACGAGCACGGCGCAGCCAGCGTACAGCCGCGCCTCAGCGACTATACACGTACTGTGCCGTAGCGGGCAGGAATTTTCACAGGGCGCCGTCCACTGGGCCTCTCCACAGTGGATGGCCCCGCAACAGTGCATAATCAATCAGACTCGAGACCCCCCTCCCCCCCGCCACTCACCCCACCAAGCCCCTATATCGCTGTCTGCACGCACAGCCCAAAACGTGGCGGGCCAGGTGCGTCCCTTAAAACCGCAGCGGCTGCGCCAGCTTCCCGCCCGTCTCGTTTGCATGAAACGCAGACAAGGGGCGGCCAGGCCGCGTCTCTCGGTCACCCGCAGCACGTCTTACGGATCCAAATCTGAAGCCCGGCGACTATACCGGCACCGAAACGGAATCGTACGCTGCTGGGCACCCAAAGTGAAGACCCTGAAGGAAGCATCGAGCAAATGCTGCACCGAGACAACGGCACCCCTCTGCTGCGCTGCAGATTCAGACAGGCAGCACGTGTGTTCTACTACGAGGCGGAACATTCCCGGAACAGGCTCACTCAGGACTCGGGCCACCAAATGCATCGCACGCCGACCACGCGTTGGCCTGACCTGTTGCGGGAGTAGACACCTCGTAACAAGAATTGCCGCAGGAATAGCACACCAAACGTTTGGCTTGCCGCCACGATAGGCTTGTCATTTTCAGCGAAAAGCCGAATGGACGTACTGGAATCGTTCTTTGGGTTGGGTTGTTTTGGGGAAAGAGACCAGACGAGGTCATCAGTCTCATCGGATTAGGGAAGGACGAGGAAGGAAATCGGCCGTGCCTTTTCAGAGGTACCATCCCGGAATTTGCCTTGAGTGATTTAGGGAAATCACGGAAAACCTGAATCAGGATGGCCGGACGCGGGATTGAACCGTCGTCCTCCCGAATGCGAGTCCAGTGTCTAACCACTGCGCCACCTCGCTCGGTGAATCGTTCTTTCGTGCGGTTGTTTTGCGTAAGCAGCTTCAATATGCCCCGTAGACGACAGCGA
Organism: Schistocerca nitens; assembly: GCF_023898315.1. NCBI lineage: Eukaryota > Metazoa > Arthropoda > Insecta > Orthoptera > Acrididae > Schistocerca > Schistocerca nitens. Next base: position 18,240,599 of record NC_064622.1, read on the forward strand.
GCGCCTTCCGAGCGCATTTTGCTCTTCGGCTGAGGAAGCATAGTTGCGTATAGGGATTGCCGGTTATCCTTCAGAGAAATCAGTGCTCGTGTCGGTGGGAACCGAGCAACTGTGACGCGGATCTGTAATCGCTGGACACGCGAAGTAACGACGGACCGACTGCACCCACCTCGTTGCGCCACCACAGGTGATGGCAGGTACGGAGACGCGTGGCAGTGAGGGGTCCCTCTGCCACGTCGGTATGCTGCGCACCACGCAGCGTCCGCGCGTACCATTCGACGTCGTCTGCAGCAGAGTGGACTGTCCGCAAGTCGTCCGTTGCTGCCCTTGCCACCGAGTCAAAAGCCACGCGTTTGCGCCGGCAGTGGTGCGATGAACGATGGACACGGACCACCGAATGGAAGGACACCGGTTTTACCGACGAATTCCGATTCTGCCTGAACCACCACGACGATCGGATTTACGTCTGAAGAAGCCATGATGAGATAGTGTTGTACTGTTGCCTTATGCATCGCCATACTGGTCGCTGCACCCCGTATTACGGTTTGGGGATGTATTAGTCTCCACCCCGCTCCCCCCGTAGTATGCATTTCGGATACACTAACCAGGTACCGTTTCATGTCTGAATTGTTGGAGCCTGTTGTCCTCCCACACCTTCGGAGCTTGCCGACGGCCACATTGGAAATGAGCGTCTGGCGTCCTTTCCCGGTAGGCCCCTTGCGGGGCAGGTCCGGCCGCCTCGGTGCAGGTCTCATTACATTCGACGTCACATTGGGCGACCTGCGCGCCGGATGGGGATGAAATGATGATGAAGACAACACAACACACAGTCCCTGAGCGGGGAAAATCACCGACCCAGCCGGGAATCGAACCCGGGCCTGTCGGACGGCAATCCGTCACGCTCACCACTCACCTATCGGGGCGGACGACGGCCACATTGCAACAGTGTAAAACCGCGCGATACACCATGCCATGGTACACCAGATCAACTTTGGCAATATGTGGAAGAAGCGTGGGCTGCTGTACCCCAACAACACATCCATAAAATAGTCTCCTTCATCCCATGCCGAGACGTGTAGAGCGATTATAGCCAGTAATAGCGACGACGCTCGATACTGATTTCGTCATTGCCTGTGACATCTCCACTTTTCTTCGTGTTGCATTTTGGATGACCAGGATTGTATTGGTTCACATTGTCAACGTTGACGAAAAGTGATCTGTCGTAATGATTATACTAAGAACTTAAGTATGTATATATATCCTTCACGCGACGCACAGTATCGGTTTGATTCCCGTTGCCGGCCGGAGTGGCCGAGCGGTTCTAGGCGCTACAGTATGGAACCGCGCGACCGCTACGGTCGCAGGTTCGAATCCTGCCTCTGGCATGGATGTCTGTGATGTCCTTAGGTTAGTTAGGTTTAAGTAGTTCTAAGTTCTAGGGGACTGATGACCTCAGAAGTTAAGTCGCATAGTGCTCAGAGCCATTTGATTCCCGTTGCAAACAAAATGATTTTTAAAGCGTAATTTTACCTCCCCATTCGGTAGAGCGATACCAGATTAATCTAGTGCGATGTTGTTTTTATCGAAATGTGTTACCAGGGACAGTAAAAGGTGATAAAACCTGAGTAACAACCAGCACTCCGGCGGCTCGCATGCAGTGCTACTGAGCCGCTGCTGGATTGCACATTATTCATTCTTCGTGATTCACTGTTGCTATTAATACATATCGATAACAGGAATATCGCACTACATTAATCTGGTACGGCTCTATCGAATGGGCACGCAATGCAAAAGTGAAATGGCAATATCTGCCGGAACACTAGAGAATATTCGCATGACGGCGCCCGAAACGGAAGATGACAGACAAAAGGCCAAAATATGGAATTCGGTCTTCCGAAAGTGGTTAACCCCGAAAGTTCGTTGTACGATTCCTGCTTGCATTTGTCTTACGAATCCCGAAGCGGTATTTATTGAGACAAGTTATACTGGAATAAAAAAAGAACAAAAATCGGTGAACAGTGAAACGGCATTTGGACGTGGTAAAATTTTGGAAAAGACGACATTTTATCAATGGAGTGCGTGACTGATTATTTTGTAGACATTTTTCTTCATTTATAGACGCAATCACATGTTTATGACACAGTCATGACCGGTTTCGGCCGTACAATGAGCATCTTCAGAGTCTGAAGGCGGCATACACTGAACACAGGTTCGTGCGTTGTCAACGCGAGCGCATGAACCTGTGTACAGTGTATGCCGCCTTTAGAATCTGAAGATGGTCATTGTATGGCCGAAACCGGTTATGACTGTGTCATAAACATGTGATTGCGTCTAGAAATTAACAAAAAATTTTTAACTGTGAGATTCTAAACAGATTATGCGAAACAGCTTGCTCTATTTCCAGTAACACTCTGTCGTAGGTCGCCAGAGCTACGACGGCAAGAAAGTGTGGCCAGTTTCGATCCGCACAGCAGCAGCTTTTTCTCCAAAACATTGGGATAAAATCGTAAGAAGTGTTTCGTATAACTATGAAATTTAACTATCAACCTCTTTACTACAGTGGTTACAGAGAGTAGTACGATGGTTACGCAACGGATAAATCACAAGTCTGGACTGTCGATGGCCGCCTATGCCCCACGGTAATCGCTTTGCGCCTTTTTTTTCATTTCATTTCCACGCTATCTTCTCGTATTGGCCTCTTCAGGCTCTTTGGATTTCTTTCGATGCGAGTTTTCCTCTGAATTGCTTTTTCTGTAACTCCGAGGACATTTACGAGTCGTATGAGATGACATCTTTCATTATTTTGTAACTGTCATTCAAGTAACTATTTTGACTTGCATTGCGCACAATTTTTTTTTCTTACTTTGTGCCCTAGTAGTGCTCCGCAAGCTCTTGACAATAACGTCCGAATCAATGTCCTAGCTAAGCGCGTTCCCACGGTACACTAATTTATTACTTTATACAAAGCTAATTCCTAATAATCACGAGCATGTACCTACACTTGTGAATGACATGAAAATATCGCATGCAATTGATGGCCAGGAGTCCTCGCCAGGGGAAGTTCGGCCGTCAAGTTGGAAGTACTTTCACTTGACGCCACACTGGTCGACTGGCGCCCCGATCGTGATGAAATGATGATGAGGACAACACAGCAGTCAGTCCCCGAGCGGAGAAATCTCCGGCCCACCAGGGAATCGAACCAGGGCCCGCTGAACGGCAGTCAGGTGCGCTGACCACCCACTCGGCTAAGCGAGCGGACACTACACTGTTACGATGACGTCACAGGCAAAACATATATTGCGCTACAAAGATATGAGATATTCGTTGAGTGCTCATCCACTCTTTACGCAAGATCAGTCTCATAGCTACTAGCGATACAAATGAGACGGTATTTTGTCACACAAGAAAGTTCGTTCCACGGGCGAATAGACGGTTTCATGTCAGAAGCGGAGGTCATATCCTTTTCAAGGAGGGTTGCCAAATAAACATAACACTGCGTACAAATAGGCCTTAAATCCATTACTATTCGATTACGCTATTAGCAATAAATCAGTGTAAACAGTAACAACTGTAAAATATCTAGACGCCGGATTGTGACTGATTGGAAGACTGTTAAGGAAATGCAACTTTCGGAAGAACTGGTTCAAAAATGGCTCTGAGCACTATGGGACTTAGCTTCTGAGGTCATCAGTCCCCTAGAACTTAGAACTATTTAAACCTAACTAACCTAAGGACATCACACACATCCATGCCCGAGGCAGGATTCGAACCTGCGACCGTACGGGTCGCGCGGTTCCAGACTGTAGCGCCTAGAGCCGCTCGGCCACTCCGGCCGGCACGAAAGAACTGGCTTATTGTTGAGTGCTGCTGAGCAGTGTGAGACTTTTATGACGTTGGATTAACAGAACAAGTAGAGATGATCCAACGAAGAGGGGCGCATTTCGTCACGGGATAGCTCAGCAAATGCGAGAGCTTTACGAAGATGCTAACAAACTCCAATGGCGTGCGTTACAAGAAACGTGATGCATATCGCGTAGACGGTTACCGTCGACATTCCGGTGGCACGCGTTCGAAGATGACCCGCACAACTTAACTGCTTCCTAACACATACGTCTCGCGAAACGGTCAAGTCAGGATAATCAGAGAGATTAGAGTTCATATGAAGATTTACCACATTCATTCTTCCCCGAATGAGACGGTGACTGGGGGGAGGAGTGGAGGAGAAGCAGATAGTGATACCAGAAATACCCTCCACCATACACAGTAACGTGGCTTGCTGAGTACAGATGTAGGTGTTGGTGCTAAAACTACGTGGAATTTATATTTCGCAACACTTTAGGTGGAACGGTACCACCTTTGTTGCAAAGACTACGGGAAATACCGTGGAAAAGAGTATCGTCCCAGCGGTATTTTTCTACAACTTGACAGCTACCACGAATTTGGATTTTAATAAGAGAAGGAATTTGGTAATTACTAGGTTTTCGGAATGCGCTCAATACTGTACCGGACACAAATGTCCCGAGTGTAGCAAATTGGCCGGCCGGAGTGGCCAAGCGGTTCTAGGTGCTACAGTTTGTAACCGCGCGACCGCTACGTTCGCAGGTTCGAATCCTGCCTCGGGCATGGATGTGTGTTAGTTAGGTTTAAGTAGTTCTAAGTTATAGGGGACTGATGGCCTCAGGAGTTAAGTCCCATAGTGCTCAGAGCCATTTTCTAGCAAATTGGTTGTCAACTATGTGAGCGGCTTCAGTGGAAAGCCGTATTCACAGTAAACGAAGGTAACGTTCGCAGCGCCTAGTGGAACCACCCCTCGTGTCACGCACATAAACTGTCAGTCACGCAAACCTGGACAGCAATCTGAGCGTTCTTCCTCACGACGTCGTTCTTTCGTCGTTTAGTGACGTTAGGATGATTCAGGATTATTTGGACAGAATATCTGTTTGGTACTGTAAACGGGATTTTCTTTTAAGTGTCCATAAATTGAAGTTCGTGCGCATCGCTAGGAGATACAGTGCTGTAATGTTCGAATATAGTAGTAAACGTATGAGGTGTTAAATGCACCGACGAGTCAAAACATGACAATCACCTGTTTGACAGCCTCTCCAGCACAATGCAGCAGCGATTCTGTCACAGATGTCAGACACTCCGGTCGGCAACAAATGGCTCAAATGGCTCTGAGCACTATGGGACTGATGACCATGTTCATGAGTCCTCTAGAACTTAGGACTACTTAAACCAAACTAACCTAAGGGCATCACACACATGCAGGCCCCAGGCAGGATTCGAAGCTGCGACCGTAGCGGTCGCGCGGTTCCAGACTGAAGCGCCTAGAACCGCTCGGCCACAGAAGCCGGCAGGTCGGCAACAAACGTTGTATGGAGAGTGAGTATCAACCAAAACACCGATTTAGTCCGTGCTATGGTATGCGTAAACGGTAACTAAAAGTTACACCAGAACTGCGGAGCACATGAAAAGCGTATCTGTGAGTGACAGTTCCGTAGATATGGTGTGGGTGAGTTGGCATACTAAAGGTCCAGCGTTCAAACCCTCCAGATAATAATTTCGTTTAACTGTTTATACGTTAAACTGTTATATGGGAGAACATTTTCCTGACATGCAAAAGGACTTTCCGGAGTTTGTAGCAATGTTGTTTCGGTAGTCTGCCTTCGCTTCGTTAGTTGAAAGTCGCAAACCTATAGACTACATTTGTATTAACAGGTGTGGTGTTGTGTCGGACATGTGCGACAGAACAGATAGCACTCGTGATGAAGCAGCTAGTGCGTTTGTAGTTTCACAGAATGAACGAAAGCAATAGGAACATCAGAATAAAGAAACATTTGCAACACATGTGCGGAAGTATTAATAGTTCCATATGACGCTTTCACGTATAATACGGCAAAAAATTGTCATCATTGGGGTACGAGCCCAGGACCATTGGTACGACGATCTAACGCTCTATGAACTTCCCCGCGGAAGCTGTAAGTATCAATAACTCACAGTTACGCTTTCCTTGTGCTCCGTAGTTCTGGTGCTCCTTTTAATTTACGTTTACGTCCGTCTGCAGGACCACAGCACACCATACGAAGTAAATCGGTACCTATTATCGACATACAACGTATGGTACAGATATGAGAGGTCTGGGTGTCAGTGGCCCCGACTGGCCAAGTCCTCGGTAGGTTGACGGCGTACGTGGCACCAGAGATCACGCAGTTCCAGGCCAGTGCTGTATGGAAGTTCAGATCGGGCAAATTCCGTGGCAAAGACGTCAAGTTGAGTCACATCACGCTCCTCACACCATTGTAGCACGATTCTGGCCTCGTCACAGAGACATTTGTCCAATTGGAGATAGCTTCGCCGACGGCATAGACATCCAACATACAGGAATGACCACCGACGTGGTGGAACGAGAAACGTGACTCATCCGATCAGGCGGCACCTTTCCACCGGTCCACGGCACAGTCTCGATGATCCTGTGTCCATTACGATCGTAATTAACGGTGCCGTTGAATCAACAGGGGAGCCTGCTGTGGAGCCCCGTGATCAGTGAATCCGAAACACTCGCGCTGCACCGGCGTCGTCAATCTGCCACAGGTCGCCGTCTCTCCTGGTTTACAGAGCGAGCGAGCCTCCGACCGCCACGCTCTGTGACGAGGCGTGGACATCAACACCTACCACAGTCTCCAACTGGAGATTTCACCGTCCATCAACCATTTTACACAAGTGGTGACAACAGTGACACGGGAACAGCTTCGCCGTTTCCGAGTTGCTCGATGCCAGACACCCGTAACAATCTGTCCTTCGTCAGCGGATTTACATATTTACGGCCTCTACAGAACGATTCCCCGTCCGTGTCTATTCGCTTATATACCTTCATAATCGCGTAGCCAAAAATTATGGGAATGCAATCAGTACTGAAATGTCACGAAAGTTATTAACAATGGAAGCGACCTTTTCTGTGCCCTTCACAAAGTGGTACTTCGTGTCTCTTGCATGTTTTTTTTTTGTCTTTGCACCGAACGTTCCCATCCGTCTACGCGTGTTGTCTATGCCTCTGCATGATGTGGAAACGTTAAGGGCACTACGCTTAATGTGTACGTGCATTGTTATGCTTAATTAAGCGCTCATTTTCACTTATTACAGTTTTAATTACTGTCAAGTGTGCAATGTCGCATTATTTCACCTACCAAGGATGTACTAGATGTAAGAATTCCCCTTTAAAATACTGTCTCGCAAACGGAACGCGGTTTGTTCTGCTGACTAACTTCAGCTGTCCTCAGTCGGAAGGGTGGCTTGTACACCGGCCTGCTTTATTAGGCGCGGTCATCCTGGATGTGATACACCATTGCCTTCGTCCGACCTCTGGATTGACTTAACCCTGCCAGCTACAATTTATCGTGGCCTCCAAACCAGTCTGCAACAATGTACAGTTAATCGTCACAGGTGATACGCCTTAGTTGACGGGAGAAATTCTGGGACAGACGGGGGAGTGAATCCCTGACCTTGGGGTTTGTAGTCTGATACATACCACACTTGTCGCAATTTTTCTGCTGAGTTCTCGCATAAAATTTTTTTTCGTCCTAAGCAATGTCGATTCAACCGTTAATTCCGAGGTTTCATTCAATTCCAAGAGTCGAAAAAGAAAGTAGTAGTCTCTACATTCAGCAAGATGAGGAGACCGTGGGCAAATTTGGAAACGAAGTTAAATCACAGGGAAAGAAATAGAATCTTTACAGTTCGGCGATGACACTTTAATTCTGATAGGGACGGCAAAGTATTCGGCGCAGCAGTAGAACGGAATGGATGCAGTTTTGAAAAGAATTATAAGATGAATATCAACAAAAATAAAACGAGGGTAATGGAATGAAGTCGACTTAACTCAGGCAATGCTAACGGAATTAGATCAGGAAACGCAGTAGGTGAGTTTTGCTAATTGAGAAACAAAATAAGCGACGCTCGTCGAAGGAAAATATGCAGACTGTTAATAGTAAAAAAGTATTTAGGAAAAATGGGAACATTTTAACATGTTATATAAATCCAGATTTTGGAAGTCTACTCTGAAGGTGTATCAGAAGTGTAGCCTTTTATAGAAGTGAAATGTGGACAATAAATCGTTCACAGAAGATTAGAAATGCATTCCAAATGTACTTCTACAGAAGAACGCTGGCTGAAAATTAGATGGGTAATCGTGTAACTAATGAGGACGTACTAATCATAATCGTCAGCACACACAAATTTGCAGTAGAAATAACGAGACAGAGAAATCTTGAGTGTCTCCTGTTGTATTTTTAGGAGGTTATAATGCCACAGACCGCCGGTTCTGGAGGCTTTTCCGCTCAGTCTGACATTACGCTCGCAGAGCCAACGGATTATTCAGACGTCATTAGCATATAAACTCTGTTTCGAGTGCTGTTACGAAATAATTATGGGGCCACAGCTGCATTATAGCCTGTTGAACGTTCCAATGAACGCTACACTATTCCAGAACGCAACGCCGTAATGGTTTCCGTAATCGGTAGTAATTGCGCCTGTGTTGGCAGCTCATTCCGTTCCACGGACCTCCTACTATTGCTGATGCCGACAGATCAATTGTTACACATATTGACTCGTCTAGTCATGAGTAGCAGCGAGATCCAGCAAAATCAGCAATTAACATGGTCGCCTGCTCATATTTGTCGGAGAATGAAGCGCAGTGAAAAGACTTATTCAATGTCCTGACCAAGTAATACGTTTGTGCTTGAACTTATACATAAATAAGTATCTCAGTCGTTATGTTTAATGAAGTGATAGGACAAGACGTCTCGCTGTACGCATTTATGGAGTAACGAAGAGATAAAAAGTTTGTCATGTTTTCACAGTCGCAATTTCCTTAAAGGCAATTTCCTTAAAGCTGGCACGTTACCAACATTTCAGAAGTACTTTCTTCATTTTAACTCCGTATTTCTTTCCCGAAAATTATTCGTAAAACGCCACAATCCATAAGTCACCGTCTGCTGCGCGGCAGAGGGTATACGGCTTGCGATTATGATCTACCCTTCCCAATTCATTCGCGGTTGAAACGCGTGAAGAAGTATTTTGTGTAACTTTTGCATGATCCCCAATTTAATTTTAGCGTCTTGGTCATTATGGGAGATTAATCCACGAAGTATGCGTTGTAGACTCGTGTTGGAAATTCGACGCCGGAATTTTGTAAGTAGCACAGCGTCGCATTTCCGTGCCACTCTCGAGTTACCGCGACGTATCGCGGTGCTCTTAGTCGGATCTTTTCCCTCTCTTCTCTTAACTGACCACGGTAAGTGACCCAAAACGACGAACAGTATTCCAGAACTGGTCGAAAGGAAATTTTTCAAGCTACTTCGTACTCGTGTGAATCACTATTCCTCAGGATTCTGTCAATAAATCTGACGCTGGTGTCTGCTAGATTTATGTGGCCGTTCCACGCCGCACGCCAATTCCTAGACACTTGAAGGTTGGCACTCATTTCGGTGACTGGTAGACGATCACGTGATCAAACGATACTGGACCATTTTGTCTACTTACGCAATTTACGTTACATTTATTTATTATGAGAATCATCTGCCAGACTTTGCACCAGGTGACAATCTGCAAGTATTTCCGAATTTCGTAACAGTTTTCTAACGGTGTCACCTCCCTGTCCAAAAATACGGCGTCTGCGAGCGTCCTCTTAGGGGTGCAGACGTCATCGTCCCGGTCGTTTGTACATGTTCCGAACACCAGCTACTCTGTCACACTGCTCTATGTCACGGGCGAAGTCTCGTGGCGCTCCGCGGAACTTACGGTCTTCGAACGTGGTCAGGTGATAGGGGGTCACTTGTGCCATACTTCTAGACGCGAGATTTTCACACTCTTAAACATTCCTAGGCCCACTGTTTCCGATGTGATAGTGAAGTGGAAACGTTAAGGGACACGTACAGCACAAAAGCGTACAGGCCGACCTCGTCTGTTGACTGACAGAAACCGCCGACAGTTGAAGAGTGTCGTAATGTGTAATAGGCAGACATCTATCCAGACCATCACACAGGAATTCCAAACTGCGTCAGGGTCCGCTGCAAGTACTATGACAGTTAGTGCGGGAGGTGACTAAACTTGGATTTCATGGTCGAGCGCTTGTTCAAAAAATGGTTCAAATGGCTCTCAGCACTATCGGACTTAACTTCTGAGGTCATCAGTCCCCTAGAACTTAGAACTACTTAAACCTAACTAACCTAAGGACATCACACACATTCATGCCCGAGGCAGGATTCGAACCTGCGGCCGTAGCGGTTGCGCGGTTCCAGACTGTAGCGCCTAGAGTCGCTCGGCCATTCCGGCCGGCAGCGCTTGTTCATAAGCCACAAATCACGCCGGTAAATACCAAACGACGCCTCGATTGGTGTAAGGAGCGTAAACATTGGACGATTGAACAGTGGAAAAACATTGTGTGGAGTGACGAATCACGGTAGACAATGTGGCGGGCGATCCGGTGGCAGGGTGTGTGTATGGCGAATGCCCGGTGAACGTCATCTGCCAGCGTGTGTAGAGCCAACAGTAAAATTCGGAGGCGGTGGTGTTATGGTGTGGTCGTGTTTTTCGCGAAGCGGGCTTGCACCCCTTGTTGTTTTGCGTGGCACTATCACAGCACAGGTCTACAATGATGTTACGAGCACCTTCTTGCTTCCCGCTGTTGAAGACCAATTCGGTGATGGCGACTGCATCTTTCAACACGATCGAGCACCTGTGGCGGAGTGTTTGCACGACAATAATATCCCTGTAATGGACTGGCTTGCCCAGAGTTCTGACCTGAATCCTATAGAACACCTTTGGGACATTTTGGAACGCCAATTTCGTGCCAGGCCTCACCGACCGACATCGATACCTCTCCTCAGTGCAGCACTCCGTGAAGAATGGGCTGCCATTCCCAAAGAAACCTTCCAGCACCTGACTGAATGTATGCCTGTCGGCAGAGTGGAAGCTGTCATCAAGGCTAAGGGTGGGCGAACACCATACTTAATTCCAGCATCCCCGATGGAGGGCGCTACGAAGTTGTAAGTCATTTTCAGCCAGGTGTACGGATACTTTTGATCACGTAGTGTAAGTAAATGGAAGAACACAGTGTGTACACAACATCCCCTGCACCCTGAGGTGGACTGTCTGACTGCAGGATTTCGGTCAATCCGTCTTTCAGAGATGACCGTTTCCCATATAGCGTAATGGAAACGTCAGGAATGCACTGAGCAGGGTCCTATAAATTGGAATAACAGGAAACTCAAACATTAGGAATCAATTGTCACACAGCCTTTTCAATTTCTGCCATTCCTACACAGGTGTCAGACACAGATAGGGCGATGTTTGCAGTGTAATTCTGCTGCCTACGAGGTACAAGCGCGGCGCCTCTTAGTGTGGTGCAAACAACGTTATCACGGCTTTGTTAAGGTGTTACCCAGTGACGTGGCACACCACAGAAGACCACGCGGCACTGGTGGGCGGAGTTTACTGTGCAGCCCGCTGGGGCTGTTGTTCATCGTTTAGGCTCCAGCCGTTATTTTCTATTGACAACGAAACGAAGACAGGTGTTAGGAGAATGTAAGGGACGGTAGCATGCTTTCCACGCCTGTGTTACCACGCAGAAACTACTGCATCGTGATTCGAAGACTCTCAGGCTCTTTGCTCAACTGGCCTCTTTTTGACCCTCCACACTGGGTTACTACTCAAACACAAATCATAAATGCCCTGTGGCATTCTAAATGCATTTAAAAAAGATTTCATACTCCAACGACTGGACTGATAAACCTAAATTACCAACAGTCAATGGGCATTCTGGAATCATAGACAACGGAAAAGTCGAGAAATTAACAGGGAGTAGTATCACGGAAGGGATACCTTTCTTTTTACTTCTGCTCTACACAGACTTCGCAGCTTCTAAAACAAAAGGGATGGGCCTATTTGATGAATGGTACCGATTCTGGGAAACCTCTCGGAATATGAGAGGACGCAACTTTGCACTGATTCAACCGTTCATTCCCATAAGAACATGTTATTTAGATGTCAGATTTGTGCAGTTTCAAAAAACAGCAATAATTAACAATGCGAAGTGGACGCAGGTATTACACTGTATATCTCTGCAGAGCCAAAGTTTTAACTTTCCCATATTGCGAGTATCAACCTCCAGAACTGGCAGATATAAATCACCTACTGCTGGGCTGCTCCCGCTACGTCACTCAACATGCCGACCTCGGTATGGGAATACCATTACTCATAAATGCTAGGAACCCCGCTCGACTGCCGACAACCTGTGTCCACATAGCAAATTTTGAAGAAACACAGATTCATCTCTCAGGTTCAAGATGGGAAGACAAGCAAGGCACAGTAGCCGCATTATGTGATGAGTAATAAACTTCTAAACGAGAGATCCGTCTCTGTACAAACATGAAATGGGCTCTAATTTTTCATTCGGCATATACATTCACACAGGATCATTATTCCTGTCTTTACTCTGTTTCATTTTGCTTCAGTATGTTCTATACACTATACAGAGCATTAAGAGTGTCTAACACAAACATAAAAATTAAATAAATAAACACAGGAAATATTTATGAGTTAAAGTAAAATCAATTCAGTAAAATGTAAAGTTTCACAGCAGGAAATGTGACACTCCTTAAAAAATGCCCGGCTGTTATGCCGTGTTGAGATGCGAGCCAAGGCAAGGACCTTCCAAAAAATACAACTCCTCCTTTGAAGATGTTCCTCGCAGATGCGACAGAGCGGCTTTCATTACGAAAATCACCCCGAGATGGCTTTATACCCTGGAATATTTTAACAAGGGCGAAAAACGATTCTGAAGGCCAAGGAAAAGATGGAAAGACTAACAGTCACCAATAAAAATCTTTAGGTTAGCACTTACTTTTTGCGTTCCTATTCGTTTTCAGAATAATATCTTCAAAATTAAAGATTTTAGGTTAGGCTTTACCGAGACAGATATTGATACCAAAACCGCAAATTGACTTTCGCCCCTCCACACCACATCCCAATGACGCTGAGAGGACCAGATCGTGGAGTTTCTGTAGTTTCTTATTTACGTACTCTAATAATTAATTAAAATAAAAATGTATTCGTCGTTGAGCAAACACAATTTCATCCACAGAACTTTTAATGAAGTTTCTGCATCATCAGATGATGGTGAAATTTCACTGAAACGCCTATGGGTCAAACTGTGTTAGTTCGAGGCAGAATCTTTTACCAAAACATATTTACTTGTATGAGAACTTGAAGAGATAACGACCTTGTAAGGGATCCACAACCCATTACTCGGAGCTACTCTGCGTGCATTCCCACAGTTCAAGTGCAGGTGTATACAGGTCGACTGTGGAGCGCCGAGGCCGGCGCGTCGGTGACAGTGTTGTTGCCCCAGTGGGCAGCGAGTCGTCGCCGTTAACTGTGTACTGCAGAGTAAGGAGTGTGAATGAGGGGTCGCCCAGGCCGCGGGTAAATCGGTACAATTGTACCAAGTAGTGAGAAAAATGTATCGACTTTTACTAAAAGTAAAAAAATGGTTCAAATGGCTCTGAGCACTATGGGACTTAGCATCTGAGGTCATCAGTCCCCTAGAACTTAGAACTACTTAAACCTAACTAACCTAAGGACATCACACACATCCATGCCCGAGGCAGGATTCGAACCTGCGACCGTAGCGATCGCGCGGTTCCAGGCTGGAGCGCCTAGAACCGCTCGGTCACACCGGCCGTCCTACTAAAAGTAAACATTGGAACACAGATACCACTTGCGTGTTCACGTCAACGGCGGCGGTCAAAGGATTTTAGTCACTACGTTACTGCCGGCCGTGGTGGCCGAGCGGTTCTAGGCGCTACAGTCTGGAACCGTGCGACCGCTACGGTCGCAGGTTAATTAGGTTTAAGTAGTTCTAAGTTCTAGGGGACTGATGACCTCAGAAGTTAAGTCCCATAGTGCTCAGAGCCCTTTGAACCACTATGTTACTTGGCCTCCCAAAACCCGATTTCGTAAACTAACTTCGCAAAACCACTTCTGTTTGGCCACGTAAACGCTCGCAAAATCGATTCTGGAAATCCGGGTCTCGCTGCCGGTTTTCTAGCTTTGCAATCGATTTTCGCTCCCATGTAAATCCACAACCGCTTTTGAAACGTGCTTGTGTTGTCAGATTGCGTCTTATTTTTACAAATTTTTGGCTAATATTGACAGATTGACTTTCTGTACACTGAAGACGAACTACAAATTTTGGACCGAGCATGAAGATAGCTATCTCTAATAATTAATTGAAGAGAAATAGAGACTGCGCTGACTGAACCAGAAGACGTCGTATTTCACTGGGCTAGGAAATCCGCTTCGGGCCTTAACGTGTAAAAACGATAGCGAAAAATGGATTCCTAAATTCCGTTTTCGTCCTCTGGAAGTTGTCAGATGTAAACGTGTTGGGACTTTGTGTGTGCATCAGCAGAACAACGTGTGACGATATTTGGACGTACTTGGCATGTGTTGAGATTGGACGCGAGCAGCTGGAAGACGAAGGTGTGACTGTGTTCCATTGTGTTTAAAAATGATACAATGCTTTACGTAGCGCAGTTAGGGGCTACCTCGACTACTACAACACAACCATTAATTCTGTTGCGCCGCGCGGGATTAGCCGTGCGGTCAGAGGCGCTACAGTCATGGACTGTGCGGCTGGTCCCGGCGAAGGTTCGACTCCTCCCTCGGGCATGGGTGTGTGTGTTTGTCCTTTGGATAATTTAGGTTAAGTAGTGTGTAAGCTTAGGGACTGATGACCTTAGCAGTTAAGTCTCATAAGATTTCACACACATTTTTTAAATTCTGTTGTAAACATCTTCCGCACCAAAAAACCAATCATCCTTAACGATTTAGGGCACGGTGAGAAAAATCAAAAGTTAGGCTGCTAAATTATTCCAAAATGCTTAGCAAACAAATTAAATACGAACATTACAACATCAAGTTACCTTCCACTAGGAATGTGGGATGCACTCAACGACCGTGATACGACTTTCAAAATGATGGAGCACAGCAGTCACTCGTGCCTTCTTTTCAGGTTTTATGAAAGCAATTGTAGATTTGGGCTAGTCACTAGCCATTATCAATGCATTATTTCAGAGTTTTAGTACACGTCCTAGTGACGCGAGCTCGAACAACACAGGCCTGAGGTACTAGGACATGTACTAAAACTCTGAAATACTGCATTGACTGTGGCTAGTTACTGGCCCAAATCTAGAATTACTTTAATAACGCCTGAAAAGAAAGGACGAGTGACTGGTGTGCTCCATCATTTTGAACGAACATTACAAGCTATGCAGCCCAACTCGTGTCGAAAGAAAGCGAAATCGGTGAACACGGTGAGACAGAGCACCACTTGGAACAGGGAACAGCACGATAGACTTATGACGTAACGGAAAGATCGAATGCTGCCGCATCGACCCGTGCGCCGTGCCGGACCTGTACCGTACCGTGTCGCGTCACTTTTGTGCGTTCCCGACAGTAATTACGGCAGGCAGCTGGCGGCGGCTGCCGGCGCAGTTTTCCGTGACGGGGAAAGGAACAGCTGCCGCCGCGCCCACCCCCACCCCCATTTATGTTTCAACAAAGAGCGAGGCGCGAGCGGAGCGCACGCAGCGGCGACTATCGATCCCTGGCTGGCGGCGCAGGCAGCGGCTGGGAAGGGGTGGGGAGTGGTGGGGGTAGAGGGGAGGGGTGAGTTTGTCCCCGGCCCCGGCCCCGGCTAAAACTCTGCGGACAGCTGTTGGTTAGCGGCCGCCGCGGCTGCGGCGTGAATTATTAATGGCGAGGCACAGGCGCGGGGGCACTCTGGATGTGTGTGTGTGTGTGTGTGTGTGTGTGTGACCTCCTGTGTTACGCAGCGCCTAGCCCAACACGACAGGTCACCTGCGGGCGCCAACTGGTAATTGTACAGATAGGGCGATGTAATGGGGTCCAGGCAATCAGAATGTCGTCAAGAAAATCACAGAAGGCTGTCCGCCAGGGAAAACAATCAACACGACACGGTATACACGCGGGAGTACCCCAGGGAAGCATCCTAGGGCCCCTACATAAACGATCACCCAACCACACATAACACAACGATGGCAATCTACCCGGGTGACACAGCCATCCTCGCGCAAGACTGGAAACCATCAAACATTACGTCACGCTTACAGACTGCGCTCAGAGTGGCTGAGCCTTGGTTGGAGAAATGGCGTGTTAAGAGTAAACGTCGACAAATGCGAAGCCGTTCTGTTCACTAGAAGACGGAAGCAACTGCGCAAACACCGACACTGCAGACCAACAACTCTACATGCACGCCCAATACGTTTCCGTGAGAAAGTCAAATACCTCGGTGTCTGGCTGGACCGGAAATTACTCTGGGGGGACCACATACAACACATGACCAACCGAGCAAGCGCGAGGCTCAAACAGCTCTACCCCACGCTCAACAGGCGTAGCACACTGAACAGAAAGGTGTCGAGGTCCATGTACATGACACTTATTCGACCCCTGATGACGTACGCAGCCCCTGCCTGGGGATACGCTGTGCCTACACGCCTGCGCCGTCTGCAGCTCATACAAAACAAAGTACTCAAAATCATAAGCAATGCTCCACGATACTCACGCATCGCGGACCTTCACCGGGAATACCGACTTGAGACTCTCACGGAGGTAATCCACAAACTCACCACAAGACTATACAGAAACTCCAGACATTCGCAGAACCCGTTTATTCTGAATCTGGGAAACTACGACCACAACCGTAGATGGAAACATAAAAGACCAAAAGACATACTTGTAAGGACCTAACATCTATGGCCAAGTACACGCAAACACAACGGTACAGGTGAGCCCCTGTTAATCAGACGCCATTACTGGATATCCAGCTGGAACACACTTGCCGAATAACTGGCACCACAGGGATACCGTACCGTACACTGCATGCAGACAAGCTCCCCACACCCCCCACACAGTGAGATGACCTATGGCCGATCTCCCACTACTATATAACGATCTTGATTGTTCCAGGTATGCAGCGGCTGCAGCAAACTGGGATCCATCGCCATTGCCTGCCACGGTAATGATGCATAATACGCACACTAAGAAATCCAATCTTGCATGAACTATCGCAGGTAGTAAACCACTACTGCTCTTACTACTCATCCCACTGTCGCAGAGGTTTTTTCCCACGGCATGAGCCTTGGCACTTTTTCCCCTCTGCTCTTCAAATTGCTACCCTCACTCGCGTTTCGTCCACTATCTATCACCTGATGGACCGTGTTAATGCGTAGTCTTACCCAGACGCACGGACAACATCGCAGCCCAGCATCCTGTGATCCACTTACTAGATAACTAACATGTTGACGGAGGTGACAGTAGAACGTTTGGTCTGGTCACCATGTTGGTGCGGGCGTGGAGGTGCCCCGTCTCTATCATAAGAATAAATCTGATGTAAACATTAGACGATGTGCATTTTCAACTTTTCGCGACGTAATGAATAGTCCATTAAACTTCGGGCATGAGCCGCGCAAATGACATTCCTTTCACTGACATTTCGGCCGCGTATCGTCCGGCCATCCTCAGCGTATCAGAAATGTCAGTGGAAGAAATTTCGTTTGCGCAGCTGCATGCCCGAAATTTAATGGATTATTACACGATGTATTCTCCCGCGTTTGCTTGAATCTCACTGGATTTCGTTTCACGTGGAGCGGAAGCGAAGCTGTGTCCAGTACAGTGAAGAACACTCATAAGGATACGTTTTATGCTGTGTTTACACGCACGTAGACTGCGGGACAATAGCCTTACCGGCGAATTTAGCTAGGACACCACTGGCCGGCCAGCTGGTCTACCTAACCTGCAATGAGCAGTTGCAGTTCAGACGTACACAATATAGCTTCGAATGTCATTCAATTTTTAAATAGAATGAAATAATATTTGCCAAACTCCATCGCTACAGCACACTTCTTAGGTGACCAGACGGAAAACATAAAATGCTTTCGTACTCACCTAACATAGAAGTCTAATTACAAACAAGAGTGATGAAAATTCCTAACTTAAACACAGGGTAATTTTTCTGAGCGACCTATGTGCGATGCAAAATCATACTATAGGGATTTCGCCTATCGTTGAATACTGAAGTCACTGAACGTAATAATTACTGTCAGTCGCCTGGTAATCTCTTAGCGTCCTCCTTATCCGAATCCGAGAAATTCATTTCAGTTCTGGGACTGTCATCTGCTACGTTGATAACGAGTCGATCAACAACAGAATCGACGAAGCCAACCAGGCGCCTCATTTTCTCCTCTCCTTTTATGACGAGCCGTTCTATATCCCGCCAGCGTTCGTCAGACATGTGAAAAAGTTGCGAAGCTTCGTGCGTTAGTTCCAGTATGTCTGGCAGCTTGTTATTTCTCGCGACAAAGCCCGTAATTTGGCTCCAAATCAGTTCTGTTGGGTTCAAAAAAATGGTTCAAATGACTCTGAGCACTATGGAACTTAACATCTGAGGTCATCAGTCCCGTAGAACTTCCTAAACCTAACTAATCTAAAGACGTCACACACATCCATGCTCGAGCCAGAATTCGAACCTGCGACCGTAGCGGTCGCGCGGTTCCAGACTGAAGCTCCTAGAACGGCTCGGCCACACCGGCCGGCTCTGTTGGATTCATACTGTAATGGTAACAGTGGCAAATGTAAACATTTAGCATTTGTATGGTGTGCTCAATGCTGTGAAAATGAGTGTTCTACGACACTTGTCACTCTGGTTCGTGTGAAACAATCGACATAGTCCAAATAGATTAATTGCTTTTCCACTTTTAACCTAAAAAATTAAACTGCTATTCTTTCTTAAGTTAAATATCCTTTATTAATAATCTTTCATAAAATATCGATAGTTAAGAATTTATATTTGAAATGAAAACAGGGATTTCGCGTCTAGTATGTAATTAGAAACAAAAAGACGTGCATTACTCATAAAAAATGATGATGAATTTTACAATTACGAGATGTAGGTATTTCAAATAAACAAAAAAAAAGGATTACCGACGCGAGACTTTAAACTCCGACGCCGGGCGGTGTGGCCGTGCGGTTCTAGGCGCTTCAGTCTGGAACCGCGTGACTGCTACGGTCGCAGGTTCGAATCCTGCCTGGGGCATGGTTGTGTGTGATGTCCTTAGGTTAGTTAGGTTTAAGTAGTTCTAAGTTCTAGGGGACTGATGACCTCAGATGTTAAGTCCCATAGTGCTCAGAACCATTTAAACTCCGATATATGAACTGCAACAGAAAAATTGTTCAAATCGCTCTGAGCACTATGCGACTAAACTTCTGAGGTCATCAGTCGCCTAGAACTTACAACTAATTAAACCTAACTAACCTAAGGAAATCACACGCATCCATGTGGAGGCAGGATTCGAACCTGCGACCGTAGCGCCCAGAACCGCACGGCCACTCCGGCCGGCAACTGCAACAGATTGTCAGTCCTACGCTACCGATTTCCCTATACATCCGCGGGTATTTGTGTCTCAACTGTATCACATACAGTCCATCAAGCCGAATTTTTCTGTAAATTTATGAAAAACATTAAGAACAACCTATTTCTCGGCACTTTCTAACCATGTTCCACACGTGTGTTCCGCTACGGAGCAGGAAGCTTCAGCCATTTTCATACTGCGTATTAACAGCGCGACAATCAGGCTGTGACTACACACGATTTTTTAAATAAAAACTACGCAACTAAAGCGTGATTAAGAAACACGTTTATGGCTGTTAATACATTAGAATATCTTAAACTTTCATTTAACGAAATTTAGTAATACGATATCTAATACATAGGTAGGATCTATTTCCCAGAGCGTTTAACACCTACGGCTTCTGACCAATCATCGCGTTTGTGTTTGTTTACATCAGGTTTATTCTTATGATGACCAGAGCATAGCATCTGGGCTTACAGGCTACATCTGACAACATACAGGAACACCGTAAGGAAGGGGCAGGTTATCTCGGACCTTCGGAACTACGTCGAAAAAAATGGCTCTGGGCAATGGGACTTAACTTCTAAGGTCATCAGTCCCCTAGAACTTAGAACTAGTTAAACCTAACTAACCTAAGGACATCACACATCCATGCCCGAAGCAGGATTCGAACCTGCGACCGTACCGGTCTCGCGGTTCTAGACTGCAGCGCCTAGAACCGCTCGGCCACTCCGACCGGCTACTACGTCGACGGAAGCGCTTTCCCGACTGACCTCACAATCAGACTACGGGCAGCCACGTACTGTTTAAAGGCAGGGAGACACGACAACGTGAGAGACGACAACTCATCAAATGGAGGGTGGACTCGTGGCAGAGGGAATGGGACAAGGACGGCAAGGGCCGTAGGGTCTACCAGTTTTTCCCGGACGTCAGGTAACATCTGAATATGAACCGTATGAACCCCCGTCGAGACACAGTTTCTTTTCTGGCGGGCAACGGCCCATACCCCGCGCATCTACAACATCGCGTGGGATTCAGTCAATGCGACACCCGTACACGTGGGGAACACGGACCCCCCCGAACATACAGTACTTCGCTGTCCATTAAACACTAGTACAGTTACACGTGCACAACTGCAGCTACACACGCTGACAGACATAAATGCGGCAGTCAGGGCTGAAGACACGTGGGATGAAATAAACCGAGAGGCAAATGAAATATCCCGGACACTCCACAAAGCTTACAACCAAACAAGGCCATACTTCAGAATGCGACAACAGACACGAAACACTGAAACCGTGAAAAACTACCAGCTCCGACACGGAAGATGACACGGACGCGATGCAAAAACAGACTCAGACATCAGCAACAATACGTCCCACAATGAACACGACGACGAAATCAACACTACAATAAAGACAATCACAGACATCCCGGACTGCACTCTGCTTTCCACACCGACGTGAGGATGGAACATGTTCAGTACCTGTAATGGCATAATGCAACGTAGCGGGCAGGGAATGGATGGCTCCGAGAACATTCTGAGCCCTCCAACCCTGCTGGTTAGATGGGGAGAACCATACCGTTTCCTAACCCAACATCCAAAATTCTATTAAATCCTTCAACCTAATAACCACCACCGTGTATCCAAGTCCTCATAAGAATAGCTTACAAGTAATCCAGATGCATGTTTCTTTTTTTTCTTTTTCTTATTTTATATTATTAGCATTACTCTCTAAAAGAAAATTGAAAATGCATCCAACGTGCACGATAATAATCTGAAAAATCAGTGTCAAACCAAGGTGATAATACCCGATAGCAAATAACAGCAGAGAGGGAGATAGTGGTCCGCGTCCACGTGGCAGGGACGGGCGATATCCAGGGCGGCCGGAAGCTGACTAGCTTGAGGCCACTCAGGATGGCTAAGAGACCAGGAAACCTTGTTGGGTATATTATAAAACTATTTTTTTTATGGTAAAAAACGAGAAGCCCTATAACCATAGGCAGCTGGTCACCCGCATGATTTAATGAAAAAAAGCAAGATTCCCTCTAAAAAACAGACGCGGACGTCTGCGGGAGGAGTAAAGACCGGAAGAACTTACCTGAGAACACGTTTACCAACAATCTACCATCGCAACACATGCTTACCGTCTGCATCTACACCTTAAGCCTTAACGTATGTGGCGAAGGGTAACTCCATCGGCGCTATCTTTTCCCTCCTTCCCTGCTCCGTTGAAAAGAAACACAGCTCGCGCTTTTCTCGCACTGCGGACTACTGATGGAGGTAACAGCAAGAGTGTACGTTCCTACATTTCTGCACAGCGTTTGATACGGTGTCCCTCTGCAGACTGTTAACTAAAGATCGAGCATATGGAGTAGGTTCTCACATACGTGAGTGGCCTGAAGACTTCTCAAGTATTATTGAGACCCGTACGTTTTCCTGGACGAGAAGTATTCATCAGAGACGTGTAGTCCAGAGTGTTTCAGGGAAGTGCGGTAGGACCGATCTTATTCTCTGTTCACATAAATGATCCGACGGACAGCAGCCTGCAGCCCAAGTTGCCGTCGCTGAGTGACTGTAGCAGGACTCAGAATAACTTGGACACAATTTTTATTTGGCATGATGTATGACAGCTGTAGCTAAATTTAGAAAAATTGAAGTTAATGGAGACGAGTAGGAAAAGCAATCCTGTACCATTAGTACTGCGCTGCATCGATCAGATATCTGCACGCAATGCTGCAAAAAAGTATGAAATGGAAGGGGCACGGCACGTAAGGTCAACAGCAGGGAGGATGAATGACCGACGCCGCAGCCCATCTGTACAGAACACTTGTGCGATCCGTTCTTGACAACTGATCGAGTGTTTTGGATCCCCACCAGGTCCGGTAAAAGGAAAACATCAAATCACTTCAAATGGGCGCTGTTAGATTTGTTACCGATACGTCCGATCAACAAGCGAGTGTTATTGGGAATGATCCCTTAACTCAAATGGCAAACCCTGGAGGCAAGACGAAGTTCTTTTCGCGGAACAATGTAGAGAGAAGTTAGGGAACCACCATTCACGGCTGACTGCAGAACTATTCTGCTGCCGCCGACGTACATCTCGGGTAAGGGCCGCGAGAACAAGACAGCAGAAAGCATGGGTCGTACGGAGGCACAGATGGTCGTTTCTCCCGCGCGCTGTTTACGAGCGGGAACAGGAAAGGCAATGACTCGTACTGATACAACGTACCCTCCGCCAGGCATCTTACGGTGGCCTGCGGATGGAAATGTCAAATACAGGCAGTCCGCGGACTTTTGTACATACATGTTGAATATACGTCTGGTACTGAGATAGTTTAGCAGCAGCATGCGATGTTGTTGTGGTCTTCAGTCCTGAGACTGGTTTGATGCAGCTCTCCATGCTACTCTATCCTGTGCAAGCTTCTTCATCTCCCAGTACCTACTGCAACCTACATCCTTCTGAATCTGCTTAGTGTATTGATCTCTTGGTCTCCCTCTACGATTTTTACCCTCCACGCTGCCCTCCAATGCTAAATTTGTGATCCCTTGATGCCTCAAAACATGTCCTACCAACCGATCCCTTCTTCTAGTCAAGTTATGCCACAAACTTCTCTTCTCCCCAATCCTATTCAATACCTCCTCATTAGTTACGTGATCTACCCACCTTATCTTGAGCATTCTTCTGTAACACCACATTTCGAAAGCTTCTATTCTCTTCTTGTCCAAACTGGTTATCGTCCATGTTTCACTTCCATACATGGCTACACTCCATACAAATACTTTCAGAAACGACTTCCTGACACTTAAATCTATACTCGATGTTAACAAATTTCTCTTCTTCAGAAACGATTTCCTTGCCATTGCCAGTCTACATTTTATATCCTCTCTACTTCGACCATCATCAGTTATTTTACTCCCTAAATAGCAAAACTCCTTTACTACTTTAAGTGTCTCATTTCCTAATCTAATCCCCTCAGCATCACCCGATTTAATTTGACTACATTCCATTATCCTCGTTTTGCTTTTGTTGATGTTCATCTTATATCCTCCTTTTAAGACACTGTCCATTCCGTTCAACTGCTCTTCCAAGTCCTTTGCTGTCTCTGACAGAATTACAATGTCATCGGCGAACCTCAAAGTTTTTACTTCTTCTCCATGAATTTTAACACCTACTCCGAATTTTTCTTTTGTTTCCTTTACTGTTTGCTCAATATACAGATTGAATAACATCGGGGAGAGGCTACAACCCTGTCTCACTCCTTTCCCAACCAATGCTTCCCTTTCATGCCCCTCGACCCTTATAACTGCCATTTGGTTTCTGTACAAATTGTAAATAGCCTTTCGCTCCCTGTATTTTACCCCTGCTACCTTCAGAATTTGAAAGAGAGTATTCCAGTTAACGTTGTCAAAAGCTTTCTCTAAGTCTACAAATGCTAGAAACGTAGGTTTGCCTTTTCTTAATCTTTCTTCTAAGATAAGTCGTAAGGTTAGTATTGCCTCACGTGTTCCAACATTTCTACGGAATCCAAACTGATCTTCTCCGAGGTCCGCTTCTACCAGCTTTTCCATTCGTCTGTAAAGAATTCGCGTTAGTATTTTGCAGCTGTGACTTATTAAACTGATAGTTCGGTAATTTTCACATCTGTCAACACCTGCTTTCTTTGGTATTGGAATTATTATATTCTTCTTGAAGTCTGTGGGTATTTCGCCAGCCTCATACATCTTGCTCACCAGATGGTAGAGTTTTGTCATGACTGGCTCTCCCAAGGCCATCAGTAGTTCTAATGGAATGTTGTCTACTCCCGGGGCCTTGTTTCGACTCAGGTCTTTCAGTGCTCTGTCAAACTCTTCACGCAGTATCTTATCTCCCATTTCATCTTCATCTACATCCTCTTCCACTTCCATAATACTGTCCTCAAGTACATCGCCCTTGTATAAACCCTCTATATACTCCTTCCACCTTTCTGCCTTCCCTTCTTTGCTTAGAACTGGGTTGCCATCTGAGCTCTTGATATTCATACAAGTGGTTCTCTTCTCTCCAAAGGTCTCTTTAATTTTCCTGTAGGCAGTATCTATCTTACCCCTAGTGAGACAAGCCTCTACATCCTTACATTTGTCCTCTAGCCATCCCTGCTTAGCCATTTTGCACTTTCTGTCGATCTCATTTTTGAGACGTTTGTATTCCCTTTGGCCTGCTTCATTTACTGCATTTTTATATTTTCTCCTTTCATCAATTAAATTCAATATTTCTTCTGTTACCCAAGGATTTCTATTAGCCCTCGTCTTTTTACCTACTTGATCCTCTGCTGCCTTCACTACTTCATCCCTCAGAGCTACCCATTCTTCTTCTACTGTATTTCTTTCCCCCATTCCTGTCAATTGTTCCCTTATGCTCTCCCTGAAACTCTCTACAACCTCTGGTTCTTTCAGTTTATCTAGGTCCCATCTCCTTAAATTCCCACCTTTTTGCAGTTTCTTCAGTTTCAATCTGCAGTTCATAACCAATAGATTGTGGTCAGAATCCACATCTGCCCCTGGAAATGTCTTACAATTTAAAACCTGGTTCCTAAATCTCTGTCTTACCATTATATAATCTATCTGATACCTATTAGTATCTCCAGGATTCTTCCAGGTATACAACCTTCTTTTATGATTCTTGAACCAAGTGTTAGCTATGATTAAGTTATGCTCTGTGCAAAATTCTACAAGGCGGCTTCCTCTTTCATTTCTTCTCCCCAATCCATATTCACCTACTATGTTTCCTTCTCTCCCTTTTCCTACTGACGAATTCCAGTCACCCATGACTATTAAATTTTCGTCTCCCTTCACTACCTGAATAATTTCTTTTATCTCGTCATACATTTCATCTATTTCTTCATCATCTGCAGAGCTAGTTGGCATATAAACTTGTACTACTGTAGTAGGCATGGGCTTTGTGTCTATCTTGGCCACAATAATGCGTTCACTATGCTGTTTGTAGTAGCTAACCCGCACTCCTATTTTTTTATTCATTATTAAACCTACTCCTGCATTACCCCTATTTGATTTTGTATTTATAACCCTGTAATCACCTGACCAAAAGTCTTGTTCCTCCTGCCACCGAACTTCACTAATTCCCACTATATCTAACTTTAACCTATCCATTTCCCTTTTTAAATTTTCTAACCTACCTGCCCGATTAAGGGATCTGACATTCCACGCTCCGATCCGTAGAACGCCAGTTTTCTTTCTCCTGATAACGACGTCCTCTTGAGTAGTCCCCGCCCGGAGATCCGAATGGGGGACTATTTTACCTCCGGAATATTTTACCCAAGAGGACGCCATCATCATTTAATCATACAGTAAAGCTGCATGTCCTCGGGAAAAATTACGGCTGTAGTTTCCCCTTGCTTTCAGCCGTTCGCAGTACCAGCACAGCAAGGCCGTTTTGGTTAATGTTACAAGGCCAGATCAGTCAATCATCCAGACTGTTGCCCCTGCAACTACTGAAAAGGCTGCTGCCCCTCTTCAGGAACCACATGTTTGTCTGGCCTCTCAACAGATACCCCTCCGTTGTGGTTGCACCTGCGGTACGGCCATCTGTATCGCTGAGGCACGCAAGCCTCCCCACCAATGGCAAGGTCCATGGTTCATGGGGGAAGCAGCATGCGATACCCGCTGGAAAAAAAAGGGAAATTATACGAGAAAAATTCCAGCACTCAACTCAGGTCATACAGAGGGGAACCATGCGACGTCTAAATGATGATAATTTTCGAATACGGATCGCGACGTTTAAATCAGGAAAGTTTTCGTGTATAGATCCACTCCCTTTACCTACTGGGCCATCTCTCCCTGTTTTTCGACGTTTGTTTGGCTTTAATGTACAGGAAAAAAGAAAATTTCATTTTTCACAAAGTCACAGCCAGCATGTTATTTTGTATCGTTCAAGCTTTGTTTGAGACTAATTCTGAAGATTTGCTGCGTAGACCGCATAACTAATGAAGAGGTACTGAACTGAAACAAACTGGAAAAGAGCTTTAGGCACAACTTGAGTAACAGAAGGGGTGTGTTATGGGACACATACTGAGACATAAAGGAATAGTTAATTTGGTAACGGACAGAAGACAGTGTGTGTGTGTGTGGAGGGGGGGGGGAGGTTATTTATCCTCCTCTTCAAAATCTTAACTGCTTTATTGGGCACAACGGGTACATCGATAGGATTCTTCGGAGGAGGTCACGTCTTGTAGTTCAGAGATTCAGGCAGCAAAGATATATGTGATAACGCTAGTCGTAAAAGACTGTGTGCGTCCTGCATTTAGCGTGGAATACGAAGTACTGAACTAATGGCCGACAACGTTCTATCAGGCCAGAGGGTCGGATCGAACTTTCACTATTTCCTGTGGCGTTTTCCATCTAATTGCATCAACGTTGTCCTCATTTGTCAAAATATTGACTGACGGCTTCAAAGTAACAGAGGGAACCGGGTTTGCTAACTTCTGCGCGGATCCGCTATCTTGGGCTATGTTTCAGCTTCCGACGGAACCCGGCACCTTCGCTGCCGAAGTCCTTGCAATTAAGGAAGCCCTTTGATATGCGGCAAATCGGTTCGAAGACATCTTTATTGTCACGAATACGAAGAGTACACTGGAAAACCTGGAAAAGCAGCAATGGGACTCAAACACTAAGCGCCATGCACTCGGTGCAACAAATTTAATCTATCAGTGTGAAAATCAGCAAAAACTTTGTCCGTTATCCAGTTATACGTCAGACACAAAGGATTCATCGCGAGGAGTTCTGATATAAGGACTGTGTCGAATGTGTGACTGTGTAAAGCGTACCATGTACTTTACCTCTAAATGTGATTTATAATGCCTAAGC
Source organism: Schistocerca nitens (assembly GCF_023898315.1). NCBI lineage: Eukaryota > Metazoa > Arthropoda > Insecta > Orthoptera > Acrididae > Schistocerca > Schistocerca nitens. The sequence continues at coordinate 18,267,947 of NC_064622.1, forward strand.
TGTGTGTATGAATGTTGACGCCACCTCTGTTGTTACTCACTTTTCTGGTTAAATGGTTGATGCCAAAGGCCAACAAAATAAAAATTACACTTATTCTGTATTCCATTACAAAAAAAACTCGTTCTTTCTGACGTTGACAACTCGTCTATTCGCAGTAGAGTTGAAAGCTGGAATTAACGGCTGATTCTGAATGGACGGTACAGTACATTCACTCGCTGTTTAATGTTAGAGTACTTGAATTAAAGGTCGGTGAACAGGGTTAAATAATAAGTTGTTGGAAGGTATAAGCTACCGGTGTTATTGTTCCTTGCCGGAAAAAGTTCACACAGTGTCCGACTGAAGTTGTCATTGACGGGCTTGTAAGCCCGTATAAGACGCGGCCTACCGGCCTACGGGAGCCCTAGCGAGCACCCTTTGTGGACCACTAAGCGACGGAAGCGGCCGAATGAATGAACAATTGGAGCCTCAATGACGGCGTTGCACTTGCGTGCGCTGCTTCTCCACTCAACAGCTTCCAGCTCCAGCTGCGAGGCACTCGCTACGTGCAGCCTGAACGGGCGTGCCGTACAAGCATTTCTGTTCACAGTATATACAGGACGTTCGAGGGCGATACTGATGTATACACAAGTCGCGACGTACATCGTTTATACACAGGCGAAAAGGCTGGTGACTGTACTGTAAACGAATCCCTAACAATCAAACGAATGCCGAACAGTCATAGGAAGCAGTCACACCCATAAATATCTCTTTGTACGGTGTAATTTAAACGGGAACGAGCACGTAAAACTAATGATAGGCAAGGCACAGGCCAGACTGAGATTCACTGGAAGAACCGTCAGGATCTGTGGCACTCATACAGAATAGGCAGCACAGAAAACCCACGTTCGACCGACACTTGCGTACTGCTTGCCAGTCGGTGACCTGATAGGCGAAGTAGAGAAAATACAAAGTAGAGCGGGGCGTTTCGTTACAGTTCCATTTTGTGACAGAGATGATCAGCCAATTGCAGTGGTAGGCGCTAACAGAGTAGCGTTAAGCATCACGTTGTGGCTTACTTTTAAAATTCCGAGAGCTTACGTTCCTAGAAGAGTCAACTAACATTTTGCTTCCTCCTACGCATATGTGGCGAAAAGATCACGATGATAAAATCAGAGGGAGGCTGACTTAACAAGCATTCTTGCCACGGGCCATTCGCGGCTGGCACAGGAAAGCGGGCAGGGCAGTGATACACGAAGCACCCGCCGCCACACACCGCGACGTGGCTTGCGGAGTACAGCTGTAGAGGAGGGCGTGTTGTGGGACTTCTCTGTAGGGCAGTCACTTACAACCTTACCGAGCACGTAATTCCTCAACAAAATAAAATATCAGTCTATATCTCAACAGAATTTGGCACCTTACTAATAAACTTTACACTAAAAAAACCTACTACTTTTAAACTGACTAAAGATAAGTAATATTTAGCTAACGTCAGAAAAATAAAATTAATTAGTTTTTGTATACGATTTATTACAGCGAAAACTAATGAGTCGATGACAAGGTTGATACTCCTTATTTTTACCAAAAAAATTTTTAATTGCACGGTGTAATTGGTTTTATGGGCATTAAGGCACGAGCATGTCATGTTTCTGTGCGCAACTTTTCATCTTCACTTACGGGAGACAGCCTCAGGGGCTATGATGACGTTGTTAGTTGACTCTTCAAAGAAAATCTTGTTCAGAAAGACGAAGCTGCTTCAGGCGAGAACAATGTTTTCTAAATCTCGTCGGAAATGACGCTTACCGCGAACGTTGGCCCTTGGCGCATGGGCTAGGAAACCTTTAGCTGTGTTCAAACTGAATGGCTACACTGAAAAGAAAATCCGTGGAGCTTTGGAGTTCGGACATTCTCCAGAACAAGCAGAAGACCTACCTACACGATTACTCTGCAATTTACAATTTTGCGCGTGGCACAGGCGTAAGTAGATCGGTTACTTTTCTACAATATGCCGGTACTTTTATCTCCAACGATAGAAAGGATTTTAAAGAGGTATAATATCAGAAGTGAGCTCGGTCCGCCAGCCAAACTTAGACCTCCCCTTGGCTCGGTTAAAGATATGGTGTAGGGCTGAGGAAATGTGGTGTTTACGGAATCCCTTGTCATTTGAGAAAACATGCACGATTCGCACCCTTCACGACAAATGTTACTACGACTGGTTGGTTGATATTAAGTGCAGGTTAGTAGTGCGTCCTGGTCAGCAGAAATTAGGGAACTCGATGAAGATCTGCTGGGAGAAATCTTTTTCGAGCGCTGGTGCACAGTTGTGGCGGAGTGGATATTACCTCCGCAGTGGGGCAATACGAAAGCGAAAAAAAGGGAAGAGAGAGGTCAAATGTAATAATAAGGTCACTCTGGTCTCTTGTGGCAATCGGTAAAGGGCAAGACACCAATTGAAGTCGCCAGAGATCTCATTCGCGAAGGCGGGTGTGAAGTTGCCGCTCCGGACGGAGAAGTCACATTTACGCCCTTCTGCCGCAGGAAACACATCATCAGCTACAAGCATCTGTGGCTAGTCGCCTGGTGGAAGCCTTTCCGTTACGTATCAAAAGAGCCATTACTCTATTGACGTCCGGAAGATTCTCACAGGTTTTGCGTACAGAACAACAACAGGATGATTGCATTCCATTCGTACAAGTTGATGGCAGACCTGCTGCAATAACCGTATTTACTGTTAACGTCTCAGTTGTGTCCGAGACTGTTTCCAAAAGTGCTCGTTTTCATTTAGATTGCAAACTTGCATTGCTTGTTGAATTGGTTGGTCCAGAAAATATCAGCTAATGTAATTTACATCTTGTGACTGTTAAGATGACAGTTTCAGTTTATCAAGTTGGATTTTTCCACCTTGTTATATCGCCAGTTAGTTATATAATCCCTCCGATGAAAATGTGTGTGTGAGTAGAGAGTTAATTAACTATTTGCTGTTATTTTCGTAACTCATAAAATAAAAATATACTCCAGATTTCGCTTAGTTTTAATTGTCAAAGTGTTTAAAATACTGCATTGTTAAAAAAAATCAAATTTCTACAAAGACCACCTCCAAGAAGTGTAATGAACGACAGGAAGTCAAGAAACTATATATATTACAAAATTTTGGTTTGATATATATGATATAAAAATGCGGTCTTTGAGACCCCTCCATAGTAATTGTGTTCCTGTGAATGACCATAGTAGTTAAGAGTAAAACAAAAAATTGAATTTGTGAAAAAGGTAAATATCGTTTACGAACTTTTATTCGATGTTGGATCCTCAGACCTTAAAAAAAACTGTTAGTGTGTTTTTAAATGCAGTGCATAGTGATTTCTTCGCAAACTAACAACACTGGGCGAATCTGCTACTATCACGGTCCGAACGACGCGCAATATTTCGCCGTCAGCTTAAGTGTTCAAGACGTTCCCTAAGCGACCAGTTTGTTAGTCAGTAGATACCGCACTGCCACTGTTTGTTCAACCTTCTTATTTTGAAAGCGTTTTCCAGAAAATCTTACGGCGACTGTGAATATTGTAGCTGCTAAAGGAGACGTCGTTTTCATCGCGGGTTGTAGCAGTTTTCTCCGACTTTGCCTGTCGTTCTCTGAGAACCGGAGGAGCAGAAACCTCCGACCGCCAACTCATCCTGTACCTAACCCGTTCTCTTCTTACAGCAGCCACTAAGAAAAACATGTTCATCTATAGTCAAATGTATTTCACAGATTGTTTGTATTAGACAGGTAAAACTTTTATAATTTATGTTTCAGGGCAAAAAAAAATTCAAAAGAGAGGTTTTCTTAATGCAGTACCTGTCTTATCTTTGCCAAAGACTAAAGCGAAAGAGCAAGTTCATTAAATAATAATTTTTTGGTTTTTGCATAGCAGTTCCATTTCAAATGAAAACAACAATTAAACGGGTGTGAGCTATATCTTACAACAAAGGAATTCGAGAGTCAAGGCTTCCAAAACGGAACGCAACTACAAAAACATAAAAAAACAACAACATATGTTTCAACAGAGCCCAGAGAAACTGTGTGATTGTGAAACTGTTGCGTTTATTTGTTGCAGTTTATGTGACAAACTATTATGTTTGCATCGGTTCGCCGGCCGGAGTGGCTGAGCGGTTCTAGGCGCTACAGTCTGGAATCGCGCGACCGCTACGGTCGCAGGTTCGAATCCTGCCTCGGGCATGGATGTTTGTGATGTCCTTAGGTTGGTTAGGTTTAAGTAGTTCTAAGTTCTAGGGGACTGATGACCTCAGCAGTTAAGTCCCATAGTGCTCAGAGCCATTTTTTGCATCGGTTCTTTGGGAGTATTCACATTCATACGAACCCTAAATCGGGCAAGGAGGCATGTCTCCATGTCTCACTCACTTACCAGGCGTACAAATTAGGTGCGTCGATAAGAGATTCCTATCATATGGCACACGTACTGTCACTAAAGCCGTGTGTGACACACGAGACGTGTTTTCCGGTGGAGGATTCGGTTGACTTGTCGCCTTGTCATCAAACGTTTGCGGTTCCCATCCGAAAGCCACTTGGCTCCTCATAGATTAGTTGTGCACAATCAACTGTCATATAACACGCCGCTGTTGCAAACGGACGTTACACCACGGCACTGACACAAATTTGAGTAAACCGAACAGCGAAAATAAAAAAATTAAATAAATAAAAATCAAAATTTGGCACGAGGGAGGTTTTGAACACTGCTTGCTCGAGTCGCAGTCCACATCTGCCCTCTGCATCCACATCTACATGCATACTCTGCAAATCACATTTAAGTGCCTGGCAGAGGGTTCATCGAACCACCTTCACAATTCTTTATTATTCCAATATCGTATAGCGCCTGGAAAGAACGAACACCTGTCTCTTTCCGTGTGAGCTCTGATTTCCCTATTTTATCATGGTAATCGTTTCTCCCTATGTAGGTCAGCGTCAACAACATATTTTCGCATTCGGAGGAGAAAGTTGGTGATTGGAATTTCGTGAGAAGATTCCACCGCAACGAAACACGCCTTTGTTTTAATGATGTCCATCCCAAATCCTGTACCATTTCAGTGACACTCTCTCCCCTATTTCGCGATAATAGAAAACGTGGTTCCCTTGTTTGAACTTTTTCCAACACCGTAACCACTTACCTACGACGCCATTTCTCGTCCCTATTGCTCTATATTGCACTTCGTTTTCTCAGACTGTTTACTGTTTATATTTTTTCACAGTCCAGCACACCTTCTTCCAGCTTGATCCTGTGTTCATTTTTTGACGATTTGTCCACTGGGTCCTCTTACCACTAAACACGAGAGGGGTTCGGTGGGGAGTTGGCCGTGTAAGTAGGTCACACAGCAGAGCTTAGTAGTGGTTGGGGCCGCATAGCGTGACGTCAGCGGGCCGGGCGCCTTATCAGCGAACGCTGCGTGGGAGTTGGCTGGCGGCGCGCGCGCGGAAGGGCGTTACTCCACACACTACCTGTAACCCCCTCGCCTTTTGTTCCGCCAGCTGCAGGACACCAAGGTCCTAGAGTGAAAGGTACTAAGCGCAAAAAAATGAAATTTACTTTAGTGACAAAATCGTACTTCGGCACTTGAGCAATGAACACAGTTATTAAGAAAAACAGCGTACATTAGCCACAGCACATAACACATTCCAGTTTTCGGTTTAATTCAGCAAGACCTGACCAATCAGAGTTTTTAAGTTTCAAACGGCCCAAGCCGCCATTAAACAAATGACACAAGCTAACATGTAATCCAAATTCACGTAAGTCTGCAGGCTTTCGTCACTAAATAATTACAAGACCATTAGACCTTACAATTCCCCACGGTTCTCAGCAAGTCCTCACTTGTGCGCAGCTCGTGCTCTCGCGGTACCGTTCTCGCTTCCCGATTCCGGGGTCCCGGGTTCGATTCCCGGCGGGGTCAGGGATTTTCACCTGCCTCGGGATGACTGGGTGTTGTGTCGTCTTCATCATCGTGACTCATCCACACTACGATCGGAGGAAGGCAACGGCAAACCACCTCCACTAGGACGTTGCCTAGTACGGCGGTGCGGGTCTGCCGCATCGTCACCTACGCTCTGTTGCGTTAAAATGGACGTTTATGATTCTAACTTAAATACTAAACTGTTGGTCGGACTGTAGCCGCTTAAAATACTTGACTTCCCTACTTGAACCGGCAGTAGTGTCTTAAATTGCCAATTACATACAACGAAAAATAAGATAAATTTAGCGTTGGTCTGATGACTGCGCAAACAATGCATGAAGTTTAACTTGGCGCTTAGCCGCCTTTGAATCGGCACCAGGTGTTTAAATTTTTAAACTACACAAACAGATTAAATTTAGATCCAATGAATTTACAATTCGAATCGGCACTAGCCATTTTAACTTAGGGAATAAACCATTTTTTTTTAATCCAGCCCTTGGCCACACAACACCCAAAAAATTTTTTAAACAACTTATCTGCTCTAGTTTCCACTAAACTAAGCAGGTTAACAATTTTCCTGAGCAAAGATAGATGCTCCTGAGTTTCAGTTTAAAGCACTAATGAAGCCAATCGCCCGACAAGACATACTCAAAAATAGACGTTGATCGACGCAGCACATGAAAACGGTACTTGCATCAACCGGCGCCTTCACCTAACGACACACCGCGTTAGAAGAAAGTCCAACTATTCACATGAAATCGTATGGGCACTAGCTGTTTGATACGTAATCAGACGTGAGGTTACAACTTGTCAAGCAATAAGGCCGCAAATCCTGCCACGTAACAGGTGGAAGGTTTTAAAGGTGTTCAGTGATAACAATTACATAGAGGTGCGATTGGAGGCAGGACATAAACCACTTTACTGCCACAAATTACTCTAAAAACGCATAGGACAACACTGCTGGAACATGTTAAAGATGGCCGTAAGAATAATGACAGAGAATATTTCATATAGGTGGCTCTAGCCGCTCACGTATCAACCAATAGCTCATATGCAAAATACCCGTTGCTAAAATAGTTCACCGGCATACGTCGGTCGCAAACGTTTAACTTGAAAAACAACAGAAATAACAACGACCGGGCTACCACTACACCCAAACAAATGAATTTCAAAGAAAGGCCTTTAGCCACTCTGCGTTTTAAATGTTTTTAAGCATACAGTAAGTTTAAGAACATAGGAAATGGCTCCACGGCACAAAGCAGTATTAGCCCAGATGTACAACGACTCTTAATTTTAGTCACAATGCTTTGGATTTGCCCACCAGGACAGAGATCGAGACCATACCCCAAAGGCGCCGCATTTCTAGCCAAACTCGCGCAAGATTCCGCACAACCGGAGCCTTTCAAGCACACCAGAACATGAGTCTTTTAAAAAAAGCTGACAAATTCTCCAGGAACGATACTTGACGATGTTACCACGAATCAAGGAGTACACGAAAAAGTAATTTCGGAGACAGTTTTTTTACATGTTAAGGTCTGAAGCGGATTTGCTAGCCCAGTTAAATATGGGCCTAGAAAAAAGTTGCTACAATTTATGATTTATTTAGCACAATCGCCACTTCTCTTTAGTTAGACAAGGTGTAAACAGCTTTGGTACAATATTTCTACTTGTCCTTCGCTGTACAAAAAGCCACTCCGTCCATATTAGCCGAAAGATTTTAAAAACAAGCCGAATCCCGACAGCCCAGGCACGTTTCAAAACCGGTTGCGTCTACATGGGAACGAAAGTCGATAACGGGATTGGAAAACCGGCAACTAGAAGCGGATTTCTAGAATAGATTTTGAAGTGTTTACATCACAACCCACAAGCGGTATTGGGAAATCGGTTTATGAAATCCGGTTTTGGAAGCCCCATGTAAACGGGGTGAAATCGCTTAAAACCGTGACCTCGCGCGACCTCTATACTCCCAACCACGAACGATGGCCATTCGCGCATGTCGAGAAACGGACGGGGACTGCATTGTTGACGGTTCCAAGCGACAATTGCAGTACGCGCATGCGCATGCATTCCGCTCAAAGAAAGCGTGTATCCTACATATTCTCTCTCTCACTTGCTTATGCAGAATTTATCACTTACCATCAAAATCAGCGCAGACAAATCGCAACAAATGGAATCGAAATTCCGTAGACAATTCGCTACGATCACGTTTAATGCTCTCATTAGCTACGTCATTCCCAGCACAGCGCTCATACCATTTGCCCCCCCCCCCCCCTCCTCACAACTTCTCTCTCGAAAACTGTTACCCGCGTCAGTTTTCGTTACTAATTGTGAATCGCGCTGATTACAAATCCTGCACTCGGTCACCCCCCCCCCCACCCCCCAGTCGCCATTACTAATTGTGGCACGTCGTGTATAGCTTGGCTCCGCAACCGGCGGATGTGTCTCTTGTGCCTTAAACCGGCTCTGGACCCACCACACTGCCGCCGACGGATGCTCCACTCACAGCTAAGGTACACTGCTGAAACATGTGCCCACAGAGAGCTTCAACGAGGTTTCGGAGTAAAGTCGAAGAAGTCGCTTCATGAAACATGTAAAACAGCAAATACACGTAAAAAGTCACCTTTGGACTACACTCCTGGAAATTGAAATAAGAACACCGTGAATTCATTGTCCCAGGAAGGGGAAACTTTATTGACACATTCCTGGGGTCAGATACATCACATGATCACACTGACAGAACCACAGGCACATAGACACAGGCAACAGAGCATGCACAATGTCGGCACTAGTACAGTGTATATCCACCTTTCGCAGCAATGCAGGCTGCTATTCTCCCATGGAGACGATCGTAGAGATGCTGGATGTAGTCCTGTGGAACGGCTTGCCATGCCATTTCCACCTGGCGCCTCAGTTGGACCAGCGTTCGTGCTGGACGTGCAGACCGCGTGAGACGACGCTTCATCCAGTCCCAAACATGCTCAATGGGGGACAGATCCGGAGATCTTGCTGGCCAGGGTAGTTGACTTACACCTTCTAGAGCACGTTGGGTGGCACGGGATACATGCGGACGTGCATTGTCCTGTTGGAACAGCAAGTTCCCTTGCCGGTCTAGGAATGGTAGAACGATGGGTTCGATGACGGTTTGGATGTACCGTGCACTATTCAGTGTCCCCTCGACGATCACCAGTGGTGTACGGCCAGTGTAGGAGATCGCTCCCCACACCATGATGCCGGGTGTTGGCCCTGTGTGCCTCGGTCGTATGCAGTCCTGATTGTGGCGCTCACCTGCACGGCGCCAAACACGCATACGACCATCATTGGCACCAAGGCAGAAGCGACTCTCATCGCTGAAGACGACACGTCTCCATTCGTCCCTCCATGCACGCCTGTCGCGACACCACTGGAGGCGGGCTGCACGATGTTGGGGCGTGAGCGGAAGACGGCCTAACGGTGTGCGGGACCGTAGCCCAGCTTCATGGAGACGGTTGCGAATGGTCCTCGCCGATACCCCAGGAGCAACAGTGTCCCTAATTTGCTGGGAAGTGGCGGTGCGGTCCCCTACGGCACTGCGTAGGATCTTACGGTCTTGGCGTGCATCCGTGCGTCGCTGCGGTCCGGTCCCAGGTCGACGGGCACTTGCACCTTCCGCCGACCACTGGCGACAACATCGATGTACTGTGGAGACCTCACGCGCCACGTGTTGAGCAATTCGGCGGTACGTCCACCCGGCCTCCCGCATGCCCACTATACGCCCTCGCTCAAAGTCCGTCAACTGCACATACGGTTGACGTCCACGCTGTCGCGGCATGCTACCAGTGTTAAAGACTGCGATGGAGCTCCGTATGCCACGGCAAACTGGCTGACACTGACGGCGGCGGTGCACAAATGCTGCGCAGCTAGCGCCATTCGACGGCCAACACCGCGGTTCCTGGTGTGTCCGCTGTGCCGTGCGTGTGATCATTGCTTGTACAGCCCTCTCGCAGTGTCCGGAGCAAGTATGGTGGGCCTGACACACCGGTGTCAATGTGTTCTTTTTTCCATTTCCAGGAGTGTATATGTGCTTCCCACTTGACGTTGACGGCTAACCGTGTGGAGGTTTTAGGCTCAGTTTCGGCTGTGTATCTGAATTTTGTTTTCTATTGTGCAAAGTGTGTGGACATTGGTCCAGGCCAGGGCTTTCCAACCGTTTTCGTTTAACAGGCCCACACTGGAAGAAGACGGGTGTTTTTGGGCCGTTCATAATATACTTAACACTAGAATTTTTTAAGTTGTGATTCTTTATTGTAAAAATGAAACATGGAATTAATTTCACATTTTATACGTACTACTTAATTAATAATTTTGTAAATACGTAATTACCAATCATAGAATTAATGTGACTTTGAATGAGGGAAACTAATGCGTCAATATATCATACTGCCGAAGTACCGTCGACGGAACAGCGACCAATCCAATATTGAAAAAGTAAATGTTTTAGTCTATAGTCGCAGTTTATTCATTTTGCCGGTTTCGGCGCAGTGTGCTATCCTCGTGCATCGCCTGTCACGCAGACACGCGCTCGCTTCGCAAATAGGTGTGTCAAATAATGACACATCAACTTTGGGACAGGTGCTGCATGAAGATGGCACTGTGAACAGAAACCGGGAAAATAAAGAATCTGCGACTATAGACTAAAAGATATATTTTTCTTTCAACAACAGAAATAGTCAGTCGTCAGCTGCTTCTTACTATCAAGCAGTTAAAAAGCAACGTAAAGAATGTGAAGATACGGTGACCGAAAAAACATTGCAGCATAACTAGGATATTAAAAAACCACGAAACATCACCAACGGGTCTGCGTTGTACCAAAGTCAAACATGGACCATGCATGAACCGTACAGAAACGAAGAGAATACAAACTTTTGAAATGAGGCGTTACAGAAGAATGCTCAAGATTGGATGGCTAGATCGAATAACTCATGAAGAGGTAATGAACCAAACTTCTTTAGAAAAAGCATTTATGACATACAACCAGACTAAAAGCACGGATCGGTTGGTAAGAAAAGTTCTTGGGCAAGAAGGAATGGTTAATACGGTAATACAGAGAGATGTGCGCGTGCGTGTGTGTGTTGCAGTAGTTACGTAGACATGAAGAGATCTGTACTAGGGGGAGAGCAGCAGCAAACCAGTCTTGGGCTCGCACACCTTCAAACGCAGACAACTTGGCGGCGGATCAGTCACTAGACAACGCGACTGTCGCTTCATGGAATCGACCTGGACGCGTCTTCAGCTGTGGGTCTAGGGAGTCGTGTCAGTTATGGAGCGCATACTGAAGAGGAACTGTTGCTTTTCGTTTTGTTACTGGAAAGAAAATACAGACGCCACCGGCCACAACGGAAATCCATCCTATGTTAACAGTTCGAAAATAACACTAGGGTTATTTTAGAAGGAAAAGAGGGAAAACTCGACAAAATTTTCCTCCACAATGTCTGCGACGTCTTTTTATAAGTTCCCTGCTATGCTGAGGGCTAGTAAGTAAACACTTATAAATGGGAAATATTTAATACTGGTGGAAGAGTAGCTCGCGGTTTGATATACTTGGTGGGCTTGGGTTGGTTGTAAAAACTAGGGGTGGGTCTGGATATGTAGGTATGTGTGAGATGAATTGGAAATCACGAGTTTTGTACTGAACTATTACCCCTCGTTTACTTCTTCAACAAAGACAGCATTTCAAATTTAACGTCTGTGGTACATATTTCAAATCGTTCAATAGTAACAGTAGAAAATGCTTTCGTTTGCTGCCGGCACCTGAATAATTCCTTCCGCTCTGTCACCTTTGGTATCCTATGACAGTTGTAGCGGAATCCATCTGAACACAGGCTTCTTCCAATCCTGACAGTTCAGTGGCAACTGGAGATGATAAGAAAATTTAGTATATCACAACGTGTACATTTTCGTGTGATTCTGCGTGAGAACTATTTTTTGACGCCTTTTTTCTTGCTGATTTCTTTTGTATAAGTCACGCTCTCCCGTGGCTTTAATAAAACAGAAGTATCTGATTACAGGCGCTGCGGGCTGCTATGGGCTGTACATTTACACAGTTGCGTTATTCCTTGAGATGTGTTATTTCCAGTATATCAAAAACCGTGCGAGACACCATTCACAAAATATGGGATAACGCACGAAGCATATGCATGCCACCTGCTTCTGAGGAAGCCTGGTTTAATATACGAGAAAAGTTTAAAAAGCATGCTGATTTTCAGAACTATCTTGGTGCAACTGACGAGAAGCGTGTTCAGACTTTTCATACATGAATACAGCAGCTCTTTAAACTACAAGTACAAACTTTTTTTTCATATGAGGCGTTTAGAAGCAAGAATAAGAGATAGAAAAAATATTTAGACCTATGTGCACCATATCGTAGAGGAAGACCCGATCTGTTAGTTGGCGAAGGTATATAGGTGTATAGAGTGATCGGAAATGCTTCCGAGCGGCTATTTGAAGAACTACTTAACAAGAAGTGTCTTATCTTTGCATGCAGCGAGTTGTAAATGCACATAATCTCTCAGGTTAGAAACGTTTTTTTGTAAGCTGTTGCGATCAGGTGATTCGGTGCTTCAGAATTTGGCAGATTAGACGCCGTTTTCGCATTCAGTAAATTAAAATAGGGCAGAAGAAGGTGAACATCTTAAGAAGAAAAGAAATAATAGACAGCGAAAATGCTAACAGAGATGGTTTGCGGAAGCGTGTACAGCAACTTCCTCATTGGTTTTAGTGATAATGCAGGTGGACAGAACAAGATGAAAAATCTCGCTAAGTTTTAGATGTACATCGTAATGCGCACCTCACTAACTAAAGATCAATTACCACAAGTTCCTCATTTCAGGTCACTCCTGTATGGGAAGTTCTATAAACTACCATCAAAGTTGACCTGAATTTTAATTCCATTTACGTAAGACGATCAAACATAGGATGCCCAAGCTCAGCGGTAATACAGTTGAATGTACGATCACTACTTACCATAATAACATAGAAACATCAGAATCTGCAGCGCCACTTCCATTTTTACCTCAAATTTGCCACCCATTCTGTACAAATCTTAAGCGCAAACCAAAAACATCTATTTCCACAACCATACAGGAGATCACACTAGCAAGTAACGGGCCAAGCACACAATCTGCCAATGACATGGTGCCTTCTGATGCTGCTGTGTGGGATCAGAAAAGACGTTTCCTGTGATAAAAACAAATGGGAGTATTTGTATGTGTAGGTGCTAAGAGTTTGGCTATGTGTAACATTGTTTATCTACTTGCCTTATCCTCTCCATTATTGTATAATCAATAAAAATTGTGTGTATTGATTAATTTAATAAATGAAGCTGGGACAACATATTATTTTACATTGTTGTGCTTCATTCCGAAGCTGATATTACTGAGAGTCAAAAGGATGTAAGTGACTACCTTGGAGGCAGAGGGTGCAAGTTCTTCATTTTGAATTTCATTTGATAGTGCATCTATAGCTGCTTCGTTAATAACTAGTGCATACGACGGTTACTGTAGACAATGGAGCAAATGAAAAGAGAATTTTAAAGTTGATACAAAATTTGATCCTGATTTTCTCAGAATAATGATTTTGCCATTTAGACCCATTTGCTTTTAACCGTCTCAATCGTGTTACTAGCAGTTTGTGACGCTCACTATGACTTCACATTAATAGACGTAGGTTCATGCAGAAAAAGTCGAGACATGCCATTTTATAAAAATAGGACCTTTAAAGCAAAATTACCTGTAACAATTTAAATCTGCTGCAGCTTCTACCTTTTACTCGAGCCCCTTCCATTCAGCTTAGTCAGAGACGAAGCATTTGCTCTTAAAGACAACATACAACGGCCGTACTGTGGGTCAAAATTGACGGAAGAAAGAAAAGTTTATGTTATCGGCGACGCGACGCTAAGCAGACTGTACTTTTGGGATCCTTTCCAAGAAATGGCGAATATTTTATCGCACTTAAATGTGAAACAGGATTTCCATGCAGTAATACTTAGAGCAAAAGAGATGGATAACAGTTGGATGAAACTAGAGAAATAATCGCTGCCCCTAGTATACGAGACAAATTCGTAGGTACACTGTAAACACTGAAGGTGATGATCATGGCAAATATACGAAATATCGGGTAATAGAGGAAATAATAAGTACCACATTCGTTTTTTTCCATAAAGTTTTATTTTCGAAGTCAAATTTTTTACACGCCTACTCCCAAACATTACGTTTTTGGATTTCTTATCGCTATATTCCTTATTTCCTGAATCGCAAGTTACAGGACGTCGCTGATGTAAAGCTCTCGCCGACAGTCATTTTCGCAGCACAAAAGAAAAAGAAAATTGTTTAAAGCGACAAAGGAAACGCACGTGATTGAAGAATCGCGGAGCGCATCAACAATAGTGAAGCGCAGCGCAGCGCGACACGACCTGGCGATGCGGCAACTGTTTACCCCCTCCCTTCCCTCTACAGCATCGTTGCTGTTTATAGATCGAGTGTGAAAATGAGAGGAGGGGTCAAATGCGGCTGACGGCAAGCCGCACAACAGTTGAAGCCTCATGTACAACTGTTAACGGTTTACGTACGTTCGCTTAATGCCTCCCGTCCGCATGACAATACAAACATTGTCCATACTTTCGAGAGTTTATAAACAGCTGCTATTGGCTGGGAACACAAAGGGCGAACAATATTCCAACGGTTCCTTGCTTACCACCAATACGAAAATGTATACAGTGAATAACCTTAATATTCGGACACTAAGAGACTTTTACTTTGCTGCAACATAACTGTATTCTGAATAAAAGAAAAAATAATATATCCACGTATTATATGAAGATAGATATACCGGGTGATCAAAAAGTCAGTATAAATTTGAAAACTTAATAAACCACTGAATAATGTAGATAGAGAGGTAAAAATACACACATGCTTGGAATGACGTGGGGTTTTATTAGAACAACAACAACAAAAAAAAAGTATTGCTAGACGCGTGAAAGATCTCTTCCGCGCGTCGTTTGGTGATCATCTTGTGCTCAGCCGCCACTTTCATCATGCTTGGCGTCCCAGGTCCCCAGACCTCAGTCCGTGCAATTATTGGCTTTGGGGTTACCTGAAGTCGCAAGTGTACCGTGATCGACCGACATCTCTATAGGGATGCTGAAAGACAACATCCGACGCCAATGCCTCACCATAATTCCGGACATGCTTTACAGTGCTGTTCACATTATTCCTCGACTACAGCTATTGTTGGCGAATGATGGTGGACATATTGAGCATTTCCTGTAAAGAACATCATCTTTCC